>NC_039359.1:39296101-40607247 GCF_003573695.1 Papaver somniferum
AAAAAAAAAAAAAAAAAAGGTCAGAAGGTTTCCATCTTATAATGCCTCGGGATAAAAAGCCAAAAGTGTGAAAAGAAAATTGACATCTAAAGGAAATTCCACCAGAAGGGTGTTTCTAGGTCATTATCTCCTAATGGGTTTCACAGAATCATCACACCTTTAATTTGTGTTTTGAAAAAAATGGTCATGTTTTGGTCCTAAATGCCCCTCCTCCATGGTTGAGGTGATCAAGGCCGTCTTACACGTTTGGGGTGCACTAGGCGAACTTCAAATTTGAGGCTTTTTACGGATCACCAAATCACAATGAAAGTTAAAATTTTACATTATATGAAGATAGATTTTATACATTTAATGTTGATAACTTGAATTGGGCTACGTGGCCGTAGGCCGCAATAAAACTTTCATCCCTTGTGATTAAATTTTGGGTTTTTCTTTTTCTTGCTAAGTAAAGATTTTATTACTAAAAGGAGCATTACACTGTGGGATTAAGGAAATTTGGGACATTTCCCCACCATTCCCCTGAGGTTCTAGACCTCTTGTTAAATTTGGCTGCCTAATCAGCCATAATAATATGTTTTTAAAAAAAAAAGTTAAACTGAGCAAATTGAAAACTGGAAACTAAGGTTTTACAGTCATTTATGACTGTTTTATTGTACCAATATAACTGGTTTGAAGAAGAGTCCAGAGACTCGATAACTAATTTCGCATCACTAATAAAACTAATTTTGCATCACTAATAATTGGTTGGATTATAAGTCGAAAATTTAGCATAAAATACCCCAAAGCAGGTTGGTGTTTCCAAAAACTAAGATTTTAATAACATTTATAGCTGTTACAAACTATTTGGTAACGACTAAAACTATTACAAACTCTGAAATGCAAATAAGTGTGACAAAACACTTTAATAACACTTATATACATTACAAATTGGCTAATGTAAGAAAAATAAATATCTATTTGGGGCCCTAGGCGACCGTCTAGTCTGCCTACCCTTAAGACGTGATGAAGTGGTGGTGGCAGCGATGGTTATACCCAAGAAAGGAAATGGTAACACCTTCTAGAAAATGTGATGTAACGATACTGAATGCGGGTTGAAATTCTGGTGCCATGTGACGATTCTGAACGCGTTCAATTTCGTAGGTAGCAAAAACAGCCGCAGTAACGACAATAACAGCGCCATTAGCAGCAGGAGAAACATCACCACCACATCAACACCCACTTTTTTGAGGGACAATTAGGAGCTTTCATAGCCTGATTTAACTCTGACATGTGACACAACTTCCTAATTAACTGTCTAGTGACCATTTTGAAAGCACAAAATTGGTTAAAAAGGCCAAAATCAACAAATTCTGGGTGAAAAGGATATTTAGAAACTGATATTGTTTAAATGGACAAAAATGTAAAATAGCCAGGATGTAAACAGTTTCATCCTACCCATTTTCAAATACTTTTTCTTAATTTTAATTTACATCAGGATGCATCCAGTTTCATCCTTGCTATTATTTAAGTTTAAGTCAGGATGAATCCAGTTTCATCTTTGCTATTTTTTTTGGTGTCCATTTCACCCATAATAATTTTTACTCGTTCATTTGAACCATGTTTTAAAAATATTTGGCCAAATAACCTATTTTCCGTTTTCAAAGAAATTTGTTAAAGTGGGATGGTTTTGTAAACTGATGGTATAAGGAAATGAGACTGTTTTTTAATAATACTCTTGATATAAACCGAATTTTATCGATTACGACGTTACTATGGGATCGGCCATTTGCCAAACTAGACGCGCGTTAGCAATGGCCGGCCAGTAAAGCTCTGGCTGCGAGATCATTTTATACCAAGAACTCATTTCGTCGAGATTGTGGCATGTTGCAGGCTTACATACTGTCAGAAATCTCAGCCGAGATCGACTACCTTTATAGAACTATCTTAACGGATTTTCGTTATTTTTTCTAACTTGTTCTTTCCATTGTGCACTACCGGCTTAAAATAAATTAACTAGTCGTATTATCTGTTGGAGAAAATGAGTTTTTAATGTTTTGATTTTATGGTCTTGGTGGGAACAGAATTTAGGATTTTTGGGTCTCTAAGAGCTCTTACTCATTTTCTATGAGTGAATGAAATAGGTCCTTTAATCCCACATTGGGTATAATTAAAGAGGAGTTCCACTATATAGCTATTCCTTTATGGATAGTTAGTAAAACAATGTGGGTGGAACGGGTGGACCGAAATATTTTTGTTTCCACTAAGGGCTTGGGCTTAGGGCTCGAGTTCGTGCTTGCGCCATGGACTTTGGTCAACCAAGACTTTCCTTTTTGGAAAAATTTCTTTTGATTTATTTCCTAATCATTTTGAAAATCAAAATAAATCATGTCTTAAATATGGGGGGCATGTGACCTGGGTGATTTTATTCTCTTACCAAAAATAATTTTCTTAACGGATTTATTTGCATGGATGTCGACATTTTCTTACCGGTTTTTGAATGTTGATGACAGAATTATGTCGACATCATGGCAGCATTATTTCGCATGCAGTATTGATTCGCACATTAATGTGCATTGATTTCACCCTTTCTGTTTTCCTATAAAAAGAATTCGAAACTTTCATTTTCATTCGTGTCCAGAAGAGCTACTATTCTCTTCTTTTCGTCTCTCTCCCTTTGTGTGGTCTTTTTCTTTTCTTCCGTGCTTTGCTGTTGAGTTCGTATGAGTGGGCAAGTATTGTAGTGCTAACAATATTTGCAACGGGCAGTTTTATGCTGGATACAACTTGACCACAGAGTATAGGCATCACTCATTCTTGAGGCATAAGGGTCAACTATTATGTTAAGGACAGCGTGTTGAACACGTGATTCTGTTCTTTGTTTGCTGTCCATTTGAGTGTTTATTTAGCTTCCAGAAATTTTATTATTAACATCTTTCTTTGAGTGTTTTATTGTTACAGTTGCAACATTATCTACGAAAAATTATTAGGAAACCAGTTTTGATTAATCGTCTCGAAAAATAGCATCAAAATGTCAAGATATTGTTTATCTCAATATGTGTTGCAAAATGCAAAATAAGTTAAAAAAGAGTTAAAGCTGAAAACGCGACTCTTTGCATCATAAGTTGCTCACTTGACCTATCCCAGGACAAAGGAATTCGCCAATTTTCTAACTAGTGAAAGTGGAATTTTCCCATCCAATGACAACCTGTAACTGAAACCCCCAGGTTACGGATTTTCGTATTTCAAATCTGTGAACACAAAAATCACGAAGGGATCCGAGTGCTCACAACCAATCATCATCATCTAAGGAGATTTGTGATGATGATATCCTAGTGTTGATTCATTGGCTCAAAACCTTCGGGTTTATAGCCTCATCTAACAACTCCATGTGAGGCGTTTGTGCACGGGATATAAGTACAAGCAAAGAAAACAAAACGTATAAGTAAAGATCCATGGGGCTAAATAAATATAAAGTGCTGAAATGTAAATAAGAGCAAGGTTTACGTGGTTCAGCACTAAGGCCTACGTCCACGGGGTTTGTTGTTTTACTATCCTCTTCACGGTTACACGAATACTCGAATGACTTTTGGGTTTACATGTTTCTCTCCTCTAAATGATTAACTTACACTTGAAAACTCTCTCTCTCTCTCATTCCCTTACTGATTCTTCCGATCCCCCTTCCTCTTGGTGGAGACGGGGTATTTATAAGGTTAGAATGTGGGACCCATCTCTGATGACCGTTGGAACCTTATCTTCTTGTGTCCTTGCGTCTATCACGCAGAGGTCTGCGTTTGCCCCTTGATCCCGCAGAGGCATCCTTGCTCGTTCCACAGGTTGATCGACACGTACACTGCTCAGAGTGTTTAATGTGGGTAGTTGAGGGGTCTACTCGTGTCAGACAAGTGTCTTCTGCCCCTGTCACGTCCGTGTCAGCTAACTTTCTCTCCACCGTTGATCCTAGCTTCTCTTTTGGGGATGCGATAAAGTAATTCCTCGGGGTTTATTAGGTGTTTCGTGGCGCATCATGTTTTGATGTTTTGGCCTGCATGCTTTCCACGTATCTTTTTATATACACGTGTCTGATAGTGAGATATATGTGTACACAATTTTCCCCTTTTCTTCGGGCTTGAATGTCTAATGGGTGCCTTGAAGAAAAACTATCGTCGCATATTCTTCTCACTCCTAATAACTTTTCCTAGATACTTGGGCACGTCTTTTATTCGTGCATTAACTGCTTATGTAACGGGCACGTTTTCCATTCCTCAATATACCCGAAAGAAAATTAATGAAGGAGAGAAAGAAAATTAATTTCATTCTTCCTAAACATTCTCTCAGTTTTCGTTCTTTGTTTTTCAGCCCTTAAATTTTCTGTCTGTCTTCATTGAACCTGTGACCTTAAATTCTCTGTCAGTCTTCATTGAACCTGTGACCTTAAATTCTCCGTCAGTCTTTATTGAACCTGTGATCTTAAATTCTCTGCACCTTAGCATTAATCACGCCCGCTTCCACTGTTTGTTTCTTCTGCTGCTGTTTTTGCTGGTAAGTTTTTCTTTTCTTTATTTCCACTGTTTTACGCTGTGTTGATTTGTAAATTCTCTGCTACTGTTGTTCCTTATTTGTGATGAAGAACTTCTTTTTGATGCTTGCATACTAGTTTGCCCCTGTTCTTTATCTTAAATCAAGGAAGCCACTGTTTTGCTTGTATTTGAGTTTTTGGGGGTCTGAATTTAATGGAATTTTGAGCATGTATACTAATTTTAGGGTTTCTGCGTTATCGTGTGTGTATTGCTATTGATGTGGTTTTTTGATCTTTGATAATGTTTTTGAATGTGTGTAACTTGTTCTTGATTTTAATCTTTTCGCAGCCATGTCTGACCGTCCGCGGCTTACTTGTCAGACTCCTGGTTCTGGTCTATCGAGATCTCCTCCGCGTAGAGAATCTCAAGATGATGCTCGTCGGAGTCGAGTTTCTTCTGGAGCGAAGGCCTCGTCTTCTAGGGAAGAGATTCCTCCGACAAATCCTTCTGGTTCCCGAAAAGTCTTCGATCGCGCAGCGTCTCGTCCTCGTGATGATATTAGGAGTACGCAGGCTCCGCCTCGTGTTGTTGCTTTTGACGTTCCTCCTCTTCGTTCGTTAGTGTCCGAGCATCATCTGCGGTCCCCTCCAACTTTTAAAGGGAAGAATACGAAGGGTGTAGTTCCGAGGGCTGAATCTTCAAAGAATCCTCCGGTGAAGAGAAAAGCTTCCGAAGCGTTCATTAGTTCATCCGGCCCCGCCGAGGAGGATGAGGCTGCCCCCTTGATACGTAGTGTCTAGGTTAGTAAGAAAAAAGTAATCTTCAAGCATATTGATCTCGAAATATTCAAGGAAAAGCATGATCTCCAAGCCTTCGGGGTTCGTTTCTATGCCCCTGAGGATGATATCACTTATGAGCTTATCTCAAAGTATGAGTTCAATGAATTTCATTTGTTAACGACGGTTGGAGCGTTCGAAGCTGGTCTTATGCTGCCGTTGTACAAATCAGGTGATTCCTTCTACTATGACGTGCTCGCTAGTCGTGAAGGCTCTTCCACAAATACTCACAGCCGTTCCGTATCCCAACTATCGGGAAATTATCTCCGCGCCCTGAAGGAGTGCTATCTGCGGAGTAAGGGGGAGACGACGTCCCCAATCCCGCGGAGAAGGAATGGTATACTCCTGAGAATTTCAATAACTCCTTCGGTGATTACGTTAATAGTAGGAACCGCAAGCCATGGAGTGTCAGCCTTCGGAATCTCGCTGCTCCTCGGGGCGAGATTCGTCTGTTAAATGAGGTCAGCGATGCCAAGCTGAAGTATGTTCCTGGCACGGAGGGGTCTAGTCATCGGAAACTCTTCCCAGCGCGCGAGAGGATCAAGCGCGATCATGACTACGAGTGGCACGCCAGCGTTATCGAAATAGTTGGTCCATGGGCTTACGGTTGGATTCCTGGTCCCCGCGGTTGGCGGCCTACCAAGAGTAGTAAGCCACGCGAGTCTCCTCCTGCTCGTTATGGAGATTTCTGTCCCTGGCGTTTGAACTTTGCGGGTATGAATTTTCCTTATGCCCTTGACGTCGTAGAGGGAGATGAGGAGGAAGGTTCTGGTGCTATACTTCCACCGAAGAATACCTCAACTGCTCAGGTACGCGGATTCTAGCGGCGCTTCTTATTTTTATAAATTCATCTGACGGGAAAAATAATTCTTTTTGTGGTGTTGTTTTTCAGGTGTTGAAGAAGAAAAAGATTAAGCCGAAGCAGTCTTCTACTATTGTGATGGGCGAGGCTGAGGCCCAAGAAGAAGTTACTAGTCCAGTGAACGAAGAGTTTGCTGAGGATGAGGAGATTACAGATGGGGAGGAACGTACTGGTACTTCCCCTATCAATGTCGAAGAAGAAGTCTTCGTTGGTCATGTTGGTGATGAAGGAAGGAACAAAGCCGTGGTGGCTGATGGCGTTGTTATTGGGGGTATTTCTGTCCCAGCTGGTGATGTCGTGGATACCCTTCCCGCCTCTCAAGAATTTTCTTTTGATCGGATGTACTCCACGGGGGAGTTCTTTGATGATGCCCTCGATTTTCCCGAGGACTTCTCTTTACTTTCCCCCAATGATAATTGGGATGTTCTTGGTGGTGATGGTAATGGAGACGCGACTGTTGAAGATGGTGGCGCGGAGGAGCATGCTGCGCATGTAGGCGCGGAGGAGCATGCCGACGTTTGTGCTGAGGGGGCCGTGTCAGAGAAGGGGAAATCGGTCATTGATGCGCCTGCTGATAATCTTCCCCAGTCGCCGACGTCTGAGGGCGAGGACGCCATCATGGATTGGTTCAAGGAAAAGAATCTTCTATTTGTCCGTCATCCTGCCCCTGTTGTTGCTGGGGAAAAGGAATCTACTGCGTATACCCGTCGCATGATGGAGATGTCGTCTAAGGCGCGGGTGTCTAAAGCCTGGGGAAAAAATTTGAATGTTCCCGAAGCTACCCTTGTGCCGGAGCCTCCTACTTCCGTTGCAGATATGATGGCCATCGCCGACGGGTATCAATATGGCTTTCCGCAGCAACGTGTCTTGGAGGTAAATTTTCGTACATACTTTTTCGTGGCAATCGAATGCTTCGGTGAAATAATGTTTGTCATCTTGATGTGTAGATGATGAGGAGTGAGCATTGTAACCACGTGCTGTATCAGTTCTTCAAAGCGAAATCTCTGAAGCTCGAGGCTAAGCTTCGTCACAGAGAAAAGGAATTATCTGCGGCTGAGGTCGAAATAGAAGAACTGAGAAAAAGCCTCAAGGAGAAAAAGAAGCTGGGTGAAGCAGAGGCCGGTCTTCGTTCCGAGCTTGTTGCTGTTCGCGCTGAGTTAGAGCAAACTCGCAGCCAAGTTTCAACTTTCACAGGTTTGGTTCTTTTTCCCTCGTAGTATGTCGTCATTCCTCTATTTCTTAGTTGTTCTGTCTGAGTCTCCCCACCCTATCTCCAGTGGGTGGCGTCCCCGAGATGATATGGCTTCGAAACGAAAGAGCTCGGAAAAAATCTCGTATTAGAGATCTGGTTGAGAAAATTAAGAATGAAGCCAAGAAATAGGATGCTCGGGCTGAAGTATGGCGCGCGAGGCATGTTCAGATGGTCGACATGCAAAATCTGTACAACCATGATCATGCTTTATTTAATGGCACACTGCTGTGGACACGTGATAGTCTGCGGGAAGCCCGTGAGCGTACTTCCTTGCTGGAGTCTAGGATTCAGCTGCTGGAGGAAGAATTACAGAAGGCTCGATCCATTCCTCTTTCAGGGGTTAAGGATAATATGCTCTGTCTTGTCAGAGAAAGAGATGATGCCCGTGCCGAAGCCCATGCTCTAAGCAAGGCCCTTGCCGCGTCCCGCGTTGAAGTAGCTCGTCAGGCTGAGTCTGAGAGGAATCTTGAAGTGTGTATGTACAGACTTAGCAAAGGGGTCTCAGAGATAAATAAAGAGGTCGACCATCTTCGTCACATGGACTCGATGAAGCAGGTAGAATTAGATGCCTGTCAATTTACTCTCACCAACCTTCAACTAGACTATAAGAAATTATCCGCGAAATATGACCATCTTGATGAAGCGCGAGATGCGGTTGTTAATGAGTATGAAGAGGCTTCGGCTTGTGTCGAAGGTATAATCCTATTTCATCGAGTGTGACCGTGTTTTTTTTCTGCGCTAACTCCGTGGTGTTGTCTTTTTCAGAGCTCGAGGGACACCTTCGCGTCACAAATGAAAAACTTGAAAAGGCTCAATCTTCCTTAGCGCAGCAGGAAGAACAAACCAATCATTTCAAGAATTTAGCGGCAACCCGCGAGGAGGCCGTTGGTGCTGCTTCTAGAGAAGTGAATCGGCTATCTTCGTTATTATCCCAAGCCCAACAGAGGACAACAGTTATTAAGCACAAAGCTCGTTGTCAATTGGCTGAGGAGACGAACAAGATGCTGGAGAGGATAGAACTTGGGCTAAAGAACGAGCATAGTCTCGTGAAGAACTATCCTCGTCGTCCAGTTCCTTCTGCCTTTCCTGACTCCTCGGGACCTTCTTCTGGTGGGAGCGTCCCTTCAAGTCTTCGGAATAATCCTGCCGATGGGGAAGCAATCTAGGCAGAGGCCGCAGCATTTTGTAGGGGCCGCGACATCATTATCCTTCTTTTTGTAATCATGTAACAAGAATATTTTTTGCTGATATCCTGTAAAAGGAATATTTTTTGATGTGTATCCTTGAATTGGCCTTTCACTTTTTGTAATCATCCTTTATGAAATGGATCCTTTTCTTGATATACCTGCAATGTTGGTTTGTTTTTATTTTAAGCATTTGTGAAAAAACAAAGCAAAAGTTTTTAAGTGTTTGAGTGCGATACTGAAGGAAGGTACCTTCGTGCTCGTCTTGAGACCTGTCACCCCGCTGGCGAATCCTGGGCCAGAGGATTCCCAGACGGTGGGGGTCGGGGCAACGTTCTAGGATATGGGATTAAAATATTTACACACCCATTCCGTCGACCCGTTTCCTTAAGATTGGTTGGGTATCTCTTTCTGCTGGGTGCCTTCCCCCTGGTCTTACACTTATGGACACTGATGGGGGAGCCCTGAGAGATTGCAGATTTAACTACTTTCCCCAATATTGTCGATAGATTCCGCTGATTTGATAATTTGAAAGCTTGTTTGATTGATAAGTTGAGGCCTGCAATTCCTCTTCCAGAGATAGAAACATGTGGTGCGGTTAGGCTCCCTTCTTCTTCTGGTATACTCCAAGTAGATTCAAGTCTGCGTTGCTCCTATGGGAAGTATGGTTTGAGCCACTTAGCATTCCAAGGATGTCGGAGGACCTCGCCTTTTAGATTACGAAGGTAGTAGGAACCGTTACCCGCAACGTCGTGTATTACAAAAGGTCCTCCCCACGTAGGTGCTAATTTTCCCAATTTCTTTTCTTGCTGATACCATGGGATTGTTCTCAACACATACTGCCCCTCTACAAAATTCCGCAGCTTTACCTTTTTGTTGTACTCCCTTTCTAGTCTTCGTTGATAATTTTCCATCTTTTGTAATGCGACTTCCCTTCTTCCTTCCAAGTCGTCCAACCTTTCTAACATCATATCTGTTGTGAGGTTTTTCTCCCAAGCTTCGGTCTTCGTGGTTGGCATGAGGATTTCCGTAGGTATGACTGCTTCAGCTCCATAAGTTAGAAGAAACGGGGATTCCCCGGTGGCGGATCTTCGTGTTGTCATGTATGCCCATAACACATTGTGCAGTTGTTCGCACCATCTTCCTTTATGCTCGTCTAATTGTTTTTTAAGTATAAGGGCGAGGGTCTTGTTGGTAGCTTCCACTTGTCCGTTGCTTTGAGGGTATATGGGGGTGGACTTGTTCTTTATTATTTTGAAAGTATCGAAGAGCATGTCTATATTTTTCCCCTGTAATTGCTTGCCATTATCAGATACGATTTCAGCGGGTATACCAAATCTGCAAATGATGTTCTGGAATATGAAAGTAAACACATCCACGTCTCTGATCCTGGACAAGGCCTTAGCCTCCACCCATTTACTGAAGTAGTCCGTGGCTACTATCAAAAATCGTCTTTTCCCTGATCCTTCGATGAAAGGCCCGACGATGTCTACGCCCCATTTTGCAAATGGCCACGGGCTATCGACGGAGTTTAACATTGTCGCCGGTGCGTGGATCTTTTTTGCGAAGCGCTGACATTCTTCACATCGTCGGGACATCCTCGCGACATCCTATATCATTGTCGGCCAGTAATATCCTTGCGTTTTTGCTTTGTCAGCTAGTGATCTCATGCCGCTATGATTCCCCGCGTCACCATAATGGATATCATTTAGAATTCGATGCCCCTCTTTCCGGGACAAGCAACGTAGTAATGGTCCAAGGAAGGATTTCTTATACAGGACCCCATCCCGAAGATCATATCTTCCCACTTTGGATAGTACCTTCCTAGATTGTTTCTGATCCGCAGGTAAGCTTCCTTTTTCGAGAAAGGCATGGATTATCACTCTCCAGTCATCTTCGTTGCTGAAGTCTTCGTCTTGATTTGCTCTTGACAGGATATCCTCTTCGTCAAAGTCATTATGGATGTCTTCTCCTACCTGGTCTTCGATATTTTCTTCCACGGTATCTTGGTTGGTAGCGAAGGAGAATTGAGATGCAATCGAGGGCTCGTATACCCTTGCTATTTTAATAGCTTCGACATTTTTATCCCTCAGCATGGATGATATATATGCTAGGGCATCCGCGTGCCTGAGGTCCCTTCTGCATAAGTGCCGGAACTTAATGTTCGGGATTTGTGATGCCAATGTTTGGACCAAGGCCATGTAAGCTGAGAGGGTGTCATCGTACACATTATACTCGAGCCCTATTTGCCGTATGACAAGATGCGAATCACTTGTCAGCCTTACATCGGTTATCCCCATCTCTATTATTATACGGAGGGCGTGTACGACAACTTCGTATTCAACAATGTTGTTGGTATGCTCTTTGAATTCCAATCTAAGTGCCTGTATAATCCTTTCTCCAGTTGGGGTGATAATGACAATGCCTATTCCTGCTCCTTCCTTATTTTTGGATCCGTCGACGAAGACTTCCCATTGTCTTTGACTCGCAGGTTCGAGGATATCCATTGGATCCTTGTTTTCTTCCTCGGCTTCTGGTATTCCCTTAATTTCTTCGTCGTTGTCAAGGGGGAGGTCTTCTAAGAAATCCGCCAGAACTTGGGACTTCCGAGAATGTTGAATTTCATGAATGATGTTGAATTGATCCAGATGGGTGTTCCATTTGGCTATTCGGCCCACTTTTCCCGTGCTTTTGAGGACTGCTTCCAATGGTGCTTTGCATGGGACCCTGACGAGGTGAGTTAGGAAGTAGGTTCTCAGTTTTTGGGTAGCCCATACCAGTGCGAGGATGAGTTGTTCAATCTTAGTATAATTTCTTTCCGCAGAATTGAGGGTCTTGCTGACGTAATAGATAGGTTGTTCTATCTTTGTATTGGTTTTGACTAATACCGCGCTGACTGCATCCTCTGTTGCTGCTATGTATAGTGCCAAAACCTCGTCAGGGTCTGGCTTCTGCAGGATCTGGATTGAGGCTAGGTGTTCTTTGATTTTTTGGAATGCTTCCTCGCATTCAGCGGTCCATTCGAACCTGCTCCCTTTTTTGAGAATATTGAAGAAATGTTTGCATTTGTCTGAAGACCGTGTAATAAATCTGCCCAACGCTGCTATAGATCCATTGAGCTTCTGTACTTACTTTAAATTCTTTGGGGACGACATCTCTACTATGGCTTGAATCTTTGCTGGGTCTACCTCGATGCCCCTTTTTGTTACCAGATACCCGAGGAACTTCCCCGAGGTGACACCGAAAGTACATTTCTCCGGATTCACTTTCATGTGATGCTGTCTCATTGCTTCGAAGATATTCCTCAGGTCCTGGTGGTGATCTTTACGCAGCTTGCTTTTGACGAGCATGTCGTCAACGTAGACTTCTAGGGTTCCTCCAATCCATGGCTTGAAGATAGCATCGACCATCCTTTGGTATGTTGCCCCTGCGTTTCGAAGTCCGAAAGGCATTCTAGTATAGCAATAAAGGCCATGTGGGGTGTAGAACGCCGTGTGTGGATGATCTTCTTCTGCCAGGGCTACTTGGTTGTAACCAGAATATCCGTCCATGAATGACATCTCTTCGTACCCTTCCACTGCTTCAACCAGTTGATCTATGCTCGGCAGGGGATAGCTGTCCTTTGGACATGCCTTGTTGAGATTAGTAAAGTCGATGCATATTCTAACCCCTCCATTTTTCTTAGGAACAATGACCATGTTGGAGATCCAGGTAGGATACTTGAATTCCTTGATAAATCCTGCATCTAGTAGTTTCCGAAGTTCTGTTTCTACTGCCTCATGATACTCTGGAGCTACTTTTCGTATTTTCTGCCTGAACGGGGGCGTGCCCGGTTTGATGCGTATTTCATGTTGGATTACTTTTGGGTCAATCCCCGACATATCTCCTAGCTTCCAGGCGAACACATCCGCGTATTCCTTAAGTAATTTGGTTAAGGAATGCTCCCTTCCTTCGTCCATTATGGTCCCGATTTTGATCATCTTCGGGTTTTCTTCCGTTCCTATGTTGATTTCCTTTACGGGCTCCACTGGGGTGAACACAGGCTTCGGGTTTCCGAGGACTGGGACGTTCTTTAATTGCTATTTAGCGTGTTTCTGTTCTTCGCTGGTTGTTGAAGTACTTGTTTCTGTGCTTAGGACATTATCATCTTTTGTCAAGCCCTTCCCTGTAGTTTCCTTGAGGAACAGGTTTATGACCTTCTCTTTCGCGGTTTCTTGATTTTTTACTCTTCGGATTTTTCGCTGCTCTTCTTGCTCGTTGTTGATATGATCCTGAGTGGCCTGGCACTCTCGCGTAGTGATCCGATCTCCCTTGATTTCCATTACTCCCTCAGGTGTTGGAAATCTGAGATATTGGTGGTACGTTGCCGCAACTCCTTTGAGCTTATGTATCCATTTTCGTCTAATAATAGCGTTGTAGGGGGAAGGGGTGTCCACCACACTGAATCGGGTTTCCAGTTTCGTGGGCCCTGCGTTAACCTGCAACACGATGTCTCCCAAGGGCTTCGTGGCTGCTCCATTGAATCCATAGATGGTGTGATAAGAGGTCATTAACTGTTCATCATGGAGCTTCATCCGTTTGAATGCATCGTAAAATAGGACGTTTACGGAGCTTCCCTCGTCTATGAGGATCTTTTTGAGGTTACATCCAGCTACTGGTAGTGTTAGGACCAAGGGATCGTTATGGTCTTCCATATCTTCTTCGATATCCTCAGCATCGAAGATGATAGGAGATTCCATCCATTCTTCGTGTTCGTCCACCACTATCCCATCGACTTTATATAATTCGCAGCGGTCTTCGAATTGTTTCCGTAACCTCTTTCCTATCTGCGCTGTAAGTGAGGGTCCTGTGGCTTCAGAACACGAGATTGTGTTGATTGTTCGGTTTCCTTCCGGAAGTTGGACTGGTTTGGTTCGCTTAGATCTGTCCTCGGTAACATCCTTTCGTACGTAATGTTTGAGCTCTCCCGCATCAATTAATTTTTGGATCATTATTTTAAGATTCTTGCACTTTTCGGTCTGGTGTCCGTTGAAACAGTGATATTCACAGTAATCTTTAGACTTCTCGGATCTTGGGGGCTGCTTTCCCTTGGACCATGGCCATTCCAAGTTTTCCCTCCCTTTGATCTCTCGTAGGATACGAGCATAGCTAGCGTTGAGTTTCGTGTAAACTTGATCTTCGAATTTTCGGTCACCTGCTCTTCGTTCATCCCTTCGTTCCTTCCTATCTTCGTGAGGTCTCTCCCCTGAGCAACTCCTTTTGGCCCCATTGGTTTGTTCCGCTGAATTGGTGCGGTGAGACCTCTGCGGATATGCCCTCGGGTTTTCCCGTTGAATTTCTTCAAGTCGAGCGTGCTTTTCGATAATTATTCGAAGATCTCCCTCTGTCTTAGGCACGCTCCCATGAATTTCAACAAATAGGGGACTCATTCGGTCTAAGCCCCATTTGTAGCAATTGATGCTTACCACTGGGTCCACGCTACCTATGGCTTGGAAGATCTTGTGCCATCTGTTAGTGTACTCCCTCGTCGTTTCCTTGTAGCCAATCGCTAGTGAAAAGAGCTTATCCATTCCGGTGTTTACAGTCTTGTTGTACATATACGTTCTTAAGAATTTCTCTGCGAGTTGGTCGTATGAGTGGATAGAATTTGGTGGCAGATTATCGAACCATGATAGCGCCGATCCCTTCAGGATTGACGGGAAGTATCTGCAGAGTACGGCGTCATTCTGACCCCATCTAGCTAAGACACGGTTGTAGTACCGAATATGTGCAGCAGGGTCGCTGGATCCATCATAGCATTCGAACGTTGGGACAGGGCATTTCAGTGGAATAGGGGTGTTGGCCAAGCGATGAGTTAAGGGCGTGGAGTTAGCTTCTCTCATGACTTCTTCTAACCTCCCCCCGCCTTGTTTATTTTTTAATTGCCTGATCTCGGCCATCATCTCATCTCGTAGTTCTTCCATTACGCGGTGGTGCCCTAAATTCTTCTGTTCGTTACCGTCTGACTCTCCATCGTCATAATCCGGGTCAGATACGCTACTTCCCCTTGTCGCGTCTTCATTAGCCGTTATGACGACTCTATAGTCTCGGTTTGGCTCTGGTGCTTTGGAGTTTGCTTCATCAAGTTGTTGGCTGGTCTTCGTGCTTAGAGCAATCCGCTCCTTTAAATCTTGATTTTCTCTGGCCAACAGGGCTACAACATCTGCGTAAACCTGCTGGCTCTTCTTCAGTTCCTCAAGCTCAGCCATCAGTCGGTGTGATTGGTTGGACCCCTGATTGGGGGTCCCAGCGCGTGCTACTACAGCCATGGTGCCGCCCTCCTCCATGGTCTGCACTAAAGGTGGAAGGGGTTCAGCTTCGGTCGCTGGCATCTCCAAATTGGGGTGAGTGCCCCTCTGCGGTGCTAGAGCCGCCGGTATGGTTTGATTTTGATCATTTGTTGGTGGCATTCCAAAAGTTAGAAGGTGCACGGGTTGGAATGTTCTGGATTCATCCACCCTTTCTCTTGGTTGGTTAAGTTGATTCATGGCGCAAGTATTGCTAGCCTCTGCAGCCTTCGGGACTACCGCAGCCGCACCGTACTTTGTCGCTGCTGCTCTGAGAGCTGCCGCTGCGACTGAATTAGCGTTCATAAGTGAAGTGATTTCCGCAGTATCTTGCCTTTGACTGGTCATTTTAGCTTTATCTCCCTTCTGCTTGCTTCGGGTGATGACCGGGGTTGTCCTGGGTGTTTCTTTTGACAAAGCTTTGGATTTTCCTGCTTCCTGCGTCTTTTCCATCACGTGTCCTTTAGTTGACAATGAAATCTCGCCGAAACTCGCCTTCTTTACTCACAATACGTCCTTTCTGCATAAAGGCATTTCAAACGAAAAACGGGAATATCCGCGTGAAGCGGGTTAGTTGACGAAATACATTCTTCCTGCAGAGGATTAATACACGCACGTTATAATATACGGGTTAAAGTTTTACTAAAGGAGATCCTTAGTATAAAACTACGAAAAACCCCCCAGAGAGACG
Organism: Papaver somniferum; assembly: GCF_003573695.1. Classification (NCBI taxonomy): domain Eukaryota; kingdom Viridiplantae; phylum Streptophyta; class Magnoliopsida; order Ranunculales; family Papaveraceae; genus Papaver; species Papaver somniferum. The sequence goes on from NC_039359.1 coordinate 39,311,749, forward strand.
GGTTCGCGTGAGATTTAAAGAAAATCGTAAATCCGCGGATTAGAACAATAAATCTTATCGAACATAAAAGGTGGGTTTTTAACACAATACGGTTAACAAATGATCTATACGGTCCGAGCTGATAAATCAGAGCAATCATATGCCAATTTAAAATGAAATCACAGGATAAGATAAATCTTTTACCAGGACGAAGTCCCTGTTTCTAGCGCCAAATTGTGAACACAAAAATCACGAAGGGATCCGAGTGCTCACAACCAATCATCATCATCTAAGGAGATTTGTGATGATGATATCCTAGTGTTGATTCATTGGCTCAAAACCTTCGGGTTTATCATAGCCTCATCTAACAACTCCATGCGAGGCGTTTGCGCACGGGATATAAGTACAAGCAAAGAAAACAAAACGTATAAGTAAAGATCCATGGGGCTAAATAAATATAAAGTGCTGAAATGTAAATAAGACCAAGGTTTACGTGGTTCAGCACTAAGGCCTACGTCCACGGGGTTTGTTGTTTTACTATCCTCTTCACGGTTACACGAATAGTCGAATGACTTTTGGGCTTACATGTTTCTCTCCTCTAAATGATTAACTTACACTTGCAAACTCTCTCTCTCTCTCCTTCTCTTCCTGATTCTTCCGATCCCCCTTCCTCTTGGTGGAGACGGGGTATTTATAAGGTTAGAATGTGGGACCCATCTCTGATGACCGTTGGAACCTTATCTTCTTGTGTCCTTGCGTCTATCACGCAGAGGTCTGCGTTTGCCCCCTTGATCCCGCAGAGGCATCCTTGCTCGTTCCATAGGTTGATCGACACGTACACTGCTCAGAGTGTTTAATGTGGGTAGTTGAGGGGTCTGCTCGTGTCAGACAAGTGTCTTCTGCCCCTGTCACGTCCGTGTCAGCTAACTTTCTCTCCACCGTTGATCCTAGCTTCTTTTTTGGGGATGCGATAAAGTAAATCCTCGGGGTTTATTAGGTGTTTCGTGGCGCATCATGTTTTGATGTTTTGGCCTGCATGCTTTCCACGTATCTTTTTATATACACGTGTCTGATAGTGAGATATATGTGTACACAAAATCAGCCGTTCGAATTTTATGATTGGGCTTTGCATTTGCAAAATATATACAAAATCAGAAAATTTTGTAGTATTTCTGTTTCTGAAAATGTTTTGTAAAAGCCAAAACAAGACATCTGTGCTCAAAGAACCAAACAACGGGTACGAGAAAAATCCATCGACCACAAAAAAATCGACCACAGATGTGCACGTCCTAATTATTCAATATTATCATGGGATGAGTCCTATCGTCCCAAGTCCAAAGAACACTAATCACATAACATGTTAGCTCATAGCGAGCATAACAAAGTAAGTGAAAAGGTTTTATCTGTCGAATTGAAACGGATAGTGCCTAGCAAAACAAATTTGTGGTGAACAGCCGATGATATCATGCATTCTAACTGAATAACACTCAAATGGATCCCAAGAAAAAGGCAATAAACTAGCTGGTGATATGTGCTGTATGGTGAGTTGAATAGCAACGTCTTCCACACTATCTTTGGTGGTTACAGTACTGGGGAAGGTTGTAATCAAATGAATAACGCGATAGCAACAAATTAATTGTTTGAAAACTAACAAATAGATCGTATCACTAGGAATTTTTTCTGGGTCATGACTCAAAAATTAAAAAAGTTCATTCTATAGGCATGATAAAGTAACAAAATCATTATCCGAAAGAGGATTAGACATAAGAAAAAGCAGTGATCATAATAAGGCACTTCTCATGAAAAGAATTTGGAATTTGCATGAACAACCTAACTCCATCCGCGGAAGTCTCTTCAGTGCAAAATATTTTGATCAACAACCTATTTTACAAGGCATTCATACCATACCTTCTTCTTCCAGTCCTCAATGGAGACAACTGGCATCAATTGTCCCTACCATGCAACAACTGATTTTCCATAGTATTGGAAATGGATTATCAACTCCAATAAAAACCAATTGGATTCCACACTCACCAAATCTTGACCCAGCACAATGTTACCCATTCCGAATGGTGGAAGATATCATTGACCCAATCTCTCATACCTGGAATCAAGAAAAATTAAGCACCCTTCCCAATCCTATAGCCCAAAAAATCATAAATATCCACCTTCCCCAGAATAACTCACAGGATAAAATTATCTGGCCACACTCAAAATCTGGAAAATACACTACATCTTCGGGATACAAATGTCTAACCCATGGTCAACCAACTCATACCCCACTTCCACCTACCAAATTCCTATGGACTTTACCATGTCCACCAAAAATTCGGCTTTTCTTGTGGAAAGCAATCAATGAAGGATTACCAACCTTCTCTCTACTACATCAGATCCATTTGACCAACTCTGACATATATCCCAGATGCAATGTTGATCCAGAATCGGCAAGTCACCTTCTAATTCATTGTCCGACAGCGAATACATCCTGGAACACCTTTCTCACCCAACTTACAAACACACCAAACTCCAACTACTCCCCCCTCACTCTCACATTAACACCTCAGACAACCATCTTCCAAATCCTACAACAATCTGCACCAACAACTGTAATATCCTCATTTTGTTTTCTTTTTTGGACGTTATGGTTAGCTAGGAATGACCTAATATACCACCAAAAACAAACAACTACAACTGAAATCTTAATCTGAGCTCAAAAACTGCAACAATAATTCATTATTGCACTAGATTCCTTACCTCCGGACCTACCAGGAGATGCATCGATATATAACCACCCAAGAGGAGACAAAAGGATATCTACAATATCAGTAGGATGGTCAACTCCAAACATCAATTGGATTAAGATTAACACAGATGGAGCAGCCAGAGGTCACCCAGGTTTTGCGGGAGCAGGATTCATCTGCAGAGATTCCGACGCATGAACTTTAATGGCTCTAGCTCAACCTTTGGGAATTACGACTTCCTTAACTACAGAAACTTGGGCTCTACTTTTGGCTTCAAGAACGGCAACATAAAGACAATGGTCAAAAGTTCTCTTTGAAACTGACTCAGAAAACCTTTTGCGCTTCATCACATCCTCTATTCCCCTTCCTTGGCATATCTCAGGGATGATTGAGGAAATACAGAATAGATTCAGACAGATCCCACATGCTGCTATTCAACACAATTACAGCGAAGGAAACCAAGCAGCAGATGGTTTGGCTAATCATGCGGCAGATGAAAGTCAATTGGGAAACTCATCAACCAAAATATGGGACCAGGCAATCCCGCTTTTTATTAGTCAAATTTTATTTCATGATTCCATGGGTACCACATACCCACGATAAATTGTAAACTAATTTCCTATCAATAAAATGCATGCTTCAAAAAAAGAAAAAATTGCTTGAAAACTATTGCCAGTGACGGGAAGGGCCTCTCTTGCTTGAAATAAAATCTTCCATTAATTTCATCAAAAATAATATTATTTTTTTAGCTCACTCGTGCAAACAATTAATGTAGACTAATACATGAAACGCAGATGGCCTAACCAATCATGCAGCGAAATGGAAGTAAAATGGGATTTTTCTTTTTACTATTACCAAAAAATCGTACGAAAGAGGGAAGCTTTAAGGTTAAGGCTATTTATAGTCTTTGTACATGGATTAATATTCCTTTAATATATAGTTCCTTTGTCTCTTTTTGTCTGTCCTTCTATTTTGGTCCGTCTCTTTTAGCTGTATGCTATGTTTACAAACATATTTTTTCATTAAACTATCGAATATGAGGAAGGATCCCTTCACATGTTTATTATCACATTATCCTACACTTTAGACGTCTTTTTTGTCAATAAATATCAAACGAAAACGGATTGGAAGCTAATATTTTGACGATCTGTTCCTCTTGCAAAACTATATATTACTACCAAAAATGAGTGTATTCCGAAATACTAAACCTCACCATCTACTAATTTCAATGGTTAAAAGTCCATTGTTTATCAACGGCTCATCTTCAAAATAATAGATGGTGGTGTTATATGTATCAGAATGAACTAAGTTTTGATAGGTATGTAAAGCTTTGCAAGAAAATCCATATTCCCAAAATATTAGCTTCGATTCCGATACTATTTATATTTTTTTCATAGAAAAGACGTCCAAAATGTGAGATAGTGTGAGATACAACATGTGAAGGATCTTTTTATTTTTTATAACTATCAAATTAAAAGAAAAAGAAAAAAAAAAAGACTCTCGAAAGCCAGAAGTATTAAAGGAATCTCCATACATGCTCTGTAGGATTTGAACCCATGACATCGGGTTTTGGAGACCGACGTTCTACCGAACTGAACTAAGAGCGTTTTGTCAAATTATTTTTTATATATACTTAATCCAAAATCTTAGATAGTATCTCCCCATATAAAGAAACAAATCTATTCCTATCGATCTTCATTCCCATTTTTTAAATAAAAATATTTATGGTTATAAAATTCCTAACAAATTCTACCTATCCTCATACCCTTTCTAAATATAAATATTTATGCAACTGTGCTACTTGACCGACTAGTTAACAACTGATCATATGTGGAAGGTATAGTAGTGAGATAAAGTGTTAATTTGTTAGTTCCACGCCATCATAGAAAAGTAAGTTATCTTACTGTTTTACCGTTGTCTCCGCTTCCTTTCCTGTAACAAAACCGCGTGCGAAGAAAGTCATCATCCCTAAAGAGTTCCAAATCATATATCTAAATCTGATTAACAATGGGGAAAATTTCAAATCTAATATATCACAAATCTATTAACGTACATATGAATAATTAGTTTAGATATAGTACAACAATCAAAGAAAATGGATCTTTAAATTACTCAAAAAACTCAATCTATTAAATTTTTTATGCTTTTTAACCTATTTCCTCTCTTCATCAAATTTTTACAATCTTTAAATAATAAATTACATCTATGAACTAGTCTCAATCTCATTTTAATTTCATATAATAATAGTAGATATTCATAAACACCAACGTACAATATTGGGTTCCAAAAAGGAAAGATGATTTTCATATATAGTGTTTTATCTGATTTCGTCTAGTAAACACTCATGAGATCAAGAAAATTTTCACTTCAGAGTTGTCATATTTTAGTATCAAAACTCATATGGAGTCGCTTGATTACATACTAGAGTCAACTTCGTTTAGGTTAGACTAGAAAGTATAGGGATGTTGAGACATACAAGTATTACTCCGAAGACCTGAAGAATGAGAAGAAGTAACGACTACAACAACGACATCATCATTCCACTTGAGGTTAGTGATATTGACTTGATATTGTTTCCATTCCAATCTTTCAAGTGGTTCTATATTGAAAACATAAATTGCGAAGCAGTATATATTGTATATAATACTCTACTGATGTGACTTGGTCATTATAGTATGATCACGGTGTCAAGAAAAACAAATTACGAAGTATGAACGCCTATCTTTTGGAACTTCGTAAGTACGACATCGACATAATCTATTGTATATAGTTATTTGATTATGTGTGCATTATATAGTAATGATTTCACCTTAGAAAACAAATTTATAACATTTGTTTAAAGGAAGTACATTTATTAACTTGTTTCATAATCGAAAAGAAATCATGATTGGTCTTGTTATTCGTTGAAAATCTTTTGGATGACCAATGGAAGATGACTTTGGTAGAACCTATCTTAACTTATTGAGATTTATGGTATAATCGGTCATTTCCTATATAATATAATTTATTACAATCGGTCATGAGCTTCATTGTAAATCTAGTTGAAACCGATCACAAACTATATTGGAATGCAAGTTATAACCGTCCTTAAGTTACTTTGGGAACCAAGGTATAATCGGTCACAAGATGAATTGGAAGTTAGTTGTAATCCATCACAAGCTACCTTTGGGAAGCAAGGTGTAACCAATCACAAGCTCACTCAGGAAGTAAGGTGTAACCGATCACAAGCTACCTCTAGGAAGCAAGGTGTAACCGGTCACAACCTGGTTTGGTAAACATGGTATAACCGATCACAACTTACATTCCGAGGTTGGTACAACCGATCCCAAGAAGCAAAACCGAGTTTCCAATATCACATATCTCTGTAAGTTTTGAGTAAAGCTTGGAATTAGTGTTTGCTAAGAAACTTATAGATGTCAACATATTTGAACATGAACATAAATCTTATCATTTATTGTTTAAAGATATTCGTTGATACTCAAGGCGATCCCTGGTCCGAAAAAGTGAAAAGCATTTAATTATGATTTTCATCATATATGTTTTAATTACCAACATTTAAAACATATCCTCTGGAAAATATTATTAGTTAATGTGCTAGACTAATAATAGAATTTTTTCCATGAGAGTTTCAGAAATATTGATTAACATTTATTGGGAATAAGAAAACCGAATTTAGGTACTTTATTGCATATCTTGATCGGGTTTAGAATTTCATTGTTGTCCAAACAACCTTGGTCTATAAATACTTGAGTTTGCATTTCTTGCAAACTATTCTAAGAGCCAGACAAACTTCATTTCTTGTTGTTTCTGGTGGAGCCGTTTATTCGGAGAGGAAAGTATCATAATTAGGTGAAATCTCTTACGACCGCTCGTTTAAAGACTTTTGTGGGATTAAGAAGCTCTACGAGTACCGTTGGTGGGGAACTAGATAATTGCAGTGTTATTAGTTTTCGATTATTGATTTGATTAACTAACAGTTGTTAAAACTTTCATTGCACCTAGTTTGTTTATTCTTGAGAATCTTCTCTTATGATATAAGATTCACTCAGACTAGATCAAAGTATTCAAGGGATCTTTAGAACCATCTTCGGATGTAAATACATCTTGTGATAATCCATTTTTAACAGACTTCGTTCTATGTGTGATTGATCACAAGAGGATTCAAGTGTTGTTGTGCAGGTATTTGAAGGCAATAGAAGATATGAAGACGAAGAATATTTCTTATTAGTTTTCATATCTTGTGGATTTAGTACACAAACTTTGATCGGCAGGAATCCAACTAGAATCGGTTTATCTTTAATAAACTTGATTTATTAGTTGCGTGAGATCAACAACTCTCTATAGTTTTTCTTTGAGATCTATATCGATTAAGTGCGAATCTAAAACTTGATTATTTCGGTAATCAATATTTATATTGATTTAACCAGACAAAGGAGTTTATTAGATTAAACATAAGAGACTTTGTCAACGACTCATCAAATATCTTTAGCAATATTGATTAGAGTGGTTACCAAACAGATTATTCCTTTGTTTTTCGGAATACGATCCAAAGGACTTGCTTTTCACGTGCGTGACTCTAGAATTCGAAGGTGCAGGGATACTGAGGGAACTAAGTAGCTAGAGGTAGTCTGCTTGGTCTCAACTATACGAAGTTGGTATCAGATTTTGTATAGCGGCTTAATTCTGAGAGTATTCTAAACTGGACTAGGTCCCGGAGTTTTTCTACATTTGTAGTTTCTTCGTAAAAAAAATCTTGATGTGTATTTTACTTTGTTTCCCGCATTATAATTGTTATTATAATTAAGTAAAATACACAAGTACGTTAACTCCGTAATACTTGATATTGATCCTATAGAGTTTCGGTTATTTCCGAACCTATTATCAAGTCCACACTTCGTTGTCGTATCGTCTCGATCTTGTATCTATAGTCAACCACACAAGTGATCTTGTTGCTTTATTATCTCGATCTCGTATCCATAGACGATCACACGAAGTGTGAACCAATTTGTTGTATTGTCTCGATTCAGTCCATAGACGATCACATTCAGCAAAGGACTTATAGGTGGATAAATTAAAAGATTGTGGTGTATTTGGGTACCCTCGTATTTTCATCGTGACTTAGTCAAAGCGGACAGTTAATAAAACACAGAGGAAGTAATTATCAAAACATGAGTCACATGTTATGGTGCATGTGTCTTACATGAGGTGCCTGTGTGGGTCCCACATAATATGGATCCATCGGTAAGTCAGGCACTTAGCAGTTATCACACAACACTCCCCTTGGATACCCACCGTTTAAAATTATGTCTTAATAAAACTTTGTTGGTAAAATACAATAGGAAAAAATACAATCAAAAAGTAAAATAAATTTGTTGCCTCGTTAAAACATTCCTCATAAAATACGATAGGATAGAAACTTGACCAACGAAAAAGTAAAGCATTTCTACAATTATTTACCGTCGCGAATATTTTACCTTGGTAAAACTATGTCAAAATCTTGTCTGGAAAAAACTGTCTACGGTAAAAACATGAACTAAAATACATGTTATTATCCGAGAACCACATATCAAGAAATTTTATAGATATATATAAATTTTTGATGATGACCAACGTTCTAAGATTGAAGGAAAACCCAGTGGGACAAAAACTTGAACGTATGAAAACTTGAGTCCTCAGAGCAGTGTGGGTCCCCAGATGCGTGAGAAAAAAACTTGAACACATGTATGCCTTATTAAAACCTTGTCTGGAAAAATCCAGAGGGAGAAAAACCAGGACGAAGGAATAAGATCACAACATTTTGAACTACATATAACACTGGACATGCATGCCTCTCGAAAACCTTGACAAAGAAAATCCAGTGGGACAAAATCTCTACTAGGAAAAAATAGTACACGACATAATGTCCAATATCCATAGTCTTCTATGGCTTACTCCCCCTGATGGGTAGCCATCTCACTTGATCAATGTGATCGGTAATATTGCATAAATATCACTAACAATATTTTAAAGTCTTCATCTACTCGAGAAAACTTGGTATGATCTTCCACCGTGCAATTTCTTAATGATAGTTTGGTTGTGCCATCCTTGTATTCTCCTCTAGCTTTGTATGAACAATCATAATCGATTGAGGATAAACAAGTATCCTCTACTACCACATTATTAGCCAGGAAAATATTTGGCTATTTTAATAAACCTGCCAAAATCAAAAATTAAACAATCTGATTAGCATTTCTATGTGGGAGATATTATGCGATCTTTCATGTAAAAGACCAAGCTTAATGGTACTACGAAGATGAAAAGGTTTTCTTCGGACCAATTAATGTTTTGATATTGGTGCTGGGTATAACCAGACTTGTATGTTTACTACCAACCCAATATCAGGTATTTCATCTAATATACCATTCACACATGTTTTGTGTAACATAAACCACAGAGTGATACATCTTCTTTGTTGAGATGTAAAGCAATCGATCTTCAAAGTAAGAGATCGAATGGCTCTAATCGTGTTAGCTTCCCGATGCGCCACCCATAACGCAATGACTGTGATTTAAAATTTCAAGACTCACCAGGTAAATTCATTTTTCTTTTCCTTTGCAAACATGTTTCGCCTGCATGATGCCTTAACATAGCTTCCACAACGTTTCAACTTTACCCTTGTTATGTGAAGGGTTTAAATCCATAAATGCTAATGGCGATGCATTCTTGCATGCACACTGGCTTCTGAGTCTTGTCCAGGCATATGGAATGCCTTGGACTTGCACATAGGCTATTGAAAGCATATTCCCGACTTCTTTATTTTGCGAAAACTTTCCTAAAATAGCAACAAAAAAACGGATTTTTGACGCCTAAACGATGAAATTTGGTTAAATTCTGGAGACCGATGTTCCTCATCTGAATGGACCCTTCTTAATCTAAATTACGACACTCGGGTTCTTAACTTCCAAACTTCAGCGCGCCTGCTATAACTTGTTCATATGCATCAGTCAGGCTCATGCGGTACTTGTATTGTATCGTCCTTGTGATGCAGGTGGCTTATGCGAGCTCCCTTAATTTGTATACCGATTTAAATTTATTTCTTCGCCATGCCCAATGCGTAATTGGTGCATTCCTACATCGAACAACTAGATAGGAAGTATGAGCACCCAAGGAATACACTGCAACTTACCTGATCAAGTATTACAACAATCATCTCTTGCCTTGCCTTGATTTGCCAAGCCATATGATATGAGTTACCATAATATTGTAATCACCTGGAAATTAGATGAATATAAGCAACAAGATGCTGGACCACTAATGTTGCAACTCATTGTAGATACATACCCTCTTCCGCACCTTGAAGGAATCAAGCACTCACCATAGTTCATCATCGCCGGAACAAGCAACTAAAACCAACGCGTGTTGCAAGGCCAAATCCAAAAAGATCTCAGTCTGTATAGGCCAAAGGGTATTTCGTAAGACATGCACATCGCCGTGTGTAATCGGTGCTTCCTTGTGGAAAACATCCCCATTTCTTTGGGGAAAATTCCTTGAGTAATTAAACTCAAACAACCAACATCTCCTCCCTATATATGTCTTATTGACATTTCTACAAATAAAAATTCTGAAGAGGCTAGGATTGACATTCAACAAGTACCACATCCTCTAGGTAAACACCCACCACTTCCTCGAGGAACATTTCCTTGGGGAACATCCTCGACTTCCTTGAGTAAGGGACATAGGGACAATGATGCTTCCTTGGATAAACATCCTTGAGTGAACTTCATAAGCTCAAGATGAGGCTTCATCTTGTTCGTTGATGCAACTTTGAGCATGTGTTCTGCGAAAAGTGCGGGTTGTACATTTCATATCAACTTGTATGGTTTAATTAGTAAAAAAAAATGATGATGATAGAATCATAAAAGATTAATAGGTTTACAAGAATCATCATCATAAGCTTAAATCACTCTACTGATATCGAAGTCACATTGAATTTTTTTTGTTATAGATAAGAAAAGTGTATCAAGATTAGTTCAAATATTAGATACAAAAAATGAATCGGTGGTTAACAACAAATTTCTAGTTTTAGTTACTCCAGTGATCGTTACGGAGGCAACCATGGTTTTCAGAACATTTTAAATCAAACCATGGCTAGACGACTCAAAATAAAATCCCAGATTCTTATTTTCCACATAAAACAAATTAAGCCTCACAAAAAAAGATGCAACATCCCACACATATTGATTGAAAACATCAAAAAATACATAAATAATTATTATATGTTTGAGACAATCGATTCTTTGTTCCGTGAAACTAAGGATAGACGATGAACCCTGACTTTTAGGGAAGAGAAGATAAGATGAAGATAATTATGGGTTTTGTTACCCACATAAATTCGGTTCACAAATATTTGGATTTTTACCTTTTGATTGTATTTAGCTCTAACATGGGTTGTATTTAATCACTGCCAATTTATATACGACTCTAAAAGCAAAGTTTTGCTTTTTATTTTTATTTTTCTCTGGAAATAAGGCCTTACAACCCCTCTCTTCTATTTATTTTCCCTTTGATTAATACAATTATCCTCTAGAACTTTGTCAAAAAAAATAATAATAAATAAATTTTGAATGGGATTTTGTTTGATCCTACCAAAGAAAGTTTCGGCTGCTGTATGGATGAATATATAGACTGCGCTATATACATGTGAATTAGGATAGATGAACGTGCTCTTGAATCATATTTACTGATGAGATGGTTTAAATCAAAAACGAGCAGTTCAGGTTTGATTTTTTTTTATCTTGATAAAAGTACTAATAAGCATGATTTAGACTTTCAAACTAAGTTCAAATAACAACCCACAATACACATAATGATATAGTTGAACACCCCATATGAAAGAGAATTAAGATCCACAAATGTTCTTTTAGTCGAAAGTTAAGTAGGGTCATTGTGAATATTAAGTTAAGCAATCTGATCATCAATCTCAGTGGAAATTTGTTAGTTTGTATATGACCAAAGCCAATTTCTTTATCATTAGAGATATAGAAAAACTAGAAAATCTATTTTGAAACCACAATCTTTTACGGTTCGATGTATATGTATCTTCGCTGGAGTTGGATCTCTTAAATGTACGGATTTTGTAAGTGGTGCGCGATTCATTTCGTAGGAGTTAAAAATTTTCTATAGAAGTTTAGCAAGTCTGTTATCCACGATGCTGATGAAAATGACAATCAATGATTTGATCGATTTTGGAACGGATCCCCTGTACAAGTTGGGAGTTCTTAAATTTTAACTTGAAAAAAAATAATAGATACTAAAACAAAAGTGAACTTATGATTAAGGATTTGATTTGTTAAATGGGATTACACATTTGCTAACTTTTATCAGTACAATAATTAGTAGTTGGCGTGATCACATGGATTAAGTAAGGGGAGCTTGATTCCTTTTTTCAGTTAAAATTTTGATGGAGACTTCCAAATTGTTAAATAACTATATGGGAATTGAATATTAAAGGGTTTCGTGGCTAAGCCCTTGGTGGTTGATTAGTTGCCATGATTCTGTAGCACATGACATTATATGATGAACTCAATAACTACTATTAGAATTGGAATCATCACTGACAACCATTAATGATTAATTGTATGCTTAATTTTATATGTTTAGTTAGGATTTGAGATTCCATTTACACTAAAAAAAAATATACTTTGATTCCCTAAACACCATGCACTCGTGACGGCCGGGTTCGGGTGGTGATGAACAATCAAGATTTAAATTTCTATTGTAAAGTTTTTTTTTTTTTTTCTCTTTTTCTTTTTTGGTTGGTGTTGTTGTTGATATATACAAACAATCTTTGCTCGTTTAGAATGCACATCAGTGGATCGTCTCGATTTTCAGCTAAAACTATCAATCAAACCAGATTAACAAGTCACCTAACCGGCATGGACTTGGTTCGGTTCTGGACCATGGGGTCGTTTTGGAATGGTTTTTACCCGGTTTTGTACCAGTGACGTTTCCTAATACTACTGCACCACATGAATGATGAATACGCTTATCTTTCTAGCTTTATAACTAAGATTACACGTTTATGTTATAGCATTGCCAAGTTGAACTCACTAGCGTTGGTGTCTCAAGTTAGTTATCAAGTTTAGATAAAAAAACGCATTCTTGATTTAGTCTCCTAAAAGTCGGTTTCGGACTAGATTTGGTTTAAGAAGTAAGATATAGAATCAATGCTATCATTGAAGAATGGAGATTGAAGACTATACGAAGACATCTTTGAACTTCATTAAAGGTTAGTAATAAACACTTGATTCTCTTGTTTACTCTATCTCCCTATCTATCGAAACAAGTGCTCACCTATGGAATAATTCATGTGACGTGTAAATATACACTTATGTATATGCTCGAGGATATTTGATCCCTAAGACTTTTTTGAGAATGACTTTGTTCCTTGGAAAGGTCCTCATGTTGTAATGAATGAGAACACGAATTCAACGAGCCATAACGAAGAGGTTATGAGTGATTTATTAAAGCAACACTTATTGTGTTGCTAAGGCAGTTCGTGAACTTTTGGCAACAGTTCGTGAAGTAAAACGGGAAATACGTGACTAAAGTGCTTTTTTAGTCAATACTTGGTGTTTACTTTCCTAGATAAGGTAGCTTTGTTTTCAAGCAACTTAGCCTTAATCATTCAGTATAAACAAAGGTTTCATGTAATGACACAAACTATCCCTTGAAAAATTGTGTATGAGTTGCATAAGGTTGTTTCCATATGTGAGATTCCAAAAGACTTTACTTAGGGATCGTAAAGCATGGGGAAGTTATCATCTTTGATAATTACGAAACTTGTTTCCAGGTGTTTTTCATAAATCCTAGATTTGATAGATCAAGATATCTCCAGATTATTTTTAGGTGATCTTGTGAGGAAGAATTAATTAGGTTACGGAACGATAAACTCTAATTATTGAGGAGTATCTTCTAATGAGAATTAAAGTTCTGTTAGAAGATTTTCAAGAGCATATTTTAAACAGAATTGACGTTCTGCTAAAATATTTACAAGAGCAATTCTTAAAGAGAATCGGTGTTTTGCTAGGATTTTTACAGGTGCACCAATACAACTGAAGCAGGTACTACATCTAGTCAGAAATCTGGTAGTAGGTAATTGGTGTAACAGCTTAAGTCACTAGGTCCCGGATTTTTTTTTACAAGATTGTAGTTTTATTTATTAACAAAAAACTTTGGTGTCTGTGTTATTTCTTTTCCGCATTATATTGTTTTATCTTTATAATTGAAATATCACAGGTTGTGTATGTATTTAAACCTAGATAGTATTAACTCAACTGTAAAGAAACTATAAGACTCGTTCTTGTTGAATTCATATCTTGAAATATAGATTATAAGACTTGTTTTTGTTGGAATTCGGTTCGTGAACAACTCGGATATATACTAAGTTTACCTTGTTAAAACAATCTTAAATACAGTTTCGTAACAGAACGTATATATTGTAGAAGGATTGCCCATATGGGTTTCCGAACGAAAAAGTTGGTGGTTTACTAGTTACCCTCTCCTTTTCAACTTACATTAAGCATTAATACAATAATATAATGTAGGAAATACCAATTTGTATACGAAATACTAGCCTTTGTTTTTTTTTTAATAAAACTAAAAAAGAAACAGAAACAACTTAGAGACTGAAGAAACCACCCTGAATCTAGATAAGAGGATCATGGATAGGTCTCCCACATCTCACCACATAAGATAGGTCTACATGGTTTTTGGATTTTAAATCCTTACACAAAATAGTATTAAAAGTTTTAAAAAGATTCAAAAGAGTATCCATAAGTCTATTAATTCTCCAGTTTGTAGTTTTTCTGCTTTCTTGCATTGATCTCCTGATTTTGGAATTGTTTCCTAGAAGGTTGAAATTTTCTGCAATTCAGTTGGGAAGTCCATTCCAAAGTTTGAATGGCCGCTATGCAGTCTCTTTCCTCTTTATTATGAGCTCTGATAGTGTTAGTTCTTTTCCGATGGTTCTCCACTGTAACATCATATATAATAGATCGAATTCCAGTAAGTTCACTGGTTCTATCATAGCGGGTGCTAAAAGCGAAGGTATTCCGGTCAGTATTCAAAATTTTCCTAGAAGGATTGTTTCTACTCCAGGAATTCTGTTGGAAAGACTGAGAGATTCTAGTGACAGACTGCAAATGGTCTAGAATTTGTTTCCCACTAAGTAAAGGATTTGGGGTAATTTTTTTGAAAACCCAGTCACATCTGACTTTCCAGATAAACCAGGTAGTAGTGGCACATAGCTGAGACCAATTGCTTAAGGGGGTACTAGAGGGAGTAAAAGAAAACCAAGTCTTACACCAATTGGAACAACTTTGAGCACAGTTAGTAGTATTTTCTAGATGTAGGGTGCAGCTAGCCCAAACAGCTCTACTGAAGGGGCAGTTCAAAAAAACATGTTCCATAGTTTCTATAGCATTATTGCATAGAGTACAAGTTGGATCTATGTGGTGTACGAATGTTGCCAGATGGCCACTGAAATGGAGAATATCTGTATGAAGTTTCCAAGCAAAAACTTGGATCCTAGGAAGAACATTTAGTTTCTAGATTTTTGAAACAGTTGTGTCAAAAGGTTGTAGATTTTTGAAGCAGTTTTTGTCAAAAACTTGCACAAAGTATTTTTTTTTTTTAAAATATACTTAAAAATACTCCACTATTCTCCTTACCTTAAGGATTGTGTAAACGTGAAATATGTCATATTTTTAAGGACGGAGAGAGTAGTATAAAGCGAAGATCTCGAACTCTGTAAAATCAGAATAACGAAAAAGGAAAAGAAAATAATAAGAAGAAAACACTATACACATTGGGGGCTTATTGAGGATCCCAAATGAGTAAATTAGTCCCACCCACATGAAGATTGTTGCCCCCACTTCTGATGTGCAATGTTTCTTTTTTTGTACACTTGCTTTGAGAAACTCTTTGATTTCATTCCTTTCAAACTATATGAGTTGTTGCGGGAGAATGAATCGCCAGTTAATTTTTTTTCTTCTTTTTTGAAAGCCACGGAGATTGTTGTAAAAGACAGAATATGTTGGCCTGATCCCAACTAATCTGGTTTTTGGAAGAAGAATATTGTAAGTCTTTTCAGCAAGCTTGTAAATTTGTAATGCAGAAAGTGAAACCGATGTTCGACGGTTTCCAATGACTTGAAGCAAAGCCCACATAAAAGAGAGCAGTGTATGCCCATTTTAATCATATAGTCACAAGTGCCGAGTTTGATTAGCAACTTAGCATGCTTTGCGTCAGAAGTGCCGAGTTTGATTAGCAACTTAGCATGCTTTGCCACAAAACAAGACTTCTCTCTTAATCCCTTAATGAGACTTCTCTCTCAATCAGAAGTTTTCCACTATCAATCACCAGTAACATTCATAAAATAACATCAAGTTCAGAAGATAAAGAAGCCGAGAAGATACTTAACATGCTTTGCACTATTACGATGTTACGCATGTTATAATTACTATTGATATGTCTATTCATAAGATTAACGTCTCACCCATGGTCAAATTCTTAATGCATATATCCAAAATTCATAACCCGACTCGTGCCTGACCTAAGGGTTATCACAAATCGATTGCCTGTCATGAGTGAAGTGCCAGAGCACAAGAGGGCGCTTCCTTGAAAGAGCTTGGGGAGTGGACAAGGAGGTGCCTATAGAGAAGTGGTTGTTGTCCAGAAAATTGGACGGAGGGCTACACATGGTATGGTTTTGGGCTAAACCAAAATCGAAACCAAGGTAATGGTTTCTAAGCTTCTGAAACCTACCAAATCATGTTCAAAACCGACAATAAACAAGTAACTCTAAGCATAAAAAAGGTGTAAAGCATATATAATCCACAAAGTATATAACCAACTAAAATTGTAAGTTTGTAATAATCAAATTCCCAGACTGAAACTACCGAAAAGGAAATTCTAACTCTAGTCAAATTGAACAGGAAATCTGGAATAATCAATTTTCTGCCAAACACAACAAGTCTTACATTGAAGAAAATCACGTCGATGGGTGCTTCTTCTTCTTCAAATTCAATTACTGGAACGTGCTTAACAGAGGAAATTTAGTTTCAGATATTTCTTCATCTTTCTCTTGATTCAATCTTCAATTCAGGTGTGTATCGAAGGTATGGTTTTCAGTTAAGTATCAAGATAGTACAATATGATGACTATCTATGCAAAAGCTAATATTGAGGAACAATGTTTTGATCTAATGCTACATTTTCTCCTAACCATTCTCCGGGATACTATATTCGTATGTACCCATATTTGGATTCTAAACAAATAAGCAACTCATGGGAATAAAAAGGAAGCCAAATAGTTTCCAGGATCAAGTTTTCACTCACAGGACGAATTAGAGAAGGATTTCATCTAGGTCCAAACTCTGAATTCAAACCAATAGGTCACTCTTATTAATCTTTCACCTACATGGTTGAATATAACAACAATTGTATCTATATTTTTAGTGCTACATTTCCTACTGATCATTCTCTAAGGCAGTACAATTCTAGACAAAATAAGCTACTCATGTATACTAAAACGTTTCAAGTAATTTGCAAGATCAAATTTTCACCAAACAGTTTTCTCTGAACTCAAAAGAATATGCTTCTCCTATCCGTTTTACCCATAATGTTTGATCATAATATCTAACTTATCTTTTACAGACCTCTAACTATCCAATTTTTATCATCGAAAAACATATCAAAACTCCAAATTGAAATCAACTCGTAAAAAAAACTAAAAAACTCAACAATTAAATGTGAAATCTACATACCGTTTTGGGTCATGCCCAGAATTTTCTTCAAACTAGGAAACATTAGAGAAGGAGAAGAAGATAAACTAACAGAAGGGTTTTCTACTTCTTTTTTCAAGTGTTCTTCCAGCATGTCTTTAACAGACCTTGAAGATAAAGGATGAAATGATAAACTCCATTCAGAAACAAACCCTTTCACTAAACCCATCTTCTCTGTTTCATCCATATCTCTCCATTTCTGTTCCACTTCTTCTGGTTTCTGACTTAGGTACTGACAAAACTCTCCAAATAAAAGCTCCTTGCTTTTATTCATGGCTTCTTTTCTCTGTATTGCAGGGATATTTATTCTTGCAATCTCTGTTGCTAAATCAATTGCAATCTCTGCATCACTGGTTTTTTTCTTGCTGCAAGAAACTTGGAATGTGCTTCTTCTGTTCATAGGGTTTGGTGGTGGTAAGAGGGATCGTTCGGTTTGGATATTTGAGGGTTTTCTATTGAATTTGGGGGAAATTAGTGAAATCCTTAACGCCATTTTGGAATTTAATTTTAGGGTTTCAGGAAAGTTTATGAAAGATTATGGTTTCTCTTGATGAGAATGTCGAAGAGACAGGAAGAAAGTAAAAAAGATATAGGGGAGTTTCTGATATTCAATCCGCTTCGGAAATTGTAGTGCCGGAACAACCTTGATAAACGCTTAAGTCCTATGGGGTGCTAATCTAACAGTTAGATTGTCAATTCACGTCAGCTAGGACAATCACCTAAATTTTATGGGAGTGCTAATCTAGCAGTTAGATTAGCAGTCCATGTTAGCTGGGACCACTGCCCAGCAATGAACCATTCAGCGCCCAACGATGAACGGTTCAACGCTTTAAATCTTAATCGTCAGATCAAAAAGTAAATCGCCAAGCGCTGAATCATTCCGCGAAAAGGTGGTTTTCACAGCGCTGAACCATTCAACGAAACTATCTAGTTGCTAGTTCACATGCTAGCAACTGGTAGGAGAGAGAACTAGTGTTAACTTTTTAGCCACACTTTTTTTTTGAATTGCAACACTTAACTGCTAATCTAGCACCTTCAATCTAGCCCATAAGACTTAGCCTAAGGATATTACACCTTGGTGATTTTACACTTTCCCTTTGTGGCACGACAACACAGGGGCAAGAAGCATTGGGCACCTTCAAGGAAGCATCATAGAGATTGAAAGAAAAACTGTTTATAAGACATACAACTAGGCTGCGGAGCTAGAGAGCAGAATGGAGATTGAATCAAATTCCCGCAATCTAATAAAGCTGACTAGAAGTATCCATGCCGAGCAAATTGAAAGAAGGTTTCAACCAAAGGAAGAAAGGGAGAATTGTTTTGAGATGGTAACTTGGAGCACCAGAAACTCTATTCAAAACTATATAGCTTTAAATTTAGCAAACTTTTATGCGGCTTGTAATATTCCAAAACAATGGGAAGGATCTGAAATCAACAACCTATTACAGCAGATCAATGGGGATCATACTATAACCACTGGAGACAGAACTTTTATTCGTAGTATGTAATTGCTGCAGCTTCTTGGCTTCTTTTCTTATAAAAAAAAGAAATGGTTTGTCAGTAGAGATGTTTCCACGGGTGCCCCTTCTTTCAGTGGTACTATAATTCTTATTTCTAATTCTGCATTCCCTTTTTTGGTCTATCTACATTCCAGGAACTTCATACGCTCCATCGACGGAGCCAAAAGTGGAGTCTTGGTCAAAGCAAGCCGTAATTTTAAGTTTTGAATGCAATGGACCGGTGTTGTGGTGCATAACAACTGGGTATTTTCTCATGATTGTAGTAGGTAAAAATCCGGTACCAGTCTTATACTGGATCGTTCTTCCAAGTACAGGTGCAAGTCCAGGTACTCAGATGATGGTACCGGTTAGTATGAGGTACAGGTACCGGGTTCATAAGAAACCCGGACTGTACCGTCCCATGTGCAGCCCTAGGAGACAGGACAATCACCACTGCTTTTTCTATTTTTTTCACAAAGAGTCAGGCGAGCAAGATACAAAACAAAACCACAAGCAAATGCAATTACACACTCACAATGATTGCATTCCAGTTACAAATCAAAGTTGATATAACATAACTACCAAAGAAAATTATTACAAATAGACCAATTGAAAAGAATACATCTGACTACACTATAATTTCTTTTAGATTTCTCTTTTCTTATCAAATGCTAGACCGAAGGGCCAACCGGACATACGGTAATTAACCATGGTGTTGATGGGCAAAGCCAGCTAATAATGTCAAGCCTCACACCATCGGGTAAAGCACCATAAATGTTGTTCACATTTTCTGCATGTACCACTTGCATTGTTTTTCTACTACTATATATTCTATAAAAAATATTTGTATTTTTTTTCCTAAAGTCAGTTTGGTATGTGCATACAATATGTATAGTAGTACAAATAGGTGTG
Organism: Papaver somniferum; assembly: GCF_003573695.1. NCBI lineage: Eukaryota > Viridiplantae > Streptophyta > Magnoliopsida > Ranunculales > Papaveraceae > Papaver > Papaver somniferum. The sequence goes on from NC_039359.1 coordinate 39,331,704, forward strand.
TATTTATATGGTCATTTGTATGCGCCAAGTCAGTATTACATGGGACTTGACTTGGGTGCATCAAGTGAATGTCAGAAAAATTTGGTCATTTGTATGCTGGAGTATTCTTTTTGATAAAAAATTTCACTGCATTGCTATTAAGCAGCATGAGAGTTGGTTCAGTAGATGTACCTTACAGAGTAATCTCTTGACCATTGTGAAGATATGAAATAGAGAGTTTGGCCAATTTAAAAGTAACATTACCTAAGTTTCTCAACCAATCATCTCCTAAAACTAGATCACACCTTCCTAGAGGAAGTAATCTCAAGTCAGCAGAAAATTGTTGATGTCACATGTTGGTCACAGTGGCTAATGGTGCTAAGACTACAAGTACAGGGGTCTGTCCACAATTGAAGTGTACTTCACACCCCAATTGAGTGGCAAGGTAAGAATCAATGAAGTTATGAGTGCTACCAGAATCAATCAGTACAGTTATAGTTCTCTTCTTAATGAAACCAGGTATCCTAATTGTGTCAGGATTGAGATTCCCAGTAAGAGCGTGAAGAGAAATCTCCATGTCAGATTCAACCAAATTATCTGCAAGGGTATCATGTGTAGATGGTAGATCCAGCTAATCTGCTTCATTATCAGCTACAATCATGAATAATTGCTGAGATTTACATCTATGGCATGGTTGGCATTTGTCATCATAGTGGAAACAAAGTCCTTGAGATCTTCTTTTACTCATCTGCTCATAAGTCAATCTTCTGGTGGGTGGTGGGTTAGAAGACTGAGAAGTGGGTATAGATGTAGAAGCACCTATATTTGAAGGAATAATAGGTGTTCTTTGGGGAACAAATTTATTGTAGGTGGAAGTAGTGAGTGTTTGTTTAAGAGGAATGGTTTTTGAGGGTTGGGTTTGAGAGGACAGAATTATTTCTTGTAATCTAGCCAAATAAAAAGCTTGAGAAAGTGTTGTAGGTTTGTGCATCTGCACAGAACTTTTCAAAACCTTTTTCAACCCACTAATAAAATTCAACACAAAGTATTCTTCAGTGAGATGAGGGTTTTTGCTAAGCATTAAAGCCTTTAATTGTTCAAACTGCTCAAAGTAATCTTCAACAGATGTAACTTGAAAAAGCTTGTTCAAATAACCCACATAATTATCATTTGCTAGATCTTCAAAATGATTGCATATAGCTTCAACAAAAAGAGGCCAAGAGATAGAAGTTTTACCAGTAAGAAAATCGAGAAACCAAGAATCTGCCTTACCATCTAAGTGTAAAGAAGCAAATTATGTTTTTTGGTCTTAAAGAATTGAGTGAATCTGAAAGTATCTTTCACATTTTTGAACCCAACTACGAGGATTTTCACCAGTAAATCTTGGAAAATCAATTCTTGGAGCTTTAGGAAAGGTATTGAGATTTCCAGTGTGATTTTTTTGGGTGTAACTCTCAAAGGAAGGTGGTGTGTGAGAACCTTGAGGGTCTGGTGGAGATCTAGAAAGAAGTGTAATAAGAGAGTCAAACTTTGCTTGGTTTTCTTCAGAAATCTTAACCAAGGAAGCAAGCAAGGTATCTTGACGCAGAGCAGCAACGGTACGTTCTTCATCTTCACGTGTGTGTATATCTGTGAGGTTTTTGAGTAGTTGGGAAAGTTCACGGGTGGTGGAATCTACATCTTTGATAGTTGGTACTGCCATGATGTAGAGTGGAAAAGGATCTCTGGATGATACCAATTGTTATAGTCTTTTGATATCTGAGATAATAATAGAGATGATGAAACTATAACAGGTAGTCTTAAGTAACTCAGTACCACTGTACTTCCTATTTAGTTCTATTTTCATGATAAACTCTAAATGCAGGTACATACGTATTGAATGAGAAGAGACCTAACACTGAACCCTAATACATCACTGACCCTACACGTGTTCTGGATACTACTGTACAAAATTAACGGATTAAAAGAAACTTAAAACAGGGTTAACTGCTAGTAAAACAATTAATTAATTCAACTGAAGATAAATGCATCCCTAAATTGGTTGCAGGGGCACCACATGACCATGACACACGGATTAAGTTTCAGGTTTCTTTCACAGCTAGAGTTCAATTATACATGTATTATAATATTGAGTTTCAGTAGTTTTTTCTTAAAAGGAGATTGCTTTCAATTCTTCTATTAAGATGTTTTGGCAATATGACAGAATTTTGTGATGAATATGTCGTTCTCTGCCAGAAACGAAATACAGATAATACAATTGATTTAGAAGAAAAATCGAGTAAGTATAATCAACTTCTTTTCTTATTCCTGACAAATGATACCTCAATGATTCGGTGGCTTGAAAATATTGTTTATGGTTGTTAAAATATTTGAAAGACTGAACTTACTTTCACTTTCATGGTTAAGATTTGATGTTGATGAAGCGGCATATAGGACTGGGATGGGCACAAATGGTCATGGTTACTTGAAGCAATTGAGTTGTCACGTTAATTTAAGGTTTTTAAATATTCATCTAGATTCCCACAATGTAAAAAAATTACCATCACATACGATGTTAGATCAGGATAAAAAAAACGAGCCTGCGAATACAACTATTAGTTTGTCGACCAAAGCCACATCACTAAGAAAATGAGACAAAATATGGTGTTTACAGGTTTTTGAACCGGGCTGCATGCCCATTTTTTTGCATTTTCAGGTTTGCAGGTTTTGGCAGTCTTTGTTACGGCAGCAAGGTATGGCAACATTTTTTAGTCGGATCTTCATCCCCGATCAAAATATCTAGGCACTCTATATGTTCATGTTTGCTCTTCGGGTATGTGCCTTATTTTCGTTTTCTTATTTCATATATACATATATATTATTAAATTAATTTAGTGGGTAAACTTAAAGTCCTAGACACACAACTAGGACCAACCACACATGTATAAATTACTCCCTAATCATTATCACACAATTTTAATTGAAATGAAGTGGCAGTTTTCAGAAGAAAAAAACTCTGATCCCAGGTTTGTTAGATGCAAAAAATTGCAGAATTACCAGAACCTTTTAAGTTGGATTCAAACCTGGTTCACAGTTCCTAAAAAATGGGAAGATGATTTGATTGGTTGGGTAGCAGTGTGTGGCATTGTGACATGGAACATATGGAATTTGAGATGTGAAGTTGTCTCCCGAGAACAAAAACAGACGCCATCGAGATTGGTTAGAACTATCGAGAATGAAATAACATTACACAAGTTGGCATGCAAGAAAGATATGGCTTCAATGAAGAAAATGGAAAAACCAACCTTGGATACCGGCACCAGAAGGATTAGTGAAGATCACTATAATGCGTCATTTAGGGGGGGTGCGATTGTAGCAGGGCTGGGAATTCCAGACAGATACTATAAAGTCATTTTTGGAGTGGCAACAACTACCAGGACAGTGGCTATATTTTCATAAATGGCTGAGAGCTTGGCATCAAAACAAGCAACTCAATGGGAAACACAAAATGATAAAACAAAGGTAATACTGGAAGGAGATAATCAAAATATCTGCGACTACCTTGAAGGAGGAAGAGTGACTGTGGAATGGCAAAGTCAGTGCATACTAAATGAAGTTAAGGAAATAACCAAGTTGTTTAACTACTTCAAGGTAACTCGCATAAGAAGAACATGAAATGAAGTAGGAGACACGTTGGATAAGGAAGAAATATCATGACCAACAACGAGCTATTGTGCATCCAACATCACTCAAAAGATTTATAAATTATTATTATATATGGACACTATTTTTAATTTCATCAACCAATCTGTAACTCGCCATAATGCGAGTGAAAACAGTTCAGCTTAATAAACTTCTTTGCATAAAAATAAATAAATTGACATAGACATACACATTACTTGAATAACTAAGTTCTGCTAAAACGATTTTATAGACCTTGATTAAGGGTGTCAAGTAGTTGTACTTATTTGATCGATCTAGCTTCCTATATGGTTAGCTTGCAAGGTTTGTATTAACAGTCTTGGGGTTATTGTAACAAAATACTGTATCATCATTGATATTATTTAAAAGAATGCATACAAAAACCCGTTTTTTTGTAAATGGATATTTTTGATTTACGAATTACTCAGTGAATAAGTTGGATTTTACTTGAAATCGAATGGCAAGTGCACCGCGTGTGCGTCTAGACTAGTATTAATAATAATAATGGAAATTAATACACATATTTTTAAATGTCTTTTGATTTTCTTCATATTTATCAAATTATCCAAATATAACTGGCTGATTATATTTTCATTATAACTTTTACTAAGTGAAAGAGAAGGATTTTAAACCTACGCTAGCTAATTCGGATAGAACCCGACCCGAAAAGATAAATAAAATTACTGGGTATTATGATTTTAGTTTTTATGAATCTTATATCCCTAGTAGAGATAGGATTTATATAATGTAAAGATATCTCTAAGGACAAAATCTAAAATAAAATAAAATGAGTTGATAGATGGGTAATCCCTTTGAATATCTAAATATTTGTAGCAGTAATTAGAAAAACGAAAATGAACTATACCAGTCATCCATGTTCTTTGTTCACTTCCACCAATTAAAATGTTTAGCTCTTGCAACATGTTGCCATTGAGCAATTTCATCCACTTTATTTACTTTTAAATTCCTGCAGACTTCAAATTTCAAGTCCTTTAGGACCAAAATTACCATACTCTTAACGGTAGCATCTTTATTTTGCAAAGTTTAAATACAACTGGAAGTTTCTTAGCCGTCCACATATATACGACAACAAAAACAATATATTCTTGTTACTTAATTTGTTTCTCTATGATCTAGTCATGAATATATGATGATATCAGGTTTATTCAGAGTAATATAAAGCACAATTGGATAAGAAGATATTGATCCACTTTATATATTATTTTTGTTTTCATATATTTATAAATTTTTTGGTACTCATGTGTGATTCATGTGATACCTATATTTGAATATAAAATATATATGATTCATGTAACACTGTTAATATATGAAGGCATAGAATACTGCATATATTTTTCATTTGAATATGTAACGTCGACATGTTGTTAATTTAGTGTACAAATATGGTGTATAACAACCGAATCTCACGCAAAAACATGTACTTACATGCTTCAAAAATATAAATAAATTGTGTCTACAAAAATATTGCTTGCTTTATATTTAATTATTTATTTTGGATAATTTTTTTCGCTAAGTTATTTGGTCCAATCAGTAAATTAAAACCCTTTCTCATTCCTTGTAAATCCCTATTAATCTAAAATAAAACTCAAATGGAAAAAAAAAAAAAAAAAAAAAAAAAACTAAATCTACTATGAGTTTCCTTGACAAATATATTTCTAAATGGGCATATGCACCAAAGAGTGGATTTGGAGAGACATAAAGAAACCTAATCCAAATAACATCACTAGAGCTTTGGTCGGGGGACTTGACGAACACAATTTTTTCTAGTGGCTAAATCTATGCATGCTTATCAGAGGGTAGATTGAGCCTTGACTCTGGACAACGTACAAAGATATTCATATACTGAAGGATGGATTCGGAGCAACACGAACAAGCCAAATCTTCATAACTTCACCGGAGCTCTGGTTGGAGGACCCGACGACCACGATTACTTCGATGACGACCGCAACCAAAATGTCTACACCGACTCCTTATTATATGTTTGGATGATTATATGAATACTGGGTTAGAACTAGATATGAACCTACTCATGCATAAGTAATAAGACTATAAAGAACTTTAGTCTTAACTATTATTTTTCTTCTAAATTAAAAGATAAATTCCTCGTCCCAAGGAGTGATACTTAGTTCTATGTATTTTAATCTTTCGCAAAAGTTTTGAGAGCCAATGGTTCTAGTTGGATATATATAACATAAGAATATTTTTGATTTTGCATTCATGTCACTAGATTAACTTCTAGTCTTGTTTGTTGATGTTGTTTCTAGAATGCATGATTTTTCATACATCATAAAGTATAAAAATATACTTGAATATGTAAGTTAAAAGATAAAATTATGCAGATTAAGCATGAATTGTACTTCCCATAAGAACTAAATAAATATAATTAAGTTAGATTAGTCATCATATATTTTGAAACAAGCAGTGAAGCAATTGAATAAGAAACTTTGTTTACTTGATTAATTCAAATGGTTTCAAAATTTATGAGAGCGACAAATGCATAGTATTATCTTTTATAAATCCATAGATGATTTGCTCAATTTATATTTAAACTCAAACAATGAAACCGAAAACATGCTTATTAGTATATTTTTTTAAATGAAAGACTTTGATAAAGATAATGTAAATTTCTGAATCAAATTTTTATTGGATCTATTTCGTTTATTTGAAGAAAAATAATATTTATGTATTAAAATTATATTTCTCTTCGAAAATTCAACACTTTATTTCTCTCTATAAGACCCGGACCATAGCAGCCGGAATAAGGCCCCATATCATTTGACCTAAAATGGATAAGTGGTTGTGTAACCAAGTCCTTTCCAAAGAATTTATTGAATCCGGAAACACCCATAACCCATACCATGTTCTTCTCAGATCTGACTGAAGAACAATCTTTTTGAGCCACCCTGAAACGAAGCAGGATATGATACTGAGACTCGGCATTATCATCACAAAGAATACAAGAGCTTCAAAAATTAACTCCTTTATGTTGCAGCATATCTTGATAGTTTAATCTTCCATGCACAACACGGCACCACCCCATTCGAGGAGACTAAATCCACCCTTTGCGGCAGAACCAAAACTTTTGACACCTCTGGTAATCCTCTCAAGAATCAACACGCAAGCAATCGGTGAATCTCCCAGTAGAAAATCCTGCATCCAAAATTTTAATATACATAATAAAATTTGTATAATCATGCATGCAGATATACTTGCAAATTTCACCTTGTATGATCCGTGACCGTATGTAAGTTAATTATACTGTATTGTTGAGTAAAACCTTCCTAAAATGTTTCGACTACTCAATTTAACAAATGAAAACATTGATCAGCATTGTCAAAACTTTACAGATGCATTTACTCGTAAATTAATGTAAAAGACAGGATTAAATAAGTGAAAAAGCGGGGGTCTAACAACCACACCCAATATTTCGCTTAGCAATCTGTATGGAAAAACTCCAATATACTTTCTAGAGAATCAACTAGACAGTCAGACTCAATCTAGATAAAAGTACATCAAAGAGTTTATATCTAAATCTCTTGATTTGATATATACTCAAGCAAATAGAAATCTGCGAGTCTTTATCAAAGAGAGATAACTTGAATGGTACCAAAGACCAATATCCAAGTGTCAATCAATTTAAATAAATAACCAAAAGTTCGGATATTCTAATTGATTGAACAACGCACAACCTGTATTATTTCAATTATATAAACAAATATAATGCGGAAAAGAAATAACACATACACCAGAAATTTTGTTAACGAGGAAACCGCAAATGCATAAAAACCCCGGGACCTAGTCCAGATTAAACACACATTGTATTAAGCCGCTACAGACACTAGCCTACTTCAAACTAACTTCGGTCTGGACTGTAGTTGAATCCCAACCAATCTCACACTGATCCAAGGTACAGTTATGCTCATACGTCTTTGATCCCAGCAGGATACTACGTACTTGATTCCCTTAGATGATCTCACCCACAACCAAGAGTTGCTACGACCCAAATTCGATGACTTTAATAAAAAAATTTGTATCATACAGAAAAATAAACGATAATAGATAAATCCGTCTCCCACGAATATACCTATGAGTTTTGTTCCGTATTTTGATAAATCAAGGTGAACATGAACCAATTGATAATCCGGACTTATATTCCCGAAGAACAACCTAGTATTATGAATCACCTCACAATAGTCTTAATCGACGCAGCGAAAAAAGATATTGTGGAATCACAAACGATGAGATGAAGATGTTTGTGATTACTTTTTATCTTGCCTATCGGAGATAGAAATCTCAAGACAATTATTACAATTGTACTCGTGCGATATCAGATCACACAACTACAAGAAAAGTAGTATCGGTCTGGCTTCACAATCCCAATGAAGTCTTTAAGTCGTTAACCTGGTTTAGAAGAAGAAACCAAAGGTTAAAGGAGAATCGACTCTAGATTAGCACAACTAGTATCACACATAATGTGTGGGGACTAGGTTTCCCAGTTTCTAGAGTTCTCCCTTATATAGTCTTTCAAATCAGGGTTTGCAATCAATGTTAGCTTGGTAACAAAGCATTCAATATTCACCGTTAGATGAAAACCTGATTTAGATTCAAGCTAATATTTATCAACCGTTAGATTGAAAACATAGCTTGTTATACACAAATGAAATGCACGTTCCTGGGATTGTATAACCGTACCCAAACTTGTACATTAGTTGGTTCAAGAATAGTTAACCAAATGATTAGCCATATGATCACTTTCATATCAACCATATTCTTCTTCACCATAACTAGTTCAAATGACTCAAATGAACTAGTTAGAGAGTTGTTCAATTGCAAGGAAATCTCATGTACTACACAAGACACAATTGAAGCAAAAACGATTTGATTCACATGAATCGGTTTATGAACTCTTTAGCCACGGTTTGCACTTGCATTCTTAGTTTATAAGGATAAGTTCACTAAACATCATTTTTAGACATAACCTACTCAAGTTCGCGGACTGGGTTCACGGACTTAAGTTCTCGGATGGAGTTTACAAACTCTAGCAAAAATTCTCGGGTTTGGGAACTTCTCCAGTTCGCGGACTTAGCTCACGCACTTCTCCGGTTCACTTGATCGACGAAGTTCGCAAACTTCGGTTCAAGCAATAAGGACTTATACATATATGTGTTTCCACAACAATGATTACATCCTTCAAATGATTACATAGTCTGAAAAGGCGAGGGTACCCAAATATACCTCAAGCTAAAAGTTTTCCTGCCTATAAGTCCTTTCTCCGAAAGTGATTGTCTATGGACTGAGTCGAGACAATACAACTAATTGGTTCACATTTCGTGTGATCGTCTATGGATACGAAATCGAGACAGTACAACAACGAAGTATGTTTACTTGATACAAAGGTTCGGACTTAACCAAACACAATAGGATTTCTTATCAAGTAAATAAGAATTAACGTTTGTGTAATTTACTTTAATTATAATAAAACAATTATAATGCGAAAAATAAAAGTAAACGACACAGCAAGATTTTGTTGACGAGGAAAACTGCAAATGCAGAAAAACCCCGGGACCTAGTCCAGAATTGAATACTCTCAGGATTAAGCCGCTACACAAAATTACACTAACTTCGTATAGTTGAGACCAAGTAACTAACCCTATAGTTCACCTAGTTCCGTCTGTATTCCCACGCCTCCAACTTATAAATAAGTCACGTACTTGGATCAATCCCTTTGGTTCGTATTCCAAACAATAAAGTAACAATAAATCTGTTTGGTATCAACTCTATTCAACCAAGTGATATGAGTAGGAGAAAGGCTCTTCCGTTTATCTCAACATAAACTCCTTCGTCAGGTCTAGATCTATCTTATGTTCAATCACCCAAAGGTAATCGATTAAGATTAAGCCAACAACACCTTTAATCTGAAGAACCGTGTTGATGCCGATCTACTCAATTAATCAATCCAATCTACCACAAGGATAAACCGATTATTAATTGGATCCTATTTTACCGAAACAAGTATTGTGCACATCAAAGATTGTAAAACCCAAGTCAGATCTTCAATATCTTCTTCGTCTTCAAATCTTCTTAAATCTTCAATAAAAACCTGCACACAATCACTTGAATCTCTTGTGATCAATCACGCACAGAACGAAGTCTGTTAACAATGGATTATCACAAGATTGTCTTTAGAACTAACAACAGTCTAAAGATCCATGTCGAAACTCTGAACTAGTTTGAGTGAATCTTATATCAGAAGAGAAGATTCTCAAGAATAAACAAACTAGGTGCAATCATATTTCAACCACTGTTAGTCAGTTAAATCAATCAAAAATAAAGATAAACCGCAATTATCTAGTTTCCCACCAACGGGTCGCACTAGAGATTCTCAATCCCAAAGAAGACTTTAAACTGAGCGTCCGTAAGAGATTTCACCTAATCAGATTACTTTCCTCTTCGATAGGAGGCTACACCAGTAACAACAACAAAAGAGTAAATCTGTTGTTACGAAGGATTAGTTTGCTAGATAGGCAAACTTCGTGTATTTATAGACAAGGAAGTTTGGACACCAAGGAATTTCCAAAACCGAAAATATTCTCAAGATATTCATTAAAGCACAAATTCGTTTTCCATAATTCCTGGAAATGCTCTATCCAAAAATAACGATCGAAATATCTCAGAAAATCTAATTAGTAAATGCACATTACTAATTCTGTAATTTCCCTACAAAATGAAATTAATAACCTTGATTAAAAGATTCTTAACTTACTTATGTTTCGATCCTGGGATTCTCTTCCCTTAGCCATTAAGGAATATCTTTGAACAATTATAGAAATAAACATTCACAGCACATGTTCAAAGTTTGTCGACATATTTACTTTGTAAGTTCTCTTTCACACTTACAACCTTGAAACCGATTTGCCACACTTCCAAACAAGTTTAGAATTGGTTCATATGACTTTCAAGAACTATGTGATTGATCAAACCAACATTCAATCACAATCATGGGTTTAACGGTTCTACCAAAACAAGTTTCAGTTCTACCTCCATGTGAGTACTACGCATAGTCACACTAGCTTCCCAAAGATTCGGTTGAATAGGTACTAGGATCGGTTCCCCACATATATATGGTATCTAACTTATATGTGTTTCACATGTCCATAGGATCGGTTCCCCTTTCTGCTATAAACCTTGCTGCACCCCATACAAGGATCGGTTCCCCTTGATGTATTGTACCCCTTACAAGGATCGGTTCCCTTTCCCTTACTAGGATCGGTTCCCTTTCCCCAAGGTCAGACATAATCCGATCATACCACAGGTGATTACTTAATATTGATTTTACTGATAAAAGTTATACCAATACATAAGTCAGGACTTTGTGAATAGTTCTACCAAGAACACAACAAGTTGTGAGCGGTTATACTCTATCACACATTGGTTGTTTATAATATATGCAATTAATAACAAAACCAATAACTCCTGGAAATTTCCTTTTCGTTTCACAAACAAGTTTATGAACTTACTTCCTTAGAACACATGTAAACATTGTTCCCTAGGATGAAATCCTCACCTCATACCCATACATAATCACAATGGCATTCAAATGATTATGGCGATGTCTTATCTGAAAAGTTTAATGGTTAAGAAATAAACCTCGTATTGTATTCCTTTATACTATGTCTATCTAGAGTTCATATATGCTTTACAATTATGTTTTTCAATATGTACGACTTGAAAGATACGTTAGGGAATGAAACAGTTCAAGTCAAATATCACTAACCTCAAGTGGAAGGATGATTGTTGTCATTGTAGCTCCTTGCTTCTTCACATCTTCAGGACTTCGCAATACTTGTAATGTCTCATATCCTAATACTTTCAAGCTAACCTATACGAAGTTTAACTCTAGTACATAATCACATGAGTTTTGATTCACTAAAATATGACAACCAAACTTGACATACCAACACTTGGTGGGTTCAACCGAGCAATGCTCTAACATAGTCTAAACTCTCATTTCAATCATTGGAACATTCTCATATGACGTTATATAGTTGTTATTCACAAACCATTTTTCGTCAGAGCAATTTTCAAAGTGATTGAAACATAACATGACTTTCGTCACTAGGTAAATATGAACTTGGATAAAGAGAAAGCTTTACCAACACATATTTCGAGAAATAGATAGGCGAGATAAACTCGGCTCGAAATACCAAATGTGTATAATCTAAGTCTATATAGGAAAACGACTTTTGTCTCAAGATAGGAGATAAATAGAATTTTGAGTGATAGATAAGTTCAAGTCTCCACATACCTTTTAGTCGATGAAGATCCACCGGTTCCTTGAGTAGTCCTTCGTCTTGTATGATGATTGCCATGGAGTTCTTGAGCTCAGCTACACTTTCTATCCTAATCCGAGACCTTAGCTATAGTAGACTAGAAATCAAGACTTATAGTTTTGATCACTAACATTGACAAACATGCTTGAGATAGCAACGCATGCGAGTTCGACCGAGCAATGCTCTAACAATCTCCACCTTTGTCAACTTTAGTGCAAAAACTATCAATACATATGGAATGTAAAAAATATATAAATAAACTTTTGTAGATCCTATTCCACATGCCTAATATTCAACATTACTCGAAATCTTCGTCACTTCCAAGTACTCCAATGATCCAAAAGGTTGTAAGTTTAGCATCATCGTTGTTGAAAATCCGTAGCTATAACAACGAGAAAACAAGAGTTCTCAATCATTGTTATACAGTGTCATAGTATCATTACACAGCGTCAAAGTTCAATTGTATCACAACTTAAACAACAATACTATGGTGATATGTCATTCCCCCTTAGTCAATACTCCATCTCACATGGAAACCACTCCCCCTTACATAATGATCCGAAAACCATATGTATTTGTAGTGTGAACTACATATTAATTCTCCCCCTTTTTGTCAATAAAATTGGCAAAGGTACAAGAACAAGATCCTAATGAAATTTCCGAAAGTGACATTTCATGACCGAAAGAAAGCATATATCATCTTATTTAGATGCAATCATAAAGCCGAAGCTAAATGCATTCATCAAGGAGTTTATTAAGATACAAGACAACCCCTAAAATATTCCATAGCCGCACTCCCCACAAAGATTTGGCAATTAAGCACAAGTTCAATTAAGAATTCTCCCCCATAATATGTCATTCCCGAAAGAACAACAAGAGCAACCTTAATTTCAAAAAGAAAAGAAGGATTTATTTGGACATAACAAATTACATACAAGTATGAATTTGAATCCAAAAAACTCAATTAAATTAATCATAAGAGAACGCATGATTAACTTAATTGGAAATGCTCAACACAAGTAAACTTATGGAGACTTAAAAACACTCAATTAGATTAATCACAAGAAAACCCATAATTAATCTAATCTAAATATACAACCAAACTAATCACAAAAGTAATCAATTTAATTGGTCATGCTCGACACAAAGTATCTCATGGAACAACAACCATGCTAAAACAATTACTTAGTCGATGGAGTTCAACATAAGACACCTTATGGAACAACATAGTATGTACACAAAAATATGGATCAGGGAAGATCAATACTGCGGAGTAATCAAGGACTCATTCTATTTTCCATCACCCTTTGCACAATGACATCCAATAGACATAATACTTGAACACAAAAGATTTTAACCTATCTTCCATCAAAAAATGACATAATGGGCTTAACTTTTGTATTTGTCAAAAGTCAATTCATTCTTTCATCAATACATACATATCAACTCACGAACGACTTTACTTTTGACAAAGTATGGGACAATCAAGTTCACGGACATAAAAAACCATATCCCATAACAATATTGCAGTATATGAAACCATAAAGATTAATACTGCAAAAATCATCTTCCAAACAAATTTAGAATTTAAACCAATAAATCTAAAAACATGAAGATGAAAACGTTGGACATAGCTATGTGTAATCATAATAATGGCTATTCCAAACTCTAGTTATTCTTCTAAATAAAACAAGAAAAATAGAATATTTACTAGGCAATAAGACCTTTAAAGAATTCTTTATCGTCCCCGAACTCCTTATCGCCATCCGCCATTGGAACATAAGGTTCATTAAGATATGAGTTTATATCAATAAACCTTCTTGGCTGATGTTGTCGAACCAGGGCCTTCTGAATCTCATGAGTCTTATACACAAAAGCCTTTATTTGTTGAATCTCCTTTCGCACCTCCTTCAACACATCAACAACATCAGAAAACTTCTGAGAATTTGAAGGAACGAATCTTGGCTTCCTCACATTCCTTCTTTTCCTTTTCAATGTTGGAGATAATGGAGATTTTTATTTTTCCTTCGTGATTGATGGCTTAACAATCATATTAATATCTTTTCCATCAGAAGACATCATGCTTGGAGTATCCATAAACGTATGGGTTCGTGAAAGGAAATCACAATTTTCTTAACAAGTAGTCTTAAGATAAAAAGAGGTTTCAGAGAAGGAAAAAGGAATGTAGGGTTTCGAAACCTTTTAACAGGTCCGTACAAGACCAATTCTCAACCCTATGAAGAGTAGAATTGTCAATAATATCGTTTCTTTTGTTTTGATACACAAAGAGAAAGAAAAAAAACTTTTCCTAAAGCCTGAGAGGTACAAAATCATTGTCTCTTTTGATCAGGCACATGAGACAAGATTTCAAAACACAACACAATCAAGTTGCGTTGCGGTGAACAACAATTTTTCCACCATTTTTCTCTTGAGAGGAATCTACAGACCTCTGTCTACCGAAACGACTTGACCATACTTTCTTATCTAATGGTCTTGGTTTATCCTTGGAAACTAACTTATTAGACGAAGATAAAATCCTACATACCTCAGCGGTCTTTTGAGCAAGTTTAAGCTTTCTTGCTAAATGATTTGCTCTTCGTTGAAGTTTGTTGACGTTCCTTCGTTGGTGTTTGTACTTGTAACACCTTGATAGTTCACGAGCCTTTAACGAACAATAAGAACACGTCAAGTTAGGATAAAAATCAGGCTTTTGAGATGTGCAAGCGGCTAGGAACATGGTGGAACCTGAAACATTACAAACAGAGTTTCCAAAGGATGGGTCAACTTTATCTTCCAGAATAGTTGGATTATCTTCTGAAAGAATATCAAGATTGATGTATGTATTGCTACAGTAATCAAAATCAATATTTTCACCAAGAAGTGCAATACTTGATTTCTCGTCTTCATTAGAATCATAGATGTCAGACATTTCATCAAGAGTTGCAGCAAGACCTTTGTTCCCAGTGTATTTTCTACGATTTGTGCACTCGTTTGCAAAATGACCAAATCCCTTACACTTAAAGCACTGAGGCATATCCTCGTCATCAGTTTTATCAGTATCCCTATTTTTAAGAGGAACACGATTATGAGGTTTGACTGATGCCTTAGGATTATCTCTGAAGAACCGTTTACTTCTCTTCAGCAGAAGATCCCTAAACTGTCTTGTGATCATCAAGACTGATTTGTCAAGATCTTCATCTGATGAATCTGTCTCAGAGTGATCTCTTCAGAGATATACATTTGTTTTTACTTTTATCAAGTAATTTAGTGTCCTTTAGTGCTTCGAACGCAATATCCTTAGATTTGGATGAATGTTCATGATCAAAGATCTTAAGCTTCCCAACCAGCATATTTCTGGAGAGATTATTAAGGTTATTTCCCTCAAAGATGACATGCTTCTTAGAATCGTATCTAGATGGCAGCGATCTGAGAATCTTCATCACAATGTCCTTTTCAGGAATAGTCTTACCCAATGCAAAAGATGTATTAACAATTTCAGACACTTTGTGATTAAACTCATCAAATGTTTCTTCATCTGTCATACGAAGGTTTTCCCAATCGGAATTAAGGTTTTGAAGCCGAGCTTCCTTCTCACTGGTATTACTTTCAAAAACGGTTTCTAAGATTTCCCAAGCTTCTTGCGACTTAGTGCAATTAGACATATGGAGCTGAAGATTTGGGGTAATGGCATGTATGATTGCATTCAAAACGTCGGAGTTTTGCTTTGCAATAAGTATCTCGGCAGGGGTGTATTCACCAATGTTCTTGGGAACGTTTACATCTCCAACTGCCACAACGGGAGGATCATAGCCATTAACAACATATACCCATGATTGAAAGTCACGCGCTTGAAGAAAAGCTCGCATATCAATTTTCCACCATAAGTAATTAGAGCCATCGAAGACTGGTGGTACGTTAATAGAGATATCACCTCTGTACATAGAGTCAGATCGCTACAAACACAGACTTGTAAGGTCTTAAACGTGTTTGCCTGCTATGATACCAATTGAAAAAGCGAGGGTCTAACAACCACACCCAGTATTTCTATTAGCAATCTGTATGGAAAAACTCCAATATAATTTCTAGAGAATTAACTAGACAGTCAGACTCAATCTAGATAAAAGTGCATCAAAGATTTTATATCTCAATCTCTCGATTTGATATATACTTGTAGATGGGGAAAAACGAGTTGCTGGTTTTTACGGAATTGAGGAGACGACCGTGCAGAGGAAACTCCTTGAACCGAGCAAACTGTCAAACCTCACACAGATGCGCTGCAAGAAGGGAGTGCATTGAATTCTAGAGATCAATCTGTAGGACTCCGGCCTAAACCAAGACAATAGTCGTTCCAGAGTCACAAGAGAGGATGGGTCGATCTGTAGGAGGGAAGCTGAGAAATATGTGAGATCAATGGTGATCGAAGATTGTAGGTGTGTTGTGTATTCTGCGTAAAAAAGTTCTGAATGATTGAATTTACTCAGTTGAGAGTGATTGCTCAGATGATGAGTTCTTGTAGACGAAAAATAGTTTGTATGAACCTTCTCCTTGAAAGATTCTTGTTCTTCAATCGTGATTCAAAGAATTATTTATATTGCTATAATTGTAAACACCTTGATCCCATGAAGTGTGACAGTTGCTGAAGTCAAATATTGGGGAAGTGGGAAACTCGTATCAAAACCAGTTGCTCATCGTGCGGAGACTTGGTTGATTTTCCATCCACTACTTTGCTAACTCCTCCAACTGATTGCACGAATTGCTCACATTCTCGTCGTGTGTATGAACGCACGTGCCGTAGACCGCCATACCAAAACCCTAGTTAATATCCCCCCATGTGACACAATTGATGTCTCGTGATCGTGGAGTCTGCAAGACAGACGTGTATTTAGTTAGTCAGTTGCTGACTTCATGGGACGATGAGTCCTTGTATTGCTGAGTCGAACGTGATTTTCAAATGTTCTAGGAATTATGAGGCGAACGTGTCTGTTGAGACAGAGGTATAATTCTCGAATAAATGTTGATAGCTAAAGTGAACAAATATTGTTCATTTGATGAATCGTTGAATATTGATAGTTGAACCAATATTCCTCAGTGTGAGCAAATGTTGCTCATCTAAGCGAATGTTACTCATTTGATGAATTGTTGAATATTGATAGCTGAACCAATATTCCTTAGTTCAAATATTGCTCATATGAGCGAATGTTGCTCGTTTGATGAATTATTGGTAGCGGGACCAAGATAAATATTAATTTAAAATACTGGAAGCTGAACCAAGTATAATTAATTAGGGTGTTGATCATGGGATCAACGTAAAATTATTAGTGTTTGAATCTGGAATTATGAACCTTGGATTCGAAACCCTAA
This sequence comes from Papaver somniferum, assembly GCF_003573695.1. Taxonomy (NCBI): domain Eukaryota; kingdom Viridiplantae; phylum Streptophyta; class Magnoliopsida; order Ranunculales; family Papaveraceae; genus Papaver; species Papaver somniferum. Next base: position 39,349,076 of record NC_039359.1, read on the forward strand.
TTTCGATGAATTGATGATTTAATGAAAATCATCCACAGAGTGAAAGAGGGACCGGCTACATGGGATGATGAATCGACCATATAGCGCCCAGATGCTCAAGTGAGCAAAATACCAAAGTCTCTTGAAGACCAGTTGGTGAGAGGATGATTAAATGCTGGTTTAATCATTTTCTAAAATAATGCTCGTCCGGGCCTCAAGTGTTAAAACCTAATTATGAAGAGATGAGGGACCAACCAAGGGATCATGAAGCCGGCCCTAGTCATGGGATCGACTGGCGATCCTTTCATGAAGTTCCAAGTTGTTTGGAAGAGTTTTGGACATAATACATGCAATTGCGCAAATTAGGTCAAATTGTGAAAATGCGTGGGACCGTCTCCTTGCAAGCCAGAGCCAACCTTGGTCGGTCAAGGTAATATACTCATGTCACCAAAATGTTCGTGCCTCAGTCCTAAGAATTTTGATATTTTCTGATGTGCGTTTGAGCAACATTTTGAGAAAATATGAAGAAATCAGGGATTTTTGCTGAAACTGAGGAAACTTCATGAGATGAAGGAATAAATAATAATAAAATGAATGAATCATGAAATGTGGGACTGGATATGGCCATGTCATGGCCGGCCGACCAATGAGCCAGGTCCCATGGCACTTTTCCTAATTTTATAATATTTTTTATGATTTCAGGGAAATATCATAAAATCAAGGAGTTTGTTGAAATCAAGGAGTTTCCTTGAAGTGAAGGAGTTTCCATGAGATGAGGGAAACAAATAATATTAATAATAATAAAATAAGAACGTGTGGGACCGGCTTGGGAATGGTCGGCCGGCTAGGGACCGGTCCCGTGAACTTCCCTAATTTTATATTCTTTTCGTGATTTGAAGGAAATATCATGAAATTAAGGAGTTTTCATGAGATGAGGGAAATAATAATAAAATAATGAGGAATCACGAGGTGTGGGACCGACCACAACTAGGCATAGCCGGCCGGCTAGTAGACACGGTCCCACAACACCTTTCCCTAATTTTATATTATTTCCTTGATGTGCAGGAAACACCATGAAACTGATGAGTTTTCTTAAAATGAAGGATATTTGCTCAAATGAAGAGACTTTCATGAGATCAAGGGAAATAATAAAAATATGATAAAATATAAAATTGGGCATGCAACTGGCCACGACACGACCGGCCGGACGGTGGGCCCAGTCCCTTAGCGCCTTAACTAATATTTTATTATTTATTATTTTCTTCCTATTTTGCATAGGTTCATTGTTCCTTCGTGTTTTGAAATGCTCGTTCGTGCATTCAGGTGCTTGTTAGTGCATTATTGCTAAGTACACTTGCACCATTTTGGTCGGGGCTTACTCGAGAGCAGCTCAGATGCCCGTTCTTGAATATTTATCACTAACCCATGGGATTCTGTTGGGAAGACCATGAATTGAAGTGACGAAATATTATGAAGAATCGTAGAATATTTCTGAATATTCAGTTAACGATTAGAAATAATTAATCGATGGCTCTATACTAGCAGGCATGCTGTCTAGGAGCATTAATTATTTGAGGATTGAGAGATATGAGCTTGTTGAAGCACCATATTTCTTTTATATAGTCAGGGAACACATTGTTGCATCCTGAAGACGTTATTGCTCTATACTAGCAGGCAAGCTGTCTAGGAGCCGTCCAATCGTTCGATTCTATATAGAAGTAATTATTGAAATTGCTCAGTATTTATGAGATATGTTGTTGCCTCAGCTGAGAGACCGTACATCCACATATGCTATGAGAGACAGTATTCTCAGTCAGAGGTTCTTGTGGCACGAGCTTTCGACGAGAGACATGAGACTCAATACTCATTTGATTGCTGGATCAGGAGTATGTATAATTATGGTTTTACGATTTTAGCCTTTGTCGAAAATCCACCATCAACAATACTCAAGCAAATAGAAATCTGCGAGTCTTTATCAAAGAGAGATAACTTGGATGGTACCAAAGACCAATATCCAAGTGTCAATCAATTTAAATCAACAACCAAAAGGTCGGATATTCTAATTGATTGAACAACACACAACCTGTATTATTTCAATTATATAAACAAATAGAATGCTGAAAAGAAATAACACAGACACCAGAAATTTTGTTAACGAGGAAACCGCAAATGAAGAAAAACCCCGGGACCTAGTCCAGATTGAACACACACTGTATTAAGCCGCTAAAGACACTAGCCTACTTCAAACTAACTTCGGTCTGGACTGTAGTTTAACCCCAACCAATATCACACTGATCCAAGGTACAGTTATGCTCCTACGTCTCTGATCCCAGCAGGATACTACGTACTTGATTCCCTTAGCTGATCTCACCCACAACCAAGAGTTGCTACGACCCAAAGTCGATGACTTTAATAAACAAATCTGTATCACACAGAAAATTCTACGATAATAGATAAATCCGTCTCCCACGAATATACCTACGAGTTTTGTTCCGTCTTTTGATAAATCAAGGTGAACAGGAACCAATTGATAATCCGGACTTATATTCCCGAAGAACAACCTAGTATTATCAATCACCTCACAATAGTCTTAATCGACGCAGCGAAAAAAGATATTGTGGAATCACAAACGATGAGACGAAGATGTTTGTGATTACTTTTTATCTTGCCTATCGGAGATAGAAATATCAAGATAATTATTACAATTGTACTCGTACGATAGAAACAACAAGATCAGATCACACAACTACAAGAAAAGTAGTATCGGTCTGGCTTCACAATCCCAATGAAGTCTTTAAGTCGTTAACCTGGTTTGAAGAAGAAACCAAAGGTTAAAGGAGAATCAACTCTAGCTTAGCACAACTAGTATCAGACAGAATGTGTGGGGATTAGGTTTCCCAATTTCTAGAGTTCTCCCTTATATAGTCTTTCAAATCAGGGTTTGCAATCAATGTTAGCTTGGTAACAAAGCATTCAATATTCACCGTTAGATGAAAACCTGATTTAGATTCAAGCTAATATTTATCAACCGTTAGATCGAAAACATAGCTTGTTATACACAAATGAAATGCACGTTCCTGGGCTTGTGTAACCGTAACCAAACTTGTACATTAGTTGGTTCAAGAATAGTTAACCAAATGATTAGCCATATGATCACTTTCATATCAACCATATTCTTCTTCACCATAACTAGTTCAAATGACTCAAATGAACTAGTTAGAGAGTTGTTCAATTGCAAGGAAATATCATGTACTACACAAGACACAATTGAAGCAAAAACGATTTTATTCACATGAATCGGTTTATGAACTCTATAGACACGGTTTGCATTTGCATTCCTTAGTTTATAAAGATAAGTTCACTAAACATCGTTTTTAGAAATAACCTACTCAAGTTCGCGGACTGGGTTCGCGGACTTAAGTTCCCGGATGGAGTTTACAAACTCCAGCAGAAATTCTCGGGTTTGAGAACTTCGCCAGTTCACGGACTGGGTTCGCGGACTTAGCTCACGCACTACTCCGGTTCACTTGATCAACAAAGTTCGCAAACTTCGGTTCAAGCAATAAGGACTTATACATATATGTGTTTCCACAACAATGCTTATATCCTCCAAATGGTTATATCGTCTAAACTCTCATTTCAATCATTGAAACGTTCTCAGAGGACGTTATATAGTTGTTATTCACAAACCATTTTTCGTCAGAGCAATTTTCAAAGTGATTGAAACATAACCTTACTTTCATCAATAGGTAAAGATGAACTTGGCTAAAGCGAAAGCTTTACCAACACATATTTCGAGAAATAGATAGGCGAGATAAACTCGGCTCGAAATACCAAATGTCTATAATCTAAGTCTATATAGTAAAATGACTTTTGTCTCAAGATAGGAGATAAATAGAATTTTGAGTGATAGATAAGTTCAAGTCTCCGCATACCTTTTAGTCGATGAAGATCCACCGGTTCCTTGAGTAGTCCTTCGTCTTGTATGATGATTGCCATGGAGTTCTTGAGCTCAACTACACTTTCTATCCTAGTCCGAGACCTTAGCTATAGTAGACTAGAAATCAAGACTTATAGTTTTGATCACTCACCTTGACAAACATGCTTGAGATAGAAGCGCATGCGAGTTCGACCGAGCAATGCTCTAATAATAATCCAGTTGTCAAATTCATAAGAATCCTAACACTAGTCGAGCTAAAATCAGTTTCGGCATACCCGATGGTTAAGTCAGCCGCAGGCACGTTAATAGTGGTTTTCCCAAAATTTATGCACTAAATTAGGCTTAACCTCATTACAAAACCGCTCAAGTCCAAAGCCAATCACAATCTCTTTGAAGCATGCGCTCAAAGAGTACACAGTTCTAAAGGAGGCTTGGTTGGCACTGCAAAATCTTTGGAATCACTATACGTACCAAAACCTGAACCAAACACCTAATATTTTATCATTGTAATCTATTTCTAATTATTAAGATTATGGACCTACAATCTCTTAGAAGCATGCGATGAAAGAGTACACGGTTCTAAAGGAGGCTTGGTTGGTACTGCAAAATCTTTGGAATCGCTATATTTCCCAAAACCTGAACCAAACACCTAAACTTTTATTATTGTAATCCGTTTCTAATTATTGGATTGTGGACCTTTCAAGTTTCAACTATCCCAACTGTAACAAGTATGGTCAGCATTTACGGGTGTGACACCAACTTAAGTTGGTGGATAAAAATGTCACGTCATGGAACATTGCTAACTAAGAGTTTCAAGTTCTTGGTACAATATCTTTAAGTCCGAACACATATTCTTAAGAAGATAAGTAATTGTGTTTGTTTGCATCTGACTGGTGATCTGGATTTAAATATATCCCTGACTCGACACGAGTTAGATGTCAGAGAGTTTGTTTTCAGATTTTTCTAACCTCTGACACGGGATATGACTAGTTACCATTGTTAGTATAAGAAATACGTATAGTTTGATAGGCATATTTATATTCGTTATATAGGTATTATAAAAAAAAATCAATTGTGTAAAGTTTATGAATATCCTTGGTATAATTTGAGAGATAATTCACTTATAAATTTTAGTAGTAGCTATTATGTATACGGGTATAATTGTAAAAAATAATTACAGGGGTGTATTGGATCATGATTTATCTAGATAAAAGTAGATACTAGTTTCACCTGAATCTAGTGGATTTATAATGTTTCTTCAAGAATCTTTAAGATTCTTATAGATATATGATTCTGGATTATAATGGATTTCCTTAGGGGTAGTTAGATTTTTAAAAATTAAAGTATATTGAAAAATAAAGGTCACGATGATTCTCTTAAAATAAATACAAAAGTTTAGGTGGTGGCGTGAGGTGGGGGTTAATGTTTGTGGCGTGGCGGTGGCAGTGATGGATACTGGTGGTCGGTGGTGGTGGTGGGCGTGGTGGTGGTTGGTGTGTGGCGGTGATGGTTGGTGGTGGCAACGGTGGTCGATTGTGGTGGTTGTGCTGGTGTTGGTTTGTGGTGGTGGTTTGTAGGAGTGGTTTGTAGTGGTGGAAAAAATAGCATGTTGTGATAAAAAAAATTGTCCATAAGAATCCATGAAACTCTTATGGTTTGGGTTAAGATTGATATGAGATAATAACATACATATTTTTCCTACAAATATCCATAAGAATCCATATATATCTTGTCCCTTAACTATCCTATGAAATCTTAAATAAAGAGCTATTTTGCGTTTCCTCTCCTCCCAAGATCGCTAATTAGCGTTTCCTCCCCAAAAAGATTAAAATTAGTGTTTCCTCCCCTCGTTAGGTATTCCATCCATTGCTCAGTTAGCTGAGTCAGCATCTGTGCATGCGTGGCATAAACTGTACACGTGTAACTAGAAGTACCTAAATTACCCTCACATACTAATTTAATCTAACGGTTGTAGATAAAGTGAAATAATGAATGGTGGTGATTTAACATCCACAACACCATCTCCTATTCTTCCCATCGCTGTTAATCTTCAAAAACTTGTAAAATCATTCATCATCTCTCTTCTGCTCGGAAAGAACACACACAGACCCCTTCAATCATCACCAAACCCAATTACACAGAATTAGCACCAATCAAACATCATCTGTTGTTGTAGAGGAAGCCTTATGACGACCACCACTGCCTTCCATTAATTTATCCATCTTCCGTTCACATATGCAGATCCACATAAAACCACAACCAACACCATTTTTCTTCACATCTGTTCACTTTACTTCATTGAATATTCATCCATAAACTAGACATCCAAGCTAATAACTCAATCAATCAAACCATACTTATGTGGTTAACTCAAGATCGATTCATATCGAAAACCCCCAAATTCCGTTCCAAAATCAGTTGGCAACCATCATTAACAACCCATTTCACTTCCTTGTTCACGACTACACCTTCTCTATCTCCTAAATCAAACATAACCCATGTCTCCATATCATCACAGCTTCATGAACCTTCTCAATCGAACCCAATTGAATTTTCTAACAATAATCCCCAAATTCTGCTCAAACCCTAAATCTCATCCACTTTACTGTCAAATCCATATCCAACATATATTTCTCTTGTTCATTCCATTTCATATGAAATAAAGAAACCAAAGAACAAGAAAGAGACTTAAATTTGCTTATGCTACTAAAGTGGTTGTTGTTGCTGTAATGGAGGAGTCTGTGGTGATCGATGGATGTGAGATTAAGAATAAGTTTTGTTTAGTGGGAGTGGATCTGATAGTTGTATTTGCTATGGGTTTATTTGAAATCAAGATTCAAGACACAAGAAGATAACCTAGTTTCCGTAAATTTGATGAAGGAAACGGTGATTAATGGTAGAATTTGAATTATGAAGAACTGGTGTTGTTGGTTGAGGAATGCCGTGTTTGGTTGACGAATTATGAAGCAACCTTCTTAATCTTGGTATGAGGTTATTTTGGGTAGTTTACTAATAATTTTTTTTTTATGCCATGTGTGCACTGATGCTGAGTCAGCTAACCAAGGCTTGGACGGAATACCTAACGATGGGAGGAAACACTAATTTTAATTTTTTTGGGGAGGAAACGCTAATTAGCGATCTTGGGAGGGGAGGAAATGCAAAATAACCCTTAAATAAATAGAATACTTAGGATATTTGTAAAATCTAAAACAATCCTAATTGAATACCATGGATATTTAATGATTCCTTACATATCCTAATTGAATACCTAGGAGTTTTTAGGATACCCTCTAAAATACTCATCTCTCCTCCTTGCCTTGAGAATTGTGCAAACTTGAACTAGGTCATCTATTAGGGATCGAGGAGTAGTTAATATTAGTAATATATTACTACAACATAATAAAAACAGTTTATTTCCAAGGTTTCATGAATCTAGCGATGAAATTAACCTAGCCTTAGAGCATCCACAATCACTACCATAATTGGGGACTATATCCAAATTTGGCCTGAAATGGAGGCGTAGTGGAACTGACTAGAGGTATATTTCGTCTGAATTTTTAGGGTTTGGGACAAAATTTAGTAGCCGACCGAGACTATAACTAAATTTAATGGGACATAGGTATAACGAGCGTTTCAAGTTAGGCGTGAGTATAACACGCGTTTAGGACTAGGCGTGGGTATAACGAGCGTTTGAGCGTTAATACAAAAAGCCTTTGAATGGGACGTTGATATAAAATCCGCCAAACCAAACGTTCTTTATAAGTTCGCTTGAAATCAGGCGGTCATTATAAGTGCGCTTGACATGAAAAGTATGATCCCACTTTCCCAAACGAACTTAATACATCCGCTTGAACTTTGTACGTTAATATGATTAACGTCTCACACCAGGCGTTCACTATAGCCACACCTCACATCGTGCGTCCATAATATGCACGTCCCACACCGCGCGAGCACTATAACCACGCCCAAGTTTGAGGCGTTTATTATACTTGCGCTCAATATCAGACGTTCAATATATATCGGTCGGACTAAATTTTAGTCTTCTACCACTGCGGTTCATCTCCAAAAAAGCCAAATTTTTTTGGCATTTGGTCTGTTATTTGATCTTTAATTCCGGTCATGACTGTGGATGCTCTTAATACACCAAAGCTTATCGTGTTACTGTAGGTAGGACATAATTTTTAGGCAACATATCGGAGCATTATATCAGTACAATATCTTTTGTTAAATGCCACCCTTGCATTATCATGCCTTAATTAGGTATAATTATCTTTCACTGAATTAAGACATTTTACTGAATTTTCCAGCACCCAACCTTGAATTTTTTGAGGTTATAATGGCCAAGGATCAAGCCACATTTATTGTAAATGGATTCCGAATTATTGTACCTCGTTTCAGGATATTATATGTAACATGGATTCACCCTCTCCAAGGATCAAATATCAAGTTACCTACAATTGGATGGAAGGAAATTGCACAAAAACCATGACAAGCAGTGGCGATAGTAGTAGTTCGAGCAATGATGAATCTGAGAAACAACTCGCTTCTCTTCCCAAAGGCGATGGTTGGGGATTAGATGATAACCTCTGCCTGTATCAAGATTTCTGGGTCTACTCTCCACAACTAAAGGGTGTAGCTGAATTTCAAAATGACTTCGAGGCGTTTGATTCCGATATACTACTATCCACATTACCAAAATCAGGTACCATATGGTTGAAATCCATGGCGTTTGCCATAGTAAACCGCGCTCGATATCCAGTTTCTTCTGCAGAGCATCCGTTGCTTACTTCTAATCCTCATCATCTTGTCCATAACGTCGAGTATTATCAGTCTTTTGGTACTTGCAATTCTCTGTCGGATTTTGTTAGCACTCAGTATTCTGCTGATACCAGCAGGCTTTTGGCTACTCACATGCCATACCATTCATTGCCTGAATCACTCAAAAGCCATACCAGCAGTTCTAAGATTGTGTATTTGTGTAGAAATCCAAAAGACAACTTCATATCACTATGGAACTATTTAAACAAAAGAGGACCCAACATTACAAACCCATTTCCTATAGAAAAGGCGTTTGACCTGTTTTGTAACGGCATTTCATTGTTTGGTCCAGTTTGGGACAATGTCCTTGGGTACTGGAAAGCAAGCTTGGAAAACCCCGAAAAAGTGTTGTTTTTGAAGTATGAAGATTTGAAGAAAGAACCCAAGTCTCATTTGAAGAAATTGGCTGAGTTCTTAGGCTTTCCATTCTCGGTGGAGGAAGAGAAAGGACAGGTTATTGAAGATATATTGAAGTTGTCTAGTTTTGAATTCATGAAGAGTTTGTTAGTGAATAAAGAAGGATCTGTTAATGGACTTGGTTTTGAAAACAAAATATTCTTCAGGAAGGGTGAAGTTGGGGACTGGAAGAATCAATTGACATCTTCGATGGTTGAACGAATCGACGGCCTTTTTGAAGAGAAGTTGCGGGGTTCCGGGTTGGTGTTCGAAAGCTAATCAGTTGAACTGCGTCTCAACGGTATAATAAGTATAATGCGCAAGAGTGGGATGCATTTTCCGGACCAGTTAGCTATATGACCCACTCTTTTTTCCTTGTTGTTTTATTTTAGTTAATGCAATTGTTTCGTGTAGTTTAGGTTAGGTTTGTAATTTGTTCTATCAAATTGCTAATCCATGATATCATGCAATAATATGTTGAGATTATTAGTCACACATTGTTGGGTTATCTAAGATCCTGCGATTTACAATCCTATGGGCCATTCCACTTATTGCCAATTAGTTTTGTGTTGGATGCACATATTCTAACATAATATGTTCAATACTGAACACTGGAATGTCCAGTTAGATCTGCCATTAGTTTGTGGATTTGGTGTTTCTTTCATGAGTTCTGGATGTTAAATGGCCTCAAAATGTGACTCATGGTATAAAAGTTGCCTCGTTCAAAATCTGCAATGTGTCCAAACTTTGCCGCTTTGAGTCATATTCTGCCTAGACCAACTCATAGTAGTAAGCAGATGGGGTTCTAACATTGAATTCCTTCTGATGTGCCATCTGAGAAGCAACACTGTCTTCAAAAAAGAAGCTACCATCATCGCAGCTGGTATAATGGCAGCAAACATGTACACCGGTGGAACTTCTCCCATATCCTGTCGCTTCAATAAACACCCTGGTATTTCATATTTTGTTTTTAATGCTTTAGAATATGAGATCGCCTGTTGTTGCAAATGTTAAGAGACAGTTGTTCTCTAAGGTTTCATGCAAATGTTATCTGACATTAATGCGCAATATCGCATCATAATTAGAAAAGATATCTGGAGGACGGCAGAGACGTTGAGGGATACTGTACGAAATCAATTTTAAATGCACTGGATCGTGTCATAATATTAGAAATCTTATTAGCAGACCAAAATCAAGAACCGTGACAATCTAGATAAAGCAGTTTCTATGATTTTAAGAACTTTTAACTGCAAAAATAAATTCATGCCAAGGAGGAATACATGACCGCTAAAGAAACAATGTTATGATTGCACAATATGCGTCCTACTCACCCAGCATGGTATCAACTGTGTGTTGTATCCCTACAACAATTAGACAAATCGAAGGATAGATTTGGTGATAAACACCTCCTAAATCAAGAGATTCAGGCCAAATCTTAGTTCATAGGGAACACAGCCATGAACAACAAGTTCTATTTGATAAAATCGATTGGGTTCCAATACAGACTGACTCGGACCTTATAAGGCCAAGTTGCCAACTAATCCAACGGCCATGACTAAGCCAGGTGGTTGTCATATAACCCTCCCTTAAACTGATAACGACACTCACTGCTAAGTTATATACTACTACCCAAAATTATTGCTAAGGATTGACATACAGCGTGATAAGGGCACCCTCTCTCCACACAGGGATACAACATTCCACTCTCCTTGAAAACATCCTTTTCCTCAAGGATGTAGAATTAATCACCAGGTGGTCTTGTATCTGGGCAGGTAGGTGTACAGCATGGCAGACGACAGTAATAGTTTCCCGTATATAGCTGTCAGTGCGAATCGAGCTTGAGGTTGTAGTACTTGTCAACTCAGCTGATGTCGAGAACTTATTACAGTCTAGGTATTTGTGAAGCCTCGATACACCATACTTCTCACAATCTCCGTTGATTATTGTGGCAGCAGAAAAGAAGAGAAAAAACCAATGTTGCAGAATGAGTGAGATACCATGTGTGACCCACAGCTCGCGTACCACAGTCCTCAATAAGAAGTGCTGCTCTCTTGACCTGTACAGCTCTAACTGCCTCATCAGCAAGTTGTGTAAGCTTGAATGACCCCCACTCTTCATGGCCCAATTGCTCTATAACCTGAGTATTAAGCTCCATCAGCAAGTTATCAACTCCCTTTCCATTCACTATAATTGCCGTCCACTTACAAAACTTCATGATCCAAGTATAAGCAACACTGATCACCATGGAATTCACCTCAATGGCAGCTTGTATTACTCCATGAGCATTACCAATGGTCGTTGTTGGATTGCATCTCCGAGATGGTATACCCAGATCAGGCCAATTAGTGCTTGTCTTAAGGTTAAATGCATTTAACTTTGGACTCTCTACCTCGAGTTCAGACTGAAGATGAATCTTGACAAGCATGTACTGTATGACCAATTTCTGAACCATTAATTCAGTAGAAGTAATAGAAAGCCATGCTGATACTGTAGCTCTAGTGAAAGATAGAGATAAGTGGAGCAACCCTGTGTCAGCCACGGAATCAGTGGTTTTCTTGGGGTCTTGCCATTTGCGAGAATTCTATAGTTTGATTCCACTACACTTCTGATGTGTCAAAGTGAGACCAATATGAATGTTAACAAACAAATTAGGGGCCATAGCAGTCTTGCGAAACACTTTGCGATCAGGTGCAGTTGCAACAACTAAGTGCCAACTTGGTAATCTCATGAGAATAGCTTCAAGTTGATGATGGATCTTAGCCGTGCAGAACACAGTGCTGTTAGAATTCCAGTTTTCGCTCATACTCAAAACTGAGAAATGTACTTCCGTAATAATACTTCTCCCACTCCATAGCATCTCAAGTACTCCACCCAGACCAACACATTTACAATCTGAAGTACCACTAGCAAGATCTGAGTGCTCAATCTTCTCACAAAATGCAATAATTCAGTACTCGTCAAGATTTTACTATAAGGGACCTTCATAGCAGTAGGTAAACTAAGTGGAGGCTACGAAAGAATATCATCTGCACTCATTGTTGCACTCCAGAAACTCATAAGAATAAGCTCAGTTCCCACCACAAGGACACCACAAACAGCCACACTTGTAGAATTCTCATTACCATAAGAAGGAGCTGAGTTCTCAACTTCCTTAAAAAAATTCTGGTGCATGAAGGATCTTCTTTTGGATTATATATCAAACCCCACCCATAACTATAGCAGAGAAGGAAATATTGACGAGAACCAATTCTGTTTAGAACAATCATCTGGTTGCGACAGTAAGTAGGTGGTTGAGAAAATTCAGCAGTTGGTAAACCTACAAAGTCTTGTGCAACTTCCAGTAAGAGAATTCGTGGTTCAGCTTTATGTTCATTTACTCGACCACTAGCTTGACTGCCTGAAATTGTGGTACCATCCTTAAGAAACGCCAAACTTTGGTTCCTTATGAGAGCCTATGCAAGGTGCTGAAAACACCAATTACATCTGAACACAGAAATGAAAGACAACCCATATCAATCCAGTTGACATCTGTCACACTCCAAGAACCCCTGGAAAAATTTATGTATTCCCACCTTGAAAAGACACCCATTATCCACACTTTTGGAACATGAAGCACAATGAGCAGTAGGTTATATCCTTCCTCATTCAAACTCACTAGTGGATTACAACAATAATATGCAGGATTACTAGATAAATTCCAGAACTGAGTCACTTTAGAAGATGTCTTAGTTGCTGGAAATCCCAACTGACAAGCCATTTCAATCACAACTACTCTAGCCAAGAAGAGGAACAAAAAGCTACCTCTGTCAATCATTTTAACAAACATCTTCTGCTCACCATGAATTTCGACGGAATTAAAACATACAAGAGCAATCGAATTTATAAACCTCAATTCTGAATTATACCCAAGTCTAAGAAGCAATTGAAAAATCACTGTACCAGCACATTTACCTCTATCGAATAAGAAACGAGAATCATCAAGTTTGAAGTGAAAACAAAGCATACCTAGAACTTTGTTGTCGAGAAAGAACAAATCGTGCAAACATTCAACATTTCCCTGGTTTTCTGGAAACAAATTGGACGCAATTCGATCTGGTACAATTATCTTCCTCGCCAATTTTCAACTGAGTTAACCGGAAAAAATCATTTATCAACGATTTTGAAACATCTTTAACTCGTAAACTCACATCATTAAGTGAATCTTCATCTTCTTCTTCAACAAACAAAAATGGAGGAATCAAGTCCACCGCGAGAGAATCATCGATTTTATCGACATCAAAAGTAATCAACTCCACATCTGAAAAATTACCCACTTCAATGACAGCGGAAGGAATTGAATCTACTACTACTGACGTCGTAGCGGCTTTTTCATCATCAATAGATGGAGCAATTTGTGGTATCACTGTGTTAGAACCACTTACTCGTTCTGGACTGTGTTGGTGGTTATGAGATTGATCGATTTTCTGTATTAATAAGTCGAACTTATTATCCAGATCGGTTGATAACGCAGCGAAGTTGAATATGAGCTTATTGATTGTTATTGTGTTGTTGTCAATCTTATCACTAACATCTTTGAGATTCATGGTAGAATTTGAACGGATTTTGAGTGGATCTGAACGGCTCTGAATTGTTGTATCCCTACAACAATTAGACAAACAGAAGGATATAATTGGTGATAAACATGTTGGGTAAATTACTAATAATGTAACCGAGAAGAAGATACTTAACTCAAACCGATGTTGCTGGAGATGCACAGAAAATGTAGAGGCACGTATACGATACGCTGTCCTAAAGGCAATATCGCCTGCCACTCCTCTGAGATGCTACAGCAGTTGGCGAGTCACCTCCGGGATACAACTACAGTTAGTACCCCTCAATGTAGCATACAATGAGGATACCCTTAGAGCTTGGCAGAACTTAAAACAGTAGAAGAGATGTTTACAGAAAAACAGAGGGAGAGTAGAAGAGATGTTTCTCTGTGGTGTGTTTTCTGAGCTTACAACTACTCTCTTATATAGTGTTTGTGTAGTTACAAACAAGAAAGAAAACCCATGCTTATGCCAGAAATACTGGTAATGTTGGGTTAAAGATAGTGCAAGAAAAGTTGTTTTGTCAGGCATGGAGCAGTGTGTTGCTGCCAAGCCAAATACGTATAGACAAGGGATCCAGGACAAAACACGTACATACAAAGAAGCCAAGACAAGCACGTTCAGACAAAGAAGTCAGGACAAAACACGTACAGACAAAGAAAAGATTCTTCTACTTGTGTGGAAAACACGTACCAAAAATTTCAGCAAAAAGATAGGATCTAATGAACCCACACCCACACCCGAACCCGAACCCGAGCCCGACCGACCGGACGGACGGCGGCAGCGTGCGTGCTTCTGTGCGAAGCACCGCGCGTACTGGAAAGGCAACCTTGCCCTAGTCTAGGCCTTCCCTCCAAGCACAAAAGTCTAATGACCCAAGGGCCATGCCCTTATAGCCAATTCTATGGTATTTAAGTCTAAAACTCTTTAGATTTTAGTCAATGTAGGACTATTGTTTTATCTATTCAAATGAAAAAAACAATTAATGGGCAATAGGTCTAGGGATCAAAACATAGTCCATGGAAAAATTGGTATTTTTAAAGCGTTTTTTCTAACAATCCCCCACATGAATGATAAAACATATCGACGAAATACGAGGAAACATAATACATCAATATTAGGCTAAGGTGTCCCAGAGATTGAACCTTAACTTAGTGAGAGGTTACCGGAACTGCTTGTTGTTTCGGTGAACACAATGTCTTGAACCGTCAACAGTGAGTGCAATTCAGAAATAACAACCACACTTTGATGTCTCAAAGAAAGCTGCCAAGCTCTTGCCGTTGTGCCCGTTTTGGCCGTGGGATAAATCCCGGACTTAATGAATGTCTCTAGAGAAAAAACTCAAATTCTCATAGGAAGCGGCCCCACTTCCAAAATCCACATAGGTGAGTCCATTAAGAGTGTCCTGCCACACTCCGCTTTAAGCAAAGCCATGGAACTCATTAAGATCTTGACAGATCATCCTAAAACATGCAGGCAGCACTATCATACGGTTACACCATAGGGAGGGACAAAGATAGTGCTCTCTCTCGACATCACCAAAAATTAGTTATCTCATTGAACCTTGATCTTGGAGCTCCATTCACAAGGTTGAGTGTCCTTCATGGCGATTTATTCTATGAGCTTGAGTCTCATCCCCTTCGATGTGGATCTAACTACCTCTCTAGATAACCCTTTCGTCAAAGGATCTGCAATATTCTCTTTAGACCTTACAAAGTCTATAGAGATGATGCCAGTAGAGAGTAGTTGTTTCACTGTCTTGTGTCTTCTTTGAAGATGTATAGACTTTCCGTTGTATACACTATTCTTTGCGCATCCAATAGCAGCTTGACTGTCACAGTGGATTGCGATCGAAGACACAGGCTTGGGACAGAGTGTAATTCCACCCAGGAAACCTCGTATCCATTCAGCTTCCTCTCCAGCTTTCTCCAAGGCTATAAACTCAGACTCCATGGTGGATCGGGCTATACATGTCTGTTTGGTAGACTTCCATGACACAGACGCACCACCAAGTGTGAAGATGTACCCACTAGTGGATTTGCACTCATCTGAGTCTGATATCCAGTTAGCATCACAATACCCTTCTAGCACAGCAGGATACTTCCCAAAACTTAAGCAATATTTTGAAGTTCCTCTCAGGTACCGGAGAACTCTGTAGAGAGCATTCCAGTGAGCCTGCCCAGGGTTGCAAGTGTACCTGCTTAATCTACTCACAGTATAGGCAATATCAGGTCTTGTACAGTTCATTAAATACATAAGACTGCCAATAATACGAGAATACTCAAGTTGATAAATACCCTCACCCTTGTTCTTTTTCAATTTACAATTGGGATCATAAGGAGTAGTTGCAGGTTTAGCATTTTCATGATTAAATCTCTTAAGCACAGTTTCAACATAATGAGATTGACTAAGACTATATCCATCAGACATCTTTCTGATTTTCATCCCTAAGATTACATCAGCAGGGCCTAAGTCTTTCATGTCAAAGTTTTCGTTAAGCATGCTTTTAGTGGTATTAATACTATCAAGGTTACTACCTAATATGAGCATATCATCAACATATAGGCACACAATAACATGAGAATCATCCACAGATTTAATGTAAACACATTTATCAGATTCATTAACCTTGAAGCCATTAGATATCATTACATGATTAAATTTTTCATGCCACTGTTTAGGTGCTTGTTTTAAACCATACAAAGATTTTTTCAGTTTGCATACTTTATCTTCATAACCTTTCACAACAAAACCTTCAGGTTGGTCCATATAAATTTCTTCATTCAATTCACCATATAAAAAAGCAGTTTTAACATCCATCTGATGTATATGCAAATCATAAATAGAAGCAATAGCAATCAGCATCCGGATAGAAGTGATTCTAGTGACCGGTGAATAGGTATCAAAGAAATCTAATCCTTCTTGTTGTTTATACCCCTTAGCTACCAACCTAGCTTTGTGTTTTTCTATAGTTCCATATGTTCTAAGTTTCCTTTTGAAGACCCACTTGCAACCTATGGTTTTACTACCAGGAGGTAAGTCTACAAGCTCCCAAGTTTCATTTTGTTTAATGGAATCTCACTCATTATTTGAAGCTTCTTCCCAGAAGGGAGCTTCCGGAGAAGTCATAGCTTCCTTATAGGTTTGGGGTTCAGACTCTACCGTAAGAGTCACAAAATCTGGACCGAAACCTTTCTCGGTTCTGACCCTCTTACTTCTTCTAGGTTCGGTTTCAGCATCTAGGACGGGGGTTGACTAGTCGAAGGAACATCTGAGAGATCATCGCGGACCCTTTTATGAGGTCCAGACCCTAAAGGGAAAATGTGTTCGAAAAACACTGCATCTCTGGATTCCATTATGGTGTTCTCACCAATTACCATGAACCTATAAGCACTAGTGTGCTCAGGATATCCTAGGAAAACACAATCTACAGTTTTAGGTCCTATTTTGGTTTTCTTGGAACGAGGAGTGGCCACCTTGGCCAAACACCCCCACACTTTAAAGTATGCATAGGACGGTTGTCTTCCTTTCCATAACTCATATGGAGTTTTGTCGGATTTCTTAAATGGAACTCGGTTCAAGATATAGCAAGCAGAGAGAATTGCTTCCCCCCACAGGTTCGAAGGTAGCCCTGAACTAGCTAACATAGCGTTCACCATATCTATGAGTGTTCGGTTTTTCCTTTCAGCTACTCCATTCGACTCAGGTGAAGAAGGTGCAGTAGTTTCATGAATGATGCCATTAAGTTTGCAGAATTCTCCTATAGGTATCACATACTCACCGCCTCGGTCCGACCTAAGAGTTTTAATAGTAACACCTCTTTGGTTTTCTACTTCAAGTTTATATAATTTGAAAGCGTCTAAGGCTTCATCTTTACTTCTAAGAAGATAAACCTGACAGTATCTTGAGTGATCATCTATAAAAGTGATGTACCATTTTTTACCTCCTCTAGTTGGTGTTGATTTCAAATCTCCCAAATCGAGTGGATTATTCTAGGGGAGTTGTACTACGTTCAACCTTTTGTTAAAGGGTTTTCTAGCATATTTAGATTCAACACAAATTTCACATTTATGACCTCTGTCAAAGTTTATTTTAGGAATGCAGCCTAATTTAGCAAGTCTTTCAATAGATTTGAAATTAACATGTCCTAGTCTATCATGCCAAACATGTGAGGAGTCACAAACATAAGCAGAAGAAGATGCATTATCATTCAAGTTCAAAGAAAGTACACTAAGCTTAATCATGTTATCAGTGACATATCCTTTTCCTACGAAGTCACCACCTTTAGAGATTACAACTTTGTTAGACTCAGCTACAAATTTAAAACCTTTCCCAAGTAAGATGGTTTCTGAGATAAGATTCTTGCATATGTCCGGGACGTGATACACGTCATTCAATGCGAGAGTTTTTCCTGAAGTGAGCTTCAATTCAACCTTGCCTTTTCCTACCACTTTAGAGGTAGAAGAGTTTCCCATAAACAATTTCTCATCGTCTCCTACTTTGTTATAGGAGGAGAAAGCATTTCTGAACTTACAGACATGCCTAGTGGCTCCAGAATCAAGCCACCAGTCTCTCACATTGGTCACATTAGAGACAAGGTTGACTTCAGACACCATGCCAGTAAAATATCCAGAATCATCTACTACGTTTGCCTTATTTTTCTGTTTAGGATCATTTTTGGTCTTTTTAGGTGCCCTACAGTCTTTGGCCATATGACCAGTTTTCCCACAGTTATAGCAGTCGCCTTTGATGGTGTTTTTGGAGACACCACCCTTTGGCTTAAGATGGTTACCTTTGGAGTTACGTTGTTTGTTACGTTTACCATTTTTGCTGGATTCTCCGTGCTTCTTTCTTTCTTTGACGCAGCATTATCGTCCAGGACATGAGCTTTGTTTGACATGTCTTTGCTCAGCATCAGGCTTTGTCCTTGCAGCACAGAAGTTCCTCCACCTGGATTTTTCCCCAGCTCCACCATGGTGATTTCACGATTCTTGTGTCGCAGCCTCCTCTTGTACTCGTTCCATGAGGGTGGTAGCTTTTCAATCACTGCAGATACTTGTAGAGATTCATCAATATGCATGCCTTCAGCAAGAATTTCGTTGATGAGTAGCTGGAGTTCGACGAATTGTTCTACAACAGGCTTTTCATCAGTCATCTTATATTCCAGGAACCTCTACCAAGAACTTCTTGCTTCCAGCAGCTCTCAGCAAGATATTTTTCTTCTAGGGCTTCCCATAAATCAAAAGCAGTAAAATTCTCTTTTGCATTATAAAAGTCGTACAAGGAGTCATCCAGACAGTTAAGAATATGGTTTTTGCACATGTAATTTCCTAGTCCACCTATCCAGTCTATCTTCATACCACGGTCATGCCTTCTTGAGGGTCTTTCTAAGGCAACTTCATCTAGCCTTTGGTCTTTTAAGAAGAATAACATTTTGGACTGCCATCGTTTAAAGTCTTTGCCACTAAACTTTGGGGGTTTGTCTACAGTACTCTTTCCCATGTTGTTACAAAATATAGTAAAGAGGATATTGCCTTTAGATTGTTGGGAAATTACTAATAATGTAACTGAGAAGAAGATACTTACTCAAAATGTTGCTGAGATGCACAGAAAATGTAGAGGCACGTATACTACGCTGTCCTAAAGGCAATATCGCCTGCCACTCCTCTGAGATGCTACAGCAGTTGGCGAGTCACCTCCAGGATACAACTACAGTTAGTACCCCTCAATGTAGCATACAATGAGGTACCCTTAGAGCTTGGCAGAACTTAAAACAGTAGAAGAGATGTTTACAGAAAAACAGAGGGAGAGTAGAAGAGATGTTTCTCTGTGGTGTGTTTTCTGAGCTTACAACTACTCTCTTATATAGTGTTTGTGTAGTTACAAACAAGAAAGAAAACCCATGCTTACGACAGAAATACTGGTAATGTTGGGTTAAAGATAGTTCAAGAAAAGTTGTTTTGTCAGACATGGAGCAGTGTGTTGCTGCCAAGCCAAATACGTACAGACAAGGGATCCAGGACAAAACACGTACATACAAAGAAGCCAAGACAAGCACGTTCAGACAAAGAAGTCAGGACAAAACACGTACAGACAAAGAAAAGATTCTTCTACTTGTGTGGAAAACACGTACCAAAAATTTCAGCAAAAAGATAGGATCTAATGAACCCACACCCACACCCGAACTCGAACCCGAGCCCGACCGACCGACCGGACGGACGGCGGCAGCGTGCGTGCTTCAGTGCGAAGCACCGCGCGTACGGTAAAGGCAACCTTGCCCTAGTCTAGGCCTTCCCTCCAAGCACAAAAGTCTAATGACCCAAGGGCCATGCCCTTATAGCCAATTCTATGGTATTTAAGTCTAAAACTCTTTAGATTTTAGTCAATGTGGGACTATTGTTTTATCTATTCAAATGAAAAAAACAATTAATGGGCAATAGGTCTAGGGATCAAAACATAGTCCATGGAAAAATTGGTATTTTTAAAGCGTTTTTTCTAACAAAACACCTCCTAAATCAAGAGATTCAGGTCAAATCTGAGTTCATAGGGAACACATCCATGAACAACAAGTTCTATTTGATAAAATGATAATCGATTGGGTTCCAATACAGACTGACTCGGACCTTATAAGGCCAAGTTGCCAACTAATCCAACGGCCATGACTATGCCAGGTGGTTGTCATCTAACCCTCCCTTAAACTGATAGCGACACTCACTGCTAAGTTATATACTACTACCCAAAACTATTACTAAGGATTGACATACAGCGTGATAAGGGCACCCTCTCTCCACACAGGGATACAACACTGTGCAACAATATTCGATGGTTTATAAGTGTTTAAAACCTAAATCTCCCAAAGGTTTCACGATTTGGTACTGTTAATTTTGTAAGCTTGTTATAACAGGGGCGGCATTGTAATGATTCAAGTGTCCCTTATCCAAAAAAAAAAAACTGGAAATGAAAATTAACCCTAATTGATAACCTAGCTTAGTGATGATAATCAAGTTTAGTGTTAATGATTAATTTTACTTATATTAACTCAAAATCAAAACCAAAATCAGATTTTTAGAGTTAAAAAAAAAATTTAGACGAGAAGAAAAAGATAAACTTATGTGATATTTGTGAAACCCTAGATTTTGATTCACTTGATAGGCTCGAGAAACCTACAATAAAATACTGCAAGTGCACAGTGTCTAACCAGTAGAACAATGGCAAGTACAGGTCGTTCCCACGAGGAGTGTGAAATACTACTACTAACTAATACCAAAAACTAATTAATCAAATTCAATATTTTAGAAATTTGTGGAACAATGAAAACAAAATAATAAAATCATAGCCAAAGATATGTGAAAGTGTTAAGGTTCCGGGAATCCGTTGTAGGTAAGTTATTTGTATTCAATCACCAAAATCTCTAATTTACTCATGTAAAATAGCAAACCTAGCTACTAGTACATGGAAGATATTTAGTTAAGAATCGTCTATAGGGATTATCGTTCTCAAAACGGTAGTTTGTTCTCACCTTAATGTATAATTCTTAAGCACTAGATATACATGGTATAAATAGTCAAACGAAATTCATAATTCATTTATTGTAAAGGTTCAACGAGTTTTTCTACTAATCTAATTTGGACTATACATGGCATAGAACATAAAAAATATAGCTAGAAGGTAAAACATTGAAAGAGAATCACAGACATTATCATTAAGTTCAATTGATAGAGACTTTATTCAAGAACACAAAATAAATCACCTACAAATTCATCATTTCACCCTAACATGGATTAGCTAGACATGATTTTCTCAAAAACCATAAATCAATATAAATAAATCAAACTCTAGCTAATCAAAATAGAAAATGAAATCAAAACCCTCGAACCCTAGTTCCTGTTCACGGCTTTGTGCCGCCCCCAGACTGAACTCCAACCGGCCTCCTTCTCTTCTATCGTAATAATCAAAACCAACATTCCTTTCTCATAATTACCACCGCGTCACTACCCAATAGATGGGTGCCACATGTCAAATCTTTTACACCTTATTGGCTCCCTTTAGCCTTACCTTATTCTCAGTTTATCACCTTTCTACTAAAAGAGATATTCCAGTGCGTTTATCACCTCCTTCCAAAATTTAACCAATAACCACACGGCTTTTGTTCCCTGACCTTCTAACTCCGGATATTCCCATATCATTACCAGTTAACCCCAGTTCGACCAACTCCGGCGCACAGCTATTGTAGACAACACCCATTAACCATTACATCCAAGACCTGCAGACAACACCCATTCAGCCATCCAAACCAACCAATTTGAGGTATACAATCAACAGTTTGAGAATATGAACTCCATTGCCGCCTGCATTCAGCTCAACCGTCTCAGCAATCACTTCCAGTAGCTGCTCAACCATCGACACAAACCAACACTACCAATTGCTGCATTTTTCATCGCCTAAATCAATCCATTCTCTGGTCCTCTCTCAGACGCCACCACCAGCATAACTAATAGATCATATTTTGCCATATTTATAGGACCCAGAATATTCTCATTGAATAATAATAATAATATATATTGCCCCTTCTCCCTCAAGGAAGGGGGCGACAGTTTTACCATAATCTAAGATGGTATCACGATCCTAACACCGATCCTTCTTCTTCTTCTCTAGAACACTAGACATCCATGGAAGGTGATAAAAAATCTCTGCACCCATCCTTTGTTGTCACCAACATAAAAACCCTAATCCCTATTCTTCTTGACATCAAAAAGGATGAATACTCTTCATGGGTTTTCCTCTTTAAACTACATCTTCAAGCTCACGGTCTCCTATTCCTCATCAAAGGATCTGCACCTCCAACGGAGATTGACAACAACACCTTGACGCAACTCGACGCCTTGTGGCGTCAATGGATGTTTTCTACAATGGCCAAGGACCTGATGCTCACGGTTCTGAAATCCGGTAAAACCGCTAAAGAACTTTGGGATCATCTACAAAAGCTTTTTCAAGATAACATAGGTAATCGTGCTGCGACCCTTGAAAGTAAATTTGTCAATCTAAAGTTTGTTGATTGTGCTAGTATCGATGACTACTGTGACAAACTTAAGTCATTGTCGGATCGTTTGACTGATCTCGACTTTCCCATGAATGACAAACGGTTGGTTATCCAACTTGTCAATGGTCTTCCAGAGGAATACAACATTGTTGCATCCTTCATACAACAGTCTATGCCAACTTTTGATGTTGCTCGTTCCCAATTGCGCACCGAAGAGATTCGACGTGCCCAGCAAACCACCACGACGTCTTCAACTGCACTGGAAGCCACCGCCTCCTCCACCAACAGCTCCGGCCAGCGTAATCACCTTCTGGACCTGGCAGGAGAAATCAGCGCCAAGACCAGAACTCTACAGACCTACCTCTCCTGCCGACACCGGCCCATTTCCGCCAGCCCAGCAACCATCGAGCTCCAGCGACCCACGGCCCACACCCAACTCCCTGGATGTCCTATTGGGATCCACCTCCCTGCCCATACCCAACAGTCCCCCACTGGCAGCCCAACCTGCCTCTCCGTGGGCTATCTCCTGGTCGTGCACGCCAAGCCCAGCAGCGCCAACACTCTCCCGCTCTTGGACAAGCCTAAGCGTATGCTGTCCCTTCGACTGAAATGTTGCAACCATCGGACTTCGCTCAGGCCTACAGCTCAATGAGTCTGCAGTCGCCGGACGACATGTTCTATATGGACACTGGTGCGACCTCACATATTACTGCGAATCCAGGTATGTTACACACTGTTTTCAACACTAGCAATGTTAAATCCATCTTAGTTGGCAACGACAATTCTATCCCAGTTACGGCCAGTGGTACCCATTCTATAAATCTCTCTTCTCGAACACTCCACCTCAAAGATACTCTTGTTGTTCCTGATATAATCAAAAATCTTATTTTTGTTCGTAAATTCACCACTGATAATCATGTGTTTGTTGAATTTGATCCATATGGTTTTTCTGTGAAGGATTTGAATTCGAGGACGATCCTTCTTCGATGTGATAGCACCGGGGATCTTTATCCTCTCACATCTTCTGTCGTGCCATCTTCACATTCATCCTCATCTCCTCCACTGTCTCTTACCGTGTGCCCGGTTGACGTCTGGCACAGCCGCCTCGGCCATCCTGGACAGGCTATTTTAGATAATTTACGTTCCAACTCTTTAATTCAATGTAATAAGAAACAGTCTACCAAACTTTGTCACTCTTGTCAAGTTAGTAAACATGTTCGTCTTTCTTTTCATGACTCAAATTCTATTACTTTCGCTCCTTTTGATATTATTCATAGTGATTTATGGACTTGTCCTTCACATGTTGAGACCGGTTTTCGCTATTATCTCATCCTGTTGGATGATTTTTCTAATTACCTATGGGTGTATCCTTTGAGACTCAAATCTCAAGTCTATTCCAAATTTTTAGAATTTCATTTCTTTGTCAAAACCCAATTTGAGCGGGACATAAAATGTTTTCAGTCAGACATGGGTCGTGAATTTGATAATTCCTCTTTTCACAATTTCTCTCAAACTTCGGGTTTAGTCTTTCGTTTCTCTTTCCCTCACACTTCGTCTCAAAATGGCAAGGCGGAGCGTATGATTCGTCGTATCAATGACATCACTCGCACCCTCATGTCTCATGCTTCCATTCCATATAAATATTGGGCCGACTCTCTTCATATGGCCGTCTATCTACACAACATTCTTCCCTCCACTGTCCTCAATTTCACCTCTCCTGTGTCAATTCTTTACCAACGTCAACCAACCCATGATCACCTACGTACGTTTGTTTGTCTATGCTACCCTAATATTTCCGCTACCACCCCACACAAACTTTCCCCTCGCTCCACTAAATGTGTCTTTCTTGGTTTTCCCCCTCATCATCGTGGCTATCGTTGTCTTCACCTAGCCACTAACAAAATCATTTTATCTCGCCATGTAACGTTTGATGAAAACGTTTTCCCCTTCCATATCCCTTCCCATAGTGACTCTCCCAATCAAGACCACTCCAACCAATCCATTTCTCCCATGTTTCAAATCCCTCTAGCCTACCCATCCACTAATACTTCACCACCTGCATCTCCTATTTCCCATCAACCATATACCCCACCTCATCGCCGTTATCGGCTTCCTCTTTCCGCTGCATCTCCTCTCCCCTTCCGTCTTCATTCACCTGCTCCCGGTTCACCCAGTCCTGTCACGGACGTCAACTCCCTACCCCTCTCCACTGACCGGAATTCACCAGCACATTCTTCTACTCCTTCCTGTACTCCTCCAATTGCCGAGTCTCCCACAACGTCATCATCCTATCCACCTTCTACAACTGTCCCCTACAGTCTATATCCCTTACCACTGTCCCTCCACAGTCTGTCTCTCCTTCTCCTCCCGGCAGCTCCACTGCCATTCCTTCCCGCCCGACAACTCGGGCTTCCCACGGAATTTTCCGTCCATCTCACCGGTTGAACCTTCATGTTCAAACCCAACACAAAATCTCCCGTCTTCCCAAGTCTCATCTATATGCCCTTCGGGACCCAAACTGGAAGAAAGCCATGCTAGATGAATACATTGCAATGTTGAAAACTAACACTTGGGATCTAGTGCCAAGACCTCCTGGTGCTCATGTTATTCGCTCCATGTGGCTTTTTCGACACAAGTTTCATGCAGATGGATCATTACAACGTCACAAAGCTCGTCTTGTCGCCAACGGTAAATTACAGCAAATTGGAGTTGATTGCTTTGAGACATTCAGTCCGGTCGTCAAGCCCGCCACTATTCGCACAGTTCTCACCATTGCCACCTCCAGATCTTGGCCCATTCACCAATTGGACGTCAAGAATGCTTTTCTCCATGGGGACTTAGCTGAGACAGTTTATATGCATCAACCTCCGGGATTTGATGATCCTACCCGTCCATATCATGTCTGTCGACTACGTAGATCTCTATATGGTATCAAACAGGCGCCTCGGGCGTGGTTTCAACGGTTTGCGACTTTCATCATCAGTTGTGGTTTCCAGGGTAGTGCATGTGATCCATCTTTATTTATATATCGGTCAGGACAGGACACTGCCTACTTATTATTGTATGTTGATGATATCATACTCACTGCCTCCACTGATGTTCTTCTCACCCGTTTTATTGACATGATGAAACGAGAGTTCTGTATGACTGATCTTGGCTCATTACATCATTTTTTGGGCATTACTGCTACTCGGTCATCTTCCGGGCTGTTTTTATCTCAGTCACTCTATACGAAGGACATCATTTCTCGTGCTTTCATGACTTCCTGCAACCCAGTAGCCACTCCGGTCGACACCAACTCCAAGCTTAGCGCTACCTTTGGACCAGCTCTTAAGGATCCTACCTTATACCGAAGTTTGGCCGGGGCATTACAGTATCTTACTTTTACTCGACCGGATATATCTTATGCGGTTCAACAGGTATGTTTATTCATGCACGACCCTAGAGAACCTCACATGCAGGCGCTTCGGCGTATACTTCGGTACCTCCAGGGCACTATCAATCATGGGTTGTTTTTATCTGTATCCACCATTTCTGGCGTCCATGCATACTCTGATGCTGATTGGGCGGGCTGTCCTGATTCACGGCGATCAACCTCTGATTTCTGCATCTTTCTGGGTGACAACCTTGTTTCTTGGTCTTCCAAACGTCAGGCAACTGTCTCTCGCTCTAGTGTTGAAGCTGAATATCGGGACGTGGCCAATGTTGTGGCCGAGACAACTTGGCTCCGGAATTTACTTCTTGAGCTACATATACCACTACGACGTGCTACTATCGTGTATTGTGACAACGTGAGTGTTGTCTACATGTCTGGTGATCCTGTTCAACATCAACGCACAAAACATATGGAAATTGACATTCATTTTGTTCGTGAACGCGTACGCATTGGAGACATTCGAGTGTTGCACATTCCATCTGAAAATCAGTATGCTGATATTTTTACAAAGGGTCTTCCTAGACAATTATTTATTCGTTTTCGTACTAGTCTAAGCGTTTGTTCCTCTCCCGCTAAGACTAAGGGGTGTAATAGATTATATTTTGCCATATTTATAGGACCCAGAATATTCTCATTGAAATAATAATAATAATAATATATATTGCCCCTTCTCCCTCAAGGAAGGGGGCGACAGTTTTACCATAATCTAAGAATAACCTCTTCATCTCCGTTCACTTCTGCAGATTTTCCCAAACACTCAGCCAACTCCAACGATCGTTCTTCTTCGCAACTGTCCATTTTTATTGCCTGGAGGTCTCTCTTCCGTTTCTCCAGCCTCAGTCTGCAACTTAGTTGCACAAACTCCCAACTTCAATTCACTTCTTAATTCCAGCCACATACCCAGCTTCTATTCTGTCCTTCTGATCACCGCCTCCATTCCCTGTCTCTGTTGCTGCCCAAATGGCAAGACTCCATCTCCAAATCTCTGCCAGTGAATGTGCAGGCTCATACAAAATAGACCCATTGTTGGTGATCGAGACATCCACCACATGCAATCGCCCATTTGTTCTCATGCCTTCTAACACCTTCAATCACTCGCGGAAACCAACGTTTCAGCTGAACTCCCATTGCAGTCGATGTACAAAAGCCAACGTAATGCAAAGCTAAGATGAATCTACAGCCATTAGCCAAACGTAGAACCAATTTTGCTTGCTACCTATTCGCATGCACCCTGAACTTCTAAATTTCAGCTCCTTGTATACCAGATCACAACAGCTTTCGTTCAATGATCACACCACCAATTTCCCAAGCTACACTTCTCTGATGCCTTACGTTTCACACATAAAATGTGGTTGAAATACAGCCACGACCCTATTATTTCCCTTAGCCTCTAGTGGGATTGAGGTGCCTGCTTGAGTGGACATGGCAGGCCACCTCAAATTAGGCCCTGTTTCTTAGGCGCATTAAGTAGCATTAGTTGTTCTCGTGGTAAACTCCATTTTACTTCTATGTAGCCATTTATTCGGTGGATGATCGGAGTTCTTTGTATTTTCTACAAAAACACTAAAATAATATTATTAGCCAAAATATTGAGTCCTACCTAATATAAATATGGGTACAAAGTGTAGCATTTACGTGCTTATCATCACTCAACCAAAATGAGTGATTCAAGTTGCAAATTTGAGATGGGTGAATCTCTATATGATAGAGAAAACAAGTATTACGTACCTCTTGATGGAGATCCTGATATGGAGTATTTCTTAGATGGTATAGATGTTTTAACCCAAAGTGAAGGTCAATCTCAACCAATTGAAGAAATTAACCAACAAAGTGAAGAACCCAGCACTGAAAATAACCAGGTATACTTCTAAATTAGTTCCCATTAGCTTTTTGTTGCTCAAAATTATCTAAAGTACGTAAAAAAATTAAATTTTTTAAAATTTCAGAAGAACATACGGTTGGAATTAAGATCGTGACCAACCGTAACTCTATGTTACGGTTCGTAAAGTATCAATTTTGGGGAAAACCCAATCATAATACCAGTTACGGTTGGTACAGTTTGTTTCATTACGAACCGTAGCATAATTACGGTTTCTAGTGTCGTGCGGTAGTTACCAACCGTAACTCATCATGTGCATGGGAGTATTTACTGCACTATTTATGGTTAATAAGATGTAAATCAAGGCCAACTTTAATTAAGTTACAGTGTATTATTGACTTTTCGTTTCCAACCGTAAGTTACTCTGTGTGTTTTAATTTTCTTTTGATGTATTTACGGTTTGTTAGAAGATGACAATTACTAACCGTTGGTTTGTTACGGTTTGTATAGGATCATAGTTACAAACCGTAACTCTGTTCTGGTTTGTTTGTACTCTTTCGTTACCAACTGTACCTTCATATATGTTTTCGTTTTGTTGCCTCGTTTAGACTAATGTTGGTATATTTTTGTCCAGGTCGTTGATATACCTCCTATAATGGATGAAAAACCCTTAGCAAATGAAATTCTCACTGAAGATTCTAGCTTTCACTATTTAACCGAGGAGACATGGGATTAGAAAGAAGATGCAAAGAAGTGGGCTAGAGAACGAGGCAAGTTGATTAAGTGTATCATAGTTTGTAATGGTACCACTAGTGATATTGCCTTTCAAATGGTTTGCGAGTGTAGTGGACAACATAGAAGTCACGCAAAAAAGGTACGTGCACGAAGCAAAGACAAAGAGGAAGATGACTACTTTCTCTAAGAAGACTCGATGCCCCTTCAAGCTTCAATTTAAAAGGAACGCGGCAAAAAAGTGGTTTTTGGAGAAAGTTGTATGCGGTAGTCATAACCACCCTATACCGGAGAGTTTGCTAACACACTTTTATACTGGACGCCTTACTGAAGAAGAAGAGAAAATCGTAGAGTCATTGACACAAATTCGTATGAAGCCCATTGATATCCTCGCTCACTTAAAGGAAAGAAACCCACAAAATGTTTCTACTTTGCCTAACATCTACAAAGCAAGAACAAAATTGAAGAATAAGAAATGGGAACAAAGGAACAAAATGCAACAATTAAGGCATTTGGGGGAGACGCATAATTACTCGGTTTTCCACGATGAAGATGAGAAAGGACGAATAAAACATCTTTTATTGGCTCATCCCGAGTTTTTAAAGTTGGCACGGTGCTCTCATCAAGTGCTTCTAATGATTGCACATACAAAACCAACAAGTTTGAGATGTCGTTGTTGAACATTGTCAGGCAAACTTCTACAAATGCTCCTTTTAGTGTTGGTTTTTGCTTATTCAAAAATGAGCTCGAAGAGAGCTATGTGTACGCATTAAACCAAGTGAATCTATTCAACGTAGAGGGATACACTCCAAAGGTGATTATTACCGACAAGGAACAAGCTTTGTTGAATGCAACAAAGAGGGTTTTCCCGGAAGCTCATAACCTTCTTTGCACGTTCCACTTGTGGAATAGTATTGAAACTAAGTGCATGCGCATTGTCCGTCCAACCAAAAAAAGCGAAATGGATAGAATAAAGAAACTACCATTACATCAACAAGAGGAATCCAAGGAAAAATATAAGAAGGATGACAAGTTGGCGGAACTAAAATGGGATAGTTTCAAAATAGAGTAGAGATCCTTGATACATTCTATCACCGTGGATGAATATGAAGATAGAGCTCGTATGTTAGTGGCTCATTGGAAAAGAAGTTATCCAAGTGTTTTGAAGTATTTGTTGGAAAATTGGTTGGATCCGCACAAAGAGAAGTTTGTAGCGGCGTTCACTAACCAATATAGGCACTTTGACAACCAAGCTACAAGTACGACGGAGTCATCTCATAACATGTTGAAGAAGAAACTTCATAGTTGTAATGGTGGGTTAGTTACGATAGAGTTACAGAGTCTTTTGAGAAAAAAAAAAGTAAACTACACACCAAATGGTTGGACAATGCGTGGCTAAGGGGAATCATTTCAAGTTTCGCACCGCGCAATTGATAAGATAATGTACGAAATACAACATTTTGAATTGGGGGATTATGAAGAAGAACATGGTTGTCCAAACATGACAAGTTTGGGACTCCCATGTCGGCATGTTATAGCCACATACTAATACAAAGTGATCCCGATTCAAGATGTTTATCCCTTTGGAAAACAATTATCATTCCGTGAGACAATAATTGATCAAGATTTTAGAGGAACGTTTGGCGATACCGAGATTGGAAAAGCTCTAGCCGAGAAATATGCTACACTAATCCCGGGCCAAAGGAAAATGTGGTTGAGTAACTTGAAAGATTTCGTATATCAACAACTTAGGTTTGATATCAAGGAACCACCAAAGGGGAAGAGTAATGGGAGGCCTCGTACCAAAAAAAAATAAGTACGTAGGAAATAAAAAAACAAGGGAATTAGCGAAAGAATCAAAGAAAAGAGATCCTTCGAGTTATGAATGGTTGAGAAAGGAATATGAAGCAGAGGATGAGATGGAAGAGGATGATGTTCAAGGTAGAAACAAACGAAAAAGAGGTCAAGCGAATAAAGGAGAACCAAGCCGTCGAAATGTACAACAAAAATGTATCGAGCTTCCTACCCAAGAAAGTACAACAAGCAAAGTTGATTTTAAAGGAAAAGGTCTGGTATTTCGCTCTAAACAAGAACAAAGAAGTAAAGTTGTTGTTAAAAGAAATGGTTGCAAAGAAAGTGCAAAAAACGATGGTGGAGTTAAAGGTAAAGGTTCCTTTGTCGGTTACGAGGTTTCCTCCCAAGCTAGTTAAATAAAAAACTTGTTGGTAAAGTTGGTCTTAAAAAATTAGCAAGGAACAATGGAAATAGTCCGATGGTTGAAAACATTCCATCAAGTGGTGAGAAGGAGTAGGCGACGCTTCGTATAAAATGAGATCCTAAATCACCACCTAGAGATGAGAATGGTCGATATATCCGGAACTATTAAATTCTCTATGAAAGTTACCTTCGTTTTTTCTCGACTATATTCGTAATTATATCAAGGCCACGGATGGTGTTCATGGTGATGGGAATTGTGGTTACCACGTCTTTATGGATCAACTTGGACCCTTTGAAGACGCGAACGAGTGGGGTTGTGACCAAGTTAGTTACGTAAGGCAAAAATGTTTAATGGAACTACGTGGTCACCGCGACTTCTATAAGCCAATGATGAGAGTTGAAAGATATGAAACTGATGAGGTGTTAAATGAGAGCTTCGCGGAATGGGAAAGGCGGTTAATCGACAATAAATCTTTGACAAGCGAATATTGGATGTGCATGCCTATATGTGTCCAACTACTCGCCAACTCATTCAATTACGCCATTCATTTAATCTCCAGAGACATGAGCTATACATTTGCACCAAAAAGAATACCCTTTGACAAAGATTTGTCAACAAAGAAAACAGTTGTCATGGGGCACGTTCATGGAAATCATTACATCGGCCTGCAATCGCAAGAAGGAATCCCATTACCTCCTTTGAGGATGGAATTTGATTGTGACGGTGAACTCCCCAAGTCTTGGTGCAATCGATTTGAGTCTAAGATTGAATTACGGAAGGCTATAATACATTCCTTGCCATCCCAATTCATAGTTATGACCGACGATGAAGATGAGTAAATGTTGTGAAGGGTGGTGAAAAACATTTTATATTTTGTATTTTGGTATTTTGACTAAATGTGATGTGATTAAAAGTGACAATATCATATATGTTTGAT
The DNA here is from genome assembly GCF_003573695.1 of Papaver somniferum. Lineage (NCBI taxonomy): Eukaryota > Viridiplantae > Streptophyta > Magnoliopsida > Ranunculales > Papaveraceae > Papaver > Papaver somniferum. Next base: position 39,380,980 of record NC_039359.1, read on the forward strand.
TCACGTTATGAATGAAGTATTTTGTTAAATTTATATTGTTACATTGTTCATTCCATTATGAGAATTTCATCTCCCAGTATGGTTACGGTTGGTAAATATTTTCTATTTACACACCGTAACTTGAACTAAAATCAGTTTCCAACTTACAGGGTCATGTACGGTTGGTAATGATAATATAGTTACAAACCTTAACTAACCACAAAAGATAATTTCATTTCCCAGGATGATTACGGTTGGTAATTGTTTTCAAGTTACAAACCATAACTCACTTACGGTGGATAACTATTATGATGTTCCGTACCGTAATTGGAACTGGAAAGTTATGTAAACTCAGCCACATGAGATTAATGCCAATAAACTAACTTCATTACTAAACCATATTCGATAATAAACTAATATTACATCGATTGTACCAATACAAATACAAATGACATTACAACTCGTTCATTCATGCGACTTAAAACGATACTAAAATTCAGGTTGATGATGTGATTTGTAGATAGTGGTAAAAGTGGTTCGATTCTCAGACTTGTGAAGGATATTAATTAGACTTAAATCCTAATTTTAAAATAGAAAATTCACTAAAAATTATAGCAAACTCAATCAAAGATGATATCAATACTAAAAGAAACACTGAGGCTAAGATTCCACTATTTTCCAAGTTCAAAGTGATTAAACCAATACTTATATTTATGCAATTTTCTTGTTTAATTTGATTCTAAAATATTGCAACAAGTAGATTTTCAAAAGTAATAACTGTAAATACCAAGTATGAAGCATCAAAAGTCTTAAAACTGAGCATACTCCATCAAAATAGATCACAATCACTCAAATAAAAATCATATTCAATAATATTTCAAGGCAAATAATCATATAATTATTGTAAATAAAAAGATAAAATAGAATATACCACTTTTTGTTGGAAAAATAGCTTCCTCTATCGCCTCAGCAATGGGGTTTAGCTCCTCATATTAATCATGATCTCAAAATATGTGTTTGTTGCTCAAAAGATGATTAAAAGAGTGAAAAGTAATAACACAGACTGTTTGCAACAGTGTATTGGTGTTGCAAAACAGATGTTACAATGGAACTGTTACAGAAGAACTGTTGCTTCGTTGCTGATTTAAGACTGCCATGAACAACTTAATGTCTTCAACTGTTAAACAGCGACACTTTTCTGCGACTGTACACCGAGGGTCAATGTTCTTCAGCTGTTCTTCTTCTTCAACAGCAGCAGCAGAAACAGAGTTTGGTAAAGCTCTGATTTCTTCTTCTCTGGCTCTCCTTAGGTTCCCAAACTCTCGACACCCCTTCTACATGACCCAAGACATCTATTTATATCAAAAATACCGATTAAATCTCTCCCAAATCTCTTTCCTTCTCTTCACGGCCAAGTTGCGACAATTTCTTGTTTTAGGATTTATACGCGTTTCTGAGCTTTTCTTTTTATTCTAAACTATTCCTTAGATAGATACCCTATCTAAGGAAGTACCCTGATGCGGAATTCCAATTTGGGAAGGTTTACAGCGTTTTAATCACCCTAAAATTCCCTAAAACAGGTCACACACGTGACTTTCCATATTTTCTTGTTGTGAGAAAAACCCGTCGTTTGAGCCCATTCTAATCAATTTAAACACCCATACCAGAGGTATACCCACAAAACCTTTTTACTCCAGACCCTAGCTATCTATACAGAACCTTGGAAGGCACTAAAGAATCTCCTTGGTAGGCATACTTATTGACTACAGGAGGAAGTACCCTGATGCGAAATTCCAATTGTTGTACACGAGTTTGCACTCAAGCATACTAAAATTCAAATGAAGTGACAGAGCTCTACTCAGATAGTTGCACTATGGACATCAATATCCGGAGTCGAAACTAATCACATGGATAGATCAAGAAGATGGATATATAAAAACATAGATGGTTTTGATGTTTACTAGGTGAACGGTATTTCTCATATCTGTCTGAAGGCCTCCGCCAAAATGAACCTATCCTAATGGACTGAGATACTAGTCTGACTAATATCAACACGCTGACATATACAAGGGAACCAGTGATTGATAATCCTAACTCTAGGTAAACACAACTGGCATATACAAGGGTTCCAGTGGTCGACTTTATTGAATTTATTCCAGTTGGTCAGATGGTCTGGTCTTTTTTTTTTCAACTCTTTTTTTTTCTATGTCTTTTTTTTTTTGGGTATCTCAATCACTCTAATTCACCCTAGCATTGGTAACAACTTGAATCGTGAGCCCCACCTAATCACTTAGAGAAACATAGTTTAAAAACAAAACAAAATAAAAACAGAAGTGAAAAGGACTCAACGAGATATGGTGAAACTATCATGTTATTTCTAACACCTGAGCTTTGTGCTTTTATGAATAGACTCTTTAGATGTTGCCATCTAGTCAGATTGGTTCCTCAACTCCTACAACCAAAATACTTCCATCCACTTAGATTGGTTAGTGCCATCCTTAATAGGGATAAATTTCTAGGCTATGGAGTTTAATTATTGCAACAAAAAGGTAACAAAAAGTTCTACCCCACCCCAAACTTAAATCTAACATTGTCCTCAATGTTTCTAATCAAAGAACAGTACCAAAAAATATAAGTAACATGAGGAAATAGTAAAGAGAGAAGTCGGAAAGATAGTACCTGGGTGAAGTGTAACCAAAAACCTACAAAAATAGTATACAACATACAAAATCTCCTCGATGGTCAATCAAGGTAAACAGGGTCCTCCAGAGGGACCTCCTCAACATCACCTGTAGGAAAAAGCTCTAAAAATGGCTTCAATCGCTGACCGTTAACCTTCCAAGAACTACTACCATCTGGTGTCTCAATATCAACAGCGCCATGAGAAAAAACAGTACGGACCACAAAAGAACCGGTCCACCGAGAGCGCAACTTCCCAGGGAATAGATGCAAACGAGTGTCATACAGAAGAACTTTTTGACCTGGAGAAAATGACTTTCGTAAAATATTCCTATCATGCACAAGTTTCATTTTGTTCTTATACTCCTTAGCACTATCGTATGCATCTCTACGAATCTCGTCCAACTCATTGAGCTGGAGCTTTCTTTGAGCTCCTGCCTTGTCAAGTGAAAAGTTTAAGTTCTTAATAGCCCAATAGGCTCGATGCTCTAACTCAACAGGCAGGTGACATGCCTTGCCAAACACTAAACGATAAGGTGACATTCCAATGGGTGTCTTAAACGCAGTACGGTAAGCCCATAAGGCATCAGTAAGCCTCGACGACCAGTCTTTCCTATTTGGATTAACTGTTTTCTCTAGAATACGTTTAATTTCCCTATTGGAAACCTCTACCTGACCACTAGTCTGAGGGTGATATGGGGTTGCTACTTTATGGGTAATACCGTATTGTTTCATTAAAAGAGAAAACGGTCTATTACAAAAGTGTGAACCTCCATCACTAATTATAGCTCGCGGCGTACCAAAACGTGTAAGTATATTCTCTTTCAAAAACTGGACTACGACCCTGTGGTCATTCGTTTACACGGAACCGCCTCAACCCACTTAGACACATAGTCTACGCGACAAGTATGTAAAGATAACCAAACGAAATAGGAAATGGACCCATAAAATCAATGCCCCACACATCAAAGACCTCAATCACTAAAATAGGGTTCAAAGGCATCATATTTCTACGGGAAATGGTTCCTAACTTCTGGCAACGCTCACAAGAAACACAATGACTATGGGAATCTTTAAACAACGAAGGCCAGTAAAATCCACACTGCAAAATCTTAGCAGCAGTCTTCTTAGCACTAAAATGACCCCCACATGCATGTTCATGACAAAAGGAGATAATACTAGACTGGTCACTCTCAGATACACATCTCCTAATAATCTGGTCCGGACAATACTTAAACAGATAAGGATCGTCCCAAAAGAAATGCTTAACCTCGGCTAAAAACCTAGAACGATCTTGCTTACCCCAATGTTGGAGGGTTGTCAGTACCAGTAACAAGATAATTCACTATATTTGCATACCAAGGTGATTGGGAAACAGAGAACAATTGTTCATCAGGAAAGCTATCCCTTATAGGAAGGGAATCACTAGGGGAACTAACAACTAGCCTAGACAAGTGATCTGCTACTACATTTTCTGCACCCTTTTTGTCTCTAATGTCTGGGGAAAATTCCTGTAACAATAGGATCCATCTAATCAATCTAGGTTTGGTATCCTTCTTAGATAAAAGGTATTTCAAAGCAGCATGATCTGTATAGATTATGATCTTAGAACCTAATAGGTAGGACCTAAACTTATCCAAGGCAAACACGATGGCTAAAAGTTCCTTCTCGGTAGTTGTGTAGTTCATTTGGGCATCATTCAGAGTTTTGCTAGCATAATAAATCACATGAAGTAATTTGTTTTCTCGTTGTCCTAAAACGACCTATAGCATAATCTGAAGAATCACACATAATCTCAAAGGGTAGGTTCCAGTTAGGTGCCTGGACTATCGGGGCAGTAGTGAGTAAAGTTTTAAGCTTCTCAAAAGCCTCTAAACAAGCATCATCAAAGACAAACTTAACATCTTTTGCAAGCAAATTGCAAAGAGGTCTAGAAATCAAGCTAAAATCCTTAATGAATCGACGGTAAAAACCTGCATGCCCTAGGAATGACCTAATATCTTTTACGGTTTTTGGGACCTGTAAAGTCTTAATAAGGTCAACTTTGGCTTTGTCTACCTCTATACCCTTTGAAGAGACGATGTGCCCTAATACAATTCCTGATTTAACCATGAAATGGCATTTTTCCCAATTAAGCACTAAATTTTTTTCCTTACACCTAGTCAACACTAATGTCAAATGATGCAAGCACTCATCGAAAGATGAACCAAACACTGAAAAATCATCCATAAAGACCTCTAAGAACCGTTCTACCATATCAGAAAATATGCTCATCATACAACGCTGAAAAGTTGCAGGGGCATTACATAGCCCGAAAGGCATGCGTCTATACGCAAAGGTACCAAAGGGACAGGTAAAAGTGGTTTTCTCTTGGTCTTCTGGGGCAATAACGATCTGATTATAACCGGAGTAGCCATCTAAGAAGCAATAGTGACTATGTCCAGCTAATCGCTCTAGCATTTGGTCGATAAAAGGAAGGGGAAAGTGATCCTTCCTTGTGACCTTGTTCAATTTCCTATAGTCAATACACACAGCCATCCCGTGGTCACTCGGGTTGGGATTAATTCATTATTATCATTCTGGACTACAGTGATACCTGATTTCTTGGGGACAACCTGAACAGGGCTGACCCACTTACTGTCTGAAATTGGGTAAATAATACCCGCATCTAACAACTTAAGCACCTCTTTTCGAACTACCTCTTTCATGTTAGGGTTCAGTCGACGTTGCATCTCCCTAGAAGGTTTGGAGTCTTCCTCTAAATGAATCTGATGCATACACACAGTAGGACTTATACCCTTAATGTGCTATAGTCCACCCTAAAGCTTCCTTATTGTCTTGAAGTACATTTACTACTTTCCTGATCACTATCCAAATTGGAAGCTACAATCACAGGTAAAGTCTCAGATGGGCCTAAAAACACATACTTTAGAGTATCGGGTAGTGGTTTAAGGTCCAACTTTGGGGGCTCTTCTAAAGAAGGAATTAGGGTAGTCTCAGAAACTGGTAACGGTTCGAACCTAGCTTTCCATCTATCAGTGTCTAACACAGGGGTAGAATCTAATAGAGCATTCACCTGTTCAATAGTGCTATCGTCGTCAAAATCTAAACCAAAATGGGATAGACAACTTTCTAATGGGTCTTCAGACAAGATGTTTGGTAATGACTCCTGAACTAAGGCTTCTATCATGTTCACCTCCTCAACACATGTGTCATCTAGCTCATGAGGTTGCTTACTGACATTAAAAATGTTCATCTCCATAGTCATATTACCAAAAGATAAACTCATCACACCATTTCGACAGTTAATGATCGCATTAGACGTAGCTAAAAATGGGCGACCTAAAATCACAGGTATCTGGTTCTCTGGGTCAGGGACAGGTTGGGTATCTAGGACCACGAAATCCACTGGATAAATAAACTTGTCGACCTCAATAAGAACATCCTCGATAACACCTCGAGGGATTTTAACAGACCTATCAGCTAACTGCAGTGTCATCTGAGTAGGTTTCATTTCACCAAGTCCTAGCTGTAAGTATACATGGAATGGCAGTAAGTTCACACTGGCTCCTAAGTCAAGTAAAGCTTTTTCTACCCGGAAGTTACCTATTGTGCAAGCAATGGTAGGAGAACCTGGGTCTTTGTACTTTGGAGTTGTGGTGTTCTGAATGATTGAACTTACGTGACTAGCTAAAAAGGCTTTCTTATGGACGCTAAGTTTTCGCTTTCGCGTACACATATCCTTAAGGAACTTGGCATAAGCAGGAATTTGCCTAATTGCATCTAATAAGGGAAGGTTTATGGTAACTTGCTTAAAAACCTCCACTATGTCATTAAAGTTCGATTCCTTCTTTGTTGGTACTAATAGCTGAGGAAATGGGGCTCTAGGCCTAAAATCAGACCTTTCAGGAACCGAATTCACATCATCAGAAACTTTATCAGTCTCTTCAGCTACTGGTCCTGAGAGGTGAGATCCTGAGGGGTGAACTACAGTATGTTCACTATCGGGCATGGTTACCTTATTGTCTACAACTCTACCACTTCTAAGGGTTCTAAAGCATTCAATTGATTCGATGGTTTTGCACCTAATTCATGAACTCCTCTAGGGTTGGGTTGTGTTTGACTAGGAAACTTACCTTTTTCTCTCAAAGAATCACTTATCAGACCAACCTGGGTTTTTAACTCGGAAATAGCCTGACTATTTCTTGTCTATCCTGTTACTAGCTTGTAGACTCTGTTCTACGGATAACTGAATTTTGCAGTTTGCTGAGTTAACAAGGCGAGAGATTCCTCTAAACTTAGGATTTTCTTATCTGACTGATTCTGAAACTGAGCTAGTCCTGAAGGATTCTTAGTATAGCCAAAACCTGGGGGAGCATTAGAATTACTAAACTGACCTTGACTTTGGCCCTTAGACCACGAAAGGTTCGGATGGTTTCTCCAACCAGGATTATAGGTTTCTGAATATGGGTCAATCTTTTGACGGTTATCAAATCTAGTGTTATTATAAAGAGCATTGGCTGCTCTTCAATATTCTGGCCTTCCCAAAAAGGCTCCACTCTACCACTAGTCTGGCCCACTTCTAAGGCTTCTAACCTTTTTGCTATAGCAGCAATTTTGGCATCTGATTCATAGCCTCCTTCTACCCTATTAACGTTTCCTCTACTTAAAAGAATTGTTTTTCTGGGGTGCCCTACTATTTTCCCATTGCTGGGTTTTTTCGGCGATTTCAAAAAATTCCATCGCCGCATCAACAGTTTGGTTTTCAAATCCACCAGTGCATAGAGACTCAACCATGGGTCGTTGTGGAATAATCTAAACCCTCATAAAGGATCTGAACTAGCCTAACCTTTTCTAAACCATGATGAGGACACTGGGATAATAAATCATTGAACCTTTCCAAATACCTATATAAAGATTCTCCCTCTTGTTGTGAAAATGTGCATATTTGCGTCCTAATAGACGATGTTTTGTGCCTAGGGAAAAACTTATTGAAAAAGGCAGATGTAAGTTGTTCATATGTCTCAATTGACTCGGAGTCCAAACTATACAGCCACGACTTGGCCTTATCTTTCAGGGAAAATGGGAATAACCTAAGTTTCAAAGCATCATCATCTAAGCCTCTAATTCTTAGAGTACTACAAATTTCCTCAAAATCCCTAACATGGTAATAAGGGTTTTCATTTTCTTTCCCTAAAAAGATTGGGAGCATTTGTAAGGTCCCAGGTTTCAGTTCATAGGGTGCCTCCGTTTCAGCTAACTTAATACACGAAGGACGGGTAGTCCTAGTTGGATTCAAAAAAGTTTTCAAAGTTTCCATTTCTGGCCTATCGGAGCAACAAGGATTTTCTCCTCAGTCAAAGAACGTTCAAAAACAGACTCTTCAAAAGCCAGACTTTCTAGATTAAGGTAATCGAGACGCTTCGAACTACTAGGTTTCTCTTTAACAAATCTACCCAGTGTATCTCTTTTACGTTCAGGCATACAATAGAATTTTCTAAATTGGAAGGGTAAGCAAACATAGATCAAGTCCGACTCAACCAAATCAAACCTATTGATTTCTTGGAAACAAAAAGCATGATGGCTCCACTTAGATTGTTTCTACACCAGCTTCTAATCCTTCGAACGGGAATTCGTTACAATTTAATAAAACCCCTCTGGAATCAATCCGAGTTAACGTAAGTTGAATAGAGGCGAGGGAAGCTCGGTGGAGCTTTGATACCCAAGGCCTCACCGGTATTACAAGGAGGCGCAGTCACGCATTCAACTTACAGAAACCATCACGAACTTCGAAGTATGCTTAACTTTCCTGTTAAGCCGTTACCCTATCGGTCTCATTCTAGTCAAAATTTTAGGCTTAGGTTCGCGTAGGTTACGTGTTCCTAAAGCGGGCAAGAAGAGAACGGTGATGAAATTCGAACCCTTATCTTGTATGGCCAGGCCTTGCCCTTAACTAGAAAAATAAATGCCCGTATTCAGTCCTCAACATATATGCATACGAAGGAGTCCAGTAACTCGCTGACAGGGGATTCGCGAGTGTTAAGAACCTTACCTCCCGTTCCATACGGGGGATGAATCGGTTGTAGTCGACTCGGGTCACTGACTCCGATGTCTAGTGTACGAACCCAAGGTGCAGAGACAATATCGTAATTGTCCTCCTTCTCTGCAAACAATTTATATTTAAAGTACCCTTCCGTAGGGTAATAAAAAAAATAATGTCCCAAAGTCCAAAAAAAAATAAAGAAAAATTACAAAAATAATAAACCCTAATACAGTTTTTTTTTAAATAAAATAAACAAACCCTAAACTAAAATTGTCTAAAAAAAATTGTCTTCTTTTCTGTTCTTTTTGCTTTAATCTTTAGCTCCAAGTCTTTATGAAATCACCAAACTCCTTGGCTCAATTTTCTTTATGATCCAGACTTGTAGACACAAGATAAATACCCAAAAACATAAAAAAAGACAAAAATAATAAAAACAAAAAAAAAATCTAAAACCCTAAAAACAAGTCCGCGTCGGCGGCGCCAAAAATTGATGTGATTTGTAGATAGTGGTAAAAGTGGTTCGATTCTCAGACTTGTGAAGGATATTAATTAGACTTAAATCCTAATATTAAAATAGAAAACTCACTAAAAATTATAGCAAACTCAATCAAAGATCATATCAATACTAAAAGAAACATTGAGGCTAAGATTCCACTATTTTCCAAGGTCAAAGTGATCAAACCAATACTTATATTTATGCAATTTTCTTGTTTAATTTGATTCTAAAATATTGCAACAAGTATATTTTCAAAAGTAATAACTGTAAATACCAAGTATGAAGCATCAAAAGTCTTAAAAATGAGCATACTCCATCAAAATAGATCACAATCACTCAAATAAAAATCATATTCAATAATATTTCAAGGCAAATAATCATATAATTATTGCAAATAAAAAGATAAAATAGAATATACCACTTTTTGTTGGAAAAATAGCTTCCTCTATCGCCTCAGCAATGGGGTTTAGCTCCTCATATTAATCATGATCTCAAAATATGTGTTTGTTTCTCAAAAGATGATTAAAAGAGTGAAAAGTAATAACACAGACTGTTTGCAACAGTGTATTGGTGTTGCAAAACAGCTGTTACAATGGAACTGTTGCTTTGTCGCTGATTTAAGACTGCCCAGAAATAAGACTGTCCTGAACAGCTTAATGTCTTCAGCTGTTAAACAGCGACACTTTTCTGCGACTGTCTACCGAGGGTCAATGTTCTTCAGCTACTCTTCTTCTTCAACAGCAGCAGCAGCAGACACAGAGTTTGGTAAAGCTCTGATTTCTTCTTCTCTGGCTCTCCTTCGGTTCCCAAACTCTCGAAACCCCTTATGTATGACCCAAGACATCTATTTATATCAAAAATACCGATTAAATCTCTCCAAAATCTTCCAAAATATCTTTCCTTCTCTTCACGGCCAAGTTGCGACAATTTCTTGTTTTAGGATTTCTACGCATTTCTGAGCTTTCCTTTTTATTCTAAACTCTTCCTTAGATAGATACAAATCTTTGGGAAGGTTTACAGCGTTTTAATCACTCTAAAATTCCCTAAAACAGGTCACACACGTGACTTTCCATATTTTCTTGTTGTGAGAAAAATCCGTCGTTTGAGCCCATTCTAATCGATTTAAACACACATATCAGATTCCTAGACCTATAAGGAGTCTATCCTATGAAAATCAGAGGTTTAATCGACCTCAAACTCCTCCAAATCACGATCACCAAAACTGTTCTTTAACTGCACTATTTTCCCGCCAATTTTCTGGTTTTTGAATGTTGAAGATGGTTGCCCCTTATCCAGAGTAGGGGTGCCATTAGCAGATGCCTGGAAATGGTATGCCCCTTAGTAATTAGGTTACCCCTTATCCAAAGTGAGAGTCCGAATAGCAAATGTCTTCCGGGTGCTTTCCGACAACTTTTCGAGCCAATTTTTTCCAAAAATGTTTATTAGCCAAAAATACCTACAAATAAATAAAACACCATAATAAGTACAAAAATGAGCCCTAATAATATATAGAATCGAGACAAATCGGACACAAAAATGTGTCTATCAGTTGACGAGTGCGATAGAAGTCTTTAAGGATGTTGAAATGAGGTAAGTATTGAAAATTCGATCTTTTCCATTCTTGAATAGATCTCTCTAAAACTTCAGCGTCAGTTTCGCCCCTTAATCGTATTTGACCCATAATACGAACTAATGCCATAAATTCTTTAAATTTAGCCCGAATAGCTCCATATCGGACATATAACATAATTCCATCGCGGTTATTAGAGTTACCTATTTCGGAACAAAAAAATTCATAAATGGTTCTCAAATAACTTGTACTCACTAAGCCATATCGACGTCGTTCTTCTCCTTTTTTTTGGATAACATAGAACATAGTTGCGGAAAGTACATAAATATTCTTCCAAGGTAAAATCAGGAACTTGATTCATAATTATGTTGAAGTTAGTTTAGTAGGAGATGATTCATGTGGAAGTGTAACTTCTAAGTAAGGTGGATAAGAATATATATATATATATATAACAATTCGGTTTTTTTATTATGTAACGGATCTATTTTTTGAAAATAAAGTCGTTGAAGGTTTCAACGGCTATTTTTTCAAATCAAACAATGACAACTCAGTGGATAAGCTCATGAATATCCAGGAAATAAATAAGTTACGGTTGGTAACTCAAATACTGCAGCAAACCGTAGCCCAAACAATTGATTTTTCATCATAATTACGGTTGGTAATAATTGAAAGTATACACACCGTAACTCTATAGAAACTTCACTACCAGAGTTCCGGTTCACTCCTCAGCTACAATTAGTGTTGTAATATTGAAAGTGGTAGTAAAAGTTCGTTGCTCGGACTTGTAAAGATAATGGATTTTTAGATTTAAAAATATATATACAAAAATATTAACAATGGGTGCTAGAGGTAACCAAGACACTAGATTCCACTATTAGGCAAAATTGATTGATAAATATTTCAAATCTCTATTTAATTCTTAAGTCCTCTTTTATCTTTAATTCACTATCAATCATACAGATTCTCAAACATTATTTGTAAACCTTAAGCATAGATTATCAAGAGATTAAACCAAGCATAACCTATCAAACTGAATAACAAATAATTAAAACAATCATTCAAACAATTTAAAACTCTGCAAAAGCGACGATTAGGTGAATTATATAATTAAATGAAATAGTTACCCATTTATGTTGCGTGGATAGCTTCCTCCATTGCCTTGGTTACGAGGGAATTAACTCATCATAGTAAAAATGCTCTCAAAGAATTTCATTGATGCTCAAAAGTGTTTTACAATGAAGAGAAAGATAAGTAAATAGTATAAAACATGATTATGCGACCCACAGAAGGCGTCCAGAATCAACGACACAGATATAGTGTTGTTGGTATAACGACTCAGTCGCGGAAAGGAGTGGAAAAGTGTCGCAATAAAGCGACAGTTTTTAACGACTTTCCTGTCTCGTCCAATGTTCTTCGTGTTCTTCATTTCCAGCAGCAGCAGGAACTTCTTCACAGCGTCTGGTTCTTTGATTTTTACGTCTCTAACTCTCTCCCAACTCTCGACAGCCTCTTCCCAATGACCTATACTTGTATTTATAGTGTTTTGGAGCAAGAAATCCTAACATCAATGCGTATAATTTCCCATTAATCCTCTAATTGCTCGCTGCCCAGAAATAGGAATAATTACCAAATTTAGATTCTCCACACGTTAACTCACTCCCTGTACGCTCCTAATCATCTTATCCACGCCTCAGAAGCTTTCCCGCGCCTCCACATCACTCCATGCATAGCAGAAACACGATTGAGCTCGTGTTCAGTTCACGTTGCTCTGTTTTGAGCTCGTGAATTAAAACGAGCTTTCCAGCCAATATCGATCAAATTAGATGCCCAAAATGTCTTCCCTATGTCATATCACATCTTTATGCAAATTTTCAGCGATTGAATCGCATTCCAACTTCTTCATTTTCTCGATCAAACATCATGCAGAACTGTTCTTCGTTTCCCGCCAATTTTCAGTTTTCAAACGAAGAAGAAAGGGTGTCCCCCTATCCTGAACTGGGGTGTGAATAGCAGCTGCCTTGGGGTGACCTGGGGTGCCCCTTAGTAATTAGGTTACCGTTATCCAAAAGCGAGATTCCGAATAACACTTGTCCTCCGGGTGCTAAAATCAACTTTTCGAGCCGAATTTTCCAAAAATATTTATTTCCAAAAAGTACCTACAAATACATAAAATAACAAAATTAGTACAAAATCGAGTGCCAACAATATATAGTATTGAGATCAAACTAGACACAAAAATGTGTCTATCAATTAGCAACCGTAACTCTGCAAAAAAAATTACATCAGGGTTACGGTTGATTATCTTATTTCTTTACCAACCGTCAGTGTGGCCTCTCCAAATCTCAGAAGTTCCAGGGTAAATTACAGTTGATAATGCAAAAGAAATACAAACCGTAACCTAACTTGCGGTTTGTAACTGAAATTCACTTACCAACCGTAACATGAGATAAACTGAAAAATTGACTTCTAGACTAGTTACGGTTTGTAATCTGAAAACTAATACCAACCGTAACATATGAGCTATCTCAATTTTATCAATCAACCAGTAACTAACCACACGGTTCATAACATTGTTAATTCATTCCAATTAATCCATAAGCTAAAATCCATAACCACACAATTCATAACATGTTCGTTATAATATACATAAGCTATAAACTAACCACACAACCATCAGTTCTTGATAATATCCATAAACTAACCACACACAAAGCTAATAAATAAAAAGTTGTCCTTCTATAAAATGTCACTCAACTATAATTAAGCATGACGACCACGACCTCTTTTGTTGGTGATACCACCACCACGAGTGCGAGGACCATCACGAAGACCACCACGACCACGACCACCTCTTTGGCTAGTACCCACACCATGCACATCCTCTTCCAAAGGCGTATCTTCGCTGCTAGATGACGGCTGACTATGGCTAATACTCACACCTCCAATGGAGTTTCTTACCCTCTTTAAGCCTCTTTTTTCCGTGACCAACCCCTCATATAATTATTTCCTGGTTGGATCTTACATGTTCCCTATTTGCTCTTATAAGGTCCTTTGTTGAGGAGCTTTAATCACACCATTAGCACGGATGCATGAAGTCATACTATTTGCCAACTTTTATCCTCGTTCTTTCTATTCACACATAAAAAGGAGTCTTAAGAGATTATTCCATAATACATAATATGAATTAGAACTAAATTACAAGTCATAAGGATAACAAAGTTACGTACCGACATGAAATATAGTTTCTTCCAAGTCATACCAAATAGTCCCTTTGTCTCTTTGCTCTCCTCGGCAGCCTTCTTTTTTTCTATTTCCTTTTGAATAAGTGGATGGGCCTCCGGATCATTATTAATCACATGTGGGTGACCAAAATGATAATACCAATCTATGTAATCATCAACGGCTTCTTTCGTGTTGTTACAAGTCGTTGCCTCTCCCACAGCGAGTTGGTATCTTTGTTGATGGCGGTTGTTCCAAACATCAACCGTCGGAGTTGGGCGGTAGTTGATTACAATAGTGGGGCCTTTTGTCTCGGATCCATCCTTAGATAATTTGAATTTTCCCTTAACGACATTTTCTTGAATATGAGCAATTTGGCGTAGAGTTCGACGAGGATTGGTCATAACATAACTTGTGGCATGATACAATGGTCCATTGTAGCCTGCGGTCTATGTGAAACGACGAGCATCGACTCCATTTTCAATCCTCAAATAAGGGTCAAAGATAATATCTTCAACAGTGAAAGCATATATTTCATGCCTCACTTGAATGAGCCTCGCTTCTTTGTTCCTTTTTTTTCTACCAGTGAACATAAACTTCTTTCCTGTAGTTCCATGATCATGTTCTTCCCATTCAGTAGAAAGTCTCAGGCTCGGAAAGTAGTCATACACCCATGCCTAGAAAAATATAAAACAATTTAAGCAATTAGGACATGACTACAAAAGATAAATATAACAAACAATCATAAAATAAAAAATGATAAAATGTAACCAAACTTACCATTAGAAGCGCAACATTCCCAGCAATTTCAGTAGCTCCAACTCTCGAGGCCTTTATTAGACTTTCAAGTAGATATGCAAGCGTGGCGGTGTCCCACGAATACTCTCTGGTCTTCTTCAAATCCTTCAACAATTGTAGGTAATGAACATTCACCCTATTTCCCGAGTTATCGGGCATGAATACGGTCCCAATAGAATACAACAAATACGCTGTGGTTGTATTCCTAGATCTTGTTTCATCTATCACCTCACCTGTCAATTTCTTTTTAGCGTGTCTCCAAACTTCGTCTTCAAATTATTCAACAGCAGCTTCTTTACCTTGTAAACCTTGTGTGGTTGCGAAGGATCATAACTAGCAGCTAACATAAACTCCATCTCGGTCTCGTCTTTATCCCACCCAAGTGTTTCTTCAACAAGGCTGTAAAGATCAGTCCAAGACATGTTGTTATCGAAACCTTCATACACAGATTTTCCTTCAACTTCCAAGTCAAGAATTTTCTTCACATTGTCCGGTATTATTGTCATCTCTCCAAATGGGAGATGAAACGTATCGGTGTCAAGCCAGTATCGTTCTCTGAAGGCATTTACCACAAAACTATCATACTCCGATTACGTATTCAGAACTCCAGGCCCTAATCCTGAACTTTCCTCTAGAGTACGAACATCAGGACATTCTTCACCTAATGGCCAATACATAACCCTTTGACGTTTGAGCAATTTGTTCGCCGTTGCATGATCCTAAAAAAAATACAAACATATTTTGTTAAACTGAGATAAATGAAATATACATAAATACAAACAAAATAAATAGAAATAATTTATAACAATGTGTTAAGAGAAACATACCCTAGTCTCACATACTTTTGCGTCCCAGGAATTGGTACAACCAAATAAGATTGATGACTTATCTGGTGCCTCGCCCCAAGGACTTTTATTCTTCCTTTGTGGCAACAACAACTCTTTTCCTTTAGGAATATGCAACCTTTTTGGTGCGGGTTCCTTTGTCAGCTTCTTTTCTTTAACTGGTTTAGCTGGAGCTGGAGTTGTAGCTGTTAAGAAAACGGTGGATTTCCTAGTTTAAGTGTGTTTCTACATTAAGGTGGATTTCCTAATTGGAGTAGGAAATATATTAGGAAAGAGTTTTGGTTTTATAATAGGAGACTAATACTTGGTGGCCAAGTTTGTGTTCCCTATTGACTAGAATTGTAGGTTTGTAGGCAATCCAACCTAGAAGAGTGGTAGAACCTTGTGCTTAGGTTTTTGGTCTCTTTGTTGGGAGGATCGTGTGCTACCGTGAAGGTCAATATCGGTGCGAGAGAAAAACTTGTAGAGAGAGGATTTTGGTATTCTAGGGTTTAGGATTTGGGGCTTTTCCCTAAACCTAGTTTCTAGTGTTTCCATGTTTCTCCTATGTTACTAGCGACTATGAACACGGTGTAGAAGAGAAGATATGAGGCTGGTTTGGAGAATGGTTTAGATATTTTTTTTTCTATAGTTTCTTCAATGGTGTTCTCGGGTATGTCTTGTTAACTCTTTGTTCTTGTCTTGGGTGGCGTAAAGAGCATGTAATGGTCTTTGATTTAATGGAAGTTTTCTGGTGGTGTTGGCCGTCGATGTATCCTGTAAAGGTGAACCACGTATATCTTGTGTTGTGGTTGTGTGATTCTTTATCTTCTGTCTCTTTCTAATTATTTCTCCCATATTTGGTTCAAATCACCAATTGCCCTTTGTGATCCTGTGATTCCGCTGCGCTAGGGTGCGAATTTTCCCAACAATTGGTATCAGATCAAGGATGGGTTGGTGTGATTGAACCTGGAATTGAACGATGGTTTATTGTTCGGGTGGAAAAATATGTTTTGAAGATAATGTGTTAACCGGTGTTTACACAAAGATGGATCTGTGATGTGTGATTTACAAATCGGAGGTTCAACTTGGTAGAAGTTTATGTTCTTCGTTTAGTTTTATGATGTAGTATGGGATGCAGAATAAGGCCGAATGAGGTGGGATACATATACATATATACTTCTTGAAGAGTGTTAGTGATCATACACTATAAAGAATGGGTTACAAAGTTTGAAGAAAGGATGAGGCTGTGAAGTCTCATGTACAAGCAAGTTCAGCAACGCTTCGAAGTTATGCACGAGATGTTATAGATTTATTTTCTTAAGTCTATGTTAAAGTATTCTTTATGGCTTGCACGTAATATCAAGAATGTGTCCGATCTCGAAAGCATGTACCATAGTAATTTGAGAATTCACACGGTATATATTCTGAGCGAGTATGTTGGGTGTGATTGTGGTAAAGGTATGTCAGATTGGTGATGGCTTTGAGGATCGCTTAAAGGATTAAACCTGTTAATCACAGTGGAAATGTCTGATGGTTTGTTTCAGATACACGGTAATCATGACATGTGCTGGAATATGATATTGAAGCTAATTTTTTTCTTTCTGGGTTAGAATTCAATATGTAATTAACTTACTGCTTAGGTGAAGCTAATGGTGATTATTTTGGATGGTTCTCTTGTTGATAAATGGTGGAGTCTGTGCAAACTTTCGTTGATGGTGATTGAAGATTTTCATGGTGTTTGTGAAACATGATCAGTTTCACAAGTGTTCTTCTAGTAGAAGATGGTTTGAAGAATTTTATCAACGTCATGGTCTTTTGGTCAGAGAGATGGTTCTATGAAGATGGAAGTTCGGATTTGAGCTTCAAAAGTAATTCTACGGGTATATAGAGATGGTGAATAACTTTGGTGGAAGATGGAGGTAATTTCCTGTGATCGTCTCATGCTTGAAAGTATGATCCGAGGTGGAGATTGTTAGGAAAATGGTGGATTTCCTAGTTTAAGTATGTTTCCACATTAAGGTGGATTTCCTAATTGGAGTAGGAAATATATTAGGAAAGAGTTTTGGTTTCCTAATAGGAGACTAATACTTGGTGGCCAATTTTGTGTTCCCTATATATAGGACTAGAATTGTAGGTTTGTAGGCAATCCAACCTAGAAGAGTGGTAGAACCTTGTGCTTAGGTTTTTGGTCTCTTTGTTGGGAGGATCGTGTGCTACCGTGAAGGTCAATATCGGTGCGAGAGAAAAACTTGTAGAGAGAGGATTTTGGTGTTCTAGGGTTTAGGGTTTGGGGCTTTTACCTAAACCTAGATTCTAGTGTTTCCATGTTTCTCCTATGTTACCAGCGACTATGAACACGGTGTAGAAGAGAAGATATGAGGCTGGTTTGGAGAATGGTTTAGAAAGTTGGTTTCTATGGTTTCTTCAATGGTGTTCTCGGGTATTTCTTGTTAACTCTTTGGTATTGTCTAGGGTTGCATAAAAAGCATGTAATGGTCTTTGATTTAATGGAAGTTTTCTGGTGGTGTTGGCCATGGATGTAGCCTGTAAAGGTGAACCACGTATATCTTGTGTTGTGGTTGTGTGCTTCTTTATCTTCTGTATCTTTCTAATTATTTCTCCCATATTTGGTTCAAATCACCAATTGCCCTTTGTGATCCTGTGATTCCGCTGCGCTAGGGTGCCAATTTTCCCAACAGTAGCTACAACAATTTCTTTCCCCTTGTTTTGTACTCCCTCATCATCATTTGCTTCCTCTT
Organism: Papaver somniferum; assembly: GCF_003573695.1. Lineage (NCBI taxonomy): Eukaryota > Viridiplantae > Streptophyta > Magnoliopsida > Ranunculales > Papaveraceae > Papaver > Papaver somniferum. Next base: position 39,399,350 of record NC_039359.1, read on the forward strand.
CCTAATTTTCATCATTTACTTCCTCTCCCTCCTCTTCGTCATTTCCTTCTTCTTCCTCCTATTCTTCGTCATTGGATTCATTAGGAATTTCTTCATCTTCTTCATCATCAGCTTCTTCACGGTTCTTTTCAACTCCCACCTCTTCAATTTCTTGATCATTAGGTTCAGCTCCTTCAAATTCAACCCCATAGTTACCTACATATGGTTCTCTAAGCCTAATCTCAAATTGATTCTTCTTCTTCACATTCTTGGGGACACCTCTATGATCTACCCCTAAATGCTTGTCACCACGAGGAGTGGGCGTATGATCAATCGGAGTTAAATTATTACCTCTCTTATTCTTCACCCTATCAGAATTCCTACATAAGCAATAATTTGAATGAATTCCTACAGGTTGAACAAACAAAATATAAACAAAGAAACCAAAAAAACTGTGACCAAAACAATTTACGGTTTGTAACTTTACAATCGTAACAAACCGTAGGAAAGACACGGTGTGTAACTGGACAACTATAACAAACCGCAGAATAATTCGGTTGGTAAGTTTCTTATCGGGATCAACCGTAACATTAGTTAACGATAGGTTTTCAGACACAGGATAATATACGGTTAAAGATGTACATATCAACACAAACCGTAACTAACTTACGGTTGATAAAGAAATTATTTATGTACCGTACAAAAGAGTTATCTAAAATGACAGGGTAAGTTACGGTTAAATATGATTATGAACCGTACCTAATATACGGTTGGTAACTAACATATAAATAGGCACCGTAGGCAAAAAATTTAACATGCAGGGCGAAATACGGTTCGTAATTCCGTTTTAACATCAACCGTAACTGAGAAAAATTCTCAGACCTAAGAACATACGGTTGGTATTTCAGAAAATTTCAATTGTTACAAACCGTACCAGCATCAAAAGCTTCACTTATGGTTCATAATAGAACTAATTTCAACCGTAAGTAACCAAAACCCAGGATATGAAAACTTGATTTTTCATCTAAAACCCTAATTTTTGATAGAAAATGAAATTAAAACGAACAAAGTAAACTAAACCCTAAATGGGTTTCGCAAAACATACCTCATGTAAGTCATTCCAACTAATTTGTCCGGTGGAGGGGTTTGGAATGGAAATTGTCGTTCTTCACCTAATGGAAGATTTGCTTGATTAGAATCACTACAATGTTCATCAACTTTCTTCTTCTTCGTCATCTATAATGTAGACTTCAATCAACGATTATTAATTTTGCGAATCGCCGATTAATCGAAGACGATGAAGTTTCGGTTTTGTATTAATGGAGGTGGTGGTTACTGTTGCAATGGAGTAGTAGAGAAGATGAATGAAAAAAATTGATTTTGATCTTCTCATTCATAATTAGGTTTAAATAAGATGGAGGACAATTCTGTCTTTTCAACTTAAAAAGGAGGGACAAATTAGTCCATTTAAAACAGAAAGGGTAATCTAATGAATTTACACCCCCTATAGGACATCTCCTAACCAACTAGAGGGACATTACTATCACAATGCCACCCCTCTAACGGGCTTGTAATTTTCTCCCACGAGAAACTATGTTAAGTTTTTGCAATGAAGAATCCCAACATTGGACAGGGTAGACATTTGATCAAAAGGACACGTGAAACAAGTCAATTACTCACGAAGATAGACGTCAAAGGTGTGCTAGCTTCCTAGCAACTCACCTCTGCCTTCTTCATTGTTTTCGGATACAAAAATGGTGGTTAAACCATGAATTCCAAATATTCATCAGGAAGATGAAGAAACGCAACCCCAAGGTAGTCTTTACAAAAAACAAATTCATCACAAACACTTCACAAACTATTAGTCCAAGTTAGAAAACATGGACAAACAACACTCACAACACTAGTCAAATTATATGTTAATTAGGGACTCCAAAATAGTGTTTCTTCATTAGGCGTATCAATAACTAAGCCTTGACAAAATGAAATTACATGAACTCCCACAGGCAAATAAAATCAAAATCATACAAGGATAAGAGCTGTAGCATCCAAAACACCATTTTGATCTTTATTGAACTGCATTCTCTCCCCTCTCTTCCTTAACTTCAATCTACTTCAAGTGCTTGACTCACCTTTGCTTTGATGGTTGGTTTCTCATTCTGACTGGAGGCAAGAATATCACTTATTCTGCTTAGACTTGGCTACTTTCTGTTTCCGCATTTCTCTGTCCCCCTTGGAGCTGAAACTTGTCACAGATACTTGTTAAGAACACTTAACACCAATTACCACTCACAAACTTTACAACAAGATAATTAAAAAAGTTATACATTCTGGTTTTCTGGTTTTGATCAAGTCCTTGCACCAAGAACTGACAAATGATGAAAACTGGTATATACAGAGACCACTTTTAGGTTCAAGTCAACTAGTCATAATGGGTAATTAAGGACCTCTGGTTGTATCGAATAACTTGAGAGAAACTAAATGTGGAAATAACCATAAAGAGGTTGTGATGAAATATTATTTTGATATTTCAACATTCAACCATTGGGAAAAAATAAATTGAACTTGCATAACATAAGTTACTATGTAAAAAGCAGAATCAGTAATAGAAGCACAGTTGAATTCAGTGCTGCATTTTATCAAAAAATTGTGAAGCACAAGATAAAAGACGTCACATTTTCTATAATCAAGAAAGAGTGATGTTGTTTTCAACCTACCTCAGGAATATGTGCACTATATGGCTTAATCATTTATGTGGGAACTATAATAAAATTAAACCAAAACACCACCGACATGCACATGCTAGACTGATTACTCTATCTTATTGCTCTTCTAGAACTTGTAAACTCTTTAGTTAGGTAGATGTTCTTAGTGACGCACTACTCACTCATAACAAGAGTTTGCCCTCTCACCTCCTGGACACCTACCATCAACTAACCAGATTGGTGTAAAAACTTAGATGGGAACAGGAAATAAAGTACCTAAGCCAATTGCATCAGTGCTTTTCATGATCCTCAGCCTTCTACAAGATTCAATAAACATCCTGCAACAAATAATAACAAGAATATAGTTAGAGATTTAATCTGCAGGCTACTAAATATATAAGACACATATGGCGTTTGCTTAGTTACCAATAACTAAGATTGGAACTGTCAGTATTTAATCTTCTGAAATGACGTGGCTGGTTAGAGCAGTATACTACATAGTACGGACATCATCCATGAAGACCACGATAACATTTAGACACAACGGCAGTTTGCATGACTGAATTTAGTTACTCAATCTAAAAGGCACAAGTGACCAATATAATATATCTCACTTCTTTGTCCAAACACCAACTCACAACTGTATCACGACTGCATCTAGTTACTCAAAGGTCAGTGTTAATCAACAATTGCACGTCCATGCTCATATTTTCACAGTTGTGGTCTCACTGAATTTTGTATATGATTCAAATTCATCTTAATCAAGATGATGACCAGAACTTATTTTGTACTTGGACCATATAGCATGCATAAGAGACAAAAGTTGTGAAAACAAAAATTGAAAGACTATGGTGGGGATGGCAGTCAGCTTACTCCCATGGTACGTCTCCTACAAGCATCCAGTCACCATCCTTATCCTCGTATGTTAGGACATCCTCTGATCCATTTAGAAGATCTCGCACTTTGCGCTCACTCTGCATTTCACTTTCTTGAGCTCCATGGGACCCACATTGGCCTAATTCCAAATACAAACAGCGGTGACTGGATCCATGTTAAAACTGGTAATATTAAGCAAAACAACAATGTCCAAGAAGAAATAAAGGTCGAACTCGAAAATTTTCCTGTTGACCTTAAAATAAATAAGGGCTATACCACCACTCACCTCTGGTAAACATCTTCTCAAGAGCAGATGACAGTTCTTGATATGAAGAATAACTCCTCAGGTCAATCTTCCTTAAATAAGGAGCACCGTCCATGCTGACCTTCACATACAATGGACCAGGGCCAGGTTTCCCATCAACTTCGTCATTGTTTTTTGAAGTAGTGGCCAACGTGTTTTTCCTAAACGATCTTATCGGTGGCCAGCCTACAACTTGTGCCCTGCCACGGAAGGAACATGTTATTAACACAGTACTAGAATCCAAAGCCAAGTCAGAAAATAATTTACAGTGCACTCACTTGGCAGCTGGAGGATTACTAATGTTGTTAGACGATTTTAATGGAGGCCACCCTACAACTTGCGTCCTGACATGAAAAGAAGGTAAGAAAACTGTAATTGGTAACTGAAAGCCGACTAGCGGAAGTAATTTTGTTTCAAGAACTCACTTGGCTGCTGGAGAAATGCAACTGTTAGTAGAAGATTTTACAGGTGGCCACGTAACAAGCTGTGCCCTGCCATAAAAAGAAGGATGGTTAATCTTTACATGGTGACCTACAACAATTTCACTAATCTATTTTGATAAACACTCACTTAGCAGCTGAAGGATTACTGGAGTTATTAGAAGATTTCATCAATGGAAACATTCCGACTTGTAGCCTGCCAGGGAAAGAAGGTCAGCAACTTTGTACATGGTGATTAGAAGTCGCTCCAAGGAAGAATGTAACAAGTACTCACTTGGAAGCTAAATTATTGCTAGTGTTATTAGAAGGACCACATTCACTGATAGTATGAGACCCATCATTTAGTAAGCACGGCTGAGATTCAGAGTTCTCCTTGACAGAAGTAGATTGTACTCCTGGATCTGAACAATTCTTTTTGGATGAGAAATGCATGGCATCCGAAAACCCTCTTTTGTTGCCTGATAAAGCTGTCTTTGATGATGATGGTAGCAAAGGAAACAGCTGTATCTCATCGAGCCTCCCTGAACTAAGCAAGCAAAGCTCTTGATGTCTTTCAGGAGATCGACTTCCAGGTAGCCCAAGTGTTAGCTCTGTCGCTTTAAGATTCAAATTGCTCTTCTTTCCATCAGATAAGCTAGATAATACAGAGTTCTCATCTGATGAACTATCTGGTAATCCCATATAATTACGCTCTTTTGGTTCCGAGCTGTTAAGGGAAATTCTATCCACTGTAGATACATTGCTACTTAGCCCCTCCTCCGCAATACCGTGCAGTGGTGTAGACATTAAATCTGTTGAACCTCGAATATCTCTCTTAACCTGCTCGCAATCAAAACCATTAAAAACTCCTTCACAACTAAAACATATCCTATCAACTGACAAGACAAACTCTCAAGACTCTTTTACACTGATCAACAATTGGTGCTTTAACAAGATAATTGTTAACAATGAATCAAGATTCACCTACAGAAACCACACAACAAGCTGAAAAATCCACAGTGCTACCTATCTCTAATTAGGTAAATTATGCCTTTGAGCAAAATAACTAAAACCGAGGCAGAATATTCAAAGGCAGAAAAATCAAATGATAATTTGAGACAACCAGAATCCTTAGGTCTAGAGAATTTTTATCTTCCCAAAAGGCAACAACAACTCCTAATAAACAATTCATTCAACCTACATTAACAAAAATTTACTAAGAAAAAAAAAAGTTCAATTTTCCTCAAATATCAAAAAAGGGTATATGTATACTGATCAAAAGAAGGGAAAGTAAAAACCCCAATACCAAAGCTTACACTAGAATTTGAACTAAAGAACATCTTTAAAAAGTTTCTTTAACAAGAGATCACAAAAAAGTCCATGCAGCTTTAAACTGCCCTAACCCTAAATTTCCCAACCCAAATAAAAAAACATAAACACTACAATTTCAGCTAAAACTCATGAAAATAATCAGAGATCAACCAAAAGAAAGTAAAATCAAGCACCATTAAACACAAAATGAAGACCCACCAACACAAAAATGAAGAAAGAAACTCAAAATTCAACTAAAAGACATAAACCTTAATGAAATTCTGTGGAGCTCATACCTGAAGATATCAGTTTAGATTAGAAAGATCTAAACTGAATGAAAAGAAAAACTAAACTCCTTGCTCGAAATTTCTGAATCTGAAGAGGAAATTTTGTTAGCAAAAGCTAAGGCCCCTCCATTTTTGCAGATAACAACAAATTTGTTTTTCTTTTAAGTTCTTTCCTTCTCTCTCACTTAGTATTGCTGAATCACTGTGAAAACTGAAGCTGAGAGAAAAAAAAGAAAAAAACTAATAAATATATATATTTATAATTCTAACCGAAATTCAGACATCTTCTTTTTATACCCTTTGATTAAAACGAGGACATTTAATTGATGGTTCAGATTTAATATACTCAAGTAATCTGAACCGCTGAAATATTTCTTATCTAGTCTAGTAGTATAAAGATTGTTTTAGTTTTTGTATTTATTATAAGCGAGTGGAGGGAGGGATCTAGTTCTTTACATGGAAAAGAAAAAGAGGCTAGCTTTTGCAAAAAGATGGTTTCTGGTTTTCTTAGCTTTTCATTGTGACCAAATTACCCTTGGACCTTTTATGTATTGACTTAGATATTCTTTTAACTTTTTCTTGATTTGGGAATGGAAATCGTTTTTACCTAAAAGACCCCTGAGTGAATAAATAAAGTAGTCTTGTAATTATCTCAAGGAAGAAAATGATATGTCTAGCCAAAGATGCAACATTTTAATTTTTTTTTTTTGATTTGGAATATCTATGTACCCAATTATTATAAGGTTGTTCAGTTTGATCATCATACTTATTTTGAGTTGAGTAGATTTTTGGAAAAGTTTTCCAAATCAAGATATCCAGTAAAATAAAGTGAAAATGTGTGTACGGCTTTTATTGAATTTTAACCAAAATCTAACAAGAAAAATTAGGTGAGTGTTTGGTTAGTGTCTACTTGACTAGATATGCAAATGACAAGAGGATGGTCGTTTTTGTTCTCGGTAGATCTTTATAAGAGCAACTGCAGTGGACGGACCATCGATCAAAAATTGATCAAAGAGTAAAACCCAGACCAAATTTGGTCGGCGATCAAGACCAAACCCAAATATAGTCGGGCGTTTATATAATGTCCGCCTACCCGACGGGCGTTGGTATAATGTCCGTTTGTAGCCGCGCGTTCGTAAAGTTAACGCCTGATGCAGGGGCGTTGGTTAAATGTACGCCTGGATGGGGCGTTGGTATAATGTCCGCTTGGATGGGGCGTACGTAAAATGTATGCCTGGATGGGGCGTACGTAAAGTTAACGCCGGGCACCCAGGCGTACATAATGTTAACGCCTCTCTTGGGGCGTTGATATAGTCGTGGACTAACCTCACAAAGTTTTCAAAACTTTGCTTGGGGCGTTAACTTTATCAACGCCCCATTTTTTATTTCATTTTTTGAATATGTCGGGCGGAATCTTTACAAACGCCTCATGTCAGGCGTTATCTTTATCCAGACGTAAGCTTTATCAACGCGCGACCAAATATACTTTTTTCCCACTACGCCACATGACGGACTAAACCCAAATTTGATCTTTTTTTTTAGTCTTTGGTCTTTGGTTATACTCACACCATTGTGGACGCTCCAAGGTAATGTAATTGACTAAAATTTTCCTTTAAAATCAATTACGTATAAGTATCGACTAGCGAATACCTAATACCTAATGCTATTTGATGACTCTAATACCTAATGCTATTTGATGACTCTAAAATGATTTTTGAAAGTAAAAAGTAGATTTGTTGCGAAACAAATGTTTTTGTACGGAACTTCTGAGACTAATTAACTTTTGTTTCTTATATCCAAATGGTGGCCTATAAATATATTTACTTCATTTTTGACGAATATCTTTACCGTCAAAAGTTATTTTACCTTAGTCTACTGTCGATTCAAAACAAAGAGTGTTAAAAAATCTCAGATTTAAGAACCAAACATCCAAACCTTAGTTTGTTTTACCTTGGAATAACTTCAATACTCTGTTAGTATAACTAAGGGTGCACACGGTACGGTTCGGTTCGATTCTTGCCAAGACCGAGTATCCGTACCTCCCTAGTCTCGGTTCCTATTTTTTGGACCGGTATTTGTACCCTGTACTTCGATTCCGGTACTATTCGGGACCAGTACTGTACCAGGTACGATTCCGGTACTAGTCTCGGTTCCAGAACTGCAATATCCTTTTCTTATTTTTTCTGTTCAAATATACCTACAGCACCAAAATTCAGTGGACCAATATACCTACTGCACGAAGCAGCTGTGGACCAAAAGAAACAACAATAGATTGATTATCTATTAAAGAACTCCAGTACTGATTATGGAACAACTTAACTTAATGCATGAAAAAAGAGAAAAAAAAAGAATAATTGATGATCATTTCTTATATTCCATGTAATCATGTTGTGTTGTGGTTGCAGTCTTGGTTTGAAAGTGATGAGATAAGTGATTGTGCTTTAGAAGTAGCCAGAGAAGAAAAAAAATCTGACAAATGAGTGTCAGTGTGTATTACTTTCAAGATTCAGCAAGAAAAAAAGAAGGCTCGAATGTGTACAGCCAACACGCTTACGCTTGTCTTACTTCCGGTCTAAATTGAGACAGACGTAGTAAGCAAAAAGAGAAATAGGTGAAATTAGAAGTGAACTGTTTGTGTTTCTTTCTTCAATCTTTCTTCACATTTCAAACAAAGGAAGACTTGAACTACTTTTGAACAATATCAGTAGTGTATGAGCTGTTTACACGAGTCATTTTAAGGTACTGTTCTATTTGAGCAGAAGATGATACCCAAAAATGAATTTCCTCGAACATCCTTACAACACAAAAGTAAACTCAAATCCGACCAAATGGGAGTGGGATCTACAAAGAGCGGTCAAATTTGGAAAAAATGATTTCGACAATATCTCAAGTGTGAATCATTTCTGGACTATTTTTCCTTTGCAAGTGGCACTACCTTAGCTAGTGACGCTGTTCTTATGATCTGACACGCAACGGGAACTGGTCTGGTCACTGGTGTTCCGTGTTTGTGGAGTTGAAGTCTAATGGAGAAGAAGAAACTCTTCCCTGTGAATCAAATGGCTATTATTAGTTTATTACCCCTAAATTTTAATGGTTATTACTACTCGGTACATTTGGTTCGGGACGGTACGTGATTTGGATAGGACCGTGTACCTGTACCTCCTTAGTCTCGGTTCCTATTTTTTGGACCGGTACCTGTACCCATTCCCCGGTTCAGTACAAAAATAGGTACGGTTCTACCGGTTCAGGGCCTGTTCGGGTTTTCGGCTCGGTTCTTGTGCACCCTTAAGTATAATATTGATAAATCCCATTCATTCACGAGAAACATTTGTTATCATCGTTGCTCGTGTTATGGTTGCTCATGCAACCAGGACGTATGACGACAATCTTCCTAAAATGGAAAGTGGTTAAAAATAAATCTCATTCATCTGTGAAAAACACTATATTCCCTCCGTTTCTGGAAAAAAAGATACTTTCAATTTTTTTATTTGACCAATTTTTAAGTTAAAATGAAAAAAAGAAAATGTAAGTATGGCTTTTTCGAAAACAAAAGGAGTACCATATAAAGGTTTTAGTTAAGCATGATTTTTCTTAGTTTTCCTAAACAACAAATTTGAGTGGTTTCGCACGAAAAGATAAACTGAAAACATACAAATACAAAGCAAGGATAAATTGGGAAATCTGCTTGGAATTATGTGCGTGAGAGAGAAAGAAATCAACGTTACCTAGAGGGGGCAGTTTAGTTGGAGGGGACAGAAGAAAACAAGGGCAGAGAAATATGGGGAGACAAGAAAGCGGCATTTGAAGTGGTTTTGCCGGGTGGGGAACCCAATCCAATCCTTTTTCTCTTTCTCTCTCTCCTTTATTCAACCAATTTCATCATTACTTTCTTTACTCTCTCCAACGGGCCACACTTTCATTTTCTGATTACTCTCCGTATTACTGGTACAATGCGACCATTTCACGCTAGCAAGTCTTGCGACCGTCACGGCCCGAAGCTGCAAATCTACCGTTTTTCCACCCAAACATTTCTATACCCCTATGCGCCACGGATCTAAGTCCTTGATTGGTAAGCCTACTTAGCAATTCGGGTGAGCGGAGAAAATTCGTGTCCGGTGAAAGTGTGTGCATTAGAGTGAAATTTAAATCTGACCAACTATGCGGAGTTTGGGAAAAAAAGTGTAAATACGTTAATTCATGTATAATGCATTTTAAAGATATGAATGCGGGTTAGCACATAAGAAAAAGCTTTTGCAATTTATGTAATTTTATAAAAACTCTCTACCAAGAATAGAATTTGAGGGCCAAGTAGTTAAAATGGACCACACCCGTTCAATAGTGTAACCGAATTAAAACTTTATAACAACTCTCCACAAAGAACAAAATTTGAGGACCCGGTAGTTAAAATGAACCACATAGGCCAAATGGTGTAAGCGATGAACATTTTGAAAATTCGGAAAATGCACAAAAAATTTGGTAGGCTTACATAAAACGCGTTTTCAGTTCGGTTAGGATTGTTCGGCGTGTTATCGAGGGGTAGGATTCACCACTTCCCAATCTAATTTGTAATTCGACGAATTATTCCATTTTTATCAACCACGCACCGAATATATCAAGTTTGATTTTTTTTCCTGTCTCTCAGTCATTTCTATGGTTTCAAAGTTCACACTTCATAAAAATACCGATGATACGTAGTTTTTGCATAGTTAAGGATGTTCGACATTGAAAGGGGATGTTGTTTTTGGGTACATGTTAGGAGAATGTTCTCCGACGGTTTCAACGGTAGTGGTAATGATAAAGGCATGTTTAAGTCTCCAGTGTCGAGCATACACCAATAGAAGCATATTGTAGGTTATCTAGAGCATGTTTTAAGAATCATGGTTAGAGCACTGCTCGGTTGAATTCACAAGTTTTGTTATCTCAAACTTGTTATCAATGTTTGATGAACAAAATTATATCTTGATTTCTAGTCTATTAAGTCAAGTCTCGAACTAGGTATAAAAGTTGGTAGTTGAGTATCAGACATCACCATAACTCTCGAAGACTGAAGATCGACGAAGACATTTAAAGAACTTCATCAACAAGGTATGTGAAAACTGAACCATTCTATCTACTCACAGGGTTTACCATTCTATCTTTACGAGACTATGTCGTATGACTTTTGGCAGATTTATTGCAAAAAAGAAATTTCGAATCAAGCATGTCTTGTTAAACATCTCGAAATATGATTCAAGGAATGAATGTTTATTGGTTATAAGCAACCTTAGTTAGAAATAATTTATTGTTCAAGAACTAATGTTGTGGATCATTTGAAACTATTCCAAGCATTTATATTTATATTTATGGCATTTGGGAAGGTTTCAAACATCAAAAGAGAGAAATCCTATACTGAAATTTGGACTGAGGGTAGGTTGGCAAAATGTTAGAGAAATCCTCGGTTGAACCCACAAGTTTTGCTATCTCAAGCTTGTTGTCGATGTTAGATGACCAAAAGTATTTATTGATGTGTAGTTTACTAAGTCGTGTATCGTACTAGGTTAGAATTTGGTAGTTGAATATCAGACATGTTAGAGCATTGCTCGGTCGAACTCGCATGCGTTGCTATCTCAAGCATGTTTGTCAATGTTAGTGATCAAAACTATAAGTCTTGATTTCTAGTCTATTATAACTAAGTATCGGACTAGGATAGAAAGTGTAGTTGAGCTCAAGGACTTCATGGCGATTCATCATACAAGTAGAAGAACTACTCATGGAACCGGTGGAACTTCTCGACAAAAAGGTATGTGAAGACCTGAACTTATCCGTCACTCAAAAGTCTATCTACTCTATCTCCTACTCTTTGAGACAAGAAGTCGTATGCTATATATATAGACTTGGATTATACACATTTGGTATTTCAAGCCGAGTATACCTCGCATATCTATATCTCGAAATATGTGTTGGTAATATTTTCGCTTCGATCAAGTTTACCTTTACCATGTGATGAAAGTCATAATATGTTTCAATCATCTTGAAAATTGCTTTGACGAGAAATGGTGTAACAACTATATAACGTCCTCTAAGAATGTTTCAATGATTGAAATGAGAGTTTAGATTACATAACCAATGGTGTGAATAAGCATTGTTTTGGAAACACATTTATGTATAAGTTCTATTCCTTGAACCAAAGTTTCCGAACTTTGTTGATCAAGAGAACCGGAAGAATGGCGTGAGCCAAGTCCGCGAACTCAGTCCGCGAACTGCCAAAGTTCTCAAACCCGAGAATTTCTGCTGGAGTTGACAAACTACTTGCGTGAAGCTAAATCCGCGAACTCAGTCCTCTGAACCCAGTCCGTGAACCGACGAAGTTCTCAAACCCGAGAATTTCTGCTGGAGTTTGTAAACTCTGCCCGGTAACTTAAGTCCCGAACCTAGTCTGCGAACTTGAGAAGGTTATATATCTGAAGATAATTTCTGAACTTAAGCTTAAAAATACTAAGGAATGCAGTTTGCAAACCATGGCTATAAAAGTTCATGAACCGATTCAAGTGAATCAAATAATATTTGCTTCAATTATGTCTTGTGTGGTACATGAGATTTCCTTGCAATTGAACAACTCTCTAACTAGTTCATTTTGAAGTCATTTGAACTAGTTATGGTGAAGAAGAACATGGTTGATATGAAATGCTCATATGGCTAACCTTTTGGTTAACTATTGTTGAACCAACAAGTACATACGTTTGGGTACGGTTAACAAACCTAGAAGCGTGCATTGTCAAGTGCGTGTAACAAGCTAAGTTTTCGATCTAACGGTTGAGAAATATTAGCTTGAATCTAAATCAGGTTTTCATCTAACGGTGAATATTGAATGCTTTGTTACTAAGCTAACATTGATTGCAAACCCTGATTTAAAAGACTATATAAAGGAGACATCTAGTATTGTGCAAAACTAATCCCCACACCTCACGTGTGATACTAGTTTTCATACTAGAGTCGGTTCTCCTTTAACCTTTGGTTTTCTTCTTCTAAAACCAGGTTAACGACTTAAAGACTTCATTGGGATTGTGAAGCCAGACAGATACTACTTTTATCGTAGTTGTGTGATCTGATCTTGTATCTTCTATCGTACGATTACAATCAGATTGATTGGCTTGAGATTGATAACTCCGATAGGAAAGATATAAAAAGTAATCACAAACATCTTCCTCTCATTGTTTGTGATTCCGCAGCATCTTGTTTCGCTACCATACGATTAAGATTGTTGTGAGGTGATTGATAACTCTAGGCTGTTCTTCGGGAATATAAGACCGGATTATCAATTGGTTCCTGTTCACCTTGATTATTATCAAAAGACGGAACAAAACCTTTAGGGTTTATCTGTGGGAGATATATTTTTTATTGCAAAGCCTGCGATTTTGGGTCGTAAGAACTCTTAGTTGTGGGTGAGATCATCTAAGGGAATCAAGTGCGCAGTATCCTACTGGGATCAGAGGCGTAGGAGCATAACTGTACCTTGGATCAGTGGGAGATTGATTGGGGTTCAACTACAGTCCAGTACGAAGTTAGCTTGGAGTAGGCTAGTATCTGTAGCGGCTTAATACAATGTGTGTTCAATCTGGACTAGGTCCCTAAGTTTTTTTGCAGTTGCAGTTTCCTCGTTAACAAAATTTCTGGTGTTTGTGTTATTTCTATTTCCGCATTTTATTTGGTTATATAATTGAAATAATACAGGTTGTGCGTTTGAATCAATTAATTGGAAATCCGACCTTTGGTTGTTGATTGATATTGATTGATCCTTGGATATTGGTCTTTGGTATCATCCAAGTTATTCCTTGTATTTGGTTAGAACTCACAGTTCTTGCTTGAGTAAATCAAATCAAGAAGAGAGATATAAACTTGTTGATATACTTTTAATTGATTGAGTCTTGTTGATTCTCTTAAAAGTATATTCGAGTTTGTCAATACAGATTGCTAAGCAAAATATTGGGTGGTGTTGTTATACCCCTGTTGTAGTTTTGAAAATATTGGGTGGTGTTGTTATACCCCTGTTGTAGTTTTGAAAATATTGGGTGGTCGTTGCTCGGACTTGTAAAGATTTAAAAATAAAAATATACAAAAATATTAACAGTTTGGCGAGAGGTAACCAAGACACTAGATTCCACTATTATGCAAAATTGAATGATAAATATTTCAAAACTCTATTCAATTCTTAAGTCCTCTTTTATCTTTAATTCACTATCAATCATACAGATTCTCAAACATTATTTGCAAACCTTAAGCATAGATTATCAAGAGATTAAACCAAGCATAACCTATCAAACTGAATAACAAACAATTAAGACAATTATTCAAACAATTTAAAACTCTGCAAAAGCAGCGATTAGGTGAATTATATAATTAAATGAAATAGTTACCTATTTATGTTGCGTGAATAGCTTCCTCCATTGCCTTGGTTACGAGGGAATTAGCTCATCATAGTATAAATGCTCTCAAAATAATTTATTATGGCTCAAAAATGGTTTACAAATGATGAGAAGAAGAGAAAATGGTGTAAACTGTAATCTGCGACGCACAAAAAGCGTCACAGAATGAACGATAAATCACAAGTGCTGCTGCTCTTTAAACTGTACTGCGACCCACGGATGTGCGTCTTAGACACTGTTCATAAACGACTGTCCTTGCGAGTCCGTTCTTCGTGTTCTTGGTGTTCTTCATCAGCAGAAGCAAACAGCAGCAGGAAGCTTGCTGTTCATCTTGATTTCTTGCTCCTCAGCTCTCCTCAAGCCCCCAAACTCTCGACAACCTTCTCTAGGATACCTCAGAAACTATTTATAACCCAACAGCACCGAAATATCTCTCCATAACTTCATATAATCCTCCATTACTCGGCATTGATGAAGAAAATATTCTCGGATATATTTCTTCCAAATTTCGCTCTTCACGCGTCTGTTGGTTGTAAAACTTCCTAAGATAGAGCAACAATCAAAGACAAGATATTCTCTAACTAATTGGCCACGTAAATTCCAAGTTAGAATCAAACAGAATCGATATTATCTTCTCTTCCCTGTTTAGCTTTATCTTCATCCCACGGCTTTGCTGGACCATTTTGCTCGATCCAATTCATTGTACCAAGCCTGTTAGGCTATATTAGGTCCCTCCCAATCATTTCCAGCGATTGAATCTCGCTCAAAGCCCACACAAGATCGAACCCTAAACTGCCAGTGAAGTGTGCATGTCATAAGATTTTCCCGCCATTTTTTGAATCGTGAAGAAAGGGTGTCCCCCTATCCTGAACTGGGGTGCGAATAGCAGCTGCCTTGGGGTGACCCGGGGGTGCCCCTTAGTAATTAGGTTACCCCTTATCCAAAAGCGAGAGTCCGAATAACACTTGTCCTCCGGGTGCCAAAATCAACTTTTCGAGCCGAATTTTCCAAAAATATTTATTTCCAAAAAAAATACCTACAAATACATAAAATAACAAAATTAGTACAAAATCGAGTGCCAACAATATATAGTATTGAGATTAAATTAGACACAAAAATGTGTCTATCAAATACCCCCAAACTTATTATTTGCTAGTCCTCGAGCAAAATTTATTCTTGAAAAGTGACCGAGTTAATCTCGAGTGGGTTTATCAGAGGTGTACCCACAAAAACCAATACTCCAGACCCTAGCTATCTACGCAGAACCTTGGAAAGCACTAAAGAACCTTCTTGGTTGGCATACAATTATTGACTCTAAGAGGAAGAACCCTGATGCGAAATTCCAATTGTTGTACACGAGTTTGCACTCAAGCATACTAAAATTCATATAAGTGACAGAGCTCTACTAAGATAGTTTCACAATGGACATCATACTCAGAGTCAGACTAATCACATGAAAAGATTAAGAAGATGGAAAAAGAAAAATGTAGATGGTTGAAAAGTGAACGGTGTTTCCCATATCTGTCTGAATGCCTCTGCCAAGATGAACCTAACCTAAATGACTGAGATACCAGTCTGACTAATATTAACACACTGGCATATACAAGGGAACCAGTGGTCAATAACTTAAATCTAGATCAACAAACTGGCAAATACAAGGGAACCAACAGTTGACTACACATAACAATAACCATTTTTTTTTAACGGCATGAATAGATCTTTTTGATCCAAGCGCATGCTTCTTGTCAGCAGATTACAGGGTAGTTCCCACGGGCCTGCATTCCACGCTTGCTTAGGCGACGGAAACAGGGAGAACACACGCATATTACTATCCAAGTGTTAATACTTATTCCGATTGGTCTAACTGGTCTGGTCTTTTTTTTCTTTTTTTTTTTTTTTGATAACTCAGTCACTCTATTTCACCCTAGCAAAGGTAACAACTTGAATCGTGTGCCCCACCAAATCACTTGAAATAAAAGAAAATTAAAAATAGAAAGTGAAAAGGACTCGACGAGATATGGCGAAACTATCATGTTATTTCTAACACCTGAGCTCTGTGCTTTTATGAATAGAATCTATAGATGTTTCCATCTAGTCAGATTGGTTCCTCAACTCCTAAAACAAAAATGTTTCCATCCACTTAGATTGGTTAGTGCTATCCTTAATAGGCGTAAATTTCTAGGCTCTGGAGTTTATTTATTGCAACTAAAAAGTTTCTCCCATACCCCCAAACTTAAATCTAACATTGTCCTCAATGTTCTAAAGATGAAATTAAAAGCATGAACAAGGAGAAACTGTTACTATTTGAAGCAAAAGAGTGAAGGAAGGATATTACCGTGTTGCATGATATTGGGTTACCTCCCAAGAAGTGCTAAGTTTAAAGTCTTCAGCCAGACGTAGGAAAGGTTTAGTCAACTCAAACCGTATAATAGTAGACGGAATAAATGTGGGTCTTTAAAACCAAAAAGAGATGACAAAAGGAAACTGCAGTGAACCAACGAAATGAACAACACTAGCATGCCCTTACCTAGTTTCCTGATAACTATCGCTAATTGTGGTTCAGGTTCAGGTTCTATGAAAGGGTCTAAAAAGAATATTTTCATTGGTTGCGTTTCTTCATAGGTTGGATCCAAATTATTAGGTCCTAGAGTCTGGAAAAACTCAAATAAGAACTTGGAATCACAAAGTAATAACCTAAATAATTGCGGATCCTCTAAGTCAATCAGATATGACTTACATAATTGACCACAATGAGAATGTGGTCATTCTTAAGCAAATGTGTCGATTCTAATTTCCTAAGGCATTTAGGTTTAGTCTCACAACTTTATATTCGACACATTTGGAATATAAACGTTCCCACAGTTGGAAGAAAACTATTTGGTGGGAAAACAAAGTCAATCTGGGGATCATAGCCTGGGAAAACCACATCAACCATAGGATGGGTTTCTAACGATTGAACTTCTTCCTGGACATCATTAGGTTCGGGAAAACGAGTATGAAGGTAATCTTGTAAAATTGTCGAGGCAGAGATATCAAGTCCTAAGTGAAGGGACTTTCTGAGAGTTAAAGGTAAGGCACTATGAAGGTGATAATCACCCCCAAACTTAGAGTTTTTAGTGTCTCTAGATAGACTAGTTACAATCTCCCTAATTTCTGGATCATTAGATTCTTGAAAATGGTCAATTGATTCTTGTAATTTATTATCAGGTAGTGCATCTTTACTCATCTCTACGGGTATATCTTCTTCATCTAATACTATTTTTTCTAAGTTGCTAGACTCTAAAATAACATTTTCGGAATAAACCCGTTCCTCTAAACCACTATCGGCTTCGTAATCAAAAGGAAAAACTACATCGTCTAAAACGGTGGTATCCCTAATCAAATCCTCGTCCTTTTGAATAGGTGAATAATCATAAAAATTATTTGGATTTGAACTAGAAATAATATAATCACTATACAGCTCAATTGGATTACTAGACTCCTGATCACTATGCCTACATATTTCAGATTCTTCATTACTGCTATCCTCATCGTCATAGTACGAAGATGATTGAACCTTATCTAAATAAGTAGTGTCTTTTATTCTAAACTCGTCCTCTAAATTAGGCAAATATTCACTATTTATATCAAGGGTAAAATTGGAAACACTATTTTGGAAACTTAGATTATTTCGAGCAGCATTATCTAACTGTTCATTTTCTGCCTCTAAACGTGCTTGAATTTCACTGAGCGTAACACTTATATGTTCACAAGTCTCATTGAATATCTTAGACCGTTGTGTACTCTCTTCTCTTGAAATAACTCCACGTTCATACTCCCTTCGAATTTGTTGGTAGGTTTCTTCTAGAGATTGAACAGGTTTAGAAATGTCATAATCAGGATTAGTTTTTAAGTAATTTTCCAAAAACGCATGACTAGTACTATAATATTCCTGATTTTCTTGCTCGTAAGACCAATTCGTGTGTGGATAGTAATTAAGCTCACTATGATATGAACCATAACCTTGAAAAGGTTGGCGTTCCCAACTACTATTCCCACCATGGTCATAAAACTGATGATGTCCATATTCAAATTCAGGTCGATACTCATTGTATTGGCTTCTATCATACCAGTTCGACATTCTTAATTGCAAGGGAATTCTACACAACCACAAACAAGGCCGACTCGACTCCACCAAAACAAACCTAAAGATTTCTAGCAAACAAAAAGCATGATGGCTCCACGTAGATTGTTTCTAGACCAGCTTCTATCTTTCGAAAGGGAATTCGTTGCAATTTGAGCAAACCCCTCTGGAATCAATCTGAGTCAAAGTAAGTTGAATTGAGGCGAGGGAAGCTCAGTGGAGCTTTGATACCCAAGGCCTCACCGCTATCACAAGGCGGCGCAGTCACGCATTCAACTCACAGAAACCATCATGAACTTTGGAGTGTGCTTAAAGAGCAACCAATATTTTTCGAACGAGTTTCCTATTAAGCTCGTTACCCTATCGGTCTCGTTCTATTCCAAATTTTAAGCTTGGGTTCGCGTTAGGTTTCGTTTTCCTAAGGCGGGCAAGAAGGGAGCGGTGATGAAATCCGAACCCTTATCTTGTTTAGGCCAGGCCTTGCCCTTTACTAGGAAAATAAAGACAGTCTGGTTCGTCCTCAAACAATTATAACCTTAAGGCAGACAGTAACTCGCTTACAGGAGATTCGCGAGTGTTTCGATGGGACTTACCTCCCGTACCAGACGGGGGATGAACCGTTGAAGTCGACTCGGGCCACGACTCCTATGCCGTGTGCGAACCCGAGGGGCCGAGACGATATAGTAATCGTCGTCCTTCCCTGCACACAGTTTATATAATAAATTTTTTTTTAATAATAATACCCTTCCGTAGGGTTTAAAAAAAAACAAAGTCCAATTGTTTAAAGTCCAAAGTCCAAAATAAATAAAAAAAAAATTACACTTTTCCTCACACACTCTAAAAAAATTACAGATTAAAAATTAAATCCTAAAATTGTCCTTTTTTTCTTCTCTTTTCGCTTTAAGATTTTTCCTCTCCAAGTCCTTAGTTTTCACTTTGAACCTGCAAAATAAAGACAAAAAGAAACGTAAAAAAGGAACAAACAATTCTAAAAAAAATAATAAACCTAAAAAAAAAAAATCAATCTATATACAAGTCCGCGTCGGCGGCGCCATTTTGTTGTAGTTTTGAAAGTGGTAGTAAAAGTTCGTTGCTCGGACTTGTAAAGATTTAAAAATAAAAATATACAAAAATATTAACAGTTTGGGCGAGAGGTAACCAACACTAGATTCCACTATTATGCAAATTGAATGATAAATATTTCAAAACTCTATTCAATTCTTAAGTCCTCTTTTATCTTTAATTCACTATTAATCATACAGATTCTCAAACATTATTTGCAAACCTTAAGCATATATTATCAAGAGATTAAACCAAGCATAACCTATCAAACTGAATAACAAACAATTAAGACAATTATTCAAACAATTTAAAACTCTGCAAAAGCAGCGATTAGGTGAATTATATAATTAAATGAAATAGTTACCCATTTATGTTGCGTGAATAGCTTCCTCCATTGCCTTGGTTACGAGGGAATTAGCTCATCATAGTATAAATGCTCTCAAAATAATTTATTATGGCTCAAAAATGGTTTACAAATGATGAGAAGAAGAGAAAATGGTGTAAACTGTAATCTGCGACGCACAAAAAGCGTCACAGAATGAACGATAAATCACAAGTGCTGCTGCTCTTTAAACTGTACTGCGACCCACGGATCTGCGTCTTAGACACTGTTCATAAACGACTGTCCTTGCGAGTCCGTTCTTCGTGTTCTTGGTGTTCTTCATCATCAGCAGCAGGAAGCTTGATGTTCATCTTGATTTCTTGCTCCTCAGCTCTCCTCAAGCCCCCAAACTCTCGACAACCTTCTCTAGGATACCTCAGAAACTATTTATAACCCAACAGCACCGAAATATCTCGCCATAACTTCATATAATCCTCCATTACTCGGCATTGATGAAGAAAATATTCTCGGATATATTTCTTCCAAATTTCGCTCTTCACGCATCTGTTGGTTGTAAAACTTCCTAAGATAGAGCAACAATCAAAGACAAGATATTCTCTAACTAATTGGCCACGTAAATTCCAAGTTAGAATCAAACAGAATCGATATTATCTTCTCTTCCCTGTTTAGCTTTATCTTCATCCCACGGCTTTGCTGGCCCATTTTGCTCGATCCAATTCATTGTACCAAGCCTGTTAGGCTATATTAGGTCCCTCCCAATCATTTCCAGCGATTGAATCTCGCTCAAAGCCCACACAAGATCGAACCCTAAACTGCTAGTGAAGTGTGCATGGCATAAGATTTTCCCGCCATTTTTTGAATCGTGAAGAAAGGGTGTCCCCCTATCCTGAACTGGGGTGAGAATAGCAGCTGCCTTGGGGTGACCCGGGGGTGCCCCTTAGTAATTAGGTTACCCCTTATCCAAAAGCGAGAGTCCTAATAACACTTGTCCTCCGGGTGCCAAAATCAACTTTTCGAGCCGAATTTTCCAAAAATATTTATTTCCAAAAAAATACCTACAAATACATAAAATAACAAAATTAGTACAAAATAGAGTGCCAACAATATATAGTATTGAGATCAAATTAGACACAAAAATGTGTCTATCAACCCCCGCTTTTTCAATTGATATCAGAGCAGGCAAACACATTTAAGACCTTACAAGTCTGTGTTTGTAGCGATCTGACTCTATGGACAAGAGTACTATCTCTGGTAAACGCGTCACCATAAATAAATGTTCTATCTCGTCTAACTCTATTAAAGAGAAGGGTTCTACAATCTTCGAATATAGATGAACCTTCTGTACTGACGAGACATACTAACGCTGACATGTGTATTCCCGATTACCCTTCAAATGAGAGCCTGTCCATTAATGAACGAGATTCAGCTGAAGAGAGTGAATTGATTCTAAATCTTGTTAGAATCCAAGCTGATAGATTCAATCGGTTGAAGCATCATGTCAATGTTCTACTTTGTGTAGTAAGAGATTGCAAACCCAAAGGTAATTCTGAAGTTCATTCTTCGTGTACGTCTCTTGAAGCTAGCCTCAGAAGAGATGCCTTGGAAATTGACCATCGCTTGAGCAAGCTCTCTATTCAACGATACTCAAAGCAATCTAATATTCCAAGTACTTCTGACACAACTAAAGATGGTTCATGCTCAGAAGGAAAAACGGAAGCCCCTTCTAGTAAACGGATGTGCCTGAAGTCACCAACACTCAAGGATGCTGCACATCAAGTGAAGGGAAGAAATATTTTAACGATAATATTAAGACTGTACTATCTAATCATTCTGATGATCAGAAAGTATGTCTTGTGTGTGAGACAAATAGTTCTCTTAAACGAAAGGGAACCTCTAGGTTGAAGAAAAACTCCTTGGTTCAACTTCAACACACCTTAGATTTAATTCTTAAAGGTGTAACTGACATTCGCATTGGTTTTTGTACCTACCCTGTGTATGTTACCAGGAAAGTCAGTTCAATGAGTTCCTCGAACACTCAAGAACAAAACAGACGTTTTAATAAACATTATCTAAAGGAAGATCGTGTCGTGGTCTCTGGAAATAACGCTGCTCCTGTTGAGAAAGGAAGTTCAGAAGAAAGACAAAAATTGATGAAATGAGAAATAATATGAAAAAGATAATTGAAGGATATAAAGAATTCGTCAACAGGTTGTCCTCCTCCTCTAACCAATATTCTTCTGGTAAGAACTCAAACTATGTCTCGTATTTTGATGACAGTAAGTTTTATGATAATTTCTCACATAAAAAGGAGTCCCTCTCTAGATTCAGGAGGAAAAAAGACTTGACCATAAACACAAATCTCTTGATGAGATTGTGGCTCATACTTGTGCTAATTAATCTCAAGGGTTGAAGAGCTTACTCATAAAAAACCTGTTGAGTAAGATGTGTTAATAGTCAGGTATACTTTTGGCATTTCCGTTTGTTAGGTTGAGCTATCTTCTTATCGTCCATAGCTAAGCTTTTTGATTGCAGACTCATTGTTCTTAAAGTATTGTATGTGTCTAAGGTGTTATTTAGGAAGTCTTCTTCTAAATCTTGTTTCTTGCTACAACTATGCTCAAAAATTGTTTTCCTGTGTTATGGAATTTTTCGAGTTTTTTGTTGCAAAAGTCCCTTTTGGGCTTTATTTTTTGGGGGGTCATGTTGTACTCGAACGGATATCTGTGTTCTGGGACGAGTCAAATGTTTAATAAAACCCTAGAATCCCTTCCCTAAGAGACCCTTAAATATCAATCTATTGAGTTACGAACACATACTCTAGGTTGACTTCTGGGTTGTCAAGAATGTCTTCTTCTTCATCTTGCTATGGTGGTTTTGCAAGAGGATTCCTTGACAAAGGTTGTGTTGTTGAGTCCAAGAAGAAAAGAACCCTTGTAGATGAAGATCATCCTAATGATTCATGTTATTTTGCCTATGTTCATGAGGATGCTGAAAAGGATGATATGATTTCTGTTGAAGTTGTTCATGACTTTCTTAAGTACTTTGGGGAAGCAAAACAAGAGCTCATTGTGACTCTGAAAAATCTTGATGCATTGAAAACTGAGTTGGAAAAGGTTACTATTGATCTTGGTCTCATAAAGTCTTACATCAATGATCTTCGCAAAGAGAATCACCTCTTCGATGTTGCAATGAATGTTGTTGATCACAAGCTCAAAGACCTTTTGTCTCATGAGGATTATGAACCGTCCATATGATCTTAGTTCGTGTTCGGGATAGCACTGGAGTCTGTTTTTCTTTAGCTTGTTTTATTTATGTTGCCTAGTATGTATTCTTTTTGGTTTAGTTGGAAGAATAACTAGTGCTTTGAATAGCAATGATTGTGACTACACATAGCTATTATTTTCATCTTCTTGTTCTTTTTTTTTAGGTTTATTGGTTTATATTCTAAAAATATTTGGAGGATGATGTTTTTGAAGTATTAATATTTTTCATTATATATTGCAATTTGTTATGGGATTGGTGTTTACGTCCGTGAACTATATTTGTCCCATACTTTGTCAAAGTCGTTCGTGGTCGGTATTTACGTATTGGTAAAAGAATGAATGGACTTTTGACAAATACAAAAGTTAAGCCTATATTGTCAAACATTTGATGGAAGATAGGTTAAAATCTTTTGTTTTCAAGGATCATGTCTATTAATTGTCGTTATGCAAATAGTGATTGAAGATAGAATGAATCCTTGTGTATTCCGCAGTATTGATCATCCCTGATCCATATTTTATGTATTATTGTGAAGCTCTGTAATGTATCTTATGTTTAGCATTATACAACCAAGTTGGTTTTCTTAGATTAGATGTTGTTCCGTGAGATATGTTATGTCTAGCATATTGAACTAAATTAATCATCTTGTTTGGTTATTTAGTTATTGCTCCGTAAGTATTCTTATGTCGAGCAAAACAAATGACAACTAAATTGATTACTTTTGTAATTAGTTTGGTTGTGTATTCCAATTAGATTAATTATGGGTTCTCTTGTAATTAATCTAGTTGAGTATTTTCGTGACTTCATAAGGTTTTCTTGTGTTGAGTATATGAACGGTTAAGCTAATCATTTTTTTATGGTTAACTTAGTCGTAGCTCCGTAAGTTATCTTATGCTGAGCAAAATCAATTGAATTGATCACTTTTTATGTTTAGTTTGGTTGCGTATTCCGATTAAATTAATCATGGGTTTACTTGTGATTAATTTGATTGAGTTTTTGGATATAGAAAATCATTCTCATGGTTTTTGGTGTCCAATAAAAATCCTTCTTTTCTTTTGAAATTAAGGTCGCTCTTGTTGTTCTTTCGGGAATGACATCAAATGGGCGAGAGTTCTTTGGAACTTGTGCTTAATGGTCATATCTTGAGGGGTGTGCGGTTGTGGAATTTTAGAGGGGTTATCTTGTATCTTTAAACTCCTTGATGAATGCATTTAGCTTCGGATTTATGATTGCATCTAAATTAGTTGATATGTATTTTTTTCTTTTAGTCATGAAATGTCTCTTTCGGAAATTTCATTATGATCCCTTTCTTGTACCTTTGCCAATTTTATTGACAAAAAGGGGGAGAATTAATATGTAGTTCACACTACAAATACATATGGTTTTCGGATCATTGTGTAAGGGGGAGTGGTTTCCATGTGAGATGGAGTATTGACTAAGGAGGAGTGATACATATCACCATAGTATTATTGTTGAAGTTGTGATACAATTGGACTTTGACACTGTGTAATAATACTATGACATTGTATAACAATGATCGAGACCGATGCTTTCTCATTGTTATAGCTAGGGATCTTCAACATCGGCGATGCTAAACTTACAACCTTTGGGATCATTGGAGTACTTGGAAGTGACGAAGATTTCGAGGAATGTTGAAGATTAGACATGTGGAATAGGAGCTACTAAAGTTTCTTTATCTTTTTTGTATTCTATATATATATTGATAGTTTTGTCATTAAAATTGACAAAGGGGGGGATTGTTAGAGCATTGCTCGGTCGAACTCGCATGCGTTGCTATCTCAAGCATGTTTGTTAATGTTAGTGATCAAAACTATAAGTCTTGATTTCTAGTTTATTATAAATAAGTATCGGACTAGGATAGAAAGTGTAGTTGAGCTCAAGGACTTTATGGCGATTCATCATACAAGTAGAAGAGCTATTCAAGGAACCGGTAGAACTTATCGACAAAAAGGTATGTGAAGACCTGAACTTATCCGTCACTCAAAAGTCTATCTACTCTATATCCTACTCTTTGAGACAAGAAGTCGTGTGCTATATATATAGACTTGGATTATACACATTTGGTATTTCGAGCCGAGTATACCTCGCCTATCTATATCTCGAAATATGTGTTGGTAAGATTTTCTCTTCAACCGAATTTATCTTTACCATGTGACAAAAGTCATAATATGTTTCAATTATCTTGAAAATTGCTTTGACGAGAAATGGTGTAACAACTATATAACGTCCTCTAAGAATGTTTCAATGATTAAAATGAGAGTTTAGATTACATAACCAATGGTGGACATAAGCATTGTTGTGGAAACACATTTATGTATAAGTCATATTCCTTGAACCAAAGTTTGTGAACTTTGTTGATCAAGAAAACCGGAAGAATGGTGTGAGCCAAGTCCGCGAACTGTCGAAGTTCTCAAACCCGAGAATTTCTGTTGGAGTTGACAAACTACTTGCGTGAAGCTAACCGGCGAAGTTCTCAAACCCGAGAATTTCTGCTGGAGTTTGTAAACTCTACCCGGCAACTTAAGTCCGCGAACCTAGTCTGAGAACTTGAGAAGGTTATATATCTGAAGATGATTTCTGAACTTAAACTTAAAAAGACTAAGGAATGCAGTTTGCAAACCGTGGCTATAAAAGTTCATGAACGATTCAAGTGAATCAAATCATCTTTGCTTCAATTGTGTCTTGTGTAGTACATGAGATTTTATTGCAATTGAACAACTCTCTAACTAGTTCATTTTGAAGTCATTTGAACTAGTTATGGTGAAGAAGAATATGGTTGATATGAAATGCTCATATGGCTAACCTTTTGGTGAACTATTGTTGAACCAACAAGTGCATACGTTTGGGTACGGTTAACAAACCTAGAAGCGTGCATTGTCAAGTGTGTGCAACAAGATAAGTTTTCGATCTAACGGTTGAGAAATATTAGCTTGAATCTAAATCAGGTTTTCATCTAACGATGAGTACTGAATGCTTTGTTACTAAGCTAACATTGATTGCAAACCATGATTTGAAAGACTATATAAAGGAGACATCTAGTATTGTACAAAACTAATCCCTACACCTCACGTGTGATACTAGTTTGCATACTAGAGTCGGTTCTCCTTTAACCTTTGGTTTTCTTCTTCTAAAACCAGGTTAACGACTTAAAGACTTCATTGGGATTGTGAAGCCAGACCGATACTACTTTTATCGTAGTTGTGTGATCTGATCTTGCATCTTCTATCGTACGAGTACAATCAGATTGATTGGCTTGATATTGATATCTACGATAGGCAAGATATAAAAAGTAATCACAAACATCTTCGTCTTATTGTTTGTGATTCCGCAGCATCTTGTTTCGCTACCATACGATTAAGATTGTTGTGAGGTGATTGATAACTCTAGGATGTTCTTCGGGAATATAAGACCGGATTATCAATTGGCTCACGTTCACCTTGATTACTATCAAAAGACGGAACAAAACCTTTAGGGTTTATCTGTGGGTGACAGATTGATCCTTTGATAGACTTGTCTGTGGGAGACAGATTTATTTATTGTCAAAGCCTGCGATTTTGGGTCGTAGCAACTCTTAGTTGTGGGTGAGATCAGCTAAGGGAATCAAGTGCACAGTATTCTGTTGGGATCAGAGGCGTGGGAGCATAACTGTACCTTGGATCAATGAGAGATTGATTGGGGTTCAAATACAGTCCAGTACGAAGTTAGCTTGGAGTAGGATAGTGTCTGTAGCGGCTTAATACAGTGTGTGTTCAATCTGGACTAGGTCCTGTGGTTTTTATGCATTTGCGGTTTCCTCGTTAACAAAATTTCTGGTGTCTGTGTTATTTCTATTTCCGCATTATATTTTTTTATATAATTGAAATAATACAGGTCGTGCGTTTGAATAAATCAATTGGAAATCCGACCTTTGGTTGTTAATTGATATCGATTGATCCTTGGATATTGGTCTTTGGTACCATCCAAGTTATTCCTTGTATTTGATTAGAACTCGCAGTTCTTGCTTGAGTAAATCAAATCAAGAAGAGAGATATAAACTCGTTTATATACTTTTAATTGATTGAGTCTTGTTGATTCTCTTAAAAATATATTCGAGTTTGTCCATACAGATTGCTAAGCGAAATATTGGGTGGTGTTGTTAGACCCCCGTTTTTTCAAGACATCACCTTCGAAGACTGATGATCGACGAATACATTTGAAGAACTTATGTATCAGGTATGTGGAGACTGGGACATTCTATATCACTCACTATACATCTTACCATTCTATCTATAGAGAGCATTTCGTATGACTTATAGTAGATTTACATGGAAGAAAATTCGAGTCAAGCTTGTCTTGTTAAAAATCTTGAAATATGATTTTAATATATATGTTCAAGGTCCTTAACAATTTAGTTCAAGACAACTTGTTTGAGAATTAATTTGTGGATCAATTAAAAATCGCTCATATAAGTGATTTTATCATTTGGGAATGTTTCAAACATCAAAGACAGTAATTTATGAAATTTTGATATTTTTGGTCTGGGTAGGTTGTCAAACCCGTTTGCAAACCATAGATATCTGATTTCAGATATACAGGAAGGTTGACGAACCTTTTTGCAAACCTCAAGTTCAGTTGAGAACAGTTCGCAAACCCGGTTGGTAAACTGTGGTGAACTGATTTCTTAAGGTTAGAAGAAAAGGATTAAGGTTCGCGAACTTGGTTGGAAAACTGTGTCGATCTGAATTCATAAACCACATAGCGGTTGGCGAACTGGTTGGAAAATTGTGTCTATACGATTTCAGAAACCATAAAACGGTTGGCAAACCCAGTTCGCAAACTGTGTCCATCTGATGTTCTCAAGCCGACTAGGGTTAGCGAACTCGGTTCTCAAACCATAACACCCTGACTCGTGAACTAGCCTTACGGTTGGAAAACCGTTTCACCAACTGTCCCAGTAAATTTAGCAGATGCTCAAAGGCTTTTCTTTTTTTAATATGTTTAGCATTGCTATGACTCTTTTAAACACTTATAAGATTTCATTGATCACTTAAACACTTATGTTTGTGAATCATGATTAAATTCTTAAGTGTTTCATGAACATCAAATTGTTTATTGTTCACATGGCATACTGAATAGTCATTATACATAGTTCTGCAACCGTACTGAAAAGACGAGGGTACCCAAATACACCACAATCTTTCAAATATCAACCTATAAGTGCGGTTTCTTAAGTAATCGTCTATGGACAAAGTCGAGGAAATACAATTTAACTCCTATACCTTGTGTGATTGGTTATGGACGAGGTGGAAACAATACGAAAACAAGATATTTACTTGACAATAGTTATGGTAATAATCAATTGACTATTAGGATCAAAGTCAAATAATTCAGATTAACGTACGTGTGTAATTTACTTAATTATATGACAATTATAATACGAAAAACAAAGTAAATGACACAACAAGAATTTGTTAACGAGGAAACAACAAATACAAAAAACTCCGGGACCTAGTCCAATTTTGAATAGTCTCAAAATTAAGCCGCTATACAAAATCTAATACCAACTTCGTATAGTTGAGACCAAGTAGACTACCCCTAGCTACTTAGTTTCCTCAGTATCCCTACGCCTTCGACTTCTAGAGTCACGCACGTGAATCAAAAATCCTTTTGATTGTATTCCAAATAGTAAAGGATAAATCTGTTTGGTAACTACTCTATTCAATCTTGGTAATAAGATATTATGATTCGTTGACAAAGGCTCTTCCGTTTAAACTAATAAACTCCTTTGTCTGGTTAGATCAACCTAAACTTTGATTACCGAAATAACCAAATTCTAAATTTGCAATTAATCAGTATAGAACTCAAAGAGTAACTATAAGGTGATGCCGATCTCACGGAAATAGCTAATCAAGTCTATCAAATATAAACACGATTCTAGTTAGATCCAAGAAGATCAAGGTTTGTCCACACAATTCACAAGATACGAAAACTAATAAGAAAAACTTCGTCATCTTCAAATCTTCATTTGTCTTCAAGGAGGAAGCTCAAAAGGTTAAGGATTGTCAAGGAATCAGTACAGAAAGGAAAAAGAAAATCATATCGAAAATCATGTCTGACTATGATTCCGATAGTTCTGCTGGATCTCAAGATGAGGCATGTCTGTTGGCTTACAACCTTCAAGATCCATAAAAAACCAAGTGGATACCTACTGATAGTATGTGAAAAAGCGGGGGTCTAACAACCACACCCAATATTTCTCTTAGCAATCTATATGGACTAACTACAATATAATTCTGAGAGCACCAACTAATAAAGCGAGCTCAATCAAGAAATATATCCAAGAGTTATATCTCTGTTTCTTGATGTAATCAACAAATCAAACAGATAAAAATCCGTGATCCTGATTAATATAAGAAACAACTTGGACGATATCCAATATCCAAATGTCAATCAATTTAATCAACAACCAAAGGTTAGATTCACAATTGATTGAACTTACGCACAACCTGTGATATTTCAATTATATAAACAAATATAATACGGAAAAGAAATAACACAGACACCAGAAATTTTGTTAACGAGGAAACTGCAAATGCAGAAAAACCACGGGACCTAGTCCAGATTTGAACACCATACTGTATTAATCCGCTACAGACACTATCCTACTCCAAGTTAACTTCAGACTGGAATGTAGTTGAGCCCTAACCAATCTCACACTGATCAAGGCACAGTTGCGTTCCTTACGCCTCTTGAACCACGCCAGATTCTGCGTACTTAATTCCCTTAGATGATCTCACCCACAACTAACAGTTGCTACGACCCAGAGTCGAAGACTTGATAAACAAATTTGTATCACACAAAAAAGTCTATTGAATAGATAAATCTGTCTCCCACAGATATACCTATGAGTTTTGTTCCATATTTTGATAAATCAAGGTGAACATGAACCAATTGATAAACCAGACTCATATTCCCGAAGAACAGCCTAGTATTATCAGTCACCTCACAATAATCTTAATCGATTAACGAAACAAGATATTATGGAATCACAAACGATGGACGAAGATGTTTGTGACTACTTTTTAACCTTGCCTATCGAAGAATAAATCTCGAGCAAATCTTAAAGAAGATAATACTCAATCACAATAGAAAACAGCAAGATCATAACATGCAACTACATAGAAAATAGTTGGGTCTGGCTTCACAATCCCAATGAAGTCTTTAAGTCGTTAACCTACTGGGTTTTAGAAAAACCTAAGGTTAAAGGAGAATCGACTCTAGTCGCAACTAGTATCACATATGAGGTGTGGGGATTAGGTTTCCCAGTTGCTAGAGTTCTCCTTTATATAGTGATACAGGTGTATCTGTACTCTTTTAAGGAACTTAGTTAACCTCAAGTTAAGTTGAGGGAAGAATCATATTCTATGAAGGAATCCTTGCTTAGACAGAATTCCTAGTTAGGAAAGAGTTTGTTTTATGCAACACTCTTAGTTTAGGAAATAGATTCCTAATAGAAGAACTAGTCGGCTGAGTACGATAAAGTCTATAAATAGAGAGGTTTGGTTGTTAACTAAACACACAGAAACCTAGAGAAGTTTGTGAGACAATTACTTATTGTAAAAGCAAGCTTAGCAAATAGTTTAGGGTTAACTACTGTTTAGAGAGATTGTGAGCGTGACAAAGGGAGAATTGTAATCGTTTTCTTGTTCATAATCTAGAGAAGATAATTTCTTCGAATTACTACTTGTGTTCTGTTTTCTAAGTTTCTCGTCTATTATTATTCTGAATTCTGTCTTTATAGTAATAGATACCAAGGTACAGAGATCATACGTATCAAGTTGGTATCACGAGCAAGGTTAGTTTTTAGGGTAATTCCCTGTGATTTATGGTTTTCACTAGATCTCTCTACATAAAGCTTGGTGAGGTACTTGAGAAGCTAAAAGACGTTAAGAAAACAAGGGGATCAAGAATGACAAAGTCAGATGATGATCCCAAGGAAGGCGAACCACAAACTATGGAAGGAAAGGTGGCTATGATGCAAACAGACATGAAGTCGATTCAAACCACCCTTGCAGAATTGACTGAATGTATTCATTCTCACATACCCATGCCAAAGGCGAATAAAAACATTATACCTTCACCTATAGCTTCGGAAGAAGAGGATGAGGATGAAGAAGAAGAATAAGAAGAAGAATAAGAAGGGGAGGAGGAAGAAGAAGAATAAGAAGAAGAAGAAGATGAGGACGAAAAGAACAAAAGTGAGAGTCTTAAAAGTCCTACTTCAACTAAACTTCATGGTAAGAATCTGACAATTGATTTCTGCGTCGATATTCCACTTTATGATGGAAGTGTTGATGTAGAAAAATTGGATGATTGGATTGAACGTCTAAAGACGTACTTTTATTTCTTTGAATATGGTTCAAAGGAAAAGATTGCTTTCGCGGCATTGAAGCTACAAAAGCATGCTCTAACCTGGTGGAAAGCTTATCAAAGACAAAACCTAGGTAAAGGAGTATTGCCGTGGAAAAGATTCAAGGCATTTGTAAGGAAACAGTTTTATCCGGTTGGCTACCTTGAGGAGAGATGGTTCAAGTGGTATAACTTGAACCAAACCGTACAAGACTATACTTCGGAATTTCATAATCAAGCTATGATTTTGGATTTAGACTTGGGAAATTATGTTATCTATATGAAGTATATCTCCGGGTTCCATGAGTATATACGGAACGAGTTGAAGATGTTTTCGGTGGATACTATCTCCGAAGCAAGTATAAAAGCTACTGCCATTGAAGGAAGTCTTAAGAAATCTGATTCAAAGGGAAATACTAAGGTGAAATCTGGAGGTACCACAGTGAAAGGAGGTGAAAGGAGCAAAGAAGAAGGGAAGTCTAGTGACAAAGAAGGTTTGTCTTGCACCCATTGCAAGCAAACAGGTCATGTTGTTGACAAGTGTTGGGTTAAGAACCCTCATCTAAAACCTAAAGGGTTACAGAGGAAAGAAGCCAAGAAGGCATTACTAGTCGCGCAAACTCCAAAAGAATTCCACGGACTAATGGAACCCAATTCAAATCTTTATCTTATGACAGGGGCAAAATAAATACCTTCAAAAGATGATCTTAGGGAGCAACTCTTCACAGTGAAGATGCAAGTCAAACCAACACTAGTACACTAGTTGATGTTGTTATTGACCCGGGAAGTCAGGAGAATTTACTTTCAAATTCTTTGGTGCAAAAGTTAGGATTGAAGACTATCAAACATCCAAAATTGTACCCTTTAGGATGGCTACAAAAGGAAGGAGGCTTACAAGTTTCACAGCAATGCACGTTCAAATTTGCTCTAGATGAGTCATATATCGACGAAGTTACATGCGACGTAGTTCCTTTGGATGTTTGTCAGGTGTACTACGTAGTACTTACCTATGGGATAGAGATGCATCTCTATACAGGAGGGGAAAAAAGTACACCTTTACCAAAGATAGAGAAAGTTTTGTGATTCGGGCTATTGATTCTCCTCTTGAGGGAGCAAGCTTGATTACAGCCACTCAGGCTAAGCGATTGGTGAATGCTAGCACAAAGTTCATTCTCCTTGTGATCCGTTCTCTTGAAGAGAAGCCGAGTAGAGTTTGTTTGGCAGTCTTGACTGCACAACAAGAAGATGATCTAGAAAGATTGAAGTTGAAGTACAAGGATCTATTTTCTGATGTCACAGGATTACCGCCAAAGAGGAGTGTGGAGAATGAAATCATGTTGACCAGGGAGAGTTCTCTACCTAATGTAGGTCTTTATTGCATGACCATATAGGAATCTAATGAGATCAAGAAACAAGTCCATGAACTTCTAGAATTAGGAATGATATTGGCAAGTGCTTCACCTTGTGGATCAACGGTGTTGTTGGTGCCAAAGAAATATGGAGGCTAGCGTATGTGTATTGATTATAAAGCATTGAACAAGATCACAATCAAGAATCGTTACCCTCTACCTAGGATAGACGACATGATGGATCAGTTGGAAAAAGCTCGAGTCTTTACAAAGTTGGATTTCAAATTCGGATACCACCAGATGAGAGTTCGAGAAGATGACACATGGAAGACTGCTTTCAAAACCAAACAAGGGTTGTTCGAATGGTTGGTGATGCCTTTTGGTTTATGTAATGCTCCAACGACGTTTATGCGTTTGATGAATGATTTGCTACGACCTTTTATAGAAGATTTTGTGATTGTTTATTTGGATGATATCCTTATATACAACAGAACTTTGGAAGAGAATCTTCTTCACATTGAAAAGGTGTTTAAAGTGTTACATGAAGGCCAACTAAAGTTGAACGTAAAGAAGTGTGAATTTGGGAAGGAGGAGTTGGTGTATCTCGGTTTCATTGTTGGTGGTGGACAACGGAATATTGATCCAAGGAAGGTTGAAGTGATCACTAAGTGGCCTAGACCTAGTACTGTAACTGAAATCAGAAGTTTCTTAGGGGCTTGTACCTACTTGCGTAAGTTTATCCGGCATTTTTCAAATATTGCAGGACTGTTGCATGGTTTGACGGGAGCAAGTCAAAGTTTGAACGGAAACAAACCCATGAAGACGCTTTTCAGTTACTAAAAAGAAAGATTTCAGAAGCACCAGTGTTGGCATTGCCTAACCTACATCGTACTTTTGAAGTTGAGACTGACGCTTCTAACTATGCATTAGGAGGAGTGTTGTTACAAGATGGTAAACCAGTGGAGTACCATTCAAAATTGTTCTCAGGTGCTATTAAGAACTACGCACTCTATGACAAGGAAATTTTATGCTTTATGTCAATGTATCAAGCATTGGCGAGTGTATATCTTAGGTAAAGAAGTAGTAGTACATTCAGATCACAAACCATTGAGTATCTACATGCACAGATGAAACAACAACAAGCCCAGCACATGAAGTGGATGTCTTACTTGATGAATTTCAATATTCTCATTAAGTACAAGAAAGGAGTTACAAACAAGTTGGCAGAGATGTTATCTCGACCTCCAGTTCGAGCATTAATGGTGGCCATGAGAATTCAACCAATTGTTCCTCAAGAGTATGCAGATTCATACGCATCAGTAAAGACTTCAAAAAGGTGTTAGAAGGTGTAAAGAGTGGTTTGAAAAGCGAGTATGAACTCCGAGATGGATTGTTATACAGAGGTCAGTTACTTTGCATACCAGAAGATTGAGATCGTTTACAGTGGTTGAGAGAGGCACACACTTCCCGAGATACTAGACAGTTTGGGATGAATAAAACTCTACTTAACCTCCGGCGTTATGTCTTTTGGCCAAAGATGCAAGATGATGTGGCTAAGTTGGTTAGAGGGTGTAAGTTGTGCAGAACATCTAAACCTTCCAACAGAAAACATGGGTTATATCTACCATTACCAGTACCATCAAGGCCTTGGGAGAGTATTTCTATGGATTTTCTTGGTGGGTTACCGAAGACCAAGTCTGGTCATGATTATTTTTCGTTGTGGTCGACCGATTCAACAAGATGAATGCATTAATTCCATGTACAAAGACGGTAACAGAAGCCGGTACAGCAAAGCTCTTCTTTGAGCACGTGTGGAAGAATTTTGGTTTACCTACTTCAATTATTTCTGATAGGGATAATCGATTCCTTAGTCACTTTCGGGATTCTTTATGGAAGATGATGGACACTAGGTTGAAGAAGAGTACAGATTTCCATCCACAAACAGACGGAAAAACTGAAGTGTTCAACAGGACTATGGTTCACATGTTAAGGGGATATAATTCTAAGCATCCTAAAACTTGGGATGAGAGTTTACCGTATCTACAATTTGCTTTCAATATAGCAGTTTACAGTTCTTCGGGGAAATCTCCTTTCGAGACATGCTACGGTTACTTACCACCTAGTCCTTTCGATCTAGTATTTTCTAGTGACACCTCAATGGGGGGAAGGAAGGAAGTGAACGGAAAAAGGCATAAAGGTTGTTGGAGAAGATATCTCAGATCATGCGACTGTTGAAGCACAACTAAAGAAGTCACAAGCCAAATACAAAGCAAAGCATGACAAGCATCTTGTACCTTATAATTTCGGTGTTGGTGACTTGGTATGGTTAAAATTAGGTAAGGAACGACTGGAGGGGGAAGGTAAGAAGTTGAACCATTGAGATATGGACCATTTCGTATTCCCGATCAGATTGGTGACAATGCCTTTCGTCTGGATATGCCACCTTATCTTGGAATGTACTCGGTTATAAATGCCGAATACTTGAAATTGTTTGAACCACCATTACTAGATGACGACGGTGACGACACTATGATCTTACCACGAGTATAAGACTTATGGTTTGATAGAGAAGAACCACTCAAGGAAGACTGCATATTGGAGCGAAGAGTGACTAAAACACGACAAGGGGAGAAAGAATATTTTGTAATTGGATGCAAAGGTCAAGTTCCTAGCAAGACCAAGTGGTTTAACAAGGAAAAAGGGACTCTCGAGTTCCCTAACCTTCATTTTTAACTCTCACAGGAGTTCAAGTTCTCAAAAGGGGGACCCATGATACAGGTGTATCCGTACTCCTTTAAGGAACTTAGTTAACCTCAAGTTAAGTTGAGGGAAGAGTCCTATTCTAGGAAGGAATCCTTGCTTAGGCAGAATTCCTAGTTAGGAAAGAGTTTGTTTTATGCAACACTCTTAGTTTAGGAAATACGTTCCTAATAGAAGACCTAGTCGGCTGAGTACGATAAAGTCTATAAATAGAGAGGTTTGGTTGTTAACTAAACACACAGAAACCTAGAGAAGTTTGTGAGACAATTACTTATTGTAAAAGCAATCTTAGAAAACAGTTTAGGGTTAACTACTTTTTAGAGAGATTGTGAGCATAACAAAGGGAGAATTGTAATCGTTTTCTTGTTCATAATCTAGAGAAGATAATTTCTTCGAATTACTACTTGTGTTCTGTTTTCTAAGTTTCTCGTCTATTATTATTCTGAATTCTGCCTTTATAGTAATAGCTACCAAGGTACAGAGATCATACGTATCATATAGTCTCCAAATCAGGGTTTGCAATCAATGTTACCTTGGTAACAAAGCATTCAATATTCACAGTTATATGAAAACCTGATTAGATTCAAGCTAATATCTTTCAACCGTTAGATCGAACTAAGCTTGTTATATACAAAACAAAACATTTAGATAAAGGTAACCGTACCTAAACATGCACACTCAGTTGGTTCAACAATATTTAACCGAGGTTAGCCATATGAACACTTTCATATCAACCTTATTCATCTTTATCACAACTAGTTCAAATGACTCAAATAAAACTAGTTAGAGAGTTGTTCAATTGTTTATATTCTCATAGAAGTATACAAGACACAATTGAAGCAAAATCGATTTTTATTCACTCGAATCATTTCATGAACATTATAGCCAAAGTTTGCAAAAGATTGCATTCCTTGATTTATAAATGTCTTAGTTCATGAACAAACCGATTTTAGAACATAACCTACTCATGTACACAAACGGGTACGCATACTTACGTAGCCGGGCTGAGTTTGGTTTTGCCAGTACGCAGCCGGGTACGCATACTAGTACACTTCCAAACTCCAGTAGAAATTCACGGAACCTGAACTTCCACCAGTACGCATATGGGTATGCATACTTAGTTCTCGGACTTCCATCAACTAACCAGTATGCATACGGGTACGCATACCATGGTTCACAAACTTGGACTTTACACAAATGTGAATACACACACTATTTTTATATATAATAATGGTTACATGTTCTAAATCCTCATTTCAATACTTGAAACATTCTTAGAAGACGGGAATAGCTGTCTCACACAAACTATTAGCTTCGAACCAATTTTCAAGTGATCGAATGATCAATACGAAACATTCCGAGTCTACACCAAATGATTGTCTCACAAAAATCATGTAAGATGTTACAAGGCGATTTTCACATGATCGTCTTTTGACTTGCGTCAAGAATAAAAGATGAACTTGGTTAAAGCGAAAGCTTACCAACACATTTTCGAGTAATAGATAAGCGAGATAAACTCGGGTCGAAATATCAAATGTGTATAATTGAAGTCTATATAGCAATACGAATTTTGTCTCAAATAGGAGATAGAGTAGATAGACTTTTGAGTGATAGATGAGTTCAAGTCTCCACATACCTTTTGTTGATGAAGTTCCACATGTTCCCTTGAGTAGTTCTTCGTCTTCATTCGATGAACACCGTGGAGTCTAAAGATCAACTACACTTACTATCATAATCCGAGACTTAGCTATAAGTAGACTAGAAATCAAGACTTATAGTTTTGGCAACTAAACTTGACAAACAAGCTTGAGATAGCAATGCTTGCAAGTTCGACCGAGTTGTGCTCTAACAGTATGATTGACTATATCCATGGTTTTGAAGAATTAAGAACCAATCTCAAAGAGGATGCACATTTGTAAGCAGTCAAGTTGTAATTTGACGAGCATATAGCTCATCATGGGTATTGACATTTTCCTTTTTTCTTCCTTGAAAATCATCTGGAAGGTCAATAAAGTTAGTCTCAAGAGTATTAACAAGAGGAGGACAAGAGATGCCTGAAGCTGCTTCCTTCCTTGCCTTCTTAGTGCTGCGCTTGAGTCTATTTATACTAGTCTTCAGTTCTGAGACACGATTATTGATATGAATATATTCAGGAACGATAGACACTTTTCATCCAACACTTTCGTTAGTGACTGAAGAAGAGTTTAAAGAGTTTTCCTTACTCATTGGATCAACAAGGAAGTCATTTGTCCGTATACCACAATTACTTTTACAATTGTAGAAAGCCTTTGTGTTATCATTACAGGCAAGACTTGGCTCATCACAACACTTTTCTTGTTTGATATTTGAACGTTTAAGACCAGTAATATGCAGAATCGGTTTGATTACTTCCTTAGACATCCAGATGAGAATGTTATGAAGTTTTTCATTCCGCAAGCGAAAACAACATCTTTTCTCAAGATGACCTTTGTTTCTGCAATAATAACATATGAAGGGAATGTTATTAATCTTTCTCATATGAGTAGAAGGTTGACTTCCTTTGTTTAAGCTTCTGCCGTAGAGGGTTTTCCATTTTTGCTATTAGTGCAAGTTTTCTGCAAGAAATTTTTATCAGTACAAACAAAATTAGTCTTACTACTATTTGGAGTGTCTATTCCCTCATAGCCCAAACCTCGCGTATCACGATATTTCTTACAAGCTCCCAACATAGTGGATACTTTTTTTTGAACTAAGATTAAACCTTTTCAAGTTTTCCTCCAGCATAATTACCTTGTTCTGAGTAGCAGAAAGCTCATCCTCCAATTGTTTCTCTCGTGAGAGAAAAACGTTTTCTATGTCTTTAAAACAACATTGCTGAGAGCAATATTTCGCTTCAGATTCAGCAAGTTCTTCTTTCAACAAAAAGAGATTTCGACGAAGATTTTCACATTCAGAATTCTTTGAACGCACATCTTCTTCTTGATCTTTAAGAAGGTACTTTAAGATATTATATCCACAATCGTATCCTTGAAAGAGCTTTCTCATTTTCTTGTTTTCTAGACAGGGAGGCATCAGAAACTCAGCCAAGCAAGATGTTTACTTTTTCTTTATGATATGGTCAAAAAACTTGATGTATTGCAAGACTTCCTCATCAACATCGTATCCATCGCCTTAATCACTTTCATCCGAAAGATCATCCAACTGTTCATCTAGGCGTGCTTCCCAGTTATACACAGTTTCAGACCATGTAGAAGATGTGATAGAATTCTCAGAAGAAACAGAGATTTGAACCAAGTCAGATCTTTAAGAAGGTACTTTAAGATATTATATCCACAATCGTATCCTTGAAAGAGCTTTCTCATTTTCTTGTTTTCTAGACAGGGAGGCATCAGAAACTCAGCCAAGCAAGATGTTTACTTTTTCTTTATGATATGGTCAAAAAACTTGATGTATTGCAAGACTTCCTCATCAACATCGTATCCATCGCCTTAATCACTTTCATCCGAAAGATCATCCAACTGTTCATCTAGGCGTGCTTCCCAGTTATACACAGTTTCAGACCATGTAGAAGATGTGATAGAATTCTCAGAAGAAACAGAGATTTGAACCAAGTCAGATCGTTTCATAACTGGTGATGCGTTGCTTGAGATAGTGTTTCTGCCCATAGAGTCAGATTGTTACAAACACAGACTTATGAGGTCTTAAACGTGTTTTCCTGCTCTGATACCAATTGAAAAAGCGGGGGTTTAATAACCATTCACAATATTTCGTTTAGGAAATCTATATGGACTAACTCCAACATAATTCCAAGAGAATCTACTAGACAGTCACACTCAATCAAGGAAAATATATCCAAGAGCTATATCTCTATTTCTCAAATCAATCTGCAATCGAATAAATATGAATCTGTGAGCCGGATCAATATGAGAAATAACTTGGATGGTACCAAATACCAATATCCAAGTGTCAATCAATTTCAATCAACAACCAAAGGTTGGATTTACCAATTGATTGAACTATGCACAACCTATGATATTTCAATTATATAAAAAAATATAATGCGGAAAATAAATACCACAGACACCAGAAGTTTTGTTAACAAGGAAACCGCAAATGCAGAAAAACCCCGGGGCCTAGTCCATATTTGAACACCATACCATATTAAGCCGCTGCAGACTCTAGCCTACTACAAGTTAACTTCAGACTGGAATGTAGTTGAGCCAATAAGATATAACAAAGTAAGATCAGAACACGAAACCACAGAGAAAATAGTTGGGTCTGGCTTCTGAATCCCAATGAAAAGTCTTTAAGTCGTTAACCTATAATGGTTTTAGGAAAAACCAAGGTTAAAGGAGAATCCACTCTAATAACAACTAGTATCACATATGATGTGTAGGGATTAGATTTCCCAGTTGCTAGAGTTCTCCCTTATATAGTCTTCAAATCAGGGTTTGCAATCAATGTTATATTGGTAACAAAGTATTCAATATTCACCGTTAGATGAAACCTGATTTAAGATTTAAGCTTATATATTTCCACCGTTAGATGGTCTTTGGCTTGTTACACACAAATGAAATATACCTTCATTTAGATATGGGTAACCGTACCCAAATGTGTATATTGAGTTGGCTCAATAACAGTTAACCGAAGTTAGCCATATGAACACTTTTCTCTTAACCTTGTTCATCTTAACACTAATAGATCAATTGATAATCAAATGAATGTAATTGAGTTACTTATAGAGTTGTTCAATTGTTTATATTCTCATAGAAGTATACAAGACACAATTGAAGCAAAATCGGATTGATTCAAAAGAATCAGTTCATGAACATTTTGGCCACGATTTGCAAAGATTGTAGAGTATAAAATCATATATAATCGACTTAAGAACTTGAAACACTTAAGTTTGCAAACGGGTACGTGTTGATACATAAAATAATTGTTGATGGTGGATTTTCAACAACAGTCAAAATCGTAAAATCATGATACTGCATGTTTCTTACACGGTTTCAGGAACACATGTGACGATTCATATTTTACAAGCCATGATGCATATGTCACTCGAAAGGCCTCCCCGGAGCGTTCGATGCTTCTCATTTTGTCATGATCTCTATGTCGAATAACATAATTATGCGGTTCTCCGTATGATTGAGAACTTAACGCCTTCAGGACGTCGGTGACGCTCGTTGTTCCCTTACTACATAGAGAGACCCACCTATACATAGAAGTACGATTGGGCGGTCCTCCTACATAATTGTTCGTTGAGAGGGAAAAACGCCTTCAGGACGTCGGTGACACTCACTGTTCCCTGACTATGTAGAGAGACTGTGTATAGATTCAGGCGATTATCCATACACAATTGTTAAGAGGGTTAAACGCCTTAAAGACATCGGCAACACCCGATATTCCCTGACTATGCACCTTTTAGAACGGGTATGGCGCTTTAAATGGCTAATATCCCTTCTCTAATAGATGAATTCTACCGTGACATTCACCACTGAATTCCTAAAAGATAATCTATTTTATCTC
This sequence comes from Papaver somniferum, assembly GCF_003573695.1. Classification (NCBI taxonomy): domain Eukaryota; kingdom Viridiplantae; phylum Streptophyta; class Magnoliopsida; order Ranunculales; family Papaveraceae; genus Papaver; species Papaver somniferum. Next base: position 39,440,448 of record NC_039359.1, read on the forward strand.
ATTACTCCGATTCCATGGTCGAATCCACGGTCGATCCCATGGAATGGTAGTAGATAATTATTTTATCTAATTATTCCGATTTCATGATCGAATCCACGGCTGATCTCATGGAATGGTAATAAATAATTTTATTACTCCGATTCTATGGTCGAATCCATGATCCCGTGGTATGGTAATGTAACTAATCATTTTATTACTCCGATTCTACGGTCGAATCCACGATCCCATAGAATGGTAATACTCATTTTATTATTCCGAATTCATGGTCGAATCCACGTCTGATCCTATGGATTGATAATAAATAAATACTCACCTTTATTTCTCAGTTTCATGAACCATTCTCCACTGAATTTCATAAATTAGTAATAAATACTCAATAATCGGGCATCTGGACCATCACTGAGTAAGCCCCAAGAAAATGGTGCAAGTGTACTCGACAATGATGCACGCACGAGTATTCAAAAGTATGGACAAACAAGGAATTCGACACAAAATATGAGAGAGAAAATAATAATGTTAAAATAATAAAGAAGCGCCCGGGGACCGGGCCCACCGGCCGGTCGGCCATGCCCTAGCCATGGACGATCCCATGCCTCTTCCATTATTTTTTCTTATTTTATTATCTTCATAAACTCATGAAAACTCCTTGATTCAGTCAACTTTCCTGGTTTGAGCAAAACTCATGGTTTCTCCATATTTTCACGGTTTCATGAAAAATAAAAAAAATAGAGAAAGGTGTCGTGGGACCGGGTTACTTGGTCGGACGTCCATTCCCTAACCGTGGCCGGTCCTACACCTTGCAATCCCTCATTTTCACAAATATTATTTTCCTCGTTTCATGAAACTCCTCCGTGTGAGCAAAAAACCTTGGTTTCTTCATATTTTCTCAAAAATTGCTCAAACCAAAAAAGCCAAAAAGTCAAATGGTCACATGACTAACTGAGATATTCACGAAAAATATTATTATTATTTTGATATTGATCGAACGAGCAAAATTCTACTTGCTCATTCGAGCAAAATCGAGAATTTCAGTCAAAGATCAAACTCTTCTGAAAATCCAAAATATTGCTCGAACGCACATCAGTAAATATCAGAACTCTCAGGACTGAGACACGGGCATGCTTCCTTGACCGACCAAGGACGGCCCTAAGGCTTGCAAAGATCCGGTCCTACACAATCTTATGATTTTGACATAATTTGCGCAATTGCTCATATTGGGTCCAAACTCTTTCCAACCAACTTGGAATTTACTCAAATGACCATCCGCTAGTCCCACGACCACCAGGGCCAGTTTCATGCCCTCTTGGTCGGTCCCTCACTTTTCCATACTTAGGTTTTATCACCTAATGCTCAATCGAACACTACTTCAGTAAATGATAAAACCGACATTTAATCATCATTCTTTAACCAACTGGCCAACTAAGGACCCTGGTGTACGCTCACTCGAGCACTTGGGCGCCACATGGACGTCCATCATTCCATATGGTCGGTCCCTCCCTCACTCGTGACCTATTTTCAGCAATTCATCAATTGACGAACAATTAATCAAAAATTAGGGTTTCGAATAAACACTCCACAAATCACCATTCTGAGCGAGTTCAAACACTAATAAATTCATGTTGATTCAGCAATCAACATCTGGATTAATCATATAATGTTTGGTAGTCTACCAATATTTTAATTAATATTTTATTGGGACACGTTACCAATAAATAATCCATCCAATTGAGCAATACTTGCTCAGTTGCTCGAATATTGATCTAACTATCAATATTCAGTAATTTATCAGTAATTCTCCGAATTGAGCAATGCTTGCTCAGTTGCTCGAATATTGATCCAACTATCAATATTCAGTAATTTATCAGTAATTCGTCGAATTGAGCAATACTTGCTCAGTTGATCGAATATTGATCCGACTATCAATATTCAGAATATTGATCCAACTATCAATATTTAGTAATTTATCGATGCTCAGTTGCTCGAATTTACAATATTTGCTCAGACGAGCATTATCTAAGAACGTCTAACATGTTCAATCCATGAATCATTGAGCATTCGATCACTCATGCTTGATTCAACAAAACTTAGACTCACTGTCTAATAGTCAACACTAATCAAATACACGTCTTCCTGCATACTCCACGTTCATGAGACATCAATCACGTCACATGGGGGATATCAATTAGGATTTTGGTCTGGCGGCCTACGGCACGTGGATTCATCCATGATGAGAAATGTGAGTAAGTTGTGCAAACAGTTGAAGGATTTAGCAAAGTAGTGGGTGGACGGTTAACCAAGTCTCCGCACGACCTGGAACTGGTTTCACCACGATTTCCCACTCTTACACTCAAAAAACCGTCACACTTACAGGGATCAATGTGTTTATTCCGACAATATAAACAAGTCTCTGGATCTATGATTGAAACAAGACAATTTTCCGAGTCATCACTGTCAGAAATTCCATCAATCGACCAGAACTTACTTTGAACTCAACAGTTCACAGAAAAATTGCAGAAACCTTCAACACATCCACAATCCTTGATCATCATTGATTCCACACAATTTTCAGATTCCCTCCTACAGATCAACCCATCTCTCTCTTTGTGACCGAATTGACTCTGGAACGGCCATTGACTTGGTTTGGGACAGAGTCCTACAAATTGATCTCTCGAATCTAAGCACTCCTTTTGAAATGCATATGTGTGAGGTTGAGGAGTTTGCTCGGTTGAGGAGTCTCGACAACACGTCTGTCTCTTCAATTCCCTAAAAAACCAGCAAATCATTTTTCCCCATCTACAATAACCAATCCTAAAATAGATAGCCCCTTAACCTATTGAGGGCCCCCTTTTGGATGGAGAGACTAGGGGACTAGGCATAACCCACTAGGATGGGATAGTTCTAGTCCATCCAAGAGTATATTAAGTTAGTTGGGCTTTAGCCTAATAAGAAAGCCTCTTAGGTTTTGATAATAACTTAAGGAAAGGGAAATGGTAGTTTAATAATATATTAATCTTATGGGATTTTATCCATAAGAAGGTCATTATAAAAGGGGAAATGAGGCACACTTATGGGACATCATTAATCCACCATTACTTCTCATAAACCACTCTACACTTTGGGAGTACTTTCTGTGATTAGGGCTAGTTCCTCCTTCCCACGTTTTACCCCATCAACATTGCGACCACGGTGGGAGGATCTTAGCCTCTTTTCCAGCATGATACTCCCAAGTGCGAGTCAGGAAGTACCAGGGGGCAGAGAACTCCCAAACCCGGATCACGTTTCCGTAGAAGACGTGCACGGAGAGAGTGACGATGAGATATGTTTCCGAGTAGTGGTTACTATACCCATTGTATAAGGAGCGGGACCATCCTAGGGCGCAGGAACGTCCCAAAAGAAAGGAAAAACTCTTAAAGAAAAAACCTCAGCTGAGACAAGCGAGCAAGATATTTCTGAGATACAAGAGGAGTTAGACGCGTCTATCAAAAGAAAGCAGGAACTGCGCGGACTTCTGAAGCGAGCAAGGGAGAAAAACGTGACAACTTCCAGGATGGTCAGGGTGAAAAACACTATTCAGGCTATGACAAAAGACGCGAACGCAAAGTACTTGGAAACTAATTATCGAGTAATAAAGCATGATGCATATGACTCGCTAGAACCACCGTACTCCGTGGAGGTTTCCGACTACTTATATACCGAGGATTATACATAGCCAAATTTCAAAACGTATGGAGGAAAAGGGAATGCATGAGAACATGTGAGCCACTTTATATAAGCAATGAATGCCTATGCTCAGGATGAAAGCCTTTTCATGCGAGAATTCCCAAAGTCACTGACGGATAATGCCTTTACCTGGCATGACAACTTGAAACCCGGAAGTATCAACTCATGGTCCTCCATGGTGCAACTTTTCTTGAAGAAATTTTACTCTGCCCAAAGAAGGGTCACATCAATAGATTTGAGAAGATGTACCCAATGGGTAGGAGAAGATATCGGGAAATATATTACTCATTTCTGAGATTTCACGTTGGAATGCCATGAGGATATTTCGGAAGAGCGCTTGGTGGAGATCTGCATTATAGGAATGGATATTGTCTTCCGGCTAAATCTGACAAACTTCAAATTTCAAACCTTTGTGGAAGTCGAAGAGGCTGCAGCCCGGATATCAGACTGTACGGATGTTATGTACTCAGGAGTGGGCGGACACACATGGAAACAACACTCTGTTAATGCTGCATCCGCACCTGCTTTTAATAACCAAGTCAATGAAAGAGGAAAAGGCGGAGTTGTTTCTGGTTCCTACCGTGGACAGTCTGGGAGAAGAGGAGGAAGAGCGGATGGAGGAAGGTCCAATCCGCCACCACCTATACCATGCAGTAAAGAATATATAATAGGACTTCTGAAACAATGGGTATCGCACAAGGAAGAGACTCTACCACCTGTATCCGCAGAACCCACCACTCTCCTATGCCATTACCATAGGAGATTCCACCATCCGACCGTAGAGTGTTATTCCCTTCGGTATATTGTGCAAAGGAAACGAGCCAGAGGCAAGCTGGAGATAGGGGAACAGTGCATCAAGAACGATCCGCTTCCTCAGCATCAATTATGATGACCTCACATGACCCTGCCGAGGGAGAAGCTTGGAGGCCTTGGGAAGATGTGGGAGAAGAAGAAGCGTGTGAAGCTTCTGAAACATCAGTATTTCCGGATATGAATGGAGTTGCTAGTAATTTTGCTCAAACTATTCTGGATCAACAGTTCTTCGATTATCTGGGTTTTAGTGAAAACCAAGTTCGAGAAGCATCCAAGGCTATAACTGCGATTGCATCTAGGAAGGCGTACAATCCGATACCTAAAGAAGCCATTACCTTTACGGATGAAGATATATGTTACTCATGATAGCACCTTATCCCCTTATGCCTGACGGTTTTTATTAACAAACAACCTCTCAAGCGAGCTTTCATAAATGGCGGGGCATCGCTTAACCTAATTTCATTACACACGTTGGAATCCCTAGTGAAAAAGCGTGGGTCTAACAACCACACCCAATATTTCGCTTAGCAATCTGTATGGAGAAACTCCAATATACTTTCTAGAGAATCAACTAGACAGTTAGACTCAATCAATAGAAGAGTATATCAAAGAGTTTATATCTCAATCTCTCGATTTGATCTATACTCAAGCAAATAGAAATATGCGAGTCTTTATCAAAGAGAGATAACTTGGATGGTACCAAAGACCAATATCCAAGTGTCAATCAATTTAAATCAACAACCAAAAGGTCGGATATTCTAATTGATTGAACAACGCACAACCTGTATTATTTCAATTATATAAACAAATATAATGCGAAAAAGAAATAATACAGACACCATAATTTTGTTAACGAAGAAACCGCAAATGTAGAAAAATCCCGGGACCTAGTCCAGATTGAACACACACTGTATTAAGACGCTACAAACACTAGCCTACTCCAAACTAATTTCGGTCTGGACTGTAGTTGAACCCCAACCAATCTCACACTGATCCAAGGTACAGTTATGCTCCTACATCTCTGATCCCAGCAGGATGCTACGTACTTGATTCCCTTAGCTGATCTCACCCACAACTAAGAGTTTCTACGACCCAAATTCGAAGACTTTAATAAACAAATATGTATCACACAGAAAAGTCTATGATAATAGATAAATCCGTCTCCCACGAATATACGTATGAGTTTTGTTCCGTCTTTTGATAAACCAAGGTGAACAGGAACCAATTGATGGAATCACAAACGATGAGACGAAGATGTTTGTGATTACTTTTTATCTTGCCTATCAGAGATAGAAATCTCAAGCCAATTATTACAATTGTACTCGTACGATAGAAACAGCAAAATCATATCACACAACTACAAGAAAAGTAGTATCGGTATGGATTCACAATCCCAATGAAGTCTTTAAGTCGTTAACCTGGTTTAGAAGAAGAAACCAAAGGTTAAAGGATAATCGACTCTAGCTTAGCACAACTAGTATCACACAAAATGTGTGGGGATTAGGTTTTCCAGTTGCTAGAGTTCTCCCTTATATAGTCTTTCAAATCAGGGTTTGCAATCAATGTTATCTTAGTAACAAATCATTCAATATTCACCATTAGATGAAAACCTGATTAAATTCAAGCTAATATTTATCAACCGTTAGATCGAAAACATAGCTTGTTATACACAAATGAAATGCACGGTCCTGGGCTTGTGTAACCGTACCCAAACTTGTACATTAGTTGGTTCAACAATAGTTAACCAAATGGTTAGCCATATGATCACTTTCATATCAACCATATTCTTCTTCACCATAACTAGTTCAAATGACTCAAATGAACTAGTTAGAGAGTTGTTCAATTGCAAGGAAATCTTATGTACTACACATGACACAATTGAAGCAAAAATGATTTGATTCACATGAATCGGTTCATGAACTCTATAGCCACGGTTTGCAATTGCATTCCTTAGTTTATAAAGATAAGTTCACTAAGCATTGTTTTTAGACATAACCTACTCAAGTTCGCGGACTTAAGTTCCCGGATGGAGTTCACAAACTCCAGCAAAAATTCTCGGGTTTGAGAACTTCTCCAGTTCGCGGATTGGGTTCGCGGACTTAGCTCACGCACTTCTCTGGTTCACTTGATCAACAAAGTTCGGTTCAAGCAATTAGGACTTATACATATATGTGTTTCCACAACAATGCTCATTATCTCCAAATAGTTATATAGTCTAAACTCTCATTTCAATCATTGAAACATTCTCAGAGGACGTTATATAGTTGTTATTCACAAACCGTTTCTCGTCAGAGTAATTTTCAAAGTGATTGAAACATAACATGACTTTCGTCACTAGCTAAAGATGAACTTGGCTAAAGCGAAAGCTTTACCAACACATATTTCGAGAAATAGATAGGCGAGGTAAACTCGGCTCGAAATACCAAATGTGTATAATCTAAGTCTATATAGCAAAATGACTTTTGTCTCAAGATAGGAGATAAATAGACTTTTGAGTGATAGATAAGTTCAAGTCTCCATATACCTTTTAGTAGATGAAGATCCACCAATTCCTTGAGTAGTCCTTCGTCTTGTATGATGATTGCCATGGAGTTCTTGAGCTCAACTACACTTTCTATCCTAGTCTGAGACCTCAGCTATAGTAGATTAGAAATCAAGACTTATATTTTTGATCACTAACATTGACAAACATGCTTGAGATAGCAACGCATGCGAATTCGACCGAGCAATGATCTAACACCGAGGAGTGTCACGGGTGACAATTAAGATGCGCCCGACAACCATGAGAGGATTTGGAGGACAGACTCGGATGACAATTGGGATAGTACATTTGATGATGAAGATCAAACCTATCAGTGCGCTCACTCCCTTTTACGTGCTTGAGGATGATACCACATTCCACGCGTTGCTCGGGCTAGGATGGCTCCTGAATCATAAGGTAGTAGCATCAACATATCATCAGTGTGTTAAGACTAATATTGGAGGAAAGCAGTTCTGGATTCCATCTACGAGTAACCTATTCAGACCAGAAAAAGCCTACATGGCTGACGCGGTCTTTTACACGCAACCTGTCTTAAACCAGGAGGAGCAGCCGGAGCATCTAACACCACTCCCGAAATGGAAAGAACTCCAGCCAGAAGAGCAAACAAAGGGAAAAGCTAACTCAGTGTTCAGCCCGTCACGGATGGGACCTTCCACGGGGAGTAAGTGAGCAGTAACGGAAACAAAAAACATTCAGTTCAAACGCTTCTCGCGGCCGGAAGGCGGACACATCTACCTCTTATAGCAATCAGTCGGGGAAGTCTCTCAGCGCCAACACGACTGTGCTATGTCATCAGTAGATGAGGAAGTAATTGAGACAACCCCAATAGTGGAAGGCTCGCGAGATGGGGTGGAAGTTTCTATCTTAGAGGAGGAAATGATAGAAAACCTACCTGAGGAAAAGATAAAAGTCGATCCAACTCTTGATGGGTTAGAAGAAATAAACCTCGGCTCGGAGAAAAATCCCCGTTGTGTACGCATCAGCAAACATTGCAAGGAGAAGAAAAGGCGCGGATGATTAAGTTGCTCCGTGAATATTAAGATGTGTTTGCGTTTACATATGATGAAATGCCTGGCCTGGATAGTAGCTTAGTCGTGTATAACCTTAGTGTTTCACACGAGTACAAGCCAGTTAAACAGCGGAGCAACAATTTTCCGGAAAAGATAGAACTCGCCATCAAGGAGGAAGTGGAGAAGCTACTTAAAGCCAAATTTATCAATCCAATCCAACATCCTGTGTGGTTAGCTAATATCGTACCAGTGGCTAACAAGAATGGAAAAGTCTGATGTTGTGTTGATTAACGATATTTGAATCGCGCATGTCCTAAAAATAATTTCCTGGTGCCAAATATAGATGTAATGGTGAATAACACATGCGGGCATCATATGTTTTCTTTTATGGATGGGTTCAGCGGATAAAATCAGGTGAGAATGGCAGCGGAGGTGTTGATGGTGGTTTTTATCTTAGGGCAAAAACTGTAAAAGTCTGTCTACCTGACCCGGCATCAGAAGTAGTAGACCTTTATATATCTATATTTCGCAAGGAATTTGGATAATATATCAGAATCTGATGAGTTCCTATGTCACTCTTCACATTATATTGAAACTCAAGCTCCTAGATGAATTGTTCACTAGTATAGAGCTTAATGAGTATTTAAGCTCCTAGTTGCATTACTCACTAATGCTAGAGCCTGCCTAGTGTTTTCCTATGCTATGTTCTCAGCTGAACTCTCAATATTGACATGTATTGATGATTAATTTTCACTCGCAACGGAGTAGCATAAATCTCCCGAAGTGTCAATATTGAGACCTGCATGAAAACACTCACATAAGCTACATCACCCTCTGACAAAGAGATCAACGTGTTCATACACCTTTTAATTGAAAGTTAGTGCGATCGAACGCATTTAAATTCCTTAAGGGAAATATAGACTGTCCATATCAGTCTTAAAAAACGATCAAGGCCGCACGATTTGTCCACACAATTCAATAGGCCTAATCTACTCCTAGCGGAACTAGGCGATCACCAGGATGACCACCGGCGAGACCACTAATACCCCAACTGGTCAGACTCCACCTAGAAAACTCTAACATCATCGAACGCTAACCCCAAAAATGGGTGATCGCGTTGTTAAAGAAGAGAGCTCAAACGAGCTAAGACCGGCCAAAACGGTCTCAGAAACATCATGACTGTCCAACTTAGCTAGCCTAGTTGGCAGATTAGATCTTTCTTCGAATGATTAAAGAAGTTCTAATGTATTCACCGTCGACCCAACTCCACACTTGGTCGATCGACTTGCTCATAGCAAGACCAGAGCGCATCAAATCGCCGGCCCAAAGTAGGGTGAACGCGCTGTTTGAAAACCCTAAAAATGGTTTGCGGCAACACACTACTATCGTAAATCGATCATGACCACTCATCTTCGCTAGCCGAATCGAGTGGCTTAAATCTAATTTTAGATGGCCCAGGAGATGTCAGCATGCTCACGAGTGGCCCGTCTTTGCACATGGCCGAACGGCCTGTTCAAATCAGCGCCCAACACTTTGATTCGATTAGCCAAAAGAGGGTTGGATGCACGGCTTCTAAACCCTAAATCGAAAAACGGCGTTATGCAACTGCCGCAAATCAATCGAGTTCGTCCATTTTTTCCAGCTTAGTCGAACGACTTTGATCGGATTCTAGATGGCCAACAGGGTGACGGTGTGATCACCGGTCACCCCTCTTCCGTGAGGAGCAATCGGCCAAGCCACTGTTTGCTCATGTGGCCTCCGAGCGATCACCCAAAAGTGGCCACTCGCGCTACTTCAACAGCAGTCATTAACTGCCGCTAATCATCTCATCCACTCAACTTGGCTAGCCGATTTAAGCGGTCCAGATCTAAACTGGATCGACCGATAGGATTTTAGAATGGCTAACAGTCGCCACTCTCCTATAAGGCCTGACCGGAAACTCCTTGGGATGCGTACGTAGCTCCTACCAACTCCCTGAAAGAGAACGGTCACGCTCCTTTTAAGATGCTAAGTTCCGGGACTGACTTAGACGAGCTTGGAAACAATGATACTTTGTATACATCGATTGTAAACGATGTTTTGTAAATATTGTTTCTACAAATACTTTTGACCTAAAAGCAACATGTGCTGCTTTTAACGGAAAATCTCATGACTTGACCCATTTACTCGAGACATCAAACATGTCACAAACTGGGGGATACTCACTGGGGTATCGGTCTGGCGGTTTATAGCGTGCGGCGTGCAACGCGCCCATTACGAGAACGTGTCAGGGAAGAACGGACGGTTAACAACAATGAGAGTAGTGGGTGAAAGTGTGACCATTTTTCCTCGTAAACATGGTGATCACCACCTTTTACATAACTCCATTTCTACACTGCTTAATCACCTCCACTTCCTACGAGATCAGAGGTGCTCGAACATGACTTGTATAAATAGGAATTCAACCTATTTCGACAAGACACAAGTCTTATCAACACAAGCAGCCAGAAACCATTTTCTGATACAAGTCGTAAAACATCCACACCTTCATAATTCAACATTCTGATATCAAACACCTTATTCGCTTCCCTCCCTAAGATCAACCCTTCTTTCACCTTGTGACCGAATTGAATCTGGAATGACCATTTCTTGGTTTAGGCCAGAGTCTTACATATTGATCTCTCGAATCTAAAAGTACTCCCGTGCAGAGCATTTGTTTAGGGTTTTTGAATTCGTTTCTCATCAACACACCCAAATTTACCAAAAACAGCAGAATCATTTTTTACCCTCAAACAACTGGCGACCACAGTGAGAGATTGATCTCTCGGTTGCAAAAAATCATTTCCCCTATCCTGTTTTCAATTTCCTAAATTTCTCAATATGGTTGATCTTAGGAACGGTTCAGAAACCCTTAATCCCAATTTTACTTCTCCCAGCACTGACAATACTTCACATGTTATTCCTGAATCCGTTCTTTCATTCAAAACTTTTTTCGAGGCTATGGAGTCTCAATATTTAACAAATATTCATGATTTGATGAAAATCCTGAATGATATTGTCAGGAATCAAGCTACTATTGTCAAGACGCATGACAGAGTATTTGTGCTTTTGAAAGTCCTCACGAATCAACTATCAAAGGAACCAACGCTCATTCATTCTGAAGGAAACCCCACCAACAATTTATTTTGGATCAATATTGATGGTATTAGTCCTTCTTCCAAGATTCATATTCCTATTCCTGGTGAGGAAGATGAAGCCTATGGTCACGTCGAATGGAAAGGCAGCCACCAACCTAACGTGTCTGCTCATGAAGATTGGGAGATGTTTCCTCAAACTCAGAAAGAAGACTCGTGGGACTTATCACGTTCTCATCAGAGTCCCCGCAATTAAAAGTTGATTTTATTATGTGCATACTTTCTGGAAAATATCAATTCCCATATTGCATCAGAAGCTGCTAAGAGATCTGCTGCTGCTTTACTCAGTCGATCCGAACCGTCCCAGAATGAAGAAACTCGTAAAGATGTTCAGGATAACAAGCGTCCTTCCAATAAAAGATCCAACCTCCATACAATCTCTAGTGAGGGTGGAAAGAAAATGCATCTGGGGAACGACTATTAACAACCCAAACGTGCGGCACCAGCGCAGTAGACAACTAAAACCCGAAAAGCTGTGACTAAGACGCCTGCACAGCAACAAGAAACTGGAGAGGCTGCTCTAATTTTCTCGTGTACTATAGAAGAGGTAATCGAAATCCTAGAAGCGTGGATTCAAGATGGCGTCATCAAGATACCTCCTACCAGACGTCCTCCAACCGAAGAAGAAATGGCAAATCCAAAATATTGTCGTTACCATAGATTCGTCAATCACCCCACCAGCGATTGCAACAAATTGAAGAGAATTTTCAAAGAGAAGGTGGATGCAGGAGAAATTCAACTAAGCGCTAAAGGAGTGCACAAAGATCCTCTTCCGCTCAGGAGTTGCATAGTTTCTGGGGACCCCGTCCACGAAACCGTATAGACCATGATGGAGCATTCATGCAAGTAACAATAGGCGAGTTTCCGCAATCAGGGAATCAGGAAGGAGATGCTTCACCAAAAAATAAAGAAGGCAGAATAAACTCACATACGTGATTTATCAAAGCTCGTCCATGTTCATGGTCGTGGCCGACCAAGGTTCGTGCTCGTAGCTGCCGCTCATTCCTTTCAAGATCCATGGTCGTAACCACTTGTCACTGCCAAGGTTTGTGCCTGTAGTCATAACTCGTCCCTGTCAAGGATCTTGATCATATCCATCTAAGCTCCAGCCAACTTGTTTTGTACATAGTCATCAACATGGATGCAAGAGGGTGATACCCTCATCATGTACAACTCATCGACCAAACATGATAGAACAACGTAAACATGGGACTGAGGCTCAACATAAAATTCCTTCGCCATCAGTCAAGGACTTCTTAAACACAAGAGATACGGTCAATCAAGAAGCATGAAATTTGCAAGGGAAAATCAAGCTGAAGGTTAGTTGAATCCTTAACCATTATTGTTATCTCCCCTATTTTGAATCACCGGAGAGAGCGTTGCATGCATTGAGATGTTACAATAGAAACAACATTCTTTCCCACGAGGAGAAAACACGACTTGTCGGACAGCAGTATTTGTGTGTCGTCTTCCCATCTGCCATATCGTATCGCCTCAGAAGAATGAGAAGAACTCATTTTTCGAAATCAAGGGTTAAGGGCGCCCTCACTGGATTTCTCTCCATAAGACGCTTCAATGCACACTCTCTCCAGAAGCCGCTTCAACGCACGCTCTCTCCAGAAGCCGCTTCAACGCTCTCTCCAGAAGAATCCGCTTCAATGTTCTCTCTCTTGAAGCTGCTTCAACGCTCTCTCCCGAAGCCGCTTCAGCACTCTCTTCAGAGGCCGAAGCCGCTTCAATACCTCAGCAAGCTACACAGACCAACCACATCATGTCTGCCACATCGCCGACAAAATCAGAATCGGTGTTTCTAGATTTCCAATTTCCTATGGAAGGGGTGCATAAGCTGCCAAAAGTTTGGATACAATATAAATCTATCAAACACGACTCTGATCAACAAGTGAGGAATCCAAAAGATTGCCGCCTTCATCAATTCGTCAACCACCTTACCAGCAAATGCAATGGAAGTAGGTCTTTCAAGAGAAAATAGTCTCAGGATAATTACAGCTGGGGACTGCCAGCACGGGATTCCTTCACGTCCCTCAACCATGTTATTTCTGATATAGCATCATCAATGCCAAAGTTTTACGAGCCGCGGGAAGTTCTCAACATGAAGCCGTACACTGCATCAAAGACTCCAAAGTACGCCGCAGAGATATTTTCACGTATCAGGCCATGCCATCGGATCTAGTACACATCTACACCTACTTATAAGACCGCATTGTATTTCCAAGCTGACTCAAAAATATAGCTCTAGTGACCAGACAGAAGTGTAACTGGGGACTGCTCATCCCATCCCATTTCATACAACAATCCAAGATTCATAAGATGATTCAAAGGATGTCGCTTGAAACGAATTCCTTGAAGACTTGATAGCAGCACGTCGACAACGGAACGCCTCTCAGCTCATCCACTTCACTCAACGGCTCCGGAAGATCTTCCCCATACAAGCTTTCCAAGCATGTCATTATCGCAATCAGAAAGGAAAGAATAGGTTTGTGAGCTAAAGAGTCAGAATAAATAAAATTTCGTACCAGTCAATGCTCAAGAGTTTAAAGAACATTTCAATTGCAACTCAGCAGTCTAGACACTAAGCAACTTATAGTCAAGGCCTCTTGAAATTGAGCGCAATAGAGTTTGGAAAATTTCGAAACCCACTGGAGAGGTTAGATACCCATTCTTATGGAGTCACAACCTTATTACACATTCTGGAGAATATCTGTGGTACTTTTGGATGGATACATGCGCAAAATAGAAAAGAGCACCTACCTTGAGTTCTCCTGGATCGCCTTGTTGCTGATTATAACTATTGGAGATTGATTTGTTGTCGTTGACGCTCGCTCTACCGCCGCTAACAAAGAAAGTCATTCACACCGAGCTAAATATCCAAGTTTTATCAACCACCTATGGATATTACACTCACAACTAAGATACGAAGACAAGATGAACTTACCTTGCCGCTGACGATTGGCACGCTTATGATCTAGCTGCTGAAAATGATGAAGAGGAGCCGGCCGCAGCAGACGAAAGCACGGAGCCAAACGAGCAACAAAGAAAGAAGAGGGTCGATACCCCTTTTCATACGAACAGAGTTCTAGAGTTTGAACAGACGAAGGATTCCTTCTTGCTCCATGAACGAGAATGGATGACTGAGCGCACCGCACCCATACCCCATAGCTGAGCTAGCAACACGTTACTACGAAAGCCACTGGCCGCATGATCCCGTTGCTGCATGTCAATTTATATTTCCCTGGTAATATCTACCTGCTTTTTCTGTTCAATTTTATTTTTCGTCTGTCATCATCTACTGCATACCCCGCAACAATGTCACTGTTACGTGCTAAGCAGCGGAGGTGTTGATGGTGGTTTTTAGCTTAGGGAAAAAACTGTAAAAGTCTGTCTACCTGACCCAGCATCAGAAGTAGTAGACCTTGATATATCTATATTTCGCAAGGAATTTGGAGAATATATCAGAATATGATGAGTGCCTATGTATCTCTTCACATTATATTGAAACTCAAGCTCCTAGATGAATTGTTCACTAGTATAGAGCCTAATGAGTATTTAAGCTCCTAGTTGCATTACTCACTAATGCCGGAGCCTGCCTAGTGTTTTCCTATGTTATGTTCTCAGCTGAACTCTTAATATTTACATGACATGACGATTAATGTTCACTCGCAACGGAGTAGCATAAATCTCCCGAAGTGTCAATATTGAGACCTGCATGAAAACACTCACATAGGCTATATCACCGTCTGATAAAGAGATCTGCGTGTTCACACACCTTTTACTTGAAAGTTAGCACGATTGAACGCGTTTAAATTCCTTAAGAGAAATCTAGACTGTCCATATCAGTCTTAAAAAACGATCAAGGCCGCACGATTTGGCCACACGATTTGGCCACATAATTCAATAGGCCTAGTCTCTCCTAGCGGAACTAGGCGATCACTAGGATGACTACCGACGGGCCCACTAATACCCCAACTTGTCGGACTCCACCTAGCACACTTTAACGTCATCAAACGCTAACCCCAAACATGGGTGATCGCGCTGTTGAAGAAGAGAGCTCAAACGAGCTAAGACCGGCCAAAACGGTCTCAGAAACATCATGGCCGTCCAACTTAGCTATCCTAGTTGGACGGCTTAGATCTTCCTTCGAATAATTAAAGAAGTGCTAATGTGTTCACCGTCAACCCAACTCCATACTTGGCCGATCGACTTGCTCATAGCAAGACCAGAGCGCATCAAATCGCCGACCCAAAGTAGGGTGAACGTGCTGTTTGAAAACCCTAAAAATGTTTTGCGGCAACACACTACAATCGAAAATCGATCATGACCACCCATCTTCGCCAGCCGAATCGAGTGGCTTAGATCTAATTTTAGTTGTCCAAGGAGATGTCAGCATGCTCACGAGTAGCCCGTCTTTGCACGTGCCAAACGACCTGTTCAAATCAGCGCCCAGCGATTTGATTCGATTTGCCAAAAGAGGGTTGTCCGCACGGCTTCTAAACCCTAAATCGAACAAACGGCGTTATGCAACTGCCGCAAATCAATCGCGTTCGTCCATATTTGCCAGCTTAGTCGAACGACTTAGATCGGATTCTAGATGGCCAACAGGGTGACGATGTAATCACCGGCCAACCTTCTTCCGTGAGGAGCGACCGTCCAAGTTACATCTTGCTCATGGCCTCCGATCGATCACCCAAAAGTGCCCATTGGCGCTACTTCAACAACAGTCATTAACTGCCGCAAATCATCTCAGCCACTCAACTTGGCTAGCCGATTTAAGCGGTCCAGATCTAAACTGGATCGACCGATAGGATTTTAGAATGGATACCAGTCGCCACTCTCCTATAAGTCCTGTTTTTTTTTCTCGGTCAAATAAAATTAATTAAAAAAAAAAGCGAAAATTGTACAGGGACAAGGCTTTCGTAGTGACTAGACGTGAGGCCATCCACCAGAAAATCTATTTGAAGCGATAATAATCCCTTTCAGGCCATTCTACAGACGGAATAAAACCTGGTCTACCCTCATAATACTCAAAAATATCTTCAGCCAGCAAACATGCTTGCTTGGCCGAAGCATCAGCTGAGAAATTAACTTCCTTATAGCTATGAATATAGCGAATGTTGTTGTAAAAAGACTTCGCCATTCTCCACTTCTGCACGAGCTACCAAGGCAGCTCACCCTTTTGAAAATCTTGGATGAAACTCATCGAATCTGAACGAATGCAAATATTCTTCACATTCCATCTCTTGGCTAACATCGCACCATAAATAACTGCACACACTTCCGCATAATAATTTGTTTGCTATCCAAGGCTAACACAAAGAACGCCAAGCACTTCTGAGTTGGCATCACGAAAATTAACACCAGAACCAGCTTGGCCTGGATTTCCAAATGACGCGCCATCACAACAGATCATGATTTCATCATGATTAGGAGGAGACCAACTAACCTCAATCGGAGTAGACGTTTTGCATGATCTATGACTCACCTTGAAATAATTCAAAATGCACAAATCTGCTAAATTGTTGTACATATGGCACTTCATTCTAATTGAGTTATCACGAATTACCTAATAAACTCTACCTTTAAAACCAAGCCATTGAACTGCCATACCTTCAAAATAAGCTTTGTTTCGCAGCTTCCATAATTCCGTGACAATTGCGAGATTTGCAACAAGCCAAAGATCTTTTATCATCATGATACGTCCCTTAGCACTCTCCTATAAGGCCTGACCGGCCACTCCTTGGGATGCGTGCGTAGCTCTTACCAACTCCCTGAAAGAGAACGGTCACGCTCCTTTTAAGACGCTAATTTCCGCGACTGACTTAGACGAGCTTGGAATCAATGATGCTTTGTATACATCGATTGTAAACGATGTTTTGTAAATATTGTTTCTACAAATAATTTTGACCTAAAAGCACCATGTGTTGCTTTTAACGGCATATCTCATGACTTGACCCATTTACTCGAGACATCAAACATGTCACAAACTGGGGGATACTCACTGGGTATCGGTCTGGCGGTTTATAGCGTGCGGCGTGCAACGCGCCCATTACGAGAACGTGTCAGGGAAGAACGGATGGTTAACAACAATGAGAGTAGTGGGTAAAAGTGTGACCATTTTTCCTCGTAAACGTGGTGATCACCACCTTTTACACAACTCCATTTCTACACTGCTTAATCACCTCCACTTCCTACGAGATCAGGGGTACTCGAACATGACTTGTATAAATAGGAATTCAACCTATTTCGACAAGACACAAGTCTTATCAACACAAGCACCCAGAAACCATTTTCTGATACAAGTCGTAAAACATCCACACCTTCATAATTCAACATTCTGATCTCAAACACCTTCTTTGCTTCCCTCCCTAAGATCAACCCTTCTTTCACCTTGTGACCGAATTGAATTTGGAACGACCATTTCTTGGTTTAGGCCGGAGTCTTACAAATTGATCTCTCGAATCTAAAAGTACTCCCGCGCAGTGCATTTGTTTAGGGTTTGAATTCGTTTCTCATCAACACACCCAAATTTACCAAAAACAGCAGAATCAGTTTTTACCCTCAAACAGGAGGATGCTCACAAAACAGCTTTTCAAACGCAGTATGGAAATTTATTATGTTGTGATGCCCTTTGGACTAAGGAACGCCGGCGCAACCTATCAGCGGGTGATGGTAGCTATTTTTCACGATATGATGCACCAGATAATGGAATTATACATAGACGATATTGTGGTGAAATCTAGGGCGCGAGAAGATCACTTGGATCACTTGAAGCGCGTTTTTGATAAGTGCGGAAAATATCACCTAAAGATGAACCCTCTCAAATGCGCTTTTGGTGTTACTTCCGGAAAGTTCTTGGGATTCGATGTTACAAACAAAGGAATGCAAATCGATCCGAGCAAGGTGGAAGCGATAACCACTATGACGCTTCCCGCAAATGTGAAAGAGTTGCAAACTTTTATAGGAAGAATATATTATGTCTGGAGATTTATCCAAGGGTTGGCACAGCTATTGTCCGCCTTCTCATCATTGTTAAAAAAGAACAAGCCATATGAATGGGGAGATGATCAAGAGCGAGGCTTTCATAAGCTTAAGGAATGTCTGATTAGCGTGCGAGTCTTACGACCACCTGTCAAAGGTGAACCACTTTACCTATACACAAATTTTACTAGCATGGAAGTCGGAGCAGTGCTAGCCCAAGACCTCGAAAATGATCAACTATGTCTGATCCACTACATCAGTAGAGGCTTCAGAGATGCGCAGTTTAGATACTCAAAGGCGAAACAAGCATGCTTAGCGCTCATTTACGCCACACAGAAATTGAGATCGTACTTTCTCACTCACGAGACCATAGTGGTGGCAACTTTAATACAATTGCCTATCTAGCCACCAAACCTGTCTTATCCGGCAGGACATCCCGATGGCTACTGCAGTTATCAGAATTTGAAATAAAGTACCAGCGGTCCAAAGGAGTGCACGGACATGCGCTTGCTTATTTGTTGGCAACATTTCCAGGAACAAACATGATGGAAATAAGTGAAGAGATACCTGGAGAGGTCGCAGAGGCAGAGGAAGAAGGGCGATGGGCAATGTTATTTGACGGATCATCATATGGTTCCCATGGAGGAGCGGATATAGTTTTCGAAATACCTAAACGAGACTTGTTCTCGTTCGCCTTCAAGTTGGATTTCGAGTGTAGTAATAACGTAGCGGAGTATGAGGCATTAATCCCGGGGCTACATATGGCGGAAGAACTCAATCTGGGAGCGATAGACATAAAAGGAGATTCAAAGCTGGTTACGACTCAAATATCAGGAGACTTCCAGGTAAAAGAGGCGCACTTAGCTCCTTACGGAGCAGAAGTCCAAGAGTTGATAGCAAAGAGAGGAAGTACCACCATCGAGCATATGGGAAGAACCACTAACTGCCATGCCGATGCGTTAGCCACTTTAGCTGCAAAGATGCAATTGAATGAAGCGGATGAAGGGACAGTAGTAGTGAAGAAGAGGGTGCTACCAAGCACTTGGAAGGAAGACGCGGCGTTTGAACAAAAGGATGACTGGAAAGCGGCTTACATTGAAGATTTAACTAAAGAAGCGGACGAACAACTGCTTCCCACTAAAGTGCTAAAGCAATTTGTAGTAGTACGAGGAGCTTTATATTATCGAACACCCGGGCGAGCCCTATCCCGCTGTGTGGGGAAGATAGAGGCACAAGAGATACTAAGCCGTGTTCACACAGAATCCTGCGGACAGACAGGATGAATCCCATTGTGTCGCCGCCTTCAGAGAATGGGTGTATAGTGGACGAGCATGGAAGTTCAAGCGGTGACAGTAAAAGATAAGTGCTTAGATTTTCAAGTGCCTCCACAACAAACAGAGGTGTGCAGCGCGAAAATAAAAGATTAGAGGCAATCATATATAAATTTCAGCATAAACGTTTGCCGCAAAATAGGCGAGACGCGCTCAAGATTTAGCGGAAAGTCGGTCGATTCTTTTTGAACGAAGGAATCCTCTATAGGAGAAGCTATAGGGACACAATATTGTGTTTCCTATCACAATAAGAAATGGATGTAGTAATGGCTACATCCCATAACGCGGAGCATCAAGGTATGAGGAAACTATTTATACAACTATACGAAGGGGGATTCTACTGACCCACGATGAAATTTGATATGGCTGAGCATATGATAAGGTGTCACCAGTGTCAAAGCCACAGACCATTAATCCACGCTCCGTACATATTGTTGTATAGTGTCGTTACTCCTGGCGTTTCCATAGATACGGACTTTATATCATTGGGAAGATCACTCCAACTTCATCCGGACGACATAAGTACATTATCACCGCAACCGAGTATTCATCAAAATGGGTGGAAGCTATTCCGCTCCGTGATTACTCTGGAGACACTATTGCAGCACTTATCAAGGAGCATATCATATGCCGATTTGGCGTGCCGATGATTATTCGCTCGGATAATGCAACTTCATTTGTCAACCAGATGGTCAAGGAATTTTTAGATCAGTATGGTATTAAATTTCATACTTCGACTGTTTATTACCCTCAGGGGAATGCACAAGAATAATCTACCAATAAAACAATGTTGAGAATATTAAGTCGATTGGTACATGATCATCACAAGGGCTGGCATGAGCACCTACCGCTTGTACTGTGGGCGTACCGCATTTCCAAAAGAAATTCAACTGGGCCTCTCCTTATTCCTTAGTATATGGGGAGGATGGAATACCACCGACAGAAATTGTCATCCCTTCAGCGTGAGTAGCTATGGCTAGTCTCAATACTCCAGACGAGGTTAGTCGATTTTCCCACCTTGACACTTTAGAGGAGCGAAGAGCCAAAGTTGAACGGTTCGCGGACAAGTATACGCAGAGGATACCGAGATACTACAATCAGAAGGTGAAGGAAAGACTTTTCTCCGTAAATGACGTATTCACGAAGATCGCCCCGCACGTTCAACGAAATGAAAAAGCAGGAAAGTTTGCCGCGAACATGGAAATCCCTTATATGATTAGTGAGGCAGTGTAGAGTGGATATTACTACCTCAAGCGAATGAATGGATCACTGATCAATACCCCTATCAATGGTAAATGGTTAAAAACCTATTATGCATAAATATACGCTGGACGACTGGTTATCAATAATATATGTATTCTTAGCGTAATTATGTGTCACTATAATTATCCCCGAGTCTGGATAGGTTCCGTGCACGACCAATGAAGTGCACCAATAGCCCCGAGTCTGGCTATATTCCGTGCATGGCCAATGAAGTGCACCAATATCCCCGAGTCTGGTTAGGTTCCGTGCATGACCAATGAAGTTCACCAATAGCCCCGAGTCTGGCTAGGTTTTGTGCACGACCCAATGAAGTGCACCAATAGCCCCGAGTCTGGCTAGGTTCCGTGCATGACCAATGAAGTGCGCCAATAGCCCCGATTCTGGCTAGGTTCCGTGCACGATCCAATGAAGTGCACCAATAGCCCTGAGTTTGACTAGGTTGCATGCATGACCATTAAAGTGTACCAATAACCCCGAGTCTGGCTAGGTTCCGTGCATGACCAATAAAGTGCACCAATAGCCCCGAGTCTGGCTAGGCTCCATGCACGACCAATGAATGCACTAATATTCTTGAGGATGACTATAGATATAGCATACGAGATAAATGTTGGTCCTGACTATTTGATCTGCGATACGCTTGATCGCTCAAGTAAGGAAAGAATAGATGGAGCACAAATATAAAAAGAGTATAATCCCAAAGGTACACTTTGGGCAACGACATTGCGTAGAATATACTAAAATACAATCAAGGATAATATAATTGATATTCATTGATATACGAGTATAAACAAACGGAGTAATACACGAAGCGGATAAAGCGAAGCATTACATGGATAAAAGCTTAACTAGTTACTCTAAAATTTAAAGAAACGAAGATAGGACTGAGCGTGCATGGCTTAGCCTACCACGCACAATGATTAAATTATTCTTTCGATGTTCCATCCGGGCATGGGCGTTAAAAAAAATCTCAAATGCCCTATCTGAAGTCATGGCATTCTCCACTGAAGGGTCGACTCGATAAGCGCTCAACCGATCCACATATAAATCCATTGCATGAAGGTACTGCATCTGGTTTACTTCAAATAAATCCTCACAATCACGAGCAAGTTGGGCATTCCCGGTAACAGTGGCTTGTAACAATTCCATTTTCTGTTTCTTAAGGAACAGAGATAACACACTGACTGATTCTCCCATGGGTTTTAATCGTTCTTTCCTAATAATCTCAAAGATATATATATATATATATATATATCAAAAGAGCTGCTTCAACAGACTTCACAGACTGATCCACTTCAATACATCGAAAATGAGTAATCAAACGCTGCTCGCGACAATAACCACGATATTCAAGAAGAGTCATATCAAGCAGCCCGCCTTCACTTTGAATCTTCATCACAATATGGTCCGTAACCGCTAATTGTTCATGCCAGCAAGAATTCTCGATTTCAAATGTATGACGTGCAAGACACATCATCGCTAAAAGGCGATTTAGGTACCTTACTTATAAAACCAACCTCACACTATTAGCCATGAAACACGGGATAAACACTTAAAAACTATTTACTTTGATAAATAAAGACAATTCTTATATATATAACCAAATAACACAACACCCAAGAAAGAATTTACGAATCCCTTAAAAAAAGGGGGGGGGGGATGATGGTAACAACCTTCTTAGGAACGTTCAGCTATAAGAGAGTGGCAATGAGCAATATCTTGATCCAAGTCTTGCATCATCAAAAGCACTTCACCATCTAGAGTAGTGGAGTCGGTATAAGCATTACGCACCTCCTCAAACACTTGATGAACCTTGTGCATAACATTAATGGAAGCACGGGCTTCTCGAGCCATGTATAGCGTCTCCTTATGTTCCTCATAAGATTTGCGTGATTTATTCAGAGCAATCAATCGATGAGTGTTAGAGAATTGCTCGGTCGAACTCGCATGTGTTGCTATCTCAAGCATGTTTGACAGTATTAGTGATCAAAACCATAAATCTTGATTTCTAGTCTACTATAGCTAAGGTTTCGGACTAGGATAGAGAGTGTAGTTGAGCTCAAGAACTCCATGGCAATCATCATACAAGACGAATGACTGCTCAAGGAACTGGTGGATCTTCATCGACTAAAAGGTATGTGGAGACTTGAACTTATCTATCACTCAAAAGTCTATTTATCTCCTATCTTGAGACAAAAGTCGTTTTGCTATATAGACTTAGATTATACACATTTGGTATTTCGAGCCGAGTTTACCTCGCCTATCTATTTCTCGAAATATGTGTTGGTAAAGCTTTCACTTTATCCAAGTTCATCTTTACCTAGTGACGAAAGTCATGTTATGTTTCAATCACTTTGAAAATTGCTCTGACGAGAAATGGTTTGTGAATAAACCTATATAACATCCTCTGAGAATGTTTGAATGATTGAAATGAGAGTTTAGACTATATAACTATTTGGAGGATATGAGCATTATTGTGGAAACACATATATGTATAAGTCCTTATTGCTTGAACCGAAGTTTGCGAACTTTGTTGATCAAGTGAACCGAAGAAGTGAGTGAGCTAAGTCCGCGAACTGGCGAAGTTCTCAAACCCGAGAACTTCTGTTGGAGTTTGTGAACTACATCCAGGAACTTAAGTCCGCGAACTTGAGTAGGTTATGTCTAAAAACGATGTTTAGTGAACTTATCTTTATAAACTAAGGAATGAAATACAAACCGTGGCTATAGAGTTCATGAACTGATTCATGTGAATCAAATCGTTTTTTGCTTCAATTGTGTCTTGTGTAGTACATAATATTTCCTTGCAGTTGAACAACTCTCTAACTAGTTCATTTGAGTCATTTGAACTAGTTGTGGTGAAGAAGAACATGGTTGATATGAAAGTGATCATATGGCTAACCATTTGGTTAAATATTGTTGAACCAACTAATGTACAAGTTTGGGTACGGTTACACAAGCCAAGAAACGTGCATTTCATTTGTGTATAACAAGCTATGTTTTCGATCTAACGGTTGATAAATATTAGCTTGAATCTAATCAGGTTTTCATCTAACGGTGAATATTGAATGCTTTGTTACAAAGCTAACATTGATTGCAAACCCTGATTTGAAAGACTATATAAGGGAGAACTCTAGCAACTGGGAAACCTAATCCCCACACATTCTGTGTGATACTAGTTGTGCTAATCTAGAGTCGATTCTCCTTTAACCTTTGGTTTCTTCTTCTAAACCAGGTTAACGACTTAAAGACTTCATTGGGATTGTGAATCCTGACCGATACTACTTTTCTTATAGTTGTGTGATCTGATCTTGATGTTTATATCGTACGCGTACAACTGTAATAATTGGCTTGAGATTTCTATCTTCGATAGGCAAGATAAAATTAATCACAAACATCTTTGTCTCATTGTTTGTGATTCCACAATATTTTTTTTTCGCTGCGTCGATTAAGACTATTGTGAGGTGATTGATAATACTAGGATGTTCTTCGGGAATATAAGTCTGGATTATCAATTGGTTCATGTTCACCTTGATTTATCAAAAGACGGAACAAAACTCATAGGTATATTCGTCGGAGATGGATTTATCTATTATCATAGAGTTTTCTGTGTGATACAGATTTCTTTATTAAAGTATTTGACTTTGGGTTGTAGCAACTCTTAGTTGTGGGTGAGATTAGCTAAGGGAATCAAGTACGTAACATCCTGCTGGGATCAGAGACGTATGAGCATAATTGTACCTTGGATCAGTGTGAGATTGGTTGGGGTTCAACTATAGTCCAGACCGAAGTTAGTTTGGAGTAGGCTAGTGTCTATAGCGACTTAATACAGTCTGGGTTCAATCTGGACTAGGTCCCGGGGTTTTTCTGCATTTGCGGTTTCCTCGTTAACAAAATTTTGGTGTCTGTGTTATTTCTTTTCCGCATTATATTTGTTTATATAATTGAAATAATACATGTTGTGCGTTGTTCAATCAATTAGAATATCTGACCTTTTGGTTGTTGATTTAAATTGATTGACACTTGGATATTTGTCTTTGGTACCATCCAAGTTATCTCTTTTTCATAAAGACTCGCAGATTTCTATTTTCTTGAGTATAGATCAAATTAGGAGATTGAGATATAAACTCGTTGATATACTTTTTTATTGATTGAGTCTAACTGTCTAGTTGATTCTGTAGAAAGTATATTGGATTTTGTCCATACAGATTGCTAAGCGAAATATTGGGTGTGGTTATTAGTCCCCCGCTTTTTCAATTGGTATCAGAGCAGGAAACACGTTTAAGACCTTACAAGTATGTGTTTGTAGCGATCTGACTCTGTGGACAGTAGTGCCATCTCAATAAATGCACCACAAGATCCAGGGATTTCATAATTATCTTCCATGATTGATTTGATAAAATTTGTAGAAGAAATTCTATGTAAACCTCCACCATGTTTAAAATCCCTTGAAGTATTTTCAGGGCTTGAAAAGAAGCTTGAGAGCTTATCTCTTGATGTTGAGTTATACCTCCAGAAAGAGCAAGAATCTCTTGACAGTCTAAATCCAGTTATGATGAATAATATTCATATTGAGGTTGATATTGATTTAATAATCAGTGAAATCAATGCTTCTCCTCTGCTTAATCCAATTAGTTGTGATAAACTAAACGAATTATAAGAGGACTTTAAATCTCAGTCATCTGAGTGTATCACCTCAAAGCATGAATTGATTCGTTGCTCAATTCCTGATACTTCCTATCTAGATAGTAGTATTATCTTCTTTTATGAAGAATCTAGGACGTATATTTTTATCAAAAGAGTTTCCCTTCGCAATACTAAAAACTATCTGCAGAAACTGTTTTTTATAAGTTGGAAAACAAGAAATCGGAAACACAAATCTTTTTGTGTTCTCTTGAAGTTCTTTGATAGACTTATAAAAACAGTTCCTTGGGTGTTTCTCAACACTACAAGATTTAAGAGTTGTTGGAAAGAAACTCTTTCTTGGTGCCATGTTGAGCAATACATTGTTCACCTCAACACAACTTGTTTGTGTTGAAAGTGCATCCTCACCAAGAAATGCCCTGGTATGTATACGGTGAGGGAAGCACAACAACTGGGGCGTACATATTATATTCGGTAAGGATGTATAATTCAATTGGACTTTTCTAAAAAGGTATGTCTATAAACTTGAGCAAGTTTTATGTTTTAGTTACTTGTTTGAGTACTTATAATGATCCGTGTACCTTGATTATCGTTCATTTCTACCTAACATGATCTGTGTTTAAGGTTCTTAAATGTTTAGGTTTGAAAACATTAGTTCGGGATGTTTGGACTTCATGGTACACATACCAAGTATGCATACCATCATTTAAAACCAAAATCCAGGGGTTTAAGTTCGCCAACCCCGTCTGCATACTGCTCCAGGGATACGAAAATTCGTTTGCAAACCCGTATGCATACTTGACGTCGATATTCGGTAAAATTGTTTTGGCCGTAACTTCTTCGTCCGAAATCGGATTGACCTCATTCATTTTGCACTCTCTTCCTCTTTGAATTCTCTTCAAAATGGAGATGAGAAACTTTGAATTTGGATGAGTTAAGATTGGTATTTGTCCTGTCTCTTGTTTTTGAGTGTTTTGCTCCATTTCGTCGCACTTGTTCCACTTCTCTTGGACTTGGGCACTTGGATTCATGGAGTAGTACTCTTATAAGCTCATGTGTAGATTTTACAAGAATGTTGTTGGTGAATCACAAAGAAGGAAGTTCAAGAATGGGCAGTAGTACGCATTACTATGGGATTCTTGAATGTTCACAATCATTTTATGTGAACTATGGTGCATGGTCGTTAATGACTTTGTATGTTCTTCTTTGTTAAGAAAATATTTTTATACGCCTTTGGTAGCTATTATTGGTGTAAATCCATGCGAAAAAGATTGATTCTACTTTTATTTTTTATTTGTAAGGACAAATGATCTTGTATGTGCATTACGAGTTTGTCTTGATGCGTGGGAAACTTCTTATGAGAATTTATTCTTATTTTTGAGAAGGATAATCACAGTTTGGAATAACCATTATTGTGATGACACATAGCTATGTCCAACGTTTACATCTTCATGTTTTTATATTTATTGGTTTAAATTCTAAATTGGTTTGGAAGATGATTTTTGCAGTATTAATCTTTATGGTTTTATATATTGCAATATTGTTATGGGACATGTGTGTTTACGTCCGTGAACTTGATTGTCCCATACTTTGTCAAAAGTAGAGTTGTTCGTGAGTTGATATGTATGTATTAATGAAAGAATGAATTGACTTTTGACAAATACAAAAGTTAAGCCTATTATGTCAATTTTTGATGGAAGATAGGTTAAAATCTTTTTTTTTTCAAGGATTATGTCTATTGGATGTCATGGTGCAAATGGTGATGGAAAAATATAATGAATCCTTGTGTATACCGCAGTAATTGATTTTCCCTGATCCATATTTTATGTATTACTGTGAGGCTCCGTAATGTGTCTTATGTTGAGCACTAAACAACCAAGTTGATTATTTTTATGATTAGCTTTGTTGTTGTTCCGTGAGATACTTTATGTCGAGCATTTGGAACTAAATTAATCATCTTGTTTGATTATTTAGTTATGACTCTGTAAGTTTTCTTATGTTTGAACGTTTTTGACTGGGTTGATTATTTTCATGATTAACTTAGTCATTGATCCATAGATTCTCTTATGTCGAGTATGACCAATTAAATTGATTACTTTTGTGATTAGTTTAGTTGTGTATTTCGATTAGATTAATTGTGGGTTTTCTTGTGATTAATCTAATTGAGTGTTTCTAAGTCTCCATAAGTTTACTTGTATTGAGCATTTCCAATTGAGTAAATCATAGGTTCTCTTATGATTAATTTAATTGAGTTTTTTTTGGATTCAAATTCATACTTGTATGTAATTTGTTATGTCCAAAGAAATCCTTCTTTTCTTTTTGAAATTAAGGTCGCTCTTGTTGTTCTTTCGGGAATGACATAATATGGGGAGAGTTCTTTTGAACTTGTGCTTAATTTCCAAATCTTTGTGGGGAGTGCGGGTGTGGAATATTTTAGGGGTTATCTTGTATCTTCATAGACTCCTTGATGAATGCATTTAGCTTCGGATTTATGATTGCATCTAAATAAGATGATATATGCTTTCTTTTGTTCATGAAATGTCTCTTTCGAAAATTTCATTAGGATCCCCTTCTTGTACTTTTGCCAATTTTATTGACAAAAAGTGGGAGAATTAATATGTAGTTCACACTACAATACATATGGTTTTGGATCGTTATGTAAGGGGGAGTGGTTTCCATGTGAGATGGAGTATTGTCTAAGGGGGAGTGAGATATCACCATAGTATTGTTGTTAAAGTTGTGTTACAGTTGAACTTTGACGCTGTGTAATGATACTATGACACTATATAACAATGATTGAGAACTCTTGTTTTCTCGTTGTTATAGCTACGGATTTTCAATAACGGTGATGATAAACTTACAACCTTTGGGATCATTGGTGTACTTGGAAGTGACGAATATTTCAAGTAATGTTGAAGATTAGGCATGTGGAATAGGAGCTACAAAAGTTTATTTATATATTTTTTGTATTCCATATGTATTGATAGTTTTGTCACTAAAATTGACAAAGGGGGACATTGTTAGAGCATTGCTCGATCGAACTCGCATGCGTTGCTATCTCAAGCATGTTTTTCAATATTAGTGATCAAAACTATAAGTCTTGATTTCTAGTCTACCATAACTAAGGTATCGGACTAGGATAGAAAGTGTAGTTGAGCTCAATAACTCCATGGAAATCATCATACAAGACGAAGGACTACTCAAGGAACTGGTGGATCTTCATCGACTAAATGGTATGTGGAGACTTGAACTTATCTATCACTCAAAAGTATATTTATCTCTTATCTTGAGATATAAGTTGTTTTGCTATATAAACTTAGATTATACACATTTGGTACTTCGAGTCGAGTTTACCTCGCCTATCTATTTCTCGAAATATGTGTTGGTAAAGCTTTCTCTTTATCCAAGTTCATATTTACCTAGTAACGAAATTTATGTTATGTTTCAATCACTTTGAAAATTGCTCTGACGAGAAACGGTTTGTGAATACAACTATATAACGTCCGCTGAAAATGTTTCAATGATTGAAATGATAGTTTAGACTATATAACCATTTGGAGGATATGAGCATTTTTGTGGAAACACATATATGTATAAGTCCTTATTTCTTGAACCGAAGTTTGCGAAATTTGTTGATCAAGTGAACCGGAGAAGTGCGTGAGCTAAGTCCGCGAACCCAGTTTGCGAACTGGAGAAGTTCTCAAACCCGAGATTTTCTGCTGGAGTTTGTGAACTCCATCCGAGAAATTAAGTCCGCGAACCCAGTCCGCGAACTTGAGTAGGTTATGTTTAAAAACGATGTTTAATGAACTTATCCTTATAAACTAAGGAATGCAATTGCAAACCGTGGCTATAGTGTTCATAAACCGATTCATGTGAATCAAATCATTTTTTCTTCAATTGTATCTTGTGTAGTACATAAGATTTCCTTGCAATTGAACAACTTTCTAACTAGTTCATTTGAGTCTTTTGAACTAGTTATGGTGAAGAAGAACATGGTTGATATGAAAGTGATCATATGTCTAACCATTTGGTTAACTATTGTTGAACCAACTAATGTACAATTTTGGGTACGGTTACACAAGCCCAGGAACGTGCATTTCATTTGTGTATAACAATCTATGTTTTCGATCTAACGGTTGCTAAATATTATCTTGAATCTAATCAGGTTTTCATCTAAAGGTGAATATTGAATGCTTTGTTACTAATCTAACATTGATTGCAAACCCTGATTTGAAAGACTATATAAGAGAGAACTCTAGCAACTGGGAAACCTAATCCCCACACATTTTGTGTGATACTAGTTGTGCTAATCTAGATTCGATTCTCCTTTAACCTTTGGTTTCTTCTTCTAAACCAAGTTAACGACTTAAAGACTTCATTGGGATTGTGAAACCAGACCGATACTACTTTTCTTGTAGTTGTGTGATCTGATTTTGTTGTTTCTATCGTACGAGTACAATTGTAATAATTGGATTGAGATTTCTATCTCCGATAGACAAGATAAAAATTAATCACAAACATCTTCGTTTCATCGTTTGTGATTCCACAATATCTTTTTTCGCTGCGTTGATTAAGACTATTGTGAGGTAATTAGTCATACTAGGTTGTTCTTCGGGAATATAAATCCGGATTATCAATTGGTTCCTGTTCATCTTGATTTATCAAAAGACGGAACAAAACTCATAGGTATATTCGTGGAAGACGGATTTATTTATTATCATAGACTTTTCTGTGTGATGAGATTTGTTTATTAAAATCTTCGACTTTGGGTCGTAGCAACTCTTAGTTGAGGGTGAGATCATCTAAGGGAATCAAGTACGTAGCATCCTGCTGGGATCAGAGACGTATGAGCATAACTGTACCTTGGATCAGTGTGAGATTGATTTGGTTTCAACTACAGTCCAGATCGAAGTTAGTTTGGAGTAGTCTAGTGTCTGTAGCGGTTTAATACAGTGTGTGTTCAATCTGGACTAGGTCCCGAGGTTTTTTCTGCATTTGCGGTTTCCTCGTTAACAAAACTATGGTGTCTGTGTTATTTCTTTTCCGCATTATATTTGTTTATATAATTGAAATAATACAGTTTTTTCGTTGTTCAATCAATTAGAATATCTGACCTTTTGATTGTTGATTAAAATTGATTGACACTTGGATATTGGTCTTTGGTACCATCCAAGTTATCTCTCTTTAATAAAGACTCGCAGATTTCTATTTGCTTGAGTATAGATCAAAACGAGAGATTGAGATATAAACTATTTGATATACGTTTCTATTGACTGAGTCTAACTTTCTAGTTGATTCTCTAGAAAGTATATTTGAGTTTGTCCATACAGATTGCTAAGCGAAATATTGGGTGTGGTTGTTAGACCCCCGCGTTTTCAATGAGTTTGCAGCATTCCCACTTCATCCTTTAACACCAACAAATGAGCTAACTCCGCTTTCTTATAGGTAGGATGAAAAAGAGCGGACACAACACATAATGTCAAAGCACATCCGCGAAGATTAAGACCCGCTTTTTGGGTGATAAATGCATGGCAATCAGCTATTGCTTGCTCAATATCGGTCATCATGATTATCGACTCTTAGAATAACCGCTCAGCCTTGTTTCAAGCGAAAATATTATCGTCTAGCGCGTGCTGCACTTCTAGAGTCAATTGCCCGGATGCCCGCATCCTCTGAGCCATTGAATACATCTCGTACATCTCATCAAACTGCGCACGTGTGGCCACTCTATTCGCCATTCGTACTTCTCTGAGCATTTCTACTTCAAACTTTACTAGCAGCAAGCGAGATAACTCATGATTCTTCTCATAAGGAATGACTAGCGTTAGAACATGAGCCAGGGAAAAAGCATAACCATGTAAGTGACGAGCCATTTGCAGCAAATCACAATTCACAATAAAGACAATGAAGGAAACCTGAAAGATATTAACTGAAGTGATCCTACTTACCCCTATTTATAGGAAGAAAAACGATAACACCACATTAATTTCCATTCAACCATAATAATAAATGCAAAATAACTAGTTGATAAAATATGTCTTGCAAAAATAAACCATCAAAGTTTCCTGTCTAAATCCAAACAAAAGAAATTAGAAATCATTTTTCAAACCCACTCATAAAGCAACTAAAGGACTAATTAATATCCAAAGTAGTTAGCTCCGCTCTCTTCTTGACAATATGCGCATTAACCTCCTCAGCAGCAGCCCGAGCAGTCCTCAGCTCCTAAGTAGCTCGCCTAACGTCCACCATCAGCCGGTCATATGCTTCCTTCTTGATATTAGCAACATTGAGCATGTACTCTTGATTCAGCTCTTCAATCTCACGAGGCAGTATATTTCGCGCGTTGTGACTCGCCTTTGCCACGTCCAATAAATTTTTGAGCCATTGAATTTGATATTGAAGAAGTGGATAAGTTTGAATAAGGGTATCCCGCTTCCTCAACATAGCCGGATCGATAGGGGTTTCCTCCACGTGATCAAGGCTATCCGTTATATCCAACAAATCCTCATTAGTCACAAATAAAGAACTGGCAAGCATCCCTTCATGAACACACATATGACCGAATCTCTCCACTATGCGTCGATAATTAGCCGCCTTAGTGGAAGAAACCCAGAATCCATGCACTAGATCGAAGCGGTTGTCAACACCAGCTTCCTACGCAGTAATAGTACGAGGATATCGGAATTGGGGATCTTCCGGAGTAGCCATTAGTTTAGCATCAACGTCCACGCCATGAGAAATCTATTGTCTTGGAAGGTTTTTTCCGCTTATCATTAGCACTTCCGGACTCATTCCCTTTGATTGGCAAGTTCGATCCGCTCCCTTTACCTTGGGCACCGTCCCGCTTTCCCATATTCTAATAAAAGAGAAGAAGGCATAAATAAACATTTCAAAACAACAATGAAGCAATGATAATGATAAAAAAATGCACAACACATACCATATCGGAAGGAGGGGGAAGATTGATAGGAGAATGAACCGATCGATGAGAGGAAGAAGAAGAGTTCGACGCGGCTGGCTTTGGGTGATCTAATAAGAGACGAAAGAAAGAGAGAAAGGAAGAAATAAAATGGTTTTATCAGGAAAACATAAGGAATGAAGATGTATATATAGATCATCGGGTGCATTTAATAACAACAACAAAATATTTCTACTGGAACGTGTCAATACTTATAACCCAACAAGAGGTAGTAGGGTATACTCACGAGACTTAGAGGAGGAAGATCTCTGATTTTTGGCGACGCCTTTAGGCTCACTGTCCTCCTGGGAATAATCATGAACAAAATGATCCGACCCAGACTCGCTCGCGGTACCTAGCATATCGGAAGGAGTATGAAGAGGGTGATTAGGATCCTGAATCGTCCTCACAATTAGAGGGTGTGTGGAGTGTAGAGTCATACGATGAGAAATCACTTCAGGACCGCTTTTGCTGATCGATCGGCCTAGTTGACGTTTAACACGCTCGATGAACTAACTTGTGGAAGGTGACCCAATTTTTGGAGCCTGCGGAGAAAATGGAGGGGAAGTATTAGCAGAACTAATGGAAGGTAACCGTGGAACAGGCAGCACACCAGCGTCTCGCTTCATGTTTTTAGCCAGCCGGTCAGTCCTTCACTTGTGGATAGGAAGATTAATGTATTCCTCAAAGAGAAGTCCCCTAGGCTTCCATCCAATAGGAGGGATTACTAAAAGAACATGACACAAACAAATATAAAATAAACTAAAGCAACATTCGACTGGAAACAAAGAAAGAAAAGAAAAGAAAAGAGAGGATACCTTAGTACGAGGAGAACTAACAAGAGGGATTTCCAGGGGCTTTACTGCCGGGGGACGCCTTCTCTTCTTAGAACTTTATGAAGGAGGTAAAGAACCACCTTTCCTATCCTTCTGAGGGGACTCATCACCCGGAAGAGGGTCCCAGTTAGTGATGAGTGGATGGAGAGGGCGACCTTTGTTGCTCGAGGAGATCTTGTATTTTCTGGAAACCTCGTCACTCAGCTTCACGTGACCTGATGCATGCATCTCTGCGAAACCCTCCTTGGTCAGAGCCGGAGCGAAATCCTCCTTGGTCAGAGCCGGAGGAGCATATTGATCCTTGAGAAGATGGTTTAACACGTTCCTATTGACGCCATCGCGATATCCGAGCCACTCACTGGTGATGCTAACTTTCTGCTGAGATTGAGGTTGAAAGAAATCAAAGTGACACTGTCGATCACTCATCCGAATACCATCTTTAAAAACAAAGTGATTAAAGATCTTCTGGATCTCCATCTTCTCAGATGAATAAGGGGAGGGGGGATTATAAGGAAGCCCTTCATCAAAACCAAGATGACGAGCAACACGAACGACGTTATACGCCTCGGATGAAAACTTCCCACTATGAAATCCGGGGAGACGTCCCGGTAGAGTAGAGAAAATGATGTCAAAATCCTCGGATGAAGGCATATCCGCGGAATACATCCTCCGCTGCGACTTAATAACAAAACTATAATGCAAGGAACCAGTACGACCATCTTGATAGGTGATACGGTTGAAATCATCTCCCATTTCCATGAAATACTTGAGCTTAGCCTTAGCCAGAAAACCCTTCTTGTGATAAAGAGCCATCCGACAGTGAGACTGAGGTACCGTCATGAGTCGCTTGGAGCCATCTTCCTGAGTAACCTCTTCTTGCCGCGAGAGAGCAAGGGGATTCATCTGAGGGGGCCTGTATAAAGGAAAGCGTTCCCAAGCCCATGCCTAGATAAAGTTAGCAGGAAAGAAAGTGTCTACTTCATGAGATCTGTCCACACGACGAATGTCGCGCGCCAATAAATCCAAATGGTGATACAGACCGCCCAGGAACATGGGAGCGAGCGGGAATGACATGTCGTGGGATATTAATACTTCCATAGGAATAATCTCATTCTTGATGGTGTCTCGGGGACTGTACCTGAACACATCATGGCATAACCAAAAGAAAAGAAAAGATACTAATTCCTCTCGATCTGTCTCCCCACCACGGGGAGGTATGTCCTCTCATTCACCAGAAAGCAAAGGGGCCCAATACTTAATCCAACAAGAGAAAGAAGCGCAGCGCTTCCCGGACTTAGGTTTCTGGCTGCTCTTTGCCGCCTCTATGTCTCTTACTTCGTCAGATTTTTCGGCAACAGATGACTTCGGACGAGCAACCTTAATGGAGGATGCCATAATCTTTGAGGAAGATGAAACATCAACCGGAGAACCGCGGGAAGCGGACGCAACATCCTTTCCCTTCCTTTTACCTGCCGAGTCTTCTACCTCATTCGGAGCCTCAGTTTGACCTCTCCTGGCGGCTGGAATGTTATAGAACTTTCTTTGGCCGCAATTAAGTGACCGCGAAGATATTTTTCGCTCTGATTGAAAGACTTATGAAGGCAGCAACCTTCAAAGACTGTAGTACCATGGATAGGTAGGACAGTAAGCGCCACTGCATCTTCCAGATTTAGGGTCGCTTCACCCCAAGGGAATAGAAACGTGTAAGGATCAATTCCCCAACGCGCACATAAACGGATCAAGCTATCATGATCTCGCCGTACGTATCTAAAATTTGAAGCATTTAAAGCAGCTTCTATACCTAAAGACCGGATGGTGCTCCTATAATCCGGATTAGAACAAATATAATCTACCCACGGGTCCCAGGCGGCATGAGATCCAGTGGATGAGCGAAGAATGATCAAAGGAAAGGTATAATCTCCCCTATGAACCGCCAAACGGGGCATCTCCTCAGAAGCGGGTATTGGACGCACGTCTGCTTGAGGACGGATAATCCAGTTCGCAGAAGCGGACGGAGGAAAGGGATGATGATTTAGCATGCGCGAAATCCAATTATCATCGGTTGGAAAAATAATAGAACCATCGTCCGCCGCAGGTAGCCGTAGGAGATCTTTAAGTCGGGGACTGCTCCTTATCTCATCCAACGTGTAAGGCTCTAATTTGAAGGGCGCGTCATGATCGGGCGATTCATTAGACATAACGAGTGAGAAGAAAATGGAGGAAAGACAAAAGGATGCAGTAAAAAGATTGAGTACTGAGAGGCAAGGTCTCCTCTATTTATAGGAAGTTAAACGAACGAGCGGTTATTGGATAAGCCAGTAACTGCAGCATCCCAAGAGTCGTGAATTTAAACCACACCAACTCACCAGTCATAACAGTCAAAATCGTCGTATCAATGTGTGACTGTTGACACGGTCTTTGACCGGTCAAACAGTCAGGGGACTAATGTTAATACATGAAAATAACCAATCCTAAAATAGATAGCCCCTTAACCTAGTGAGGGTCCCCTTTAGGATGGAGAGACTAGAGGACCAGGCCTAACCCACTAGGATGGGATAGTTCTAGTCCATCCAAGAGTATATTAAGTTAGTTTGGCTTTATCCCAAGAAGAAATCCTCTTAGGGTTTGATAATAACTTAAGGAAAGGGAAATGGTAGTTTAGTAATATATTAATCTTATGGGCATTTATCCATAAGAAGGTCCTTATAAAAGGGGAAAGGAGGCACACTTACGGGACATCATTAATCCACCATTACTTCTCATAAACCACTCTACACCTTGGGAGTACTTTTTGCGATTAGGTCTAGTTCCTCCTTCCCAAGTTTTACCCCATCAACAGTACTCGAACTTAAGTTTCGGACATTGGTCACAAGCCGACAGTTTGCAAACAGGTGTATAAACTTTAGCTCTGGACCAAATTCAGTTGAAACCATTTGCGAACGGGTAAGCAAACTTAGTTCCCGGAATTCAACAGTTAAATCAGTTTGCAACGAGTATGCAAACTTAAATACCCTGACTTAAACAGTTAAATAAGTTAGTGAACGGGTATGCAAACTTCCGGTCCTGAATTCCGTCAAAACATTTCATACACTAAGTACACAAACCGTAATGTATCCAGACATGGGTTTTAGCTCTTAACTCCCATTTCAGTCATTGAAACATTCCTAGAAGACGACAATAGCTTTCTCACACAAACTATTAGCTTATAAGAAATTTTCAAGTGATCGAATGATCAATACGAAAAATTCCGAGCCTACATCAAATGACTATCTCACACATATCATGTAAGATGTTACCAGGTGATTTTCACATGATCATCTTTTGACTTTCGTCAAGAATAATGATGAACGTGGTTAAATCAAAAATCTTAGCAACAAATATTTCGATAAAGATATAAGCGATTAAAACTCAGCTCTAAATATCAAATGTGTATAATATAAAGTCTATATAGCTATACGACTTTTGTATCAATATGAGATAGAATAGAATAGACTTATGAGTGATAGATGAGTTCAAGTCTTCACATACCTTTTGTTGATGAAGTTCCACAAGCTCCCCTTATTAGTTCTTCATCTTCAATCGATAAACACAGTGAAGTCTAAATCTCAACTATACATTTTATCATAATCCGAGACATAGCTATAAGTAGACTAGAAATCAATACGTATAGTTTTGACAACTAAACTTGACAAACAAGCTTGAGATATCAACGCTTGCGAGTTCGACTGAGCAGTGCTCTAACAGTTTGGTTAAATGTCGATTATTTTCAGGTGCGATTAAATTATTTCTACGAGATAATTAATATTTGATTAATTCTCTAAAAATACTAGACTTATCTGATCACGTGATTGTGACTCATATTTAATATCTTAAGTGTTCATGAAAGTGAGTATTAAGCTTTTAAGTTCAAATCGGCTAGTTTCAGCTAACCACCTTGAACATAATCTTTGTACACGGTTCGGTTACGGTTTCACCTAACCATAGTGTACATCTTTCTTATGTAAATCATATTCAAAGATTCATCTAACGGTGGATATTGTTTGCTTGGTTCCAAAATTATATCAACTTAAACTGTAGTGACCCGTCCCTTCCATCGATACTGTCCCCACTTAACCAGTGCGGTTATCCGGCAGTGTGGGGTTTTCCATGGGCATTGCTGCGGGTTATCCAGCTGCAACTTCGAAATCACCCATCCCTGGATTACTCCCCCCCGAGCATGCTTAACTGCAGAGTTTTCTGCAACTCTAGAACCAATTGTGCTGAAAAGGCCTTGATGTTAAGAAAGGAAAAATCATTACTTATATTCCATTCGGCCAACCACTTCCGAATATCGGGGTATTACAATAGCACCACCTTAAATAGGAGCCTTCCTCGGCTCCTGAATATATATACAATCCCAGATCTTTGACGTTCCCTGCCCCTCATGAGAAGCACCTGGACCAACCCCGTCCAACGTACCTTCCCACCCTCGGAAGGCGGCTCTGATACCATTTGTAATGACCTGTTCCTCCACCGATACTGTCGCACTTAGCCACTACGGTTTTCCAGCAATGTGGGGTTCTCAACGGGCATCTCTGCGGTAATCCAGCAACAACTTCCCAGAAGGTCAACAATTCCTGGATTACTCCCCCCGAACACGCTTAACTGCAGAGTTTTCTGCCAACTTTGGAGCCAATTATGCTGAAAAGGACTTGGTGTTAGGAAATGACAAACCATTTGTTAGAGCATATCTCGGTTGAACCCACCAAGCGTTGGTATGTCAAGTTTGGTTGTCATATTTTAGTGAATCAAAACTCATGTTAATAGTCGCTTGATTATACTAGAGTCAACTTCGTATAGGTTAGCTTGAAAATATTAGGATATGAGACTTTACAAGTATTGCGAAGACTTGAAGATGTGAAGAAGCAAGGAGCTACAACGACAACATCATTCTTCCACTTGAGGTTAGTGATATTTGACTTGAAATTTTTCATTCCCTAACGTATCTTTCAAGTCGTTCATATTGAAAACAAAACTGCGAAGCATGATTGAACTCTAGATAGACATAGTATTAAGTAATACAATACGAGGTTTATTGCTTAACCATTAAACTTTGTAGATAAGACATATACATAA
Organism: Papaver somniferum; assembly: GCF_003573695.1. Taxonomy (NCBI): domain Eukaryota; kingdom Viridiplantae; phylum Streptophyta; class Magnoliopsida; order Ranunculales; family Papaveraceae; genus Papaver; species Papaver somniferum. Next base: position 39,478,846 of record NC_039359.1, read on the forward strand.
TCGTTTAAATGCTATTATGATTATGTATGGGTATGAGGGGAGGATTTCATCATAGGGAACAATGTTTTACATGTGTTCTAAGGAAGTAAATTCATGAACTTGGTTTGTGAATCGAAAAGGAAATCCCCAGGTGTTATTGGTATTGTTATTCATTGCATATATTATGAACAACCAATATGTGTGATTAGTATAACCGTTCATGACTTGTTTGTGTTCTTGGTAAAACTATTCAAAAAGGCCTGACTTATGTATTGGTATGACTTTTATTAGTGAAACCGATCTTAAGTAATCAGCTGAGATAGTATGATCGAGTTTGTGATTTTATTTCTGACCAAATATGGGTAAAGGGGAACCGATCCTAGTAAGAGGTGCAGTACATCACAAAGGGGAATCGATCCTTGTATGAGGTGCAGTAAGTTTATAGCAGAAAGGGAAACCGATCCTATGGACATGTGCAACACGTTTTTAGGCAAAGGGGAACCGATCCTATGAACATGTGCAACACATATAAGTTAGATACCATATATATGTGGGGAACCGATCCTAGTACTTAGTCAACCGATTTTTGGAAAGCTAGTGTGACTGAGCACAATACTCACATGGAGGTAGAACCGAAACTTGTTTTGGTAGAACCGTTACACCCATGATTTGTGATTGAGTGTTCTTAATCAATCGCAAAGTTCTTGAAAGTCAGATGAACCAATTCTAAACTTGTTTAGAAGTGTGGAAAATCAGTTTCAAGGTTGTAAGTATGAAAGAGGACTTACAAAGTAAGGATGTCGACATACTTTGAACACGTGCTGTGAATGTTAATCTTTAATTGTTCAAAGTTATTTCCTTAATAGCTAAGGGAAGAGAATCCCAGGATCGAAACATAAATAAGTTAAGAATATTTTAATTAAGGTTATTAATTTCATTTTTAGGAAAAATAAGAATTAGTAATGTGCATTTACTAATTAGAGTTTTTCCAAGAGATTTCGATCATTATTTTTGGACAGAGCATTTCCAAGAATTATGGAAACCGAATTTGTGCGTTAATAAATATCTTGAGAATATTTTCGGTTTTGGAAATTCCTTGGTGTCCAAGCTTCCTAGTCTATAAATACTTGAAGTTTGCATTTCTAGCAAACTAATCCTTCGTAACAGCAAACTACCTTTTGTTGTGCTGCTACTAGTGAAGTCGCCTATTCGGAGAGGAGAATAACCTAATTAGGTGAAATCTCTTACGACCGCTCTTTTTAAAGTCTTCTTTGGGATTGAGAAGCTCTATTAGTACCGTTGGTGGGAAACTAGATAATTGCGGTTTATCTTGTGTTTTCATTGATTTGATTGACTAACGTTGGTTGAACTTTGATTGCACCTAGTTTGTTTATGCTTGAGGATCTTCTCTTCTGATATAAGATTCACTCAAACTAGTTCCGAGTTTCGACAGGGATCTTTAGACTGTTTGTAGATCTAAAGACGATCTTATGATAATCCATTTTTAACAGACTCCATTCTGTGCATGATTGATCACAATAGATTCAAGTTGTTGTGCGCAGGTATTTATTGAAGATCTAAGAAGATTTGAAGACAAAGAAGATATTGAAGATTTCTGATTTGGGGTTCCTAATCTTTGGTGTGCACAATACTTGTTTCGGTAAAAAGAGGATCCAACTATAATCGGTTTTATCCTTGTGATAGAATTAGATTGATTAGTTGAGTAGACGGGCATCAACACAATTCTTTGGATTAAGAGTGTTGATTGCGAAATCTTAACGATTACTTCGGTAATTGAAAATAAGATAGATCTAAGGACCTGGCGAAGGAGTTTATGTTAAGATAAACAGAAGAGCCTTTGTCCGACTCATATCACTTGGTTGAAGAGAGTTAATACCAAACATATTTGTTGTTCATTTACTGTTTGGTATACGAACCAAAGGAATTGTTCCAAGTACGTGACGTATTTATAAGTTGGAGGCGTAGGAATACAGACGGAACTAGGTGAACTATAGGTTTAGTTGCTTGGTGTCAACTATACGAAGTTAGGTTATTTTGTATAGTGGCTTAATCCTGAGAGTATTCAATTCTGGACAAGGTCCCGGGGTTTTTCTGCATTTGCGGTTTCCTCGTTAACAAAATCTTGCTATGTCATTTACTTTTATTTTCCGCATTATAATTGTTTTATTATAATTCAAGTAAATTACACAAAACGTTAATTCCTATTTACTTGATAAGTAATCCTATTATGTTTGGTTAAGTCCGAACCTTTTTATCAAGTAAACATACTTCGTTGTTGTATTGTCTCGATCTCGTATCCATAGACGATCACACGAAGTGTGAACCGATCAGTTGCATTGTCTCGACTCAGTCCATAGACAATCACTTTCGGAGAAAGAACTTATAGGTAGGAAAAGTTTTAGATTGAGGTATATTTTGGTACCCTCGTCTTTTCACCATTACTTATATTCCATTCGGCTAATCACTGCTGAATATCGGGGTATTACAATACCACAACCTTAAATTAGAGCTGTCCTCTTCTCCTGAATATATTCAAGTCCATATCTCCGACGTTCCCTACCCCCCATGAGACAAGCACCTGGAGCAACCCCGTCCAGCGTACCTTTCCACCCTCGGCAGGTGACCCGTCATCAGCTCTGATACCATTTGTAGTGACCCTATCCTCAACTGATATTGTTCCCACTTACCCACTGCGGTTATCCAACATCGTGGGATTTTTAACGACACTACTACGGTCATCCAACAACAGCTTCCCGAAAGGTATTGTGACTACTCCTGTCCGAGCACGTTTAATTGAGAAGTTTTTCCGCAAAACTCATTCAAGTGTACTCATCAGGCCTAAGTGTTAGGAAAGAACGCATCATTTCTTATATCCCATTCGGCCAACCACTACCGAATATCGGGGTATTACGTAAACCTAAAGCAACATATGCTTTGAATGTCTATAAAAGGGGAACTTCAAACAACTAGGATCTTTGAATCCCGCCATTAATTTTGGTGTGTCCTAGTTGTAACTAGAGTCGTCCTCTTCCTAACCCTTTTAGGGTTTAGCGATTGCAAAGGCTTCATAGGGATTCGTGAAGCCAGATCCAATTATCTTTCCTTGATAACTCGAGTTCCTGATCTTGATCTATTATTGAGTTGCTCACTCGATCAAGATAGATAGAAATCATCAAAGTTCTCTTCGTCTCAAACTTTGTTGATTACACAAGTTATATACTTGTGAGGTGAATAATAATTTAGACTGCACTTCGGGTTGCATAAGTCCGAATTTTGAGGTTAGCTAGGCTTTGTCTATTGCTATTGATTTCCATCACCTTTGATGAAACCTTTTTATTGTAAAAGAAAATCATACAAAGGTTTAATCTGTGGGAGGCAACTCTTAGTTGGTGTGACGTTAGCTAGTTGGTGTGACGTCATCTAAGGGAATCAATTGCGCTGATTTGTGGTTTCCTCGTTAACAAAAATTCTGGTGTCTGTGTTATTTGTTTTTCCGTATTATATTGTTTATCTTTATAATTGATATATCGCAGGTTGTACATTTATCAATCATAGTAGATACATCTGACCTAGTTTGTTGGATACAACTTGATTGATTCTTGGACATTGGTCTTTGGAACCGTCCAAGTAATCTCTGTGTGTTTAGGTTCACATATTTTGTACTGTAGACATTCTAGTCTCAAGAGAGAGAGATAGAGAGATAACACTAGATATTATTCCTTTGGTGAGTTTAACTCTCGGAGCTGTATTGAGTTTGTCCATACCGATTGCCTAAGAAAAAGTTGGTGGTGTATTTTAGTACCCTTGAGTTTTCAATTGGTATCAGAGCAGGAAAATACGTTAAGACCTAACAAGTCTGTGTTTGAAGCAGTCTGACTATATCGACGAGAGTAAAATCTCTGATAAACGTTGCACCAGGTTAAAAGAAACTTTTTCTATGGATTTTGAGCATGAGTCTGATTTTTCAAACTCTCCTAGAGACGAACATTTTATTTCCATAAAACAGTTAGATGTTGACAAGTGTCATCCCTATTATCTTAATGATGAGTCTAACTCAGAAGTAGAACGGGAAGCAGCCAGAGAAAGTTCTGAAATTGTCAAACGTGAATTTCAGGCTTCTGAGGTCATTCGGCTGAAACACAAAGTCAATGCTCTTATCGGTATCATTTCTGAACATGATTCCAAAACAAGGATTTTTCTTGATGAACACGCCAATGTGAAATCGAAAATTGTTTCACTTGAAGCTGATCTTAAAGATAATGCTTTAGAGATCGAACCTTTGTCGAGTAAGAACTTTGTTCCACGTTGCGATAGTGAATCTAAAGAAACTACCATGAATACAGTCTATGTGCAAAGCAATGAGTTGGTAAAAGTAAGAACACCTGCCGTTCATGATATGCTAACAAAATCGTAGTCAAAAATTTTTAAACAAAGTACTACTACTTTGATAAGAGATGATGAGTTAAAATTCTCTGAACAAGAAAAAACTGTGTCTCCGAGGAGGAAAACTTCTTTACAAGACAGGTATGATTAAACTACCTATTCTGATTTCATTGAAACTTAGAAAGTGTGTTATTATTGCAACGCTAAAGGACATGTTCAAAGAAAGTGTAAACTGAGGTTGAAAAACTATCAGTTTGACCGTATTCAAGATACCGTGAATTTGGTTCTGAAGGGTGTAATTGATATTCGGATGTCTAAACCTGTTGATGTGAAATCACATTCAAGCAAATCTGCTTCTAGAAATGTTAGTACTTCATAGTCCACGAATGTTCGAACAAGTAAAAAGGGTAGTATGCAAAATGGTTTAAAAAGATCTTAATGAAACCATCTCAAATATAGGTTATACTCCTCCTAAAAGGATGGAAACTTTTGAAATAGCTCAACAAGCTAACATGAATTTGATCATTACAGGATATAAGGATCTTATTGATAAACTTTCCATTTCAAGACAAGCGATCTCAGATAAGAGTTCTAATCCTATCTCTTATTTTGATGACAGTAATTTCTATGATTGTTTTTCACGTTTGAAAAGAAAGAACAAAATAAAATGACACCATAATTCCTGTGGTGAGCATACAAGTCTCCAAGATAATCAGATTCGTATGTTATGAATTCTTGTTAAGCTAACATTCCCTGATTAAAGTCTTTTCATGAAGATTAATTTTCTTGTGCTCTAAACTCACGTTTGTTGAGATAATAATGCATTAATATTCAAAGAAGAATATTTGTCATATATATGGAAGAACTGTACTATTAAAAAATTGTTATGTGCTCTCTAAAAGAATTTTTTGTTTCTACCCTCAAAATATTTGTTCAAAAACTGTTAGGAACAACGGGTCCCATACCATTAGAAGGTACATGTACCTCTCCTTTGTGACTGTACGAAAAACCTAATATAAAAGGTCATGAACCGACCGTCATCCCTGAGAATACCTCCTTACAAACTCCTTTATATACCTTAACTTGTGATTGAATATTTCTCATCCAAGGTTTTGCACCCAAGCATGTCTCTTGTATCACGTATTCTTGAAAACATGGAGAAAGCTCTTAGTCGCGATGGTATTGAAACATGAGGAAAGAAGAGAACTCTGGTTGATGACGAAGTTGTTGATTCTTACGAAAAATCTTCAGATGTGAACTGCTATTTTGCATTTGATCATCAAGATGTTGAACGGGAAGAGATGATTTCTGCTGATGTTGTCTATGATTTTCTTAAAAAATTTGAGGAAGCCAAACTAGAACTTGTTAAAATGCTAAAAGGTCTAGACATGTTGAAGACTGAGTTGAAAAAGGTTTCTGCTGACCTTGTTCTCATGAAATCTCATGTTCGCGAAACTTCCCAATGATGATATTTTCTCTGAAGAGCTCGTGGATACAGTTTATGACAAATTCAAGGGTCTCAATACCAATGAAGAGTCTGGAAAAATCTAGTTTAATTCGTTTTTCTTATATATCTAGGAAACTTCATGAGAGAATTTATTCTTACTTTTGAGAAGGATAACTAGGTTTTGGTATAGCAAATTTTTTGATTACACAAGATATTTCCAACGATTTTCATCTTGCATGTTCTTAGATTTATTTATTTAAATTCTAGAGGTGTTGGAAGATGAACTTGCAACATGTAATCATTATTGGTTTATTTATTGCAAAAGTCTTATGAAATATTTGTACCTTTACGTTTTTCGTGAATCGAGATGATATTTCATATATGCTCAAAAGTTAAATCTATTATGTTTTTTTAAACGGAAAATAAAACAAGCTCTTTGAGAATTTTCTCACAGTGTTGATCTACTCGTGATCACAGTTTTGTGTTTCCACTGCTTGACACACTCCGTAAGATTTTCTTATGTTGAGTCATATCGATTAAAATTATATTTTTGTCCGTAACTGACATAGAGATTATTTTAAATCGATTTTTGGATACAAATCCATGTGATTTATTAATGTCCAACAAATCCTTCTTTTTTATAAAGCAAGATCACTCATGTTAATCTCTTGGAAATAACATTTAATGGGGGGGAGTTCTTAGATGAACTTGTGCTTAATTGCTATATCTTTGTGGGGAGTGTGGCTATGGAATTTGAAAAGGATGCTTGTATCTTAAATCTCCTAGATGAATGTAAGTAATTCTTACTATGTGATATCATATATAAAGTTGATATGAGGAGTTGCATTTTAACTATGTTATAATGTGAAATCTCAAAACTTCCTTAAAACTTGACATATATTTTGATTGTTTCATTACGATCCCACGATTTTTGTACCTTTGTTAATTTTATTGACAAAAATGGGAGAATTATTTAGTATTTTTATACTACATACATATGATTTATGGATCATTATGTAAGGGGGAGTAAATCAATAATCTATAGGTTTCACCTATTATGCAAAAGATGTAAGTATTGATTAAGGGGGAGAAACATATCATTGTAGTATTACTTCGGAGTTGGGATACAATTGAACTTTGGAGAATTTAATAATAGTATGTTTATGTATAACTACGTTTAAGAATATTCGTTTTCAATGTTGTTATCACTAAGGATCTTCAACAACAACGATGCTAAGTTGAACACTTTAAGAATCATTGCAACTTGAAATAACGAAGAGATCAAGGAGTTGAAGAACCAAGGAAATCAAGCATGATGGATTCGAGGAGTTTTTTCAAAGCTTTATTTTTTATCCATATATATTGATATATAGTTTTTTCTCTAAAATTGACAAAAAGAGAGATTGTTAGACTATTGCTCGGTCGAAGTCACAAGTCAGAAGAATCTACTTTCAAATTCTTTGGTACAAAAGTTAGGACTGAAGACTTTCAAACATCCAAATCCATACCCTTTAGGATGGCTTCAAAAGGAGGGGGCTTACAAGTTATACAACAGTGTATGTTCAAATTTGCTTTAAATGCGTCATACATTAACGAAGTTACATGCGACATAGTTCCTTTGGATGTTTTTCAGGCGGTACTAGGTAGTCCTTACATATGGGATATATATGCAACTCTACACAGGAGGGAACAAAAATATACCGTTACCAAAGATGAGAATTTTTTTGTGATTCAGGCTATAAATTCCCCTATTGAGGGAGAAAGCTTGATCACATCACTCAAGCTAAGCGGTTGGTGAATGATAACACAAAGTTCATTCTCCTTGTGATCCGCTCACTTGAGGAGAGGCAGACCAGAGTTTGTTTGGCAGCCTTGACAGCACAAAAAGAAGGCGGCCTAGAAAAGTTGAAGTTGAAATACAAGGATTTATTTTCTGATGTGACGGGGTTACACCCAAAGAGGAGTGTGGAGCATGAAATTATGTTGACCAGAGAGAGTTATCTTCCTAATGTAGGTCTTTATTGCACGTTCGTAGAAGAATCTGGTGAGATTGTGTAACAAGTTCGGGAACTTCTAGATTTAAGAGTGATAGTGCCAAGTTATTAGATCATAGCTCAGTTGAAACCACCAAGTGTTGGTATGTCAAGTTTGGTTGTCATATTTTAGTGAATCAGAACTCATCTTAAGAGTCTCTTGATTATGTACTAGAGTCAATTTCGTATAGGTTAGCTTTAAAGTATTAGGATATCAGACATTACAAGTATTACAAAGACTTTAATAAGTGAAGAAGTAAGAAGCTACAACGAAAACATCATCCTTCCACTTGAGGTTAGTGATATTTTACTTGAACTGTTTCATTCCCTAAAGTATCTTTCAAGTCGTGCATATTGAAAACGAAACTGCGAAGCATGTTTGAACTCTAGATAGACATAGTATTAAGGAATACAATATGAAGTTTATTGCTTAACCATTAAACGTTGTAGATAAGACATCGACATAATCGTTCAAATGCTATTATGATTATGTATGGGTATGAGGTTGTTAGAGCATTGCTCAGTCGAACTCGCATGCGTTGCTATCTCAAGCATTTTTTTTTTAATATTAGTGATCAAAACTATATGTCTTGATTTCTAGGTTACTTATGACTAAGTCTCGGTCTAGGATAGTCAAGTGTAGTTGAAGCTCCAGACTCCATGGCGATCATCTTACGAAGACGAAGAACTACTCGAGGAACCGGTGGAACTTCATCCGACTAAAAGGTATATAGAGACTTGAAATTATCTATCACTCAAAAGTCTATTCTATCTCCTGCTCTTGAGACAAAGTCGTATAAGTATGATAGTTTTCATACATACACATTTTCTATTTCGAGACGAGTTTACTTGCCTATATTTTTCTCGAAATATGTGTTGGTAAGCTTTCACTTTAACCATTTTCATATTTACCCGTGACGAAAGTCATGATGACGTTTCAATCTTGAAAATAGCTTTGATGACGATAGTCGTGAATAACGATTGTTATAACATTATAGAAGAATGTTTCAATGATTGAAATGTAGAGTTGAGATTACCATCTATGGATATAAGCATATATAGTGTGTTCACACATTAGTGTATAAATACATGTGCCAAAATCCAAGTGCGTGCATATGTGTGCATGCAGTATTGGTGAAGGAGACAGGTTGAGTACGCGTACCCACGGAAGTTTTCATACCGAAAATTTCTGCTGGAGTTTGTAAGTTTGCAAAGTAGTAAACCAGTCACCTTAGGTACGCGTACTCATGGAAGTTTTCGAACCGAAAATTTCTGTTGAGTTTGTAAACTCAAATCCGGTAGCTAAGGTACGAATACCCGTACGCGTACTCAAGCTGGTGATATCTCGAATCGGTAGTTCATGAACTTAAAACAATAAATTATAAGGAATGCAATCTTTGAAAATCGTGGCTATATTTTTCATGAATTGATTCAAGTGGATCAAACCGATTTTCTTTCAATTGTGTCTATGAATAAAGACCTAAGAAATTGAACAACTCTTCAACTAGTTTTTATGAGTCATTTGAACTAGTTATGAGAAAGATGAATACAGTTAATATGAAAGTACTCATATGGATAACCATTGGTTAACTATTTGTGAACCAACTAAGTGTACACGTTCAGGTACGGTTACTCAAACCTAAATGAATACATTTCATTTGTGTGTGTGGCAAGCTAAGTTTCTATCTAATGGTTGAAAGATATTAGATTGGTTGAATCAGGTTTTTTATCTAACGGTGAATATTGAATGCTTTGTACCAAGGTAACTTAGATTGCAAACCCTGATTTGAAAACTATATAAAGGAGACATCTAGCATCTGGAAAAACTAATCCCCACACCTCCTGTGTGAAACTAGTTGGTTTGCTAGAGTCGATTTTCCTTTAACCTTAGGTTTCTTCTCGAGATCCTGTAGGTTAACGACTGAAAGACTTCATTGGGATTGTGAAGCCAGATGAAACTACTTTCCTTGTAGTTGAGCGATCTGATCTTGCCATTTTCTATCGTACGAGTTCAATTAAATAATTAACTTGAGATTATATCTCCGATAGGGCAAGATAAAAAGAAATCAGAAACATCTTCGTCTCATCGTTTGTGATTCCACAATATCTAGTTTAGCTACCATACGATTTAGATTATTGTGAGATGATTGATAATACTAGGTTGTTTTTCGGGAATATAAGTCCGGTTTATCAATTAGTTCCTGTTCACCTTGATTTATCAAAAGACGTAACAAAAACTCTTGGGTATTTCTGTGGGAGACAGATTTATTCAATTCTATAGACTTTTCTGTGTGAGACAGATTTGTTTATCAAGTCTTCGACTTTGGTTCGTAGCAACTCTTAGTTGTGGGTGAGATCAGCTAAGGGAATCAAGTGCGTAGTATCCTGCTGGGATCAGAGACGTAAGGAGCGCAACTGTGCCTTGAATCAGCATGAGATTGATTAGGGTTCAACTACAGTCCAGACCGAAGTTATTTTGTAGTAGGATAGTGTCTGTAGCGGCTTAATACAGTGTGGTGTTCAATCTGGACTAGGTCCCGGGGTTTTTCTGCATTTGCGGTTTCCTCGTTAACAAAATTTCTGGTGTCTGTGTTATTTCAATTCTGCATTATATTTTGTTATATATTTGAAATATCACAGTTTGTGCGTTAAGATCAATCAATTAGAATACCCAACCTTTGGTTGTTGATTTAAATTGATTGACAATTGGATATTGGTCTTTGGTACCATCCAAGTTATTATCCTTGTATTTGATAAAGACTCGCAGATTTCTATTTGCTTGAATAAAGATCAAATCAAGTGAGAGAGATATTAACTCCTCGATATACTTTTCTCTAGATTGAGTCTGACGGTCTATTTGATTCTCTAGAAAGTATGTTGGAGTTATTCCATACAGATTGCTAATCAAAATATTCGGTGAGGTTGTTGTACCCCCGCTTTTTCAGAGGTGAGGATTTCATCCTAGGAAACAATGTTTTTACATGTGTTTTAAGGAAGTAAGTTCATAAACTTGTTTATGAATCGAAAAGGAAATCGCCAGGCGTTATTGGGATTGTTATTGATTGCATATCTTGTGAACATCCAATATGTGTGATTTAGTATAAACGCTCACGACTTGTTTGTGTTCTTGGTAAAACTATTCACAAAGGCCTGACTTATGTATTGGTATGACTTTTATTAGTAAAACCGATCTTAAGTAATCACCTGAGATGGTATCATCGAGTTTGTGATTTGTTGAACCGAATCTGAGTAAAGGGAACCGATCCTATGAAGAGGTGCAACACATCACAAAGGTGAATCGATCCTTGTATGAGGTGCAACAAGTTTTTAGCAGAAAAGGGAACCGATCCTATGGACATGTGCAACACATTTTTAGGCAAAGGGGAAACAATCCTATATATGGACATGTGCAACACATATAAGTTAGATACCATATATATGGGGGGAACCGATCTTAGAACCTAGTCAACCGAATTTTGGAAAGCTAGTGTGACTATGCACAATATTCACATGGAGGTAGAACCGAAACTTGTTTTGGTAGAACCGTTAAACCCATGGTTTATGATTGAGTGTTTCTTAATCAATCATATAGTTATTGAAAGTCAGATGAACCAATTCTAAACTTGTTTGGAAGTGTGGCAAGTCGGTGTCAAGGTTGTAAGTATGAAAGAGGACTTACAAAGTAAGGATGTCGGCATACTTTGAAAACGTACAGTAATGTTTATCTTTTATTGTTCAAAGTTATTCCTTAATAGCTACAGGAAGAAAATCCCAGGATCGAAATATAAATAAGTTAAGAATCTTTTAATTAAGGTTGTTAATTTTATTTTAGGAAAATGAGAATTAGTAACGTGCATTTACTAGTTGAGATTTTCCAAAGAGATTTTTGGTCATTATTTTGAACAGAGCATTTCCAAAAATTATGAAAACCGAATTTGGAATATATTGAATATCTTTGAGAATATTTTCGGTTTTGGAAATTCCTTGGTGTCCAAACTTTCTTGTCTATAAATACTTGAAGTTTGCATTTCTAGCAAACTAATCCTTCGTGACAACAAACTTCCTCGGTTGTGTTGTTACTGGTGTAGCCGACTATTCAGAGAGGATAGTAACCTAATTAGGAGAAATATCTTACGGTCGCTCAATTTAAAGTCTTCTTTGGGATTGAGAAGCTCTACGAGTACCATTGGTGGGAAACTAGATAATTGCGGTTTATCTTTTGTTTTCGATTGATTTGATTGACTAACGGTGGTTGAACTTTGATTGCACCTAGTTTGTTTATGCTTGAGAATCTTCTCTTATGATATAATATTCACTCAAACTAGATCGAAGTTTCAACAAGGATCTTTAGACTGTTGTTAGTGCTAAAGACGATCTTGTGACAATCCATTGTTAACGGACTCCGTTTTGTGCGTGATTGATCACAAGAGATTCAAGTTGTTGTGTGTAGGTGTTTATTGAAGATCTAAGAAGACTTGAAGACAAAGAAGATATAGAAGATTTCTGATTCGGGGTTCATAATCTTTGGTGTGCACAATACTTGTTTCGGTATAAGAGGATCCAACTATAATCGGTTTATCCTTGTGGTAGATTGGATTGATTAGTTGTGTAGATCGGCATCAATACAATTCTTTGTGATTAAAAGTATTGATTGCAAAATATTAACAATTACCTTTGATAGTTGAGAATAAGATAGATCTAAGAACCTGACGAAGGAGTTTATTTGAGATAAATAGAAGAGCCTTTGTCGAACTCACATCACTTGGTTGAAGAGAATTGATACCGAACAGATTTGTTGTTCCTTTACTGTTTGGAATACGAACCAAAGGAATTGTTCCAAATACGTGACTTATTCATAAGTTGGAGGCGTGGGAATACAGACGGAACTAGGTGAACTATAAGTTTAGTTGATTGGTCTCAACTATACGAAGTTGGTTTAATTTTGTGTAGCGACTTAATCCTGAAAGTATTCAATTCTGGACAAGGTCCCGGGGTTTTCCTTCACTTGAGGTTTCCTCGTTAACAAAATCTTGCTATGTCATTTACTTAATATTTCCGCATTATAATTGTTTTATTATAATTAAAGTAAATTACACAAACGTTAATTCCTATTTACTTGATAAGCAATCCTATTGTGTTTGGTTAAGTCCGAACGTTTTTATCAAGTAAACATACTTCGTTGTTGTATTGTCTCAATCTCGTATCCATAGACGATCACACGAAGTGTGAACCGATTAGTTGCATTGTCTCGACTCAGTCCATAAACAATCACTTTCAGAGAAAGAACTTATAGGTAAGAAAAGTTTTAGCTTGAGGTATATTTGGGTACCCTCGCCTTTTCACAAGTGCTTCACCTTGTGGATCAGCAGTATTGTTGTTGCCAAAGAAAGATGGAGGATGGAGTATGTGTATTGATTATCGATCATTAATAATATTACAATCAAGAATCGTTACCCTTTACCTTGGATAGACGAAATGATGGATCAATTAGTAAAAGCTCGAGTTTTTACAAAGTTAGATCTGAAATCCGGTTACCATTAAGTGAGATTTTGAGAAAACGATACATGGAAGTGAGCTTTCAAAACCAAACAAGGCTTGTTCGAATGGTTGATGATGCCTTTTAGTTTGTGTAATGCTCCAACGAAGTTTATGCGTTTGATGAATGATTTTTTACGACCTTTTATGAAAGATTTTGTGATTGTATACTTGGATGATATCCTCGTATACAACAGAACTTGGAAAGAGCATCTCGTTCATGTTTACAAGTTGTTTCAAGTGTTACATGAAGGCCAGCTGAAGTTGAACGGAAAGAAGTGTGAATTTGAAAAAGCGGTGTTAGTTTATCTCGGATTCATTGTTGGGGGTGGACAAAGGCATATTGATCCAAGGAAGGTTGAAGTGATCACTAAGTGGCCTAAACCTAGTACAGTAACTGAAGTTAGAAGTTTTCTTGGATCTTGCACCTACTTGCGTAAGTTTATCAGACACATTTCAACTATTGTAGGACCACTACATAGTCTGACGGGGACTAAGGTAAAGTTTGAATGGCAGCAAACCTATGAACACGTTTTTCAGTTATTAAAAGAGAAGATTTCAGAAACACCAGTATTAACATTGCGTGATTTACAACGTTCTTTTGACGTTGATACCTATGCCTCTAACTATGCAATGAGAGGGTTGTTGTAAGATGGAAAACCAGTGGAATACCATTCAGAATTATTTTCAGGTGCTATTAAGAACTACCCACCTTATGACAAAGAATTTTATTCCTTATATTAATGTATCATGCATTGACGAGTGTATCTATTTGGTAAAGAGGTAGTGGTACATTCAGATTACAAACCACTGGAGTATCCACACGTGCAGACGAAACTACAACAAGCCAGACACATAAAGTGGATGCCTTACTTGATGACTTTCAACATTCTCATTAAGTACAAGAAGGGAGTAACAAACAAGTTGGAAGGTATGTTATCTCGTCCACCAGTCCGAGCATTAATCGTGGCTATGAGGATTCATCCGATTGTTCCTCAAGATTATGCAGAGTCATACGCTTCCAGCAAAGACTTCAAGAAGGTGTAAAGAGTGGTTTGAAAGGAGAGTTTGAACTATGGGATGAATCATTATACAAGGGTCAGTTACTTTGCATTCCAGAAGATGGTGATCGTTTACAATGGTTGAGATAGGCACACACATCCCGAGTTGTTGGACACTTTGGGATGAATAAAACCCTTCTTATCTTCTGTCCAAAGATGCAAGATGATGTGGCTAAGTTGCTTAGAGGGTGTAAGTTGTGCAACACATCTAAACATTCTAACAAGAAATATGGGTTATATATAACCAGTACCATCAAGGCCTTGGGAGAGTATTTCTATGGATTTTCTTGGTGGGTAACTAATGACCAAGTCTGGTTATGATTACTTGTTCGTTGTGGTCGACCGCTTCAACAAGATGATCGCATCAATTCTATGTAAAAAGGCAGTAACGGGAGACGGTGCAGCAAAACTCTTCTTTGAGGATGTGTGGAAGCATTTTGGGCTACCTACTTCGATTATTTATAATAAGGATAGTCCGTTCCTTAGTCATTTTTTGGATTCTTTATGGAAGATGATGGAAATTAGGTTGAAGAAGAGTACATCTTTTCATCCACAAACATACGGACAGATAGAAGTGGTTAACAAGACTATGGTTCACATGTTAAGGGGATATAATTCCAAGCATCATAAAACTTGGGATGAGATTTTACCATATCTACAGTTTTCTTTCAATAGAGCAGTTCGCAGTTCTTCGGGTAAATCTCCTTTCGAAACGTACTATGGTTACTTACCACTTAGCCCTTCCGATCTAGTATTTTCGAGTGACACCTCAAGGGGGAGGGGAGGAAGGAAATGAGCGGCAAAAATCACATTAGTTCTTGGATAAGATATCTCAGATTCACGCGACTTTTGAAGCATGATTAAAGAAGTCACAAGCCAGATACAAAACAAAACATGACAAACATCTAATGCCTTTTAATTTCGATATTGGTGACTTGGTATGGTTAAATTTAGGTAAGGAACGACTGAAGGGGGAAGGTAAGAAGTTGAAGCCATTTAGATACGGATCGTTTCGTATCCTTGATCAGTTTGGTGACGATGCCTTTTGTCCGGATTTACCACCTTATCTAGGAATGTATTCGACTATTAATACCGAATACTTGTTTGAACCACCATTACTAGATGATGACGGCGATGACAATATGATCTTACCACGTGTGGAAGACTTGTGGTTTGATAGGGAGGAACCGCTCAAGGAGGATTGCATACTGGAACGAAGAGTGACTATAACACGACAGGGAGAGAAGGACAAAACCTTTTCTAATTGGATGTCAAGGTCAATTTCCCAGCAAGGACAAGTGGTTCAACAAGGAAAAAGGAATTCTCGAGTTCCCTAACATTCATTTTTAACTTTCAAAAGATTTCAAGTCCTTAAAGGGGGGACCCATGATACATGTGTATTCCTACTCCTCTTAGGAACTAGGTAAACCTCAATCTAAGTTGAGGGAAGAATCTTCTATTAGGAAGGAACCCTCATTTGGACAAAATTCCTAGTTAGGAAAGAGTTTTCTTTTAGTCAATACTCTTAGTTTAGGAAATAAATTCCTAATAGAATACCTTGCCGGCTGAGTACGATGAAAGGCTATAAATATGGAGGTTTGGTTGTTTACTAAACACACGAACCTAGAGAAAGCTGGTAGATAAATACTTGTGTTATTGTCAAATAAAAGATTAGCAAACAGTTTATGGTTATCTACTATTTATAGAGATTGTGACTGTAACAAAAAGAGAATTGTAATCGTTTTCTTATTCATAATCTAGAGAAGATATATTTCTTCGAATTACTTCTTTGTGTTCCGTTTTTCTAAGTTTCTGTCTATTATTATTATGAATTCTGCCTGTATAATAATAATTACAAGGTAAAGAAACCATACATATCAGCTACATAATTAGAATCAAAATTAGGGTCTTAGAACCAAAATTTCCCTATATCTAAAGCCATGAGAATCGAAATTAAGGCATTAAAATAAAGAACGTAAAGATGTAAGGCAAGATTAGATAATTTGATGACGTGGTTAGGAAGACGTAAAGAGTAGTCACTTTTGTTCGCTACATCAGATGCCAAGTCGGATTAACGGTCATTAGTTGTTAAAACGATGTTAACCTAGCAACCTAGCAGAATTGATTAAATTTGGATAAAATCTAATGAATCTCAAAATTCCTACCTCCATAATTTATTGCAACCAATCGGTTTAAAAATCACGTGAAATCATTTTTGTTAGAGAACTGCTCGGTCGAACTCGCAAGAGTTGCTATCTCAAGCTTGTTTGTCAAGTTTAGTTGTCAAAACTATAAGTATTGATTTCTAGTCTACTTATAGTTATGTCTCGGATTAGGATGGAATGTATAGTTGAGCTTTAGACTTCACGGCGTTTATCGATTGAAGACGAAGAACTACTAAGGGAATCATGTGGAACTTCATCAACAAAAGGTATGTGGAGACTTGAACTCATCTATCACTCGGAAGTCTATTTCTATTCTATATCCTACTGAGACAAAAGTCGTATAGTTATATCGACTTTACATTATACACATTTGATATTCCGAGCTGAATTTAACTCGCTTACATATTTCTCGAAATATGTGTTGGTAAGCTTTTGCTTTAGCCAAGTTCATCTTTTATTCTTGACGAAAGTCAAAAGATGATCATGTGAAAATCGCCTGGTAACATCTTACATGATTTGTGTGAGACAGTCATTTGATGTAGACTCTGAATGTTTCGTATTGATCATTCCATCACTTGAAAATTTCTTGGAAGCTAATAGTTTGTGTGAGACAACTATTATCGTCTTCCAAGAATGTTTCAATGATTGAAATGGGAGTTTATAATAATTAACCTTTGATCGGATATAGCACAGTATGCGTACTTGTATGCTTACTGGTGCATGTGTATTCCAAGTCCGAGAATTTAGTATGCCATACCCGTATGCGTACTGATTCAACAGTTGAAGTCCGTGAACTATAGTATGCATACCCATATGCCTACTAATTCAACTGAGTTCGGTCATGAACGACAATATGCGTACCCGTTTGCATACTGGCGAACAAGACCAAGTCCGAGAACTTAGGTATGCATACCCGTTTGCATACATGAGTAGGTTAAGTTCTAAAATCGGTTATGGATGTTTACATACTCATGAACAAATACATTTATATAATAAGGAATGCAATCTTTGAAAACCGTGGCTATAATGTTCATGAATCGATTCAAGTGAATCAAAACCGATTTTGCTTCAATTGTGTCTTGTATACTTCTATGAGAATATAAACAATCGAACAATTCTATAAATAGTTTCATTTGAGTCATTTGAACTAGTTTTGATAAAGATGAACAAGGTTGATATGAAAGTGTTCATATGGCTAACTTAGGTTAACTATTGTTGATCCAACCAGGTGTACACGTTTAGGTACGGTTACCCATATCTAAATGAAGACACATTTCATTTGTGAGCAACAAGCTAAGTCAATCTAACGGCTGAAAGATATTAGCTTGACTCTAATCAGGTTTTCATCTAACAGTGAATATTGAATGCTTTGTTACCAAGGTAGCATTGATTGCAAACCCTAATTTGAAGACTATATAAGGGAGAACTTTAGCAAGTGGGAAACCTAGTCCCCACACCTCCTGTGTGATACTAGTTGCGACTAGAGTCGATTCTCCTTTAACCTAGGTTTTTCCTAAAACCATTATAGGTTAACGACTTAAAGACTTCATTAGGATTCTGAACCAGGCCCAACTATTTTCTATGTAGTTGCTTCTGATCTTATTTTGTTTTATCGTGTTGAGTACTATCTTCTCTAATATTTTCTCGAGATTTAATCTCCGATAGGTAAGATAAAAAGTAGTCACAAAGCTCTTCATCTCAGTCTTTGTGATTCCACAATATCTTGTTTCGCTACCATATGATTATGGTTATTGTGAGGTGATTGATATTACTAGGCTGTTCTTAGGGAATATAATTCTGGTGTATCAATTGGTTCCTGTTCACCTTGATCTATCAAAAGACGGAACAAACTCGTTGGTAGTTCTGTGGGAGACAAATTAATATATTGAATAGACTTTTCTGTGTGAGACATATTTGTTTATCAAGTCTTCTGAAAAGGCGAGGGTACTCAAATATACCTCAAGTTAAAACTTTTTCTACCTATAAGTCCTTTCTTCGAAAGTAATTATCTATGGACTGAGTCGAGACAATGCAACTAATCGGTTCACACTTCATGTGATCGTATATGGATACGAGATCGAGAAAATACAACAACGATGTATGTTTACTTGATAAAAAGGTTCGCACTTAACCATTGTAATTTACGTTTGTGTAAATGACACAACAAGACTTTGTTAAGGAGGAAACCGCAAATGTAGAAAAACCACGGGACCTTGTCCAGAATTGAATACTCTCAGGATAAGCCGCTACAAAAAATTAAACCAACTTCGTATAGTTGAGACCAAGCAACTAAAACTATAGTTCACCTAGTTCTGTATGTATTCCCACGCCTCCAACTTATGAATAAGTCACGTACTTGGAACAACTCCTTTGGTTCGTATTCCAAACAGTAAAGGAACGACAAATCTGTTCGGTATCAATTCTCTTCAACCAAGTGATGTGAGTTCGACAAAGGATCTTCGGTATCTCAAACAAACTCCTTCGTCAGGTTCTTAGATATATCTTATTCTCAACTACCAAAGGTAATTGTTATGATTTTGCAATCAATACTTTTAACCACAAAGAATTATATTGATGCCGATCTACACAACTAGTCAATCCAATCTACCACAAGGATAAACCGATTATAGTTGGATCCTCTTATACCGAAACAAGTATTGTGCACACCAAATATTATGAACCCAAATCAGAAATCTTCAATATCTTTTTTGCCTTCAAATCTTCTTAGATCTTCAATAAACACCTGCACACAACAACATGAATCTATTGTGATCAATCACGCACAGAACGGAGTTTGTTAACAACGGATTATCACAAGATCGTCTTTCGAACTAAAAACAGTCTAAAGATCCCTGTTGAAACTTCGATCTAGTTTGAGTGAGTCTTATATCAGAAGAAACAAACTAGGTGCAATCAAAGTTTAGCCACCGTTAGTCAATCAAATTAATCGAAAACACAAGATAAACCGCAATTATCTAGTTTCCCACCAACGGTACTAATAGAGCTTCTAAATCCCAAAGAAGACTTTAAACTGAGTGGCCGTAAGAGATTTCTCCTAATTAGGTTACTCTCCTCTCCGAATAAGCGGATACACCAGTAACAACACAACCGAGGAAGTTTGATGTCACGAAGGATTAGTTTGCTAGAAATGCAAACTTAAAGTATTTATAGACAAGGAAGTTTGGACACCAGGGAATTTCCAAAACCGAAAATATTCTCAATATATGCAATATATTCCAAATTCGGTTTCCATAATTCCTGGAAATGCTCTTTCCAAAATATTGACCGAAAATCTCTTTGGAAAATCTTTAACTAGTAAATGCACATTACTAATTCTAGTTTTCCTAAAATAAAATTAACAACCTTAAATAAAAGATTCTTAACTTATTTATATTTCGATCCTGGGATTTTTTTCCTTTAGCTATTAAGGAATAACTTTGAACAATTAAAGATAAGTGTTACAGCACATGTTCAAAGTATGCCGATATCCTTACTTTGTACGTCCTCTTTCATCCTTGAAACCGATTTGCCACACTTCCACACAAGTTTAGAATTGGTTCATTTGACTTTCAAGAACTATGTGATTGATTAAGAAACACTCAATCACAAATCATGGGTTTAACGGTTCTACCGAAACAAGTTTCGGTTCTACCTCCATGTGAGTACTGTGCGTAGTCACACTAGCTTTCCAAAATTCGGTTGACTAGGTACTAGGATCGGTTCCCCACAGATATATGGTATCTAACCTATATGTGTTGCACATGTCCATAGGATCGGTTCCCCTTTGCCTAAAAACGTGTTGCACATGTCCATAGGATCAGTTCCCCTTTCTGCTAGAAACTTGATGCACCTCATACAAGGATCGATTCCCCTTTGTGATGTGTTGCATCTCTTCATAGGATTGGTTCCCTTTACCCAGATTCGGTTCAACAAATCACAAACTCGATCATACCATCTCAGGTGATTACTTAAGATCGGTTTCACTAATAAAAGTCATACCAATACATAAGTCAGGTATTTGTGAATAGTTTTACCAAGAACACAAACAAGTCATGAGCGGTTATACTAAATCACACATATTGGTCGTTCACAACATATGCAATGAATAACAATACCAATAACGCCTGGCGATTTCCTTTTCGATTCATAAACAAGTTTATGAACTTACTTCCTTAAAACCCATGTAAAACATTGTTTCCTAGGATGAAATCCTCACCTCATACACATACATAATCACAATAGCATTTAAACGATTATGTCGATGTCTAATCTAAAAGAACCTACAACTTAGACTTGCAAGTATACAGGGTCAGTTGTAGTGAGTGAGGTAAGAAGGGGTTTGTCCTCAGGGACAAGGTGGGTGTTAAAGTTGCTTCTAATGGTCTTTACTAACTGATTCTATGCAAGAGTAACACAATTGTTGTTTGGTTGGGTGTCGATACGACGAAGATGATTGATAGTAACAGAAACAATAAAGTAATATGCAAAGAAAGTAAATAGAGCAAATGATGAGAATGGTACTAGGGCCTTTGAGTCCACCACTAACTTACACTAGTTATTCTGCTCATAACACTATCCTTGTCCTTATATCTGATAACAAAAGGGATGTCAATCCTCTGTATATCTAAGGTCACCTTGATATGAATGATTCAATCACAACTAAGGTATTTCTCCTAAGCATTAACTGTATTTTCAGGGAACAGCTAATCAAAAGATCAATATATGGGATTAAGTATGAGTTGTAGTTCTTCAGCACAGTATTATTCTAACTACAATGGATACATGGCATACACTGTGAAAGTAAAGTACTGAAGTCCTAAGATTGAATTTTATTCTAAAACAATTAAGCACAACAAGGTTACTGCCATTAACAGGAATAACTAGTAGCAAACTAGGGCTTCATCTAAACCCTAGCAGGTGAATTTAGAACAAGATGAAGATGATGAAATCAAACATGAACTACTGCTTGGTGCACCGGCTAATCTGGGCATACCCCTCACATTACAAACACCATGTTCTATTTATAGTGCAGAATCCCCAAATTTCTAAACCCTAATTTCTGAAAACCTAAAATTTGATTTGGGGATTTTCAATTTGACGTACCCACTCGACCCATACCTTCTTCTGTTCTTCCCACTTGTTTTAATGCTTTTGCTGCTCTTCTTTGTGAAATGTGAACCCTAGCTCGAGTCGTCTCATCAACTCCACACCCTAGGTCAGTGGGATGTGAATTTGATGAAACACCTAGGCTAGGTAGAGAGATGGTGGAGTTGTCGGGTGGTTGTGGTGGTGGTGTGGTTCGATGTCTGGTGGTGGCAGTGATGGCAGGAGATGGTGGTGGCGGAAGTTGCAGGTTCTGCAATTTTTGGGAAGAAGGGGAAGAAGAGCTCGAGAGAAGAATGGGTTAGGGGCTGTTTGTTTTGGGGTATAAGTATTCTAGGTTATGGTGTTGAGCGGGCTCATCAAATTTTGATGTCAGCGAAGGGAAGATGTTGGATGAAAAGATGAGAGAATGATCCAACGGCGGGACGAAAGTGGATGTGGAGCGACCGTTGGATATGGAATACATCAAAACTGACGGTCCAAGATGGAGTTAGGTGCTATAGTGTTAGACAGGAACATCAAAGCTCGATGTACTCTGATGAAGCGACCGTTAGATGATGGAATGGATCCAATCTGACGGCTAAGGAGAGAAGCGGGTTTGGGTTTGGATTTTGGGTTTATGATATGGGTTTGGGTTTAGGAAATGGATTTGGTCTTAGGTAATCTTGAGCCCACTTCTTCTTTAAGAACAATTTCTTCCTTGTTAAGCCCATTTTCATCCTTGAGTCTTCCATACCGCATTCTTCACTTCTTTTCCGCTAGAGTTTCCTTCGGCTTTTTCCCGTGTCTTTGCTCTTTTTGCTCCGTGAGTTAACCAGGCTTTATTTAGTACCTAAAAATGCAAAATTAATTGAGAAAAGTATTTATTCTTGAAAACAACGAAAACACAGAATATGGGATAAAATGGAGCGTTAGTGCACAAATGATGAGTTAAATGCCAATAAAAAGGTGCAAATATATACAATATTTGGCACTCATCAAATACCCCCAAACCTGAATTTTACTTGTCCTCAAGTAAAACAAAACTAAGGAAATCCTACCTATACCACTGTCTCTGGTCTCTCGATTTCATTTTGCGAATGCAATAAGCCTTTTAAACCACTAAGTGGCCCTAGTGGACGAGTTGAAGTCTCGTGAAGGTTTGCTTAGAACGTACCTACATAGTTCTAGGACAAAATATAAGCTTAGATTCCATGAAATGTGACATGTGCAAGACAGTAGAAGCTCACAGCAAAATGGGGATGTCAATCTAGCTATCAAAGGCACATCCTAGCACTGATAACAAATAAAGACATGTGATAAGAGTGTAAAGTGTATCTACACATGTGTAAAGAAAGATCGGATGTTATGACTACTAATCACCAAGAGATAGTTTCTCAGGCTAAGAACCGAGGTCGAAATCTAACTAGCTGTCCGGACTTTACGAGAATTGTGAATGAGTTGGAGGTATTTCACAATTACTCGCGTTTTACATCAATGGCATACACCCTTCCTTGCTTTATAACACAAAAACACAAAAGATGACTCTTTACATGACTCTTATTTACATTGACTACTCTCTTTTATTTTTGGAACAAGAGAGGATGGAATTGATAAATACTTGATTTTTTTTTCTTTTTTTTTAGAACATATTTACAACATGGTAACCCTTTTGATACATAAGCAAAAAAGAAACAAAAAATTACATGACACTTTGCAAGAGTGATGTAGTTTTGAAAGTGGTAGTAAAGTTCGTTCAACTCGGATTGTGTAAAGGTTTGTTTTAAGAACTAAGAATAAAAATACTAAAAATATATTCATAAGGTTGTCACGAATATCGAGAGAGAATGAGACTCAGGATTCCACCAAATTCCATTCATGTGATTCAAATAATAATTCCAATCAACTATAGATCAAATATTAAAAAGTAGATTTTTGAAAAGTAATGATTGTAAATCAAAAGCAAATACATAGACCAAGCATACACCATCAAACGAAATCACACCCATTCAATAAAAATCATAAATCGATTAAAAATCAATGCAAATAGTCATAAAAGAATTATTAGAATTACCACATGCGTGAAATAGGGCTTCCTCCGTCATCCCAGTGTTGGGTTTTAGCTCCTCATATTAATCACTTGCTCAAAATACATGTTTATATCCCAAAAGTTGATTAAAAGAGTGAAAAGAATAAAATCAGTGAATCTGCGACCCACAGAAGGCGTCCAGAAAAGAACGATAAAACCGAAGTGTTGTTTCTGTTGTTTTAAGACTGCCAAACGTCTGTCCTTTTCACTGTATAAGAACGACTGTCTTTGGAAGTCTGTTTTTCGTGCTCTTCAATGGCAGCAGCAGCAGTAGAGACGTAACTTCCTGCAACTCTGATTCTCACCTCCTGAGATCTCCTCTCGACCCCAAACCTCTCCGTTCCTTATTCTAAGGGACCTAAGCATCCTATTTATACATAAAAGGGTCATTGAATCTTTCCCAAATCGCATCAAAATCTCTTCTTTCCTTCCTTGGTAGTCACGGCAATAATTCCTTCCAGAAATTGTTTTACGCGTTTCTGAGCTCTCCCACTTATATCAAACTCTTCCTTAGATAGAATATGTACCTTTGGAACGAATTTTAGGTCTTTATTCTCTCTTAATTTCCTAAAACAAATCCACATAGCTGTATTTCCTTATTCACCTATGTTTCCCTTTTCCGGCCATTCCAGCCCAATTCGATCGATCCAATTGCTTCTAGTAAACTTGTATAGCCATGAGAAGTCCAGCCCAATAAATTTCCGGTGTTGAATCTCTTTAAAACTTCCCAAAGCTTCACGTCCAAAATCTGCAGACGTGAAGTCTCTTTTCCCGCCAATATTTCTAATTTGAAACGTGAAGAAAGTGGGTGTCCCCCTATCCTGTGCTGTTCTCCCTTTAGCAGCTGTCTGGAAATAGGTCACCCCTTAGTAATTAGGTTACCTCTTATCCAAAATGAGAGTCCATATAGTAATTTTCTCCCACGAGCACAAAAACCGCTTTTCGAGCCAATTTCGCCGCAAAAGCTTATTTCTCCAAAATACCTACAGGGACATAAAAATCCATAATAAATATAAAATCGAGCACTAATAATATATACAATTGAGATTATATAAGACACAAAAATGTGCCTATCAAATACCCCCAAACTTATTATTTGCTAGTCCTCGAGCAAATTAAATAGAAAATAAAATCCTAACTCACTGTCGCAGGCATCGTCGATTGCATTTAGCGCATGCAATAAGCCTTTAAACCCCTAGGTGTCCCTAGTGGCCGAGTTATAGTCTCGGGATGGATTACTAGAGATATACCCACAAAACCTTTACTCCAGACCTTAGCTATCTACGCAGAACCTTGGAAGGCACTAAAGAATCTCCTTGGTTGACATACTTATTGACTACAGGAAGAAGTACCCTGATGCGAAATTCCAATTGTTGTACACGAGTTTGCACTCAAGCATACTAAAATTCATATAAAGTGACAGAGCTCTACTCAAATAGTTGCACTATGGACATCAATATCCGGAGTCAAAACTAATCACATGGATAGATCAAGAAGATGGATATAGAAAAACATAGATGGTTTTGATGTTTACTAAGTGAACGAAGTTTCCCATATCTGTCTGAAGGCCTCCGCCAAAATGAACCTATCCTAATGGATTGAGATATTAGTCTGACTAATATCAACACACTGGCATATACAAGGGAACCAGTGGTTGATAACCTAACTCTAGGTCAACACAACTGGCATATACAAGGGTACCAGTGGTCGACTTTATTGAATTTATTCCTTTTGGTCAAATGGTCTGGTCTCAATTTTTTTTTTCTTCAACTTTTTGGTAACTACCATTTTTTTTTTCATCTTTTTTTTTCTTTTTCAACTTTTTTTTTCTCTTTCATGGTATCTCAATCACTCTAATTCACCCTAGCATTGGTAACAACTTGAATCGTGGGCCCCACCTATCACTTAGAGAAACATAGTTTAAAAACAAAATAAAATAAAAATAGAAGTGAAAAGGACTCAACGAGATATGGTGAAACTATCATGTTATTTCTAACACCTGAGCTCTGTGCTTTTATGAATAGACTCTTTAGATGTTTCCATCTAATCAGATTGGTTCCTCAACTCCTACAACCAAAATGCTTCCATCCACTTAGATTAGTTAGTGCAATCCTCAATAGGCATAAATTTCTAGGTTCTGGAGTTTATTTATTCATACTGCAACTAAAAAGTTTCTCCCATACCCCCAAACTTAAATCTAACATTGTCCTCAATGTTCTAAAGATGAAATTAAAAGCATGAACAAGGAGAAACTGTTACCATTTGAAGCAAAAGAGATAAGGAAAGATATTACCGTGTCGCATGAATATTGGGTTACCTCCCAAGAAGTGCTAAGTTTAAAGTCTTCAGCCACACTAAGAAAGGATTAGTCACCTCATAAAATCATAAAGTAATAGCCGAAATTTCTGTGGGTCATCAAAACCAAATAGAGCTATCACAAATAAAAGGAATCTGCAACCTGCCAAGAAAATTAACAAATAAAGCGCACCCTTGTCTAGTTTCCTGTTTAAGACAACTACATCTAGCTGTGGTTCAGGTTCAGGTTCTATAACTGGGTCCAAATAAAATATTTTCATGGGTTGGAATTCCTCAAAGCTAAGATCCGGTTCAGGTATTAGAGTCTGAAGAAACTCAAGTAAAAATTTAAAAGCACATAATAATAATCTGAATAGTTGAGGATCCTTAAAGTCAATCAGTTTTGACTCACACAATCGACCATGATGAAACTGGTGGTCAATCTTAAGCAAATGTATCGACCCTAATCTCTTAAAGTAATTAGGTTTAGTCTCAAAACTAAATAATTGACACATCTGAAATTTATACGTTCCCACAATTGGTTGAAAAATATTTGGTGGGATAACAAAGTCAATCTGGATATCATAGCCTGGGTAAACCACATCAACCAGAGGATGGGTTTCTAACAACTGAACTTCCTTATGGACATCACTAGGTTCAGGAAAACGTGTATGAAGATAATCTTGTAAAATGGTTGAGGCACATATGTCAAGTCCCAAGTGAGAGACCTTTCTAATAGTTAAAGCACATGGAGAATGATAATCACCCCCAAACTTAGAGTTTTCAGTGTCTCTAGAAAGACTAGTCACAACGTCCCTAATTTCAAGGTCATTAGATTCCTGAAAATGGTCAATTGATTCTTCTAAGTATGGTTCATCCTCACTCATCTCTACGAGTTCACTTTCTTTTTCTAAGACTAATGTTTCTAAATCGCTAGACTCTAAAACAATATTCTCAGAAAAAACTCGTTCCTCCAAACCATTATCGGCTTCGTAATCAAAAGGAAATACTACATCGTCTAAAACGGGGGTATCTCTAGTCAAATCCTCGTCCTTTTGAATAGGTGAATAATCATTAAAATTATCGGGATCTGAACCAGAAATAACACTATCATCATAAAGTTCATTTGGAGTAACAAATTCCTGATCACTATGCCTACATATTTCAAATTCTTCCTCAACACTATCCTCGTCATAATCATCATAATAGCATGAAAATGGTTGAATCTCATCTAAAAAAGTAGTGTTACCAATTCTAACCTCGGCATCTTGATTATGCAAATAACTATCCTCATTTTCAAGGGTACTATTGGAAACACTATAATGGAAATTAAGACTATCTTGAGAAGTTCTGTTCTGGGCCTCTAACAACATTTTCTGAGTCGACTTACATGACTTCCTTATGGTATCGTGTATAGAAGGTGCATTTTGTTTATTCATTTCTAACACAAACCTATTTGTATTCTCAGTTAATTGTTTGAGAGACTCTTCTAGAGGAAGAACAGGTTCATAAGGATCATAATAGGGACTAGTTTTCAACATTTTCATTATATTGTCCAAAGACGAGGAACTAGTACTATAATAATCCTTATTTTCTTGCTCGTATGACCGGTGTGTGTGTGTATAGTAATTGGGATCACCATGGTATGAGTCGTAACCTTGAAAAGGTTGATGTTCCCAATCACTATTCACACTATGGTTAAAATTGTAACGTCCATTTTGAAACTCAGTCGGATATTCGTTGTATTGCCTATTGTGATACCAGTTCGACATTCTATTGCATGGGTGTGAGTTGTCACACAAAATAAAACCCACTGACAGGGGATTCGTGGGTGGATAGAGTCTTACCTCTCGTACCAGACGGGCGATGAACCGTTGAAGTCGACTCAGGCCACCGACTCCGATGTCAGTGTACGAACCCGAGGGGTCGAGACAGTATCGTAACTGTCGTCCTTCCCTGCAAATAGTTTATATTTAATCTTAACCCTTCCGTAGGGTTTAAAAATAATGTCCAAGAATGTCCAAAAAGTCCAAAAATAAAAATGTCCAAAAAGGAAAAGAAAAATTACAAAAATAATACCCTATTTACAGTTTCTAAAAATAAAACAAAATAACTATATACAAAATCTTCTTCTTCATTCCTTTCGGATTCCTCTTTTCTTTCCTTCTTTGGCGATGCTTTCCTTTTATAACACTTTTTCTTCCCTTGTAGCTTCGCTCCAAATCTGAAAAGAATCGAAAAATACCAAAGGCGTAAAAGAGAACAAAGATTCTAAAAGAAATAAAATAAATCTAAAACCTAATACAAATCCGCGTCAGCGGCGCCAAAAATTGATGTAGTTTTGAAAGTGGTAGTAAAGTTCGTTCAACTCGGATTGTGTAAAGGTTTGTTTTAAGAACTAAGAATAAAAATACTAAAAATATATTCACAAGGTTGTCACGAATATCGAGAGAGACTGAGACTCAGGATTCCACCAAATTCTATTCATGTGATTCAAATAATAATTCCAATCAATTATAGATCAAATATTAAAAATATGGACTCTTATTATTTGCCAAAAAGTAGATTTTTGAAAAGTAATGATTGTAAATCAAAAGCAAATACATAGACCAAGCATACACCATCAAACGAAATCACACCCATTCAATAAAAATCATAAATCGATTAAAAATCAATGCAAATAGTCATAAAAGAATTATTAGAATTACCACATGCGTGAAATAGGGCTTCCTCCGTCATCCCAGTGTTGGATTTTAGCTCCTCATATTAATCACTTGCTCAAAATACATGTTTATAGCCCAAAAGTTGATTAAAAGAGTGAAAATAATAAAATCAGTGAATCTGCGACCCACAGAAGGCGTCCAGAAAAGAACGATAAAACCGAAGTGTTGTTTCTGTTGTTTTAAGACTGCCAAACGTCTGTCCTTTTCACTGTAGAAGAACGACTGTCTTTGGAAGTCTGTTCTTCATGCTCTTCAATGGCAGCAACAGCAGTAGAGACGTAACTTCCTGCAACTCTGATTCTCGCCTCCTGAGCTCTCCTCTCGACCCCAAACCTCTCCGTTCCTTATTCTAGGGGACCTAAGCATCCTATTTATACATAAAAGGGTCATTGAATCTTTCCCAAATCGCATCAAAATCTCTTCTTTCCTTCCTTGGCAGTCACGGCAATAATTCCTTCCAGAAATTGTTTTACGCGTTTCTGAGCTCTCCCACTTATATCAAACTCTTCCTTAGATAGAATATGTACCTTTGGAACGAATTTTAGGTCTTTATTCTCTCTGAATTTCCTAAAACAAATCCATATAGCTGTATTTCCTTATTCACCTCTGTTTCCCTTTTCCGGCCATTCTAGCCCAATTCGATCGATCCAATTGCTTCTAGTAAACTTGTATAGACATGAGAAGTCCAGCCCAATCAATTTTCGGTGTTGAATCTCTTTAAAACTTCCCAAAGCTTCACGTCCAAAATCTGCAGACGTGAAGTCTCTTTTCCCGCCAATATTTCTAATTTGAAACGTGAAGAAGGTGGGTGTCCCCCTATCCTGTGCTGTTCTCCCTTTAGCAGCTGTCTGGAAATAGGTCACCCCTTAGTAATTAGGTTACCTCTTATCCAAATTGAGAGTCCGTATAGTAATTTTCTCCCACGAGCACAAAAACCGCTTTTCGAGCCAATTTCGCCGCAAAAGCTTATTTCTCCAAAATACCTACAGGGACATAAAAAGCCATAATAAATATAAAATCGAGCACTAATAATATATACAATTGAGACTATATAAGACACAAAAATTTTCCTATCAAAGAGGTAGCCCTTTTTGATGCACCCAGTTAAATTCGATTATAACATTCTAATGTAACCTCCACCTTCTATCCCAACCAACCAAAGAACAAGCTAGTCAAGTTTCGTTCAGTATTCTAAATAGATTGGAAATCGTGACTTCCGATAGAACACCTCAAGGTTGAGGCTATACATGTATTGGTAGATCGTGCGTGTGCGAATTTCTTATCACGATGTGAATTGTGCTAGAATCAGGGTGCCTAAATATCTAGACTAAGGATCTTTATGTTTACATACATGCACAAGAGTCAACATTTCAAGGTAAATGAGCTCCATTTTTATGTTTTTATCATTTTCTATTTTTTTATTTTCATTTTTCATTTTTTTTTCTAAAAGAAAGAGTTCTATTTTTCGATTATAGCGTGTTATCGAAGTATCTACTTTTCACCCCCAAACCTAAACTAAACATTGTCCTCAATGTTTCAAAAGATAAACAAAATTAAAACAACATACCATGAGAATGATGCTAAGTAGAGAAAAGGAAAGAGATTACTGGATATTGGCGAAAGCAAGTTTTGAACTCCATTATTCAAGGAAAAACCCAACAGTAACTCAACTGAATTCACATTGGGTTAGCACAATATATACAAGAAACATATGATTCCACTAAACATTACCTACCAGATTATATACAAACAATTCACTATATACATACAGTCTAAAGAGTTGAGGATCAACCCAAAAGACAAAGTGTTGAAACATAGACAGTTTCAAACAACTATAGTTGGACTGAAATGCGAGTGAGAGTGAAAAACCAAATGAGCTACCCCTAAACCTAGATTTTACACTAGATATACTATTGGATACAAAATCTCACATTTTTGGGGGTTCATCATGCACAAGGTCTAACTCGAAATGGACTTTGCTAGGGACGGGCAAACATGCATATTCCAACTGTGGCTCCTTAAAGGTGTTGTATTTAGATGCAAAATAGTCCAAGAGGACTTGGGAGGCACACAGTTCCAGGCCTAGATTAGGTATTCTCAGAAAAGTTGGTTTTACAATATTGTTACAAACCAAATCTAGGTTGGGTGGAAGGCTATCAGATTGTGACTTAAGTAGGAAGGTGACATCTAAGTTTCTCACATGCATGAGATCAAGAGTACTAATATTATCAGTCACATCAGCATTTTCTAAGTCATAATAAAGTTGTGTATCATGTTTATCATCACAAAACAATAGCACAAGTCCAAATTCAGAATCATGGTTATCCGAAATATCCAAATCAGCATCAAAAGAAGCAATATATTGTGGCTTAAGTATGGAATCAGACACATCAACTATATTTTCATGCATAGGATCATTAGTGTCAACAGAAGATTCAATATTACCTAAGTCATGCTCTTCACAGGATAACTGCACAATATCTAAATCAGTAGCCTCATCACATGTATATGGAATACTAGAAGAAACATCATTCATGAAGGTCGGGGTAGAAAAGCCTAATGTATTTGAACCCAAAGGTTCCATAACATTTTCAGCATAGACATGTTCTTCTAACATAACATCATCATCATCATCATCATCACAAATACATGAAAATCCTACTTTGTCAAAACCATTAGTGTTTTTCGTCCATACATCTGCCTCTAAAATAGGTGAATATGGATTGACATTTTCAGCAATAGGGTATGAAACACTATATACAGAATTAAGCTCATTGGGAAAATCAACATCTGACTCATGGTGATTACCCATATCATGTGGCATGGTCCTAGTTTCCCTATCGGTTTCCCACTGATGGGTTTTCTCTGCAACTTCAGCTAGAAATGACCATGCATCGTCCACAGTTTTATCAATGAACTCACCATTACACATAGATTCAACCAAGGCTCGATACTTAAAGTCTAGTCCCTCATAAAGAATGGCGACCAATCTCCACTTCTCAAGGCCATGGTGAGGACACTCAAACAACAAATCATTAAACCGTTCAAAATAATGAAAAAGTGTCTCTCCATCTAACTGGACAAAACAATTAATACTTTGACGAATAGAGATGGTCCTATGATGGGGAAAGAACTTTTTGACAAATTGATTTGTGAGTTGGTCCCAAGTGGTGATTGACTGCGGTCTCAGACTGTAAAACCATGTTTTAGCCCTTTCCTTTAAAGAAAATGTAAACAAACGCAATTTCAAAGAGTCTTCAGACATATAGTCAGGTTGTATAACCCGGACAATTTTTTCAAACTCTCTTACATGATTATAGGGATTCTCAGAATCGAACCCTCGAAAAATAGGAAGTATTTGTATCATGCTTGCGTTTAGTTCAAATGGGCCATCAGTCTGGGGTAAGACGATACATGATAACTGACTTATTCTGTTAGAATACATGTATTCATGGAGACTACGGGGTTTATTCACATACTCGCCCATTGTTTTCAGAAAAATTTGGTTTTGATGGGTTTTGAAAATTTTTGGATTTGTTGGGTTTTGAAAAGAAAATTTGGTTTGAATGTGGAAGAAACATTTTGGTTATTGGGAGCACATTTGGTTTTAAAATTAGAAGAAATCCCACATTTGTGGGAGAATGCACAACCCACTAGGCAGTTTGAAAAACAGCCTACAACTGTGAATTTGGATGAAGTTTGAACATGCCCAGTTGGTATTTTAACAGGTCCCAAAGCATAGCCCAGTAGTCTTCAAGAGGCCCACAGGTTATTTGGAAAGTGAGGAGCCCAACATGAGTTTTTGAAATTGGAAAACTTGATAGATTTTCAAAGATTTTAAGCCCACTGTTCTCAAAGTTCCAAAGTTGGTGTTTTGAGTACAAGGCCCAGTTAATGTTCAAAGTTATAAGCCCACAGTCCAATTAAAATTACAAGCCCAAAAGTCCAGAAACACAAGCCCACTGTTGGGTTTAAATAATATTACAAGCCCAGAAAAAATATAAACCCAACAGACAATAAAGAAGGCCCAGTTGGGCTTTGCTAATGGGTTCAGGCTTACTTATTTTTGGAGGGAAGCCCAGTTGGGCTTTTATCCCCTTTTCATTTTTTGCACAGCCCAGTTGGGCCTTGTTCAATCTTTCAACTCCAACAGCAGCAGGAGCACCTCTTCAGTGGCAGTAAGCTAGCTCACAGCCCACAACAGCAACAGGTCATGGTCTTTGGCCCACCAATGCAACACCACAATTAAGAATTTCTTCAACTCTTTTCTTCACAGCACCACACCACCTGTTTGAGGCACTAGAACAGTTTTGTTCTGCTTCTCCTTCTCCTTGTTTTGCACAGCAGTTGCAGGTACCTGGTGGTTTTCAGAAGAGAGAATTAGTTCTCACAGCAGCAAATTTCATGCATTCAAGATGACACTGCTAACTCAGCATACAACTCAGGCATTCACAACATTAAATTTCAGCAAATTTCACAGTTGACAGCACCACACCACATTCACAGCAACAGATTTCAGGCATTCAAGATGACAACAACACATTCAAGCATTCACAGTATGTTAAACTTCACAGTTGCACTTGTTATAGAACCAAAAATCACCCAATGGTCAATATGCAGACTTAATGCTCAAGTACTCCAAGCAAATGCAGTAACAGATGCAGTTATGGCAAGGCCAAGACTGGGAAGCAGGCAGTTACAGGGCAGGGCAAAGCTACAGACAATGACAAAATGAGCAAAGCCACAAATAATGGGCAAAGCCACAGATGCAGTGATGCTTTGCAGGTATGTAGGTGACAGAACAAAGAGAAAGCTAACACATAATATACACAAGGTTACTGTTTGCTAAGTATGCAAATGAGGCAGACTATGTTACATGGCAGACTAAGCTAACATATGGCAGGCTAAGCTAACATATATATACAAACAGTAAGCCAAGATGAAGTGGAATGCAGGGGAAATGAAAGTGCAGTGAAAATGAAAATGCAGTGATGCTAAGTTAACAATTACAAAATGGCAGATAAACTATAGCTAAGATGAAGTGGAATGATGATGTTATTAAACTATTACAAAATGGCAGATCAAATAAACTAGTTACATCTAACACTATTAACAACATAAAAACCAAAATTCTAACACATATATACAAGCAGTATATTAAAAATCAGTAAAGTGGAAGAAAAGAAACAATCACACCGCTACCGAGTCCCCGGCAGCGGCGCCAAAAACATGGTGTGGTTTTAAAAGAACCTACAACTTAGACCTGCAAGTATACATGGTCAGTTGTAGTGAGTGAGGTAAGAAGGGGTTTGTCCTCAGGGACAAGGTGGGTGTTAAAGTTGCTTCTAATGGTCTTTACTAACTGATTCTATGCAAGAGTAACACAATTGTTGTTTGGTTGGGTGTCGATACAACGAAGATGATTGATAGTAACAGAAACAATAAAGTAATATGCAAAGAAAGTAAATAGAGAAAATGATGAGAATGGTACTAGGGCCTTTGAGTCCACCACTAACTTACACTAGTTATTCTGCTCATAACACTAACCTTGTCCTTATATCTGATAACAAAAGGGATGTCAATCCTATGTATATCTAAGGTCACCTTGATATGAATGATTCAATCACAACTAAGGTATTTCTCCTAAGCATTAACTGTCTTTTCAGGGAACAACTAATCAAAAGATCAATATATGGGATTAAGTATGAGTTGTAGTTCTTCAGCACAATATTATTCTAACTACAATGGATACATGGCATACACTGTGAAAGTAAAGTATTGAAGTCCTAAGATTGAATTTTATTCTAAAACAATTAAGCACAACAAGGTTACTGCCATTAACAGGAATAACTAGTAGCAAACTAGGGCTTCATCTAAACCCTAGTAGGTGAATTTAGAACAAGATAAAGATGATGAAATCAAACATGAACTACTGCTTGGTGTACCGGCTAATCCGGGCATACCCCTCACATTACAAACACCATGTTATATTTATAGTGCAGAATCCCCAAATTTCTAAACCCTAATTTTTGAAAGCCTAAAATTTGATTTGGGGATTTTCAATTTGACGTACCCACTCGACCCATACCTTCTTCTGTTCTTCCCACTTGTTCTGTTGCTTTTGCTGCTCTTCTTGTGAAATGTGAACCCTAGATCGAGTCGTCTCATCAACTCCACACCCTAGGTCAGTGGGATGTGAATTTGATGAAACACCTAGGCTAGGTAGAGAGATGGTGGAGTTGTCGGGTGGTTGTGGTGGTGGTGTGGTTCGAGGTCTGGTGGTGGCAGTGATGGCAGGAGATGGTGGTGGCGGAAGTTGCAGGTTATGCAATTTTTGGGAAGAAGGGTAAGAAGAGCTCGAGAGAAGAATGGGTTAGGGGCTGTTTGTTTTGGGGTATATGTATTCTAGGTTATGGTGTTGAGCGGGCTCATCAAATTTTGATGTCAGCAAAGGGAAGATGTTGGATGAAAAGATGAGAGAATGATCCAACGGCGCGATGGAAGTGGATGTGGAGCGACCGTTGGATATGGAATACATCAAAACTGAAGGTCCAAGATGGAGTTGGGTGCTATAGTGTTAGACAGGAACATCAAAGCTCGATGTACTCTGATGAAGCGACCGTTAGATGATGGAATGGATCCAATCTGACGGCTAAGGAGAGAAGCGGGTTTGGGTTTGGATTTTGGGTTTAGGATATGGGGATTGGGGTTTAGGAAATGGATTTGGGCTTAGGTAATCTTGAGCCCACTTCTTCTTTACGAACAATTTCTTCCTTGTTAAGCCCATTTTCATCCTTGAGTCTTCCATACCGCATTCTTCACTTCTTTTCCGCTAGAGTTTCCTTCGACTTTTTCCCGTGTCTTTGCTCTTTTCGCTCCGTGAGTTAACCAGGCTTTATTTAGTACCTAAAAATGCAAAATTAATTGAGAAAAGTATTTATTCTTGAAAACAACGAAAACACAGAATATGAGATAAAATGGAGCGTTAGTGCACAAATGATGAGTTAAATGCCAATAAAAAGGTGCAAATATATACAATATTTGGCACTCATCAAGTCTCAGACTAGGATAGAAAGTGTAGTTGAGCTCAAGAACTCCATGGAGATCATCATACAAGACGAAGAACTACTCAAGGAACTGGTGGAACTTCATCGACTAAAAGGTATGTGGAGACTTGAACGTATCTATCACTCAAAAGTCTATATACTCTATCTCCTATCTTGAGACAAAAGTCATTTTGCTATATAGACTTTGATTACACACATTTGCTATTTCGAGCCGAGTTTATCTCGCCTATCTATTTCTCGAAATATGTGTTGGTAAGCTTTCGCTTTGGCCAAGTTCATCTTTACCTAGTGACGAAAGTCATGTTATGTTTCAATCACTTTGAAAAGACTTTGACGAAAAATGGTTTGTGAATAATAACTATATAACGTCCTCTAAAAATGTTTCAATGATTGAAATGAGAGTTTAGATTATATAACTGTTGTTGGATATAAGCATTGTGTGGAAACACATATATGTATAAGTCCTTATTCCTTGAACCAAAGTATGCGTACTTAGTTGATCAGGAAAACCAGAACAAGAGCTGTGAACTCAGTCCACGAACTTGCGAAGGTTCTCATCCCGAGAATATCTGCTAGAGCTTGTGAACTCCTTCCGGGAACCTAAGTCCGCGAACTTGAGTTGGTTATATCTAAAGACGATTATTTGTGAACTTATATTTATATTAACTAAGGAATGAAAATTCCAAACCGTGGCTATAAAGTTCAGGAATCGATTCGAGGGAATCAAATTGTTTTTGCTTCGATTGTGTCTTGTATAGTTATATAAGATTTATACAATTGAACAACTCTCTAACTAGTTCATTTGAGTCATTTTAACTAGTTTAGGTTAAGAAGAATATGGTTGATATGAAAGTGCTCATATGGCTAACGATTTGGTTAACTACTGTTAAACCAATAAATGTACATGTTTGGGTACGGTTACACAAACCTAAAATTGTGCATTCCATTTGTGTGTAACAACCTAGGTTTTCGATCTAATGGTTGAAAGATATTAGCTTGAATCTAATCAGGTTTTCATCTAACGGTGAATATTGAATGCTTTGTTACTAAGCTAACATTGATTGCCAACCCTGAGTTGAAAGACTATATAAGGGAGAACTCTAGCAACTGGCAAACCTAATCCCCACACCTCCTGTGTGATACTAGTTGTATTAGCTAGAGTTGATTCTCCTTTAGCCTTAGGTTTCTTCTTGTAAACCAGGTTAACGACTTGAAGACTTCATTGGGATTGTGAAGCCAGACCGATACTACTTTCTTATAGTTGTGTGATCTGATCGTTCTGATTCTATCGTGTTGAGTATAATCATAATGATTGGCTTGAGGTTAATATCTCCGATAGGAAAGATATAAAAGTACTCACACACATCTTCATCTCATCGTTTGTGATACCACAATATCTTCTTTCTCCACGTTGATTAAGATTATTGTGAGGTGATTGATAATTCTAGGTTGTTCTTCGAGAATATAAGTCCGGGTTATCAATTGGTTCTTGTTCACCTTGATTTATCAAAAGACGGAGCAAAAACTTGTAGGTATTTCTATTGGAGACAGATTTATCTATTATCGTAGATTTTTTTGTGTGATACATATTTGTTTATTAAAGTCTTCGACTTCGGGTCGTAGCAACTCTTAGTTGTGGGTGAGATTAGCTAAGGGAATCAAGTGCGTAGTATCCTGCTGGGATCAGAGACGTAAGGAGCGCAACTGTAAGTTGGATCAGTGTGAGATTGATTGGGGTTCAACTACAGTCCGGGCCGAAGTTAGTTTGTAGTAGGCTAGTGTCTGTAGCGGCTTAATACAGTATGTGTTCAATCTGGACTAGGTCCCGGGGGTTTTCTGCATTTGCGGTTTCCTCGTTAACAAAATTCTGGTGTCTGTGTTATTTCTTTTCCGCATTATATTTTGTTATATAATTGAAATATCACAGGTTGTGCGTTTGAATCAATCAAGTAGAAATCCGACCTTTGGTCGTTGATTGAAATTGATTGATACTTGAACATTGGTCTTTGGTACCGTTCAAGTGATTTCTCTTGTATTCAATTATACTCGCAGATTACTATTTGCTTGAGTAAGAATTGAATCAAGAAAGAGAGATATAACTCTTTGATATACTTTATTAAGATTGAGTCTAGTTGATTCTATTAAAAGTATATTGGAGTTAGTCCATACATATTGCTAATTGAAATATTGGGTGCGGTTGTTGTACCCCTGCTTCTTCAATTGGTATCAGAGCAGGAAAACACGTTAAAGACCTTACAAGTCTGTGTTTGTAGCGATCTGACTCTTTGGACAATGAGAATATCTCCGATAACGCACCATCAGTTCAGAGTCACCTTTGTGAGTTTCAAAATCCTGAAGCTCTTAAAAAAGACCTTGTCTCTGGTCCGTTGTCTGAATCTGCAATTAACTGGGAGATATCTCTTGATGATCAGTTGGATGATCTTTCGGATGACAATGATTCAGAAGAAGGACAAAGTCTTGATGAGGAAGTCTCTCAGTATATCAAGTTATTTGACCGTGACTTGAAAGAAAAGAAATCAAGAACTTGCTTGAGTAAATACATGGCTCCTTTTCGTCATGAAAACAAAAAATTGAGAAAACTCTTTAAGGGATATGATTGTGGATATAAACTCTTACAATCTATTATTAAATATCATGAAGAATATGTACGCTCGAAAAGATACGAATGTGATAATCTTCTACGAAATCTCTTTGTGTTGAAAAAAAACTTGCAGAATCTGAAGCAAGATATGACTCTCAACAAAAATGTTTTAATGACAAAGAACTCAGTTTTCTTGCCAAAGAAAAGTCCTTGGAGACTGATCTTACTGATGCTCTTGATAAAGTGAAATCACTGGAAGAGAAACTGAGTAGATTCAATTCTAGATCTAGAAAATTATCCTCTATGATTGGAGCATGTAATAACATATCGTGATACACGTGGTCTGGGCTATAAAGTAATAGACGCTCCAAAAACTAGTAAGATCAATTTTGTTAAAGCTAATGATAATTCTTCATGCGAGAAAACTTTTGCAGCTTGTAATGATTCTGGAAACAAGGATTTTGCTCCTTCTAAATCTACTCACACGAGAACGGTAAAGAACAATTCTTTTAACTGCTATTATTGCGTAAATAAAGGACATTCTGAGCGAAGATGTCGTTTTCGTTTAAAGAATGAAAAACTTCACAACATTCTTACTTGGATGTAAAAAGAAGTAATTAAACATGTTTCTCATATTGTTGGAGTAAAGGACATTGTCGACAATCAATAAAAAATTTGTGATAAGACTTTTCTTAATTGTGTTTTTGAAACAAAAAATACTGATAATGGCAGGAGGAGAACTGACTTCTTAAATAACTCTGAAAAGAAAAAAAGGCATAGGAGAAAGAAAAAAAGTTGGGTTCCTTTTCTCTATCTAAAGAAGACTGTGGATCCAAGTCTTCTGCTCTAGATTTCGTTCATATCAATAATCGAGTCTCAGAGCTTTAGATCAGCATAAACAGACTCAAACGGAGCATCAAAAAGACAAGGAAAGCGGTTGACTCAGGTACTTCCTGTTCTTCTCTTGATAAAAATCCTTCAAGTAAGTCAAGTGATTTTTATATAAATCCTCTTGAAGGAGAGAAAAAAGAAGTCAATATTGATGAGAAAATTGCTCATCTGAATGCAACATGACTGCTCAATGTAGCATTCTTCTTGTAGTCTAAGAAGGATGCTCATAGTCTCAAGAAGTGTGACTTGAGAGTGTTGTCAAGGTTGTATGTCTTTTTCCTTCTTTCTTCGTTTTTTTGTTTTACTGTTGATGATCTTAAAAATATGTTGAGCCTCGCTCCAGTCCTTCCTTTTTGAAGATAATTCTGATAATCCTCTTTTGAGAAAAATTCCATGTTTTTCGTCCTTCCTCCAAGTATTTGCTTATCTGCAATCATTCCCTTGGAATTAAGTAGTTCATCTTTTGTTCAAGCTCGGCTTCACCATTCCCCTTGGTCACGTAAGAGTTATGACCACGTGTGCACGATCACCTGACCCACACGGACATATACAAGTTTCCCAGGTTTTTATGGAACTTCTTTTTGTATATATGTGTCATCAATTGATACATTGTTCCATAAGGTCAAAAGATTCTACTGAATGTTTTTTATGAACATAATGGATGGAAGCAACAAATATGATGAAGTCAAGAAGCGCAAGACTATCGAGTTTCACAAAAATCTTGTTTTCATAACATGCTATCATGCTATTGATCATGAAAACAAACTACCAGTTCAGATGTCATCACAACTGGTAGGAAATATTCTTCGAGATTTTGAGGTCGTACGTGAAGAACTCGTAATTGAAACAAGGAATCTTGATTTTCTGAAAAACGAACTGAAGAAAGCAACAGATGAGCTCATCCATATTCAATCTCTAGTTGCTGACGGGTTTAGTGTTTTTCAAATCATGTTCTCTAAGAGATAGTTTTCCTAGTAAATCTTCTTTTATTGTTTTGTTTAGAAGAATAACTAGAGTTTGGAATAGCCATTATTGTGATTTCACATAGCTATGTCCAACGTTTTCATCTTCATGTTTTCAGGTTTATTTGTTTAAATTCTAGAAAATTGTTTGGAAGATGATTTTTGCAGTATTAATCTTTATGGTTTTATATATTGCAATTGGTTATGGGATATGTATGTTCTCGCCCATGAACTGTGATTTTCCCATACCTTATCAAAAGTTAAGTCTTTCATATGTCGATATGCATGTATTGATAAAAGAATGAATGAACTTTTGACTAATACAAAAGTTAATCCTATTACGTCATTTTTTTGATGGAAGATAGGTTAAAATCTTGTGTTGACAAGGATTATGTCTATTGTGTGTCATTGGGAGAATAGTGATGGAAAATAGAATGAATCCTTGTATATTTCGCAGTATTGATCTTCCCTGATCCATAATTTTATGTATATACTTTGAGGCTCCGTAAGTTCTCTTATGTCGAGCATGACCAATTAAATTTATCACTTTTTGTGGTTAATTTGGTTGTATATTTCTGAGTAGATTAATTATGGGTTCTCTTGTGATTAATATAATTGAGTATTTTTGGATTCAAATTCATATTCATATGTGATTTGTTATGTCCAAAGAAATCTTTCTTTTCTTTTGACATCAAGGGCGCTCTTGTTTTTCTTTCAGGAATGACATTTTATGGGGGAGAGTTCTTAATTGAACTTGTGCTTAATTGCCAAATCTTTGTGGGGAGTGCCGCTATGGAATATTATAGGAGTTATCTTGTATCTTTATAAAATCCTTGATGAAATCATTTAGCTTCGGCTTTATGATTGCATCTAAAAAAGTTGATATATGCTTTCTTTTGGTCATGAAATGTCTCTTTTGGAAATTTCATTAGTATCCCGTTTTCGTACCTTTGCCATTTTTATTGACAAAAAGGGGGAGAATTAATATGTAGTTCACACTACAAATACTTATGGTTTTCGGATCATTATGTAGGGGAGTGTTTTCCATGTGAGATGGAGTATTGACTAAGGGAGAGTGATACATATCACCATAATATTGTTGTCGAAGTTGTGATACAATTGAACTTTGATGTTGCATAATGATACTATGACACTATATAACAATGATTGAGAATACTTGTTTTCTCATTGTTATAGCTATGGATTTTCAACAACGATGATGCTGAACTTACAACCTTTGGGATTGTGAATACCAATATTCTGTGGAGCACGTGTCACGATCTTAGTGGCCGCATATAAGATAACTTGTAGCCCTCGCTATACATAGCAATCCAAGCGACACATTTTTCTTGTCCCAAGAAGGGATACCTCGACGGATAAGATAAAAATAGTAAAATCCTAGTCTATGAGGAGGCAGCTGGCTAAGGGACAGAGGTAGATGACATATCTACTCAGCATTAAATGCACAAATATCTTATCTACACCCATAATCAAAGCACGTGGAGAGAGATGATGTGGCGGTACCAGATTGGCAGAGGCTGGTGGTAAACGAAGGTACAATCTGTACTAAGGTTGGGAAGTTCCCAAAGGAACGTGGGTCAGCTGAGGTGGCAAAGTTCGACTGGAGAAAGCACGCGGCGAACGAAGGTACCATTGGTACGGAAGGTATATCAGGAAACGATGGATCCAAAGACAACAAAGATATACCTGGAGCAGAAGGGTCTATGAATACCAAGCCTCACCAAAAAACTAAAGGCATTCAATACCTAGGAGAGAAGATCTAGTCTTAAGCTTATACCTCTTTAATGTTTAGAACTTAAGTATTTACTTCAACTTGAGTTCTCTCTATTACTTTGGGAAGAATTTAAGATCTTTGTAACCATCATAACATAATACAAAACAATCACTCGTTACCCCGTGGGCGTATACTAAAATCGAACCACGTAATTCCTTTTACATTATATTTGTGTTCTTTGTTATTATTGCGATCTTGAGTATATTATATACTTAGCATTATCAGTTCAACAGAGGCATCAATACTACTTAGTATTCGATTCTCTAAGCTGTATACATTACGTAGACTATGGGAAAACGAGTAGTCACAGTTTGGCGCTAGAAGGTTTTGCTCAACAGCTTGAGTTTTTATATTCCGTCATTAATTTTACTTACACATCTTCTTTAACGAAGAGATCTGAGTCCAACAACGATGGATCTCAATTTCTAGTGATTGGTTCGTCCATTGTTCTCGCAAGTTCTTTGAGCTCATAGCCTCTAAAGACTAGAAATCTAACAGATCTACAAAAGTTTTCACAAAAACGCACAGACAAAACGTTAAAACTTTTGTTTCGTACTAAAACGCCTTTTCCAACAAAGCATCCGTTAGATCTGAGTACCTCTGACTGCAGAGGAATCTCAGTGAGATTTTAAGGAAAAAAGATCTTCTAAAGCATTTAATAACATTGTTTTTTTCGGGAGATCTGACACCCATTTTTAATTGGTTTTCGACGTTTAAGGTTGTTTCTTCCAAGGGTGTCATAAAAATTTAATACCCGTTTTTCAAAACGTCATTTCAGTCCTTTTTATGAAAAAGCTGCTTAGCCGTCTTCTGTGTCAGAGCATTAATTGCTACTTTTGACGAACGCACCCAAGTAGCAAATTTCTGTCATTTTTTCTGTGATCGCGAGATAAAAAGAGCCGAAGGCATGCATAAACCAAGTGATGTACCAACAAGCTCACGACCAGCAATCACGAGAGGAAGATCTCAAAAGCTGTCTCAAGCAAACCAAATAACCGAAGCAGAGGACGGACAAAGTGAAATAACAAGAAAAACGAATGCTAACAAATCACCTATTCCTGCTGAAGGGATGGGGCAAACATTGGGAGATCAACCACTTTACGGCATGCCGTTGCAGGAGCATTGGGCCATTACGAAGCCACCTGCGGCCAACGTAGGGTTACCCAGAACCTTAGTTCCTATGGGACGAGGGTTGGGAAACCTAACTCCGATCCATATAGATACAGACGCACCGGTCATAGAAGAATGAGTGGATAACTCCGAGGATCCGACTGACAACACTCCTCAGGATGGTGGAGTCCACAACGAAGAACAAATGGCAGCACAAGTAGCAACTTTGGTACTCCGTAACAAGGAGCATGAGGATGCAATGCACGAGATGGCCCAGGAGAACCAGAATCTCAAAGACATGTTGTACATACAGATCGAAGGTTCCCAAACTCACCCTCCGTTAAAAATGCGTGAGAACGGAGCTATCTCAGGAAGACGAAGGGTGGATCTTAACCCACCGAAGGCTAACCCACCTAAGGGAGCCAGGAGAACGCACCACGATCCAGACGAGACAGACTTAACCTACAAGCCCTCTCAATCCTACTATGATGAGGCATTTTCCAGAGATGCTCAAAATGTGAACATGGTTATGGAGCAAATGGAGAAGATGCGGAAAGAAATACAAGGGCTGAAAACCGGCCATGCAGGCGCAAGACTAGAAGAAGTGCTCCATGAAGCGACAACATCTCCGTTGTCTCTCCGCATTTTAAGGGAGCCTATCCTTGCGAAATGCCCAGTACCTGCGTTTCAGACCTACAATGGTACCTCTGACTCCGCGGTCCACCTACGATACTACACTTTTGTCCTTGCATATTGGGAAAGAGA
The DNA here is from genome assembly GCF_003573695.1 of Papaver somniferum. Lineage (NCBI taxonomy): Eukaryota > Viridiplantae > Streptophyta > Magnoliopsida > Ranunculales > Papaveraceae > Papaver > Papaver somniferum. Next base: position 39,522,851 of record NC_039359.1, read on the forward strand.
TGAGGTAGTACTTTGTAGATATTTTCCTGCAAGCTTGACAGGTTCGGCATTGGCGTGGTATGACAATTTACCAGCAAACTCAGTTGACTCCTTTGATCTTGTCTACGGTATTCTTGGAGACATACATGTACAACAAATCAACAAAAACAGGGTTAGATAGGCTATTTTCTTTAGCTATCGGACCACGAGAAATATTAATGCAGTACACAGACAGGTGGCAGAAGACGTGCCAAGAAATCTGAAAAGTCAATCCAGAAATTAGCATTAATTTCTATAAGGACGGACTTGATAGAACCTCAGCTATCTTCGTGGAGCTTCACAACAGATCCCTTGATTCCGAAGGAGAGCTCAGGGTTTTCCAAGACTTCTACATCAGACTTGAAGAAATCCAGAAGGACAACCCTAGGGCACAAGAAAAGACAACAACAGCTCTGCAACGAACCAACTCTCTTGAACCAATTCCGGAGATACCTAAGAGGCAAAACGAGACCGGGGGCAGAACCATCTCTCGAGACAAAAGATCAAAATACGGAGATGGAAAAGGAAGAGGAAAAGGAAGAGACGAGTTCGTAGATAAGACCTACACAAAGCTAAATACCACATTTTCCCACATCCTAAGCAAGGAAGGATCAAAGTCGGGCTTTCTTTACCCTAACACTAGGGGAAAGCAACCAGATAAAAAGAAGGAGGCTAAGAAGTACTGCGATTACCATCAGTACTATGGCCATACAACTGATACATGCTATTAACTAAGGAAAACAATTCAGAGATTCATAGATGAAGGAAAATTCATGGAGTACGTACAGATACAACCAGCTGAAACTGAGGTGGCCCCGAAGAAAAGGGTAAAATTACCTCAGGACGGCAAGTACATCAACATGATCACCTTCTCCAGCGGAGGTCAAGAATAACTTCTCGAAGACATACTCGAGTTAGCTCGAAACAGAAGAAAGCTAGAAACCCATGAGGTGTTCAAGCTAAGCGGACCACCTACTAGCACTTGGGAAGAATGGATGGCCACGCCATTAACATTCTCAACAAAAGACATCAATCAGGAGGTCGAAATGCACAATGATCCACTTGTGATCACTCTTGCAATCCATGGATGGAACGTTACGAAGGTCCTCGTTGATGGGGGAAGTTCATTAAATGTATTGTTTTACGAACCTTACCTACGCATGGGTTTGACAGCGGAGCAAATGGATTCTTCCACTTTCACAATATATGGTTTCAATGGAGCAGTCTCTAGACCAAAAGGATAAATTTTCTTTCAGGTACGTGTAGGACCCTTAGTAACCAATACAAGGTTCTGCGTGGTGGAAACACCTTCGCCCTACAATGTAATCATGGGCAGACTATGGGTCCATAGATTACGAGGAACAACCTCGACATATCATCAGTACCTTCGATTTCCTACACCCATGGGTGAAATGGAAATCAAAGGTGATCATCAAAACGTGAGGCTATGCAATCTAGCAGAGGTCAGACTCAACGAAGAAAGAGCTGCTGCTCAACAGCACGAAAGAAAAAGACGAAAGGCAAACACCAAAGAAGTGAAGGACGGAGCCTTCCTAGTGCCGGAAGCCATATCAGTTCCAAAGACAAGCATCTCCGCCACCCTAGAGGCGAACGTCTCTGCCAAATGACAATTACAGAAAAGCACTCCTCAACGTCCTCAGAAACAAATCTTCTCAACGGTGGAACCAACAAAGAAGATCAACATCGGAATGGAAGCAGACCCAAAAATGATCAACATCAGAACTTTACTTGAAGAGGAAGAGGAGATGCAACTACAAAGGCTACTAAGAGACTATGCAGATGTCTTTGCGTAGTCAATAGAAGACATGCTTGTAATTGACCCAAATTTTGTCTCCCACCACCTTCGTCTCAAACCATAAATACCACAATTCAAGCAACGCATCCGTAAGGTGGCATACATCTACCAAGAAGCAGTAGAAAAGGAGTTATAAAAGCTACTAACCGCAGGGTTCATACGAGAAGTCAAGTATCCCACGTGGATATCTAACATGGTTATTGTTCCCAAGAAGAAGGGAGGCATACGCATTTGCATCGAATTTAGAAATCTCAACAAAGAATGACCCAAAGACAGTTACCCTCTACCAAACATTGACCAACTAGTCAATGCAACCGAAGGTCACCAGAGGCTATCCTTCATGGATGGATACTCAGTGTACAACCAAATCGCCCTTACAACAGAAGACCAGGAGCATACTGCGTTCTTTACCCCACGAGGATTGTATTGCTATACAAGGATGCATTTTGGACTAAAGAACGCGGGGGCAACATACCAGCGATTGGTATACAAAATCTTTAAGCCGTGGATAGACAAGATACTGGAGGTCTACGTGGACGATATGCTTGTCAAAATCAAAGAGGCGAAAAACCACCTGTTAGACCTAAAGGAAATATTTGAAGCCATGAGAAGCTTTCACATGAAGGTAAACCCGGAAAAATGCACGTTCGGAGTAACCTCAGGAAAATTCCTAAGATACTTGGTAACTAAGCGAGGAATAGAAGTAGACTCTGAAAGGGTCAGAGCATTAATGGAAATGCCATCTCCACAAACACTAAAAGGAGTACAAAAGCTAAATGGAATCTTAGCTTCCATGGGAAGATTCATATCAAGATCATCAGATAAATGCAAAGCATTTTTCGATACACTAAGGAAATGAAGCAGGTTCATGTGGACCACGGAGTGCGAGCAAGCTTTCCAGAAAATCAAGGAATATCTGACTTAAGTACCCATACTACAGAAGCCGGATCCAGGTGAAATTTTCACCTTGTACTTAGCAGCAACAAGCTACGCTGTGAGCGCAGTACTGGTACGAGACCAAGGACAAGGAGAAAATCCCATATACTGCATCAGCAAGACACTCAGTTCGGCGGAGCGTAACTACACCAAGGTGGAGCATCTTATATATGCCTTAGTAATGGCAACACAAAAACTAAGGATATATTTCTACGCACATACCATCCGAGTCTTTACAAAGGCTCAGATATGACAAATCCTCGACAACACGGAGAAAATTGGAAGGGTGGCAAAATGGAATGCCATGATCAAGAAATTCCACATAATCTTTGAAACAAGGAAGGATGAGAAATCACAAATCTTATCAAACTTTCTGGCGGACCTACCTCTCAACGACGAAGCAGAGATAGATGACATCCCAGGAATGGAGGAAGATAAGCAAGAACTAGAAGATCTCTTGGAACCTCAGACTTCAAGGAGGTGGGAGATATTCGTAGATGGCTCCTCCAATGGAGAGGGCGCAAGCATAGGGACTGTAATAACAACCCCTACCGGAGACCGACTCATCTATGCGTTCAGGTTAGAATTCGAACAATACACTAATAACATCACGTAATACGAGGCGGTCATACATGGTCTACGCTTGGCACGGGAGCAAGGCTTATCAGATGTTCGTTTGACTAGTGACTCACAGTTAGTCATTAGACAAATAGATCTCAAATATCAAACTTTGGATCCAGTACTATCTTCGTACCTAAACTTAGCACAAGAGCATGCGTCAAAGATCAACAATGATATATTCAGACATGTCTGTCGAAAAGATAACAAACACACAGATGCCTTAGCATTCATATCATCGATGCTAAGGGACAGAAATACCACCTCCGTGCAAATTGGAAGGATATACGAGCCTTCGATAGAGGGACCAATCTCAGAAGCTGAGGAGGCTTTGGCCGTTCAGACTCGAGCCATGAGAGAAGCTGAGAAAGGAAAAGAAGACAAAGAAGAACCGGATGACGAAGTCGAAGAATCTGACAAAGACCATTCTATGTCGGACGAAGACAATGAAGACGAAGCGGAGGATGATTGGACGATTCCAATTTACCAATACCTTGACAAAGGTACCTTACCAGCAGATGTCAAGGAGGCTCGGAAACTTGAATCAAAAGCATCAATGTATAGCTTGCGTGATGGAATACTGTATAAAAGGTCATTTCTTGGACCTCTGATGCGGTGCCTCTCACGAACCGAAGGCAGAAGAATACTCCATGATATACACAGCGGAGATGCCGACAACCATAGCGGAAGAAGGTCCTTGGCAGTCAAAGCCAAAATGCAAGGATACTACTGGCTAAGCATGGACGGAGATTCAAATAACGTGGATAAGCGCTGTGAGAGATGCCAACTCTTTGTCAGGAAGATTAAAGCACCAGCAACGGAGCTTAACTCGGTCATCATCCCTTGGCCATTTGTCAAGTGCGGGGTTGATATTGTTGGACCTTTGATAAAGGGAACCTCGAAGAGAAAATACCTTATTGTGGATACAGATTACTTCACCAAGTGGGTGGAAGCAAAGGCTTTGGTGAGAATTAGGAACACATATGTCTTTAAGTTCTTGTTTGAGAAAATCATATGCAGGGTTGGAATACCAGCCGCCATAATCTCTGACAATGGAAAACAGTTGCAAGGAAAAAACATAGATATGTTGTTCGACACTTTCAACATTTAGAAAAATAAGTACACTCCTACATACCCTAAGAGCAATGGACAAGTGGAGGTGACTAACAAAACAATAGCGATGAACTTGGAGAAAAAGCTAGGAGCATACAAGAAGAGATGGTGCGAACAACTGCACAATTTCCCATGGGCCTACCGAACTAAAAGAAGGGAGGCTACGGAAGAAACTTCATTCTTGATAACCTACGGAGCCGAAGCAGTCATCCCAACGGAGATAATACTTCCAACAACAAAAACAGAGGCATGGGAGAAGGACCTAACAACGGACTTAATGCTAGAGAAGCTCGATGATCTTGAAGAAAGGCGGGAAGTGGCTTTGCAAAAGATGGTAAACTATCAACGAAGGCTAGCTCGCGAATAAAACAAACGGATTATCCCTAGAAACTTTGTGGTCGAAGAATATGTGTTGCGTCAGATACCACCATATCAAAGAGAGAAGGAGTGGGGCAAGCTAGATCCAAAATGGTACGGGCCCTACATCATACACGACATCACTGGAAAAGGGTCATACTACTTAAGGACCCTCAAAGGTGAAGTATTGAAACACCCTTGGAATGCAATGTACCTAAAAAAGTACTACCCGTAAGAGAATGGTGATTACTTAGGAGAAGAAGGGAACGGGAAATAGCCTACCATGTTTTATCCCTGATCAAAGGTGTTATGAACCTTACTAATCAATGAAAAAACTTTTTTCTAAGAGAAAGTCAATTTTTGATTAGGTACAAAATTGGGTTAGAATAGACACCCTCCGTCAGGACTGACGATGAGACAAGGAATAAAATAACTGTGCATATGTCAATACTCGTATCCTCGGAGTGATGGCTCCATCCATGAGGCAATAATAAAAAGTAAGATATCTCCTATAGAGATAACTTTTCGAAGTAAAGCAGCCTTCGCGCTGAATGCGTAGGGTTACAGGAAAACTATTGCCCACGTAGGAGCCTTCGCCACCACGGCACCTTCTGGCCAAAGGATACTTAGGTAGGACGATGAATGTTCCACCCAAGGTTAAACATAACTTAGCACCTTGTGATGACCTGAATGTGCAATCATCTAGACACAATACGTCTACAAACAAAATATTCATGTAATAATAAAGGTACAATAATAATGTTACCAAAATATGACTAACATGTCTTAAAAGTTGCAGATAACAAAGGTTCAAACCACCACGAAGCATTGTTTCAAGGAAAGGAGACGATACAAAGGCCCCTCAGCTGGGGGCATAATACAACAAAGAGTTCAGTTAAGACAGATTGGACACGACACGATCACGGGTAAGGAAGACGAGGAAAGAAAACTCCTTCAAACTGACGTTCAGCTTCAGCAAAGGCGTCATTGATATAATCAATAGCAGACTTCTCGAACTGAACCTTCATTTGGGAGGCCTGAGTCGCCAAATCATAGGCCAATTTTTTATTAAGTTCACTCACCTGGAGCGCTAAGCTGATTATTAGCTTGCTGGAGCGCCTCACCCTTGAACTTAGCAGCAGCATCAAATTGGAGGGATATCTCCAACAAAGATATTTGACCCTCAAGATGGTTAATCTTGGCATTTGCACTCACTAGCTGTTCCTGGAGACCGACGAGTATAAAGGGTGTAAACAATAAGAAGAAGCAGTAAAAGACATAAAGGATGCTGCTGGAAAATAAGGACCCTAAGCTACCTCCTGCATGGCTAAGGGATTCTTCTAAACTGTGTTGGGCCTCCGCAAGGTCCACCTCAGCTGCTTCGAGATATTCCACAAGGGTATCACGTTCAGTCCGGAGGTCATCCACATATATCCGGAGCGAAGTATTCTCAGAGGATAGAACTTGGTAAACATTCTCTAACTCTTCCAACTTCTTAACTAACGATGCATGGGACATGGAAGACGATGCGAAGCATGCCTCAACAAGTCTTCTCTTAAGAGAACGGACCTCATAAGATAAAACATTACGCTCTGCAATAACTTTGGCTAATGAAGCACAAGCATCTTCAAAATCTGCATGATATTTCTTGCGGATGATTTCTTGGGCGGATAAGCGCCTCTCAACTATGGCAATATCCTCCTTTTACTTTGAAATAAGACACTCTTTACATTTAAAGGCTTCATCATGCTCTTTACATAGCAAGGACATCTGCTTTACAAGATCCGCGTTATGAGCAGATTCAAGGGAAAGCTGAGCCTCGTTATGAACAGTCACGTTCATTAACCTATCGGATTTTTTCTGATAATACCAAACATCAGACGTTAACTTTCTTATCTGTTCCCAGAGGTGTCTAAGCTCACTAAAGACACCAGCTGGCAAGCGTAGGTTGTCTCAGGACTATGCAACCAAGCAAGAACAAAAACAAAGTTAAAGGAAAGAAGAAACGAACCTATGGTTTCAGAGGACTCAGCAGCTAAGGCACAATCAGCAGCCTTATGTCCATCCTCAACAACTTTGGCAGCATTTTTAGCTCTCTCAAGAGCCAACAGACAAGCTTCCAAGGATCTCTGAGTCTTTCTCAGGTCGTCCTCCAACGAAGATATCTTAGAAGCAGAAGCAACATCAATAGGCGAAGGTTGTTGTGTGCTAACAAGGGCATATTCTTGACGAGCACGCTCCAACATAGCACTCAAGTGAGTACACTTAGACCTATAGAACTTGAACAAGGTACAACCAGCATCTATCTGTTTGCAAAGCTGCAAACAAAGGAGTATAAGAACAAATGAAGAATCAAAACAAAAGGCAAAATAGTAAAGTAAGAATCACTTACTGAGAACAAGGAGAGACGGGGAAGGAAATCAACATAGGTTTCAATGAAATCCTCAATCTCTTGGATACTACCCCTGCGGATTTCACCAAAGCTCCGGCTGGAGCGAAGGCAATCCGGGTCAAAAAATAGATCCTTAGACGCACGATATTGAGTAGACAGCACATCCAACTGCGAAGCTACTTCAAAAGAGTTATCCAAATGATGATGATCAACCCCAGCATAAAAAAGGACCCTTCGAGTCCCACAGAGTAGCTTCAAGGATGGCATCGTCAGAACTACCAAGGCTCAAGTTCTCAGGAAGCTTACCCTTGCTAGACTTAGTAACAACTCCATCAATCGCTTGAGAGCGAACATGTGGCACGATTACTGAGCCCTCACCACGACGAAGAGACGGTATGGTGGACGATCTGGGAACCGAATAAAAAGATTGAGCACCACCCAAGTCCATATCACCAGCAGAAGGATGATTTCCCAGTACGGTCCAATATGGTGACGAAGGCGGAGGTCCAACAACTTTTCTAACAGGGGCAGCAGAAAACAGACTGAGCGCTCCCTAACGAGGTCGGCGTAGCATTGAAGGAGAAGCTGGAAAGTGAAATCACAACCTTCTTCTTCGGCTGAGAGTCTGAACTGCTAACCATAACCACTGGGGTAACAACCTTAGAAAACGAACCACTTTATTGAAGCGAAATAGCAGGGGACAAAGGAAGACTCTTGGAAGCTACAACAACAGCCTCAGTAGCAGCCGAGACAACAGGAAATGCTCCGCCAGGGGCATAAAACGAAGGAACCTTTGGAGACAAAGTAGGAGGAGGAGCTTGGACATTAAAATGGTTGATCAACGGAACATCACCACCATCTAGGAGATTCTCACCCTCCACTGAGCTAGCACGGATAGGACTGGGGTTATCCTTGGAAAAATCTTCCTCAATATCATCCAAATGAGGGCTGAGGCCAATATCCTCAATGTCCTCCATATCTTCATCATCCGTCACCCCTTCACCAACCTTGGGATCCTCATCCGATGCCTCAAGATTAATAACAGACTTCAACTTGACATTTCTCTTGGAGGACCGTGGAAAAACATATGCGTCAGCTAAGGATCAGGAGAAAGATACTAAGGAACCTACAAACACAAAGGTATGAAAATTATCCTTACCTCCACAGGTGTTGGCGCAACTACTTCAGCCGAAGCCTTTCTCTTCCTAGTCCTAGTAGCTACGGAATTACCAGCAGAGCCCGGAGCAGTCCTAGCAGTAGAACCTGGAGTAGTTCCAGCAGAAGAAGCAGGGGCAGACTGCATACCAAATATATCAGAATATCAAACAAAGATATAAAAGCAAAAGCCTTCAAGGAAAAACGAAGGTTACCTCATGAGAAGCAGCATGGTTGAAAACCCAAGGCTGATATCCATCATACTTCTCAGGCAAAGAAAAAGCTGTACGGGGAACATGGGGATCAGCGGTAGTAAAACCGTAGGCCCAAGGACCCACCACACGAAGAGGAGTATGAAACCAACGATCATCATGATCAAGACGGAGGCGGTCAGACTTAGGCAAAGATAGTCTAGCATAATATGGGATAACAGTCAAACCAGTCTTGTCAATCTCCTCCAGTAGACGAAGGTTGTTACCCTCCCTGATTTACTTGGCAGTAACATGGATAAGACGAGGGCCAACACTCCAAGAAAAAAGATTACTCTTCTGAATAACATCAACGTACGTAGCATTGAAGTTGGCAGGGGTATAATCCTCTTGCTTAGACATCCCCCCATCAAAGGGGTCATAAGACTCCAAAGTTGTCTTACCCTTGCTACGATACCAACACTCGCGAAGGACGCGCCAAAAATTACCAGTATACTGCATGACTCCTCGGACCCGAGTCTTATTCACTGGGTTATCCCTGGTAGACAAAGCGTCATAGTAGAAAGGATCCTTTCTACTAAACAAAGGGAGGAGCATACCTGCGGCTAATTGACCAACACTAATCAAGAGGGTATTCTCATCATAAGGAAAACCAGGATCATGGATTCAGTGAGAACATCAGGACCATCGACAAAGGAGATATTAAACTTATGGAAGCGAAAAGACTTGGCAATCTTAGCTAAGGACAAGTGAGCGTAGCTATCCTTGTCGCGAAGTTGAAGCCTTTGAAGCTCAAAGTGAGGAGGAGGAGGTGGAAGATCCTCAACAACAACTTCCTCTACCTCAGGTCCCGCAGCTGCCTCAGGGATCACAGCCATCTCAGTACCGGCAGGTACCTCAGTGTCCTCAGGAGGCGTAGATGGCGTAGCATCAGGATGATCCATCCGCGGAGGTGGATCAGTAGACGAAGAGTGCCTTTGTTCCTTCTTCGTAGACTTCTTCGGGAGCCTCATTATTCCTAACACCAGCAGGAAGAACATTCCATCAACAATGGGGGACAAAAATCACAATCAACGCCAAAAAAAAAATTAAGGGAAAAAAAACAAGCATACTATGGGCATGGGTTTAACTAAACCAACAAAGGAAGGCGAATTAAACTTATCATAGGAATAAATCAGAGATTATCCACCATCATGGATAAAGTTGCAGACAAAGAACGAGCATGGCAGAATCAACATCAAAATACGAAATGAGGACATGCCAAAACTCTCATACAACATGGGGAACACAACTAAAGCTTCAAATAACGCATGCCATCATCCAACAAAATCAATGGCAATCAAAGGCAGTTAAACCAAAGCCGAAGAAAGAACGATCCCAAAAAAAAAAATCAAAAGAGAAGAAGTAGAGTGACACTTACTTGTATATGATAATCGAATGATTGAACCAGAGCCTTGGAGAACCAAAAACAAGAGTAGCAGTTGACAGTAGGAGAAAATCTCTGAAATAGAAAGAGAGCGACAGTTCGAGATGAAGAAAAAGGAGTTAATGAAAATTCCTCCTCTTTATTCTCTTCTTATAGGCGGCTGGAGAATACAAAAATTTGGATGTCCCGAAATTCAAGGGGAAGTTATTGCATGAAAAGGCATGTAGGGACCACCCAATCGGGATGTGCAAAAATGGCGGCATAACGGAAGTTTTCTTCCAATCCTACCAAACGGTAGAATATGAAAAAAAATGGGAAAACTGTGAATACCAATATTTTGTGGAGCACGTGTCACGATATTATTGGCCGCATACAAGATAACTGTGTAGCCCTTGCTGTACAGAACAATCCAAGCGACAGAAGGATACCTTCGTAGATCTGCTTTATCTTGTCCCAAGAAGGGATACCTCGACGGCTAAGAAGAAAATAGTAAAAGCCTAGTCTATGAGGAGGCAGCTGGCGAAGGGACATAGGTAGATATATCTAATCTGCATTAAATGCACAAATCTCTTATCTACACGCATAATCAAAGCACGTGGAGAGAGATGATGTGGCGGTACCAGATTGGCAGAGGCTGGCGGTGAACGAAGGTACAATCTGTACTAAGGTTGGGAACCCGAAGGAACGTGGGTCAGCTGAGGTGGAAAAGTTCGACTGGAGAAAGCACGCGGCGAACGAAGGTACCATTGGTACGGAAGGTATATTAGGAAACGATGGATCCAAATACAACAAAGATATACCTGGAGCAGAAGGGGCTATACATACCAAGCCTCACCAACAAACTAAAGGCATTCAATACCTAGGAGAGAAGATCTAGTCTTAAGCTTATACCTCTTTAATGTTTAGAACTTAAGTATTTACTTCAACTTGAGTTATCTCTATTACTTAGGGAAGCATTTAAGATCTTTGTAACCATCATAACATAATACAAAACAAACACTCATTACCCCGTGGACGTAGACTAAATTCGAACCACGTAATCTCTTGTGTCTCATGATAACTTAATTATTTTTACATTATATTTGTATTATTTGTTATTATAGCGATCTTGAGTATATTGTACTACTTAGCATTATCAGTTCAACAGAGGCATCAATACTACTTAGTATCCAATTCTCTGAGTTGTATACATTACGTAGACTATGGGAAAACGGGTAGTCACAAGGATCATTGGAGTACTTGGAAGAGAAGAAGATTTTGAGTAATGTTGAAGATTAGGTGGAATAGGATCTACAAAAGTTTATTTATTTATTTTGTAGTCTATATGTATTGATAGTTTGTCACTAATATTGAAAAAGGGGGAGATTGTTAGAGCACTGCTCGGTCGAACTCGCATGCACTGCTATCTCAAGCATGTTTGTCAATGTTATTGATCAAAATTATAAGTCTTGATTTCTAGTCTACTATAGCTAAGTCTCGGACTAGGATAGAAAGTGTAGTTGCGCTCAAGAACTCCATGGAGATCATCATACAAGACGAAGAACTACTCAAGGAACTGGTGGAACTTCTTCGACTAAAAGGTATGTGGAGACTTGAACTTATATATCACTCAAAAGTCTATCTACTCTATCTAATATCTTGAGACAAAAGTCATTTTGCTATATAGACTTTGATTATACACATTTGCTATTTCGAGCTGAGTTTATCTCGCCTATCTATTTCTCGAAATATGTGTTGGTAAGCTTTCGCTTTGGCCAAGTTCATCTTTACCTAGTGACGAAAGTCATGTTATGTTTCAATCACTTTGAAAATGGCTTTGACGAAAAATGGTTTGTGAATAACAACTATATAACATCCTCTAAGAATGTTACAATGATTAAAATGAGAGTTTAGATTACATAACCATTATTGGATATACGCATTGTGTAGCAACACATATATGTATAAGTTCTTATTCCTTGAACCAAAGTATGCGTACTTTGTTGATCAAGAAAACCATAACAAGAGCTGTGACCTCAGTCCGCGAACTGGCGGAGGTTCTCATCCCGAGAATATCTGCTGGAGTTTGTGAACTCCTTCCGGGAACTTAAGTCCGCGAACTAAGTCCGCAAACTTGAGTTGGTTATATCTAAAGACGATTATTTGTAAACTTATATTTATATTAACTAAGGATGCAAATTGCAAACCGTGGCTATAAAGTTCATGAATCGATTCGAATGAATCAAATCATTTTGCTTCAATTGTGTCTTGTATAGTTATATAAGATTTATACAATTGAACAACTCTCTAACTAGTTCATTTGAGTCATTTGAACTAGTTATGGTGAAGAAGAATATGGTTGATATGAAAGTGCTCATATGGATAACCATTTGGTTAACTACTGTTGAACCAACAAATGTACATGTTTGGGTACAGTTACACAAACCTAAAATCGTGCATTTCATTTGTGTGTAACAAGCTAGGTTTTCGATCTAACGGTTGAAAGATATTAGCTTGAATCTAATCAGGTTTTCATCTAACGGTGAATATTGAATGCTTTGTTACTAAGCTAACATTGATTGCAAACCCTGATTTGATTGACTATATAAGGGAGAACTCTAGCAATTGGGAAACCTAATCCCCACACCTCCTGTGTGATACTAGTTGTATTATCTAGAGTCGATTCTCCTTTAACCTTACGTTTCTTCTTGTAAACCAGGTTTACGACTTGAAGACTTCATTGGGATTGTGAAGCCAGACCGATACTACTTTCTTGTAGTTGTGTGATCTGATCTTGCTGATTCTATCGTGTTGAGTACAATCGTAAAGATTGGCTTGAGATTAATATCTCCGATAGGCAAGATATAAAAGTAGTCACAAACATCTTTGTCTCATCATTTGTGATTCAACAATATCTTCTTTCGTCGCGTCGATTAAGATTATTGTGAGGTGATTGATAATTCTAGGTTGTTCTTTGGGAATATAAGTCTGAGTTATCAATTGGTTCATGTTCACCTTGATTTATCAAAAGACGGAACAAAAACTTGTAGGTATTTCTGTGGGAGACAAATTTATCTATTATCGTAGACTTTTATGTGTGATACAGATTTGTTTATTAAAGTCTTCGACTTTGGGTCGTAGCAACTCTTAGTTGTGGGTGAGATCAGCTAAGGGAATCAAGTGTGTAGTATCCTGCTGGGATCAGAGACGTAAGGAGCGCAACTGTACCTTGGATCAGTGTGAGATTGATTGGGGTTCAACTACAGTCCAGACCGAAGTTAGTTTGTAGTAGGCTAGAGTTTGTAGAGGATTAATACAGTGTGTATTCAATCTGGACTAGGTCCCGGGTTTTTTCTGCATTTGCGGTTTCCTCGTTAACAAAATTCTGGTGTCTGTGTTATTTATTTTCCGCATTATATTTTGTTATATAATTGAAATATCACAGGTTGTGCGTTTGAATCAATTAATTGGAAATCCGACCTTTGGTTGTTGATTGAAATTGATTGATACTTGAACACTGGTCTTTGGTACCGTTCAAGTGATTTCTCTTGTATTCAATTAGACTCGCAGATTACTATTTGCTTGAGTAAGAATTGAATCGAGAAAGAGATATATAACTCTTTGATATACTTTATTAAGATTGAGTATAGTTGATTCTCTTGAAAGTATAATGGAGTTAGTCCATACAGATTGCTAATCGAAATATTTGGTGTGGTTGTTGTACCCCCGCTTTTTCAGATTTTATCAATCCGCACGTCTTTGTTATACCAATTAATATGATATGCTACTCCCCGTAGATGGGGAAAAATGATTTGTTGGTTTTTGCGAAATTGAGGAGACGTCCGTGTGGAGACTCCTTGAACCAAGCGAAATGTTGAACCTCACACAGATGCACTGCAAGAAGGAAGTGCTTTAAGTTCGAGAGATCAATCTGTAAGATCCCGGCCTAAACCAAGAACAATGGTCGTTCCAGAGTCAATTCGGTCACAAGAGAGGATGGGTTGATCTGTATGAGGGAAGCTGAGAAATGTGTGGGATCAATGGTGATATGAGATTGTAGGTGTGCTGTGAATTCAGCGTAAGAACGCTATGAATGATTGAATTTTACTCAATCGAGAGTGATTGTTCAGACGCTGGGTTCGTGTAGATGAAAGATTGTCTGTATGAACTTGCCGAGAAATTCCTTGTTTTAGACAAATGTTCGAGTATTTGAATCCTGTCTTTTCAATCAGGATTCAGAGACATCTTATAATGCCGGAGTTGAAAACACCATGATCCCAGGAAGTGTGACAGTTGCTGGAATCAGAGAGTGGGGAAGTGGGAAATCATGTCAAAACCAGTTGCTCATCGTGCGGAGACTTGGTTAATTTTCCACCCACTACTTTGCTGACTCTTCCAACTGATTGCACGACTTGCTCACATTATCATCGTGTGTATGAACACACGTACCGTAGACCGCCAGACCAAAACCCTAGTTAATATCCCCCATGTGACACGATTGATGTCTCGTGATTGTGGAGTCAGTTGCTGACTTTATGGGACGATGAGTCCTTGTATTTGCTGAGTTGAACATAATTTGCAAATGTTCTGAGACTCATGAATTAAATGTTTGCTGAGACAAGGTACTATTATATTGATAACCTAAGACGAGCAAGTGTTGCTGAATTGTTGAATATTGATAGTTGAACCAATATTCTTTAATCTGAGCAAATATTACTAGTTTGAGCAAGTATTGCCGGTTTGAGCAAATATTACTCGTTTGATAAATTGTTGGTAGCAGGACCAAATAAAATATTAATTTAAGATACTGACTGTTGGGTCGAGTGCAATAAATAAAAGCGTTATTGTGGGATCAACATAAAATTATCAGTATTTAAATCTGCTCAGAATCACGTTTTTGCAGAGCTTTGGATTTAAAAACCCTAATTTTAATTAAATTGATGATTTATTAAAAATCAACCACACAGAGCGAAGGGAACGGCTACCTGGGATGATAAGTCCACCATGTAACGCCCAGATGCTCGAATGAGAAAAATACCAAAGTCTCTTGAAGACCAGTTGGTGAAAGAATGATTAAATGCTGGTTTAATCATTTATTAAAATAATGCTCGTGTGAGCGTCAGATAATAAAACCTAGTCATGAAAAGATGAAAGTCCGACCAAGAGGTCATGAGACCGGTTCTTGGTGGTCGCCGGACCAATTGATGGTCGTTTGAGCAAACCTTCCTTTGTTTGGAAAGAGTTTGAACCTAATATGAGCAACTGAGCAAATTAGGTTAAAATCATTAAAACGTGTGGGACCGGATGTATGCAAGCCTTAGGACCACCCTTGGTCGGTCAAGGGGATGTTCCCGTGTCACCGTAGTGTTCATGTCTCAGTCCTGAAAGTTTCAATATTTTTCGATGCGCGTTCGAGCAACATTTTGAGAAAATATGCTGAATCCAGGGTTTTGCTGAAACAAAAAAAATACATGAGATGATGAAAAATAATAAATAAAACAGGGAATTGCAAGGTATGGGACCGGCCACGGCTAAGGCTTGACCGGCCCCTTGACAAGTACGGTCCCACACTTTCCCAGTTTTATGTAATTTTATGTATTTTCTCTGAATTGAGGGAAATTCCATGAAGCTGGAGAGTTTTATGAAATTAGGGAACTTCCATGAGATTAGAGAAATAAAATAATAATAAAATAGGGAATGATGGAGTGTGGGACCGGCAATGGCCAAGGCATGGCCGACCGGCCAGCTGGCACGGTCCCACGACACTCTTCCCAATTTTATGTAATTTTCATGATTTTAGGGAATTTTCATAAAATCAAAGAGATTTGTTGAAACCAAAGTATTTTCTTGAAATCAGGGAGTTTTCATGGAATGAGGAAAACAAAACAAATAATAATAATAAAATAAGAGGCATGTGGGACCGGCTAAGGCATGACCGGCCAGCTAGAGCCCGGTCCCACGTGTTTTCTTAATTTTATAATATTTTTCATGGGTTTAGGGAAAATTCATGAAATCAGGGAATTTTCATGGTTTTAGGGAAAATTCATGAAATCAGAGAATTTTCATAGATTGAGGGAAATAATAAAATAATGGGGAACGGTGAGGTGTGGGACCAGCCACGGCTAGGGCATGGCCGGCCAGCTGGTGCCCGGTCCCATGACACCTTTCCTTAATTTTATTAGTTTCTTTGACATAAAAAAATATCATGAGATTAGAGAATTTCCTTGAAAAGAATGAGATTTTGTCGAATGAGAGAATTTTCATGAGATCAGGGAAAAATAATAAAATATGATAAAAATATAAAATTGGGCGTGGGACTATTCACGGCATGACCGGCCTGCTGGTGAGCCCAGTCCCCTGGCGCCTTTGCTAATATTTTTTTATTATTATTTTTCCTTCCTATTTTGCATAGGTTCATCATTCATTTGTATTTTGAAATGCTCGTTTGCGCATTCAAATGCTGGTCTGTGCATTATTGCTAAGTACACTTGCACCTTTTTAGTCAGGGCTTATTCGATGCTCATATTTCTGTACGTTGAATATTTATTACTAACCCATGGAATTCTGTTTGGAAAATCATAAATTGAAGTAACGAAACATTCAAAGAATCGTAGAATGTAGTTGAATATTCAGCTACGATTAGAGATAATTAATTGATGGCTCAATACTAGCAAGGATTCCTATCTAGGAGCATTAATTATCTGAGAGTTGAGCAATATGAACTTGCTGGAGTGTCATATTTCTCCTATATAGTCAAGGAAAACCTGGTTGCATCAGGAAGACATTGTTGCTCTATACTAGCAGGCATGCTGTCTAGGAGCCGTCCAATCTTTCGATTCTAGACAGAAATAATTACTGAAATTGCTCAATATTCATGAGATGTGACGTGGCCTCAGATGGGAGACTACACATCTACATATACTCTGAGAGACATCCTTCTCAGTCAGAGGTTTTATGGCATGAGCTTTCACGCTTTATTGAGAGACATGAGTCTCAATACTCATCCGATTGCCGGATCCGGAGTATGTATAATCATGGTTTTATGATTTTTCCCTTGTCGAAAATCCACCATCCATATTAAGTCCCCTACTTAGTGAGGGACAGTCACGTTCCTCAGTCAGCATTGAATGGTGATTTTCTAGGTACTGACAAAAAAAGTAATTGAACTTAAAAGATAAGATATTACCGGATTTAGACTGAATGGGAAAACTATGGTTTGAGCGAAAACCCAGTGGCATAATAGAGCATCATCCAGCGAGCATAAATTTGTGTAGAACCGCTGATTTGATGGTGGAACCTTGGTTGGTCTAGGATTCACGGGTCCTGGCCCATGAAATTAAATCTTTGTCTCAGGAACAGACGCTCGTTCGTTCGTTAGTTTAAGGAACAAACAAAATAGACCTGAGTCTAATGATATAAAATTTTGTCTATGAGCTTTCACGAAAACCAAAATTTTATCTTTTAAATATGTGAGATTTCACAAAGTGGAATAAACTCTCGTTTCAAAGGTGGATGCTCGTACGAGAGAAATTTTTTTTAATAGACGTGCGTCTGTTAGTAATAAAATTTTGTTTATGAGCTTTCATGAAATTTTTTATCTTCGAGCTTTCAGAAATCTTTGAAAATATACTCTCGCTTCAAAGACAGATGCTCGTGCGAGAGAGCAAAAATATATAATATATTTTTTTCAAATTTACGTGAGTTTCACGTTAAATATTTATATATTTTGTAAAATCATTTTTTGATTTTGAACAACTGTTGAAAGTAGACCATTATACATAATGAAATAATGTATGTATGTGAGTTTTCACAATTGTAGAATGGACGTCTGTCTAGTTTTTGAAAAACCAGTGGATGTTCATGTGGGTTGTTCACGGTTTTATGAAAATCAAGTCATGACTTTGAATAATGAATTTTGCTCTTCTTTGCAGGTTTGAGGGAACAAGCAAGTTTTCGAAATTCTGACGTTATAATCACTACAACTAGTGAAATTGTAAATAGGTAAGAGTTGGATTGTTACCATTTTGTTACGCGTTTGTTATTGGTATATCCATGACTCCATGTCTTTCGCCTCATATAGTGGTGACTTCTGGTTACAACCACTCTTCTGGCCCTTCTAGGGAACGCTCCAGAAATATAAAGTCAAAGATGAAGACTTTTGCAGATGTTCATGCCGACGTGAATCAACCTTTCAGAGACGCTGGAAAGCTGATGCATTGTATGTCTCTTGATCATCTGGCAATTGTCCGTGGTGGAATCAACGCTTTCTTAGCCAGCAAAATGCCGCCGGCTTCAGAAAATGAGACTAGCGTTTGAAGATGAAGTCTGATCTCGCGCGGAAGGCATAGCTTCTGATTCAGATGTAGATGAATGAAGAATTTTGTCATCAGAAAATTCAGAAGTCGGGTCTTCATTGAAAATGCTGTAGAATCTTCGTTCGATGTCGGATTTTCGTGATCTACCCATGTTTCTTCATCCTCAGAAAATTTCCAAGCTTTATTAGAAAATATTTTCGTCTTTTGAGTACGTTTAAAGTCTGAAATTGACGAAACAGTAAACTTCCAGAAGGTTTTTCAGAAAATTTTCAGCTATCATGTAGTCCAAAGTTTTGGCCACATCTTTTTGCTCGTTTTTCCAATTGTTGTGAATTTGGATATGCTGTAGAGGACATCCATACAAAGAGAATGATATATGACCCATCCCTAGATTCTTCACCAATTTCTCCCATCTTGCTGCTTTATGTGGGACAGTGTAAAATCATCTCAGACGAGCTTGTTGTAAAACACTCATGTTGTGTCTTTAGACCATTCGCTTGTTTCTTGAATGGTTGGTGAAGGATTTTAATGTCATTGATTCATTTGATATCAGGACACCTTGATTGATAATGATCATGGTGCTTGCAGTTCCATCTTGTTTCTGTTAGTCGTTGAAACATCACTTTTGAAACCCTGGTCGGGACCATAGCTGAGGTTGCTCTCAAAAGAGGATGATGTAATGACCATGGTTGCATGTCCCGGTGGTAGCATCACTTTTACGATAAATGATTAGCACTGGAGAGCCCGGCGCCACGAGTCTTGGACGATGAAGTTGGTCGTCATGATCAGTGGACCGTCTGTCCCCAGTATCTTGTTAAATCTCTCCCTTCCGTTTTCCCTTCTTCCGGAAAGACCTAGATAGAGGACCCGGGTATGAAAATTGATGCAAAGACCTAGGTGGTCGAATTTGGAGGTACCTTGATGAAGGACTTGATGGAAAGACCTGGTGGACACCGATCGACTGTGGAAGTTATGAATCCCGTCCAAGAATTGCTGCATGCATTTTGTATGCTCTGGAAGCTGTAGGAACCTCATACGACGTCGGAATTTGATGCTTGACCCCAACCTTTGAAGCTAAGAGACTGAGTTATGAAATTAGAAAAGAATCACTCAATTTGGAGTTGTAGAGGTCATCCAACGAAGCGTGCACATTTGTAATTTATAATCCCGTACAAATTTTTCAGATTTCGTAGACCTCACGGTAAAGGTCATATCTTTCAGCTCGTATGTCCGATTGATGCGCCCTTTTGGTATGTTGTAGAAGAGACATAGTCTAACATCTTTCGTTCAGGAAGTATTGTCCCATTCCTCACTCATTGGTAAGTTTTTGTAAACCCATGGGCTGAAGTATGTTGTATCTCATTTGTAGAGGTGATGAGAATTTCTTGTAGAAGACTTGGGATTGTGCCCGCCTGTTGTCCAAGCTTCGGAAAGACTTTCATGCGAACATATTTCATGTTTACACACCCTGATATGAATCATTAACGCTTGGAGAAGTCCCGATCCATCAAGTAACACTTCAGAGAACGGATAATTGATGAAGCTGGTCATGAGGATGTTGCCCCTGAGGCCGTCGTTGATGTTGGATGCTTGTTGATGCCGATACTACGATCGGAGTTGCTCCAGAGACCGAAAAGGTTAGATCCACGATTATCGACACAGTCTTTACTCCTTTATCCAGTGACCCTTTACATTCACGAACTAATTGATGAGTTGAGCGTCCCTAAGATGAGGGTGTAGGGTTTAACCCAAATTCTCTCGAAACTTTACTGTGAAGTGCCTTGTCAGGGAATCGATGTTGTTGCGGTAGATAGCAGCGGCAGTTTCCATTCTGGATGTGAGGAGAAAAAGTTCATTGGTCATGCAAGGCTTGTGACGTGAAGAGGTTCTGTTGATGACGTTTTATGGAATCACATCAGATTGCAAATTCCAATAAAATCAAGTCCCTGGTGTATGTTGAAGGAGTTTGTGCCATCCATGGATGAATGATGTTGCATCTGCTTCAGAAGTATTATCATGGGATAACGAAGAATTAGCGATTGTAATTTAGTTACACTTTGATTGCGCTGGTGTTGAATCAGTGTGTCATCGTCGAGATATTTGTGCTGAAGCTAGATGCGCCGGAGGTGTACTCTTTGATTGGGAGTACAATTTGAATACTTCTTGATCGTTGAAGCATCATATCCCTTGAGCATGTCTTAGGTTTGATCGTTTGGGTCCCAACTATCTTCTGTTGATTCAACATTCCTTTAGTCGCGGTAGTGGGATTTAACATTTGTGCAAACATCAGAGCTTTCTGATTTTGTGGCATACATGAACACTCCTGCAAAGCTATGGAGAAATGCCCAAATTGTTATTTTACGTGCTTGAACATAATCTCAATAATGAATGTCTCAGTGAGATGCTCGATTCGGAGAAATGTCATATTCAACCTCTTGGTAAAATATTGCTGAAGTGAGATTACCCACTTATAGCGTCTTGCAATAGCAGAGATGCTAGAAGAATTGAGTCCCCATGCTAGAATAGCATGTGAGGAAATAAATGACATAGACATGGGAGGAATGAGACTTGCCTGAGTGAAGGACCTTTTGATGAATGTCTATGCATCTTTTGCAGGTTCTTGTTTCAACCTCGTCAGAGTTCGAAATTCCTCCAAGTGCTCTGATGATGGAACGTCCGTCAAATCTTCTGGATCAGAGCTTTCTTCGTTGGAAAGATGTGCAACAAAAGGCGCTTTGTAAGTACCCATATTTTCAGCGTGAATCCACGCTCGTCTGAAGGACATGTCACATCCTGGATCTTCCTGATTATGCGAAACTTGGTTTCTGTCCAGGTTGAACTTATGTTCACTTTGAGAGTGATGTAGCCATAAGTATTTACGAGCATTCCTTCAAGGCACTGATTGAGATGGGAGCATGAGTAGCTTCTTGTCGAGTGATGTGGATCCAATGGTTTTCAGTGGAATGTTGTTGATGGCGGTGCCAGCATCGATCAACGTTCTTCCAAATTCGTTTCTTATGAGATTGACTGTGGTAAGCAGTCCCCAGTCGTACATATCTTGGTCTGTAGCTGGAGGCTCAAGAAATATTTCCGGAATGGACTTCTTGATACGACGTGATTCGGTGCTGTGAACATGTCTCTCCTTTGTGCTTTCGACAGATAGAGTAATTCACGTTCGATCAAGGATTGAACTGCCTCTTTGATAGGTTTTTCAGAGAGTGTAAAGGTTCTGATTGGGAGAGGATTCTTGTGTACTCCTTCAGTCCCCAGTTGAAGCTATTGTGGATCAACCTTCTCTTTGAAAATATGCTTCAAAATATTGCATTTGCTTGTTGGATGATCGATGAACCTATGAAGGCAACAGTACCGGAGATTCTCCATTTCTTCTTCAGTTGGCTCTCTCCTGATGAACGAAAGTTTGATTGTACCATCTTGAACCCAGACTTCTAGTAAATCGATTACTCCTTCATGAGAAGAGAGAAGTTTGAGTCTGTCAGACCATTTCCCCGTTCTTTGATGCCAGGTTGAGGTTTGTGCATTTCAGGATTGGTTATCATTTCTTTGTGCCTTCAGAGGAGCCTGAGATGTTAGTGAAGCGTTCTGATGCTGTGTCTCGGCTTTCCTTTCAGTAACAACGTTTGTTGAAGGATGGAGATTGTACTGATTGTTGACTAGGCGTCGGCTGCTTCAAGGTTCCTCGACCTTGCAGACTTTGTTCTTTCCAGTATAGCAGGCGCAGTGGTTGTCGATCTCTTCGATGCTTCATGAAGCTCTGAGAAAGTATGGAAACGAAGATTTTCCAATAAAGATCTGTAGACCGGGATCATGCCGTTGATACAAAAGTCTACTAGTTGTTGCTCCGTGACATTTGGATCATGACAGTCCAGGGCCTGGACTCTGAATCTTTTCACGTAGTCATTGTGATGTTCATTGTTCCTCTGAAACATTCTTCCAAGATCAGAGAAGGTAACTTTCTCTGACACAAATAAGTACTTTCTGTAGAAGGAGTTAATCATTTCTCCCCAATTGTTGATAGTTCCTGGTGCGATGTTTTTGTATCCGGTGTATGCCCTGCCTTTCAAGTACTTTGAAAATTCCTTCAGACGGACGACATGATTGTGCTCATGTTCGCCCAATGCTTCCAGAAATCGAGAAACATGTTCTCGAGCATTGTCTGTTCCGTCCTACAAAGTGAAGGTTGGAGAGGTATAACCTTTTGGAAGAGGAATTCTTTGCGTAGCAGCAGGGTACGAAAGCTGGTGACGATGGACATGTGGTATCTTGTCTTTTCCACTGTTCTCCAAGAGGCGTTCCAAATATTCCCGAGTAACGAAACTTGATGATTCCTTCGCTGATGGATCGTCTGCAGCTTTGCGGACTTCATCGTCATCCACTGTATTAACTGGAACGACTTCAGGATCAGCATCCGAAGATGTTTCTTTTCCTTTTCCCTTTTCTTGAGTTTTCTCTGACATCTTATCAGTGAGAGTTTTGAGATAATTGCACAACTACTTCTGTGTTGCATCCATGTCAGTCTGATTCTTGGAAAGAGTTTCTTGCACCTTCATGAGATCGCTTATGGTAGGCGGATTTTCTATGACTTATTCAGGATGCCGACCGAATAGAGGATGATTCCCGGCGTTGGGATGAGGAGGAGTGATGTCACCACCATTGTTGGAAGCAGGAATAGTTTCTGGAACACCGTCATTGTTATTGTTGCTAGTGCTAGCGTCGTTTTCATTGGTAACTAACACAGACCTAAAACCAGCCATCTTGTGAAAATGTGAGATTGAAACCGAGAGAATGATCTCCTACTGTGGTCGTCGATTTGTTGGACTAAACAATCCATCCCGTAAACTTTTTATTTCGTTAAGCCATAAAAAATTCATACAAACCAAATAAATCAACTTGCATAATTATTCACCTCAACCGGAAGCAATTGAAACAACATAGACATTAAAGCACCGCAATTGCACTGAAATTTTGTAATCCTAAACAATTGATACCACACAATAAAGCAAGATAACAATAGTTTTTCTTAACCGGAACCAATTTAATTACACACACATCCATACACACATAATGGAATAGAATATCAATTGTACCGAAATTTTGTTAAGCAAAAGCAATAAATATATGAAATTACATCAGGCTTTTCTTAAACAGGAAAACAATTAACTAACAAAATTGTTACCTCAAATTTGGCATTCACTTCTCCAATATGTTTGCATCTTCTTCCAGGGAGAATTGATATCGAAATATCATTATATTGTCATCCTTATGCAAAACAGAAGAATAACAATAACCAACCTTTACCAGAGAAAGGTTGAAAACCGGTTTTAACTATTGCAAGCAAAAGTTAAAAACCACAGAAACACATATGCTTTTATGCTAAACCAAAACCGATTCAACATATTGTGGCCTTTTCACATATTGTTTCTACCAGAACCCCTCATGATCCTTTGATAAAGCCTACCAACATGGGCTAGAACTTAATCTTGCTAAATCAAAAAGTCGCCCAACCATAAGGGTTCACAAGATTATGAGATCGAATATCAAGGTAATAAAACCGAAATCAAACACCCCATAAACTTGCATAGCAATAATAAAACATTCAAGCATATGCTATTGTTGATGGTGGTTTTTAGCTTAGGGTTAAAATTGTAAAACCTTGCATCTGATATGACGTCACTCTGTAAGGAAACGGAGCCATGAGTGTCAACCTATCCACTGGCATATTTATTGAGCCATTCAATATATTTACATGAAATTTATCCAGATTGGCGCATGTATCAACCATCCCAGATGTTCTGTAAATTTCGGCGCCTTGCCTGTATTCGCTTGATATAAGTTGCTTTGAATGCTTTCTATGCTATGTTCCCCGGCTGAACCCTTAATGTTGATATGGCATGATAATTTGTGTTCACTCGCAGCAGAGTGGCACGAATTTCCAAATATCAAGGATAAGGTCTTTGCATAAGGTATTCAATCCGAAAGTATGCTGCTCTCTGGCAATGAACTTAAAGAACTCTGTGTCAACACATAGGATTCAATCAATTACTTTTGCGTCTTGCGCAATATACCAGACCTTGATTGTATAAAGTAAGCCTAGGCAAACTAGGAAATTAATCCGCCATGAATTAGTAGGTGCAAAACCTTGACCAGAATCAGAAAAACAAGGAGCCGCAGCAGCAAAGGGAGGCGTGGCCATGCCTTAGGCCAGCTGGAGCCACTTTCTATTGGCCACGCCCCATCCTAAACCGGCCCTATTTCCCTCGACCAATCAGGTCGCTTTAAACTCGCCACACGCACATAAGTTGTGGCTGGGTCCATACTTGTCGGCCCCATTTCCCATCGACCAATCAGATTGCTCTAAAGCCACCACACTCACACCAGAAGTGTAGCCACGCCAATGCTTGACCGGCCCCTCTCCTTCCTACCGACCAGTCGGGTCACTTTAAATGCGCCACAAGCACTAGAGGTGTGGCCGCGCCTTATGTTTGGCCGACCCCTTTTCTCGACCAATCAAGTCGCTCGAAACTTGCTGCCAAACATTAAAGGCCAAACGCACCCTGCCGCGCCACCATACTAACTGGCAAGCCAAACGCGCCCTGCCACAACAACATGCCACTCTGCCGCAGTAACATGCCACGAGCCAATTTAGACTTGGCCATGCCGCCAAGCCCTAATTTTGGGCACGACGCCAAATCCTAGCCTTGGCCACGCCGCCAAGCCCTAACTTTGGCCACGACGCCAAAACCTAGCCTTGGCCACGGCGCCAAGCCCTAAATTTGGCCACAACGCCAAATCCTAGCCTTGGCCACGCCGCCAATCCCTAACTTTGGCCATGGCGCCAAAACCTAGCCTTGGCCATGCTACAAAGCCACGGCTACGCCAATGGCATGCCTCTATGCCATGGCTACGCCAGGCGCCACTATGCCAATGGCGCCACTTTACTATACAACGATATATGGCCATAATCAATGGCCATCCTTCCTCATGAGATGAAATCTCAGCCATCCAAGTTCGCCACCGAACTGACAGGCTTGTGGCAAGTTTCAGGCGACCAGCTGCCTAAATTTAGTGGCCATGTCTACACCATGCGCCACTTGCACCATCCTGCCATTGTCATGCACAAGCCAAGCCAGCGGTGCCACATTGCTACTGGCGTACATCAAAACACCACTGCTCCATTATCAGGCGCCAACAGAAGGTAGACATAATCGACGGCTACCCTTCCTCATAAGATGTAATCTCGGTCGTCCGAGTTCTCTAATGAACTAAAGTGCTACATGTTTTCCACGAAAACACTCGAGACATCAAAACATGTCACAAACTGGGGGATGCTCATCAGGGTATTGGTCTGGCGGTTTACAACATGCGGCGTGCAATGCGCCCGTTACAAGAAAGTGTCATGAAGCGGGACAATTAGTGGTGGTGAAAAGTAAAGGTGTAAACGAATTCATTTCCTTCATCATGGAAGCATAATGTCTGACGGTTACACGAATTCACTTCCTTCATCATGGAAGCATAATGTCTGACGGTTACACGTTACTCTATTCTTCCACCACTCAATCATTTCCACTTCCTACGAGACCAGGGTACGTTTCAATATGACTTGTATAAATAGGCTTCACCTGTTTTCACCAAACAACAAGTTTTTGGTCGGCAACAACATAGTATCCAGAAATCACCAAGAACTGATAGTTTTTCACTCTGCAAGCCAGTTCCACTTTCTGATACAAGTCATAAAACAAGCCACATCTTCAGAATTAAACATTCTGGTCTCAACACTCTCTTCGCTTCCCTCCTTAACACCAACCCTTCTCCTTCACTTTGTGACCGAAGCAAACCTGGAACAGCCATTTCTTGGTTTAGGCCAGGATTGTACAGATTGATCTCTCGAATCAAAAGTACTCCCGTGCAGTGCATTGTTTAGGGTTTAGATTCGTTTCTCATCCACACACCCAAAATTACCAAAACCAGCAGAAAAAGTTTTCACCCACAAACAACTATGTAAATCAAAAACCATCACAAGAAAAATTATAAATCAATAATTTTACTCATAATAGTTTTATTCATAATAGACTTAATACAATCATTGAAAGAAATCAAAAATTGATGTCTATTTTCCTTTGCATATCAGTTCTTCATATTAGTGCTAAATGAAGGTGTATTATTACTTTCAGACTTCAGCTTGTGAATTTCTTCAAGTAGAAAACCTTGTTGCTTGACCAGAATTTCTTGCAGGTGAGAAATTTTCGTGAAGGATTCTGCAAGAGCATGTAATTTTGTCTTTGATTGAACAGAAAAGTGTGTGTCAATGCTACAATACACTGATCTTTCTTCAAAGTATTCTCTCTTTCCTTCTTTCTAAACCAATCCCCTTTTCTAATTTTACTCTTAATATCAAGAGAAGATCCAGACTTAATATTAAGTTGATCTTTATGATCTAGCATCTTGCCAAAAGAAGATGTTGGATCCAGACTCATGGTTCAGACAAGGAATGACCAAAGAAGGAGAAGGATCTTTTTATAATTTTCATACTTCTGAAAATATAATATTCCTAAAAATACGAATATATCAAATATTCCAAATACTAGATTTTATTTTCATAATCTACACATAAGTGCCTTGATTTTTCTTCTTCCTCACTCAAAATTCGGCACACATGGTGAGGAAAGAATTCTAATACCGATCAAGTGGCATTAGTACTCTCATTATGGAAATTTGAACAAAAAGATTGTCCTTGATCTAGTATCGTATGAGAAATTCTCTTCTTGTTACCTCGAACTAGCGAAGTATCTTGAGATTGACTAAGGTTGCCTATGCAACTTTTAGCAATTCTGTTTTTGACACAGTTTTTGCATCTTGTCTTAAATCACTAATTGAGGAGGAAGAAATAAGATTGACAACTAATGCAATATTAGTTGTTTCCTCTTCTTCAGAATCGTATAAATCATAGGTCTCATCTAGAGTTACAGCAAACGCCTTGCTTCCAGTGTATTTCTTAAGATTGGGACAGTCTTTAGCAATACGACCAAACCCTTTACACTTAAAGCATTGCAGCTGATATTCATCATTTTCTTCATGATCCTTTTTGACAGGAACTCGATCATGTGGACGAGAAGATCGATGAGTATCTTTTATGAATCTCTTATTTCTTTTCTCCAGGAGATCTCGAAACTTTCTGGTACTCAATGATAATGATTTTTCAATTTTATCATCAGGATTTTCTGTAATCTGTTCATCTGAATCATCCATCTGTCTATTCCTCTCCATTGGAGCTTTCGGAATTTTTGCAGCTTCAAAAGCAATTCCTTTATTTTAAATAGACTGTGATTCATGATCAAAGATCTTTAACTTTCCAACGAGTGTGCTTCGTGAGATAGTTGAGAGATCATTTGCTTCTATGATTGCACGCTTCTTAGAATCGTATATTGGTGGCAATGATCTGAGAATTTTGCATATTATATGTTTTTTAGAGATAGTCTTTCCAAGAGAGAAATAGGCATTGATTATCTCAGAGAGTTTAAGATGAAACTCTTCAAAAGTATCGTTGTCATCCATTCGAAGGTTTTCCCAATTGGACGTAAGAGTTTGAAGTCTAGATTCTTTCTCTGAAGAGTTTCCTTCGAATACGATCTGAAGATTATCCCAAGCTTCTTTCGAAGTTTGACATGTTGATACATGATGTTGTAGATCTTGACTTACAGCATGTATTATAGCATTCAAACCATCTGAATTCTGCTTTGTAAACGTCTTTTCTTCGTTTGAAAAATATACTAAGCGTTTAAACTCAGTTTCTGAATATTTTTTTTTAATCTTTGGACGAATATAACCATCGACTACTAATAGCCAAGTATTAAAGTCTCGTGATTGAATAAAAGATCTCATAACAGATTTCTACCATAGATAGTTTGTTCCGTAAAATCTTGGCGGTACGTTAATTGAAGTCGATTCATGAGAACTCGAGTTTATTCTTATAGGTTGGATTGCACCAAACACAGATTGTTATATTTTTTTCATGTTTGCCCGCTCTGATACCAATCGAATAGGCGAGGGTACCCAAAAATGCCTCAAGCTAAAACTTTTCCTACCTATAATTCATTTCTCCGAAAGTGATTGTCTATGTACTGAGTCGAGATAATGCAACTAATTGATTCACACTTCGTGTGATTGTCTATGGATACGAGATCGAGACAATACAACAAAGAAGTATGTTTACTTGATAAAAAGGTTCGTACTTAACCAAACACAATAGGATTGCTTATCAAGTAAATAAGAATTGACGTTTGTGTAATTTACTTTAATTATAATAAAACCATTGCAATGCGGAAATATAAAGTAAATAACACAGTAAGATTTTGTTAACGAGGAAACCGCAAATGAAGAAAAACCCCGGGACCTTGTGCAGAATTGAATACTCTCAGGATTAAGCCGCTGCACAAAAATAAACCAACTTCGTATAGTTGAGACCAAGCAACTAAACCTATAGTTCACCTAGTTTCGTCTATATTACCACGCCTCCAACTTATGAATAAGTCACGTACTTGGAACAATCCATTGGTTCGTATTCCAAACAGTAAAGGAACAACAAATCTGTTTGGTATCAATTCTCTTCAACCAAGTGATGTGAGTTCGACAAAGGCTCTTCTGTTTATCTCAAATAAACTCCTTCGTCAGGTTCTTAGATTTATCTTATTCTCAACTATCAAAGGTAATTGTTAAGATTTTGCAATCAATACTTTTAATCACAAAGAATTGTATTGATGCCGATCTACACAACTAATCAATCCAATCTACCACAAGGATAAACCGATTATAATTGGATCCTCTTATACCGAAACAAGTATTGTGCACACCAAAGATTATGAACCCCAAATCAGAAATCTTCAATATCTTCTTTGTCTTAAAATATTCTTAGATCTTCAATAAACACCTGCACACAACAACTTGAATCTTTTGTGATCAATCACGCACATAACGGAGTCTATTAAAAATAGATTATTACAAGATCGTCTTTAGAACTAAAAACAGTCTAAAGATCCCTGTTGAAACTTCGATCTAGTTTGAGTGAATCTTATATCAGAAGAGAAGATTCTCAAGCATAAACAAACTAGGTGCAATCAAAGTTCAACCACTGTTAGTCAATCAAATCAATCGAAAATACAAGATGAACCGCAATTATCTAGTTTCCCACCAATGGTACTAATAGAGCTTCTCAATCCCAAAGAAGACTTTAAATTGAGCAGCCGTAAGAGATTTCGCCTAATTAGGTTACTCTCCTCTCTGAATAGGCGGCTACACCAGTAACAACACAACCGAGGAAGTTTGATGTCACGAAGGATTAGTTTGCTAGAAATAGAAACTTCAAGTATTTATAGACAAGGAAGTTTGGACAACAAGGAATTTCCAAAACCGAAAATATTCTCAAGTTATACAATATATTCCAAATTCGGTTTCCATAATTCCTGTAAATGCTCTGTCCAAAATATTGACCGAAAATATCTTTGAAAAATCTTTAACTAGTAAATGCACATTACTAATTCTCGTTTTCCTAAAATAAAATTAACAACGTTAAATAAAAGATTCTTAAATTATTTCTATTTAGATCCTGGGATTTTCTTCCTTTAGCTATTAAGGAATAACTTTTAACAGTTAAAGATAAGTGTTACAACACATGTTCAAAGTATGCCGACATCCTTACTTTGTAAGTCCTCTTTCATACTTACAACCTTGAAACCGATTTGCCACACTTCCAAACAAGTTTAGGATTGGTTCATCTGACTTTCAAGAACTATGTGATTGATCAAGAACACTCAATCACAAATCATGGGTTTAACGGTTCTACCAAAACAAGTTTCGGTTCTACCTCCATGTGAGTACTGTGCATAGTCACACTAGATTTCCAAAGTTCGGTTGACTAGGTACTAGTATCGGTTCCTCACATATATACGGTATCTAACTTATATGATTTGCACATGTCCATAGGATCGGTTCCCCTTTGCCTAAAAACGTGTTGTACATGTTCATAGGATCAGTTCCCCTTTATACTATAAACTTGTTTCACCTCATACAAGGATCAATTCCCATTTGTGATGTGTTGCACCTCTTATTAGGATCGGTTCCCGTTTACCCAGATTTGGTCTTACACAAATCACAAACTCGATCATACCATCTCAGGTGATTACTTAAGATCGGTTTCACTAATAAAAGTCATACCAATAGAAAAGTCAGGCCTTTGTGAATAGTTTTACCAAGAACACAAACAAGTCATGAGCGGTTATACTAATCACACATATTGGTTGTTCGAAAGATATGCAATGAATAACAATACCAATAATGCCCGGCGATTTTCCTTTTCGATTCACAAAACAAGTTCATGAATTTACTTCCTTAAAACACATGTAAAAACATTGTTTCCTAGGATGAAATCCTCACCTCATACCCATACATAATAACAATAGCATTTAAACGATTCTGTCGATGTCTTATCTACAAAGTCTAATAGTTAAGTAATAAACCTCGTATTGTATTCCTTAATACTATGTCTATCTAAAGTCAATCATGCTTCGCAATTTTGTTTTCAAATGCACGACTTGAAAGATACGTTAAAGAATGAAACAGTTCAAGTCAAATATCACTAATCTCAAGTGGAAGGATGATGTTGTCGTTGTAGCTCCTTGCTTCTTCACTTCTTCATGTCTTCGCAATACTTGTAATGTCTCATATCCTAATACTTTCAAGCTAACCTATATGAAGCTGACTCTAGTACATAATCAAGCGGCTCTTAAATTGAGTTTTGATTCACTAAAATATAACAACCAAACTTCACATAACAACGCTTGGTGGGTTCAACCGATCTATGCTCTAACATCTTCGACTTTGGGTCGTAGTAACTATTGGTTGTGGGTGAGATCAGCTAAGAGAATCAAGTGCGTAAAGTTCTCCTGGGATTTAGAGGCGTAAGGAACGCGACCGTACCTTAATCAGTGGGAGATAGGTTAGGGATCAACTACATTTCAGTCTAGAGTCTTTAGTGACTTAATACAGTATGGTGTTCAAATCTGGACTAGGTCCTGAGGTTTTTCTGCATTTGCGGTTTCCTCGTTAACAAAATTTCTGGTGTCTGTGTTATTTCTTTTCCGTATTATATTTTTATATAATTGAAATATCACAGGTTGTGCGTAGTTCAATCAATTATATAATCCAACCTTTGGTTGTTGATATAAATTGATTGACACTTGAACATTGGTTTTTTGTACCGTTCAAGTTATTTCTCTTATTAATCCGGCTCACAGATTTCTATTTGCTCGATTGCAGATTGATTTGAGAAATTAAGATATGTCTCTTGGGTATACTTTCCTTAATTGAGTCTGACTGTCTAGTCGATTCACTTGGAATTATATTGGAGTTAGTCCATACAGATTGCCTAAATGAAATATTGGGTGTACTTATTAGACCCCTGTTTTTTCAATTTTAAAATAAGAGCTTGCTGAAAGACTCCTCCACATTTTTGATTTGGATTCTTCGAAAAAATGATTGGAAGTATTAAAAGGAAATGTTACATCATGTATAAAATTCAATAACAACATATGTGACAGACTTGAACACATTGTATGAGCCTAATTGAAAGAGGGTAAACTATACCTAGACTGTCTTTAAAACGAAATTTTCAATAACAAGGGGAAGAAATGTAGGATATAGCAGCCATATTAGTTTTTTTTAATGCTAAATTAGCTTCTCCTTTATAAGCAAAAAAACTCACAACATTTTTTTCGATCAGCTAAAAAAAATAAAATAAACTCTCAGCTAAATGGGAAAAACTTAAAAGACGAGTTTCTTCTTCACGATTAGAGTGGCGAGTGGAGTCACTACACTTCCACACACTCGGATCTCGAGATGTCTCACTGGTCAGCCATGTTGTTGTCAATATCGTGCAAGTGAACCCTAAATTTAGACTTTGAAGCTATATACAAGTCCCATCTCTTCTGAATACGAGCTATTCATTAAAAATAACATTTTTTTTTCAATAATACTTGGCTTACTTTATCAAGGTTTCACCGATACTTTTTATTTTGAGACAATCTGGAATGTAGTTTCTCAAGACTCAAAGAACGAGTGGAACTTCGAGTCTTGAGAGAACTCTGCGAAAGACAACTTATCTAGATGCCTTTGGTTAAAAGACACCATTTCCTTAACTCTTGGTCTGACACTTGGTTAAAAATGGTTTCCTTTAATATAGAACCAGACTATTTTATTTCGGCAATGCTATTAGCCTCTCTATTTACCGCTCTATTCAGCACTCAACATGACGTGGCAAGCTGAGCAGCACCAGAAGACAAAAAATAATACACCACGTCATGCTTCTCTTTTCATTTTTTCTTTATCTCTCTTGGACTTTCCCTTCTCTCTACCTCTGAAAAAAACTTCAATTCCTCTGTAAATTATTTCTCCTTCTTCATTTTTTTTAATCGAATCTTTTAGGAAGCGAGATTCAGAGAATAATCTTTTATGTTTAGAATAATTTTCGATCAAACGTTTTATATTTGGAAGTATGAAATCATCGTATACCGATGGTGATGAAGAATTTTATGATAGTAATTATTAGTATCTATTAACAATCCAACACATGACACCACAAATCTTCATCAGCAAGATCAAATCAAAACTCATTACCAAGACCCGAGACTAGTAACTTTAGATTTAGAGATTGATTTTTAAATTCATACAAGTTTGTTTGCTTTACATTCTTCTCTACCTTGATTTACTGATTAGGTTTGATATTTATTTTGAGTTAACAGCCAATTTGCCATTGTTCTTCTGTTAATCTAATATGAAAGGAAAATAGTTCGAATCTTTGATTTTAGAGGTTCTTGTTTATCAACCTAATTTGTTTCTAATCGATTGTTAGACTTATAGGTAATACCAATCCATAAACCATGTAGCAAAGAGGTTTAATTTAATTAAAAATCCTGCTATGGGTTTGAACTTTGAGGATTTTGTGATGGAGTTCTGGTAGGGAGGCAAAGAAATTAGGGAAAGATAAAAAGAAGGGAAGAGATAATTACGAGAGATAAAATAAATAAATGTACGCAGGGAAAATATAATTACATGTCAGAGAGAAAGCAGTGGGACATTTGGTTAACTCAGCTTGCTACGTCATGCGAGTGTAGAATAGAGCGCTATTAAGAGGGGCGAATAGCATTTCCGTATTTTATTAGTATATAATACTTTTACTCTTTCACTTACTGGCTTACCGGTAATGATTAATACCCCCATTGGTTCCCCACATGCTCGACCTCACGGGCTCACACCATTCACCAATACCGCAAAAGTGAATGGTGATACTTTACTCTTTCGCTTATCAATTCAATGCAGAGTGTTAGAGCATTACTTGGTCGAAATCACATGCGTCGCTATCTCAAGCATGTTTGTCAATGTTAGTGATCAAAACTATAAGTCTTGATTTCTAGTCTACTATAGATAAGGTCTCGGACTAGGATAGAAAGTGTAGTTGAGCTCAAGAACTCCATGGAAATCATCATACAAGACGAAGGACTACTCAAGGAACTGGTGGATCTTCATCGACTAAAAGGTATGTGTAGACTTGAACTTATCTATCACTCAAAAGTCTATTTATCTCCTATCTTGAGACAAAAGTCGTTTTTCTATATAGACTTAGATTATACACATTTGGTATTTCGAGCCGAGTTTACCTCGTCTATCTATTTCTCGAAATATGTGTTGGTAAAGCTTTCGCTTTAGCCAAGTTCATTTTTACCTAGTGACGAAAGTCATGTTATGTTTCAATCACTTTGAAAATTGCTCTGATGAAAAATGGTTTGTGAATAACATCTATATAACGTCATTTGAGAATGTTTCAATGATTGAAATGAGAGTTTAAACTATATAACCATTTGGAGGATATAAGCATTGTTGTGGAAACACATATATGTATAAGTCCTTATTGCTTGAACCGAAGTTTGTGAACTTTTTTTATCAAGTGAACCGGAGAAGTGCGTGAGCGAAGTCCGCGAACTGGCGAAGTTCTCAAACCCGGGAGTTTATGCTGGAGTTTGTAAACTCCATCCGGGAACTTAAGTCCGCGAACCCAGTCCGTGAACTTGAGTAGGTTATTTCTAAAAATGATGTTTAGTGAACTTATCTTTATAAACTAAGGAATGCAATTGCAAACTGTGGCTATAGAGTTCATGAACCGATTCATGTGAATCAAATCGTTTTTGCTTCAATTGTGTCTTGTGTAGTACATGAGATTTCCTTGCAATTGAACAACTCTCTAACTAGTTCATTTGAGTCATTTGAACTAGTTATGGTGAAGAAGAATATGGTTGATATGAAAGTTATCATATGGCTAACCATTTGGTTAACTATTATTGAACCAACTAATGTACAAGTTTGGGTACGGTTACACAAGCCCCGGAACGTGCATTTCATTTGTTTATAACAAGCTATGTTTTCGATCTAACGATTGATAAACATTAGCTTGAATCTAATCAGGTTTTCATCTAACGGTGAATATTGAATGCTTTGTTACCAAGCTAACATTGATTGCAAACCATGATTTGAAAGACTATATAAGGGAGAACTCTAGCAACTGGGAAATCTAATCCCCACACATTCTTTGTGATACTAGTTGTGCTAAGCTAGAGTCGATTCTCCTTTAACCTTTGGTTTCTTCTTCTAAACCAGGTTAACGACTTAAAGACTTCATTGGGATTGTGAAGCCAGATTAATACTACTTTTCTTATAGTTATGTGATCTGATCTTGCTGTTTCTATCATACGAGTACAACTGTAATAATTGGCTTGAGATTTCTATTTCCGATAGGCAAGATAAAAAGTAATCACAAACATCTTCGTCTCATCGTTTGTGATTCTACAATATCTTTTTTCACTACGTCGATTAATACTATTGTGAGGTGATTGATAATACTAGGCTGCTCTTCGGGAATATAAGAACGGCTTATCAATTAGTTCATGTTCACCTTGATTTATCAAAAGACGGAACAAAACTCATAGGTATATTCGTGGGAGACGGATTTATCTATTATCGTAGACTTTTCTGTGTGATACAGATTTGTTTATTAAAGTCTTCGACTTTGGGTCGTAGCAACTCTTAGTTGTGGGTGAGGTCAGCTAAGGGAATCAAGTACGTAGTATCCTGCTGGGATCAGAGACGTAGGAGCATAATTGTACCTTGGATCAGTGTGAGATTGGTTGGGGTTCAACTACAATCCAGACCGAAGTTAGTTTGGAGTAGGCTAGTGTCTGTAGCGGCTTAATACAGTGTGTGTTCAATCTGGACTAGGTCCCGGGGTTTTTCTGCATTTGCGGTTTCCTCGTTAACAAAATTTCTGGTGTTTGTGTTATTTGTTTTACGCATTATATTTATTTATATAATTGAAATAATACAGGTTGTGTGTTGTTCAATCAATTAGAATATCCGACCTTTTGGTTGTTGATTTAAATTGATTGACACTTGGATATTGGTCTTTGGTACCATCCAAGTTTATCTCTCTTGTATTTAAATTGAGACTCGCAGTTTGCTTGAGTAAGATTTAAATCGAGAGATAAAGATAAAACCTCTTTGATATACTTTTTATCAAGATTGAGTCTGAATGTCTAGTTGATTCTCTAGAAAGTATATTGGAGCTTGTCCATACAGATTGCTAAGCGAAATATTGGGTGTGGTTGTTAGACCCCCGCCTTTTCAATTGGTATCAAAGCAGGCAAACACGTTTAAGACCTTACAAGTCTGTGTTTGTAGCGATCTGACTCTATGGACAGAGGTGCTATCTCTATTAACGTACCACCAGTCTTTGATGGCTCTAATTACTTATGGTGGAAAATTGCTGTGCGAGCTTTTCTTCAAGTGCGTGATTTTCAATCATGGGTATATGTTGTTAATGGCTATGATCCTCCCGTTGTGGCAGTTGGAGATGTAAACGTTCCCAAGAACATTGGTGAATACACCCCTGCCGAGATACTTGCTGCAAAGCAATTCTCCGATGGTTTGAGTGCTATCATACATGCCATTACCCTAAATCTTCATCACCATGTGTCTAATTGCACTAAGTCGCAAGAAGCTTGGGAAATCTTAGAAACCGTTTTTGAAGGTAATACTAGTGAGAAGGAAGCTATGCTTCAAAACCTTAATTTTGATTGGTAAAACCTTCTTATGGCAGATGAAGAAACATTTGATGAGTTTAATCACAAAGTGTCTGAAATTGTTAATGCATCTTTTGCATTGGGTAAGACTATTCCTGAAATTGTTAATCCATCGTTGAGGGAAATAACCTTAATAATCTCTCCAGAAATACGCTGGTTGGGAAGCTTAAGATCTTTGATCATGAACATTCATCCAAATCTAAGGATGTTGCGTTCAAAGCACTAAAGGACAGTAAATTACTTGATAAAAGTAAAAAAGTGTATATCTCTGAAGATGATCACTCAGAGACAGATTCATCATATGAAGATCTTGACAAATCAGTCTCGATAATCACAAGACAGTTTAGGGATCTTCTGCTGAAGAGAAGTAAACGGTTCTCCAGAAATAAGCCTAAGGCATCAGTCAAACCTCATAATCGTGTTCCTCCTACAAATAGGGATACTGATGAAACTGATGACATATGCCTCAGTGCTTTAAGTGTAAGGGATTTGGTCATTTTGCAAACGAGTGCCCAAATCGTAGAAAATACACTGGGAACAAAGGTTTTGCTGCAACTCTTGATGAAATGTCTGACATCTATGATTCTAATGAAGACGAGAAATCAAGTGTTTCACTTCTGGGTGAAAATATTGATTTTGATTACTGTAGCAATACATACATCAATCTTGATATTCTTTTAGAAGATAATCCAACTAATCTGGAAGATAAAGTTGATCCTTTCTTTGAAAACTCCGTTTGTAATGTTTCAGGTTCCACCATGTGCCTAGCTGCTTGCAGATCTCAAAAGCCTAACTTCTATCCTAGCCTGACATGTTCTTATTGTTCGTTAAAGGGTCATGAAATTTTAAGGTGTTACAAGTACAAACACCAACAAAGGCACGTCAACAAACTTCAACGAAGAGCAAATCATTTAGCAAGGAAGCTTAAACTTGCTCAGAAGACCGATGAGGTATGCAGGTGTTCGAGGGTGAAAACAATTCCTGCTGATTTTGGTACTTTCGAGTGTGTGGGTGAGAAACGAGTCTAAACCCTAAAAAATGTACTGCAAGGGAGTACTTTGATTCGAGAGATCAATCTGTACAAATCCGGCCTAAACCAAGAAATGGTCGTTCCAGACTCGCTTCGGTCACAAAGTGAAGGAGAATGGTTGGTCTAGGGAGGGAAGCGAAGAGAGTGTTGAGACCAAAATAGTTGATTCGAAAAGAGTAGTTGTTTGACGACTTATATCATAAAGTGGGAAGCTAAAATATGGGAAATCTAACAAGTGATTTCTGAGTGTTGTATTCTCCTGACCAATCCTTGTTTTTTGGTGGAAATAGGTGAGACCTATTTATACAAGTCGTAACAAAAACGTACCCTGGTCTCGTAAGAAGTGGAAATGGTTGAGTAAATGGAAGAAAGTGGTAATGGGTAACGCCTGGAATTGATGTTTCCATAATTAAGGAAACGTTTCACCATTACTTCCCGTATTTACTAACCGCCTCACTCTTATGACACTTTCTTGTAACGGTCGTAGTGTACGCCGCACGCTGTAAACCGCCAGACCAATACCCTGATGAGCATCCCCCAGTTTGTGACATGTTTTGATGTCTCGAGTGTTTTCGTGGAAAACTTGTAGCCTGTTGCTATTGTTTGGCAAGTTAAGATTGATAAGCTTGCCGGTTCGGTGGTGACTTTCGACGGCCGAGATTTCGCATCTTGAGAGGGAGGTTAGCCGTTGATTGTGGATACCTTCCTTTAGTAGCCGGTGGCGTGTCCACGGTGCTGGCATGGCTTGCGCATGCTCTTGGCATGGCTAATTAGGGCTTGGTGTCGTGACCAAAGAATTGGCATAGTTAAGTACGTGTCGTGGCCAAAGAGTTGGCAGCGTAGCCAAAGGTTGCCACAAGTCATTTGGTGGCAAGTTTGTACGGCTAAGATCTGCATCCCAGGAGGAAGGATAGTCGTTGATTGTCACAACCTTACGTTTGGCAGCCAGTGGCATGGAGGCATGGCCGACATGGCTTTCGCGTGGCCAAATTAGGGCTTTGGCACCGTGGCCAATAGTAGGCACCATATCCAAGAGATTGCCGCAAGTCGTTTGGTGGCAAGTTTGTACGGCTGAGATCTGCATCTCAAGAGGAAGTACAACCATTGATTGTTGTCACCTTCCGTTTGGCAGCCAGCGGCATGGAGGCATGGCCGGCATGGCTTTGGCGTGGCCAAATTAGGTATTTGGAACCATGGCCAAAAGTTGGCACTGTAGCCAAGAGATTTCCACAAGTCGTTTGGTGGAAAGTTTGTAAGGATGAGATCTGCATCTCAGAAGGAAGGGTAGCCGTTGATTGTTGCAACCCTCCGTTTGGAAGCCAGCGACATGGAGACATGGCCGGCATGGCTTTGGCATGTTTTAGGCGCAGCCAAATTAAGGTTTGGCATAAACCGTGGAATTTGGCATTGGGGCAGAAGTTGCCATGCGTTTGTTGGCGAACTTGTACGGCTGAGATTTGCATCTCAGAGGGAAGGGTGGTCGTTGATTGTTGCAACCCTTCGTTTGGTAGCCAGCGGCATGGAGGCATGTCCGGCATGGCTTTGGCATGGTTTAGGCGCGTCCAAGCTAGTATTTTGGCAAAGTTTTAGGCGCGGCCAAAATTAGGGTTTTGGCATAGTTTAGGCGCGACCAAAATTAGGGCTTTGGCATTGGGAAAAAAGTTGCCACGCGTTTGGTGGTGAACTTGTACGACTGAGATTTGCATCTCATAGGGTAGGGTGTCCGTTGATTGTTGCAACCCTTCGTTTGGCAGCCAGCGGTATGGAGGCATGGCCGGCATAGCTTTGGCATGGCTTAGGCGCGGCCAAGCTAGGATTTTGGCATAGTTTTTAGGCGCGACCAAAATTAGGGTTTTGGAATAGTTTAGGCGCAACCAAAATTAGGGCTTTGGGAATTGGGCCAAAAGTTTCCACGCGTTTGGTGGCGAACTTGGACAATTGAGATTTGCATCTCAAAAGTAAGGGTGGTCGTTGATTGTTACAACCCTTCGTTTGGCAGCCAGCGGCATGGAGGCATGGACGGCACGACTTTGGTGCGGAGGTGTGGCTGGCATGGCATTCCATTGGCACGATGGTGCGGCTGGCATGGTTGGCATGCCTTTAGCGCGGAGATGTGGATGGCATGGCATGCCATTGGCACGGTGGTGCAGC
Organism: Papaver somniferum; assembly: GCF_003573695.1. NCBI lineage: Eukaryota > Viridiplantae > Streptophyta > Magnoliopsida > Ranunculales > Papaveraceae > Papaver > Papaver somniferum. The sequence continues at coordinate 39,562,560 of NC_039359.1, forward strand.
TGGCATGGTCGGTATGCCTTTGGCGCGGAGACGTGGCTGGCATGGCATGCCATTGACACGGTGGTGCGGCTGGGATGGTCAGCATGCCTTTGGCGCGGAGACGTGGCTGGCATGGCAGGCCATTGGCACGGTGGTGCGGCTGGCATGGTCGACATGCCTTTGGCGCGAAGACGTGGCTGGCATGGCATGCCATCGGCGCGGTGGTGTGGCTGGCATGGTTGGCATGCCTTTGGCGCGGAGACGTGGCGGGAATGGAAGGCCATTGGCACGGTGGTGCAGCTGGCATGGTCGGCATGCCTTTGGCACGAAGATGTGGCTGTCATGGCATGCCATTGGCACGTTTGGCTAGCATGCGTGGATGACATGTGTAGACATGGTGCCAGTCAATACCGAGGGCTCTGCCGTGGAGCATGGTATATACATAAAAAAATGTACCCCGGTAATTTTACGCCGACATGTTGAATGGTTCAATAAATGTCCTAGTGGCGATATTATTACTCAAGTATGACGTCACTGTTTAACTAAGGTTTTACGATTTTAATCCTAAGTTAAAAACCACCATCAACATTAAGTCCCTTGCTTAGCTCGGAACAGGGGCTTTGTTGCGAGGTAAGCATAAGATGGTGTCAGACAAGGACAAAATCGAAATGGAAAGTCATGAAGAGATATTCAGGAAGATCCGTCTAACCTTTTTCGGGAGGTAAGGAGAATTCGTGATTCTTGTGTTGGTGGCTTTGCGTAGATTGTGCTCGTGGTGCTGCTAACTAGGCTGTGGAATGGTAGAGGTGGTTGCTAGCTTGGCTTGGTAAGACGTTGGCATGGTGTGGCTTAAAACGGAGTCGCTGGCGTTGGTCGGCTTGGAATGGGAGTCACAGGTATTGTGCGGCTTGGAATGGAGCCGTTAGCATTGGATCGTCTTGGGATGGGCGCCGGCTTTGAACGGTGCTGGCTTGGCGTGGCGCGGGTTGTTGGCTCTGCGTGGCGCAGACTGTTGGCGTTGCGTGGTGCGGACTGTTGGCGTCTCTTGCTAGACCGGTTGCCTCTTTCCATGCGTGGTCCGGGTAGTAAATCCTTTCCTTATTCATATCCCAAAGTATCACGTCCGTATGAAAGGTGTTAGCTCTCCTCTTCATGTTATACTGTCGGTTTCACTTCCAAGTTCCGGGCCTGGCAGTAGAGCAGTAGCGATAACGCAGGCCAGCATGTTCCAAACACGTACTTTCACGTTTTTTTTTATCAAAACCTAATTGACTCGCATAGAAAAATATCTTTTCCAGCCGATATCGCGCCTTAATTCATGACTGGTAGAAAGTTTTCCTTTTTCGTATTTCATCGTTCCGCTGAATATAAGAGGCGATCTTGAATCCTTCGTTTGTACAGACCGTCTTGAAATCACGTCTATCCTCTTTACAGGTATCGTCTCGTGCTTTCTCCTGGTTCCTCACTCTGTTTTCTTGTTCATGTAGATTGATGGTGTAGATAGGATGAGAACTTATCCCATCTTTTGATTTTCTGGTAGATAATGGGATCTTTCAGTGACAACCGTACCTCTGACTCTTCGGAGAGAAACTTTAGGATCGACGAAAACTGGTTTTCTTCTCATGAAGAGGCATTGGCCATAATTAATTCTCTGTTTCGTGAAACTGGCGAAATTATTCATTTAGCGCCCCCTAAGCTAGCAGCTGATTAATCCAAGAGATTAACTAAATAAAGAGGCACTAAGAATTTAAATCATTTATTTAAACATTCAGCTAAGAAATCTGCTACAAAACTTAACCCAAAACTAGCCCCGCTCAGAAATATATATATATACAAGAACTCCTCTCAAATGATACAAATACAATAGTCATTTAATTTAAAAAAAAATATACAACATAATAAACATAATAAACATCGCAGAAGTTAACCAACTAGCGAACTCAACCCTTAAGCTTTTGCTACGCAACTCTGATCTGTCTCTAAAACTGAAAGTGGGAATGAGTGAGCACATAATCCCTAAAAGGGGTGCCCAGCAGGAATAACATTTAACTTTCAAGTAATCATGGAAATATTTGGAAAACAATAATGTTTTCCCAAAGATTAAAAAGTGACCAAGTCACTGAGATAAAAAAACATGTATATGGACAAACTCCTTCTTCAAACAATGTATAATATTCGTGCTAACCACACTCATTAGCTATTGATATCATCAAGACCATGATGAACCACTATAAGCAATAAAAGCTGAATTCATGTAGATATAAATGTGAAGGAGTGTATTCTATATACCACAAGTGGAAATTCGTATTTCTCATAACAATTCATATGACAACAAAACATTACAAGTCCTTTCCAAACCATGGAAATATTAACATAAACAACAGAATTATCGTAATGAAATTTAAACAAAGCATGGAATGCACAACCAGACAATGCATGAATTTGATAAACATAAACTTTTGTAAAAGAAAACATCAATGGTTACAAGAGAGTCAAAAGTATTCCCACCACTTTTGATGACAAGCCACGCCTACCTAGAGATCCACGATGCACTGGTCCATTCTTTGAATCGATCGTTGTTAAATAGACTAACTGTTAATCACACAAGAACTCTAAGAATCTAGCCAAAATGGCTCACACAAGAATCATACAAATCTATCTAATAGTTCTAAGTCCATTTAAGGTTCTACATCTTTTGTTTATCTATCATTAACAAACATAAAGTTTACTAATCTAATTGGGTTGTTTCTATAGTCCATTAGATAAGTCTTAAGAATACCTACAACTTTGTAGAATAAGCCAAAGGCTGAATCAGACCATAAGGGTCCAATTCATCGTAATAGGAAAACTGGCATTAAGCCAAAACCCATGTCTAAGGAACAAGCCCATTAACTAAGGTCCAGTCCATTCTGAGTTAACTAACGGTTTCACTGACGGTCAGTGGGGTCAACTAATGGTCAACCTCCAGTCAAAGTCCAGTCCATGGTCAACTAATCAAATCGGTCAAGGTCTACCGAGTCAACTATGGTCTTGGATCACTGAGCCAAATCTGAGTCAAGCCGATTCAACTCAAACAATTACACTGAGTCGGCTAAGCTGTCTGGGCTTCCTAACAGCCTAATTCTACTACACAAATAATTCATTCAAACAGAATTATACAATTCAATATACAATTGTAATCTAAACTTTACCTGCAATTGCAGTTCCAAGCTTTTACAGCAAACACTAACAACATCTAACACCAACTCAATCCACTCATCTTAACCTTAACTGCAACTCACACATCATACCTCAACTTTTCAGTTTCATCTACAAAACCTCAATACATAACCATTACACTATGAACAACAACATCGCTATCACTTCAGGAAACCCAACTCAGATTCATTACAACCACAAGCTTACTCCACAACTTCAACAGATCACTCATATCCCCTGCAACTTCAACCATACTACTATGACTCTGCAACAGTAAGCAGTTATAGTATTAGTAGCAACGCCAATTATCTCCAATTCTAAAGCCTTGTCCTTCTGTCTAAATCATTCACCACATGCAGTTCCATCTTCACCCAACACCGTCAGTTCTATGGAATGTTGTCACTTCCACCACAATCACACAACCACCAGTTTACTCTCATTTCCATACTCAAGTCAACTTAATTTCACAAAGAATATAAAACTAGACCTCATATCTTCACTGAATTCAATCTCACATCCACTTAGCTCATTCATTCAAACTGCAATTACAACTTCATCTAAAGAACTTCAACCATTCCCTGCATTCATTCTAACTCAGGCCATAATCTCAACCACATATCACCACCACCATTAGAGTTTTACCTGCAACTACACAAACAACTATCTTGCACCTCCAACTTTATTTACAACACCTGCAGTCTCTCACACAAACAACCATCATCTGAAACACATACTCACAGTACTTCTTAGCCCTGAGATTTCACCTCCATCTCACAAATTAACACCAACACCTGCAGCTCGGACTAAATAATAACTTAACCATTTTCAGTACTACAAATCTTCATATATGTAACATCATATCTACGCAACAAACCCATTCAATCATATCCCCTGAATATCAAACACGATGTCATTCCAACCCATTACCACCTATAATTTAACTTCATCTGCAACATTAATTCAACCGACATTCATCTTCGTAGAAACCACCTCCACCTGCATCTTTTCCATTATCTCATCTTGTACATGAACACTCCTCAATTACAGTATCAATAACAACTACTTAATCTCAAAAATTTAAACAATCCAATTAAAATCTCAAACTCCCTCAATTACAGCCATCCAAGACTCTTCATCGAAAATTACTCCCTAATTCATCTTCTAACTCTTCAGAACATCATCCAACTCTATAAACTCTAACTCATATCTTCTCTGATATAATACTTCATCTTCTCTCTTCGTCCAGCCAAGAACAACACCACCTCCAGCAATAAACCATGAATATTATCTATTTATCTTGACCTCAAAATCTCAGAGCTCTAACAAGAATTTACCGGAGGTGAAGAACAGAAGAAGAAGAAGAAGAAGAAGAATGAGGAAAGACGAAAGAGAATAAAAGAATGAAGAAGAAAAGAAGAGAAAAGAAGATGGATTAATCTTCTTGGTCGATGAGGATAAGACCAACAAAAAGTGTAAAGGTACCCTATGAAATGATATGGGAAGCCAGGCGGCTAACTGAAAAATGACTGTTTTGCCCTTCAAACAACACTGATGATATCTTCTTCGTCCGATATCTGATTGACATGTTCGAGAAGTCCGTTCCGCGTAACTTTTCGAGATCTATCCAATGGTATTAGTTTCGTATCTAGATCGTAGTTATATTAGTTCCTATTAATTATCGTTCATGTTAAACTAATCGAGTCATTAGTGGTTAAGACGTCTCTTGACTGGTCTAATAGCGTTGACGATGTTGAGGGTATTTACATTCTCCCCACTTTATACATTTTCGTCCTCGAAAATCAAACCATCCTTCTAGTCTTCAGAAACTCCCACCTTATAGAGATGATCCCATTTCTTATCTAAGCGGAAACAACAAGAAACAAAGCACAAAACTATAAGGCTTTCTACTACTAAAATTTGTGGCTCTAGGTTCAACTATACTGATTTAAGGTCTATTCAAGAGGGAAGTCTAAATTTCTTACACGAAGCTCTGTATCGGAAACTATGACTTTTAGATTTTCTCTATATTAATTTCCATTTCAATAAGTTATTGGTTCTAAGGAGACAAAATATTCTATAAGCTTCTAAATAAAATTCTGGATCTATAAGTTCACTATCAGAAGCAAGTTTTCCTTCTATGCCTAGTGATACAAGAATGCAGTTTCCATGTCTAGGTTCGCGACGCCTGAAAATGCCTACCTACGTAAAAAGTATCACATGAACAAATAAGAATTACCAACCTCACTATTCAGCACCGGGGATTAACTAAGTATTAATTTAAAAATTTACTTCGTAAACAGTTCACATCATTTTAAGCAATTTAATAATCAAAATTTATTTATCGTTATTATTATTTATTTATTTTATCATTATAAGTAATCCAAATTCGATTCACGTCGATTTATAATATCTGATATTTTAACTTTAGTGTGATACTATACATATAATTTTTTTTAATTATTATCTACCAGCTTAATTACTCAAATACTATCATCAATTGTGTTGTTAGTCTCATTATTTTTAAGTTGATAGTCCAGTTGGTACACTAAGCCTTAATCTTCTAAATATAATTTTACATTCACGTAAGGATTGATATAACAGAATTTTATTTATTCATCTCTATCCGTATACTATATCTTGTCAAAGATTGGCGTTGGTAATTTAATATGGTTTAAGTTTGAGTTTGTATAAAATTATAATATATCTTAATAGTCTTAAGATTTTATACTATTAACATAGCATATCCTATTAATATACGTATCTATTTCCTTTCATTATAATATTACATTAAGTATCCAAATGTTATTATTACTACTTCATGTTTATTTGTTTCATTTCAAGATTTACTAGATCATTTATTAGACTAAAGATAATTTCGGTACAAAATTATTAACAAGTTGAGTCTTTTAATTTTATGCATTATATCTCCACCTTTTACGTCTAATGCCTAATAAGTATTATATTTATATTAATTGTCGAGTTTAAAAACAAAAAACCTATTCCTAATTGTCATTAATTTAATTTACAAAACTTAAACTGTAGATAAGTGTATTAGTTTCCCATAACTATTTAATTATAATTATTATATGTCTATATTTAAATTTTAGTTAAATTAAGTTTAATATGATACTAATTGATAAATGCTAACATTACTTTATAAAAATTATTATTACAATTATTTTCATATATATTACTATTATAATATTTCTATAATTAACATTAATGGTCTCTAACTACTCTTACAAATATTATTGACTCCCAAAAATACTATTAACATTTATGTAATTATAAATTGTTGATTTGACGTACAAGTCAAGGTATCCAATAAGTTTCTATGTGACCTTCAATATTTATCAATAATACTGATCTCATTATTTTTCTAATATTGGATTGTGTCTGTGTTCATACTTTTTAGATTAATTATTCTCAAATCCTTATTAGTTAAAGTTATTGGTGTACCGTACAAGTTTTACTTCATCAAATAGACAAACAAACAAACAAATCAATCAATCAGATAATTCTTTTAATTATTAATAGCTTTTAGTGATTAAGATTTATCTCACAACCCAACCCAGTCCTAAACTAATCTAGTTCACTAACTAGCACTGGTTATTTATATCTTTTCCCATATAAGACCTAATAGTGAGCTCTGGTACCAACACTGTAGCGCCCCCTAAGCTAGCAGCTGACTAATCCAAGAGATTAACTAAATAAAGAGGCACTAAGAATCTAAATCATTTATTTAAACATTCAATTAAGAAATCTGCTACAAAACGTAACCCAAAACCAGCCCCGCTCAGAAATATATATATATACAAGAACTCCTCTCAAATGATACATATACAATAGTCATTTAATTTACAAATAAAATATACAACATAATAAACATCGCAGAAGTTAACCAACTAGGGAACTCAACCATTAAGCTTTCGCTGCGCAACTCTGATCTGTCTCTGAAACTGAAAGTGGGAATGGGTGAGCACATCGTCCCTAAAAAGGGTGCCCAGCAGGAATAACATTTAACTTTCAAGTAATCATGGCAAGATTTGGAAAACAATAATGTTTTCCCAAACATTAAAAAGTGACCAAGTCACTGAGATAAACAAACATGTATATGGACAACCTCCTTCTTCAAACAATGTATAATATTCGTGCTAACCACACTCATTAGCTATTGATATCATCAAGACCATGATGACCCACTCTAAGCAATAAAAGTTGAATTCATGTAGATATAAATGTGAAGGAGCGTATCTTATATACCCCAAGTGGAAATTCGTTTTTCCTATAACAATTCATATGACAACAAAACATTACAAGTCCTTTCCAAACCATGAAAAGATTAACGTAAACAACAGAATTATCGTAATGCAATTTAAATAAAGCATGGAATGCACAACTAGACAATGCATGAATTTGATAAACATAAACTTTTGTAAAAGAAAACATCAATGGTTAGAAGAGAGTCAAAAGTATTCCCACCTCTTTTGATGACAAACCACGCTTACCTCGAAATCCATGATCCACTGGTTCATCCTATGAATCGATCGTTGTTAAATAGACTAACTGTTAATCACACAAGAACTCTAAGAATCTAGCCAAAATGGCTCACACAAGAATCATATAAATCTATCTAATAGTTTTAAGTCCATTTAAGGTTCTACATCTTTTATTTATCTATCATTAACAAATATAAGGTTTACTAATTGAATTAGGTTGTTTCCATAGTCCATTAGATAAGTCTTAAGAATACCTACAACTTTGCAGAATAAGCCAAAGTCTGAATCAGACCATAAGGGTCCAATTCATCATAATAGGAAAACTGGCATTAAGCCAAAACCCATGTCTAAGGAACAAGCCCATTAACTAAGGTCCAGTCCATTCTGAGTCAACTAACGGTTTCACTAACGGTCAGTGGGTTCAACTAATGGTCAACCTCCAGTCAAAGTCAAGTCCATGGTCAACTAATCAAATCGGTCAAGGTCTACCGAGTCAACTATGGTCTTGGATCACTGAGCCGAATCTGAGTCAAGCCGATTCAACTCAAACAATTACACTGAGTCAGCTAAGCTGTCTGGGCTGCCTAACAGCCTAATTCTACTACACAAATAATTCATTCAAACATAATTATACAATTCAATATACAATTGTAATCTAAACTTTACCTGCAATTGCAGTTCCAAGCTTTTACAGCAAACACTAACAGCATCTAACACCAATTCAATCCACTCATCTTAACCTTAACTGCAACTCACACATCATACCTCAACTTTTCAGTTTCATATACAAAACCTCAATACATAACCATTACACTATCAACAACAACATCACTATCACTTCATGAAACCCAACTCAGATTCATTACAACCACAAGCTTCACTCCACAACTTCAGCAGATCACTCAAATCCCTCTGCAACTTCAACCATACTACTATGACTCTGCAACACTAAGCAGTTATAGTATTAGTAGCAACGCCAATTATCTCCAATTATAAATCCTTGTCCTTCTGTCTAAATCATTCACCACATGCAGTTCCATCTTCACCCAACACCGTCAGTTCTATGGAATGTTGTCACTTTCACCACAATCACACAACCACCAGTTTACTCTCATTTCCATACTCAAGTCAACTTAATTCACAAAGAATATAAAACTAAACCTCATATCTTCATTGAATTCAATCTCACATCCACTTAGCTCATTCATTCAAACTGCAATTACAACTTCATCTAAAGAACTTCAACCATTCCCTGCATTCATTCTAACTCAGGCCATAATCTCAACCACATATCACCACCACCATTAGAGTTTTACCTGCAACTACACAAAAAACTCTCTTGCACCTCAAAATTTATTTACAACACCTGCAATCTCTCACACAAACAACCATCATCTCAAACACATACTCACAATATTTCTTAGCCCTGAGATTTCAACTCCATCTCACAAATTAACACCAACACCTGCAGCTCAGACTAAATAATAACTTAACCATTTTCAGTACTACAAATCTTCATATATGTAACATCATATCTACGCAGCAAACCCGTTCAATCATATCCCCTGAATATCAAACACGTTGTCATTCCAACCCATTACCACCTACAATTTAACTTCATCTGCAACATTAATTCAACCGACATTCATCTTCGCAGAAACCACCTCCACCTGCATCTTTTCCATTATATCATCTTGTACATGAACACTCCTCAATTACAGTATCAATAACAACTACTTAATCTCAACAATTTAAACAATCCAATTAAAATCTCAAACTTAGAATAATTAGAAGCTTACCTAAACTTTAGTATCCCCTGAATTGTTGATATGCCGAATCAATTCCACCGAAGACCTAATTTTTGTTTTGGGGCAGAACAAAACCCTAATTTTGCAAATTCTTAATCAATCTTCAGAATAACTTCAAAACTTCCATTAAACATCAATTGAGTACAAACCCATCTTCTAGCTTCTCCTTAATCACCTTTAATCGAATTTTATATCAATTACAGAAACCCTAACCCACTGGTTCTTCAATGGTTCGTCCTTGAATCGACTTCAGGTCTTCAATTAAACAACTATCCAAGACTCTTCATCGAAAATTACTCCCTAATTCATCTTCTAACTCTTCAGAACATCATCAAACTCTATAAACTCTAACTCATATCTTCTCTGATATAATACTTCATCTTCTCTCTTCGTCCAGCCAAGAACAACACCACCTCCAGCAATAAACCATGACTCTTGTCTATTTATCTTGACCTCAAAATCTCATAGCTCTAACAAGAATTTACCGGAGAAGAAGAAGAAGAAGAAGAAGAATGAGGAAAGAGGAAAGAGAATAAAAGAATGAAGAAGAAAAGAAGATGGATTTATCTTCTTGGTCGATGAGGATAAGACCAACAACAAGTGATAAAGGTACCCTATGAAATGATATGGGAAGCCAGACGGAACTGAAAAATGACTATTTTTCCCTTCAAACAAAACTGATGATATCTTCTCCATCCGATATATGATTGACACGTTCGAGAAGTCTATTCCGCGTAACTTTTCGAGATCTATCCAATGGTATTAGTTTCGTATCTAGATCGGTGTTAGATTAATTCCTATTAATTATCGTTCGTGTTAAAATAATCGAGTCATTAGTGGTTAAGACGTCTCTTTACTGGTCTAATAGCGTTGGCGATCTTGAAGTTTTACATTCTCCTCACCTTATACATTTTCGTCCTCAAAAATAAAACCATCATTCTGGTCTTCAGAAACTCCCCACCTTATAGAGACGCTACCATCTCTTATCTAAGCGCAAACAACATGAAACAAAGCACAAAACTATAAGGCTTTCTACTACTAAAATTTGTGGCTCTAGGTTCAACTATACTTATTTAAGTTCTATTCAAGAGGGAAGTCTAAATTTCTTACACGAAGCTCTGTATCGGAAACTATGACTTTTAGATTTTCTCTATATTAATTTCCATTTCAATAAGTTATTGGTTCTAAGGAGACAAAATATTCTATAAGCTTCTAAATAAAATTCTGTATCTATAAGTTCACTATCAGAAACAAGTTTTCCTTCTATGCCTAGTGATACAAGAATGCAGTTTCCCTGTCTAGGTTCGCGACGCCTGACAATGCCTACCTACGTAACAAGTATCACATGAACACAAAAGAATTACCAACCTCACTATTCAGCACCGGGGATTAACTAAGTATTAATTTAAAAATTTACTTCGTAAACAGTTCACATCATTTTAAGCAATTTAATAATCAAAATTTATTTATCGTTATTATTATTTATTTATTTTATCATTATAAATAATCCAAATTCGATTCACGTCGATTTATAATATCTGATATTTTAACTTTAGTGTGATACTATACATATAATTTTTTTTAATTATTATCTACCAGCTTAATTACTCAAATGCTATCATCAATTGTTTTGTTAGTCTCATTATTTTTAAGTTGATAGTCGAGTTGGTACACTAAGCCTTAATCTTCTAAATATAATTTTACATTCACGTAAGGATTGATATAACGGAATTTTATTTATTCATCTCTATCCGTATACTATATTTTCAAAGATTGGCCTTGGTAATTTAATATGGTTTAAGTTTGAGTTTTATAAAACTATAATATATCTTAATAGTATTAAGATTTTATACTATTAACATAGCGTATCCTATTAATATACGAATCTATTTCCTTTCATTATAATATTACATTAAGTATCCAAATGTTATTATTACTACTTCATGTTTATTTGTTTCATTTCAAGGATTTACTAGATCATTTATTAGACTAAAGATAATTTCGGTACAAAATTATTAACAAGTTGAGTCTTTTAATTTTATGCATTATATCTCCACCTTTTACGTCTAATGCCTAATAAGTATTATATTTATATTAATTGTCGAGTTTAAAAACAAAAAACCTATTCCTAATTGTCATTAATTTAATTTACAAAACTTAAACTGTAGATAAGTGCTATTAGTTTCCCATAACTATTTAATTATAATTATTATATGTCTATATTGAAATTTTAGTTAAATTAAGTTTAATATGATACTAATTGATAAATTCTAACATTATTTATTAAAATTATTATTACAATTATTTTCATATATAGTTACTATTATAATATTTCTATAATTAACATTAATGGTCTCTAACTACTCTTACAAATATTATTGACTCCCAAAAATACTATTAACATTTATGTAATTATAAACTGTTGATTTGACATACAAGTCAAGGTATCCAATAAGTTTCTATGTGACCTTCAATATTTATCAATAATACTGATCTCATTATTTTTCTAATATTGGATTGTGTCTGTGTTCATACTTTTTAGATTAATTATTTTCAAATCCTTATTAGTTAAAGTTATTGGTGTACCCTACATTTTTTACTTCATCAAATAGACAAACAAACAATAAAATCAATCAATCAGATAATTCTTTTAATTATTAATAGCTTTTAGTGATTAAGATTTATCTCACAACCCAACCCAGTCCTAAACTAATCTAGTTCACTAACTAGCACTGGCTATTTCTATCTTTTCCCATATAAGACCTAATAGTGAGCTCTGGTACCAACACTGTAGCGCCCCCTAAGCTAGCAGCTGACTAATCCAAGAGATTAACTAAATAAAGAGGCACTAAGAATCTAAATCATTTATTTAAACATTCAATTAAGAAATCTGCTACAAAACTTAACCCAAAACTAGCCCCGCTCAGAAATATATATATACAAGAACTCCTCTCAAATGATACATATACAATAGTCATTTAATTTACAAATAAAATATACAACATAATAAACATCGCAGAAGTTAACCAACTAGCGAACTCAACCCTTAATCTTTCGCTGCGCAACCCTGATCTGTCTCTGAAACTGAAAGTGGGAATGGGTGAGCACATCGTCCCTAAAAAGGGTGCCCAACAGGAATAACATTTAACTTTCAAGTAATCATAGCAAGATTTGGAAAACAATAATGTTTTCCCAAACATTAAAAAGTGACCAAGTCACTGAGGTAAAAAAACATGTATATGGATAACCTCCTTCTTCAAACAATGTATAATATTCGTGCTAACCACACTCATTAGCTATTGATATCATCAAGACCATGATGACCCACTCTAAGCAATAAAAGCTGAATTCATGTAGATATAAATGTGAAGGAGCGTATCCTATATACCCCAAGTGGAAATTCGTATTTCCTATAACAATTCATATGACAACAAAACATTACAAGTCCTTTCCAAACCATGGAAAGATTAACATAAACAACATAATTATCGTAATGCAATTTAAATAAAACATGGAATGCACAACTAGACAATGCATGAATTTGATAAACATAAACTTTTGTAAAAGAAAACATCAATGGTTAGAAGAGAGTCAAAAGTATTCCCACCTATTTTGATGAAAAACCACGCTTACCTCGAGATCCACGATCCATTGGTTCATCCTTTGAATCGATCGTTGTTAAATAGACTAACTGTTAATCACACAAGAACTCTAAGAATCTAGCCAAAATGGCTCACACAAGAATCATACAAATCTATCTAATAGTTTTAAGTCCATTTAAGGTTTTACATCTTTTATTTATCTATCATTAACAAATATAAGGTTTACTAACTGAATTGGGTTGTTTCTATAGTCCATTAGATAAGTCTTAAGAATACCTACAACTTTGTACAATAAGCCAAAGGCTAAATTAGACCATAAGGGTTTAATTCATCATAATAGGAAAATTGGAATTAAGCCAAAGCCCATATATAAGGAACAAGCCCATTAACTAAGGTGCAGTCCATTCTGAGTCAACTAAAGATTTCACTAACGGTCATGGGGTCAACTAATGGTCAACCTCCAGTCAAAGTCAAGTCCATGGTCAACTAGGTCAAGGTCTACCGAGTCAACTATGGTCTTGGATCACTGAGCCGAATCTGAGTCAAGCCGATTCAACTCAAACAATTACACTGAGTCAGCTAAGTTGTCTGGGCTGCCAAACAACCTAATTCTACTACACAAATAATTCATTCAAACAGAATTATACAATTCAATATATAATTGTAATCTAAGTTTTACCTGCAATCGCAGTTCCAAGCTTTTACAACAAACACTAACAACATCTAACACCAATTCAATCCACTCATCTTAACCTTAACTGCAACTCACACATCATACCTCAACTTTTCGGTTTCATCTACAAAACCTCAATAGATAACCATTACACTATGAATAGCAACATCACTATCACTTCAAGAAACCCAACTCAGATTCATTACAACCACAAGCTTCACTCCACAACTTCAGCAGATCACTCATATCCCCTGCAACTTCAACCATACTACTATGACTCTGCAACACTAAGCAGTTATAGTACTAGTAGCAACGCCAATTATCTCCAATTATAAAGCCTTGTCCTTCTGTCTAAATCATTCACCACCTGCAGTTCCATCTTCATCCAATACCGTCAGTTCTATGGAATGTTGTCACTTCCACCACAATCACACAACCACCAATTTACTCCCATTTCCATACTCAAGTTAACTTAATTTCACAAAGAATATAAAACTAAACCTCATATCATCTCTGAATTAAATCTCACATCCACTTAGCTCATTCATCCAAACTGCAATTAAAACTTCATATAAAGAACTTCAACCATTCCCTGCATTCATTCTAACTGAGGCCATAATCTCAAACACATATCACCACCACCATTAGAGTTTTACCTGCAACTACACAAACAACTCTCTTACACCTCCAAGTCTATTTACAACACCTGCAATCTCTCACAAAAACAACCATCATCTCAAACACATACTCACGGTACTTCTTAGCCCTGAGATTTCAACTACATCTCACAAATTAACACCAACACCTGCAGTTCATACTAAATAATAAATTAACCATTTTCAGTACTACAAATCTTCATATATGTAACATCATATCTACGCAGCAAACCCCTTCAATCATATCCCCTGAATATCAAACACGCTGCTATTCCAACCCATTACCACCTACAATTTAACTTCATCTGCAACATTAATTCAACCGACATTCATCTTCGCAGAAACCACCTCCACCTGCATCTTTTCCATTATCTCATCTTGTACATGAACACTCCTCAATTACAGTATCAATAGCAACTACTTAATCTCAACAATTTAAACAATCCAATTAAAATCTCAAACTTAGAATAATTAGAAGCTTACCCAAGCTTTAGTATCCCCTGAATTGTTGATATGCCGAACTAATTCCACCGAAGACCTAATTTCTGTTTTGGGGCAGAACAAAACCCTAATTTTTCAACTTCCTAATCAATCTTCAGAATAACTTCACAACTTCCATTAAAAACCAATTGAGTACAAACCCATCTTCTAGCTTCTCCTTAATCACCTTTAATCGAATTTCATATCAATTACAGAAGCCCTAACCCACTGGTTCTTCAATGGTTCGTCAATGAATCGACTCCAAGTCTTCTTTAAACAACTATCCAAGACTCTTCATCAACAATAACTCCATAGTTCATCTTCTAACTCTTCAGAACATCATCCAACTTTATAAACTATAACTCATATCTTCTATGATATAATGCTTCATCTTCTCTCTTCGTCCAGCCAAGAACAACACCACCTCCAGCGATAAACCATGACTTTTGTCTATTTATATCGACCTCAAAATCTCAGAGCTCTAACAAGAATTCATCGGAGGTGAAGAAGAGAAGAAGAAGAAGAATAAGAAGAAGAAGAAGAAGAAGAAGAATGAGGAAAGAGGAAAGAGAATAGAAGAATGAGGAATTATTTGTATCTCAGGCTGATAAGGGGGTTGATGCCGATGCATGTCTACATCATCACTTTTGATTCGATTCCGAAGAAGTTGCTCTAAATCTTCTCGCGTGATAAAATTGGACGGTTGATTTCTCTTCAATGGGGTTCTGGCGTGAGTTTCTTCATCTACAAAGGTATGCCCTGTTGAGGTGTCGTCTCCAGGGGTATTGGAGGTGTTCTTCATCGACTCTGGATGATGCGGCTCCTGTGGTAGCCGCTCTGTTAGGGTCTTGAGAAAGACAAGTACTTCTTTCTGAGTCGAAGCCATGTCCGTATGGGCTCTAGCAAGAACCTCCTGTCTTTCCATCAAATCAACAATGGTGATGTAGGGGCAGCTTCCTCTGGCTCCTCCGGTTTCTCGTCCTGATGGTGGAGTAACTGTAATCCTAGTGATGGTCGGTGGTGCCATACTCGACGAATCATTAAGGGCGGAAGAAGCAGCTCTGGCCCTGGTGACTGATGGTGTAACACCTGAAGAAGCGCTTTCCGTGCTGCTGGGATTAGTAGGTGCCGTGTTAATGACGCTGGGAGGAGTGTTAGTAATAGGGACGGTTTCTGCGCTGGTGTTCTCAAGGTTCGTTGCTAACCCGGATCTAAGTTCTACCATATTGAGTTTGGAATTAAAAGACGAAATTGAAATCCAGAAGTTGATATTGCAACCGAGAGATTGATCTCCCGCTGTGGTCGCCAATTGTTTGAGGGTGAAAGCAGTTTCTGCTGATTTTGGTAATTTCGAGTGTGTGGGTGAGAAACGAGTCTAAACCCTAAACAATGTACTGCAAGGGAGTACTTTGATTCGAGAGATAAACTTGTACATATCCGGCCTAAACCAAGAAATGGTCGTTCCATACTTGCTTCGGTCACAAAGTGAAGGAGAAGGGTTGGTATATGGAGGGAAGCGAAGAGAGTGTTGAGACCAAAATAGTTGATTCGGAAAGAGTAGTTGTTTGACGACTTGTATCAGAAAGTGGGAAGCCAACAGATGGGAAAGCTAACAAGTGATTTATGAGTATTGTATTCTCCTGACCAAAACTTGTTTTTTGGTGGAAATAGGTGAGACCCATTTATACAAGTCGTAACAAAAACGTACCCTGGTCTCGTAAGAAGTGGAAACGGTTGAGTAAATGGAAGAAAGCGGCAATGGGTAACTCCTGGAATTGATGTTTCCATAATGAAGGAAACGTTTCACCATTACTTCCCGTATTTACTAACCACCTCACTCTTATGACACTTTATTGTAACGGGCGTAGTGTACGCCGCACGCTGTAAACCGCCAGACCAATACCCTGATAAGCATCCCCCAGTTTGTGACATGTTTTGATGTCTCGAGTGTTTTCGTGGAAAACATGTAGCATGTTGTTATTTTTTGGAAAGTTAAGATTGAGAGGCTTGCCGGTTTGGTGGTGACTTTCGACGGCCAAGATTTCGCATCTTGAGAAGGAGGTTAGCCGTTGATTGTTATTACCTTCCGTTGGTAGCCGGTGGCGTGGCCACAGTGCTGGAATGGCTTGCGCATGCTCTTGGCGTGGCTAATTAGGGCTTGGTGCCGTGACCAAAGAATTGGCATAGTTAAGTCTGTGTCGTGTCCAAAGAGTTGGCAGCGTAGCCAAAGGTTACCACAAGTCGTTTGGTGGAAAGTTTGTACGACTAAGAATGTGCGTCTCAGGAGGAAGGATAGCCGTTGATTATTGTAGCCTTCCGTTTGGCAGCCAGAGGCATGGAGGCATGTCCGGCATGGCTTTGGCACCGTGGCCAAGAGAAGGCACCGTAGCCAAGAGATTCCCACAAGTCGTTTGGTGGTAAGTTTGTACGGCTGAGATCTGCATCTCAGGAGGAAGGAAAGCTGTTGATTGTTGCCACCTTCCGTTTGGCAGCCAGCGGCATGGATTTGGCGTGGCCAAATCAGGGCTTTGGCACCGTGGCCAAGAGTTGGCACCGTATCCAAGAGATTGTCACAAGTCGTTTGGTGGCAAGTTTGTAGGGCTGAGATTTGCATCTCAGAAGGATGGGTAGCCGTTGACTGTTGCAACCCTCCGTTTGGCAGCCAGCGGCATGGAGACATGGCCGGCATGGCTTTGGCATATTTTAGGCGCGGCCAAATTAGGGTTTGGCATAAACCGTGGAACTTGGCATTGGGCCAGAAGTTTCCATGCGTTTGGTGGCGAACTTGTACGGCTGAGATTTGCATCTCAGGGGGAAGGGTGGTCGTTGATTGTTGTAACCCTTCGTTTGGCAGCCAGTGGCATGGAGGCATGTCCGGCATGGCTTTGGCATGATTTAGGCGCGACCAAGCTAGGATTTTGGCATAGTTTTAGGCGCGGCCAAAATTAGGGTTTTGGCATAGTTTAGGCGCGGCCAAAATTAGGGCTTTGACATTGGTCCAAAAGTTGCCACGCGTTTGGTGGCGAACTTGTACGGCTGAGATTTGCATCTCAGAGGGAAGGGTGGTCGTTGATTGTTGCAACCCTTCGTTTGGCATCCAGCGACATGGAGGCATGGCTGGCATGGTTTAGGCGCAGCCAAGCTAGGATTTTGTCATAGTTTTTAGGCGCGACCAAAATTAGGGTTTTGGCATAGTTTAGGCGTAGTCAAAATTAGGGCTTTGGCATTGGGCCAAAAGTTGCCACGCGTTTGGTGGCGAACTTGTATGGATGAGATTTTCATCTCAGAGGGAAGGGTGGTCGTTGATTTTTGCAACCCTTCGTTTGGAAGCCAGCGGCATGGAGGCATGGACGGCATGGCTTTGGCATGGTTTAGTCGCGACCAAGCTAGGATTTTGGCATAGATTTTAGGCGCGACCAAAATTTGGGTTTTGGCATAGTTTAGGCGCGGCGAAAAATTAGGGCTTTGGGCATTGGGACAAAAGTTGCCACGCGTTTGGTGGCGAACTTGGACGGCTGAGATTTGCATCTCAGAAGGAAGGGTGGCCGTTGATTGTTGCAACCTTCGTTTAGCATCCAACGGCATGGAGGCATGGGCGGCACGGCTTTGGTGCGGAGGCATGGCCGGCACGGCTTTGGTGCGGAGGTGTGGCTGGCATGGTTGGCATGCCTTTGGCGCGGAGATGTGGCTGGTATGGAATTCCATTGGCACGGTGGTGCGGCTGGTATTGTCGGTATGCCTTTGGCAAGGAGACGTGGCTCGCATGGCATGCCATTGGCACGGTGGTGCGGCTGGCATGGTCGGCATGCCTTTGGCGCGGAGACGTGGCTGGCATGGCAGGCCATTGGCACGGTGGTGCGGATGGCATGGTCGGCATGCCTTTGGCGCGAAGACGTGGCTGGCATGGCATGCCATCGGCACGGTGGTGTGGTTGGCATGGTCGGCATGCCTTTGTCGCGGAGATGTTGCTGGCATGGCAGGCCATTGGCACGGTGGGGCGGCTGTTATGGTCGGCATGCCTTTGGGGCGGAGATGTGGCTGGCATGGCATGCCATTGGCACGGTGGTGCGGCTGGCATGGTTGGCATGCCTTTGTCGCGGAGATGTGGATGGCATGGCATGACATTGGTACGTTTGGCTAGCATGCGTGGCTGGCATGTGTAGAGATGGTTCCAATCAGTACCGAGGGCTCTGCCGTGGAGCATGGTATATACATAAAAAGGTACCCCCGTAATTTTATGCAGACATGTTGAATGGTTCAATAAATGTGCTAGTGGTGACATTATTACTCAAGTATGACGTCACTGGTTGACTAAGGTTTTACGATTTTAACCCTAAGCTAAAAACCACCATCAACAGTAGGATTTTATCTTCGTCTAAGAAGTTAGTTTCCAAGGATAAACCTAGACCATTAGAGAAGAAAGTATGGTCAAGTCGTTTTGATAGACTTAAGTATGTGGATTCCTCTCAAGAGGAAAATGGTGGACAAATTATTGTCTACCGCAACGCAACTTGATTGTGTTGTTTGAAATCTTGTCTCATGTGCCTGATCAAAAGAGACAATGATTTTGTATCTCTCAGGCTTTAGGAAAAGTTTTTTTTCTTCTTTTCTTAGATTTTCTTTCTTTTTGTCTATCAAACAAAAAAAGGGTACTATCGACAATTCTACTCTTTATAGGGGTGAGAGTTGGTTGTGTACGAACCTGTTAAAAAGGTTTGAAACCCTACATTCCTTTCTCCTTCTCTGAAACCTCTTTTTATCTCAAGACTACTTGTTGAGAAAATTGTGATTTCCTCTCACAAACTCATACCTTTATGGATACTCCAAGCATGATGTCTTCTGATGGAAAAGATGTTAATATGATTGTTAAGCCATCAATCATGAAGGAAAAAGAAAAATCTCAATTATCTCCAACATTGAAAAGGAAAAGAAGGAATGTGAGGAAGCCAAGAGCCGTTCCTTCAAATTCTCAGAAGTTTTATGATGTTCTTGATGTGTTGAAGGAGATGAAAAAGGAGATTCAACAAATAAAGGCTTTTGTGTATAAGACTCGTGAGATTCAGAAGGCATTGGTTCGACAACATCAGCCAAGAAGGTTTATTGATATAAACTCCTATCTTAATGAACCTTATGTTCCAATGGCGCTTGACGACAAGGAGTTCGGGGACGATAAAGAATTCTATAAAGGTCTTTTTTCCTAGTAAATCTTCTATTTTTCTTGTTTTGCTTAGAAGAATAACTAGAGTTTGGAATAGCCATTATTGTGATTACACATATCTATGTCCAACGTTTTCTTCTTCATGTTTTTAGATTTATTGGTTTAAATTCTAAATTTGTTTGGAAGATGATTTTTGCAGTATTAATCTTTATGGTTTCATATATTGCAATATTGTTATAGGATATATGTATTTACGTCCGTGAACTTGATTGTCTCATACTTTGTCAAAAGTAAAGTCGTTCGTGAGTTGATATGTATGTATTGATGAAAGAATGAATTGACTTTTGACAAATGCAAAAGTTAAGCCTATTATGTCAATTCTTGATGGAAGATAGGTTAAAATCTTTTGTGTTCAAGGATTATGTCTTTTGGATGTCATTGTGCAAATGGTGATGGAAAATAGCATGAATCCTTGATTATTCCACGGTATTAGGTCGATCTCCGATCCAAAAGTTTTGTGTACATACTGTGTTGTGGCATAAGGTGTCTTATGTTGAGCTCTATCGACTGAGTTATTGTTTTGGCATAGTTTTTGTTTCATGAGATACTTTGTGTCGAGCATGACCAATTAAATTGATTGCTTTTGTGATTAGTTTGGTTGTGTTTTTCGATTAGATTAATTATGGGTTTTCTTGTGATTAATCTAATTGAGTTTTTTTAAGTCTCCATAAGTTTACTTGTGTTGATCTTTTCTGATTAAGTTAATCATGGGTTCTCTTATGATTAATATAATATTTTGGATTCAAATTCATACTTGTATGTGATTTATTATGTCCAAAGAAATCCTTCTTTTCTTTTTGAAATTGAGGTCGCTCTTGTTGTTCTTTCGGGAATGACATTTTATGGGGGAGAGTTCTTTTGAACTTGTGCTTAATTGTCAAATCTTTGTGGGGAGTACGGCTGTGAAATATTATAGGGGTTATCTTGTATCTTTAAACTCCTTGATGAGTGCATTTAGCTTCGGCTTTATGATTGCATCTAAATAAGATGATATATGCTTTATTTTGGTCATGAAATGTCTCTTTTGGAAATTTCATTAGGATCCCGTTCTTGTACCTTTTCCAATTTTATTGACAAAAAGGGAGAGAATTAATATGTAGTTCACACTACAAATACATATGGTTTTCGGATCATTATGTAAAGGGGAGTGGTTTCCATGTGAGATGGAGTATTGACTAAGGGGAAGTGACATATCACCATAGTATTGTTGTTAAAGTTGTGATACAATTGAACTTTGATGCTATGTAATGATATTATGACACTGTATAACATGATTGAGAATTCTTGTTTTCTCGTCGTTATAGCTACGGATTTCCAACAACGATGATGCTAAACTTACAACCTTTGGGATCATTGGAGTACTTGGAAGTGACGAAGATTTCGAGTAATGTTGAAGATTAGGCATGTGGAATAGGAGCTACAAAAGTTTATTTATGTATTTTTTGTATTCCATATGTATTGATAGTTTTGTCACTAAAATTGACAAAGGGGGAGATTGTTAGAGCATTGCTCGGTCGAACTCGCATGCGTTGCTATCTCAAGCATGTTTGTCAATGTTAGTGATCAAAACTATAAGTATTTATTTCTAGTCTACTATAGATAAGGTCTCGGACTAGGATGGAAAGTGTAGTTGAGCTCAAGAAATCCATGGCAATCATCATACAAGACGAAGGACTACTCAAGGAACTGGTGGATCTTCATCGACTAAAAGGTATGTGGAGACTTGAACTTATCTATCACTCAAAAGTCTATTTATCTCCTATCTTGAGACAAAAGTCGTTTTGCTATATAGACTTAGATTATACACATTTGGTATTTCGATCCGAGTTTATCTCGTCTATCTATTTCTCGAAATATGTGTTGGTAAAGCTTTCGCTTTAGACAAGTTCATATTTACCTAGTGACGAAAGTCATGTTATGTTTCAATCACTTTGAAAATTTCTCTGATGAAAAATGGTTTGTGAATAAAAACTATATAACGTCCTCTGAGAATGTTTCAATGATTGAAATGAGAGTTTAGACTATATAACCATTTTGAGGATATAAGCATTGTTGTGGAAACACATATATGTATAAGTCCTTATTGCTTGAACCGAAGTTTGTGAACTTTGTTGATCAAGTGAACCGGAGAAGTGCGTGAGCTAAGTCCGCGAACTGGAGAAGTTCTCAAACCCGAGAATTTCTGCTGGAGTTCGTAAACTCCATCCGGGAACTTAAGTCTGCGAACCCAGTCCGTGAACTTGAGTAGGTTATGTCTAAAAATGATGTTTAGTGAACTTATCTTTATAAACTAAGGAATGCAATTGCAAACCGTGGCTATAGAGTTCATGAACCGATTCATGTGAATCAAATTGTTTTTGCTTCAATTGTGTCTTGTGTAGTACATGAGATTTCCTTGCAATTGAACAACTCTCTAACTAGTTCATTTGAGTCATTTGAACTAGTTATGGTGAAGAAGAATATGGTTGATATGAAAGTTATCATATGGCTAACCATTTGGTTAACTATTGTTGAACCAACTAATGTACAAGTTTGGGTACGGTTACACAAGCCCAGGAACGTGCATTTTATTTGTGTATAACAAGCTATGTTTTCGATCTAATGGTTGATAAATATTAGCTTGAATCTAATCAGGTTTTCATCTAACGGTGAATGTTGAATGCTTTGTTACCAAGCTAACATTGATTTCAAACCCTGATTTGAAAGACTTTATAAGGGATAACTCTAGCAACTGGGAAATCTAATCCCCACATATTCTGTGTGATGCTAGTTGTGTTTAGCTAGAGTCGATTCTCCTTTAACCTTTGGTTTGTTCTTCTAAACCAGGTTAACGACTTAAAGACTTCATTGGTATTGTGAAGCCAGACCGATACTACTTTTCTTGTAGTTGTGTGATCTGATCTTGTTGTTTCTATCATACGAGTACAATTGTAATAAATGGATTGAGATTTATATCTCCGATAGGCAAGATCAAAAGTAATCACAAACATCTTCGTCTCATCGTTTGTGATTCCACAGTATTTTTTTCCGCTGCGTCGATTAAGACTATTGTGAGGTGATTGATAATACTAGGCTGTTCTTCGGGAATATAAGACCGGTTTATCAATTAGTTCATGTTCACCTTGATCTATCAAAAGACGGAACAAAACTCATAGGTATATTCGTGGGAGACGGATTTATCTATTATCGTAGACTTTTCTGTGCGATACAGATTCGTTTATTAAAGTCTTCGACTTTGGGTCGTAGAAACTCTTAGTTGTGGGTGAGATCACCTAAGGGAAACAAGTACGTAGTATCCTGCTGGGATCAGAGACGTAGGAGCATAACTGTACCTTGGATCAGTGTGAGATTGGTTGGGGTTCAGCTACAGTCCAGACTGAAGTTAGTTTGAAGTAGGCTAGTGTCTGTAGCGGATTAATACAGTGTGTGTTCAATCTGGACTTGGTCCCAGGGTTTTCCTGCATTTTCGGTTTCCTCGTTAACAAAATTTCTGGTGTCTGTGTTATTTATTTTCTGCATTATATTTGTTTATATAATTGAAATAATACAGGTTGTGCGTTGTTCAATCAATTAGAATATTCGACCTTTTGGTTGTTGATTTAAATTGATTGACACTTGGATATTGGTCTTTGGTACCATCCAAGTTTATCTCTCTTGTATTTAAATTGAGAATCGCAGTTTGCTTGAGTAAGATTTAAATCGAGAGATAGAGATAAAAACTCTTTGATATACTTTTTATCTAGACTGAGTCTGACTGTCTAGTTGATTCTCTAGAAAGTATATTGGAGTTTTTCCATACAGATTGCTAAGCGAAATATTGGGTATGGTTTTTAGACCCCCACTTTTCACAGAGTATAATCTGCCTCAATTCAAAAAACTTTCCAGCAAAGCCTGCTTGCTTCACCTAAAATTTTAAAATAGTGATTGAAGTTCAAGGGTTATCAACTATTAGTGCCTTCTATGCGGCATAGGCGGTACCGTGATACGTTAATTTGTGGATATCACCAATTATCTGGTCTATGTTGATTTGTATTGCCTAAAATTTAATCTATGGATTAATCTTTGAAGCTAAAAGCCTGATTTCCAAAATTGGTTCCAGTTCACCAATTTCAGAGAGTTCGTTATGAACAGACAAGAGGTAATGAATACTAGTTAGGGGTTTAGATTTTTAAATGGGCCTGTTATTGGTCGACCGAAGGGAGACCTCTATATGGTCACTTCAGTGTAATTTGTCAGTAACAGTAACTGTACAAAAAACTCAAAATCAGTTTCCCACTTTCTCAAATTTCATGAAATTTAAGTTCATCTTCAAATAATTAACCAAATTGATTCGAAATTAACATCAAATACAATTGAACAAACAAATAATGTGTTCAAATATCATCAAAAAATCGATTGATTCGTCCGAAAGCTATCAATTCCAGAACCTTTTCAAAAAAAAAACAAACAAACTCAATTCTCAAAATCTAACTCAAAGAACCAATAAATGATAAATTGACTTTAGATTAGTGCAAATCGAATTAAACGAACCCATTTCAGTGATTCAACATTTAATTGTTGCTTAAATTCGACCACATTAGCCGATATATCCAAATCAAATGTTAATGAAAAAAAGACAGAGTTTTGTAAAGGACTCTCTGTGAAAAAGGCGACGTGTTATGGGTGTGGATTGTCGACCCGATACGGTACCCGACCGGTCCATTACTTCAAAATAATTGCACCCGAAAAATCAAAAACATGACCGAAGCTCACTTGCTTAATAACACTAGTACTTGCAGGAAAAGATAAATCAATAATGGTCTGTGGTGTCCATGTCATAGGTGTGGATATAAAGGACGGAAGCTCAGGAGTCAACTCACTTTGATTTTCTTTTTGATTTTCTTTGATTAACTGTTTATCTCTTTCATGTTTTGATTCTTCATAATATTATCTTATTAGATTTTGTATTGTTTCTATGTTTACAAATCTAAATTGATGTGCTAAAGTTTTCAGAATCTTCCATTTTAATTTATCGTATTTTCCTTTTTATGGCTAACTAAATTACTTATTTCTCATATTGTGTTTGCAGTTGGAATTATCCCAAGATGGTGTTTACCTTGTTAACAGTTGTGATTCAAGCGTTTGCTACAGCTGTCCTGATGTTTTTTGAAGCTATTGTGTTTGTCAAGTTTGCCATAGTTGTTCATCTAGAAAATTTTATCTGCTGGTTCGACTCGTTAACTCAGTGGGTTAGAGAATGTCGCGTTCTGGTGAAATTCAAAATTCAAAATCTGTTACTTTTCTATTCCTTTAATTACTCTCGGCATTATCGGCAGCATCTATAGCTTTCACTTTCCTTTTTTTGAATCTGACTCTATCTTGGAAGGAAATATGCAGTTAAGAATATTTTCTCAATTACGTGATACTAGGAATCATATTCAACAAAGTATATATCTTCTTCATGATCCTCTAGGTTTTCAAGGCTATAAATATGGGGTTGCTCAAGATTATTTTCATCTCAACTACAAATCCTTAGTCTTCCAAAGGTCTATTGTTTATCAAATGACGGATGAAAGTTTTTCTTCAGTCTCTAAATTAGCTACAAAGTTTATGCAAGATACGTTGGATCTTGGTGATGTTGATGAAGTGGTTTATCATCTTTCTGACAATGATGAAGAGAAAGAAGAACCAGCTGAAGAATTCAGCCTTGTTGGAAAAAAATTTGTTGAAGGAAAAATGGGTCTTAAAACTGTTCAAAAGTTTCTTGGCCTAATTTGGGATTTCATATCATCTGAAGATACCAAAGTTTTTGAATTGGAGAACAACATTATGGAATTCTGACGTGATTGTAGATAGTGATAAAAGTGGTTCGATTCTCAGATTTGCGAAGGATAAAATATAGACTTAAATTCCAAAACAAAAATAGAAAACTCAAACAAAGATGTTGTTGTTATCAATATTAAAAGAACACTGAGGCTAAGATTCCACTATTTTCCAAGTTCAAAGTGATTTAAATCCAATATTTATATTTATTCAATTTTTTCGTTTAATTTGATTCTAAGATGTTGCAACAAGTAGATTTTTAAAATAACAAGTGTAAATCAAAAGCATGGGATATCAAAAACCTAAGTCCAAGCATATACCATCAATGGAAATCACAATTGTTGAATAAAAATCATTAAAACAATTCTCAAACAAGGAAAATAATCATATAAATAATTGTAATAAATAAGATAAATAGAAAATACCACTCTTTATTGGAAAAATAGCTTCCTCTATCGCCTCAGCAATGGGGTTTAGCTCCTCATATCAAAAACAGGTTCAAAATATTTTTCCATTGCTCAAAAGGTGTTTTCAAAGGTGAAGAGACTCAAAGGGAGTAAAACAGTTCAATCGCAACGTTTATATGTGTTGCAGATCGACTGTTACAAGAGAAACAGAAGGAATAAGACTGCTACAGTAACGATAGAAGCGAAGTGCTGTAGAACAACGACAGTGTTCAGCGACAGTTGGGCGTGAGTTGATGTTCTTCGTGTTCTTCAACAGCACCAGCAGAACA
The DNA here is from genome assembly GCF_003573695.1 of Papaver somniferum. Lineage (NCBI taxonomy): Eukaryota > Viridiplantae > Streptophyta > Magnoliopsida > Ranunculales > Papaveraceae > Papaver > Papaver somniferum. The sequence continues at coordinate 39,589,211 of NC_039359.1, forward strand.
GCTTTCCTGCAACTCATGATTTTTGTCTCCTCTGGTTCTCTAAACTACCCCAAACTATGCGTCACCCTTCTATGACCTATCCGAACTCTTTTTATAGCCCACAGGTCGATTAAAACTCGTTTAATCTTCACTCGAAAGTCATGGACTTTTCCTGCCTTTTCTGCTCTCTTTCCCTTTTTTACGATTCTAACACGGGTTTCTTCCCTGTTTTGATTAAAACTCTCTTAACTAAATATAGGAGATGATCCTAGACGTCCATACTCTCTTAATAGTTCACGTATCTTCCCAAGTTATCAGCAGACCCTAAAATGTTTCCACCTCCTCTGTTTTATCGAAAACCAATCAATACCCTTCCCTTTTCGATTCTGATATATATACCCCTCCTGTTTTGTCGTAACAGGTTGTTAATACTCCAAATCAAAGAAGAAACCTGACATAAACTTGCCCTAGTCTCGCTTGAAATTCCCATGAAAGTCCATGGGCTTGTTTTGCATCATCTCGATGATCCAGCCAATTCTGATCGATGAGAAGACATATACCATCCTTGTTTAGCCCAAACAGGCCCGTTCAAAGTAATTCTGATGATTGAATCTCCCTGAAACACGTTTAATAATCGAACCCTAATTCTGTACGTGAAGAACAATTTTCCCGCCAAAAATTTCTTTCGAATTTGAGAAGAAAGTGACCTCCCCCTATCCTGTGTTGGTCTTCCTTTAGCAGATGCCTGGAAATGGGTCACCCCTTAGTAATTAGGTTACCCCTTATCCAAAGTGAGAGTCCGTATATTAATTTTCTCCAACGAGCGCAAAAACCACTTTTTTAGCCAATTTCGCGGCAAAAGCTTATTTCTCCAGAAATACCTACAAGGACATAAAAAGCCATAATAAATATAAAATCGAGCACTAATAATATGCACAATTGAGATTATATAAGACACAAAAATGTGCGTATCAAATACCCCCAAATTTATTATTTGCTAGTCCTCGAGCAAATCAAATAGAAAATAAAATCCTAACTCACTGTCGCAGGCATCGTCAATTGCATTTAGCGTATGCAATAAGCCTTTAAACCCCTAAGTGTCCCTAGTGGCGGAGTGTTGTCTCCGGAGGGCTTACAAGAGGTATACCCACAAAACCTTTACTCCATACCCTAACTATCTACGCAGAACCTTGGAAGGCACTAAAGAATCTCCTTGGTTGGCATACTTATTGACTACAGGAGGAAGTACCCTGTTGCGAAATTCCAATTGATGTACACGAGTTTGCACTCAAGCATACTAAAATTCGTATAAAGTGACAGAGCTTTACTCAGATAGTCGCACTGTGGACATCAATATCCGGAGTCAAAACTAATCACATGGATAGACCAAGAAGATGGATATAGAAAAACATAGATGGTTTTGATGTTTACTAAGTGAATGGCGTTTCCCATATCTGTCTGAAGGCCTCCGCCAAAATGAACCTATCCTAATGGATTGAGATACTGGTCTGACTAATATCAACACACTGGCATATACAAGGGAACCAGTGGTCGATAACCTAACTCTAAGTCAACACAACTGGCATATACAAGGGTACCAGTGATCGATAATCCTAATTCTAGTTCAACACAACTGGCATATACAAGGGAACCAGTGGTCGACTTTATTCACTGATTTTTTTTTTTTTTTTTTTTTTTTTTTTTTAGCTTTTTCATTTCATTCATTTTTTTTTGATCCGTTTGGTCTAATTGGTCTGGTCTTTTTTTTTTCTTTTTCTTTGAAACTCAATCACTCTAATTTACCCTAGCATTGGTAACAACTTGAATCGTGGGCCCCACATATCACTTAGAGAAACATGATTTAAAAACAAAATAAAATAAAAATAGAAGTGAAAAGGACTCAACGAGATATGGTGAAACTATCATGTTATTTCTAACACCTGAGCTCTGTGATTTTATGAATAGACTCTTCTAGATGTTTCCATCTAATCAGATTGGTTCCTCAACTCATACGATCAAAATGCTTCCATCCACTTAGATTAGTTAGTGCAATCCTCAATAGGCATAAATTTCTAAGCTCTGGAGTTTATTTATTCATACTGCAACTAAAAAGTTTCTCCCATACCCCCAAACTTAAATTTAACATTGTCCTCAATGTTCTAAAGATGAAATTAAAAGCATGAACAAGGAGAAACTGTTACCATTTGAAGGAAAAGAGATAAGGAAAGATATTACCGTGTCGCATGAATGTTGGGTTACCTCCCAAGAAGTGCTAAGTTTAAAGTCTTCAGCCAGACTAAGAAAGGATTAGTCACCTCATAGAATCATAAAGTAATAGCCGAAATTTTTGTGGGCCATCAAAACCAAATAGAGCTATCACAAATAAAAGGAATCTGCAACCTGTCAAGAAAATAGGCAAATAAAGCACATCCTTGTCTAGTTTCCTGTTTAAGACAACTACATCTAGCTGTGGTTCAGGTTCAGGTTCTATAACTGGTCCAAATAAAATATTTTCATGGGTTGGAATTCCTTAAAGCTAAGATCCGGTTTAGGTATTAGAGTCTGAAGAAACTCAAGTAAAAATTTAAAAGCACATAATAATAACTTGAATAATTGCGGATCCTTAAAATCAATCAGTTTTGACTCACACAATCGACCACGATGAAACTGGTGGTCAATCTTAAGCAAATGTATCAACCCTAATCTCTTAAAGTAATTAGATTTAGTCTCAAAACTAAATAATTGACACATCTGAAATTTATACGTTCCCACAATTGGTTGAAAAATATTTGGTGGGAAAACAAAGTCGATCTTGGTATCATATCCTGGTCTAACCTCATCAACCAGAGGATGGGTTTCTAACAACTGAACTTCCTTATGGACGTCACTAGGTTCAGGAAAACGTGTATGAAGATAATCTTGCAAAATGGTTGAGGCACATATGTCAAGTCCGAAGTGAGGGACCTTTCTAAGAGTTAAGGCACATGGAGAATGATAATCACCCCCAAACTTAGAGTTTTGGGTATCTCTAGATAGACTATCTATAATTTCCTTAATTTCTAGATCGTTGGAATCCTGAAAATAGTCAATTGCTTCTTCTAGGTTATACTCAAGTGATGCATCCTCACTCATATTTAATAGTTGTACGAGTTCATTTTCTTCGTCTAAGACCATTGTTTCTAAATCGCTAGACTCTAAAACGGTATTCTCAGAATAAACTCGTTCCTCTAAACCATTATCGACTTCGTAATCAAAAGGAAATACTACATCATCTAAAGAAGTGGCATCTCTAATCAAATCCTCGTCCTTTTGAATAGGTGAATAATCATTAAAATAATCGGGATCTGAACCAGAAATAACACTATCATAATAAAGTTCATTTGGAGTAACAAATTCCTGATCACTATGCCTACATATTTCAAATTCTTCATCAACACTATCCTCGTCATAATCATCATTATAATAGAATGAAAATGGTTTAACCTCATCTAAAGTAGTGTTACCAATCCTATCCTCGTCATCTTGATTATGCAAATAACTATCCTCATTTTCAAGGGTACTATTGGAAACACTATATTGGAAATTAAGATTATTTCGAGCAATTCTTTCGTTCGTCTCAGCTATCACCTTGAAGGATTCTTCTATAGAAAGTTCTCTTTCGTCATAAACTAAGTTGTTCATCTCAGCTAACTTACGTGTCGACTCCTCTAATTTCCTGAGGGACTCTTCTAAAGAAGAAATATAATAATTTTGCTCGTATGACCGGTGCGTGTGTGGATAGTAATTGGGTTCATCAAGGTATGAGCCATAGCCTTGAAAAGGCTGATGTTCCCAACCACTATTCACATTATGGTCAAAGTAGTAACGTCCATTTTGAAACTCAGTCGGATATTCGTTGTATTGTCTCTTTTAATACCAGTTCGACATTCTATTGCAGGGGTGTGAGTTGTCACACAAAATAAAACCCAATGACAGGGGATTCGTGGGTGGATAGAGTCTTACCTCCCTTACCAGACGAGCGATGAACCGTTGAAGTCGACTCAGGACAACGACTCCGATGTCAGTGTACGAACCCAAGGGGCCGAGACAGTATCGTAACTGTCGTCCTTCCCTGCAAACAGTTTATATTTAATCTTAACCCTTCCGTAGGGTTTTAAAAAATAATGGCCAGTCCAAAAATAAAGTCCAAAAAGTATCCAAAAATTAAAAGAAAAATTTAAAAAACTAAAACCCTATTTACAGTTTCTAAAAATGAAACAAAATAACTATATACAAAATATTCTTCTTCACTCCTTTTGGATTCCTCTTTTCTTTCCTTCTTTGGCGATGCTTCCTTTTATAGCACTTTTTCTTTCCTTGTAGCTTCGCTCGAAATCTGAAAAGAATCAAAAAATACCAAAGGCGTAAAAGAGAACAAAAATTCTAAAATAAATAAAATAAATCTAAAACCTAAAACCTAATAGAAATCCGCTTCGGCGGCGCCAAAAATTGATGTGATTGTAGATAGTGATAAAAGTGGTTCGATTCTCAGATTTGCGAAGGATAAAATATAAACTTAAATTCTAAAACACAAATAGAAAACTCAAACAAAGATGATGTTGTTATCAATATTAAAAGAACACTGAGGCTAAGATTCCACTATTTTCCAAGTTCAAAGTGATTTAAATCCAATATTTATATTTATTCAATTTTTTCGTTTAATTTGATTCTAAGATGTTGCAACAAGTATATTTTTAAAATAACAAGTGTAAATCAAAAGCATGGGATATCAAAAACCTAAGTCCAAGCATATACCATCAATGGAAATCACAATTTTTGAATAAAAATCATTAAAACAATTCTCAAACAAGGCAAATAATCATATAAATAATTGTAATAAATAAGATAAATAGAAAATACCACTCTTTATTGGAAAAATAGCTTCCTCTATCGCCTCATCAATGGGGTTTAGCTCCTCATATCAAAAACAGGTTCAAAATATTTTTCCATTTCTCAAAAGGTGTTTTCAAAGGTGAAGAGACTCAAAGGGAGTAAAACAGTTCAATCGCAACGTTTATATGTGTTGCAGATCGACTGTTACAAGAGAAACAGAAGGAATAAGACTGCTACAGTAACGATAGAAGCGAAGTGTTGTAGAACAACGACAGTGTTCTGCGACAGTTGGGCGTGGGTTGATGTTCTTCGTGTTCTTCAACAGCACCAGCAGAACAGCTTTCCTGCAACTCGTGATTTTTGTCTCCTCTGGTTCTCTAAACTACCCCAAACTATGCGTCACCCTTCTATGACCTATCCGAACTCCTTTTATAGCCCACGGGTCGATTAAAACTCGTTTAATCTTCACTCGAAAGTCACGGACTTTTCCTGCCTTTTCTGCTCTCTTTCCCTTTTTTACGATCTAACACGGGTATCTTTCCTTTTTTGATTAAAACTCTCTTAAGTAAATATAGGAGATGATCCTAGACGTCCATACTCTCTTAATAGTTCACGTATCTTCCCAAGTTATCAGCGGACCCTAAAATGTTTCCACCTCCTCTATTTTATCGAAAACCAATCAATACCCTTCCCTTTTCGATTCTGATGTATATACCCCTCCTGTTTTGTCGTAACAGGTTGTTACTACTCCAAATCAAAGAAGAAACCCGACATAAACTTGCCCTAGTCTCGCCTGAAATTCCTATGAAAGTCCATGGGCATGTTTTGCATCATCTCGATGATCCAGCCAATTCTGATCGATGAGAAGACATATACCATCCCTGTTTAGCCCAAACAGGCCTGTTCAAAGTAATTATGGTGATTGAATCTCCCTGGAACACGTTTAATAATCGAACCCTAATTCTGTACGTGAAGCACAATTTTCCCGCCAAAAATTTCTTTCGAATTTGAGAAGAAAGTGACCTCCCCCTATCCTGTGCTGGTATCCCTTTAGCAGATGCCTGGAAATGGGTCACCCCTTAGTAATTAGGTTACCCCTTATCCAAAGTGAGAGTCCGTATAGTAATTTTCTCCAACGAGCGCAAAAACCACTTTTTTAGCCAATTTCGCCGCAAAAGCTTATTTCTCCAAAAATACCTACAGGGACATAAAAAGCCATAATAAATATAAAATCAAGCACTAATAATATGTACAATTGAGATTATATAAGACAGAAAAATGTGCCTATCAAATTCAGATTCAAAGATGAAGATACACGCAAGAAAATGTTTGATAATCGTCCTTGGAGCATTAATGGGTATCTGATCAATTTTCGTTATTATGACTCATAAGTTATCTATCAAGAGTTGGAGTGGAACAAACAATGTTTCTGGATTCAAATTACGAAAATTCTACCAGAACATATGAATGTCAAGGCAATTACCAAAATAGGAAGCATAATGGGTACTGTTTTGGCTATTGAACCGGGAGATGGAGTTCAAGTTGGAAGTGACCCTGTTAAGGCATGTGTGCAAGTTGATCTTAATTATCCATTGAGGAGAGGTGTTATGGCTAATACTAATGCAAATTCAACAAGATAGATCAATTTTTTTTATGAGAAACAGCCGCACAAAATCTGTCCAAAATGCTTCATTATTAATCACACTAAAGATGCTTGCAAGGCTACTGAAGATTTTCTGGTTAAGGCTCATGCTAAACCTTACTATTTTGGTGAGCTTAAAAAGGGAGAAAGGAATCAGATAGTGATTGCTAAAGGTGGTGATCAGGTCCCTTCTCTTACTAGGAAAAATGATACTAAAATTTCTGGTTTATTCCACCTAAGGATGGGTATGCCATAAAGTCAACTACTGAGAATGGTATTGCTCTGGGTGAAATAACTGAAGGTGAAAGGCTAGGGAAAAGGAAGAGAAAGGAATTTCCAGTTGTTCATGTTTTGGAACATGGAGACAGTAGTAATGGAAAACTGGACAACACACAGTCAACTCATATAGTCATAGCAGGGGATAACCAACAATGCAACATTAAGGATAACAAGGTGATTGAGTTAACCCTCTTTACTTTTTTGTGTTAAGGTTTTTAAAGTTTAATATGAAGATTTTATCTTGGAATGTGCAAGGTATGGCAAACAACTTTACAAAATATCAATTTCAAAATTTGGTTAAAACTCAAAGTCCTGATTTTATCTTTCTTTGTGAAACTAAAATTGAAGAAGAAAGAATGATTTCAGTGGCTCATTCTGTTCACTATCCTAATTATGTTTGTATTGATAGAGTAGGCTATGAAGGTGGTCTTATCCTTATGTGGAAAGATAGTATTGATGCTGAAGTTATTGGTTGTGAAAACAACATTATCCATGCTTTAGTTCAACTGTGTCCTAGCAAGCCAAAGGCCCTTATTTCTTTCATGTATGGTTCTACCTATACTGAGCCAAAAAAATTCCAATTGAATTTCCTTGCAGAGTTTAGTAAGGATGTTCAACAACCTTGGGTAGTTATAGGTGATCTTAACTTCCATTTAGATATGAACAATAACAGCTCAGATAGATGGGTCCAGAATGCTGTCAATGAGGCTGGTTTAATTGATATGGGGTATGAGGGTAGAAATTATACTTGGACTAGTAAATCTTATGGAACTGGGTCTAGGAAAGCTAGATTGGACATGGTTTTAAGTAATAATGATTGGTCTCTGAGTTTCTCTAATGCTAAGCTTTTGCATCTGAATTTTATTTCTTCTGATCATTGTCATGTGCTTCTTATAACTGACCCTATCCCTAGAAATCTTTGGAGGCCTTTCAAATTTTTTAGAACTTGGATTGGCCACAATACTTTCAAAAATAAACTTGAAACTTCTTGGAATGTTGATGGAAGCCCTGCTTTTAAATTGAATAAAATGCAACATAGTGCTAGGATATCTCTATCTCAATGGAATAGAATAGAATTTGGAGACATTGAAACTAATATTAATAACCTTCAAAAGTTATTAGATATGGCCCAAAATGATGTTAGCTCTGGTAATCAGCATAATAGAGTTAAAGAGATCACTAGTGATTTGGAAAATTAGTACAAAATTCAATCTGAGTTTTATAGAGAAAAATATAAAGATAAGTCTGTTTTTGATATGGATAATAACACTAGATATTCTCATTATATGGTTGACAAAAAATTGCATACTGATAATATCAATGCTTTGTGTGATAGCAATGGTAATTGGTTAAGGGATAGAAATGATATTAGTAGACTTCTTACTCATCATTTTAGTAGTATTTCTACTTCTTCTAATCCTGTTCTTACTTAGCATTAATTTTAGCAAATAGAATTAAACCACTTCTCAAAAAGTTGATTTCTCCTTATCAGGCTGCTTTTGTACCTGGAAGAGCAATTCATGACAATATTATTATTTCCCATGAAATGATTCATTCAATGAAACAAAAGGAAGGTTTCAGTGGTACAATGGCTCTTAAACTTGATTTGTCAAAATCCTTTGAAAGATTAGAATGGACTTTCCTTCGTAAAGTTCTTGAGTGTTTTGGTTTTAAAGCTGATTTTTACAATCTTATTATGCAGTGTGTTTCTACTACTAGTATAAATGTCCTTATTAATGGCTCACCTTGTGACAAATTAGAACCTAATAGAGGTATTAGACAAGGGGATCCGTTATCCCCTTATATTTTTTTATCTTGGCAATGGAATTTCTTTCTAGATATTTGCTTGCTGCTGAAATTAAGAAAGAAATTGTTGGTGTTAAAGTTTCAAGAAAATCTCCTCCCATTACTCACTTGCTCTTTGCTGATAATATCTTGATTTTTAGTCAAGCTAATATGAAAAATATGGATAACATTTTAAAGACTCTACAAGTTTTTGGTAATCTCTTAGGTCAGATGCTAAACTTTGATAAATCTTGTGTTTAGTTTAGTAAGAATCTTTGTCCTAATACTTGTCTTGATCTTTCTAATGCTCTTAATATGTCCCTAGTATCTGATTCTGAGAAATACCTTGGTGCTCCTTTGTTACTTGGACATTCCAAAGTGAAAACTTTTGACCCGATAGTTCAATCTTTTGAAGCTAGGCTCAGGAACTATGTAGGTACTACTCTGAACCAAGCAGGTAGATCTACTTTGATTAAATATGTACTGAATTATTTGCCTTCTTATCAAATGAGATGTTTTAAACTTCCTTCCACTCTAATCAGCAAACTTGATTCTTTGCAGCTGAATTTTTGGTGGGGGCATAAAACTGGTAAAGGGATTAAATTTATTGCTTGAGATAGTATTAATAAATCTAAGGATTTAGGTGGGCTAGGATTTAGAGATATAGGGACTTTTAATGTGGTTCTTATATGTAAGTTGGTCTGGAAAATCATAAATGAGGGGGATGAGTTGTGGGTTCAAATTCTGAGTGCCAAGTACTTTCACAGCTGTAATATTCTTCATTTGTAGAATTTGAATGACAACTGTTCTTGGATTTGGAGAGGCATATATAGATGTATTGATATTATTAAAAACAATAGTGTTTGGGTTGTTAAGGTGTGGTACTAGGATAAATATCTGGCTTGATTGCTGGGTAATAGGTTTGGATCATCCTCATATTCATGCTGAAAGTTTAGTTAATACTATTGCTTATACTTATGTCTCATATCTTTTTCATATTGGTACTAGGAATTGGAATGTGTTGTTAATCCACTATCTTTTTGAACCTGTTTCTGCTAATAAAATTCTAGCTACGAATGTTCCTCTTTAGGTAAGGATACTCTTATTTGGATGCCAAGTAGAAGGGATTATTCTTAGTTAAAAGTGTTTATAACGTTTTGTCTATGCAGTCTCATCCCTCTGCAGGTGTTCATTCTGTTCCTTCTCAGGTTTGGAAAGTTTTATGGAAGACTAAGGTTCCACATAAAGTGAAACTTTTTTCCTGGAAATGTATTAAGGATATTGTCCCAACCAGGGACAAGTTATCCAGGTACAAAAATGGCATAGATATTCATTGTAGTTTGTGTGATCATCCTAATGAAACTATTGATCATCTTTTCATAAACTGTTTTTATGCCAGATCTATTTGGCTTGCTTTGAATATTAATGTGAGTAATATTCTGTCACAACATGGTTCTTTCAGAGGTTGGGTTATATCTTGGTTCTCTACTGGTATTAGTATAAATTTTGGTGCAGGGATATTAAGAGATGATCTTAATAAGCTTCTTATGGTGGTTGTCTGGAAAATTTGGAAGGATAGATATACTAAAATTTTCCAGAACCATAATCCAAATAGAATAATGTCTCTGGATAATATTAACAAGTTAGTCTATCTTGTTCCTAATCAACCTGTACACACCAAACTATTGTGCAGTCCCTGATATGGAAACCCCCAGATTTTGGTCATTTAAAAATTAACTTAGATACTTCTTTCCTTAAAGAAAATTTACAAGGTGGAATAGATCTAATTGTTAGAGATTTTGCTGGTGCCTGTCTTGGTGTGCAAGGGAAATATCTTAATGGAGGAATGAAGGCATGGATAGAGGTGGAGGAGCTGGAGTGCAAGGCTATGTTGGCAGCAGTAACCCCTGGTCTACCTGAAAGAATTTTAATAAGGTCATATTTGAGTTAGATAGTGAAATGTTAGTTAAATCAATCAATGAATCATCTCCCTGTGTTCATTGGAAGAATCGGGATTTAATCCTAGATATCTAGTTTCTTTTGAACAAAATCAGTCATTGATAGTGTAATTTTGTTATGAGAGATTTAAATGGAGTTGCGGATAAGATAGCTAAAAAATCTAGATTTTTGAAAATTAATTTTGAGTACTCTAATGTCCTCCCACTTGATATTCAAGAATGGGTTGATCAGGAATCCAATGTAACCTCTGCCTAAATCAATAAATTACATCTTTTGAATAAAAAAAAAACAACAAATTTCTTCCAGGCTAGACAAGACAAGTTTCAGACACTAAATAAACTAGCTTCCTTTTTCATTACACATTTCAAATCAACAAAATTATTATCTGGTTCTTCATTTTCAAACTTCTAATTCGTTGTTAAAGGTTCATCATTCAAAAAAAATAAAATAATAATTATCACTTGTTAGTAAGTTCTTATCTCTATTTTGCTTCTTATCCAAACTAAAATATTCAATAGTTATAGAGATGATTAGTGTAGTTATCTTACATGTATTATCACATGCTTCTTGCTATAGAGAACGAAAACAAGACTTCTGGACTGAATTCTGATAGGTAGTAGTAGGCACTTTTCTTTTTTTTGCGGGCATCATTTGTGTTGGTTTTTTTTCTCTTCAGTTGACCCCCTAGTGCTGCAACAATAATCTAGTATATGAGTATGTTAGATGAGTTCAGGTTGTTCCTTTTTAATAGTCGTTTAACGAGGAAGAATGTCCGTTAATAGTTGCAAAGGAAATAATTTAACAATGCATATATCCGTTACTAATACGTAACACATGATCAATTTTGGTTGAATTTGAAGCAATTGGGGCTGAAATCGATCGAGTTGATCCAGTTTGATAGGGTTCAAATAAGATTGGGGACCCCAATTGTTCGATTATCAAATCAATTTTGGGAAAAGATGATCACTTCAACTGAATTTGATCGAATTCAATAAAATTGAAAAAAACTGTTGTAAATTGTATCAGGCCACGGTTTTTTCATGAATTTTGGGCCGTAACTACCGATAATTAATTCGAGTTTGGATCGATGTTATGCCGCTTAACAATACCTGGGAATGATAACTCTTCAATTATGCAGCCAATTTTAGAAAAAAAACGATTAATTCCGATTCAATTGAATCGATTAAAAATCGAAAGCATTGACTGCAATTGCATTTTTATCCCCCATAGTAAACACATAGAAGTTTTCCTTCGGTCATCCAATTATCAAGAAAATATGTACTTTCATTGCCTTACAGAAAAGAAGTAAAAGAAAAAGGAAAAAAGAAACCTCCAATTATTATGTTTTCGTTTCACCGTCATTGCCAAATGTTGGCATTATTAGTATCTAACTGGAGCATGTTGCAGGATTTCTAGCTCGGAGTCGACATAAATTTTGGTTAGGCTCTATTTTGATTAGGTTCTTAACATGGAGGCTTTATGAAGTTATAAGAAAGGCATTCTATTTCAGTCTCGAGCCCATATGAGACCACTCCCTATAAGAGCCAGATATTTGGAAGGGAAAAGCAAATTACTAATGCTTTAGTTGGGTCCCTATCTCGTATAGTTTAAGTTTTAGATTTTCTAGTCTTCTTAACACTTAAAAGGCCTAGATAATTGCATAAAAAAACGGATAGATAAATAAAGCTTTCACATTTGATAGTGATGAAATACTTGTTTCCTATTAGACGAAACTAATCTTTTGTGAACCAGAAGCTTTGACGAGGATACTTAGCATAGTTTTTTTTTTGATCGGTAAAGAAGAGATCTCATTGATCAAAAAAAAAGAAGGGTATAACACGATTATACCACCCTAAACAAAAACATATAACTTACAAGAGAAAAGAAGAAAAGAGAAAGCTGGTAAGAAACTACCAACTTAGTGAGGATCAGAGTAAAAGGTACACCATTTATTCATCGCTTCAGTGGGATTGACATCTTCAAAATCTTTAATAGCTAATGTCCAAAAAAATAAGCAGTAAATTGCTTTGTTAACCACAGCCCTTACAGTACCCTTTCTGTCATAGAAAACCCTTTCATTCCCCTCTTTCCAGACACACCACATAATGGTAGCAAGAATCAAATTCCAAACTAAAGTCCTAGCTTTGCTGTGCTGCAATAAATTCCAAGCATGGATCAAGGAAACCACATCCGATGGCATAGAGAAAAACCCATTTAAATTGCTCATAAAATCTTCCCAGAATTATCTTGCGAAAGCGCAGTGAAGTAAAAGATGGAGGTGCTCTCTACTTCATTACAGAATAAGCAGTTTTCTGGCACCTTTATTCTTCTTCTTCTTAATAAGTCTCTTTGGGGTGATTATTATGAGATTATTATAAGCAAGTAACCAAAGAAAAAAAACTATTTTGGGAGGGCATTTAAGCTTCCAAATAAGAGAAAAAATAGTATCAGTTAGGGGCAAATCTTCATCAAGAGATAATTTGTCATAAGTAGAGCTAACCGAGACTTGTTTGTTTTTAGTTAAAGACCATTGTAACTCATCAGGAGTATCCAGATTAAAACTGAAATCATTCAAGTCAGAGGACAAAAGATCATACTTTATTCTTACGCCGTATTAAGTCTGGTTGGAATGTGAAAGTCCCAGATTACAGAATTACCAACAGTATGTCCCATTTCGGCTATTGAGAGATGCTTTGCTCTAGATAGAGCATAAATATTTGGGTGTCAAATCTTGATATGAGAATTATATAACCAGTTGTCATCCCAAAATCTGCAGAGTACTCCATTGTTGACTTTGAACCTGACAAATTTTAAGAATGTAGAATTGTGCTTCATAATCGCTATCCATACAGATTTCCCATAAGTGCACATAGGATTTTTAGAAAGCCAGAAAACCTCACCAGTCCCATACTTCTTCAGAACAATTGATTTCCAAAGAGCTTCATCCTCAACTGCATATCTCCAAGACCATTTAGTGAGTAACGCTTGATTCATTTTTTTTTGAGATTTTTTATACCTAAACCTCCACATTTCTTCTTTCTGTATAGAGCATTCCATTTCACCAGGTGAATTTTCCTTCTTCCTTTAATGTCACGCCATAAAAAATCTTTCACAATTTTCTTCAAAACAGAAATAGGCATTTCATCCAATGACATCTAGTAAATTGGCAGACTCGCTAGTACATTGTTGATCAATTGAATTTTTCCAGCTCTAGATAAAAGGGGTTTCTTTCAACCAACTCATTTGGAAATTAATTTCTCAATAATTTTGTCTCATTTTGCGACGCCCCCACATTTATCTCCTAGTGGCATGCACAAGTAAGAAGTGGGAAGAACACCACTATCACAGCCTAGAATTGAAGAGAAAGTAGATAAATCACCCTCAAACCCAACTTCATAAATTTGAATTTTTGCGAAGTTGATCTTCAAGCCATTAATCAATTCAAAACAAAGAAGTATTTCTCTTAGATTTCTAACTTGTTCAGCATCAACATCAAGGAAAATTAGCGTGTCATCTGCGAAGTACGGATGTCTAATCACCAGACCATCGGGCTTGACTTGAAAACCATAAATTATACCTTGTTCTTGAGCTTTTTTTTATCATGAAAGTGAGAGTCTCTCCTACAAGAAAAACCAAGAATGATGAAATGGGATCACCTTGTCTGATTTCTTTTTTACTTGTGAAGTAACAGGTAGAACTTCCATTTAGAACTAAGAATTTAACTTACTCCACACATCATCAAATCCAACTTCTCTATATTTCTCCAAAGCCCATCAACACAAAAATTTTATCTAAAAAATCCCAATTGACATGATCAAAAGTCTTTCTCAAAATCAATTTTACACAAAATACAAGTTTTTTCACTTCTTAGTCTAGAATCGATCAATTCATTGGTTATTAGAACACCATCTAAAATTTCTCGCTTCTTGACCAAAGCCGATTGTTGTTGATAAATACTAGAGGGAAGGGTGAGCTTTAATATCTGCAAGAATTTTCGACATTATTTTGCTCGGCGAACCAAAATTATAGGTTTGACTTTGTGGTCTTTTATTTCCTCAATTATATCTTTTTTGGGATCAAAGTTTGATTGGTGCAAATATTATATGGTAAAGGAATCCACTCTCCTATTGGCTATTATGTTTAAAAATTATCACACTTTACACTCGACATATTATCATACCAAGTCAGTGTTACCTGCAGTAGGCGGGCACCTTAGATCACCTTTATTTAACTGTGCAGTTAATAACGGGTTATTTTCAATGTATTGTGAATCTTGGTGGCTTGAATTTCAAGTATACTCTTTTAGGTTTAAGGTTTTAGTTGCTAAAGGATATACTTAACACAAGATTTACGTGGTTCGGCTGCAGCCTACATCCACGGGAGAAGAAAGACTTAGGGTTTCTTATATCTTGTCAATGGAGTTTTACAGGGCTTATATAGATTACACATATCTTGTATAGATTACAGCATATCTAGAGAGAATGTATTGCCGTATATTTTCTTACTGTATAAACCAACCATATATATAGAAGAGAAACCACCAAATATTCTTCTCTGTTCCAACACTCCCCCTCAAGTTGGTGCGAAGATATCAATGGAGCCCAACTTGGATAATATTCCATTGAATTGCTTGACGGGTAAACCCTTAGTAAAAACATCTGCCAGTTGTTGATGGCTACGAACAAAGGGAGTGCAGATTACTTTGTCCAATACCTTCTCTCTAAAAAAGTGACAGTCCACTTCTATGTGCTTTGTGCGCTCATGAAAGATGGGATTTGAAGCAATTTGTATCGCAGCTTGATTATCACAGAACATCTTAGCTGGCTGAGATGGTAGACACCCCAATTCTTTCAATAATACTCGAAGCCAAACAATCTCACATGTAGTTGAAGCCATGGCTCTATACTCTGCTTCAGCACTCGATCGAGAAACAACATTTTGTTTCTTACTTTTCCATGTAACTAAGTTACCACCAAAGAAGATGCAATACCCTGTTGTTGATTTACGAGCAACTGGACATCCAGTATAATCAGCATCCGAGTATGCTGTTATACAGTAACTAGAAATCGAATAAGCTTCATTTTTTGTCATCATAACTCCTCTGCCTGGTGACCCTTTTAAGTATTGTAAAATCCTAGTTACTGCATTCAAGTGTTTAACATGGGGTGCATGCATATAGCGACTAACTAGGCTTACTGCATATGTTATGTCAGGTCTGGTAACAGTAAGGTAAATTAGCTTGCCAACTAACCTTTGATATGACCCAATATCCTTTAGCACATCACCATCATTATCAAGTTTGTTGCCACTTTCTGTAGGAGTATCACAAGGTTTTACTCCCAATTTTCCTGTAGCCTTCAACAGGTCCAACACGTATTTTCTTTGATTCAGAAAAATACCCTTCTTTGGGTAAGCAATTTCTAAGCCTAATAAATACTTCAGTATCCCTAAATCCTTGATATCGAATCTAAATGAAGCATTGCTTTAAGATTTTTAATCTCTTGTTGATTATCTCCTGTAATCACAAGGTCATCAACATACACCAAAACTAAAGTTGTACCAAGATTACCTCTTTTAATAAACAAGGAAAAATCGGCAGAGCTCCTTCTGAACTTATTCTGGATGAGTACTGAGCTTAACTTTGCATACCACGCACGCGGTGACTGCTTTAAACCATATATTGCCTTCTTTAGCTTGCAAACCATATTGCTCTCACATTCTCGAGGATTTCCAGGTGGTATACTCATATATACCTCTTCTTCTAGATCACCATGTAAGAATGCATTCTTCACATCCATTTGAAACAACTTCCAATCTTTATTAACTGCAAGAGACATAAGAACACGAAAAGTATTCATCTTTGCAACTGGTGCAAATGTTTCTGTGTAGTCTTCCCCGTATCTTTGAGTGAATCCTCTAGCCACTAATCTCGCCTTATAGCGCTCCACTGTTCCATCACTTTTGTATTTAATTTTGTACACCCACCGACAACCAACAGTCTTCTTCCCTGGAGGCAACTTGACAATACTGTAAGTATTATTTGCATCTAAGGCCCGTAACTCATTATCCATTGGTGCCTTCCATTTCGGATCAGACTTTGCTTCATTGTAGCTTTTAGGTTCTTGATGACTGGATATAGCGCTTAGAAATGCAGAATGTGAAGAACCTATATGATCATAGGTTAAATGTGCCTGTATAGGATACGCAGCGGAATGATAGGTAAAGAAATCTTTGTATTTCTGTGGAGCTTTCTTCTCTCGACTTGAAGTTCTGACAGTTGGTACCACAGGTTGTTGATTTTGTGGAACCATATTGTCGTTAGTAACATCATTTTCTGTAACTGAAAATTGTTGCGGTACATTTTGCAGGACTATATTATCATCGGTAACATCATTGTCTGGAGCTATGTCATGAACTGCTTCATTATGCGGTTCCAACAATACATTAGGCGGATCCACCAATTCTACCATAACACCATTGTCTCTGTGGGAATCAGTTGCAGTAGGTAACTCACTGCTAATAACTGGAAGTGGTGCCAAATCATTCCAACACTCCCCCTGAGACCGACTGCTAGATTCACACTGAAAATAAGCCACTGTTTCATCGAAAACAACATCACGCGAAATCTGAAGTTTTCTAGTAGGTGGGTTATAACAAATGTACCCCTTTTTAGTATCCAAAAAACACACATTTGGTTGCCCGTGAGTCCAGTTTATCACGATGTTTGGCTTGTAAATGCACATAACATACACATCCAAATATTCTTAGATGAGAAATGCTAGGTGGATGATTCTTTAATACCTCCAATGGAGATCTAAAATCAAGCACACGACTAGGAAGACGATTGATCAAATTGTTTAACTGTAGAATAATGGCCAGGATCGTTAACGATCCCCTGATACCATGTTGTTACTAAAAGATGATAGACTTAACACAAGATTTACGTGGTTCGGCTGCAGCCTACATCCACGGGAGAAGAAAGACTTAAGGTTTCTTATATCTTGTCAATGGAGTTTTACAGGGCTTATATAGATTACACATATCTTGTATAGATTACAACATATCTAGAGAGAATATATTGCCGTATATTTTCTTACTGGATAAACCAACCATATATATAGAAGAGAAACCACCAAATATTCCTCTCTGTTCCAACATTAATCTTATGAGAATTTATTGTTTGTACCCAGCAAATAACCAACGCATCCGTTTGGCACCCAACACCACTTAAACGTTGATCCTTGGCACCACCGTAGTTGACCAATGCCAAACAATCCGTATTTTATGGGGTAAGCAAACTACATTTTGAACCATAGTTATCTTTAGGGTTTAAAAAGAAACCCAAGATCATATTTACTACATACATAGATCAAATTAAAATAACTTAATCTTCTTTCACTTCCTTCTCATTACCATACACCAAAATCGTTCCCACTTCGTCTCATGCAAATCTGAAAACAACCTTAGATGTGATCACCGTCCAACCATAAACTCCAACAAAATTCTTTCTTTCTACCATTAGACCGGACTTACTTATTCATGACTTCATCTAACCATGGGCTCCAAATATAGATTCTCACTTGAGCATCTCGGTAGTTAAGTTGTTAGCCACTAGTTCGTTCTGTTTTCATCTATTTGAGGAAAACTCAGGCATTACTACTTCCTTCAATTTATCTCTCTGATTATGAAAAATGTGAATCTATCCAGCGTGTTTCTGGTCCCGAAAGTATCGACGATAGAGATCACGTCTTTCAAAGTATTGATAAAACAAGTGACATAGTTTTGACCAACATTTATATTATTCCTCTTTTATATATAAGTAAAATTTTGTACCAGTGAGTCGTCTTCAAATCTATTTAATGATAGTACTAGTTGCCAAATGAAAAGCTTAGTGAACATCTTTTTATTAGAGATAGTTCTTCACTAGTATCTGTTTCATTTGGTACATAGTATTTCATATTGATAGAAGAGATACAAGAAATAACTATCTTACGGGTTAGATGAAACTGAAGTTAACTTCATATGGGTTATTAGGTTATGACCAGAAGGATTCAGATGTACAGGTCAAGTCTTTCCAAAAAGGTTCTGGAGTGAATTGGAGTAGAATGATTACTTGTAGAAAAATGGGCACCACGGATCTGTGAGTAGCAAAAAATATACGTACTAAATCTTGAATTTCTTTGAATCCGAGAAAGAATGTATTATGGTTTGGACTATTATTTGACCAAGTTTTATTTAACATTGGGGATATAATTGATCTAGCATGCTAGAGCTAAATTAGATGTTCACTAGATTTTATACGTACTTGCTCGCATATAGTGTATTTATGGAAAGCCTTAAGTATAACAAGTTAATAAATGCTTATGCTAAGTATAACAATAACAACCATTCTTAAACATTATACTTCCTATGTTAGCATTAAGACATTTTTTATATACATAAATATAGCTTTCATCTGTGTTCACTAACTTACCCAAGTTACATACTTGACTAGTCAAGATGAAACATCCCTTAGGTCGAAGCAGGACCGTATTAATAACATAATCAAGAAGAACTAAGAAGAGCATGCAGAAAATCCAACCTTAAATGACATAGAAAAATGTCGACTCGCGACATAAAACTGTGAGTCAAGTTTTCCCTAAGAATTTTTGCAATCGTCTTTGGGTTTTTGAAAATTACTCGGATTATGTTTCAAATAATTTTTTTTTAAAGCTATATGAATGTGTTTTGGAAAGCTCGATAACAAGTACTAAAATATGTCTTTCACTTCGGTTCTCGGAAACAAGAGAACCATTTTCAAAAGCTTGTCAGCAAGCAACATATTTCAACTTCTCAACTATTTTTGAAAACATAAAATTGGTTAAAAAGATCAAAATCAACAATTTCTGGGTGAAAAGGACATTTAGATTTTGATACTGTTTAAATGGACAAAAATGTAAAAATAGTCAGGATGTAAACAATTTCATCCTACCCATTTTCAAATACTTTTTGTTATTTTCAATTTACATCAGGATGCATCCAGTTTCATCCTGCTATTTTTTAAGCTTAAGTCAGGATGAATCCAGTTTCATCCTTGCTATTTTTTTGGTGTCCATTTCACCCATACTAATTTTTACCCGTCAATTTGAACCATGTTTTAAAAATATTTGGACAAATGACCCATTTTCCGTTTTGAAAACTAAGAGTTCACATTTTGACCGTTAGACAACTTTCGAAAGTTACATCTCAAATCAATAGTGAGGATCTAAAGTGCATCCTTTATTGATAGACCATTAGTTTTTGAAAACTATACAGAGAATAGTTTAACACAATAATTTTACCTCATTCCGCTCAATGACCAGGTTTTTCATAGTAAAGTCATGTGCTCATTTTTGGTAGGAACACAAAGCTTGATGGGAAGAACATATCCCCAAAATATTAGCTTCAAATCTGTACCGTTTAAGCTTTATTAACAAAAGTGGTGTTCAAAGTGTGAGATAATGTGAAAATAAAGTTCCAAAGTGCCCTCACAGTTGCCTTTTCTATCTAGGCCAGTCAACACTAGTTTAATTTTCTAAAATTTACCTATTTACCCTTTATTCCTGGCCATGTTGACCTTCTACATCATTTTTTCAGGTTTGTCGAGCTCGATTCAGGTTCGGTTCATCGTTTTCAGGTTCATTACATCATTCCCTAAAAGGATTCATTGTTCATTATTTATAATATCTTGTGGTTTTTTGTTGGTGGAGAATCAACCTTCAACAACACTTTTCAAGTTCGCTGATGTGATGCAGGGATAAATATGAGTTTAAATAGGTGAGATTACTGTCACCTAGCATTCAACTGGATGGAAACCGTTAATTGAGGAAAATCGGTAAAAAAATGGCACTTTAGAAAAGATGTGTATGTGTGTGGGGGGTGGATACTTTGTCAAAAATCCGTTTTTAATTTTTGTCCCTCTAAAGTAAAACTTTATCATTAAACAAGGCCATATTTTTAAAATTACCTTTCACTTTATTACTATTACTAAATCTTAATATAATAAAATATGTACAACTTGATAGTCACGTGTTACCTTGTGTGGATGTTTTAAATGCTTTTCAACAATTTTAAGTTTATAGATATACGTGGCATAGTTTGAAAGATATGTCCTTTCTAAAGTTTACTATTTTTTTTATTGTTAGAGCATTGCTTTGTTGAACCTACTGGCGTTGCTATGTCAATTCAGTTGTCAAATTTAGATGCCAAAACACATTCTTGATTTAGTTTACTAAATTCAGTTTCGGGCTAGATTAGATTTAAGTAGTAGAGTATGGAATCAAACATATCCTTGAGTAATGGAGATTGAAGATTACACGAAGAAATATCGGAGAACTTCATTAAAGATTAGTAACAAACACTTGATTCTCTTGTTTGTTCCATCTCTTTATCTATCGAAACTAAGGGCTCACTGTTTGGAACAATTTTTATGACGGTAAATATACTTGTGTATATATATACTCGAGGATTTCTAAGCCTACGACTTTAGTGAAAATGAAATTTGGCCCTGAAAAGGTTTCCACGTTATACTGAATGAAAAATACGAAAGCTATGAGTAAAGAATCACTCAATTCCGAGTTATGTTGAATAAGTTATGAATGATTTACTAAAGCCTAAATGTGTGGCTAACGGCAGTTCATAATCGGGAATAGTACACAAACCTTTTGTAGCCTTTCGTGAACTAAGGCACAAACTCGAGCATATTTTGGTCAAGTTTTTGATATTTCCTTTCCTAGACATAGCGACTTGAACTCCAAGCAACTTAGCCTTGGTCATTCACTATAAAAGGAGGTTTCATGTAGCTACACAAACCATCTCTTGGAAAATTCTTTTTGTACTACACAAGATTATTTTTCACATATTTGCTTTTCACGAACAAGAGTGATATGTTAAAGACATTATTTGGGGATCGTAAATCATAGGTTGGTGATAATCTTCTTAGAAGTTACACAACCTGTATCTAGATGATTATTTATCATGAATCCTAGATTTAGCAGATCAAGATATCATTAGAATATTTCTTATTTATCTTGTGAGGTAAAATCAATTAGGTTACATAATGTGTAAACCCTAATCATCGAGAGATACCTTCTAAGAAGAACGCTAGTTCTGCTAGAATATTTACGAGATCAAATCCTAAAGAGAATTGGTGTTCTGCTAGGAGTTTTACGGGTACACAAATACAACTGAAACAAGTATTATATCTAGTCCGAATTCAGGTATTAGGTAATTGTTGTAACAACTTAAATCAGTGTGTGTTTAATCTGGACTAGGTCCTGGGGTTTTTATACAAGATCTTAGTTTCTTGGTTACCAAAAATTTATAATGTATGTGTTATTTATTTTTCGCATTACATTGTTTTACATCTATCATTGAATTATCACAAGTTGTACATATTTAAACCTAGATAGTATTAAATTAAATGTAAATAACCTGCAACACTCGTTTTTGTTGAATCCGTGTCTTGAATTATGGATTATAGGATTTTTCTTCTTAGAATTCGGTTCATGTACTATTCAGGTATATACTAGGTGTACTTTGTTAAAACAATATTATATACAGTTTCATAACTGAAGGAATAAATTGTACAAGGATTTTCCATATAGGTTCCTGAACGAAACAATTGATGGTGCACTAGTTACTCTCTCCTTTTCAATTATATATTAGGATATAATTATAAAAAATACCTAAAACTATGCATATATCCTCCCAGCTTTAAGAATTCTGCAAAAATAAGTCAACTTTGGTGGGAATATAGTTTACTGCATAAATATCTTTATATCTATTCGTGTCCTGATACGTGTCATAAGTGCAACAAATTAATGTGGATATTTCCTACTAATACTAACAAGTAATATAGTGGCAGTAAGGATTGTTCCCACGATGAGTTGTATAATTGTTATTACTTTTTGATTTCTTATGTAACGAAAGGGGTTGCAGAGTTAGTAAACGAAACTAGTAAATAAAGAAGATCGGTAAGGAGTCATTATCCATTACTAAACATATCACCAATACATAAATCAGCTTAACCTTACCATATATCTTTTACCAATAACGCTAGAGAATCCATTCCTATAATCAGTATGATCCACTCTTTGAATTCTTCCCGCTGTACAGCTTGGCGCAAGAGGCACTCAAGTTTAACTCAATAAAAACAATGGTATCCATGAGTAGGTTATTTTAAGCAGTCCGGCTCAAGAGCCACTCGTATTAACGTAGGTTACGTTTCCATATATAGTCACGTGACAACATCTCTTCGTTATAGAATATGCTATGCTACTTGTAACATGAGTTTTTTTTCACAATTACGGATCTCAAGCCCCGGTCTAGCTATAGATATATTATCATTTTTTTGACTCAAAAAAGGCACAATATATTGAAAATCAACTCATCACCAATAAGGTAATAGAGTTGAGTAGAACCATTACAAAGTACACAAAATACAGTACTTGAATACAAAGAAAACCAAAAAAAACTAAAATTAGCTCATAACAGATTATACATAACCATCTCAACTGCCACACCCTAAAAAATCATTGTACTCGAACACCAATTATAAATAAGCATCTTAACACTGTTCTTGATCTCCTTCAAAGTTTAATATTTCGCCTTGTATTCCTCTCTGTCCACATAGCCTGCCAGGCTGAAAATGGGATGATATCCCAAAATTTTCTCTTTATATTAGTGCTAAGTCCCTTTTTCCTATTCCACTCCCAAATAGTTTGTCTTATTGTTTCTTGACAAACCCAATTCAGATTGTATCTCTTCAGGAAAAAAAACCACACATCTCTATTAGTTTCACAATGTAAAAAGATATGATGACTGAACTCACCTTCTTTATTCCAACAAAGTACACATCCATTAAAAATAATGGAATTCTTGTAAGTATCCAAAGTAGAAGCAGCATAGTAGCACAAATTCTAAACAAAAAAAATCACCTTTCGTGGAATTTTTGGGTTCCATAGAAACTTTATAAGGAAACTGTTAGACCACTGCTCAGTCGAACTCGCAAGCGTTGCTATCTCAAGCTTGTTTGTCAAGTTTAGGTGTCAAAACTATAAGTCTTGATTTCTAGTCTACTTATAGCTATGTCTCGGATTAGAATAGAATGTGTAGTTGAGCTTTAGACTTCACGGCGTTCATCGATTGAAGACGAAGATCTACTAAGGGGAGCTTGGAGGAACTTCATCAACAAAAGGTATGTGGAGACTTAAACTCATCTATCACTCAGAAGTCTATTCTATTATATATCCTACTGAGACTAAGTCGTGTAGCTATATAGACTTTACATTATACACATTTGATATTTCGAGATGAGTTTAACTCGCTTATATATTTCTCGAAATATGTGTTGGAAAGCCTTTTTGCTTTAACTATGTTCATCATTATTCTTGACGAGTTTAATTGGAAACAATTTACTTGTAGGAAATTAATTATGAGTCAAAAGATGATCATGTGAAAATCGCCTTGTACCATCTTACATGATTTGTGTGAGACAGACATTTGATGTAGACTCGGAATGTTTCGTATTGATCAATCGATCACTTGAAAATTACTTATAAGCTAATAGTTTTTGTGAGACAGCTATCGTCATCTTCTAAGGATGTTTCAATGATTGAAATGGGAGTTTAGAATAATTAACCTTTTTCTGGATATAACACAGTATGCATACCCGTATGCAAACTGTTGTAAGAATGATTCAGGTCTGGGAACCAAGTATACATACTCGTATGCGAACAATTTTAACTGTTAAAGCCCGAAAACCAAGTTTGCGTACCCGTTTGCAAACTGTTTCACCTGAGTTCGGTCTGGAACGACAGTATGCATACCCGTTTGTGAACTGTAGGAAAAGATCAAAGTCCGAAACTCTAGTTTGCCTACCCGTTTGCAAACTGAGTTGGTTTAAGTTCTAAAATTGGTTAAGTATGATTTCATACTCATGAACAAATACATTTATAAATTAAGGAATGCAATCTTTGCAAATCGTAGATTAATGTTCATGAATTGATTCTCTTGAATCAATCGGATTTTGTTTCAATTGTGTCTTGTATATTTCTATGAGAATATAAACAATTGAACAAATCTATGAGTAACACAATTAGATTCATTTGATTTAGAAGTGTTAAGATGAATGTGGTTAATACAAAAGTGTTCATGTAGGTGACTTCGGTTTACTATTGTTGAGCCAACTCAATATACACGTTTAGTTACGGTTACCCATATCTAAATGAAGGTATATTTCATTTGTGTGTAACAAGATAAGACCATCTAACGGTGGAGAGATATTGCTTTGGTTTTAAGCAAACTTAAATCAGGTTTTCATCTAATGGTGAATATTGATTGCTTTGTTTCAAAGTTATCAAACCCTGATTTGAAGATTATATAAGGGAGAACTATAGCAATTGGAAAACCTAATCCCCACACCTCCTGTGTGATACTAGTTGCGACTGAAGTATATTCTCCTTTAACCTAGGTTTTTCCTAAAACCATTACAGGTTAACAACTTGAAGACTTCATTGGGATTCTGAAGCCAGGCCCAACTATTTTCTCTGTAGTTGCGTGTTTTGACCTTACTTGTTCTATCGTATTGAGTACTATATTCTCTAAGATTTGATCGAGATTTATCTCCGATAGGTAAGATATAAAAAGCAATCACAAATCTCTTCATCTCATTCTTTGTGATTCCACAATAACTTGTTTTACTACCATATAATTAAGTTATTGTGAGGTGATTGATATTTCTAGGTTATTCTTCGGGAATATAAGACCAGATTATAAATTGGTTCCTGTTCACCTTGATTTATCAAAAGACGGAACAAAAAATTTATTGGTATTTCTGTGGGAGACAGATTTATCTATCAGAATAGACTTTTATATTGGAGACAGATTTGTTTAACAAGTCTTCGACTTTGGGTCGTAGAAACTTTTAGTTGTGGGTGAGATCAGCTAAGGGAATCAAGTGCGTAGAGTCCTGATGGGATTCAGAGGTGTAAGGAACGTGACTGTACCATAATCAGTGTGAGATATGTTAGGGCTCAACTACATTCCAGTCCGGAGTTAACTTGTAGTAGTCTAGAGTCTGTAGCGGCTTAATATAGTGTGGTGTTCAAATCTGGACTAGGTCCCAGGGTTTTTCTGCATTTGCGGTTTCCTCGTTAACAAAACTTTTGGTGTTTGTGTTATTTCTTTTCCGCATTATATTTTTATGTAATTGAAATATCACAGGTTGTGTGTAGTTCAATCAATTAGTAAATCCAACCTTTGGTTGTTGATTGAAATTGATTGGCACTTGAACATTGGTTTTTGATACCGTTCAAGTTATTTCTCATATCAATCGGGCTCACAGAATTCTATATATTCGATTGCAGATTGTGTTGAGAAATTGGGATATAGCTCTTGGATATATTTTCATGATTGAGTCTGACTGTATAGTTGATTCTCTTGGAATTATATTGGAGTTAGTCTATACATATTTCCAAACGAATTATATTGGATTCAGAGGTGTAAGGAATGCGACTGTACCTTAATCAGTGTGAGATTGGTTAGGGCTCAACTACATTCCAGTCCGAAGTTAACTTGTAGTAGGCTAGAGTCTTTAGCGGCTTAATACAGTGTGGTGTTCAAATCTGGACCAGGTCCTGGGGTTTTTCTGCATTTGCGGTTACCTCGTTAACAAAAATTCTGTTGTATGTGTTATTTCTTTTCCGCATTATATTTTTAAATAATTGAAATATGACAGGTTGTGTGTAGTTCAATCAGTTGGTAAATCCAACCTTTGGTTGTTGATTGAAATTGATTGACACTTGAACATATGTTTTTGATACCGTTCAAGTTTTCTCATATCAATCGGGCTCACAGATTTTTATCTGTTCGATTGCCTATTGTGTTGAGAAATTGAGATATAACTCTTGGATATATTTCCTTAATTGAGTCTGACTGTCTAGTTGATTCTCTTGGAATTATATTGGAGTTAGTCCATACAAATTGCTGAACGAAATAGTAGGTGTGGTTGTTAGGCCCCCGCTTTTTCAATTGGTATCAGAGCAAGCAAACACGTTTAAGACCTTAATCTGTGTTTGTAGAAATTTGACTCTATGGACAGAAGTGTTATCTCAATAAACGTACCACCAGATCCAGGAGATACAAAATTTGTTTCTATGTCTGATTTGATTAAATCTGTAGAAAATATTCTATCTTTTCCTTCTCCTGGATTAAAATCACTTGAAGCATTTTCAGAAGTTGAAGGACGTCTTGAGAATCTTTACTTTGATATTGAGAGTGTTTTCCAAAAGGAAGAAGACTCTATCGATAGACTAAATCATGTTATGGTGAATAATGTTGAGGTTGATATTGATTCATTGATAAGTGACTGCATTGTTCCTTCCTTCTGCAATTCAACGAGTCATCCTATTGTTGCACTACAAATGGAGCATTTGCTTCATTCAACTGATAATATCCCTCTTGAACAGAATTCATTACATGAGTCTATTCCGGAAAAGTTTTATAATAATGACAGGATAGTGCTTTTTAGCAGAAATGCAAGGATATCTCTGTCTTCCAAGAAAGTTGCATTATGCGGTGTTAAAAGCTATTTCCTGTCCCTGCTGATAAGTGAACACAAGACAGGACATCACAAATATAAAAAAGTGAATTCTTTTGGTTATCTATTATCCTTCAAAGTTTCCACTAAAACAACTTTTTGGGTTTGTATCAACCCATCTAGGCACAATAGCTGCTGGAAAGAGGTTCTCTCTTGGAGTCAATACATTAAATCTGATCTAACTCTTGCTTAGTTCCCAGATTTCTCCTAAACGAGTTTTTGAATAAACCCATTTAGTTCTTGATCCATCTTGTGCGATTCGCATGTGCAGTTCGCATGTGCGAAATAGGCTACGAATCATAACTGGTTGGTTCTGGTACCTGGACTAGTTTTATCGGTTTAGGAACTGTTCGGTCGGTTGCACATTTAAAGAGAAACACCTCTCTTGTTTTCTTCTCTATCTTCTTTTTTTCGAGAACTTTGTGAAAGAAAGCTCAAAGTTTGCAAACTCTTAATTCCAAAAACCTCATTTCTCATTTGTTTTGAGTGTTCTTAGTGTTAGAGCACTGCTTGGTCGAACTCGCATGTGTTGCTATCTCAAGCATGTTTGTCAATGTTAGTGACCAAAACTATAAGTCTTGATTTCTAGTCTACTTATAGATGTCTCTGACTAGGACATAGATTGTGTAGTTGAGTCTTAGACTTCACGGTGTTCATCATTTGAAGACGAAGAACTACTAAGGAGAGCTTGTGGAACTTCATCGACAAAAGGTATGTGGAGACTGAAACTCATCTATCACTTGGAAAGTCTATTTCTACTCTATTTCCTATATTGAGACATAAGTCGTGTTACGATATAATTTTCTATTATACACATTTGAGATTTCGAGCAGAGTTTAACTCGCTTACATATTTCTCGGAATATGTGTTAGCAAGCTTTTGCTTCGACCAAGTTCATCTTATATTCTTGACGCAAGTCAAAAGATGATCATGTGAAAATTTCCGAGCAATATCTTACATGGTTTGTGTGATACAATCATTTGATGGAAACTTGGAATGTTTCATTATGATTATTTCAATAACTTGAAATTTGCTTTGATGCTAATAGTGTATGAAAGCGGCTATTGTCATCCTCTAAGAAAGTTTCAATGATTGAAATAAGAGTTTAGAACACTTAACCATTATTGGATATGTCATGTTGTGTACTCTTGCACATATGTAATCCATGTCCGAGAACTATAGTATGCGTACCCGTACGCGTACCTGTTGGCTTGAGAAATCCGGGAACCTAAGTATGCGCACCCGTTCGCGTACTGGCGTAAGGTTCATGTCCGAATATTTCTGCTGGAATTAGAAGTTCGCGTACCCGTTTGCGTACTGGAGAAACCCAATTTTGGTCCGGGTAATTCAAGTATGCGTACCCGTTTGCATACTTGAAGGTTAAAGTTCTAAAATCGGTTATGTTCATGAACTTAAACATTTATATAATAAGGAATGCAATCTTTGAAAACCGTGGTTATAATATTCATGAATTGATTCGAGTGAATCAAACCGATTTTGCTTAAATTGTGTTCTTGTATAATTCTATGGGAATATAACAATTAGACAACTCTTTAACTAGTTTCATTTGAGTTATTTGAACTAGTTATGGTTAAGATGAACAAGGTTGATACGAGAGTATTCATATGGCTAACCAAGGTTAACTATTATTGAACCAACATGGAATACACGTTTAGGTACGGATACATAAACCTAAATGAGGGTACATTTCATTTGTGTGTAACAAGCTAAGTTCGATCTAACGTTTGAAATATATTAGCTTGGTTGAATCAGGTTTTTCATCTAACGATGAATATTGAATGCGTTGTTACCAAGGTAACTTAGATTACGAACCTTGATTTGAAAACTATATAAAGGAGAACTATAGAAACTGGGAAACCTAGTCCCCGCACTTCTTTGTGTTACTAGTTGCATAACTAGAGTCGATTCTCCTTTAACCTTAGGTTTCTCTCAAGACCCTGTAGTTTAACGACTTGAAGACTTCATTGGGATTGTGAAGCCAGGCCCAACTATTTTCTCTGTAGTTGCGTGATCTGATCTTGTTGTTTTTATCGTGTTGAGTACAATTGAATTAATTGGCTCGAGATTAATATCTCCGATAGGCAAGATAAAATAATCACAAACGTCTTCGTCTCATCGTTTGTGATTCCACAATATCTTGTTTCGCTAGTCGATTAAGATTATTATGTAGTGATTGATAATACTAGGCTGTTCTGCGGGAATATAAGACCCGTTTATCAATTGGTTCTTGTTCACCTTGATTTATCAAAAGACGGAACAAAACTCATAGGTATTTCTGTGGGAGACAGGTTCATTTATACCAATAAAATTTTCTATGTGAGACAGATTTGTTTATCAAGTCTTCGACTTTGGGTGTTAGCAACTCTTGGTTGTGGGTGAGATCAACTAACGGAATCAAATGTGTAGTCTCCTACTGGGATCAGAGACGTAAGGAACGCAACCGTACCTTGAATCAGTGTGAGATTAATTAGGGTTCAACTACAGTCCAGTCTGAAGTTCATTGGTAGTAGGCTAGTGTCTGTAGCGGCTTAATATAGTGTGGTGTTCAAAGCTGGACTAGGTCCCGGGGTTTTTCTACATTTGCAGTTTTTCTCGTTAACAAAATTATGTTGTCTGTATTATTTATTTTCCGCATTATATTTTGTTGTATAATTGAAATATCACAGGTTGTGCATTGTATCGATCAATTAGGAAATACAACCTTTGGTTGTTGATTGAGATTGATTGATCCTTGAACATTGGTCTTTTGTACCGTTCAAGTTTACTCTTCTCATATTCAATCGGGCTCGCAATTTTCTATTTGCTGATTGTAGATTGAATTGAGAGTTAGAGATATAAACTCTTGTATATACTTTTCTCTAGGTTGAGTTTGACTGTCTAGTTGATTCTCTATAAAGTATATTGGAGTAAGTCCTCTCAGATTGCCAAACGAATTGTTGGGTTTGGTTGTTGTATCCCTACATTTTCAATTGGTATCAGAGAAGGCAAACATATTAAAGACCTTATAAGTTTGTGTTTGTAGCGATCTGATATGGACATAAGTGTTATCTCCATAAACGTACCACCAGTCTTCGATGGATCAAATTACTTATGGTGGATAATTTTTATGCGTGCCTTTCTTCAAGCGCGTGATTTTCAATCATGGGTTTATGTAGTTAATGGCTATGATTCTCTCGTTGTTGTAGTAGGAGATGCGACCGTTCCAAAGGATATTGGTACATATGAACCTGCTGAGATTCTTACTGCAAAGAAAAATTCCGACGGTTTGAACGCCATCATTCATGCCATTACCCCAGATCTTCAGCACCATGTGCCTACGTGTGCTCGGTATAAATATGCTTGTGATATCTTAGATTCCGTATTTGAAGGGAATACCAGTGAAAAGGAATCCAGGCTTCAAAACCTAAATTCCGATTGGGAAAACCTTCGTATGGCAGATGAAAATTCATTTGATGAGTTTAATCATAAAGTGTCTGAAATTGTTAATGCATCTTTTGCATTGAGTAAGACTATTCCTGAAAAGGACATTGTGATGAAAATTCTCAGATCGCTGCCATCTAAATACGATTCTAAGAAGCATGCCATCGTTGAAGGAAATAACCTTGATGCTCTCTCCAGAAATACGCTGGTTGGGAAGTTAAAGATCTTTGATCATGAGCATACATCCAAATCTGGAAAGGATGTTGCTTTCAAAGCACAAAAGAACACTAAATTACTTGACAAAAGTAAAAGTGTTTGCATCTCCGAGGATGATATTTCTGAGACTGATTCATCAGATGAACATCTTTACAAGTCAGTCTCTTTTATCACAAGACAGTTTAGAGACCTTCTATTAAAGAGAAGTAAACGGTTCTCCATAGAAAAACCTAGGTCATCAGTTAAACCTCGCAATCGTGTTCCTTCTAAAAACAGGGATATTGACGAGACCGATGACGAGGATATGCCTCAATGCTTTAAGTGTAAAGGTTTTGGTCATTTTGCAAATGAGTGTCTGAACCGCAGAAAATACACTGGGAACAAAGGTCTTGCTGCAACTCTTGATGAAATGTCTGATCACTATGATTCTAATGAAGACGAAAAATCGAGTGTTGCGCTTCTTTGTAAAAATATTAATTTTGATAATTGTAACAATACATACATCAATATTGATATTCTTTCAGAAGAAAACTCAACCAATCTGGAAGAAAAAATTGACCTTTCCGTTAGAAACTCTTTGTCTAATTTTTTAGCTTCCACTATGTGTCTAGCAGCTTGCATATCTCGGGCGTCTGAATTATATTCCAGGTTGACATGCTCGTATTGTTCACTCAAAGGTCATGAACTTTCAAAGTGTTTCAAGTACAAACACAAAATGAGGTATGTCAACAAACTTCAACGAAGAGAAAATCGATTAGAAAACAAGCTCAAACTTGTTCAAAAAACCGCTGAGGTATGTAAGATTTTATCTTCTTTGAATAAGTTAGTTTCCAAGGATAAGACAAGACCAATAGAGAAGAGAGACAAGGTTCAATGAATTCCTTTCAAAAAGGTCATGGTGGACAGATTTTTGTTCACCGCAGCACAACTTGATTGTGTTGTTTGGTGCATCTTGTCTCATGTGCTTGATCAAAAGAGACAAGATTGTGCACACCCTAGGCTTTAGGAAAAGAGATTTTCTTTTTGTGATTCTTTTCTTAGCTTTGATTTGTTTTGCAAGTTTTGGAATTTTTCCATATCTAATTGATATTGGAAAGGACTTCCCTGGTCAATCAATAAAAGAGGGTTATTATCGACAATTCTACTCTTCTTAGGGTTGCGAGTTGTGCATGCACGAACCCGTGTTTAAAGGTTTCGTAACCCTACATTCCTTTTTCCTTCTCTGAAACTCTTTTTATCTTAAGACTGCTTGTTGAGTTTAAATTGTGAATTCCTCTCGCATATGGATACTCCAAGCATCATGTCTTCTGATGGAAAAGATGTTAATATGATTGTTAAGCCACCAATGATGAAGTAAAAAGAAAGATCTCCGTTACCTCCAACTTTGAAAAGAAAAAAAAAAGGAATGTGAGGAAGCCAAGAGCAGTTCCTTCGAACTCCCAGAAGTTTTCCGGTGTTCTTGAAGAGTTGAAGGAAACAAGTAAGGAGATTCAACAAATAAAGTCTTTTGTTATGAGAACTCTTGAAATTCAGAAGGCCCTGGTTCGACATCATCAACCTAGAAGGTTTGTTGGAATTGACTCCTTTCTTCACGAACCATATGTTCCCATGGATGTTGACGACAAGGAGTTCAGGGACGATAAAGAATTTTTTAGAGGTCTCAATGTCTAGGAAACTTCTTATGAGAATTTTATTCTTTTTAAGAAGGATAACTAGGGTTTGGAATAGCCACTACTGTGAGTACACATAGCTATGTCCAATGTTTTCATCTTCAATGTTTTTAGATTTGTTTATTTAAATTTTAAGTTATTTGGAAGATGATTTTTGCAATATTAATCTTTATGGTTTTATATATTGCAAATTGTTATGGAATATGTTTTACGTCCGTGAACCTTGACTGTGCCATACTTGTTCAGAAGTTATCTCTATTATGTCGATATGAAAGTATTGATAAAGGATAGAATGAACTTTTAAATACAAAAGTTAAAGCCTTTTGTGTCATTATTTTGATGGAATAAAGGATAAACTTTTGTTTACAAAGATTAAATCTATTATATGTCATTGTGCAAATAGTGATGAAAAATAGAATGAATCTTTGTTTATTCCGCAGTATTGGTATTTCCCTGATCCACATTTTTGTGCATATAATGTGTTGCTCCGTAAGTTCTCTTATGTTGAGCATGGCCTATTGAATTGATCATTTTTCGTGGCTAATTCAATTGTGTTTTTTGGATACAAATTCATGTTCTCATGTGATTTGATTATATCCAAAGAAATCCTTCTTCTCTCGTAAAAATAAAGTCGCTCTTGTTGTTTTTTCGGGAATGACATTTTATAGGGGAGAGTTCTTTTTGAACTTGTGCTTAATTGCCAAATATTTGTGGGGAGTGCGGCTGTGGAATATTGTAGGGGTTATCTTGTATCTTTATCAACTCCTTGATGAATGCATTTAACTTCGGCTATATGATTGCATCTAAATAAGTTGGTATGTTATTCTCTTTTGGTCATGAAGTATCTCTATGAAAATTTCATGAGGATCCCACTAGTTTTCGTACCTTTGTCAGTTTATATTGACAAAAAGGGAGAGAATTAATGTGTAGTTTCATACTACAAATACATATGGTTTACGGACCATTATGTAAGGGGGAGTAGTTTTCATGTCGATATGAAGTATTGACTAAGGGGGAGTGATACATATCACCATAATATTGTTGTAAGTTGTGATACAATTGAACTTTGATGATGTGTAATGATACTATGATACTGTATAACAATGATTGAGAACATTTATTTTCTTATTGTTATCGCTACGGATATTTAAGAACTATGATGCTAAGTGGAACACATTTAGAATAATGGAGTACTTGGAAGTGACGAAGATTTCAAGTCGTGTATAAGATGCCAAGGAGATCAAGCATTTGGATGAAAAGCTACAAAGTTTTATTTATTTTGTAATCCATATGTATTAATAGTTTTGTCACTAAATTTGACAAAGGGGAAGATTGTTAGAGCACTGCTCGGTCGAACTCGCATGCGTTGCTATCTCAAGCATGTTTGTCAATGTTAGTGATCAAAACTTAGTCTTGATTTATAGTCTACTTATAGATCTCTCAGACTAGGACATAGATTGTGTAGTTGAGCCTTAGACTTCATGACGTTCATCATTTAAAGACGAAGAACTACTAAGGAGAGCTTGTGGAACTTCATTGACAAAAGGTATGTTGATGAGTGCCAAATATTGTATATATTTATCCCTTTTTGTTGGCATTTTAACTCATCTTTTGTGCATTAATTCTACATTTTATCCCATATTCTGTATTTTCATTGTTTTCAAGAATAAATATTTTTATTAATTAATTTTGCATTTTTAGGTAATAAATAAAGTTCGGATGAGTCGCGGAGCGAAAAGAGCAGAAAAGTAGTGAAAAGCCGGGAGAAATTACGCAAGGAAGCCGCGAAGAATGGTGCGCACAACCTCATTTTCTACACACAAAAGCGCCTCCGTTATCAGCCATCAGATCATTTCTCAGAAGCATCCGACGGTCGCTCCTTGCTGATCATCAAAATCTGATGTCTCTGCCAAGCACCACAGCGATGAAATTCCAAGCCTTCAGATTAGATGGTAGTTGAATCCAACGGTCGCTCCCTTGCTGTTCATCAAAGTTTGATATCTCCGCCTAACACTACAGTACCTAACTCCATCAAGTACCGTTCATTTTGTTGTATCATATAATCCAACGGTCTCTCATCGCTTACCTCCGCATCACCGTCCGATCTACCTACCATCTCCGCATCTCGCAGCTCAGAGTCACAGATCATCAAGACTCGATGAATCTGCCTTACACCCTAGTACCCGAGCCCATCCACCTAACCCAAACACACCCCCTACCCAAACACAGTCGAGCCATACCCTCTCCACCATCTTCTCCACAGCAGAACCACCGTACACCATCTCCTTCACCTCCACTGTCACCACCACACCGCCACCAAACCCCACCATACCACCTCAATCATCATCCTACACATAATTGAACACCTTCCCCCATCATTCTAGCCCCTTATCCCATCAGCTCATTACCTAACCTAAACCCTAGGTTATGGATTGATGGATTAACGTGTGCTAGAGTTGAAATTGGCGCATGAGAAATGGAGTAGGAGCAATTACAAAGCATGGGTTGCGATCAATTTGATGTGCTACATCAAGTTAGGTGAGAAATTACTGAACCCTAGTCTACTGTCAGTTTGGGTGAAAAATTTGGGGAAGAACCCTAATTGTATAATTTGGGTCTGTGACTATAAATAGCACCATGGGTTGTGTGTAATTTTCATGTTTGGGTTAGCCAACATCCAGGACTTTCATGTCCTGTTAATTCTCTTGTCCTGTTGAATTTTCATGTTTCAGTTAAATGTGCTAGTAGTTAATTCTCTTGCTGTGTTTTGTTAATTTCTTGCTTTGTTCTGTTATATGTTAAATGTTCTGTTAATTTCTTGCTCAGTTAGTATGTTCTGTTAAATGTTCTGTTATAAATATGTTAAATGTTCTGTTATTGTTAGTTCAGTTAGTTGTATCCTGTTTAGATGTTGCTCACTGTTAGTATCAATTCACTATCATGTTTGTTGTTGCTTTGTCACTGTCAATTTGAAGGAATGCTAGGCTAGGTATCTGTGAAGCAATGTGCTGATTGTGCAATGGCAAGAAATCAGTGCTCATAGCAAGCTGATGTTCTTGCCATTCTCCTTGTATGCTTAGGTTGTAGTGTTGATTGTGCATTGGGAGAAGCTAGTGCTTATAGCAAGCTAGTTTTCAACCCATTCTATAGGAATGCCTGTATTCTTGCCTTAGTATTGCTTCTTGTCAGTTTCTTTATCACCCCTGCCCTTGGCCTTAGGCCTTGGTCCATTCTTGTTTTGTTCTTTGCTTTTGCTGTTGCCCTGTTGTATCTTTCATTTTATTTTCTGTTGCTTTTGCATTGTTTTGTCCACTGTAATTTTCATTTGCTTCTGTTCACTTTTATTTTGCTGTTGCTTTGTTCCTTGCTTGTACATTCTATTTGCTGTCCCCTGCTGTGTGCTCTCTTGTGCTGCTGTGCAGCTCTTTCTTTGCACTGCTTGTGCAGCTGCCCTGCCAAGCTGCTGCCACTCTTGCTCCTGCTGCTTGTGCTGCTACTTCTTTTCTTGTTGTGCACTTGCCTTGCTGTGCACTTTCATCTGCTGCACTGCTGCTGCACTGCTTGTGCAGTTGCTACTCTGCTGCTACCACTTCCACTGCTGTAGCTGCTGTTGCTTGTTCTGCTGCAGTTGCTGTTGGCCTTGCTGTGCAGCTCTTGCTCCTGCTGCTGCCCTGCCACTTCTTCTCCTGCTGCCTTCCAAGGCCAACTGAGACCAAAGTCCAACTGAGCCCAATTCACTTCAGTGAAACCAAAAGCCCAGAGCACAACTTGGGCTCATCAGAAGACCAAAACCAAAGCCCAATTTCATTAAGGCCAAAGCCTAGTGTATTGATAGGTTAGAACTAAAGCTCAATTCAATTAATTGTGGGCTTAACCCAAAAGCCTGAACTCACTGTAAGGCCAAAGCCCAATTTGCATTTCAAAGACCAACTGAGCCCAAGCTCAGTTCCTTTTATTGTGAACAAACCCATTAGTACTTTAAGCCCAACAGTCCCAAAAGGCTTCATAGCCCAAAGCAAATCTAGGAACCCAATTAGCTAAAACACTTTCCAAAACACACCCGATCTCTGTGGATCGACCCGTACTTGCACGAGCTACAACTGACGACCGTGCACTTGCGGTATTACTGTAGGCCCCCGTTATTATTGCTTCATTTTTATACCCTTTTAGAGGACTACCAAGTTTTTGGCGCCGTTGCCGGGGATTGGTGTTGTGTTTTATCTGTGTTTTCTTAGCTATTTTGTATTTCACTGCATAGCATTTGCATCTGCATCTGCTTCATTTCATTTGCTGTTGGACCTGCTGATTCTGAACCTGTTTTTCCTCTGCTGGGACGCCACCAAGGAAAAGAACCAAAACCCAACTGGGTTTTTGCAACAATATCAGAGCAGCTGGGCTGTGCTAAAACGGTAAGCCTAAACCCATTCATTGAGAGAACCCAACCTGTGGGCTTCCAATTTTTAATTGTGGGCTTGTAATAATTAACCCAATTTTTTTGGGCTTTTATTTTTCTATTTTGGGTTTGTAATAATTATTTGTGGGCTTGTATTTATTTTTTGTGGGCTTGTTTAAATTCTTTCATTGGACTTGTATTTTGAACTCTGGGTTTAAACCCAGCTGAGCTTGTAAGCATCAATTGGACTTGTATTCCACTCGAAAGTGGACCTCGAAACCAAAGTTTTAAAACAAACGTCGGGCCTTAACCAACTGGGCCAATTAAACTTTCAAACTTAAAACTTAGTTTCGTGGGCCGCAGCCTTCCATCCATTTCATTAGAGGCTTGCACAGTGGGCTTGCTCCCATACAAAAACCAAATTTATTTTATTTATTTAAAAAAAAAAAAAAAAAAAAAAAAAAAAATTTACTTTACTTTTTCCCGTTTTTTAAAAAAAAAAAAAAAAAAAAAAAAAAAAAAAAA
Source organism: Papaver somniferum (assembly GCF_003573695.1). NCBI lineage: Eukaryota > Viridiplantae > Streptophyta > Magnoliopsida > Ranunculales > Papaveraceae > Papaver > Papaver somniferum. The sequence continues at coordinate 39,626,590 of NC_039359.1, forward strand.
AAACCAAAATTTATTTTGCTCCCATTCAAAAAAACCAAATTTTATAACTTACTTTTTCCTGTTAAAAAAAAAAAAAAAAAAAAAAAAAAAAACCAAATTTTCTTGTATAGAGTCTAGTAGATAGTTTTTTTAGTTAAATCTTTTGTTTCTCTTGAACATATTTTGCTAATCCAATGTGACTCTTAACTGACATATGTTGGATTCTTTCCTTGAATAACGGAGTTTTAATTCTGCTTTCGCCGAAATCGGGTATTCTCTCTCCTTTTACTCTACTCAGCATGTCCCTTTCCATATGATGCATTTTAATTCTTTCCATATTTTGAAACATTGAGGACAATGTTTAGTTTAGGTTTGGGGGTATAGAGTAGATACCACGATAATATGCCATAATTAAAAACAAAACTCCTTCTTTTTGAAAAAAAATCGAAAAAATTAAAAAAATTAAAAAATTGAAAAAAATCATAAAAAAATGGAGCTCATTTACCTTGAAATGTTGACTCTTGTGCAAATATGTATTTTTATTAGGAGTCTTAGTCTAGATATTTAGGCACCCTGATTCTAGCACAATTCACATAGTGATAAGAAATTTGCACGCGCACGATCTACCAATACATGTATGGCCTCGATCTTCAAGGTGTTGGATAGGAAGTTACGATTGCCAATCACTTTAGAATACTGAACGAAACTGGACTAGCTTGTTCTTTGGTTGGTTGGGATAGAAGATGGAGGTTACATTAAGAAAGACAACCATCGAATTTAACTGGGTGCATCAAAAAGGGCTACCTCTTGCAAAGTGTCATGTAATCTTTTGTTTCCTTTTGTATTTGTATCAAAAGTGTTTCCTATATTCAAAAAAAAAAAAAAAAGAGAAAAAAAAAAAAAAGAAAAAAAAAAAAAAAAAAAAAAAGAAAAAAAAAAAAAAATATCAGAAAAATACAAAAAAATCAAGTATTTATCAATTCCATTCTCTCTTGTTCCAAAAATAAAAAGAGAATAGTCAATGTAAATAAGAGTCATGTAAATAGTCATCTTTTGTTGTTTCGTTGTAATAAGCAAGGAGGGTGTATGCCATTGATGTACAACGCGAGTAATTGTGAAATACCTCCAACTCATTCACAATTCTCGTAAAGTCCGGACAGCTAGCTAGATTTCGACCTCAGTTCTTAGCCTGAGAAACTATCTCTTGGTGATTAGTAGTCATAACTTCAGATCTTTCTTTACACATGTGTAGATACACTTTACACTCTTATCACATGTCTTTTTTTTGTTATCAGTGCTAGGATTGTGCCTTCGATAGCTAGATTGACATCTCCATTTTGCTGTGAGCTAAACTGTTTTGCACATGTCACGTTTGATGGAATCTGAGCTTATATTTTGACCTAGAACTTTGTAGGTACGTTCTAAGCAAACCTTCACGAGACTTCAACTCGTCCACTAGGGACACTTAGTGGTTTAAAAGGCTTAGTGCATACGCTAAATGCATTCGAGAGACCAGCGACAGTGGTATAGTTAGGATTTCCTTAGTTTTGTTTTACTTGAGGACAAGTAAAATTCAGGTTTGGGGGTATTTGATGAGTGCCAAATATTGTATATATTTATCCCTTTTTGTTGGCATTTTAACTCATCTTTTATGCGTTAATTCTACATTTTATCCCATATTCTGTATTTTCATTGTTTTCATGAATAAATATTTTTATTAATTAATTTTGTATTTTTAGGTAATAAATAAAGTTCGGATGAGTCGCGGAGCGAAAAGAGCAGAAAAGTAGTGAAAAGCCGGGAGAAATTACGCAAGGAAGCCGCGAAGAATGGTGCGCACAACCTCATTTTCTACACACAAAAGCGCCTCCGTTATCAGCCATCAGATCATTTCTCAGAAGCATCCGACGGTCGCTCCTTGCTGAGCATCAAAGTTTGATATCTCCGCCTAACACTACAGTACCTAACTCCATCAAGTACCGTTCATTTGGTTGTATCATATAATCCAACGGTCTCTCATCGCTTACCTCCGCATCACCGTCCGATCTACCTACCATCTCCGCATCTCGCAGCTCAGAGTCACAGATCATCAAGACTCGATGCATCTGCCTTACACCCTAGTACCCGAGCCCATCCACCTAACCCAAACACACCCCCTACCCAAACACAGTCGAGCCATACCCTCTCCACCATCTTCTCCACAGCAGAACCACCGTACACCATCTCCTTCACCTCCACTGTCACCACCACACCGCCACCAAACACCACCATACCACCTCAATCATCATCCTACACATAATTGAACACCTTCCCCCATCATTCTAGCCCCTTATCCCATCAGCTCATTACCTAACCTAAACCCTAGGTTATGGATTGATGGATTAACGTGTGCTAGAGTTGAAATTGGCGCATGAGAAATGGAGTAGGAGCAATTACAAAGCATGGGTTGCGATCAATTTGATGTGCTACATCAAGTTAGGTGAGAAATTACTGAACCCTAGTCTACTGTCAGTTTGGGTGAAAAATTTGGGGAAGAACCCTAATTGTATAATTTGGGTCTGTGACTATAAATAGCACCATGGGTTGTGTGTAATTTTCATGTTGGGATTAGCCCACATCCAGGACTGCTAAGTTCTGTTAATTCTCTTGTCCTGTTGAATTTTCATGTTTCAGTTAAATGTGCTAGTAGTTAATTCTCTTGTTGTGTTTTGTTAATTTCTTGCTTTGTTCTGTTATATGTTAAATGTTCTGTTAATTTCTTGCTCAGTTAGTATGTTCTGTTAAATGTTCTGTTATAAATATGTTAAATGTTCTGTTATTGTTAGTTCAGTTAGTTGTATCATGTTTAGATGTTGCTCACTGTTAGTATCAATTCACTATCATGTTTGTTGTTGCTTTGTCACTGTCAATTTGAAGGAATGCTAGGCTAGGTATCTGTGAAGCAATGTGCTGATTGTGCAATGGCAAGAAATCAGTGCTCATAGCAAGCTGATGTTCTTGCCATTCTCCTTGTATGCTTAGGTTGTAGTGTTGATTGTGCATTGGGAGAAGCTAGTGCTTATAGCAAGCTAGTTTTCAACCCATTCTATAGGAATGCCTGTATTCTTGCCTTAGTATTGCTTCTTGTCAGTTTCTTTATCACCCCTGCCCTTGGCCTTAGGCCTTGGTCCATTCTTGTTTTGTTCTTTGCTTTTGCTGTTGCCCTGTTGTATCTTTCATTTTATTTTCTGTTGCTTTTGCATTGTTTTGTCCACTGTAATTTTCATTTGCTTCTGTTCACTTTTATTTTGCTGTTGCTTTGTTCCTTGCTTGTACATTCTATTTGCTGTCCCCTGCTGTGTGCTCTCTTGTGCTGCTGTGCAGCTCTTTCTTTGCACTGCTTGTGCAGCTGCCCTGCCAAGCTGCTGCCACTCTTGCTCCTGCTGCTTGTGCTGCTACTTCTTTTCTTGTTGTGCACTTGCCTTGCTGTGCACTTTCATCTGCTGCACTGCTGCTGCACTGCTTGTGCAGTTGCTACTGCTGCTACCACTTCCACTGTTGTAGCTGCTGTTGCTTGTTCTGCTGCAGTTGCTGTTGGCCTTGCTGTGCAGCTCTTGCTCCTGCTGCTGCCCTGCCACTTCTTCTCCTGCTGCCTTCCAAGGCCAACTGAGACCAAAGTCCAACTGAGCCCAATTCACTTCAGTGAAACCAAAAGCCCAGAGCACAACTTGGGCTCATCAGAAGACCAAAACCAAAGCCCAATTTCATTAAGGCCAAAGCCTAGTGTATTGATAGGTTAGAACTAAAGCCCAATTCAATTAATTGTGGGCTTAACCCAAAAGCCTGAACTCACTGTAAGGCCAAAGCCCAATTTGCATTTCAAAGACCAACTGAGCCCAAGCTCAGTTCCTTTTATTGTGAACAAACCCATTAGTACTTTAAGCCCAACAGTCCCAAAAGGCTTCATAGCCCAAAGCAAATCTAGGAACCCAATTAGCTAAAACACTTTCCAAAACACACCCGATCTCTGTGGATCGACCCGTACTTGCACGAGCTACAACTGACGACCGTGCACTTGCGGTATTACTGTAGGCCCCCGTTATTATTGCTTCATTTTTATACCCTTTTAGAGGCCTGCCATATGTGCAGATTGAAACTCATATATCACTTGGAAAGTCTATTTCTACTTTATCTCCTATATTGAGACATAAGTCTTGTTATGATATAATTTTTTATTATACACATTTGAGATTTCGAGCTGAGTTTAACTCACTTACATATTTCTTGGAATATGTGTTATCAAGCTTTTGCTTCGACCAAGTTCATCTTATATTCTTGACGCAAGTCAAAAGATGATCATGTGAAAATTGCCGAGCAACATCTTACATGGTTTGTGTGATACAATCATTTGATGTAAACTTGGAATGTTTGGTTATGATTACTTCAATAACTTGAAAATTGCATTGATGCTAATACTGTGTAAAAACGGCTATTGTCATCCTCTAAGAAAGTTCCAATGATTGAAATAAGAGTTTATAACACTTAGCCATTATTGGATATGTCATGTTGTGTACTCTTGCACATATGTAATCCATGTCCGGGAACCATAGTATGTGTACCCGTACTTGTACCTGTTGGCTTGAGAAATCCGGGAACCTAGGTATGCGCACCCGTTCGCGTACTGGCGTAAGGTTCATGTCCGAATATTTCTGCTGGAATTGGAAGTTCGCGTACCCGTTTGCGTACTGGAGAAACCCAATTTTGGTCCGGGTATTTCAAGTATGCGTACATGTTTGCATACTTGAAGGTTAAATTTCTAAAATCGGTTATGTTCATGAACTTAAACATTTATATAATAAAGAAGACAATCTTTACAAACCGTGGCTATAATGTTCATGAATTGATTTGAGTGAATCAAACTGATTCTGATTCAATTGTGTTCTTGTATAATTCTATGAGAATATAGCAATTGAACAACTCTTTAACTAATTTCATTTGAGTCATTTGAACTAGTTATGGTTAAGATGAACAAGGTTGATATGAGAGTATTCATATGGCTAACCTCGGTTAACTATTATTGAACCAACATGGTGACACGTTTAGGTACGGTTACATAAACCTAAATAAGGGTACATTTCATTTGTGTGTAACAAGCTAAGTTCGACCTACCGGTTGAAAGATATTAGCTTGGTTGAATCAGGATTTTAGTCTAACGGCGAATATTGAAAGCTTTGTTACCAAGGTAACTTATATTGCAAACCTTGATTTGAAAACTATATAAAAGAGAACTCTAGCAACTGGGAAACCTAATACCCATAATTCTGTGTGTTACTAGTTGCATAACTAGAGTCGATTCTCTTTTAACCTTAGGTTTCTCTCGAGACCTGTAGGTTAACGACTTGAAGACTTCATTGGGATTGTGAATCCAGATCCAACTATTTTCTCCGTTGTTGTGTGATATAATATTGTTGTTTCTATCGTGTTGAGTACAATTGAAATAATTGGCTCATGATTAATATCTCCGATAGGAAAGACAAAAGTAATCACAAACATCTTTGTTTCATCGTTTGTGATTCCACAATATCTTGTTTCTCTAGTCGATTAATATTATTGTGAGGTGATTGATAATACTAGGTTGTTCTTCGAGAATATAAGACCGGTTTATCAATTGGTTCCTGTTCACCTTGATCTATCAAAAGACGGAAATAAAACTCATAGGTATTTTTATGGGAGACAGATTTATCTATACCAATAGACTTTTCCGTGTGAGACAAATTTTTTTATCAAGTCTTCGACTTTGGGTCGTAGCAACTCTTGGTTGTGGGTGAGATCTGCTAAGGGAATCAAGTGTGTAGTATCCTGCTGGAATCAGAGACGTAATGAACGCAACTATACCTTTAATCAGTGTAAGATTGATTAGGGTTCAACTACAGTCCAGTCTGAAGTTCATTAGTAGTAGGCTAGTGTCTGTGGCGGCTTAATACAGTGTGGTGTTCAAAGCTAGACTAGGTCCCGGGGTTTTTCTGCATTTGCGGTTTTCCTTGTTAACAAAATTCCGGTGTCTGTGTTATTTCTTTTCCGTATTATTTTTTGTTATATAATTGAAATATCACAGGTTGTACGTTGTATCGATCAATTAGGAAATCCAACCTTTGGTTGTTGATTGAGATTGATTGATCCTTGAACATTGGTCATTGGTAACGTTCAAGTTTACTCCTCTTATATTCAATCGGGCTCGCAAATTTCTATTTGTTGATTGCAGATTGAATTGAGAGTTAGAGATATAAACTCTTGTATATACTTTTCTCTAGATTGAGTCTGACTGTCTAGTTGATTCTCTAGAAATCAAATTGGAGTAAGTCCTCTCAGATTTCCAAACGAATTGTTGGGTGTGGTTGTTGTACCCCCCGCATTTTCACTTGGTACCATTGAATTCGCGACAGAAAACCATTCAACGGGCTTACCTTTGTTTCTTCATATCTTCCAGTTCTTGAGCTTCACCATTAACGACAGTTCATATACCAAGTAGGCTTTTCACCTTACTTTGTGTTTTCCTTTCAACAATGGGAGAATCTAGGAAGTGATTGAGTCGTAGTGAGAGTTTGGGTACTCCTGTTAGCGGTGAAACTTATTATGACCCCAGTATGCGTGCTAGGTTTGTTAGCAAAGAGGATCGTGACCACTATTTGGAATATAGTAAGAAACTGCATATTACGGAAAGATACTACGATTCTTCAAAAATTAGTGTAGATCATCTCTATAGGTTTCTTAGAGGTTTTGTATGGGGTATAATTCATCAACCCATGGGAACTGCTCATGTTGAAATGGCTGCCAAGTTTTATGCAAATTTATATAAAACAGACTCTGTCGAATGCACTTTTAATACTATTGTGGGGAATGAAATCATTTTGGTGAATCGTCAAGTTATTGTTGAGCTCATGAACTTGACCCGGGTTGGTAACTTCCAATTTCCACCTCCTGAGCATGAGAGGTTATCTCCTAACATGTTGTCGAATCGTTTTCTTAATAAAGACGTTTCCTGGAAAGATGGCAGGATTGATGTTCATGGTGCTGAGTTGTTTCTTAAAGTTGCTGGAAAACTGGTCGTGGCGAACATGATATCGAGTACAATTGACAAAATGTTATGGACCAGGTATCTTGTTGAATTGGTCCGTTACAATGTTGAAGGGGGATGCGTTGATTTATATAGTCTTATCATTCGTCAAATGATAAGTGTAAAGTAGACTTCTAAGAAGACTTCAGTCTCTCCTTGTCTCATTTTAAGGATTTGCAGTCATTTCGGCATCGTTGCTTTTGGAACTGATCATGGAGGGACAAAATTCTTAACCATGGAAAGCATCGAAAAGATGAAGAAAACTTCAACTATAACCTCAACAAGAACTTCAACAATCTCAAACACTGAGATTATCCATCTTCGGAAAGAGGTGGAATACTTGAAAAAGAAGTTGGAGTATGCTTCTGCAACTTATCCTGAACTAATTGAGAAGTTTGAGGAAATTGCTAGGGATTATTATGAGATGTTGGTGATGCGTGCCGTAACCACAACAAATTAATTAATGTTTTTTCACCTAATTAACAAGTAATATAGTGTAGTCAAGTTCGTTCCCACGAGGAGCAAGAGATTTTTAGTTGTAAAGTTGTCGCGAAAAGGGGGGGTTGGGGGGGGGGGGTTAGTTTTGAAAAGCAAAAGAAAATAAACAAATCAATTAAAAGTGTATGTTGAAATCAATAAGAGAGATTAGATCAAGGAATCCTTCTTCGTTGCAAAATAATGATTCAAGTTATGTTCTTTTCCACTTTTTTTTAGTCACAGATTATCACCAACCGTAGGTAAAGCATCTAGCTCAGTGTTAAAACCCTAAATCACTAGTATCACCGGATACGAAAGTTCTCGACTACCAGATTCTATTCATCAAACCACCTATTAGTAGCTCACTCAAGATATAATTTAGTTAAACGCATTAAGATTTATGAATTTATTAGGTTGATATTAGTAGTTAGACTCTTAGCTCAAGGTCTACTTGCTAACGTTGTTTTCACACACAATTGCTCCATGGAATCCCTCCGCAAGGTCTCGTGTTTGCTACTTATGTAAAGAGTCAAGAAACAATTACTTATCCCCTAACTTTCACTAGCTTTAGATCAATTAACAAATCAATTTAGTTGGCCACCTAAACAATCTATCAATCAACCATGAATGTATAAACATTCCTATTAGTAAAAAAAAACGATAATCATGTGAAAAACTACAAAGTAGATTTAAAAACAAAACTCAAAACATGTTAAGAATTAGGAATTCATCCTCAATCAATAAGAAAATTAGATACTCATGTTTCTGAAATTCACACAAAATAATTAAAGGGAGAATTTTTAAAGTTCACACAAATAATTAAAAGAAGAATTTTGAAAGCGAGCAAAAACACAAGTGTTGTGTGTGTAGAGAGGTGTAGAAGTGTATAGAGAAAAGTAGAGAACTTCTCTATTTATAGGCTTCAATTCTCTCCAAATCTTCCAAGGAATAGAATCTCTTTCTCTTTATATCTCAACTTCCAAGTCCAAGTCTTTCTCAAATCTTCCATCTCCTCTTTCCAAATTCAAGACAAATTCTTCATCCAATTCCAAGTCTTCACACCCATGAGTCTAGAATACTCTTCACAACATTCTGCACATTTTGGTCGCCGGAAATATCCTTAAGTTCACCGGAATCCGGCCGGGAACTTACCTGAAATATCACTGCCGGCAACCTGAGATGCTTCTCCGTAGATGGAATATTCCGTCACGGCTCTGTTAAAGTTAACAGTCAGACTAGAAGTCTCTAACGGTCAATGGGTTCAAGGGAGGAGAGAGTCAGCTTTCTAGTCAGTATCTTACTCGGCTAACTGGTCTTACTCAGCTGAGTTGGATCGCTGGCATCACTGAGTTGACTTGCCGGCATGAAAATCCGACAGAGTTCTATTTATTTTCTGGGCATCTCTCAGGCCAAGTTCAGGCCATTTTTTCCCTTCACAATCCTACACATACATCTAATCAATAGCTTCAATCAATTTAGCAACAGAGCTTCAACAACATCAACATTACTATCTATTACTTTTTCCCTTGTTATCTCAGCTCAACTCACTGCAGACACCAACACAAAACCCATCTTCCTTTAGAACTTGATTTCAATTCCATCCACAATTGCATATTGATAACAGCCTTGTTGTTCTTCGTCAACAACAACATGCCTTCATATCTTTGTCCATTCTTTGTATCAGCCAATCCTTGAGTTCAGACTAAACCCCATTGCAGAACCACCATGTCTGAGCATCAAACCTCACACCTTGTCTTCACCCTTCTCCATTCCATATCTCACTGTAATTTTTGAATTCATCAATTCCATCATAATCTTCAATGCCAGTAACCACAAACCCTAACCTGTGGCTTTGCCTCTCAACAGCAGCAACACAAAATCAACTTCTCTGCAAAACCCTAACTTCAATTTCTGCCATTAACCCATCACAACAATTTCTTGTTCTTCAAACAGATTCTTCCATCTTCGATTTCTATTAATCTCATATCCCCTTTCTTGATTCAAACCGATTAACAACATCATCAATTTAGTTTCTCAATTTCACCTCTTTCTCGCGGAATCAATTCAAACCCATCTGTATTTCATGTTCCACCAACAACACCATCAAACCCATTCTCGATTCCACTACAGCCATCAAAACCTAGTTTCCTGATTTCAAATCAAACCCAACCTTCCTTGGTTCATCAATCTTCTACTGCAATTCGACTTCATTAAGCCTCACCATTTTCTGTAGCTCTGAATTTCATCACCTTCAACCATCTTGTTTTCGGTTTCTCTCTGGATCTGAATCCACCATGGTTGTGCCTCTGTTTCTCTTGTTCTCAATTTCAGGTGCAGGCGATTGAATGAGAGGCTTACGAGATTTTAGGATTAGGGTATAGTAGGTTGGTTTGGGATAAGAACCACCCCATACTGGGTGCCTATAATATATGGTCACCCCTTAACTTTAGCCAGTTGTCTTTAATCATTATCCAAAGGATAGTCCCCCCTTAACCTTAGCCAGTTGTCTTTAATCATTCTCCAAAGGATAGTCGCCCCTTAACCTTAGCAGGCTCCCAATAGTGTTTGCTTGTGAAATGACCTTTTTATCATTTTGCTCAAATTGGGCGGTTTCTTCTTCTTTTCATCCGTGTGACTCCAGAGTACCTATAGAACTCAAAACACGCGTAAAATACATAATTTACAAGAAAAATAACAAAGAAAGCATAACCAATAGATATTAAATACGGTGTATTATACACCCTATCAAATTTCCCCACACTTAAACTTTGCTAGTCCTCGAGCAAATCAAACTAAAATCTACTCCAATTTCAAAGCTTTCCAGCGTGGCAAGCATCCAAAGAGATATGAAGACATAGAGTTTCTGCATGCTAGTAATAAGAAGTTAGAAATACTAAAGAACATATTCTCATTCTTAAATGTTGAGTGAGAAATAACTACACCACAATGAGAGAACGCGTGTTTGAGAGGCGGTCAATAAGCATTTCGCCTTGACTTCTGCTTCACCAAAAAGGATTTTCTGATAATTGCACTCAAGAAGACGGCTTTTTTATGGGTCTCACATGTGTGCAGGTATGAATGAAGAGATAATTCCTGCAACACGTTGAATGGTGGGAAGGACAACTTCCGAAATATTTTAAAAACCCACATCTTTTAATATTTTGAAAAACCATTTTTCTGACGATCTCTAGGAAAACAAATCAACCACTATTATCGAGGATGAGATTACTTACGCACCTTTACATCCGATTGCAATGATGATAAAACCACTCTCACGTCATCCAATAGAAACGTATTCCGCTCCTCGTCTTCATCTTTTTGGTCTTCATCTTCAACTATGATGATAAACACTTGAACTTCGTAATTCCTTGACAATTTGTAACTCTCTTCCTCAAAATCCTTATCGCTTTAAACTTTTTAGTATATTTTTCCATCCCCACGGATTATTGAATAAAAAATAAAAACATTGATAAATTTTTCTCTTGTCTTTTTTTTTATTATTAAAAGAGAAATAAAATACAAAACAAAGTGACAATAAACACAAACCATGGCCGTGGGAAAAGTATTTTACCGCTTGATTATTCACAACTTGTATCGTCTCGAAATCATAAACTTCAATAATTCTCACCTTTTGCTTTTCTTTGCTCTTGTAAATAAGTCTTCAACTTGGATATAAAATTACGCTCCTTATATGTAAGTCTTCAACATGTATATATAAAAATCTGCTCATTATATGTTGCTTTACTTGGATATGAAATTTACTCTTTTCTTGTTCCATTTCTTGTAAACCTTGAACGTTTTCAACTTTCCTTGTAGATTTTGATGTCGCTCCCTTGTTGATGATGATGGTGTTTCTATGGACCCATTGTTGTCGAGAGAGAGAATGGTGCTAACTGCAATTTGAACTACAAGAAGGAGGCTTTCATCTATAGACGTCGCCCCCATGATTGACAAAATTAGCACTCAAGAGATCAAAGAGTAGTGCTTCTATTGGTGGGAGGTTGGGCATCTCACCATTCTTCCCGGAGTTAACGTACGGTGACACACACTCAAAAGAAAGCTCTTTAGTTATTTATAAAGAAATCTGGTCGGTGCCTCGCATGATATAAATAGGGTAGTCTCCGCTAATGATTGATCAGCAACTCTAATATTGCATGTCTCCCTGCTCTTAATCTGCATCACCGGCATGATTAAATCCATTATTTAACACTCTAACAAGCAAGAAATTCGAACGTAGTTCCCTAACACTTCCAAGTTCAGTTATGTCGGTCAGAATTCTCTATGTAAACATACCTAGAAGTATGCTAGTGACTCTAAAATCTCTAAAAGTTGGAGGTTTTATGTAGTTTTTTTTTTTTTTTAAATATAGTTAACCACTCCCCCACACTTAAACCTTACATTGTCCTCAATGTAATTGAATCGTCCAAGTAAAGTCAAGGTGGGAAGTCCTAGTATGATATGGAACAAGAAAAAATAAATAAACAAAACAAAAAGAAAATAAAAAGTAAAAGGTAAGAAATACAAAACCTATGGGTTGCCTCCCATTTAGCGCTTGTTTTAAAGTCGACGGCCCGACTTAGCTCTTGCAAGATTTACTCCCCATATACTAACAATCGAAAAATTTGGGGATCCACCCATAGTACCTATTTTGCAAACAATAGCTTCATACAAATATTAGCACAAGAAAACAATAGTGAAATTATCGCTCGATAGAAACTTCCCCCACACTTATTCTTGTCCACACTCGGAAGTGTATAAAGAACATAGAATTTGAGAACTTCCATGTATTTCTCTTGGAAAACCTGCATAGTGTTAGCATCAAGTGTTTCCAATGGTGGATATCTAGAAAAAAAATCATCCAAAAATACTTTTGAAGCACATACATTCAAACCAATAAGAGGTAAAGGAGAAGAATCAATATGAAAAAAGTTAGACAAACCTTGCACAATCTCTTGTATTACAGAATCCTCTTCATCCTTAAAAAATTCAAGTGAATTACTTACCTCTTGTATATTATGGTCCTCTATCAAACCTTGCAACCATTCTTCGTCGTTTTCTACCTTAACCAAAGTCTTGGCATCATTAAAATATTTTGCAAGCTCAATTGGGTCTTTCACAATATCATTCAATTCGGTTTCATTCTCGAGCATCTCCTCTTCAACATCCTCGTCATCGGAATCGGGCCATCCTCTCTCATAAAATCTTCTTCGGTATAGATTGTAAGATATTCTTGTGAGGGTGTTACACCGTTTATAAAAATAGGCAAGTCACACCCAATCTACTCCTTTTGAATAAGTGAAAGATCGTTATTATGATCTATAGTTGGAATAACTTCCTCATTATTGCAACGCTCATACACTACCGCGGACTCATTTCTTTCCCTAAGGAATTTTTTAAAAGCACTAATTGCATCTTCCTCAATATCTACCTTTTGAATAGGTAATTGATCATTATTAAGATCAAGGCTCGAGTAAGATACACTAGCATCATCAAAAGTCTCCAAAGGTTGGTCCTTTTAAACACAACCATCTTAACTTTCAGATTCACCATAATAAGAATCTTCATCGGTTTCATAACATTTATCCAGACGTCGTTTAAGTTCCATATGAATGGTCCTACTAATTTCTGCGACAAGCTCTTCCCAGGTTCCATCATCTTCCAACTTGTATAATTTCTGTGCAAGTTTCTTGACGTTCACACACTTACCACCGTTGGCTACAATAGGTTCTGTTTCCCAGGACTCTTCCCTTTGAATGGGTGAATGATCATAACTACGATCCAGAGTAGGGTAAGAAAAAGTGTTGCAGAAATTGGTTTGTGCGACGTTCTTTCTATCACAGTCAAGTTGGTCTAGTATTTGTAGCATATCTTGCAATTCATTCATAATCTGCATACAACTCGAATGAAGCCAATTAGAAGTAAACTTATTCCATCTTGGTGCTTGACTTACATACCCACTACAAGATTGTTGATATGTATGAGAATATCCATAAGGTTTTGTAGGAAACTGATCATAGCCAAAAGATTGGTTTTGATTGTATCCTAAAGATGTTTGGAAGTTGTCATAATGTTGAGGTTGAAAACCGTATTGATTGTTGTAATATGCTTGCTCTTGTCCACCATACATGGAAAACTGGTACCTGAAATAAGATTCTCAAAAACTAAGTTAGATACGATATAGAATCTAAAAAAAAAAAAGCAAAAAAAAAACAAAAAAAAAAAAAACAACTAAAATCGTTCGCTGCTCCCCGGCAGCGGCGCCAAAATTTGATGCGTGTCGTAACCACAACAATTAATTAATGTTTTTTCCACCTAATTAACAAGTAATATAGTGTAGTCAAGTTCGTTACCACGAGGTCAAGAGTTTTGGTTGTAAAGTTATCACGAAAAGGGGGGGGGGGGGGGTTGGTTTTGAAAAGCAAAAGAAAATAAACAAAGCAACTAAAAGTGTATGTTGAAATCTATATGAGAGATTAGATCAAGGAATCCTTCTTCGTAGTATCACCGGATACAGAAGTTCTCGACTACCGGATTCAATTCACCAAACCACCTAGTAGTAGCTCACTCAATATGTAATTTAGTTAAACGCATTAAGATTTATGAATTTATTAGGTTGATATTTGTAGTTAGACTCTTATCTCAAGGTCTACTTGCTAACGTTGTTTTCACACACAATTGCTCCACGGAATCCCTCTGCAAGGTCTCGTGTTTACTACTTATGTAAAGAGTCAAGAAACCATTACTTATCCCCCAACTTCCACTAGCTTTAGATCAATTAACAAATCAATTTAGTTGGCCACCTAAACAATCTATCAATCAACCATGAATATATAAACATTCCTATTAGTAAAAACAAACGATAATCATGTGAAAAACTTCAAAGTAGATTTAAAAACAAAACTCAAAACATGTTAAGAACTAGGAATTCATCCTCAATCAATAAGAAAATTAGCTACTCATGTTTTTGAAATTCACACAAATAATTAAAGGGAGAACTTTTAAGGTTCACACAAATAATTAAAAGAAAATTTTTGAAAGCAAGCAAAAACACAAGTGTTGTGTGTGTAGAGAGGTGTAGAAGTGTATAGAGAAAAGTAGAGAACTTCTCTATTTATAGGCTTCAAGGCTCTCCAAATCTTCCAAGGAATAGAATCCCTTTTCCTTTATATCTCAACTTCCAAGTCCAAGTCTTTCTCAAATCTTCCATCTCCTCTTTCCAAATTCAAGCCAAATTCTTCATCCAATTCCAAATCTTCACACCCATGAGTCTAGAATACTCTTCACAACATTCTGCACATTTTGGTCACCTGAAATACCCTTAAGTTCACCTGAATCCGGACGGTAACTCACCTGAAATATCACTGCCGGCAACCTGAGACGCTTCTCCGTAGACGGAATATTCTGTCACGGCTCTGTTAAAGTTAACAGTCAGACTAGCAGTCTCTAACGGTCAATGGGGTAAAGGGAGGAGAGAGTCAGCTTTCTAGTCAGCATCTTACTCGGCTAACTGGTCTTACTCAGCTGAGTTGGATCGCTGGCATCACTGAGTTGAATCTCCGACATGAAAATCCGACAGAGTTCTGTTTATTTTCTGGGCATCTCTCAGGCCAAGTTCAGGCCATTTTTCCCCTGCATAATCCTACACATTTATCTAATCAATAGCTTCAATCCATTTAGCAACAGAGCTTCAACAACATCAACATTACTATCTAGTACTTTTTCCCTTGTTATCTCAGCTCAACTCACTGCAGACACCAACACAAAACCCATCTTCCTGTAGAACTTGATTTCAATTCCATTCACAATTGCATATTGATAACAGCCTTGTTGTTCTTCGTCAACAGCAACAGGCCTTCATATCTTTGTCCATTCTTTGTATCAGGCAATCCTTGAATTCAGACTAAACCCCATTGCAGAACCACCATGTCTGAGTATCAAACCTCACACATTGTCTTCACCCTTCTCCATTCCATATCTCACTGTAATTTTTGAATTCATCAATTCCATCATAATCTTCAATGCCAGTAACCACAAACCCTAACCTGTGGCTTTGCCTCTCAACAGCAGCAACACAAAATCAACTTCTCTGCAAAACCCTAACTTCAATTTCTGCCATTAACCCATCACAACAATTTCTTGTTCTTCAAACAGATTCTTCCATCTTCGATTTCTATAAATCTCAGATCCCCTTTATTGATTCAAACCCATTAACAACATCATCAATTTAGTCTCTCAATTTCACCTCTTTCTCGCGGAATTAATTCAAACCCATATGTAATTCATGTTCCACCAACAGCACCATCAAACCCATTCTCGATTCCACTACAGCCGTCAAAACCTAGTTTCCTGATTTCAAATCAAACCCAACCTTCCTTGGTTCATCAATCTTCTACTGCAATTCGACTTCATTAAGCATCACCATTTTCTGTAGCTCTGAATTTCATCACCTTCAACCATCTTCTTTTCGTTTTCTCTCTGGATCTGAATCCACCATGGTTGTACCTCCGTTTCTCTCGTTCTCAATTTCAGGTGCAGGCAATTGAATGAGAGGCTCACGAGATTTTAGGATTAGGGTATAGTAGGTTGGTTTGGGATAAGAACCACCCCATACTGGGTGCCTATAATATATGGTCACCCCTTAACTTTAGCCAGTTGTCTTTAATCATTCTCCAAAGGATAGTCGCCCCTTAACCTTATCCAGTTGTCTTTAATCATTCTCCGAAGGATAGTCGCCCCTTAACCTTAGCCAGGCTCCCAATAGTGCTTGCTTGTGAAATGACCTTTTTATCATTTTGCTCAAATTGGGCGGTTTCTTCTTCTTTTCATCCGTGTGACTCCAGAGTACCTATAGAACTCAAAACACGCGTAAAATACATAATTTACAACAAAGATAACAAAGAAAGCATAACAAATAGATATTAAATACGGTGTATTCTACACCCTATCAGTTGGGTTAAATACTGTTTATTTGTTTTGTTTGTTATTTCTCTGCTTATGGTATTCTCTGTTGAACTTCTTATGTCGAACTTATTAAAACTGTTATTTTTAATGGTGGTAATAACTTTAATGGTATTTTAGCCTTGAATGATTCTATCTTTCAATTAAATTGCTAAATGTGCTAATCCATAATAAGTTTAGCTGAATTTATGCTAAAAGTTAAGTCTACTATGTCATTATGCAAATATTGATAAAAGTTAGAATGAACGTTTGTATATTCCGCAGTATTGATGTTTCCCTGATCCACTTCTATGTGAAAGTACTGTATGGCTCCGTAAGTTTTTCTTATGTTCATCTTTTCCGATTAAATTAATCATTAAGGTTCTCTTAAGGTTAATTTATTCGAGTTTGCTGGATATAAATTCATGTTTCATGTGATTTGTTAATGTCCAAAGAAATCCTTCTTTTCTTGTAAAAGTAAGGTCGCTCTTGTTGTTCTTTTGGGAATGACATTTTATAGAGGAGAGTTTTTAATTGAACTTGTGCTTAATTACCAAATTTTTGTGTGGTGTGCGGTTGTGGAATATTGTAGTAGTTTTCTTGTATCTTTATAAGCTCCTTGATGAATACACTAAGTTTCGACTATGTGAAATCATCGAAACCAAGTTGATATGTTCTCTTTTAGTCATAAAGTATCTCTATGAGAATTTCATTATGATCCCGTTAATATTCGTACCTTTGCCAATATAAGGGGGAGAATTATTTTGTAGTTCACACTACATACATAAGGTTTCCGGAACATTATGTAAGGGGGAGTGATTTTGATTGTGAGATGAAGTATTGAGTAAGGGGGAGTGATACATATCACCATAGTATTATTGTCAAAGTTGTGATACAATTGAACTTTGATGTTGTGTAATAATACTATGACATTGTATAACAATATTTGAGAACAACTGTTTCGTAATGTTATAGCTATGCATCTTCAACAACTATGATTCTGAGTTGAATACGTTCAGAATCACTGGAGTACTTGGAGTGACGAATAATTCAAGGAATGTTGAAGAACCAAGGAAATCAAGCATTTGGATGAGAATCTACAAAGTTTATCTATTTCTTAATCCATATGTATTGATAGTTCTGTCACTAAAATTGACAAAGGGGGAGATTATTAGAGCAGTACTCAGTCGAACTCGCAAGTGTTGTTATCTCAAGCTTGTTTGTCAAGTTTAGGTGTCAAAACTATAAGTCTTGATTTCTAGTCTACTTATAGCTATGTCTCAGATTAGGATAGAATGTGTAGTTGAGCTTTAGACTTCACGGCGTTTACCGATTGAAGACGAAGATCTACTAAGGGGATCTTGGAGGAACTTCATCAACAAAAGGTATGCAGAGACTTAAACTCATCTATCACTCAGAAGTCTATTCTATTTTATCTCCTATTGAGACTAAATCGTATATCTATATAGACTTTACATTATACACATTTGATATTTCGAGCTGAGTTTAACTCGCTTATATCTTTCTCGAAATATGTGTCGGAAAGCCTTTTGCTTTAACTACGTTCATCATTATTCTTGACGAGTTTATTTGGAAACAATTTATTTGTTGGAAACTAAATTATGAGTCAAAAGATGATCATGTGAAAATCGCCTTGTAACATCTTACATGATTTGTGTGAGACAGTCATTTGCTGTAGACTCGGAATGTTTCGTATTGATCATTATATAACTTGAAAATTACTTATAAGCTAATAGTTTGTGTGAGACAACTATTGTCGTCTTCTAAGGATGTTTCAATGATTGAAATGGGAATTTAGAAAAATTAACCATTGTCAGGATATAACACAGTATGCATACCCATATGCAAACTGTTGTAAGAATGATTCAGGTCAGGGAACCAAGTATGCATACCCGTATATGAACAGTTTTAACTGTTAAAGTCCGGGAACCAAGTTTGCGTACCCGTTTGCAAACTGTTTCACATGAGTTCGGTCTGGAACGACAGTATGCATACCCGTTTGCGAACTGTCGGAAAATATCAAAGTCTGGAACTCTAGTTTGCGTACTTGTTTGCAAACTGAGTTTGTTTAAGTTCTAAAATCGTTTAAGGAATGCAATATTTGCAAACCATGGCTTAATGTTCATGAATTGATTCTCTTGAATCAATCCGATTTTGTTTCAATTGTGTCTTGTATACTTCTATGAGAATATAAACAATTGAGCAACTCTATAGTAACACAATTAGATTCATTTGATCTAGAAGTGTTAAGATGAATGTGGTTAATACAAAAGTGTTCATCTGGCTAACTTCGGTTAACTATTGTTGAGCCAACTCAATATACACATTTAGGTACGGTTACCCATATCTAAGTGAAAGTATATTTCATTTGTGTGTAACAAGCTAAGACCATCTAACGGTGCAGAGATATTGCTTTGATTTTAAGCAAACTTAGCTTGAATCTTAAATCAGGTTTTCATCTAACGATGAATATTGATTGCTTTGTTTCAAAGTTATCAAACCCTGATTTAAAGACTATATAAAGGAAAACTCTAGAAACTGGAAAACCTAATCCCCACACCTCCTGTGTGATACTAGTTGCGACTAGAGTATATTCTCCTTTAACCTAGGTTTTTCCTAAAACCATTATAGGTTAACAACTTGAAGACTTCAATGGGATTCTGAAGCCAGAACCAACTATTTTCTCTTTATTTGCGTGTTTTGATCTTACTTGTTCTATCGTATTGAGTACTATCTTCTCTAAGATTTGCTCGAGATTTATCTCCGATAGGTAAGATATAAAAAGTAATCACAAAGCTCTTCGTCTCATTCTTTATGATTCCACAATAACTTGTTATACCACCATATAGTTAAGTTATTGTGAGGTGATTGATATTTCAAGGTTGTTCTTCGGGAATATAAGACCAGATTATCAATTGGTTCCTGTTCACCTTGATTTATCAAAAGACGGAACAAAAACTTCATAGGTAATTATGTGGGAGACAGATTTATCTATCAGAATAGACTTTTCTATGGGAGACAGAATTTTTTATCAAGTCTTCGACTTTGGGTCGTAGCAACTCTTAGTTGTGGGTGAGATCATCTAAGGGAATCAAGTGCGTAGAGTCCTGATGGGATTCAGAGGCGTAAGGAACGCGACTGTACCTTAATCAGTGTGAGATTGGTTAGAATCTGTAACCAATCTGAAGTTAACTTGTGGTAGGCTAGACTCTGTAACGGCTTAATACAGTATGGTGTTCAAATCTGGACTAGGTCCCAGGGTTTTTCTGCTTTTGCGGTTCCTCGTTAACAAAACTTCTGGTGTCTGTGTTATTTCTTTTCCGCATTATATTTTTATATAATTGAAATATCACAGGTTCTGCGTAGTTTATCAATTGGTAAATCCAACCTTTGGTTGTTGATTGAAATTGATTGACACTTGAACATTGGTTTTGATACCATTCAAGTTATTTCTCATATTAATCGGGCTCACAGATTTTTATCTGTTCGATTGCATATTGTGTTGAGAAATTGAGATATAGCTCTTGTATATATTTCCTTGATTGAGTCTGGCGTTCTAGTTGATTCTCTTGGAATTATATTGGAATTAGTCCATATAGATTTCTGGACAAATTATATTGGATACAGAGGTGTAAGGAACGCAACTGTACCTTAATCAGTGTGAGATTCGTTAGGGCCCAACTACATTCCATTCCGAAGTTAACTTGTAGTAGGCTAGAGTCTGTAGCGGTTTAATACAGTGTGGTGTTCAAATCTGGACTAGGTCCTAGGTTTTTTCTGCATTTGCGGTTTCCTCGTGAACAAAACTTCTGGTGTCTATGTTATTTCTTTTCCGCATTATATTTTTATACAATTGAAATATCACAGGTTATGCATAGTTCAATCAATTGGTAAATCCAACCTTTGGTTGTTGATTGAAATTTATTGACACTTGAACATTCGTTTTTGATACCGTTCAAGTTATTTCTCATATCAATCGGGCTCACAGATTTGTATTTGTTCGATTGCAGATTGTATTGAGAAACTGAGATATAGCTCTTGGATATATTTCCTTGATTGAATCTGACTGTCTAATTGATTCTTTTGGAATTATATTGGAGTTAGTCCATACAGATTTCCAAATGAAATATTGGGTGTGGTTGTTAGTCCCTCGCTTTTTCAGAAACAAGATTAAACCTTCATCTTTTAAAGCATAGTAACACTCTAACACTGAAAAAGGTTTCCTTCCCTGCTGCTAAACTCTACCATCACCATCAATACCAATGTTGAATTTAGAGATAAGATTAACAAGATGAAAAACATCTTTCACTTCTCTGTCTTTGAGCTTCCTATGTCAAATCATGTCCATTCATCCAAGCATCCTTCCAAAAAAGTATCATATCTCCAGAGTTCACATGCAGAGTAGTATTCCGTTTCACTTTCTATTTTCATTTAAGAATACCTGCCTATGAACTTTCTATTTTCGTTTCACTTTCTTCTCTAGAGTGATTGTTTCTCATTATCATACCTCTATATCCATTTGGCATGCAATGCCTTATTCATTATCCTCAAATTCTTAATTCCGACACCTCCACATTTCTTAGTAAAACAACACCTTTTCTAACTTACCAAACCATTCTTAGGCTTATTATTGGTAGAACCCAAAGGAACTGCCTCATGATTCTTTCTAACTGTGTTTCACTGAAGCTGGCATATGAAACAGAGAAAGGTAGTATATTAGAAGTGATGATAATACTGACTTGATTAACATCAGTCTTCCTTCCTTAAATAAGTACTTCCTTTGCCGTAAAGATAAATTATTTATAAATCTCTATGTAATCACTTCTATTCCCCCACTGCTTTGGATTTACTTCCCAATGGTATCCCAAGATACTTCATAGAAAAAGAAGAAACAAAACACCCAAAAAGAACAACGCATTCTTCTATATTACTAGCATGCCCCATTGCTGCCACAACAAAAATTAACTTTGAGAACAGAAACCAAATAAAAATCTAACAACACATTCATAAGGTTAATTACCTGCTCACAATCATCATCTACACAATAAGATTATCTGCAAACTGCAGATGATTTATATCACCAGCATCCACATCAGGCTTGAAACCAACAATTAAGTTCATTGCGACTTTTTTTTTTTAATTATGATAGATAACACTTCCACTATCAAGATGAACAGAAATGGAGACATAGAGTTACCTTGCTTTATACCTTTTCCACTATTGAATAAAGTAGATGCAGATCCATTGATTTCCATAGAAAATCTGGTACTAGAAATACATCATATAATCCAGTTTTTTATCTATTTCCAAAACCAAATCTTGCAAGAGTATAATCTAAACAACTACAATGAATATTTTTAGATGCCTTTTCTAAATCTACCTTAACCAACCCAGGAGTACCATCTCTTTCTCTGGCATCAATCATCTTGGAAGCAATAAGAATCCCTTATGTTATTTACCTACTATCGACAAAAGTACCTTGAAACTCTAAGATAATAGAAGGAATGACTTGCTTTGGTCTATCAGCCAACAACTTAGAAATGATTTTATAAACCACCTCCCAATAAGACTAATTGGTCTGAAGTTGTTCATAGAAACTACACAATCACATTTGGAATCAAAATGATGCTGGTACAATTCAACCTCCGGTCAATATTTTCATTCTGCTCAAACTCTTTCATGAATGCCATTAGTTCTGGCTTGATAATGTTTCACACTTTAAAGGATACCATTGTATAGCCATCAGTCCCGAGGGATTTCTTTTTACCAAAATTCCAAATTACATTTCTTCACATTCTTCTCAAGAATAGATTTCTTCAACATCATACGATGTTGCACATTTAGACTTGGAAATTCAAGATTATCCAAAGTGGGTCTGACTTATACGTTCTCTTTAAATAAATCCATATAATACTTCTAGCTTCCTCATTGTTCGTCTCCTTATCATGACTCGTCACTCGATTTACCAACAAAGAGTTAATACCGTTAACTTTTTGATTATAAGAAGCATCTTTGTAAAAAAAAAATTAAATTCCTTTCACCATCCACCAGCTACTGCTCTTTTTCTCTAGAAAACCATCAGTAATAGAATATAAACAATTAAAGAGAAAATAGAATAATAAAGCTTACTTCATTAGTTGAATCACCAAGTCTAGGATTTCAAATTAATTCTCAACCAATAATAGAATTAGCTAAGCGTAGATTGACAAAACCCATGGAAAATATACAACAAAAGAAAATAAGAGAAGTAGAAAAAATATCCTAGTTCCCCTTTTTAATGAGGCAAACTAAAATATGCCCTCTGATGTGTAGATAAGTTGCATAAAAACTTGTATCTAGACTCCTCGTTATATATGCTATGGTAATTTCCTCTTGATATCTATCCAACTAGGAAACCTCAACCTCCTCAAACTCTTCCGCCTTCTTTTAATCCTTATCCATCTAGGAGACTTAACCTCCTCAAAAAAAACCAACTCAAGGCAAGCCCAAAACCCAATTTCTTGTTTCTTTCTAGCACGGGCCCAATAAGGCCCAACAGAAACAAAATCCAAGTCGATTTCACTGTGTTGGTCATAACTTCTTTGTCCGAATTCGGAATGACCTCAATCTTTTTGCGTTTGTTTCATAATTAAATTATCTTCAAAATGATAAAAAAATCCTGGTTCCTAAAGAATTTTTTTTATCATTTTTGGCTTATTGGAGTTCAATGCTCTCTTCTCGTAGTCTTTCTTCCACTTCTCTTGGCTAAACAGTTAGATACTCACGGTTCTTCACCTCTTAGCTCTTTTGCAGCCATTTTCATTCTTTTTCGGGATGATTTACCTAATATGAGACATAAAATAGATATCAAACTTAATATGAAAGAATAGCTAATATAAGGATGGAGATTGGAGACTCTAAAAATATGTAGATTATGCACTTATCATGTCTTAATTTTTTAAAGAATTTACTGTCCATCATGTGCGAAACCGTGCGACCCATCCAGAAAATAAAAATCACCAGTCGCCTAAAATGGTATTACATGAAAGAAATGCCTGTCATTTTTAGGGGCGATACAAAAGGACAAAAAAGGTTACCCAAGCATAAATCTAAGCTACCCCTTATCTCCGTTTGAAATGGCTAATATGCCATTTTATAATCGGTAGCCAACACAATGTAGACTTAGTAGTTACCGATTAATGTGTTGATATTTCATTTAATATACCCTTTTACAATCGGTATCCAAAACAATAATCGGTTGTTACAAGATAATCGGTAGTAAATATAGACTCGGGAGTTACCGATTAATGTGTGTATGCCCTTTTATAATCGGTAGCCAAAACAATAATCGGTAGCATTAAACAGTAATCGGTAGATAATATAACTTGTAAACCTATCGATTATAAGTAGCCCCAGATTCAACCTTTGCCAAATTCCATAGGTTTTGAGGGTACAGAGCCAACCATAACCATTTGGTATGTGTTTTGTATGTAGATATAATTGGAATCTACATAGGTTACAAAACCTCCCGATTATGGGTTGCCCCAAAATCAGATTTTTCTTAAATCCTTTAATTGATGAATTTTGAAATTTGCCATAATCGATAGATAATATAACTTGTAAACCTACCGATTATAAATAGCCCCAGATTCAACCTTTGCCAGATTCCATAGTTTTTGAGGGTACAGACCAACCATAACCATTTGGTCCGTGTTTTGGATGTAGCCATAATCGGAAGCTAAATAGGTTACAAAATCTCCCGATTATGGGTTGCCCCAAAATCAGATTTTTCTTAAATCCTTCAGTTGATGAATTTTGAAATCTGCCATAATCGGTAGATAATATAACTTGTAAACCTACTGATTATAAGTAGCCCCAGATTCAACCTTCGTCAAAATAGTCATTGCAGTTTAAACCTAATTGATGAAATAGCCGTTGGAGTTTTTTGGAAAAAGAAAAAGAGTCGTTGGTCCATAAACCTATATAAAGAAACTCATATCTATCAACCTATTTGCACCAAACTCTTTCCTATCTTCAGTTCTAATTTTGAAAACAAAAACATGGATATTGCTTTTGCCGAAGAAGAAGATTGTGTTATTTATAGAGCATACGTTGTGGTAACTACTCATGATCGTGTTCACAAGCTCCACAAATCAGAATCCGAAGAGCAGATATGGAACCGTATCTTAATGGTATTTGAGGCGTTAGATGGTAATCGAATTCGAAGATCATCCAATGACATTAAGATGAGAAAGAATGCCCTCGATAAGGAGATTAACAAACTTGAAGATGAGGAACGATTTGTTAGGAATGCTTCTCCTTGGTGGACGTATGAAAAACGAGTAAGTATCTTTGTAACTCCGGCTCACATAAACATTAGTTAGTACTAACTTGTTACTTATTCGTAGTTTCAGAGAAATCTTGCTGATCGTCGGTATGTGGACCTCTACGGGAAACGATTTGAACATGAAAGATGTTACAAAATCAAGAGGGACAATTTCTATAGTCACTGGAAGTTATGATCTTTCTTAATACTTTTAAGTGATTGTAAGAGTATGGATTTAGGTGTTTTTAACATGATTGTAACGTTAAGGTCTTTTGAAATTTATGTATTGGCTGTAATCGGAAGTACATTAATTTAAAAGCTTTACCGATTATGGGTAATCGTTCGTTTATTTGGTTACACAAGCTTCCATTTATCATAATCATAAATTTTATGAGTTAACTTACTTTCCGATTATGGTTTTGTTTGGATACAGAAAACAAAGTTTTATTCACATACAATAATCGGAAGCACAATATAAAATAAACCTAACGATTATAGTAATCGAAAGCTAATGAAGTGAACTTACTTTTCGATTATGGTGTTGTTTCGATAGAGGAAACAAAGTTTTCTTCACATATAATAATCGGTAGACAACTATATTACAAAATTATCGATTATTATAATCGAAAGTTCAAGGAGTGAACTTACTTTCCGAATATGGTGTTGTCTGGATACAGGAAACAAAGTTTTCTTCACATAGAATAATCGGTAGACAACTATATTACAAAACTTTCAATTATTATAATCGGAAGTTCAAGGAGTGAACTTACTCTCCGAATATGGTGTTGTTTGGATACATGAAACAAAATTTTCTTCACATAGAATAATCGATAGAAAACTATATTACAAAACTCTCGATTATTATAATCGGAAGTTCAAGGAGTGAACTTACTTTCCGAATCTGAATCTATTTTGCAAAATCCCCAGAATCGGGAGGTATGTATATAAACTAATCTTCCGATTGTGCATCAAAATTCAACAATTTCATATCTCTACATGTGATTTTCTTGCGACTCATCGTTAAATGCATAAAGGTAGCAATAAAACCATTCATAATCTATAAAACTAACCATTCACAAAGCTTAAACATAGTGTACTAACTTATAATCCGACTCAAACCTTAAAAACAACAAATAATCCGTCACAAACCTTGAAAACGACATAATCCGATATAAACTTTGAAATCCATAAAGTTAACAAAACATCGAGAGTTTAGTTGTTCCTATTTGCTTTGACTTTGCGACCTTTACTACCTCGACGACTTGGAACACCATCATCATTGGTTTTATAATTTAGGACGTCACCTTGAGTGCTCGATGAGGCCCGAGATCTTTTGTTCACATTCTTTACGGGTTTCTTGCCTTTTTACACGAACTGAGATGCATACTCTTTATTGTCAATGTTATCAATAAACTCTTGGTGCTTTTTTATCTTCTCAATTGGCACAGGCTCTCCGGACTTTTTGCAACTAGTGCACCATTTGGACAAAGTCTTCAACCTCTCCCGCTATTTATATACATAGCATAACATCAAATGGTTACTACTCATATTTTGAGCCATAATATTAAACTAAAATAAGAAAACAATACGTACGAATCTATCAAAACCCGTAGGTTTCTCTTTGAAGATACTCTTGTACGGGGTTGTGGGATTTGCTTTGAGATCACGGATTACACGAGGGTGAGAAACATTCATGTACCAATCCATATAGGTGGGAGCATTTTCAAATCCTTGGTTGACTGGTCTTCCACCGCTGATCAAGTAATGCATACTTCTATCCCAATGGAATTTAACAGATGGTTTACCCGAGTAGACCACGTAATAGAATCTTTAGCAGACTCGCACTTTTCCAGATCCAAAGAGAAATTTCCATGAATTTCCTCCTTTGGTATACCTTGTACGTAACCGTGTTGTCGCATCACCCTTGAGGCATTGTACATCACATATCCTGTGGGGTGCCACAACGGTCCAAAATAAAGGGCCAAATCGGACCGAGCCGTTATATGTCCACTAGTTCGGTCTTCCTTTAATGGATGAAAGCATACCTCTTGGGCTTTCAGTGAGTCCAAAATCTCCCTCAAACAAATCAGCTGCTGCTCCTTTGTCCTAGAATGGTTGTCATCGAAGACGTACTTTTTTCCTCTAGGGTCACCTTTCGCCCACGCGGGGTATTCAATGGCCAATTGCAAGATAGGGAAGTGGTCGTAGATCCATGTCTATATTTTCATTTTTGCAAGTATTAGGAAATTGATTCTTGAATGGTAGAAAAATAAAAAATATCCAAGTATGTAGAGTTAATAAAAAATACCTGTAGTAGACTCAACGTTCCCGGCCATTTGGATAATTCCAAGCCTCGACGCCTTTCTCAACTCTTCCATCAACCACGCATGGCATTCCGTGCCACAAGAGTACTCATGCACTTTATGGAGAGGACAGAAGTTGTAAAAGGTTGGCGTCGACCCGATTGCCACTGGTATTGGGGAAAATGACACATCCCAATACACATAAGAGATATGCGGTGGTCGCGTGGTTCACTTGCTCATCAGTTAAAGTTCCTTTCTCTTCTTTTTCCTAGGTGCCCTTGAACATATTCATCAGAGTACCCATGTTGAACTGTCTAGTTCTATACTGCATGCATCTATTGAACTCAGTTTTTGATGTTTCTTCATCCAAACCAAAACACTTATTATTTAGAGTATAAAGTTTGTCCCATTCCAACTGCTTTTTGTATCCATCCATGACACCTTTTTCATGGTCAGGGAGTCTAAGAATCTGCATAACATCATCTGGGGTAATCATCATCTCCCCAAACGGTATATGGAATGTGTCGATCTCAGGATAAAGTCTCTCCACAAATGACGATATAGCCACCCGGTCATGTTCCAACATAGAGTTCTCGGCAGCATTAGCCAACCCCTAATTAATAATAATTGTCTTGAACCTTTCATATTCATCGGATAAAGGCCAATCCAGCATTTTAGTTGGTGCGGCGGTGGGTTTGAGTATACGAACCGCATCGGAATAATACTATTAAACACACGACAAGTTAAAATAAATTAGGAATAACCTAAACCTATAACCCTCAAAACTATTACGAACAAAAAGATAATACTTAAATAAAATGGAGGATTATTACCTCGGTTTCATATATTTATTTGGCCCAGTAGTCTTTGTATCCGAATAACAATTGTCCTCCATCCTCCGGCAGCCCAAGGATCACACCTTCTGGAATATCCTTCATCTTCAGTTCTTGTTGTACAAGGTGTTTCGCTTTCTTTCGAGGAGGATTTTTCTTTTCGGCTTCACCTTCTTCTTGCGGACCTCTAGGTTGTCCTACTTCTGATATTGTATCTTCTGGTGTTTCTAGTTGAACACTAGGTAGAATTTCAGCTTGTGATTATGGAACACTTGGTTGAACACCTTCTTGAACTGGTTCTGATTGTGGGGAAGTTGGTTGAACACCTTGTTGAGTTTCATCTTGAGCACTTGAAGTGGATTTAGAAGTCCTAGCTCTCCTTGCACTAGCTGTCAAGTTCCTACGCCTTTCCATCCTTGCACTATCTGAGACAATTGCATCTTCGGCTTTTCTACCTCGACTATCCCTAAACAACAAAATAAAGTACAATAGGTTCGCAAACATATGTTACCAAACTACACAATCATAAGTTAATCTAAATCCAAATTCCCGAATATATATATTCGGTTGATTTAGTTAACCATTAGCCTTCGATTTTTCATAATCGAACGTTGCAGTTCAAAATAAGCGGCCGAATATAAATAATCGGAAACAAAAGAAAAGTTTTTGGTGTCCGAATATGTTTATCAAAAAAAAAAAAAATACATTATAATCGGAATCTGTATTCCGACATAATCTTCCGAATAAAAATAATCGAAAGTCAAAAGAGAGTCTAACCTACCGAATACACAACAATCGGTTGTCATACAAAACAAATTCCTACCGGATATGAGTCATTTTGTGTCCAGAAAATACTAAAGTGGTTGAGACTAAAAATTCGGAAGCAAATTACAAAACATATCATCCAATTATTGTGTCCCAATAATTTGCAGTTCTATGGTATATTCGGAAGGAAAAAACATTCAACTTCCGTTTATGGTCGATTTAGGGTTCAGTAATGAAAAAAGTTCTTTAATCGGTAGGAAACCTAAATCTTTAGCACCCGAATATGACCAATGTTCTTGTGAAATGAAGAATTCGACCACAATCGGAAGTTTAAAACAATAACTAAGCTTCCAAATCTAGGTAATAACCGAAAACCCTAAAAAAAATCATGGATTCGTCAAATTGAAGCAATATAAACTAAAAAAATGGTAGAATCTTACCAAATCGGGGCCATTTGAAGTTGCTGGAGAGTTTGGCTATCAGAATCACCTACATCAGGGGCTGCATCTTCTTCGTGTTCTTCGGGTTTGTGAGTTAAAACCTCTTTATTACGGGCATGCAATCCAATGTTTGTATCCTCACCACGATAAACATTTTTGGTTTTAGCTTTCTGACGTTCCTTTTCTTTCATCTTTATAGAGAATAATCGACAATGATTCGATTCGACGATTAACGATAACGATGTATTGAAGCGGAGTTGAACGAGGGGGAAAGTTTTCCTCTCTGCAATCGGAGGGGAGGAGGAGAAGAGGAGTTGAAGTTGAAAAGAAATGGAATGAAATGAATTTAGGTTATCATTGGTTTTATCGGTCAAACGGTTATTAATCGGTAGCTAATACCATCTCATTAGCTACCTATTTTTAAGTAGCCCCAAATTTCAATTATTCAAAATTCTAAAAAAACTGAATTTCTCGAAAATCTTAATCGTTAGCTTGGTCAGTTTTTTTTGTGTCCGATTACGGAGCCCCAAATTTCAAATATTCAAAATTCTAAAAAATCTGAATTTCTTGAAAATCGTAATCGTCAGCTTAGACATTTTATTTTTCGTCCGATGATCTAGGAGCCCCAAATTTCAACATGGCAACATTCTTAAGATTTCTTATTTCTATATTTTAACAATCGGTAATCTCGTGAGATTTTTGTTCCTTCCGATTGTGATAGAAGCCAGATACGCGTTTGGCACAAATTTATATTAATTGATAGTATCTTTGAGTTACTTAACTCCCGATTCAATATATACAATCAGACACGAAATATCTTCCGATTATATAAGGATATTAAAGTATTCTACTAATTTTTAGGACATCCCTTAACGTTGTATATGGGTTGGGAATAAAAAAATCGTCCCTAATTTTTTTGAGATCGCCCCTACAGATGCTAGGAAGATATATTTTATGACAGTGAAACAAAAGTACCAGTAAGATTGTAGGATCCTCTTCCATCCGGCTGGCCGGATAAAACTCCAGATTCGAAGGATAAGGTAGGGCTTCCCTAATTACGTAAGTAGATAACAATTTTCCATAAAAAGGCACTACACCAAATACTCCAGATTGTTATTGGGACAAGTTCATGTTGGCCTTTTTCTGTACTGACCGAGGAGGGCCTGTGCGGCTTTTGAGGATATAAAAATCAACCACACATGAGAGGCTTCATTGACAAGGGTTTTGCCTTCATAAACTGAAGGTCTTTGTATTAAATGACCCCTTAAATGTGAGGTCTAATCAGGATAAGAACAAAAGCCTGGAAGGTGTTATGCAGACTGGATATGTGTATATCAGAATACTCAACCAAAGACAGCCGCCGTCCGTTAGAAAACGGGCATCCAACTCAAAATCAATTGGCAATGATTGAAGAGGCCCTAAGAGATTATAACCGCAGGATCTTAGACTGCCCAGACAATGTGGGACTAATAATCTCAACACGTCCCCTCACGTGTAGTCTCGTTGGGTCTAACACGTGAACAATTAAATCGGGTGACGCGGAGTAAAGGCGCGGTCAAATGACTCGTCGCAAATAGCCTGCTCTGATACCATGTTAGAAAACGGGCATCCAACTCAAAACCAATTGGCAATGAGTGGAGAGGCCCTAAGATTATAACCCGCAGGATCTTAGACTACCCAGACAATGTGGGATTAATAATCTCAACACCGTCGAGCTGGTAATCTCCTACTGGACCGTGATGTATATTAAAAATAAACAGATATACCATTGGAGGCCTAAACAAAAACAATTGTATAAAGATCTGTAATCCATCGTTATCTTGCGATCTTGGCTTGCTAGTGATTTTACATTTAGACAGACAAATAAAATCTATAAAGATTTTCAGAAACAAAACACATTGATATTAAATTTGAAAATAAATGACCTGAAATGCGGAGTACTATAAGTCCGATGTAGCAAGTTGAATCCGGCGCCCATATAAGAATTATAAGCTATTTTTGGAGTTTATCGGGGTTAATGCATCAAACCACTAACTTGTCTTGATTCTTGATTTATGCCAGCGAAACTCGCTACAAATTTGAGTTGTATCAAGTCAAAGTCTCACCCAAACTCCCCGTCCCGATATAAAGAACCAAACAAAGAGCATATGCGTATTTGGAGCTTTAATTAAGACCAGAGAGCTTACTGACTGTATCAAACCTCAAAACCGGGGTTGGTTCTTTACTAGTGTGCAAAACTTAGACATTTCATATCAAATTGAGGCCGTGTATGCCAAAAAAATGCTCCACCTTGCAAAGAAGGCTGCAAATGGTAAAAACTAGGTCCGAACAGAAAAGGTTTCGCACAGATTATAGTCGTTCTACTACTTATTACTAACTAATGGCAGTTGAATGGATATGAACAGTCATTCTGCAGACGTACTATACTGTTTTGGGACCCACACGCTCAGAACTGTATGCAGGGCCCACATTATATTGCAGCACAGTCCATGACAAGGATTAGTAGGTTTGTTCATTTTTATTTAATTACACTTACTTACACCGCTTTGATTGTGCTCTCAATCCTAATAAATACTTCCACTCATCCTCCACTCCAAAAACCATTATGTACATTTTTGTACTTAGACCACTACCTCTCTTTCTCTGCAACCAAATATATAATAAACCTGGAAAAGTATCATCATTTATGCGTACCAGAGAAGAAGATAAAAGCAATAACAACAGGAAGTAGAAATGGAGAATCAAGATATAGCAGTGTCATCTCATCATATGGATGCTTCTCGACCTTCAATTGGTTTTCCTCTAGGTACAGCTCTTCTTATCATCGTAGTATTCTGTCTAAGTGGTGTCTTCTCTTGTTGTTATCACTGGGAAAAACTCCGTTCTCTTCGCCAATCTTTCGCTTCCAACGCTCATGATGATCTTGAGGCAAATACGCCCATCAAAAATATCCCGACGTACCCAGTATGTCTCTTTTCATCTTCTTTTTTTGATTTCTCAAACGTGTTTTGATTGAGTTTTTGTACGTTCCTTTTTAATCTATTTTGATGTAATCACTATTTTTTTTTCTTCATTTCTCTGTGTTTTTCCTCTCTGCAGAGTTTGAAGATAAACCAGAGGGAAAGTTTACCGGTGCTAATGCCAGGAGATAACATACCGAAGTTCATTGCATTGCCATGTCCATGTGAACCACCGCGGGCAGTAAAGACAGACGCACATTTCGTAGATATGGACGTGAAACTGTCCGTTGCTCCAACAGTAGTTGTGTATAGTCATATATAACTAGATCTGGTGTACATTATGAAGAGTAATTAAATTAAATTGATTAATAGTATAATTTTTGTTACATTATCTTCGCTAATTAGATTGATTAATATAGGTTTTTTCTTTGGATTATCCTCTTTCTCCTCTTTAGGATATCCATTTTTGAAATCAACTTTCTTTGAAATCCAACATGATGCTTTTTATTTTAAATCATCTTTCGAACTTTGGGATTGATACATTGTGTGTATTTATCGTAGAGAATGGTATCATATTCTAATAAGCTCTAATTTCTTTATTTTTCTTTCATCAAAAGCCACTTTAGAAAATTTAGTGGAACTTCTTTATTATGTCCTCTCAAAAACTTAATTTACAAAGTTGTACGTCCTGTTAAGCTATTTAGCATGCGGAAGTGAGACACACGGTGGGTTGGCTCCCGCCGTGCGTACTGAGTGAGGGAGGATCTGATCTGGCGGTTTAGCAGGGGAGGGTTTAGTGCAGGTCCCATCTCCTGTCTCTCATTCGGTATAACCCGTTGGATCCAATCCACAGATATAAATCATTTTCGTTTAACATGTGAGTGATAGATGATATAAATCAACAAAGTTGCACGTCCAGCTAACAAACACTAATAGGTGAGAGCAATGTAATTACTTGATAAAATTGGTCGAAACTTTTCTTTTTTTTGATTGGCAAAAAAATTTATTGATTAAAAAAAGGGTGCAAAACATTCATACCACCCTAAAGGATTAATCTATATAAATCAAATCTACATAATCAATGGAACAGAGCAAAGAAGAAGAAACATAATTTATTTTAATCAATGAACTACATCATCTTCAACAGCAGCAACAGAGAAGAAGAAAACACAAAATCATCGTCGTCTTCATCATCTTCATCATATTCGACAGCAGCAGGATCAACAAAACAATGATGAAGAATCACAAAATCTTCGTCATCTTCATCGTCTTCATCATCATCTTCAACAGCAGCAACAACAACATAGAAGAAAAGACCAAAAACCTTCGTCGTTCATCATCGTCTTCATCATCAGCAGCAGAAAAATAAAAATAGAGAGAAGAGAGAAACTAGATCCAAAACTAAAGAGGGAGAAAGTGAATATGAAAATAAGATATTTTCTACTGATTCATATATATATATATGGTCCCAAATTAAAGGGTATTTCTGCCATTATAAAAGAAAAATTACATCATCACGCGTGAGTATTGTCCACCCTGGGACCAAACAACAATATATATTTAAGAAAAAAAAAACAGACAGCTGAGTGGGTCAATTTGACCAGACTAATTTTAATATATTATTGTTAGGACTAATTGGTATTTCCTACTTACCCTTAATGAGGATCAAAGTAAATATTTCCTACTTAACCTGGAAGCTTGGCATCTTAAACTATTTGACAGCTAAACACCAAGTTAAAAGAAGGCGTTTGGCCTTGTTTTGAACTGCAGCAATTGTACTCTCCTCACTGCCAAAAGCTCAAGCATTCCTTTCAAGCCAAATATTCCAACAAGTCACTGCGGAAATCATCTTCCAAATTTGGTGCTCTTGCTTGAGTTCCGAGGATGATTCCAAGAGGAAAGCATAATTCTGAAACCCAATGACATATACGAATTCAATTAAACTAAATGATCCCAAATTTTTGTTGTAAACTCACGATAAAGAAGAGAATGGCCAACAACATCTTAAATACCTATATAAAATAAACAATTCCCTTAGCATCCCTTTTCCTTAGCATTTCTTAGTTGGCGAGCTATTGTAAGCCAGAACCCATACAATGAAACAAAATTTTGGAGGAGTTTTTGTTTCCATATATATCTGAATATCGGCTCTTATAATTATGCTTGTGAAAAATTGTCAACTGGTCATAAGTGGATCTAATAGTAAAATATTTTTTGTCTATAAAGTCCGTTCTTTTTTATAATCAAATTACAGGAAATACACTAGCATTTCCTATGATCAGCACTTAGGGGCCGACAATAGCCATACAGGTGGAACAGTCCACACCATATGGTCGGCATTTTTTTCAGCCCACTGTGCCAATTCAAGAGGTACATTGTTTCCCAAACGGTTAACATAAAAAAAAAAAGAAACTTAAATTTCAGACTCAAGGTTCTGATGTCTTCGAAAAAAAGATGAGTGCGAAGATACCCTAGAAAGATTTTCTTGTTAATCTGATCAATAATTCCATCTGCATCACCTTCCACGATAACTTTCTCATATTTCATAATCAAAGCTATCCTTAGAGCCTCTCTAATTGCTTGCACTTCTGCTTCTTCCACAGAGAAACAAACTAAGTTAGTTGATCCAGCTAGTATGAATGAGTGCTTTGAGTCGCGGATAATCAAACCCATTCCCCCATTGCTGGAATTCGGGTTCCAATCTCCATCAGTGTTAAATTATATCCAACTTTCTGTAGGAGATTTCCAAGGAGAGGATTCTCGATGATTTGCCTCAACCGTAGCGATTCGATTGAGAGGAGTATTTCCATTGGATGTAAATAACATTGATTTAGCTCTTTCCATTATAGTTGGTGTTTTTTCAGTATTGCTATTGTGAATAATCTCATTTTTTACTATTCCAAATTAACCATAAAAGGAAAGAAACTAAGGGGAAAACTTCAGATCTCCCAGAAGAGTCTTTGTAAAGGCTGAGTTGGAGACAAAATCTGATCTACTGATGAAAAATATGACTCTGAAACTGTTGAGCATTCACATTAATCATAAACCAGACTCTTCTAAGCTTTTGGAAAGTAACAAGTGAATGCACAATTGATTCTGGCTTCATCTTGCACTTAGGGCAAAGAAAAATAGAGATATGTATGCGAGAGTTGATAATCTCATTCACAGACAGAGCGCCTTTCAAAGCTTTCCAAACAAAGAGTTGAATCCTTGCAGGTATATTTTGTTTCCACACAGCCATCCAAAGGTCTGCATCAGAGGTATAACCACCTACACTAAGAGCAATATAAGCAGTTTTGGTAGAAAAATTTTCATCTTTAGCTGGAGTCCAGATTCTTCTATCACTAGAAGGTTCCAAATTTAAGAGGATTTGTTCTATCAATTCTTTTGATTGTTGATCAAACACAACACTCAATTTTGTTGTATCCCAAATTCTTGAATCTTGGTTAATCAGGTCTTCAACTTTTAGGTTCTTATCTGGCACGGTATTGGTCCTTGGTGTGGCAGTCCCTTTACCAAGGATCCGGTTGTCGTACTGTGGGTCTATAAAGTTTCCTTCCCCCACTACCCAAGCAATGAAGGGTTTTATCTTGCTCATGGTTTGGTGGAGGCACTTCTATACCCAAGAAGTAGTATCGGGGGCTTTAGAATTAAGGACATCTACATTCTCAAAATATTTTGCTTTAAGTACTGTTGCTAAGAGATAATTTGGATTTTCAACAAGTCTACATACACTCCTAGACAACATAGCCAAGTTATTTATTTCACTTTTTCGGAAGCCTAATCATCATTCCTTCTTTGTTTTACAAATATTATCCAACAAAAATCAAATGCAACTTTCTCTTTTTTGATCTTGGATCTTCTCCCCACCAATATTTATTAAGGTGAGTATCAATCTTATGGCATAAGCTTTTTGGGATCAAAAAAATATCCATTTGATACAAAGACATTGTCTGTCTAACATGTTTTACCAAGGTGATCCTACCTACTTGTGATAATAATTGAGTTAACCACCCACCAACTCTCTTTTCCACAGAACTTAGGAGAGAAATATGGTGCTCCCAAATACTTCTCGCCAAGGCTCTTATTAGAGATATTAAAAAAAAAATTGGTAGGATTTTCTAATGTTTTGGGTGAACTTTTCCACTGAAAAGCAAGCCAGATTTATTGTAGTTAATTTCCTGGCCACTTGCTTTGAA
Organism: Papaver somniferum; assembly: GCF_003573695.1. Lineage (NCBI taxonomy): Eukaryota > Viridiplantae > Streptophyta > Magnoliopsida > Ranunculales > Papaveraceae > Papaver > Papaver somniferum. Next base: position 39,662,902 of record NC_039359.1, read on the forward strand.
GTAAGTTTGCAGGAAGTTTCGTATGGCATGAAAATTTGGTATAGTGGCATTGGTGAATAGAAGACTGTCATCTGTGAATAGCAGATGACTAATATTTGGGGCGGTCTTAGCACATTTAATCCCATTCACAACGTGAGATTCTTCCAAATAATTCATATAAGCCGAGAAAGCCTCGGCACGTATGATGTATAGGTAAGGGGACATGAGGTCCCCCTACCTAAGGCCTCTCTCTGGCTGAAACAAACCCATAGGACTTCCATTGAGGAGAATAGAATAGGAAACATAACTTAGGCATTTCATGATAAGCTTAATCCAATTCTGATGAAATCCTAACTTAGACATTGTTTTTGCTAAAAAGGACCATTCCACTCTGTCATAAGCCTTGGACATATCCAGCTTAATGGCATCAAAACCCTTTTTCTTTTTCTTTTTCTTTTTCTTGATGGTGTGAATGAGCTCATGGGCTAAAATCACATTATCCGCAATTTGTCTCTTAGGAATGAAAGCACTTTGATTAGGAGATATCACTCTATCCACCAGTGGCTTCATCCTATTAGCCAAAAAATTTGAGATTATTTTATATGCAGAAATACATAAACTGATAGGTCATAATTGGTCAACAGAGTCTGCCATTTAATTTTTCGGTATTAGAGCAATATTTGTATGATTAAATTGGGTTAAAAGGTGACCTGTCTCAAAAAAATGTTTCACCATTTGGTTTACATCTGCCCCTACCACATCCCAGTAGGTTTGATAGAAATGTCTTGTAAATCCATCAGGGCCTGGGGCTTTTTTGGCCCCCCTCCGAAAGACTGTCGTCTTAATCTTTTCCTCAGAAATAGGAGCAAGAAGAGCTTCATTATCAAGCTCATTCAGCTTAGATTTTATAGTATCAATCACCGCATATTGATCATTAGAAGCTGAGGATTGTAGAGTTGTTGGAAATAGGAGATAAACTCTTCTCCAATGGCTTCTCTTGTAGTCAACCAAGTTCTATCTCTGGCCTTGATCCAAGAGATATGATTTAGTTTTCTCCTAAACATTGTAGACTTATGAAAAATGACATATTTTTATCTCCTTTATTTAACCATACTCCTTTGAATTATCTTTCCACTAGATTTCCTCCAAGGAGTAAAAGTAGGTTAAGCCCAGAGAGTGTCTTGGTTTCACCAGGACGGGTATCACTGATATAAATTTTTGTCTCAGAAATGGAATGGTTTACATTCCCAAATGACTGTTTATTCCACTTACTTAGCCTAAGCTTAACATGATTAAGTTTTTGTTTAAGCTAGTAATCCTTGGAACCCTTAACATGTATTGACCAATCCTTCTCGATCATTGTTTTGAAGGAAGCATCTTTGGTCCACATTGACATGAAATGGTAGGGCTTATGTAGCTTCTCCACTCCAGGGCTTAAAAAGTGGAGCATGGTCAGAGATAATACGGGGGAAATGTAGCGTATGAGTTTGTGGAAAAGAAATCTCTCACTCCTCATTCACTATGGCTCGGTCGAGTCACTCTAAGACAAGATTATCACTTTCTTGTTTATTAGTCTAGGTGAAATATAGTCCAGAGAATGGTATGTCTTTAAGATTCCAATCTTTCATGAGACACTCCAAATGTTTAGTATCGTTTTCTTAAATTGGATTTTTACCCCATTTGTCTTGCGGTAACAGGATGCAATTTAGGTCTCCTACCACAAGGGTAGGAATCGTAATGTTATAATGTTGGGCTCTGAAATTGTCACAAATATTAGACCTCAAATTTTTGTTAGGCTCCACATATAAAAAATAAAGATTGCATTGAGTATTCTCCTTAATTTACTTAGATGTGCATAAAAGACACTATTGGCTAGATTCATTAACAGTTAAATCAAAACCATCTTTCCAAGGTAGACCCAAGCCTTCTTTTCTCTCAATGGATGGAAGAGCACGGGAGTTATGGTATCCTAGCGATCGAAGTTTTTTTGTTGTAGCATTTGCGTTGCTCATTGTTTCACAAATGAAAATAACATCTGGTGATTTTAGCTTAACAAGTTCAAGTAGTTCTCGATTTGCCTCTTTTTTTCCAAATCCACGGCAATTCCAACTAAAAAAGCTAATTTTGCTTGCAATAAAACATTATACTACAACCTACAAGAGACATGTGAAAAGACCCACAAGAGACTTACATGATGACAAGGTAAGTGGAGAGGGCATGATCTTAGTAAAAATATAATTACCAGGATGGGTAAGCTTCCGGCCGGCAGAGGTCTAGAAGTTGATATTCAATCCCAACAAGCAAAAGGAATTGATATCTTCTTTTATGGCTAGTCACACCCCTTTTTTTTGAGATGTATACAATCACCAGACAATCCAAAAACTTTGAACACACCTGGAAATTTAGATGAGTCAGATAATTGAGGGGATAGCTAGTAAAGAACAATAAAGTAGAAATTTAATTTTTGAACCACTAACAAATGTAAAATAAATTAATAAGGAGTGTGAAATAATTTTCAGAGTTAGTAGCAATTAATTCTTAACCAATATTAAATCTGATTACGATTCAAGTTTTTACTAGACAACAAATTCGGAAATTCGTAAGAAAAAGCAGCAATAGAAGATCAAAACGAAAGAGATGCAATGTCAAATTAATAAAAGAGATAGGACTTAATAACAAACAAATTTGAAAAGAGAACAAGAAGCAGATTATCACGACAAAATATGACTCAAAATAAGGGAAATGAGAGAGATCAGGAGATCAAAATCGTTGACCGACAAACTTTCCGGGCAAAGAATAGAATATTGCTTCTTTTTATGATGGGTTTTGTTTCTTCGGGTCTTCAGGTACTTGTACACAGTATCTTCGAGTCTTAGTATCACAGATGTCTTACGAACTACGTGTCTTTAATCTTCCAAAGGTTTCGAGTTTGTCGGAGTAAATGGTATCTTAGTGTCTTTGTAACATAGGGGTATTGATTAAATAAACTTGGTAGCTTGAAAGGAATTATTGCAGAGATTAAATCATGAATCTGGGTTTTTTATATATTTTTTCAGGCAATTCTGATAAGATTCAAAACGGAATTTATGGTTTCATGGTGTCTAACGACACAATAATGGTTCTTTTAGGAGGTTTTGCGGCTAATCAGGCGGTTGGTGTGAGAGAAAAACCACCTCATAGGGTGGTTTCCGAGGTTAGAGGAAAAAGGCGATGAAGAAAGTTACAGTCGTACACTAGAGAGAGAATTTTTTTTTCAAATGGATAAAGTCCATTGTATCTCATTTTATCCATTGTTCTTGGGACTCACATAATTTAAGCTTCTTAAGAGATCAACCATTTCATTTCTTGTTGCAGGACTCATTCTTCTTGGTAAAATCAAATTTCCATTTTCTCCTACAAATATATTCGTAACACTATTTACCTTAGCTTTTGAAACGAAATATATGTTTGGGAAATTTATTTGCAGGGGAATTTTAAAGATCTAATTACCAAATCAAAATCTATGTTAGAGAAAAGCTTGGTTGAACTCACCAAGCGTTGGTATGTCAACTTTGGTTGTCATATTTTAGTATCAAAACTCATCTAGAGTCGCTTGATTAAATACTAGAATCAACTTCGTTTAGGTTAGACTAGAAAGTATATGAATGTTGAGACATACAAGTATTACTCTGAAGACCTGAAGAATGTGAAGAATTAGCGAACTACAACGACGACATCATCCTTCCACTTGAAGTTAGTAATATTGATTTGAACTGTTTCATTCCTAACGTATATTTCAAGTCGTGCTATATTGAAAACATAAATGCGAAGCTGTATATATTGTACATATTGTATAATACTCTAGTGATGTGACATGATCATAATAGTGTGATCATAGTATTAGAGAACTAGACTATGAAGTATAACGCTTATCTTTTGAACTTCGTAGATATGACATCGACATAATCTTGTATATATTTTCATGATTATGTGAATCGGTTATGGTGAATATTTCATCCTAGGAAACAATGTTTTATATTTTTTTAAATGAAGTACGTTCATGAACTTGCTTTGTGAATCGAAAGGGAAATCATTAGGCTTATTGGTACGGCTATTCATTGCAAATCTTTGGATGACCAGTATGTTGAGATTGTAGAACCGATCTTAACTTAAGTTATGTATCTTCGTATAACTAATCACAATTCCTGACTTATGATTTGGTATGACTAGTTTTTATTAACTGGTGTAACTGATCTTAAGTAATCACCATGTGATGGTATGATCGATCCTGGTAATTGGTGTGACTGATCCTAATAATTGGTGTAACCGACCCTAGTAATTGGTGTGACCGATCACGAGTGTTGTGTGACCGATCTTGTAATTGGTAACCGGTCCTGGTAACTGGTGTGACCGATCACAAGTAATACCATGTGTAGATGGAACCGATCCTTGTAACTGGTGTAACTGATCCTAGTGACTGGTGTGACCGATCACAAGTGTTTCCATATTTAGGTACAACCGATCCTAGTGATTGGTAGAACCGATTGAACCTATGTATGTGATTTGGTATTTGATCAATCACATAGTAGTCTTGGAATACAGGTGAACCAATTCTAAACTTGTTTGGAAGTGTGGTATAATCGATTCTAAGAATGTAAATATGAAATAAGGATTTGCAGTGAAAAGATGTCAACATACTTTGAACACGAGAAGTAACTCTTATCATTTATTATTCAAATATATTCCTTAGTACTCAAGGTGATCCTATGCCGAAATAAATTAAGAATCTTTTAATTAAGGTTTTTGATTTTATATACATTAATTACCAGTAATTAATGTGTATCTTTATAAAATAAAAATTAGTAGTGTGCATTTACTAGTTGGAGATTTTCTATTGTCAGATTTTAGAAATATTGGACAACCATTTATTGGAATTAGGAAAACCGAATTTTTCCATTCATTGCATATCTTGAGAATATTTTCGATTTTGGAAATTCCTTGGTGTCCAAACATCCTTGGTCTATAAATACCTAATTTTGCATTTCTAGCAAATTATCCTAAGATCCAGACAAACTTCATTTCTTTTTGTTTCTGGTGGAGCCGTCAATTCTAGGAGGAAAGTATCATAATTAGGTGAAATCTCTTACGACCGCTCGTTTAAAGACTTTTGTGGGATCAAGAAGCTCTACGAGTACCCTTGGTGGGAAACTAGATAATTGCAGTGTTATTAGTTTTCGATTGATTTGATTGACTAGCAGTTGTTGAAACTTTGATTGCACCTAGTTTTTTTATTCTTGAGAATCTTCTCTTCTGATAGAAGATTCACTCAAACTAGATCGAAGTATCGACGGGATATTTAGAACTATTTTTGAAAACTGTTTTAAAAAATTGTACCAAACAGGCTCTAAGACTTTTGGTAATGTTTGTAGTTGGGCTTATAACCCCCCAGCTTGTATTCTTCAGGTCTTAGAAGTAGACAAATCAAATGTTAGGGGTCTTACTTCTCTCCCAACACTAGATGGCTATACTCTTTTGGATGTTAGGGTTTCTGACTCCCTACATTAGTTCTTGAATGAATTTTCACTTTACAGAAAAGAAAAAAAAAACTTTCAAAATTAAATTAAAATAATGAGATTGAAATATTATGTGCACGCAGCAGGACATTCAATAGAGAGATTGTACTGAGAATCGGCCCCATAGTAGTCAATTTTTTTTTATAATGTCACATAATATACTACAAGGGCTTGTATAAAAGGATCCGACCCATTTCTATGTCAGTTCATCGAGAGATCTATAACAAAAAAAAAGTTTTTGAGCTTTTGACGGACAGATAACATTTTAGAGACAAACATTGCATCCAACCATCCCAATCTCATCCCAGTCAAAGACATCTGACGGATGTAAAAATTGTAACCTCTTTTCGTCATGAATATACTTTGAGTGGGTTGTCTCATAATTAGGATCATAAATAAAACTTAAATTAAATGTGATTTTCTTTTAAGACCATTATCTTTAGTTATCTCATCATTTGATTTTTTTATATTATATTCTCCGTTTACAAACAAATAAATAACACACTAAAAAATTTCAAAATCAAGAATCACAAAATTTCAAATAAATCCACAAAATTAAATGAAAACTAAGCTATTATTTCTGATCCATGATGACCAATTATAGTGAAAATTCATGATTACCAATTGTCTTTTTTATTAAATCATGAATCAGGAAGCAAATTAAATAAAAAGACATAAATTATTTATAAAGAACAAAATCCTATAACATGCCTAGATGAGAAACAAATCAAAACACAAAATTGTTTTGAAATTAATATGAAGACATTTGGTGCAATGAATCATAACCACCATTTTCATTCCTATGAATCCACCCCTGCAATTGATAAACATGTGTAAAGAATCACAGTTACATAATGGATTTTGCATATTTTCTCCTGAACCACGAATCACAAATATGATATCCTAAATTTTCAGTAGACGTGAGATGGAAAATCAAGAATAATGTGTTCAAAATCCACTCATTTGATCTGTATCACTTGAAATTTTGAACGGTTTCATTAACTCATGTGGAGTGAAAACCAAAAACGTAGTAGGGATCTGTGAGATTTTTTGAGGGAAGTTTTTAGTTTTGAGAAAGTAAGTAATTTTAGGGGAAGGGAAATAAAGATTTGCGTAAATTTTGGGTTGAAATATTGTCTGAGTTTTGGGTTGAAGCACAAAACAATATGAAAGACCACCAATTTTGGGTCGACTAAAACATAATATTTTAGGGCAAAACAAAACAATGGACTTGATATTTTTATCATAAATTATTATTTTAATTAATTACAAGTGTAACCGAATTTGTAATTATTTGGATGAATAATATCTAAGATTCTTATAGCTATCGGTTCTCATGGATCAAAATAAGTCTTATCATAGTTCGTAGCATTTTCAAATCATTACGACTAAAAATTAGTCTGTCTCATGCCGTGCCGTTACGGCACGGTTTATTTCTAGTAGAGAAACAAAATTAGAAAAATTGGATTTTTTTTTGCTAGGCTAAAGCCGGATCCAGGTTCCTACCCAAATCCAACCAGTTGGATTCGTCCCACGGTCAGACCCAACCTCGCCAAACCCCTCTATACAATTAATTTAACTACAAACCTCTATGGTGGAGATTGCACCCCTAATTTCCTCCTTACTAGATTTGATAGGATATCATTGAGCTATGCCGTTAGACCAAAAAAAAAAAAAAAAAAAACTAGAAAAGAATAGATTACATAAGAGAGAAGGTGACGAATGCAACTTACGGCTGATAAGCACTCATGCTTTTATAAAGGACCTCCTTTTTGGCCCTCTTTAACAAAAAAAAAAACAACAGATAGTGGGATAATACTCTTGCTTATAGTGGGATTATCTCATGGATAGTAGGTCGTGATGTAACCGTGAGTTTGTCCAAATGCTTGTTAACAAACAGTGCGTATGATTTTTATGTTTGTCATCATTACTTTGGGGTATCCACTCCACTACAATTTATATGTATTTCTCGAGTTGCTAATTAGCTATTTGTCTTTTCTATTTTAATTTTTTTTCATTTAATATTATAATTGGATAAAGAGTATTACATTAACTAGTTGGAAGCCTAACAAGCTAAGCTCCAACAACATACTACTACATTAATTGAACAGGTTGTTGTGTTAGCCTACTAGCGAGTTTCATGAGTAACCTAGCCAAAGGAGCCGAAGCGGATGGGGATGAGATTGTGTCACAAGGGGCAAGCTAACTCCACCTTCCGTGTTAATTCCTGTAATATTACGTCATTGGGGCTCGAACCTGGGACGTCATGGAGCGCATGAAACTTTTTGAAAAACGGGGATGACCAGCTGAGCTAGGTGCCCGTTCTTTTTTGTTTTGTTTTGTTTTTTGTTTTGTTTTTTTAGGAAAAGAGGCAAAGCCTCATATATTCATAAAATAAATATTACAGCGAGTCAACTCAGTTACAGGACTGACCAGAGGATTCAAAACAAACCTAGATTCAGCAAGCAGACAACTAACGCAATTACACCATTTTAGAATATTAGTTGATAACCTATTTTCAAGAGAAGATCTACCAATCCCATTTCGATTCATTAGTAACAAGACTAGTTTAAATGACCTTTTCTGGATTAAAAGTATCATATCCTAATCAATAAACAAATCTACATTCAATAGATATGTTAGGATCCAAAGATCCAACCATTTTTCAAGGTTTTCTTCAAAGCTATATTAACACAGTTGATAATGGAGTAACAGGATCCATAGATCCCACCAATAATCACTGATTTTTCCAAACATATAAAAGTACATGTAACATAAATAACCAAAATCGGTTATTCTATGGATGAATCGGGCTGGATCGGTTGGAGGCTTCATCGAACTTGGTTTTCTGAAATTATGTGTTGTTGATGTCTTTGGTGTTCTTGTTGCTGCAGGTGTCTTAGGAGAAGTTCTTGATGTTGCTGGTGTTATAGGTCTCTTGATGTTGTTGCTTGTGTTCTTGATCATCTTCAAAACAACCTAACAAACCCCTAATAAAAACCCAAAAACAGGTTTAGGATTTGATCTAAAAATCACAAAATAAAACAAACCCTAACTAAATATTTAGTGCCGAAACAACATAAAGAAGCAAATAGTGAAACAGTTTGAAGATCAACAAAGGATTACGTGACCAGATCTCTCCATGGAGAGCTCTGGGAAAGAGAAATTTCAGTGAAAGAAGATTTTTCTGATCGGGTGAGAGAAGATTTGTTGAAAGTGGGTAAAGTAAGTTCAGGTGGTGTTTATTTGTTGTATTACCTTTGGTAGCGTTTAACTGCGAGTCTGCAACCTTGCTACAGCTGGGATGACAGAAACTGATCCAGATTTGGGATAAGAGGTGTATAATCTGAATGGTGGAGAGGGGAATGACTCTAATATTAAGATTGGTGGTGGGTGGAGAATGGAATGATCAAAGATCTGAATTGATTGCCCCATATTTGGCCCATATTAATCCCAGCTTTAGCATTTTCAGTTTAACACTTGGGTTTTCCGATTCTATAAACAAAATTGCTAGGTTAGGTTTAACTTAATTGGTAAAAATTACGAGAATCTATAGTATAGATATGCTTAACTCGTTTAATTTAGGGTATATTAATTAAATACCCCTAGTTTTGACACCCAAAAAATATACCCTTATACAACAACAAATATACCCCAAACCTTATCCATTAATAAATAGATTACCTTAATACCCTCACTTATAATTGAAAAAGCGGGGGGTCTAACAACCTCGCCCAATATTTCGATTAGAAATCGGTATGGACTAACTCTAATATACTTTTAAGAGAATCAACTAGAAAGTCAGACTCAATCTTAATAAAAAGTATATCAAGGAGTTATTATCTCTATCTCTCGATTTGATCTACACTCAAACAAATAGAAATCTGCGAGTCTTTATCAAATACAAGAGAGATAACTTGGATGGTACCAAAGACCAATATGCAAGTGTCAATCAATTTAAATCAACAACTAAAGGTTGGATGTTCTAATTGATTGATCATAACGCACAACCTGTGATATTTCAATTATATAACAAAATATAATGCGGAATAGAAATAACACAGACACCGGAAATTTTGTTAACGAGGAAACCGCAAATGCAGAAAAACCCCAGGACCTAGTCCAGATTGAACACCATACTGTATTAAGCCGCTACAGACACTAGCCTACTACAAACTAACTTCGATCTGGATTGTAGTTGAACCCTAATCAATCTCACACTGATTCAAGGTACAGTTCCGCTCCTTACATCTCTGATCCCAGCAGGATACTACGCACTTGATTCCCTTAGCTGATCTCACCCACAACCAAGAGTTGCTACGACCCAAAGTCGAAGACTTTAGTAAACAAATCTGTATCACACAGAAAAGTCTACGATAATATATAAATATGTCTCCCACAGATAAAACTAAGAGTTTTGTTTCATATTTTCATAAAATCAAGGTGAATAGGAACCGATCGATAACCCGGACTTATATTCCCGAAGAACAGCCTAGAATTATCAACCACCTCACAATAATCTAAATTGTATGGCAGCGAAACTAGATATTGCGTAATCACAAACGATGAGACGAAGATGTTTGTGATTTATTTTTATCTTGCCCTAGCGGAGATATAATCTCAAGTCAATTATTCAATTGAACTCGTACGATAGAAAACGGCAAGATCAGATCGCTCAACTACAAGAGAAGTAGTTTCGTCTGGCTTCACAATCCCAATGAAGTCTTTCAGTCGTTAACCTACAGGGTCTCGAGAAGAAACCTAAGGTTAAAGGAGAACCACTCTAGCAAAACCAACTAGTATCACACAGGAGGCGTGGGGATTTGTTTTTCCAGTTGCTAGATGTCTCCTTTATATAGTTTTCAAATCAGGGTTTGCAATCTAAGTTACCTTAGTAACAAAGTATTCAATATTCACCGTTAGATGAAAAACCTGATTTAACCAAGCTAATATCTTTCAACCGTTCGATCGAAACTTATCTTGTGACAGACGCATTTATGTGTCTAATTTGTCCTCAATGTTCCGTATTGTTAGTACTCGATTTCGTACTTATTATGGTGTTTTGTGTGTTTGTAGGTATTTTCTGGAAATAAATATTGTTGGAAAATTCAGGTCTAAAAGTTGCTCGGAGCACCCCCGGAGGACATTTTTTATACGGACCCCCACTTTTTCTAAGGGGCACCTTCTTTTCTTTTTTCACCCTACCAGCTATCAGCACCCAGGACCGAATAAGGGGCACTCCTTCTTCAAGGTTTGATCTTCTTTTTTGGCGGGAAAGTTGTATCATCGCCTGCGTACTTCCCTAAATGATTTTTGGACAAGATTTTTGCGGGTGTTTGACGGGATATGATTTGGTATTACCCTGCTGCATCAAAACATGGTAGGTAGTCGGTTTTAATTTGGAAAAAAAAATAAGTTTTCCACGTATCTTCTATAAAACAGCGTGGGGTATACACGAGATTTTCTCGTTGAAGTAACAGTTATGCAAGAGTTTTACTCTAACTGAGTCGTGAAAGCAACGATCTGGACTATGCTAGATGGAAGAGAACAACGTGAGAAGATAAAAAAGGGAATATTATCCCCGGAAATAACAGCTGGAGATACGGAGGAATTATGAGAAGATTTCAGCATTCAAGTAAGAGATACTCGCCTGTGATATATAAATAGTGTTGATAGAAGTCATTCCAGGGGGATATAAAGAGTTTGGGAGAGTTGTGGAACATCAACAGATCCGGAGAGTTAAAATTCAGAGAGTCACCATTGCTGCTGCTATGAAGAACATAAGACGCACACCCATATGTCGTTCATGCTACAGTGATTGCGACGGTTCCAGCACACTGTCTTAGAAGCTACCGTTTCAGCGACTGTTGAACGACAGTTTTATTTGCTGCAATAACAGCGACAGTCAACATATATCGTTCTCTGTAATTTTAATCATTCTCACACTTTCATCATTTGTAAACCATCTTTGAGCATAAATGAAATCAACTTTTGAGCGTGTTTCCAACATGATGAGAGGCGAAATTCTCGCGTAACCAAGGCAATGGATGAAGCTATTTACACATGAATAATGGGTAACTATTTCATTTTCTCTAATTTTTAATTATAATTCACTCAATCACTGCTTTTGCAGAGTTTTTTAATGTTTACATAATTTTCTTAATTACTTGTGATTCAATTTGATAGATTATACTTTGTTTAATCAATTGATAGTCTATGCTTAGGGAATACAATTAATATTTGAGAATATGTTTGATTATTTATGGATTAATAAATAAAGGATTTAAAGGCTAATTAGAGTTATGAAATATTTGACGTCATTCATTCATGTGTAATAGTGGATTCTAGTGTCTTGGTTATCTTTAATATCTTGAAATCAAATTTTGAGTTAAGTTTTTTTTTTTTATTAAATCTAGAATCTTTTGCTTTCACAAGTCTCAACGAAATTATTACTACAACTCAATTGAAAATCCCATCAATTTTTGGCGCCGCCGACGCGGACTTGTCTTTATGCTATATTTTTTAGATTTTTTTTTTTTTTATTTGTTTTATTTTTTTGTTCTTCTTTACGTTTTTGGGTTTTTGTCTTTTCCTTACAGATTTTGGAAATTGGAGCGAAAGAAAAGTTTGCCAAAGCTTTTGGTGAATACTTAAAGATTTGAAGTAAAAGCAAAGCGAAAGGAGCGAAACAAAAGAAGAAGAAAAATTAATTAATTAAAAAAAAAAAGAGAGAGGGACATTTTATTTGGTTTTTATTTTTTTAGATTTTTTTGTTTTAGATTTTATTTTTCTTTTGCACTATATTTTTGGACTGTGGACTGTGGATTTTGGGACTTTATTTTTTTTTAACCCTACAGAAGGGTAGTTTTAAATATAAATTGTTTGCAGAGAAGGACGGAGATTACGATATCGCCTCGGCCCCTCGGGTTCGTACATGACATAGGAGTCGTGGCCCGAGTCGACTTCAGCGGTTCATCCCCCGTCTGGAACGGGAGGTAAGTTTATCTAAACACCCGCGAATTCCCTATCGGCGGGTTACTGTATTCCTTCGTTTGCATATATGCTGAGGAATTGAAAACCGCTTCTTTAATTTCCTAGTAAAAGAAAGGGACTGGCCATACAAGATAAGGGTTCGGATTTCATCACCGTTCTCTTCTTGCCCGCCTTGGGAAAACGAAACCAAACGCGAACCTAAGACTAAAATTTTGACTAGAACGAGACATATAGGGTAACGAGCTTAATAGGAAAGTCGTTCAAAAAATATTAGTTACTCTTTTGAGCATATTTTGAAGTTCATGATGGTTTCTGTGAGTTGAATACGCCGCCTTGTAACGCCGGTGAGGCCTTGGGTATCAAAGCTCCACACAGCTTCCCTCGTCTCTATTCAACTTACTTTAACTCGGATTGATTCCAGAGAGGTTTTCTCAGATTGTAACGAGTTCTTTTTCGAAAGAATAGAAGTTGGTCTAGAAACAATCTAAGTGGATCCATCATGCTTTTTGTTTGCTAGAAATCTTTAGATTTGTTTTGGTGGAGTCAGCCTTCTTTGTGTTTGCTTAGAACCTCCCTTTCTTTAGGATTTTTATTTTTCTTTTATTTGTTTTTTTAGTGTATGCCCGAGGTCATTAGAGAACGGGCTTGGAAAAGAGACAATGTAGGTCGATTGATTAGTGAAAAACCTAGTAGTTCTTTTTGTGAAAGCGGGGAGCTCGAAGACTCTTCTTTTGAGAGCCTTGTTTTTGGAAACTTCAGTTTTGAGAATCTGTCTCTTCGTGAGGAAAGTACCCCTAGTACTTCTGCTGTGCCAGCGATGGCAACTTTGAAAGATTACATGTTCCCAACTAGGTACACCCAACCCTCGTGCATTAAATTTCCAGTCACTACAGCTAATTTCGAGATAAAACCTAGCATTCTTCAGATGATCCCTATATTCTGAGGAAAAGATGATGAGAACCCTTATTGTCATATTAAGGACTTTGAGGAAATTTGTGGGACAATTAGAATAAAAGACCTTACTGATGAAGTCTTGAAACTTAAGATGTTTCCCTTTTCCTTGAGAGATAAAGCCAAGACCTGGATGAACAACCTACCATCTGAATCCATTGAAACATGGCAGGAACTTATTGCTACTTTCTATATGAAATTCTACCCTAAGCATAAAACTGCAGCTGTTAGGCAGAAAATTAGTGCTAGTGTGCAACAAGAGGGAGAGTCTTTTTATAGGTTTTTAGAGAGATTCAATGATCTCCTATCCCAGTGTCCTCACCATGGATTTGATAATATGAAACTTGTAGAGATTATTTATGATGGTTTAGGATATTTGACCAAAGCCATAGTCGAGTCTATGTGCGCTGGTGAGTTCACTAGTAAAAATGCTGATGATGCTTTTACCTTCTTAGGAGCTGTTGCTGAAAAATCCCAACAGTGGGAGTCTTATGTTGAACCCCCTAAAAGAATCTTGGTCAATAGAAGTAGCACCAATGTGGTAGATACAAGCTTTGAGTCAGATGCTAAGTTTGCTGCTTTGTCTAGAAGGTTAGAAGCTTTGGAATTGAATCAGTCTAAACATAAATCTCTTGTTGAACCTGATGATAGGATTAGAGCCTCTGAAGTCTCTGGTTGTGGAGTAGAACCCAATAACTCGTTATGAGAAGGTTAGGTTAGTGAAGAACAATCCCATGCTGTTTATAACAACGCTAGGTTTGAAAACCGTCAGAAGTTTGACTCATACTCAGAGACCTACAACCCTGGTTGAAGAAACCATCCTAATTTCTCTTGGTCTAAAGGCCAGAATCAAGGTCAACCTAGTAATTCTCAGACTCCCCCAGATTTTGGTTATAATAAGAATTCTTCAGGTCAAGCCCAGTTCCATAACCCTTCTGAAAATAGAATGACTAGCTTAGAGAAATCTCTTAGTATACTAAAAAAGAGCCAGGATATGCTATCACAAAGCCAGGAAATGTTAGTAAAGAGTCGGGTTAATTTTCAAGAGGAAACCAGGCAGAATTTTAAGAATAATTCCCAGTCTCTTGCTAAATTAGAACTTCAAGTCGTCCAAATAGCTAAGTTTCTTAGTGAGATAGAAGACGGAAGGTTCCCTAGTCATACTGATCCTAATCCCAAAGGAGAGAAATCGTACAATCATGTGAATTCTGTTACAACCCTTAGGAGTGGAAAGAAAGTTGACAATAAGGTTTCCATGCCTGACAGTGAACATGTTGTAGTTCACCCTTCTGAGCCAGAAAATGAGGAGACTGATAGAGTCTCTAAAGAGATCAAGGAGGGTCCTGTTGACCCCGGCTTTGTTCCCCGAGCCACGTTCCCCCAGTTGCTAGTTCCAACTAAGAGGGAGTCCAACTTTAATGATATATTGGAGGTTTTTAAGCAGGTTACTATCAATCTCCCATTGTTAGATGCGATTAAGCAGATTCCTTCTTATGCCAAGTTTCTTAAGGATATGTGTACGCGAAAGAGAAAACTTAGTGTCCAGAAGAAATCCTTTCTAGCTAGTCACGTGAGTTCTATTATTCAGAATACCACTACTCCTAAGTACAAAGACCTAGGGCCCCCTACCATTTCTTGCACAATAGGAAATTTCGGGGTTGAGAAAGCGTTGCTTGACTTAGGATCCAGTGTGAACTTACTCCCATACCATGTGTACCTTAAGATAGGACTTGGTGAGATGAAACCTACCCAAATGACACTTCAGTTAGCTGATAGGTTCGTTAAAATTCCTCGTGGTGTTATCGAGGACGTTCTTATTGAGGTCGAAAAGTTTATTTATCCAATAGATTTTGTTATCCTAGATACCCAACCTGTCCCTGACCCAGAGAACCAAATACCAGTTATTTTAGGTCGCCCGTTATTAGCTACATCCAATGCGATCATTAATTGTCGAAATGGTATTATGAATTTGTCTTTTGGTAATATGACTATTGAGTTGAACATCTTTAATATTAGTAAGCTACCCTACGAACTATATGACTCGAGTATAGAAGAGGTGAACATGATAGGAACATTAGTCGAGGAGTCATTACCAAACACTTTTTTAAAAGATCCATTAGAGAAATGCCTAACTCACTTTGGGATTGATTTTGATGATGATGATGCGATTAATGAGGTGAATGCTTTGTTAGATTCAACCCCTTTGATAGACACTAGTAATGGCTGAAAACCTAAGTTCGAACCTCTACCCGTTTCTAAGTCTACCCTAGTTCCTTCGTTAGAAAATCCTCCTAAGTTGGACATTAAACCAATACCAGATACCCTGAAGTATGTGTTTATAGGCCCATCTGAAACTTTACCTGTGATTATAGCATCCGACTTGGATAGTGATCAGGAAAGTAGGCTAGTGACCGTCTTTCAGAATAACAAGGAAGCTTTAGGGTGGACCATAGCAGACATTAAGGGTATAATTCCTACTGATTGTGTGCATCATATCCATTTGGAGAGTGACACCAAACCTTCTAGGGAGATGCAACGTCGACTGAACCCTAATATGAAAGAAGTAGTTCGAACCGAGGTTCTTAAGCTGTTAAATGCAGGCATTATCTACCCCATTTCAGACAGTCAGTGGGTCAGCCCTGTTATAGTTTTGAAAGTGGTAGTAAAAGTTCGTTGCTCGGACTTGTAAAGATTTAAAAATAAAAATATATACAAAAAATATTAACAATATGGGCAAGAGTACTGGGACTAATGATTCGGCCAATCTTCATAAAATAGGGCTCAATGAATTATTCTCGACAATAATCGCTCAAAACATAAGTTATATGGACTCTTATTTTGCCAAAGTAGATTCTCAAAAAATTATTGTAAATGTTAAGCATGGAACATCAAATCACCTAAGCTAAGCATGACCCATCTAATCAAATAACACCAAATTTAATCAAATCATAATTCAATTAATTTTTAATGCAAAAGTCTTAAAAAGAATTAATTACATTACCCATGTATGAAGCTCGGTCTCCTCCGTCGTCCCAGTGTTGGGTTTAGCTCATCATGATAAAAACACGCTCAAAATATTTATTTATTGCTCAAATGGTGTTTACAATGAAGAGAAAAGGAGAAAATGGTGTAAAACTGTAATCTGCAACCCACAGTAAGCGTCACAAATGAACGATAAAAGAGAAGTGCTATTGTCGCTGTGGTTCTAAGACCCACACCTACGACCCACGCATGTGAGTCTTTCTTACTGTCGATAAACCGCCCTTGCGATTCCGTTCTTCATGTTCTTCATCTTCATCACGAACAGCAGCAGCAGCAGAGAGAATTCGTGATTCTTCCTCTGCAGCTTCCTCTCTTCTCCTCCCAACTCTCGACACCCTCTTTGTAGCACATTAGGAACATATTTATACGTAATTGAACCATTGAATCTCCTCCATTAACTCCAAATAATCTTCATTTACTCGGCCATTGAAGAAAAATATTTCGGAATATTTTCTTCCCTGAATTATCTCTATACGCGTCTGGAGCTGTAAATGGTGAGTAGATTTTCTTTGTTTATCTCAAACACACTTCGGAATATAGCCAAGCCCCATCCAAACACGAGCAGCACACTTCCAACTCATCAAAACCCCGTGAAATATTTTCCATGCACGTGTCTGCTCTGATTTCATCTGATGGATTTTCCAGCCAAATTTGATCGCATCCAACACCCATATCCTTCCTGTCTAACCCAACAGAAGATACCCAATGAGTTTCAGCCATTGAATCAGCCTGAAACTCCTTCAAAAATCGATTGGCAAATATGCCAGTAAATAACCAAATTTTCCCGCCAATTTTGGAATTTGAATTTGGGAAGAAAACTGACCTCCCCCTAATCCAGTTCTGGTGTCCCTTTAGCAATTGGGGCTGAAATAGTAATTTTTGGGTGGAAATAGTAATTTTTCTTGGTTCCTCCGGGACATTTCTGTGACGTTTCCAGTGCATTTCTGGGGTTCCTTTAATACTTTATCTTGGAGGTGTAAAACACCACTTTTTGAGCCCATTTCGCCGCAAGGGCTTATTTCTCTAAAATTTCCTACAAGAACACAAAATAACACAATAAGTACTTAATCGAGTCTAACAATACAGAATATTGAGAACAAAATAGACACATAAATGCGTCTATCAAATACCCCCAAACTTATTATTTGCTAGTCCTCGAGCAAAACTAAAAAATAAAACCGAGTTAATCTCGGGTGGGTTTAACAGAGGTGTACCCATAAAAACCATGACTTCTAATTGGTCACAAGTATCCAAAGAGCTATGAGGACATACATATTCTCAACCTATCTCCAAGTAACTAGAATGCCAGAGAAATTAAAGGTGTCAGCTCTAAAGCTGACTGAAGAAAAGGGGAGACACATCCGCACGACTGCTAGATAAAGAGATATCCGCTACACAGCTAGATAAACATTGTAAGATGCGTCCACTGCTTTACAGCTGGATAATATTAGGAGAGAGATAAAGATGAGAGGGACATCTGCTACACAGCTGGACTAATTACGTGTGATGAGTTAAACCAGTGCTAGAAAGATCTTGTGCCAGATTGAAAGCAGACTAACAAAGCAACCAAAATGCATCTTTCTTCGACTCTCTCACAGTGCTCAGTAGAAATAACGTCTTCTTCGGTCTTCAACTGTTGATGATAAACTCTCGAACCTCATAGAACCTTGACAATTAACTCTTCTCTTCGATTTCTTGCTTGACTTATAAATTTCTTCTTCCCTATGGCCTTATTGAACAAAAAGAACGTAATGATGTTTCTTTTTTTATTTTATTTTTCATTTCATTTTTCATTTTTTTTTTTTTTTTTACAAGACAAAAATTTACATGGCCATGAGAGAAGGACTTTAGAACTTGGATCTTCACAACTTGTGATGTCTTGATATCATGAACTTCAACAACTTATATCATTTGCTCTTGTACTTCTTGTAACTAAGTCTTCAACTTTGATTTTTGAATTATTCTTTTCTATTGTTGCTTCTAAACCTTAAACGTCTTCAACTTTTTCATAAATTTTGATGTCACTCCGCTTGTTGATGATGATAAGTTTCTACTGAGAGAGAGTCGTAATCCAGTAACTAAGACTACATTGTGAGGTTGCTCTGTCTTTCTGGCATTTCCTTCTGACCTACTTGCCTTTCCATCATGGATGGTTAGCTCCATCACGGTTACCCTCTAAAAGGAACAAGTTCTCTCCTGAATTTCAAGGATCTCAATGTCTTTTTCTCTAATGTCTCAATAGGTTGTTATCTCTAGCATTCCAATTTCTATCTTTTCGGTGAGAAACAATATGTAAACTTAGCTAACCGGGTACTATGTGACGCTAGAAGTTTCAAAAATGCGACTAAAATGTTTCTCCCATACCCCCAAACTTAAATCTAACATTGTCCTCGATGTTCTAAAGATAAAATTAAAAGCATGAACAAGGAGAAATTGTTACCAATGAGCAAAAGAGATAAGGAAAGATATTACCATGTCACATGAATATTGGGTTACCTCCAAAGAAGTGCTAAGTTTAAAGTCTTCAGCCAGACTAAGCAAGGATTAGTCACCACGTAGAATCATA
Organism: Papaver somniferum; assembly: GCF_003573695.1. Taxonomy (NCBI): domain Eukaryota; kingdom Viridiplantae; phylum Streptophyta; class Magnoliopsida; order Ranunculales; family Papaveraceae; genus Papaver; species Papaver somniferum. The sequence goes on from NC_039359.1 coordinate 39,681,985, forward strand.
TAGTAGTAGCTGGAATAACTGTGGGTCATCTGGATCAAAAAGTGTTACCCAGAAAAAGAGGAAACTGCAACAGACCAAGAAGATACCGAACATACCCTTGATTAAGACAACTACATCTAGTTGTGGTTCAGGTTCAGGCTCTATAAAAGGGTCTAAATAAAAGGTTTTCATCGGTTGGATTTCCTCAAAGCTAAGATCCGGTTCAGGTATTAGAGTCTGGAAAAACTAAACTAAGAACTTATAAGCACATAACAACAACCTGAATAACTGGGGATCCTCTAAGTCAATCAGATTCGACTCACACAGCTGACCACAATGAAAGAGGTGGTCTTCCTTAAGAAAATGTGTCGACCCTAATATCCTAAAGTGATTGGGTTTAGTCTCAAAACTTAATAACCGACACATCTTAAAATCAAAAGTTTCCACAATTGGTAGAAACGTTTTTGGTGGGAAAACAAAGTCAATCTTGGTATTATTGCCTGGGTTAACCACATCAACCAGAGGATGGGTTTCTAACAGTTGAGACTCGTGTTGAATATTATTAAGTTCGGGAAAACGAGTACGAAGATAGTCTCGTAAGATGGGTGAGGCATTGATGTCAAGTCCCAAGTGAGGGATATTTTTAAGAGTTAAAGAACATGGAGAATGATAATCACTCCCAAACTTAGAGTTTTCGGCGTCTCTAGGTAGACTGGTCATAATCTCCCTAATTTCTAGGTCATCAGATTCCTGAAAGTGGGCGATTGATTTTTCTAAGTCAGGTTCATCCACGCTAATCTCTACGAGTTCTTCTAAGACTATTGTTTCTAAATCGTTTGACTCGAAAACAGTACTCTCAAGATAAACTGGTTTCTCTAAACCATCATCGGTTTCGTAATCATCGTCTAAAACGTAGGTATTTCTAGTCAAATCCTCGTCATTTTGAATAGGTAAATAATTATTAAAATTATTTGGATTTGAACTAGAAATATCATTATAATCATCATCACCATCCTCCTCCTCATCATCATCACAATATAATTTTTGATATTCACGAATTCTCAAGCTTTGTTCCCAACTACATGGTCTATGTTTATAATATTTCTCATAGATCGTTAGAGGTGATTCCTCAATAAAAGTTGGAGTATCCATATATCGTTGCCCACGCATATATTCACCAAGAGTCATTTCCGAAGACGTCTCTTGATAACGAGAATTTCTAGACATATATTCTCGCAACGTCATCGCAGGTGGCGTCTCCTCAGAAGGATTCATCACCGAAGAAATATAAACTACAGAGGGATTCTATACAATCACAAACAAGGACGACTCGACTCCACCAAAGCAAACCTAAATATTTCTAGCAAACAAAAAGCATGATGGCTCCACTTAGATTGTTTCTAGACCAGCTTCTATCTCTCGAAGGGGAATTCGTTACAGTTTGAGCAACCCCTCTGGATCAATCCGAGCTAATGTGAGATGAAACTGAAGCGAGGGAAGCTCAATGGATCTTTGATACCCAAGGCCTCACCGGCGTTACAAGGCGGATTGTTTCAACTCCCAGAAGTCATCATGAACTTTGAAGTTGCTTAAAAGGTAACCAATATCCTTCGAAAAATTTTCCTAACAAGCTCAATACCCTATAGGTCTCTTTCTAATCAGATTTTAAAGCTTGGGTTCGCATTAGGTTTTGTTTTCCTAAAACGGGCAAGAAGGGAACGGTGATGAAATCCAAACCCTTATCTTGTTTAGGCCGGGCCTTGCCCTTTACTAGGAAAATAAAGACATTCTGGTTCGTCCTCAAACAATTATCACCTTAAGGCATACAGTAACTCGCTTGCAGGGGATTCGCGAGTGTTTCGATTGGACTTACCTCCTGTACCAGACGGGGGATGAACCGTTGTCGTCGACTCGGGCCACGACTCCTATGTCGTGTACGAACCCGAGGGGCCGAGACGATATAGTAATCGTCGTCCTTCCCTGCACATAGTTTATATAAATTTTTTTTTTTAATAATAATACCCTTCCGTAGGGTTAAAAAAGAATAAAGTCCATTGTCCAGAATAAAGTCCAAATAAAAAGTCCAAAAATTACAAAAATTATGAAAATAAAGCCTATTTACAAATCCTAAAAAAAAAATTATGTCTTTTTTTTCTTCTCTTTTAGCTTTTAGCTTTAAGCTTTTTGTTCCCAAGTCCTTAGTATTCCACTTCGAACTGTAAATCAAAGACACAAAAAAAAAAAAAGAAACAAAATAAAAAAAAAAAAAAAAAAACCTAAAAATTCTACCTAAACACAAATCCCCGGCAGCGACGCCATTTTGTTATAGTTTTGAAAGTGGTAGTAAAAGTTCGTTGCTCGGACTTGTAAAGATTTAAAAATAAAAATATATACAAAAAATATTAGCAATATGGGCAAGAGTACTGGGACTAATGATTCGGCCAATCTTCATAAAATAGGGCTCAATGAATTATTCTCGACAATAATCGCTCAAAACATAAGTTATATGGACTCTTATTTTGCCAAAGTAGATTCTCAAAAAATTGATTGTAAATGTTAAGCATGGAACATCAAATCACCTAAGCTAAGCATGACCCATCTAATCAAATAACACCCAATTTAATCAAATCATATTTCAATTAATTTTTAATGCAAAAGTCTTAAAAAGAATTAATTACATTACCCATGTATGAAGCTCGGTCTCCTCCGTCGTCCCAGTGTTGGGTTTAGCTCATCATGATAAAAACACGCTCAAAATATTTATTTATTGCTCAAATGGTGTTTACAATGAAGAGAAAAGGAGAAAATGGTGTAAAACTGTAATCTGCGACCCACAGTAAGCGTCACAAATGAACGATAAAAGAGAAGTGCTATTGTCGCTGTGGTTCTAAGACCCACACTTACGACCCACGCATGTGAGTCTTTCTCACTGTTGATAAACCACTGCCCTTGCGAATCCGTTCTTCATCTTCATCACGAACAGCAGCAGCAGCAGAGAGAATTCGTGATTCTTCCTCTGCAGCTTCCTCTCTTCTCCTCCCAACTCTCGACACCCTCTCTGTAGCACATTAGGAACATATTTATACGTAATTGAACCATTGAATCTCCTCCATTAACTCCAAATAATCTTCATTTACTCGGCCATTGAAGAAAAATATTTCGGAATATTTTCTTCCCTGAATTATCTCTATACGCGTCTGGAGCTGTAAATGGTGAGTAGATTTTCTTTGTTTATCTCAAACACACTTCAGAATATAGCCAAGCCCCATCCAAACACGAGTAGCACACTTCCAACTCATCAAAACCCCGTGAAATATTTTCCATGCACGCGTCTGCTCTGATTTCGTCTGATGGATTTTCCAGCCAAATTTGATCGCATCCAACACCCATATCCTTCCTGTCTAGCCCAGCAGAAGATACCCAATGAGTTTCAGCCATTGAATCGGCCTGAAACTCCTTCAAAAATCGATTGGAAAATATGTCAGTAAATAACCAAATTTTCCCGCCAATTTTGGAATTTGAATTTGGGAAGAAAACTGGCCTCCCCCTAATCCAGTTCTGGTGTCCCATTAGCAATTGGGGCTGAAATAGTAATTTTTGGGTGGAAATAGTAATTTTTCTTGGTTCCTCCGGGACATTTCTGTGACGTTTCCAGTGCATTTCTGGGGTTCCTTTAATACTTTATCTTGGGGGTGTAAAACACCACTTTTTGAGCCAATTTCGCCGCAAGGGCTTATTTCTCTAAAATTTCCTACAAGAACACAAAATAACATAATAAGTACTTAACCGAGTCTAACAATACAGAATATTGAGAACAAAATAGACACATAAATGCGTCTATCAAGCCCCGTTCAGGTTGTTCCCAAGAAATCCGGTATTACTGTAGTCCAGAATGATAACAATGAGTTAATCCCAACCCGGGTAACCACGGGTTGGCGTGTCTGTATTGACTATAGGAAATTGAACAAGGTCACTATGAAAGACCACTTTCCACTTCCCTTCATTGACCAAATGCTAGAGATATTAGATGGACGTAGCCATTATTGCTTTTTACATGGATACTGCGGTTATAATCAGGTTATTATTTCCCCAGAAGACCAAAAGAAAACGACTTTTACTTGTCCCTTTGGTACCTTTGCGTATAGACACATGCCTTTCGGGCTATGTAATGCCCCTGCGACATTTCAGCGTTGTATGATGAGCATATTTTCTGACATGGTAGAACGGTTCTTAGAGGTCTTTATGGATGATTTTTCATTGTTTGGTTCGTCTTTTGATGGGTGCTTGCATCATGTGTCATTAGTTTTTACTAGGTGTAAGGAAAAGAATCTAGTGCTTAATTGGGAGAAATGTCACTTCATGGTTCGTTCAGGAATTGTTCTAGGGCATATCGTATCTTCGAAGGGTATAGACGTAGATAGAGCCAAAGTTGACCTTATTAAAACTTTACAAGTCCCAAAAACCGTAAGAGATATTAGGTCATTCTTAGGGCATGCTGGTTTTTATCGTCGATTCATTAAGGATTTTAGCTTGATTTCTAGACCTTTTTGCAATTTGCTTGCAAAAGATGTTAAGTTTGTCTTTGATGATGCTTGTTTAGAGGCTTTTGAGAATCTTAAGACCTTACTCACTACCGCCCCCATAGTCCAGGCACCCAACTGGAACCTACCCTTTGAGATCATGTGTGATGCTTCAGATTATGCTATTGGTGTTGTGCTAGGTCAGCGAAAAATAAGTTACTTCATGTGATTTACTATGCTAGCAAAACTCTAAATGATGCCCAGTTGAACTATACCACTACGGAGAAGGAACTATTAGCTATTGTGTTTGCCTTAGACAAGTTTAGATCCTACCTCTTAGGTTCTAAGGTCATAATCTTTATTGATCATGCTGCTTTGAAGTATCTCCTTTCCAAGAAGGATACTAAAACGAGATTGATTAGATGGCTCCTATTGTTGCAAGAATTTTCCTTAGACATTAGAGACAAAAAAGGTGCATAAATGTAGTAGCAGACCACTTGTCTAGGCTTGTTGTATATACCCTTAATGAGTCTCCTCCTGTTAGGGATAGTTAACCTGATGAACAACTGTTCTTTGTTACCCAAGCACCTTGGTATGCAAATATAGTGAATTATCTTGTTACTGGTCGAATGCCCCAACATTGGGGGTAAACAAGATCGTTCTAGGTTTTTAGCCGAGGTTAAGCACTTCTTTTGGGATGATCCTTATTTATTTAAGTATTGTCCAGACCAGATTATTAGGAGATGTATACCTGAGAGTGACCAGTCCAGTATTATTTCCTTTTGTCATGATCATGCTTGTGGGGGTCACTTTAGTGCTAAGAAGACTACTGCTAAGATATTGCAGTGTGGATTCTATTAGCCTTCGTTGTTTAAAGACTCCCATAGTTACTGTGTTACTTGTGAACGTTGCCAGAATTAGGAACAATTTCCGGTAGGAACATGATGCCCTTGAACCCGATTCTAATTTTTGAGGTCTTTGATGTGTGGGGTATTGACTTTATGGGTCTGTTTCCTAATTCTTTTGGTAACCTATACATCCTTGTCGTTGTAGACTATGTCTCTAAGTGGATTGAGGCGGTTGCGTGTAAAACCAATGACCATAGGGTTGTGATTGAGTTCTTGAAAAATAATATACTTACACATTTTGGTACACCACGAGCTATAATTAGTGATGAAGGGTCGCACTTTTGTAATGGACCTTTTAGGCTTCTAATGAAGAAATATGGTATTACACATAAGGTATCTATCCCGTATCATTCGCAGACTAGTGGTCGGGTAGAGGTTTCCAATAGGGAGATAAAACGTATATTAGATAAAACAGTTAATCCTAATCGGAAAGACTGGTCGTCTAGGCTTATTGATGCCTTATGGGCTTACCGTACTGCGTTTAAAAACCCCATTGGAATGTCTCCTTATCGTCTTGTGTATGGAAAGGCATGTCATTTACCTGTTGAGTTAGAACATAGAGCTTATTGGGCTGTTAAGCAACTAAATTTTTCACTTGACAAGGCAGGAGCCCATAGGAAACTCCAGCTCAATAAGTTGGAAGAGATTCGTATAAATGCTTACGATAGTGCTAAGGAGTATAAGAGCAAAATGAAACTTGTGCATGATAGAAATATTTTAAGGAAGTCATTTTCTCCAGGTCAAAATTTTCTTCCGTATGATACCCGCTTGCATCTTTTCTCTGGGAATTTACGTTCTCGGTGGACGGGTCCTTTTATTTTTCGTACTGTCTTTTCTCATGGAGCTGTTGATATCGAGATACCGGGTGGTAGTAGTTCTTCAAAGGTTAACAGTCAGAGATTTAAACCCTTTTTAGAGCCCTTTCCTACAGGTGATGTTGAGTAGGTCCATCTGGAGGACCCTGTTTACCCTTGATTGACCATCGAGGCAGTTGTATGTTGTATATTAGTTTTTGTTTTTCTCTCTCTTCTCCCAAGTACTATCTTTCCAACTTCTCCTCGTGTTATTTTATTTTTGGTATTGCTCTTTCATTAGAAACATTGAGGACAATGTTAGATTTAAGTTTGGAGGTGGGGAAGAACTTTTTGTTAGTTGCTTACTTCTAGCGTCACATAGTATCCGGTTAGCTAAGTTTACATACTATTTCTCACCGAAAAGATAGAAATTGGAATGCTAGGGATAACAATCTATTGAGACATTAGAGAAAAAGATATTGAGATCTTTGAAATTCAGGAGAGAACTTGTTCCTTTTAGAGGGTAACCGTGATGGACCTAACCATCCATGATGGAAAGGAAAGTAGGTCAGAAGGAAATGCCAGAAAGACAAAGCAACCTCACAATGTAGTCTTAATTACTGGATTATGACTCTCTCTCAGTAGAAACTTATCATCATCAACAAGCGGAGCGACATCAAAATCTATGAAGAAAGTTGAAGATGTTTAAGGTTTAGAAGCAACAATAGAAAATAATAATTCAAAAATCAAAGTTAAAGACTTCTACAAGAAGTTATAAGAGCAAATGATATAAGTTTTTGAAGTTCATGATACCAAGACATCACAAGTTGCAAAGATCCAAGTTCTAAAGTCCTTCTCTCATGGCCATTTAAATTTTGTCTTGTTATTTTTGTGTTTCCAAAAAAATTAAAAAAAAATGCAAAATGAAAAATGAAAAAAAAAATAAAAAAATAAATAAAAAATAATCTTTTTGTTCTATAATTAGCTTTTTGTTCAATAAGGCCATGGGGAAATATAAATTTATAAGGAAGTTTCAAGCAAGAAATTAAGGAGGAGAAGAGTTAATTGTCAAGGTTCTACGAGGTTCGATAGTTTATCATCAACAGTTGAATCCGAAGAAGACGTTGTTTCTACTGAGCACTATGAGAGAGTCGAAGAGAGATGCATATTGGTTGCTTTGTTAGTCCACTTTCAATCTAACACAAGATCTTTCAAGCACTGGTTCAACTCATCACACGTAATTAGTCCAGCTATGTAGCAGATGTCCCTCTCATCTTTATCTCTCTCCTAATCTTATCTAGTTGTAAATCGGATGCATCTTACAATGTTTATCTAGCTGTGTAGCGGATATCTCTTTATCTAGCAGTGTTGCGTATGTGTCTCCCCTTTTCTTTAGTCATCTTTAGAGATGGCACCTTTAATTTCTCTGGCATTCTAGTTACTTGGAGATAGGTTGAGAATATGTATGTCCTCATAGCTCTTTGGATACTTGTGACCAATTGGAAGTCGAGGTTTTGTGGGCACACCTCTGGTAAACCCTCCCGAGATTAACTCGGTCACTAGGGCCACCTAACAAGTTAGGATTTTATTTTCTAGATTAGTTTTGCTCGAGGAATAACAAATAATAAGTTTGAGGATATTTGATAGACGCATTTGTGTGTCTAATTTGTCCTCAATGTTCCGTATTGTTAGTACACGATTTCGTACTTATTCTGGTGTTTTGTGTGTTTGTAGGTATTTTTTGTAAATAAATATTGTTGGAAAATTCGGCTCGAAAAGTTGCTCAGATCACCCCCGGAGGACATTTTCTATACGGACCCCCACTTTTGCTAAGGGGCACCTTTTTTTTTCTTTTTTCCACCCTACCAGCTATCAGCACCCCAGGACCGGATAAGGGGCACTCCTTCACGGTTTGATTTTCTTTTTTGGCGGGAAAGTTGTATCATCGCCTGCGTACTTCCCTGAATGATTTTTGGACAAGATTTTTGCGAGTGTTTGACTGGATATGATTTGGTATTACCCTGTTGCATCAAAACAGGGTAGATAGTCGGTTTTAATTTGGAAACAAAATAAGTTTTCCACGTATCTTCTATAAAACAGCGTGAGATATACACGAGATTTTCTCGTTGAAGTAACAGTTATGCAAGAGTTTTACTCTAACTGAGACGTGAAAGCAACGATCTGGAGTGTGCTAGATGGAAGAGAACAACGTGAGAAGATAAAAAGGGAATATTATCCCCGGAAATAACAGCTGGAGATATGAAGGAATTATGAGAAGATTTCAGCATTCAAGTAAGAGATACTCGCCTATGATATATAAATAGTGTTGATAAAAGTCATTCTGGGGGGATATTGAGAGTTTGGGAGAGTTACAGCATATCAACAGATCCGAAGAGTTAAAATTCAGAGAGTCACCATTGCTGCTGCTGTGAAGGACACGAAGAACATAAGACGCACACCCCTGTGTCGTTCATGCTACAGTGATTACGACGGTTCCAGCACTGTCTTAGAAGCTACAGTTTCAGCGACTGTTGAACGACAGTCTTATTTGCTACAATAACAACGACAGTCAATATATATCGTTCTCTGTAATTTTAATCATTCTCACACTTTCATCATTTGTAAACCATCTTTGACCATAAATGAAATCAACTTTTGAGCGTGTTTCCAACATGATGAGAGGCTAAATTATCGCATAACCAAGGAAATGGATGAAGCTATTTACACATGAATAATGGGTAACTATTTCATTTTCTCTAATTTTTAATTATAATTCATTCAATCACTGCTTTTGCAGTGTTTTTAAATGTTTACATAATTTTCTTAATTACTTGTGATTCAATTTGATGGATTATACTTTGTTTAATCAATTGATAGTCTATGCTTAGGGAATACAATTAATATTTGAGAATATGTTTGATTATATGTGGATTAAGAAATAAAGGATTTAAAGGCTAAGTAGAGTTATGAAATATTTGACGTCGTTCATTCATGTGTAATAGTGGATACTAGTGTCTTGGTTATCTTTAATATCTTGAAATCAAATTTTGAGTTAAATTTTATTTATTTTTATTAAATCTAGAATCTTTTGCTTTCACAAGTCTCAACGAACTTATTACTATAACTCAATTGAAAATCCCATCAGCTTGTCACACACAAATGAAATGTATTTCATTTAGGTTTGAGTAACCGTACCTAAACGTGTACACTTAGTTGGTTCACAAATAGTTAACCAATGGTTAGCCATATGAGCACTTTCATATTAACCGTATTCATCTTCCTCACAACTAGTTCAAATGACTTCAAAAGAACTAGTTGAAGAGTTGTTCAATTGCTTAGGTCTTTATGAATAGACACAATTGAAACAAAATCGGTTTGATTCATTTGAATCAATTCATGAAAAATATAGCCACGGTTTGCAAAGATTGCATTCCTTATTGATTTATTGTTTAAGTTCATGAACTTCCGATTTGAGAAATATAACCAGCTTGGGTACGCGTACGGGTGCGTGTACCATAGCTACCGGATTTGAGTTTACAAACTCAGCAGAAATTTTCGGTCGAAAACTTCCGTGGGTATGCGTACCTAAGGTGACTGGTTTAATAGTTTGCAAACTTACAAACTCAGCAGAAATTTTTCAGTTCGAAAACTTTTGTTGGTACGCATACCCAACCTGTCTCCTTCACCAATACCGTATGCACACATATGCACACACTTGGTTTCCGGTACATGAATTTATACACTAATATGCGAACACACTATATATGCTTATATCCATAGTTGGTTACATAATCTCAACTCTACATTTCAATCATTTAAACATTCTTCTATAATGCTATAACAGTCGTTATTCACAACTATCGTCAACGAAGCTATTTTCAAGATTGAAACGTCATCATGAATTTCGTCACGGTTTAAGATGAAAAGTGGTTAAAGCAAAAGCATACCAACACATATTCCGAGAAAAAGATAGGCGAGTAAACTCGTATTGAAATAGCAAATGTGTATGTATGAAAACTATCATACTTATACGACTTTGTCTCAAGAATAGGAGATAGATAGGTAGACTTTTGAGTGATAGATAAGTTCAAGTCTCCACATACATTTTAGTCGAATGAAGTTCCACTGGTTCCTTCAGTAGTTCTTCGTCTTCGTAAGATGATCGTCGTGGAGTCTGGAACTCAACTACACTTAAGTATCCTAGTCCGAGACTTAGCTATAAGTAGTCTAGAAATCAAGACATATAGTTTTGACAACTAAACTTGACAAAAATCCTTGAGGTAGCAACGCATGCGATTTCGATCGAGCAATGCTCTAACAATCTCCCCCTTGTCAATTTTAGTGGCAAAACTATCAATACATATGGATTACAAAACAAATAAAACTTTGTAGGTTCTCGTCCACATGCTTGATCTCTTTGGTGCTTCAACATTACTCGAAAACTTCGTCTCTTCCAAGTACTCCCATGATTCCATAGATGTTTAATTCAACATCATAGTTGTTGAAGATCTGTATCCATAACAATGAGAAAACAAAAGCTCTCGATTATTGTTATACAGTGTCATATTATTATTACACAGTATCAAAGTTCTTATATCACAACTTCGACAACAATACTATGGTGATATGTATCACTCCCCCTTAGTCAATACTTTCATCTCAACATGAAAACCACTCCCCCTTACATAATGATCTGTAAAACACGTAAACCATATATATTTGTAGCGTGAACTACATATTAATTCTCCCCCTTTTTGTCAATAAAATTGGCAAAGGTACGAGAATGGGATCCTAATGAAATTTCCACGAAGATGCTTAAGACCAAAGAAAAGTACATATCAACTTTGTTTAGATGCAATCAAATAGCCGAAGCTAAATGCATTCATCAATGAGTTTATAAAAATACAAGATAACTCCTAAAATATTCCACAGCCGCACTCCACACAAAGTTGGAAATTAAGCGCAAGTTCAAAAGAACTCTCCCTCATTTGATGTCATTCCCGAACGAACAACAAGAGCGACCTTACTTTTACAAGAAAAGAAGGATTTCTTTGGACACTAAAAACCACAAAATGATTTTGTATCCAAAAATTATCAATTAAACTAATCACAAGAGAACCCATGATTAATTTAATCGGAATACACAACCAAATTAATCACAAATGAATCTATGATTTGTTTAGTTGGAAATGCTCACGTAAAAAGACTTATGGAGACGCACAGTATATACATAAAATATGGATCAGGGAAGATCAATACTTCGGAATATACAAAGATTCATTCTATTTTCATCACTATTTGCATAACGACATATAATAGACATAATCTTTGTAAACAAAAGATTTTAAGCTATCTTCCATCAAAGAATTGACATAATAGTCTTAACTTTTGTTTGTCAAAAGTTCATCGATCTTGTATCAATACATGCATATCGACATATGTAAGAGATAACTTTTGACATCGTATGGGACAATAATAGTTCACGGACGCAAACACACATATCCCATAACATATTGCAATATATAAAACCATAAAGATTAATACTGCAAACATCATCTTCCAAATGACTTTAGAATTTAAATAAACAAATCTAAAAACATTGCAAGATGAAAAACGTTGGACATAGCTATGTGTACTCAAAATAATGGCTATTCCAAACTCTAGTTATCCTTCTTAAACAAAAAAAAAAAGAATGAAAATTCTCTTAAGAAGTTTCCTAGACATACAGAAAATCAATTTTCTTTGATGATTGCATACCTTTGAAATGGTCCATCATAAAAAGTATCACTGATATCCTTGATTTTCTTGACCGTAGAAATACCATGTTCATGAGTTAAAACATTAGTTTTTCGGTCAACGATGCGGGCAAGGTGCCTGGCTTTGACACAATCAAGGATGACTTTCTTCTGGTTCCTGATCAGGATGTTGTGAATATCAAGAATCTTTGCTTGTCCATCAATAAGCTGTTTTTTAGCAAGCTCGTTCTTTACCTCATTCTGAACGAGAATTAAATCCTTGACAGATTCTCCTATCAAGAGTTATACTCTTTTCTTTCAAGCATCTTTTTCAGAATTAGATCTTGAGCTGAATCACATCCTTTGAAGTCTTCTTCCATCACCGTGTTCACTTCTTCTTGAGGCTCAACGGAGGTTCCCATAAAAATAATTTTCTGGGAAGAGAATAAAAACATACAAGAAGCATATATATGTGTTATCACTCAAGAGAGAAACACCTTTAGGTGAAAACCCTAAAGTTTCCTATAGAAGACTTGGACGTTCGTGAGCCCGAAACGGATACCAAAAGATCAAGAAGGACCCAAGAGTAAATACATACTATTTTTCACAATGTCTCTTCCAAACAGGCTCAATATCTAACCAAAATAGACAGAGCAAAAAAGACACATTAGATACAGAGAGAATAGAAAACAGAAATCTCAACCTGTAAAACAGACCTCAGACTTATAGAACATATGGTAATCGACCTAAGACTGGAGCATCTCATAAACATACATCCGTGTAACTCTCAAGTTAGATATACCTAAGGTTAGGTGGTAGGATGAGATATAATCTCACCATGAGTGTTGAGAGATGATTTTGGGATACCACCTGACAGTCTGACTTTTGTACTTCTTACCTCTCTTTGAATGTTTTCAACTCCATAGAAAGTTCCTACAGCCCTTTTTGAGAGTCCATTAAATGGAGATTTTTGATAATTAAGTCTAAGACCTCTATAAATTGGTTCCAGAGGATTTACTGATATAGTTCTCCACCTTCCAGACTTAGATCTACCAGTCTTGTTCTCATAGACACTGGGAAACTGTGTTTTTGTGGTGTAGTTTGCACCATGAGAATAAAGACGGTCCCTGTAAAGATTCTGAAATGAGTGATCATTAAACATCTTTTTATGAGAGTTCTGGTTTAATGTGGGAGTGAAATCCATTGTTGATGTCGTTAGATGATTAACTTGGTTGACGGTAAATATAAGAAGATTTTGAAGATCGGTATCTGTTTCTTCCTATCAAAACAATGTTTAGCACTATGATTCCTTTTCCCATATAAGGAACAATTTCGTGGAAGAGAATTGTTGAAAGGCATCTGTTTCAAACTCATGTCCTGTTTGGAAGCCTGCCGTCTATTTTCTGCAAGAAATTCCTTTGATGAGTTTTTCTTTATGACAGGCAACTCACATTGGGAACCAACCCGTGATATAGAATAATTTCTCACTACAGTGTTTTCCTTAGTTAAGGAGATCGCCTGTTGTTGGGCACGGTGAAGAGATGCAGCAATGTTCTCTGTTTCAACACGAAGGTTGTTAAGATTTGATGAATGTGTCTCAATCAAACGTTTTTCTCTAATTGTCCCTTCTTTAACAGTATTCTCAAGGATACTAATCTTCTCTTGTTGAAGCATATTTTCCTGAATGAGTTTTTTAATATTGTTAGAGAAGGACTCATTGATTTTGTAGAGTTCACATTCTCGACCAAGAGACTTTTCAAATTCATCCAAGAGTTGAGCATGATTGCGAAAGTCAATCGTCTCAATTGGCTTATCTTTATTTCTGGTGACCTTCCTTTCTACTTCTGACATTCTGTTAAATGTCTCGTTTCTTTCTCGGGATTCGGAAGAATCAACTATGGAGTTATCCTTTGAGGAAGGACCAAGACATTTAACATAGTTAGAACTATTGGAAGACATAGACTATGCGTAGATAGGAGATACTACTTTGTCCACAGAATCATATTGCTACAAACATAGACTTTTGAGGTCTTGAACATGTTTGCCTGCTCTGATACCAATTGAAAAAGCGGGGGGTATAACAACCTCACCCAATATTTCGATTAGAAATCTGTATGGACTAACTCTAATATACTTTTAAGAGAATCACTAGATAGTCAGACTCAATCTTAATAAAAAGTATATCAAAGAGTTATTATCTCGATCTCTCGATTTGATCTATACTCAAACAAATAGAAATCTGCGAGTCATTATCAAATACAAGAGAGATAACTTGGATGGTACCAAAGACCAATATCCAAGTGTCAATCAATTTAAATCAACAACTAAAGGTTGGATGTTCTAATTGATTGATCTTAACGCACAACCTGTGATATTTCAATTATATAACAAAATATAATGTGGAATAGAAATAACACAGACACCAGAAATTTTGTCAACGAGGAAACCGCAAATGCAGAAAAACCCCGGGACCTAGTCCAGATTGAACACCACACTGTATTAAGCCGCTACAGACACTATCCTACTACAAACTAACTTCGATCTGGACTGTAGTTGAACCCCAATCAATCTCACACTGATTCAAGGTACAGCTACGCTCCTTACGTCTCTGATCCCAGCAGGATACTACGCACTTGATTCCCTTAGCTGATCTCACCCACAACCAAGAGTTGATACGACCCAAAGTCGAAAACTTTAGTAAACAAATCTGTATCACACAGAAAATTCTACGATAATAGATAAATATGTCTCCCACATATAAACCTAAGAGTTTTGTTCCGTCTTTTCATAAAATCAAGGTGAACAAAAACCAATCGATAACCCGGACTGATATTCCCGAAGAACAGCCTAGAATTATCAATCACCTCACAATAATATAAATTGTATGGTAGAGAAACTAGATATTGCGTAATCAGAAACGATGAGACGAAGATGTTTGTGATTTCTTTTTATCTTGCCCTAGCGGAGATATAATCTCAAGTCAATTATTCAATTGAAATCGTACGATAGAAAATGGCAAGATCAGATCGCTCAGCTAAAAGCGAAGTAGTTTCGTCTGGCTTCACAATCCCAATGAACTCTTTCAGTCGTTAACCTACAGGGTCTCGAGAAGAAACCTAAGGTTAAAGGAGAACCGACTCTAGCAAAACCAACTAGTATCACACAGGAGGCGTGGGGATTTGTTTTTCCAGTTGCTAGATGTCTCCTTTATATAGTTTTCGAATCAGGGTTTGCAATCTAAGTTACCTTAGTAACAAAGTATTCAATATTCACTGTTAGATTAAAAACCTGATTTAACCAAGCTAATATCTTTCAACCGTTAGATCGAAACTTAGCTTGTCACACACAAATGAAATGTATTTCATTTAGGTTTGAGTAACCGTACCTAAACGTGTACACTTAGTTGGTTCCCAAATAGTTAACCAATGGTTAGTCATATGAGAACTTTCATATTAATCGTATTCATCTTTTTCACAACTAGTTCAAATGACTTCAAAAGAACTAGTTGAAGAGTTGTTCATTTGCTTAGGTCTTTATGAATAGACACAATTGAAACAAAATTGGTTTGATTCATTTGACTCAATTCATGAACAATATAGCCACGGTTTGCAAATATTACATTCCTTATTGTTTAAGTTCATGAACTTCCGATTTGAGAAATATAACCAACTTGGGTACGTGTAGGGGTACGTGTACCATAGCTACCGGGTTTGAGCTTACAAACTCAGCAGAAATTTTCGGTCGAAAGCTTCCATGGGTACGCGTACGGGTAGGTGTACCTAAGGTGACTGGTTTAACAGTTTGCAAACTTACAAACTCAGTAGAAATTTTCGGTTCGAAAACTTCCGGTAGTACGCGTACCCAACCTGTCTCCTTCAGCAATACCGTATGCACACATATGCTCACACTTGGTTTCCGGCACATGGATTTATACACTAATGTGCAAACACAGTATATATGCTTATATCCATAGTTGGTTACATAATCTCAACTCTACATTTCAATCATTGAAACATTTTTCTATAATGTTATAACAGTCGTTATTCACAACTATCGTCATCGAAGCTATTTTCAAGATTGAAACGTCATCATGACTTTCGTCACAGGTTAAGATGAAAAGTGGTTAAAGAGAAATCTTACCAACACATATTCCGAGAAAAAGATAGGAGAGTAAACTCGGCTCTAAATAGCAAATGTGTATGTATGAAAACTATCATACTTATACGACTTTGTCTCAAGAATAAGAGATAGAGAGGTAGAATTTTGAGTGATAGATAAGTTCAAGTCTCCACATATCTTTTAGTCGGATATGAAGTTCCACTGGTTCCTTGAGTAGTTCTTCGTCTTCGTAAGATGATCGTCATGGATTCTGGAGCTCAACTACACTTAACTGTCCTAGTCCGAGACTTAGCTATAAGTAGTCTCGAAATCAACACATATAGTTTTGACAACTAAACTTGACAAACATGCTTGAGATAGCAACGCATGCGAGTTCGACCGAGCAATGCTCTAACAATAATTATTTTCATTTACAAACCTTATCCTTATCCATTAACAATTTTTTTTCTTATTTCAAAGCCACTAGCACCACCACCATTTCACCACTACCAGCACTGCCACCACCACCAATCCACTACCACCATTTACTAAATATAACCACAACTAATATTTCAACACCGCCACTAATATTTCACCACCACCACCACCATTATCACTGTTGTCACCATTGCTGCCGCTGTTTCCACCACCGCCGTCGTCGTCAAAATTTGGCGTCAACAACCGAAGTTGATCCAAAAAATAAAAGTTCAAAAATAACTTTACTAATATATATTCCAGTTCTTTTATTGTATCAACAGTCAAAGTTGATCCCTTTAAGTGGATCAACAATGGAGTTGATCCACAAAAAATGAGATCAACATATTTATATAAGTATGTTTCCTGTAAAAACCAATAAACCTGAAACCTGCAAACTGACATATCCTTAAGAAACACAAGAATAACATTCATAAAAACAAATCAGAACGTATGTCGGTTCAAAACATAACAACTCCTACCCAAAAAAGCATAAAAAAAGAAACATCCAACAAGTATGAAACCTAATCGTTAATTCCTTTCATGCTAGAGCAGTGAATCTCAAATCCAAATTGTTATCTGACAATTGCAAAATATAACCTCTGGAACAACCATCTATGGCCCGCAATAACCAAAGTTTGATACAAAGTGATATATATGAATGAGTGAATTCGGCGTGAGTCGAACACGCATCATCTGACGTGGAATCAGTCATGCTACCATTGCACCACAAATTCAACATTTTGAAGAATTTACATCTATAAAAATCAAAGCATTTAAACTACATGCATAATTATACTAATCCAAGGAAATGTTGTCAACAACAATAGTTGATCCCATAAAAATTGAGTAAACAACAGGAGTTGATCCCATAAATTATTAATATCATGCATTGTTGGTGATTTCAGTACCTGATACATACATAATCCCCAAATGTAGTAGTTCCCAAATCTGCTCCTGAAGCCAAAATAGTTGCAAAATAAGTCAATCTCCATTGTTGATGGCACATCCCAACAAAAGCCACCAGCAGCACCTTCACAACCACCACTACCACACCCATCAACTAACACTTTCAAAAACCACAAAAAAAGAAATCCATAAGCACACTAGTCTTTATAATGTTGTTGTAAGAGAGGCAATACACAATATGAAGAGCATTTTAGGTACTCGTACTATAAAGTATCTAATTTTTTTAACAAGCATGACTATAATAATGATGTCAATAATATGAATTGATTCATAAATTAAATCAACAATAATAGTTGATCCCATAAAAATGGTGTCAACAACAGGAGTTGATCCCATAAGTGGTGTCAACAATAGTAGTTGATCCCTTAAAAAAATACGCCGCCACCCTCACTACTACAATAAAAACCACCACCATCAACTGCAATGCAACAAACAACCACCACCACCACTGTAATAACACCTTCCACCACCATAACAACAACAACACCAATACCCAATGCTTCTATCACCATCATCACCACCAACCTCACTAGTACAAACTCGTTTGTTTGTTTCAGAAATGAATTACAATCAAGAGCTCAATTAAAATCGAAATAAACAAAGAAATCATGTTGAATCAACACCAAAAAAATCAAAACCAAGATCAAATTTAGGCTACTACTTAGAATGACAGTAAGAGATCAAACTTATCTTTTAATTTGTTTATGATGATTGAATCTTCAGATTCACTTATTGATGAAGATTTTCATCGTCTCTTCCCAATCGATACACATCGTTGTCATCGATTTCTGGTTCTTCAAATTTTAAATCAACTTAAATCGGAATGAATCTGATGTTTTTAATGACCAAGATTAGGATTAGAAAATTAGGTTCTTTCTGATTCGTCACCATATTGAATTTTTTGCGGCTTAAAAGTGGAAAATCTATCTACAATTAATTTAAGAGGTGGTGGTGCAGATGGTGGATTCAATTTAGTCACAGCGGAAGAAACTGACTTGGGTGAAAATCGATCTAATTAATTGATTAGGAAGTAGAGAGAATATGTGATGGTTGTGAGGATAGAGATGGTGGCGCTAATGGTGTTGGTTGCGGTGGTGGCGTAAGAGATGATGGTGGTACTCTGGTAGCAGCGATGTAGAAGTGAAGAGATTGCAGCTTTGGTGACGGCGGAGGAGGTAGATGGAGGGAAAAGACTCAGATCTGGAAAGAAAATAATGAAAGTGATTTTGTGTGAGGTGGGTAAATATGGAAACAAAAAAGTTATTTATGGACCCCTGATGGGTCTATAGATGGAGAGGGGTATTTTTATTGTCTCGTAAGGATATTTGTGAAACCCATAATAAGGAGGGGCAATTATATAATTCCCACTTTAATTAATCATAAATTTAGTTGCTAGGCATTGGAAGTTATGTAGCCTTTAATTCAGTCACGAAAATGAGATGAGCTAAATTTATTACCCAATTAAGGTTGGTAATATACATAGGTTTTCTTTTTATTCGAAAATTTATTTACTGAATTAAGAAGGAAAAACAACTATCTTTCCATAAATCCAGCCATGTATGTTAGGTGGAAAATTTTGAGAGTACTGGAAATCAGACCTCAACTGTCTAGCCTTTTTTGCAATTCTATCTGCTACTCCATTGGAAATTCTCTTAATAGATAAACATTTCCAATGCCTAATCTTACTCAACAGAAATCTAATATCTAATACTAGTGACTGGGTTTTCCAGTGAACATAAAAAACAAACTCATTTATTGACTTAACTAAGGACTCATTATCAGATTCAAAGATGATGTTGTCTTGACTGTTTGCAGTTGCCCAGATTGCAACATCTTTCATTGCCCTGCATTCCAATTCTTCAACTACAATTCCATTCATCATTCCTCCATTATAGTAGCTTCCTTGTAAACCAAAACATGTACCTGAGTCTCATGTGTGTTGTTGTTTTGGATATCTCTAGCTGTGACTATGTTGGTTTCCTGAGTGTCTCCAAGTTTTCCATTACCATTTTCTACATGATCAAAATCAAGAGTTGCTGGAAGATCATGTCTCTGTCTTTTTCCCAGCCTTTCACCTTCATCTGCATCCTTTATGGCTCCTCTTGAGAATTAAAAATCTGGTTCGCAACATACCCATCCTTTGGAGGAACAAAACTGGAACCCTTCCTAACAGTCTTCTGAGTGAAATTTGGTACTTGATCACCTCCTCTTGCAATTACAATCTTCTTTCTTTCACCCTTTTTCAATTCCCCAAATAAATGAGGCTTAGCATGTGTGACGCCCCAACCTAACCACCTGCTTAGCTAATAGGATTACAGCCTAATTGAAGCATCAAATCTAAATTATCGAATTTAATAATCATAATTACATAAACTATGACAACGCTAACCCAATACTATGATATCCATAATAAAAGTATCTCGAATGGTATAAATATGATAGTGTGTTGTTTTCATAATAAAGAAATAATACATATAATAATAGATACACATCTTTGTATCAATAACTCCAAGCTATGAAAACGAATGTCTTCACGTACACCATCTCTTCTGGAAATTGAAACTGAAGTGGAAACAAGTGAGCACATCGTCCCAAAGGGGTGCTCAGTGGAAACATATAACTCTCAAGTAATCACTAACAAACTTTAAAGCGGTAAACAACTTAAGTACAACAACGTAGGAAAAACAATTAACATAACATACACCAAACACCGATCACAACATCGAGAATATGAAATAAATAAAAAAAGACATAATGAAATCGCATGCTACACTTTCTACAAACAATCAAACATAACATGCACTTGCGTAATTTCCCCGGATAGAATATTGTATGTACAGTATCGCACATCTCGCACTACTAAAAGCAATATAAAATACGTAAATGAATATCGCACATCTCACGCTACTAATAATATCGCACATCTCGCACTACTTAAATTAGAAAGGATCTGTGGGGATACACAGGCACTCCTCGCGGGGAAATTAAACAATGCATATCACTTCTCATACTCATCCAATTGTACAACAAACATGCTCACAGATAGTAAAGACACATCATACTCGCAGTTTAAATATAAACTTAATGATTACAAAAAGGTTACAAGAGTTCCCACCTGATTGATGACAAGCCACTCCTACCTCGAGATCCTCAATCCACTGGTTCATCTTTTGAATCGATCGTTGTTATTGAAGACCAACCTTTTCCATGATTTCCAGAACTCTATCAATAGCAGAACTATCACCTTCTCCTTTAATTCTTCAAGCTACCAAGCTTCAGATGGATTGTTCAGACAAAAACACGCTCAAAACTTCGAAATCGAAATCAACAGGGAGGAGAAGAGGAGAAACAGAAAAGAAGAAGAAGAAGAAGAAGAAGAAAGAAGAAGAAAGAAAAGATAAGAAGAAAGTCTTCTCGACTTGGTCTTGATAAGGTCGACCGAAATTGCTAAAGGCACCCGTCCAAACGATAAGGGCATCCAGGCGGTTTAAAGCAAAATGACTAATTCGTATTTCATAAAAATCTGATGATTCCTTCTTCGTCCGACATCTGATTGACACGTTCGAGCAGTCCATTTCACTGAACTTTTGAGATCTATTCGATGCCACTAGTTTCGTATCTAAATCGTTGTTAGATTAATTTCTATTAATTAAGATATATATTAACTAATCGCGTCATTAGCGACTAAATCGTATATTGACTGGTCTAATAGCGTTGACGATCTTGAGGGTCCTTACATTCTCCCCACCTTATACATTTTTGTCCTCGAAAATCGAAATATCCTTCTGGTCTTCATAAACTCCCCACCTTAAAGAAAAAACACTATCTTTCGACTAACTGCAAGTACTGCTCATACTTACAAACGCGCGAAAATCAACTCATCTTAAATGAGTTCAAAGCAACATGTAATGAAACACAAATCTAGAAGGCTTTCTACAACTAAGATCTGGAATTTGTGGCTCTAGGTTCAGTACATTAATTTCTATTCCAATAGATTACTGGTTCAAAGTACATTAGAAGCTATTCTATGGTAAAGTTTCTATTTGAATTTATAATTTATCAATTAAAATTATCAACATCAGTTATACCAATTTAAGCACTAACAGATAAATAAGTCTAAGTTCTTAACACTAATTTTCTATCTCAATAAATTAATGGTTCTACGTATGAGTAAAGGTACTCAATAAGTTTCTACATGACATCCGAGATCTATCAAATATGTTTATATCACTGTTTTTCTAGTATTAGATTGTCTACATGTTCATAAATATTAGACTAATTATTATTTAATCTATATTAGCATCGCAAAACATAAAGTAATTGGTTTACCCTACAATTTTTAGTTCATTACACGTGCACACAACCAAACAAACAAATCAATCAACCAAATAAATATTTTAGCTATTGATAGCTTTTAGTGATTAATATTTATCTCACAGCCCAATCTAGTTCTAAACTAATTTAGTTCACCAACTGACACTATCTATAAACCATTGTTTCCCATTAAGATCTAATAGTGAGCTCTGATACCAACTTGTGACGCCCCAACCTAACCACCTGCTTAGCTAATAGGATTACAACCTAATTGAAGCATCAAATCCAAATTATCGAATTTAATAATCATATTACATAAACTATGACAACGCTAACCCAACACTCTGATATTCATAATGAAAGTATCTCGAATGGTATAAATATGATAGTGTGTTGTTTTCATAATAAAGAAATAATACATATAATAATAGATACACATATTTGTATCAATAACTCTAAGTTATGAAAACGAATGTCTTCACGTACACCATCTCTTCTGGAAACTGAAACTGAAGTGGAAACAAGTGAGCACATCGTCCCAAAGGGTGCTCAGTGGAAACATATAACTCTCAAGTAATCACTAACAAACTCTAAAGCGATAAACAATTTAAGTACAACAATGTAGGAAAAACAATTAACATAACATACACCAAACACCAAATCACAACATCGAGAATATGAAATCAAGAAGAAAAGACATAATGAAATCGCATGATACACTTTATACAAACAATCAAACATAACATGCACTTGCGTAATTTTCCCAGATAGAATATTGTATATATAGTACCGCACATCTCGCACTACTAAAGGCAATATAAAATACGTAAATGAATATAGCACATCTCGCGCTACTAATAATATCGCACATATCGTACTACTTAACTTAGCAAGGATATGTGGGGATACACAAGCACTCCTCGCGGGGAAATTAAACAACATATATCACATCTCATACTCATACAATTGTACAACAAACATGCTCACAGATAGTAAAGTCACATCATACTCGCAGTTTAAATATAAACTTAATGATTACAAAAAGGTTACGAGAGTTCCCACCTGATTGATGACAAGCCACTCCTACCTAGATATCCTCAATCCACTGGTTCATCTTTTGAATCGATCGTTGTTATTAAAGACCAACCTTCTCCCTGATTTCCAGAACTCTATCAGCAACGTAACTATCACCTTCTCCTTTAATTCGTCAAGCTAACAAGCTTCAGATGGATTGTTCAGAGAAAAACACTCTCAAAACTTCGAAATCGAAATCAACAGGGAGGAGAAGAGGAGAAACAGAGAAGAAGAAGAAGAAGAAGAAGAAGAAGAAAGAAGAAGAAAGAAAAGATAAGAAGAAAATCTTCTCGACTTGGTCTTGATAAGGCCGACCGAAATTTCTAAAGGCACCCGTCCACACGATAAGGGAAGCCAGGCGGTTTAAAGCAAAATGACTAATTCGTCTTTCATAAAAATCTGATGATTCCTTCTTCGTCTGGCATCCGATTGACACGTTCGAGCAGTCCATTTCGCTGAACTTTTGAGATCTATTCGATGCTACTAGTTTCGTATTTAAATCGTTGTTAGATTGATTTCTATTAATTAAGATATATATTAACTAATCGCGTCATTAGCGGCTAAATTGTATCTTGACTGGTCTAATAGCGTTGAAAAGCTTGAGGGTCCTTACATCATGAGCCTTAGCCAAATAGTCAGTAGCAGCTTTCCATGCCCCTTTAGTATGATTTATAATGAAGCAGTTGGGACAAATTTTGTGTGGCTGCTTTTCATAAAGAAAAACTTGGTCCACCTGGTAGACCCTGCATTAGTAATATCCATGAATCCTCTTCTTAAAGGATAATCCAGATTGACTTGCACACAAACCTTTACATGCACTCCTTCAATTGGAACAACATCTTCAGGCTGGATAGCCAAAACTTCACCCATAATGTTACCAATTTTGGTTATAGCTTTGACATTCATACGCTCAGGAAGGATTTTTTTGACTTGTATCCAAAAACGTTGAGTACCCCAGTTCAATTCTTGATAGATCACTATGGAGTTGTAATAAAGAAGATTTATCAAATACCCATTGATACTCCAAGGGCGAGAATCAAAAAATTTCTTCTTCATTTCCTCATCCTTGAAACGAAATTCAAAGATATTATCTTCCAATTCAAAAGCCTTGACATCACCTAATGGAATAAAATCCCAAACGAAACCCAAAAATTTCTCCACAGTTTTGATACCCATTTTGCCTTCAACGAATTTTTTTTCCAATCAGACTGAATTCTTCATCTGCATCTTTTCCTTCAACATTATCAGATTGATGATAAATGACCTCTTCCACATCTCCAAGATCCAAAGCTGCTTGCATAAACTTCAAAGCAAGATTTGACATATTACTAGAACTGCCTTCTGCCATTTGAATAATGAAATTCTTTCGATGATTACAAGAAAGAAGTTTGAGTTGTTTAACACCAAAACTTAGTTGATATTTATAATTCTTCAACCCTAAAAAACTTAGGGAGGACATCGAATTGAAAAAGATATCCTGCCTAATATCCTGTAATTGGATAGAGATAATTGACTGAGTATTTCTTTCCATTAAAGAGTCTGTTGCAGAAAAGGAAAGAGGATAGTTGTATAAGATTCCGATAAAAACCAGAGTAATTAATGGAACTGACTTGTAACGGAATTTTTGAAATTTGAATTTGACACGGTCGCAGTATCTATCAAACCACTGAGTTATAGCTGTAAACCGGTTGAGAAGAACTTCTAGTGAATCAAAAATGGAAAACTTGATGAACACAATAGCTTCAAAAAGAAACAGGATAACTTTCGCAAACGCCTCATTCACAACTGTAAACATGGTAAACACCATTTGAGATATCTCTAACTGCAAACACAAAAAAGAAAAGGTGAAATTAGTTGGTCATATCAGAAGTGGAAAATAGTTAATCAAAATACCAAAACAATGAGAAAAAACAATCAAAGGAAAGTAGAAGATGAATTTAGAATGTAAATCATAAAAGAAAATTCATAAATCCGAAAGAGAAAGTAAAAAAAAAAAACTGAGTCAACTCGGTTTTCTCGATCCTCAGAGCCATATACATAGGTTATACCCTGAGATTCCAATGGGGAAACTAATCTACCTATATCTCAAATCATCCTCATTTAGGACTGATAACATAGAATCATAAATGGTAAAAATCTCACATAGCACGATATTGCATGGCATATATTAGGACGGGTTAAAGTGTACCTCGTGTTGTGTCAAAAAATTAGTCGTGTTTTGTCGAGTGTACCTTGTGTAGTTGGAGGCCTCAGATAATATGCCTAGACCCTCAAATTAGGAAGGCAAATTAGTTGTATTATAATTATCCCCAACTAATTTTTTTAGCTGCGTCACTGTTAATATAGGGGTAAATTTTGTGTGCGAGTGTAACGGTGCTAAAGCTAAATCTTGTGGGGGATATTTGGTTCTTAACACTGACACTGGACTGGATGATGTTCTGAAGTTGTTGGATAAATCTATGAGTTCCACTGGACATGTCAACTGTGGTTCATGACGGATCATTTTTGAATTTGGCATATGAGATGTGGCACGCGCACAAAACTTAGATGTCTAGCCCTTATCCTTGAGTAATGGCAGCAGAAATCAAATCCTATGCAAAGTCAAAATCAGATTTGAACCTCAATGGCGTAAATGCATTCCCCCTCTTCTCTCTCCTAAGCAAATTTCAGAAAAATGCAGAAAAAAACCTCCTTTACCAACGAAAATCCTAAGTCAACAATCAGAAAATCATCGAGGCTTGTTCAACGGAAGATTTCTCCAAATCAAGAACCCGAACTTACTAACAGTCAGGTGTGTACTTCTTTATCCAAGAAACGCCGTCTTATTTCTTCCTCTACTCCTAGTTCAGTCAGTACTAAAGTTAATTTCAAGAAAACCCAGAAAAAAATAAACCCTAGAAATGATTCAGTAAAATTAGTTGATGGTTCACCAAATTCTGATAATGGGTTTAGAAACTCATCCAGAAATATTGATGGGGTCCAGGAATTTCAGAGTTATAGACGATCTCTTAGGTTTACAGGTGAAGAGGTCTCTGTGGTGGATAATAAGAAGAGGGGTTTGGGGGAAATTGAAATTAGGTCTGGGGTTTTAGGGGAAACCGAAGTGGTTGTCAACTCGATGGAGGAAGGAGTAGAGAAGGAGAAGGGAAATGATAATGGGGGTGTTGGAGAAACTCCGCAAAAGAGGAAATGTGTTAGGGGTGGTAAGGAAAACTTTGATTCTCCCAAAGTCCAAAAGCGAAATAATGGAACTTGTTTAAGGTCTCCATTTAGTTCGTTAGAGAACATTTATGGAAAGACAAGTGACGAAGAGAGTGATGAGAAGAAATTAGTCAAGTCTGCGAAATCGAGGACTGAAAGGGTTGATAAGGTTGAGGAATTTCAAAGTATCAGACGGTCCTCCAGGATTTCCAATGTGGAAAGTAAGAGTTCTGAAAAGGTAGAGAAGAAATCTGTTAAGTCTGCCAGGGTTGATGAGGTTGAGAAAGTTCTAGGCAACAGACGGTCATCAAGGATCTCTAGTTTGGATGTATTTGATGAGAGTTCTGAGAAGATAGGTAAGAGAATGGTTAAGTCTGCGAGGACGGAAAGGGTTGATAAGGTAGAAAAAGTTCAAGGTAGCAGACAATCGACAAGGATTTCTAGTTTGGATATTGTGCATGTTTATGCTTCAAATGAATCTTCGGGTAGTGAAGTATCCCCAGCTGTGGTGTCGAATGTGGCGTCCGAGGAGAAGGTAGAGAGAAAATTAGTTAAATCTGTGAAATCGAAGACTGAAAGGGTTGAAGAAGTTCAAGGTATGAGACGATCGTCGAGGATTACTAATTTGGGAAGTACCCATGTGCATGTTTCGAATGAATGTTCAGATACCGATGTTTCCCCAGGTGGGATGCGGAATGTGGACAGCAAAGAGAAGAGAATTGTGGAGGATGGCAGAGTCAATGAGAAGAATCCTCCTGCCGAGGGAAAATTTGATGTACATGGGTGGACGAAAGATCAAACTGCGGCCTTGGAGAGAGCTTATTTTGCTGCAAAGCCCTCAACAAATTTCTGGAAGAAGGTTTCGAAAATGGTATGTGCTACTCGTTTGAAATTTTTACATTGTCACTTTGTTCTCTTGGTTTCATGTTATTATACTTTCTTTTCAGTTGTCTATATCAAATGAAATGCAGAACATTTATGTTTAGGATTTTTTCTAGAAAAGTGCACTATTTATAACTACTTTAGTGTTCGCCAAAGATTCTATAGAATAGCTGAAGTATTCTTAACTATAAAGCATAATGCAATATCGAATAGAATTAGAACAAATCAACATAGCTTAATACATTGATCATCCATTTTCTATCATTCGATGATAGCATGTCAAGAAAATGATTTAAGGTATGGATCCATTCAGCATTTCTGGCTTGATGACGTAATTTCGATTCGTGGCCATTTCAAGTACTTGATCTGAAGCCACGAAAGATTTGCCACTTGATGATGATTAAAATTAAATTGGTGATGTTCTGGATCAACGCAAAATTAGCCTGATAGGAAACAGTACAGAAGGTTTGTTTGAGTTATATTCACTCAAGTTGCTTGAAACATCATCAAAATTCTTTACTAGATTCTGCAAAAATGTAGGATCGATCGTCTATATACCTTCAGGCAAACTGGTGATCCCAGTTTAAACTCCTCTCGACCATCATCATCAAACTCAATATCTTTAAATTCAAACTTAAAACCTTCAACATCGAACTCAAAATCTTCATCATCGTCAACAACAACAAAATCAAACCCAGATTCAGAATCAAGAAATTCGAAGGTGACATAGTCAGCAGCAGCAGCCTCAACAATTTCCAGTTTATAACATAAACAAGAATGCTTTTATAGATGCAGTATAACCTGGGAGGCTAACTTGATGATGACTGCAAATTCAAACTGGAGATGTTTGGGATGGAAACAAAAATAGCCTGTTTTAGGAAACTGTAGAGAAGGTTTATTTGAGTTATGTTCACCCAGGATATTTGAAAGGTCATGAAACTTTCCTACTTGTTTCTGCCAAAGGTCTAGGATGAATTGTAGCTATTTCCTTCAGGCAAGCTGTTTGTTGCAATTTATACTAACCCTGCTTGAAGACAATTGTGGTTGATATGTTCTAAACGTGCAGAGCATGACGTCGGAGGTTTTTGTTTTTTTCCCTTTTTACAACAACCAGTCATTACTCATGATTACTCGTTATAGTAAACTTGTGGGCCTTTATTTGATTTGTTATTAGCTAAGTTATGTATTAATAAAAAAAATTTACATCTCCTTCATACTATACTCCTCGATCTACTGATACTACAAACATATAGATAGCAAGCATATATGTCCAGTGTTGATCCAATGTAATAATTAAGTGAAAAAGGAGAGTTTTTGCGCTATTATTGTATGAGAAATCTGATCATGTCAAGCCAGTATCAAGACAATAGCACATGAGTTGCAAACTACATTTACTGGATAGGTTGAAGGTTCGTAGCCTGCAAATCCCAGTCTTATCCTGGTGACCTACGGCCCAATGTGAAGATCCAACAACCTTGATCATCTGTATGAAAGTAGATGGGCACTTAATGTTACTAAGTCCCTATATGTTAGAAGTAGTAGAACCTTATATATGTAAGGGTAGTTTTGTATCAGCTGTGGAGTGTGGACAAAGTTTCAGAAGACCCAAAAGAGTTACGATCATGATTGTGGTACTGTTAAGATAACAGTGTGTTATTGAATTTGGATTCCTTTTTTGTTCCTGATCAGTTTATGAAAGTTTAGGAGTTTATTCTTTGTGGTATATTCTATTTTACATTCTATTTTATTTCTAGTAAACATTATGAGGTTTATGTGCATTTTATTAAGCTTTACACTTGCCAGTCTTGTTTTACTAGGAAAACTGTTGAGATTCTCATACGGTCAATATTGGTTTTCAGGTGCCTGGAAAGACTGCTCAGGATTGCTTTAATAAAATTCACTCTGACCTGGTTACTCCACCTCAAGTCCAGCCTCGTTCGAGGGCAAAGAAAGCAATCTCATCTCCCTTGAGTCATTTCTCACTATCTGGAAGTAAGCTTCTTGAACCAACTTTGAATGTTAGGTGGCCAAAGGGCAACAAACAGAAAAAGCTTCGTGCTCAGAAAACCTTAAGGCATTTAGTACAGAAACGTTCTATGGTGGACCAAGGTTACGAAGCAGATTTATTCTCAGTTCTTGAACCCATTACGAATGCACCTAGTCAAGATTTATCGCAAACTGAATTACTCTCAACCCCTGAAAGCAAATCTAATAAAAAGGGCTATATTCAAGAGTGCCATGAGAATTCATCTGTTCAGAAGAAGAAGCCCTTGTCCAGATTTAGAAACTCATGTGAAACAGCTCTTGTCAGTCCCCCAGTTTTGAAGCAGGTAAAAAACAGGGCATTGCACGAAAAGTATATCGATCGGTTACACTGTAGAGGCGCTAGGAGAACAGCAGGGCCTACAAAGTGCAAAGTTGCCAAAGAAGATAGGAAGGAAAGCACTGCAAAGAAAATCGATGACATAACTGTTGCAAGGAATGCACTATTTTTTGAAGCAAACGATATGATTAGCAAATTTAAAGAGGCACAAGCTAACGTTGTGAGTGATAATGACGATTCCCAGGACGATGGTGACTGTGATGGTGAAGATGATGAAGATTGCGAACGTGAGGATGTTTTTAGTGTAGCGTTTTGATCCATCCTTTTGTAGCAAAGCCAATTGTGAATTTCTGATTCATCAATTCATAGCAGAGGCTTGTGACGTAGGAATTTCACATTTGTGTGAAGGAGGAAACGAGGAGGATTCATTTTGTCTTCTTGAATTACATTAGCTATTTGGGGTTTTAGCTTTTGACACTTAAATAGGTACTGCAGTATGCTAGCAACTCATTTCTCGGAAATAGTAGTTGATGTTGACAACGATGTAAATATATTGAATTCAGTAAGATAAATGAAAACTCTGTTGTTTCCCAGTTCTCTGAGATTATCACTTACTTGAGTAGAACTATTATTTCATTCTTTTGAGTTTTGTCAGCATAATTATATATTTTTTTAAATGCAATCGTAATTGAAGAGGTGTTTTCAGTTACAGGTACTAAAAGTGGAAAAGATGGCACCATACATGTCTCTCCAAAATGTTAATAGCGCAGGTATGAAGAAATCGACTTATTGAAACTTCTTTGGACAAATAAAACGAAGGTTTGTTGCTGACTATTATCTAGCCTAACGCTGCTTATTCCAATAAAAGATTATCATAACCTCAATACAGGCGTACTTGCCAGTACACTCTCCTAACAACATTTTCCTCCATAGCCTGCATTTCTGATCAAAATTTGCTTTATCTCGCCAGTGCTTATCAACAGCCTGTGCTCAAGTACCTAAATAAAAGTGATTATCAGTGGTCCTGAAAACACTGCAGCCAAAGGATTGAACAATGAGCGAATACACAGTTAGACAATAGGTAGATAAATCTAATACCTCTGAACAAGAAGCTTGCATTGAAAATTCATTGAAACTACTTGTAACACACTGTTGAATCTCAAGTCCTAGTGTTTCGATGGCTGTTACTGTCGAAAGCAGCAATCCTGGCTTGCCTGCACAGCAGACCTCGACCCTGGTATCGTTTCTTCTTCGTTCTACATGGAACTGCAGTAACTTTGATTTAGAAGTCTCTAAATGTTAACCAGAATTCCATGTGATGGCTTAAGAGCTAGTTACATTAGACCAAGAAAACAGCAACTATACCTTTGGCGAGTTTATAATTTCATTTTGTTTTAGGTCCTTGAATATCCCCATTCGGCTCAACTGATCTGAACCCACTTCAGTCTCGTTTTGTAGATTCTTGATTTTCTCCAGGAGCTCTTTCATATACTCAATTGTGTCTCCAACAATAGATGTCCTGTCCATCTATTGACAACCCCATTGTGATAAAAAAAAAAAAAAGCAAGTGTTCATGAGAATGGAAAACGAAGAAACAAACATTCAAGATAGAATAAATATTCTCCACATCAACATGTAACCACTCATTAAAAACTCACATAACAATAAAATGAAGCTCATGCAATGATTGTTTACCTTGCTTATCTTAGGAACTACCGACCGAAGCATCGAAAGACGGTCATTTAACCGCTTTCTTCTTCGTCTTTCTGCCATTAGATTCTTAGACGGTTGTCCCTCAATCTTCTTCACACGGCTCTTTCTCTCTTTACATAAATTCTTATTGAGCTTGATTGGAATTTCAGTTGGTGGGAATACTTCCACTTTGCTTTGTTTCTCACCCAGTATATTCCGGAGATCATCTGCAAACAGTTGAGATTCCACATTGCCCATTACTAGTCCATTATCTTGTGTACTTGGAAATGGTAATGTCCCGTGTTTCAAATACGATGTATCAACAACCGTCGACTGTGTTGATAATTCCTCTTCAAACGGGTAGTAACCTTCATTGAATCCATAACTAAAACCAGGTTCTTCAGTTGGTATTGGAAATCCTTTGATAGAAGAAATTGCTGAACTTGGGTACTCGCTAAAATAACTGAAACTAGCAGACCCATCATGTGTAAACTGATGAGTATCATTTATTCCAGTAGGAAATGTTTGCAATGTCTCCCTTCTTAGCTCTAGTAACTCTTCCAAGAACCCATTCTCATTTAGCTCCATCACTCTCTCTTTCTCTGAAGACTATCAAAGTTACACCTATGAGTTAGCTGAAGAAGTTAAGTGTAAGTGAGTGTATAAGAAAATAGAGAGAGCCCATACTAGTATCTGGATGAGCTTGAAAATGGAATCCATATCTACTGTTTCTCTGTCCACTGTGGGTCTGCGTGTGGTTTTCAGGTCATTTTCACAGAAACTTGAAATCCAACCAATATTTGAAATATTTTAGTTGTCAC
The DNA here is from genome assembly GCF_003573695.1 of Papaver somniferum. NCBI lineage: Eukaryota > Viridiplantae > Streptophyta > Magnoliopsida > Ranunculales > Papaveraceae > Papaver > Papaver somniferum. The sequence continues at coordinate 39,713,769 of NC_039359.1, forward strand.
TTCTCAGAGGAATTTGACCAGCAAATGAAAATGTGTTGATTGAAAGAGATGGGAGTTTAGTTTAGCTTCGTAGACCTGTCAGGTTTTTTCTTTGAACGTTTGTTTTCATCTCTGCCATATAATAATTAATTAATTGTCAACACAAAAAAGAAAAACATCTCTTTCCTTTATCAATTTGTGTGGGGCTTGGAAATGCTGAATTGGGTTGCGTTCTTCGATGCCTTTTGAATGTTGGTACTTCTTTTTTACCAACTTCGGATTCAATCATTCTAGACTCTAGTAAAAAAATCCATTCAACCATTTAACTTTATTTTTATAATACAAGGCAAAAAAAAAATTCATTTCATGGTAAAAATTTAGATGGAGATGCTAAGCGGGCGCTCTACCATCTGAGCTACATCCCCGTTTTGCACTATTCTAAGAAAAGTCTACATATCAATCATTCATCACATCACATGGAGATGTTGATAGCAGTTTTCATCTTTTTCTTGTGAATATTTCCAGCAAAAATTGACTTGCGATTTGCTGCTTGGCTTATGAGGTGTTGATTTTTCTCATCAATCCGAATTTTTGAAGTCATTTCATTTTAACCTCGACTTCGGTGAAATCAGTAGTTTCAGTACTAAAATAAAACTTCTTTAAAATAATAATTTTAGGACCGAAAAAAATTATTATTTGAGAGATTATTATTTTAGCGAGAAAAAATTTAACATGTACAAGTCTAATTGGGATTACAAAAATTTATTATTTTAGAAAGATTATTATTTTAACGAGTATTATTTTAAAAAAGTTTTATTATACATTTCAAAGGTCCAAGTCGGTTTATCTTTTTCTGCGGTGTTTGTTCATGTATCCTTTGGGGCATCGTATTGGATTCAATAGAAAAAACGGACAAGTCTCGGCTTTTCATCTCCAACCAAAGAAAAATTTGCCAGCTGTATATAAGCCCAGTAACAGCAGTATTTTCTATTTCCACTGCAGGCACTGACAAGCTCTCAAATTCAAAAATTACTTCACTTTAGACCTTTTAAATACCAATATTCTGCTCGCTTAAAGAACCATAATATTGGGCATACCAAAAACTTTATAAGCATACAAAGTCATTTGCCTAACCATGGTGTATTGATAAGGGGGTATCTAATGGGTATGCAATGAATGACCTATACACCCTTAAACACTTCGAAAATATTGATTTATAGGCTTTAGGTTCGGTTGACTCGTGTTGATGAGTTATCAGCCGAACTTCCCGCTGTAGACTGAACTGTTTCGATCTTGTTTTGATCATAACTTCTTCGTCCAATGTCGGAATGACCTCATTCTTTTTGCGTTATCTTCGTATTTTCATTCTCTTGAAGATGAAGATAAAATCTACTTGATTTTAGTGGGTTAAAATCTACGATTTTCATTATATAAGCTGAACCATTAACATTTTTTATTCCTGAACTCTCAGGAAAAGGTTCGGCTTACATCTATGAGCCGAACCAACCCATTGATGAACAGTTCGGCTTACATCTATGAGCCGAACCTCACATATTTTTCTTCCAGATCACACAGGACTAGGTTCGGCTCATTATGATATTTTTAAACAAGCCGAACTAGTTGGTTCGGCTCATAACAATAACACTTTCAGCTTGCCGAACTGTTCATTAGTTGTCAATATCCAGGTTTCAGATCAAGGTTCGGCGCATAATTTAGGTGAGTTGTGAGCCTAACCTAGGTTCGGCGCATAATATAGTTGCTTTGTGAGCCGAACCTAAGTTCGGCGCATAATGTTGTTGTTTTTTGAGCCGAACGGTTCTTCAAATTTTCAGCCTGAAAGTGTATATGAACAGTTCGGTTGATACGATTTTCATTATATAAGCCGAACCATTAACATTTTTTATTCCAGAACTCTCAGGAATAGGTTCGGCTTTCTAGGAAAATTTTATACAAGCCGAACTAGTGTCTAGCAAATGTTCGGCGCATACCTAAACAGTTTCAGCTAGCCGAATTGTTCATAAAGGGATCGGTTCGGCTCATAAATGTAAGTCGAACCTTTTCATCCTCCAATGGTTTGGGAATCATTGGTGTAGTTGATGTGCATTTTCCTAGGTTTTTTAGATGATATATGACCCTCCTCATCCTCCATTGAATCAAGAATTAGAATTTTCTCACTTTCTCCTTCTCTTTCTCTCCTTCTTAACCAAACCAAAACTTTGATTTTTTTTTCCTCAAATTTTTCATCTAAACAACTCTTATAATTCTGAAAATTATTTTAATCACTAAACAAAATATTTAATCACTAATCAAGATTATTAACACTGATACGTAAAGGGCAGATTTGCCATTAAAAAAAGTTTGGGTTAAGGGGTTATCTAATTTTGCTATTTCACAACCTTTTTTGTCTTCATTCAGTATGCCTTGGAAGATTTTGGTATGCCCAATATTATGGTTCCACTTAAAGCAGAAAGGCTAGCATCCAAGAAGTTGTGGAATACAACGAGACAGCACAACTACATGGAACCGTACTTCGGCAAATTATCTTTTCCACTCAGGTGGCAAAACACCCAGCAGCAGCTGTACATTGGCAGTTTTGTGCCTTAAGAAAGACACAGCCAATGAAACCAAGAGAGCTGATCCAGCATGGTCAGTACAATATATTACCAAAATCCGTTGAGGCGTAGCATAAGGTAAAGCTTTCATCAATCTTCTAAGAGCAAGGGCTATGGGTAGTCTTCATTGGGAGACTAACTCTTTCATATGAAGGAGAACTAGTTCAATTGAAGCCAGTGAAGCCACTATGGGCAAAATGGAAATGGAACACTAGACGGGTATAACTATCTCCCGTCTATTAAAAAATTTCAAAATTTTATAACAAAATAAGAATGGAGGGAACAGGGAGGCTTAAATGTTCAAATGCTCTTTTTCTTCATGGAAGCTTAAATTTATGGTTCAAAAGACGGATAGATTTACTTTGCACGAAAGGAACTGTAATGTCATCTTAGTTGACTTGATGAACTTCCATCTGAGTCAGGCAAGTAACGTAGTTGTAATCCCTGTTACACATCCCAGAAAATGCGCAGAAACCAAACAGACTGTTGGAGACTGAGTGACATTCTAACCCATTTACAGACTGTTGGTACACTACACTAGAGCTTAGGAAACCTCTCTGCTTAAAAAATAAATGCGGATAACCATATTAGAGAAGTTATTGTGGTAGTTCAATATCCAGATCTTTTGGTTCAGAACAGCCTGCAGCCGATTTTTTGGTTCAATATCCAGATTTTTGAATTGTAAGGTTTTATGCCTTTTACCTGGGTAAAGGGAGCCCTTCCACGGATCCTCAACAGCCTAAGGCTTAGAACCTAAGGCCGAGAAAGAGGATTGGAAATAGCTTTCAACCAGCAAATAATATGCCACACTTTTAATTTCACTGGCAGCGCCATTGCCCCAAGTGCAAAGATTCATTTCTCCTACTTACTATCCATAGAAGGTTCTCAGACATAATCAATTCCTCCACTAAAAAAATTGCAATTGAAGAAACATAATCTATAACACGAAAGACAGAATGAAACACAGTAGCAAATTTTCAGGCGTACAAAAAGATAAACACATCAAACTCGTACGAACTTTCCGTGTAAGAGTGCTTCCCTTCACATTATAAATACACAGCTTTGACATGTTTTTTCGTTCAATTCCTACACAGACATGCTATCTTTAAGATTTGTGTAGTAACTTTAGGTAAACAAAAGAAATGTGGTAAAATCAAACCTAACACTATAATACACATCCTTTATTTTTATAAAAGAATAGTGCTTCATTTTCTCTTAGTTTGTATATGTAACTGTTTATGCTATCTCTGCAAACATAAAAGTCTTAATTTCATTTCGGTTTAAACTACATCCACTGTGACTCTAGTCACTCTTTTGTGGTGGGAATAATCATTGGGTTGAGCCTCAGAAAAAAACAGACATACCTGTCAGAGAGCTAACCTCCCTTCTGGGCTTGAGATTCCCACAAACTTGATCCACAGCACTGTTAACACAAAATTGAAATTGGGATGATTAGCTGCAGAAAGCTAACCTCCCTTCTCCGGTTATGAATTTGCCATCAGAGTTAATAACATGCGATCCAATGATGAACTCATATCTCCAATCTTCTCTACTGGCTAAATCAATTTATAAGTACAGCCTCTTCCAAGTTTCAACAGCATCAATGGGAACATCTTATCATTGTAAGGGAGTTAAGCATAACTAGAACCACCAACAATCTAAACTTATGAAGCATTGGATTAAAGTTTGGTGAAGAAATTCGTAATAGTTGATTGCTTGGACCCATTAGTAGGTTGCATAGCTGTACTTGGCTTCCCTTTCTTCTTCTTGGGACTGCTTTGAAGGCCAATGGCCGAAACTTTTTTGTTGGGAGAAATAGTGCTCTTACTGGAATCCTTTTTCTGGGGATAAGTAGTGCTTTTAATCGAACCCTTTCTCTTGGGAAAAAGGGTGCTCCTGAGGGAACCCCTTTTCATTGGAGAGCCAACACTCTTAACTACATCCACTCTTTTCTTCACCATCTCTTGACTCGAACTGCTTTTCACACTTCCATTAGAACTTACTTTTTCAGAAACCAACTTAGGCACAAGAATAGTTGGCGCTTTTATCTGAGACAAAACAGTCCCACTCTTCGCAGATGCAGCATTCGCTCTGAAAGCAATAACTTGATCATGATATTCAGTTTCACGTTCGTAAAAATCAGATACAGCTTCAACTACGTACCCAGATGACCTTGTAAGCAAGTCTAGCACTTGATCTTGGGAGACCCAAATTGGCAAACAATCTTGGAGTTCCTTTACCAATTCCTCGTTATATTTCTCATTCACCACGTTTAGATTCTCTAAACCAGGTTCCGCATTATTATGGGTTTCTGAAATGTTATCCGATAAACTATCCAAAATGAAATCTTTCTCCTTGTCTAGTTCCTGGTTAGGGGAACTGTCAGTATTTTTTTCTTCCATTTTTTAGGGCAATAGGCACATTCATAAATGTGAGTCTTGAATCAAGAAAAAATCGTTTCTTTCCCTATTACTTATCATTATCAGTACAAAACAACTGAATGCAGCGATCAAATAGTACATAATTTCATTGAATTAAAGAACCCAAACCATCATATGTAAACATACCTCAATCCGTATTCTTGAACAATATGATTCAGATTGAGGGATATGAGTCGGGAGTAAGGGCAGAGTGATTGATGAGATAGAGCTCTGGATTAAGAAGTTTGATTAAGATGTCGAAATAAAATTAGGGTTAGGGTTATGTTGGTGGAGGAAAAGAGAAGGTCTAGTGTATTTCTCGATGGACATTTGATTCGCAGGGTCGCTGGATCGGAGTCATGGGACTGAAATATTAAGAAGCCAATTACGGCAATACCTATGGAGTGTACAAACCAAAAATATGTTCATTTTCCCCACATTATGGACAACAAATATGGAGTGACACACATGAAGAAGTCGAAAATGTTTGGTGTTCGGAAAAGGTACACCGTCATATGCATCGTGATTTTGGTGGATCCCATTTTTTACCCCACTCCCCTGCAAATCTCTTCTAGGGTTGTCCTAATAGTCCTTGGATTTTTTCACGGTGCACATCGAGATATACACCTTCGGTGTGTGTATCATTTCTGAGAAGAAATTGCCAGACAACAATCTAGGAACAACACTATTGCCTTAGGAGAAAGGAACATTAAATTCTTCCATGTCACAACCTTGAAAAGAAGAAAGAAAAATAACATAGATTGTATTCAAGATAGCCTTAATAATGTAGTATAAATCCAGAGATGAACTACAAGTAGTCTTAACATCTTACTTCTTTGATCTTTTTAACGAGACTTATGTGAATGCTGAAACTGATATTTTTTTTCCTATTAAAGCCTAGTGTTTCTCTTGAAGAAAATGAAAAACTAACAACTATCCCTTATTCTAAGGAAATTTGGGATGTAGTAAAGAAACTTAAATCCAACAAGGCACATGAGCCTGATGGATTCCCCGTTAGTTTCTTTAAACACAATTGGGAAACAGTTGGACCTCAGATAGTGGTTGTTATCCAAGACCTTTTCCAAAACCAAGAATCTAAATCCAGATTTAAACAAAACCTTCTTATTTCTTATTCCTAAAACTAAGAATCCAAAGAACCCAGCTGACTTTAGGCCAATAGGATTATGTAATACTCCCTATAAAGTCATTGATAAGTTATTGGCAATTAGATTCAAAAAAATCGGGAAAAGATCATTTCACCTCTTCAATCTGCTTTCCCTTCTTCTAGGCAAATTTCAGACAATATCATAGTAGCTCGTGAGGTAGTGCATTCCATGAAAGAAAAAAAAAACAGGAAACATAGGCTCAAAAATTGACATGTCAAAGGCTTTTGACAGGGTTAATTGGAGTTTTCTTATAAAAACTCTATCAGCTTTTGGCTTCTCGAAAGATTGGTGTGAATTAATCTTCCAATGTGTTTCTTCTTCTTCAATTTCTGTCCTTCTTGATGATATTCCCTGCCAAGAGTTCATTCTAATAAGAGGAATCAGACAAGGGGATCCTCTATCTATTCATATTATGCATGGAAGTTCTTTCTCGACAACTTAATCATCTAGAAAATGTCAAAAAGATTCAAGGAATAAAACTAACTCCTAAATCAACACCTATTTCACATCTGTTTTTTTGCAGATGATCTTCTTTTGTTCACCAAAGCAGATTTAGGCAGTTGTAAAAATATGTTGGATGCTATTCACATTTTCAGTAAAGCCTCAGGTCAAGTTATAAACTTCTCTAAATCAGGTTTGTTTTTTAGTAAAAGGGTTCATAAAAAACACCAAGGAATTATTTCTAGACTTATGAAGATAAAGAAAATCAACATAAAAGATACCCATTTAGGGGTACCTTTGTTTATAGATAAATCAAAGCTTAAGGCTTTTGATAGCATCATTGAAAAGATGGATAAAAGAATCAAGACTTGTCTAGGAAAAATCTTGTCTCAACCTAGCAAAATAGTGTTGAACAAATTTGTTCTGTCTAGTATGCCTGTCTTTAGCATGGGTTGTTTTGTGCTACCAAAAAAAAATCACAAAGAGAATAAATGACATCCAACGTGATTTCTGGTGGGGAAAACACTCAAATTCTAAGGGTATCTATATTAAATCTTTTGAATTTCTTTGGAAACCTGTAAATCAGGGAGGGGTAGGCTTCAAAGAAGCTAACAAGATGAACCAAGCAATGATCAGCAGAATTGCTTGGCGATTGGTAAGTCATCCTGATAACTTATGGACTCAAATCTTAAAAGGTAAATACTTCAAAAAAAAACAGGAGCACTCCACTCTAAGAAGAAATCACAGGCTTCTTGGGTGTGGAAATGCATACTGCAAGGAATAGCACATATCAAAAGACACATCATATGGGAAGTTGGGGATGGTACATCCGTAAATATATGGGAACATAAATCGATACCGAATAGGGAAGAGACTCTTGCAACCTCAATCCCTAATGGTTTCCCTAATATAACACTTGTGTCACAGTTAATTGACAGAGACACAAAGAAGTGGAATATCACACTGTTAAACACTATGTTTGACACAGCTCTTGTTACAGAAATTTTGAATATTAGGCTTTAATCAACTGAAGATGGTAATTTAAGAAAGATAAAATTAGATGGTTGCTCACCACTAATGGAGAATTCACAGTGAAATCTCTATATGCCAAGCTTCAAAATTTATCTGACACAACATCAAAGGAAACAAGAAAATTTTGGAAGCAATTGTGGAGCATGAACACATCACGGAGAATTAGACTTTTTATATTGAAGTGCTTACTAGATACTTTTCCCAAAAAACAAAAACTAAGGCTTCAAGATGAAGAGAGGAAATGTATTTTCTTCCAGCATATAGAAGAATCAACATTTCATCTCTTTTTTGAATGCGATTATGCAAAATCTGTCTGGAAGCTTCAACCCCTGCCTTCTCAGAGAGTAATTTATAACCATACATCTAACATTTCTTCTTTCTTAGACATGTACAATGAATGGATTAAAGGAGACCTGAACTCCATATCCATAGCTTTGGCAGCCACCAAATGCTGGTTCATTTGGGAAGAACGGTGCCTTAGACTATTTGAAAATAAATGCAGAACTCCAGAAAAACTAGTCTTGACATTATAAATACTGGCATCCCTCTTTTCTTTCTTATGCTTTAGTGCAATACAACAACAGACCTCAAGTTCAACCATGTTGGATATTCCCAACAAGAAACTCTTATAAACTATGGATGTGGTTTTATCTTGCACAACTGGACAAGTACCTTCAACGCAGCAGGAATGGGAAGCTGCAGGACTGAATCTGCAGAAGAAGCGGAAGTTGTAGCTTTTCTACAGACCACACAATGGGCCACCACCAACAATCTACAAAATCTGGCAATAGAAGGAGATAACCAAAACACCATCAAGTACCTACAAGGAACTGAAAACTCAATCAAGTGGCAATGCATATCAATCCGGGATGAAGTTAGGAAGCTAGCAGACAAGCTGATATCATTTGAAGGTTTTCATTTTGTGGATAGAAGAGCAAACAAAGCAGCAGACCAGCTAGCTAAAGAATGAAGAAAATCATCTCAACAGCTTACTATCTTTACTGAAGTCCCTTTGTTTTTAATTCCAACAATAGCTTTTGACATTGTCAAAGCTCAAGAGATCTGTAATATGAACTCCATCATGTTTCCTTTGATGAAGAGACTAATCATACAGATTCAGTCATCGGATGGACAACTCATCATAAGTTGATTCCAAATGAGTCTGAATCTACAAATTAGTTGATTCTTATTAATATATATGATTATTTAAAAAAAAAAACATGGAGTGAGTAAATAGATAATTGGTTTATTGACCACAAACGAACTAGAACCGCACGTTTAAATTTAATCCGCACGAACGAAGCAAATCAACCAGCATGTCTACATAACTCGGGCGGCTGAAGATAATCTGCCAGTGGCCTGAAAAAATATGTCGGCGGTGTTACTTAACCCGTAAATGGCTACATCTCAATTTGATCATCCAACGACTCTAACTCTTTTCACTATACATTTTGCTCATTTCAAACTTAAAATTCACACCTTTACACATACCTCTAAATTTCTCAATTTCATGCCATCTTAGTACTCATTTTTCCTTGTTTTTATCGCATAACTACTCATACCATCCCAATCTTTCATAAAAAAAATTCAGTAATCCATTTTTCTAACAAATATGGTATCTCCCTCGCAACAATCACAATAAGAAACCCAACAATCGAAACAACAAACCCATAAAGATCCGGTAGAGTTCGTGGTGTCAAGTATAGGATGGATGAAGACAAATCAATTTGTAGGAGTTATGTATTCTTTACGGTAAATCAAGTTAGTGGTTTCCAACAAGAAAAGAATATGTTTTATGGAAACATTCTTTAAAGATTTCGTGAAGAATCCGGTAACATCAATGGTCGTGATCCTGACGGTTTGTCTCCTCATTTCCATGCAATTAGCAAAGACGTTAGTGAATACGTAGCTTTGATCATGCAAACGTGGGGCTCCAAAAGAAGTGGTGAAGTTGAACATGATGTGGAACGAAGATGCCGGGAAGAATGACAAAGATCCCACAAATTTGGTTTTCAACATGAATCTTGTTACAACATTCTGAAGGTGTTTAACAAGTTTAATCCATACTTGTTGGAAGGTAATCAAATGCCAGCAAGATCATCGTATGGTCCAATCTCGCAGAATTTTTATAATGGTGTGTCTGCTTCCTTACCGGAAGGAAATGGATCTCCATATACTAGGTCTCCAGGGAGTCAACAGAAAAATAAGAAAGGGTCGCCACCGAACTGATAAACCTGTGGAAAGTTTTAGGCGACCAGCCAAAACGAGCCTAATAGCATTACATGCTATTTTCCTGCGGTAAGTCCCTTGACTTTGACTTGCTGTACGTAGCGAAGTGCTACATGTTTTCCACGAAAACACTCGATACATCAAACACGTCACAAAACTGGGGGATGCTCATCAGGGTATTGGCCTGGCCGTTCACAACGTGCGGCGTGCAATGCGACTGTTACAAGAAATGTCATGAAGTGGGACAATTGGTAGTGGTAAATAGTAACGGTGTAAACGATTTTATTTCCTTCATCATGGAAGCATAATGTCTGACGGTTACACGAATTCACTTCCTTCATCATGGAAGCATAATGTCTGACGGTCACACGTTACTCTTTTCTTCCACCACTCAATCGTTTCATCCTATGAGACGAGGGTACGTATCAATATGACTTGTATAAATAGGCTTCACCTATTTTCACAAAACAACAAGTTTGGGTCGGCAACAACACAATATCTAGAAATCACCTGGTAGCTTTCCGTTCTGCTAGCCAGTTTTACTTGCAGATATAAGTCATAGACAACCATACCTTCAGAATCAACTATTCTGGTCTTAACACTCTCTTCGCTTCCCTCCCTAAGACCAACCCTTCTCATTCACTTTGTGACCGAAGCAAGCCTGGAACGACCATTTCTTGATTTAGGCCAGTATTGTACAGATTGATCTCTCGAATCAATAGTACTCCCGTGCAGTGCATTGTTTAAGGTTTAGATTCGTTTCTCATCCATACACCCAAAATTACCAAAATCAGCAGAAACGGTTTTCACCCACAAACAATTGGCGACCACGGTGGGGGACTAATCTCTCGGTTACAAATTCAACTCTTAATTTCATCATCCTACCAGTGACTGCAATGCTTTGAAGTGCATCGTCCAAGGAAAGAAGGATTCAGGAAAATTACGTCTTGGGACTAGAGATTCTCCGCCTTACCATGTACCGATATAAAGACGTTCCACAGACAATAAAGAATGATTAGGGACTTCTCGCGACAGCGAGGGCATCGCATAAAGACTCGGATTTTACTCCCTGAAGATTCAGTTTTGGTGAAAGGCCCTAAAGCGAGTAAGTTTTATCATACAATGTTTACACGATCTACTGTTTGGGTTTTCACATTTACAATGGAAGCCGATAACTTAATCACCTCGAAATTTCATACCATCCCATATTTTTCCCTTTCCCATGTAACATTCACGGTTTCATAATTTTCTCGAATGATCTTGCTACTTACATTTTCAATTCAGATTTTGACATATCAATTAATCAAAGGGGCATTATTCCAAAATAATCTAAAATATCTTATAAGAAACAATCATCTATCAATCCAAAAACCAGAAAATCAAACCATAAACTAGGCGTTTCTTTTGCCTTTTAAAAAAAAAACTTAAGAAAAGGAAGTTCAGAAGACAGAAGATATTCAAGGGAAATCATTCAACACTAGTTCATTCATCTCGGAGAAAGCATCCTTCGCGCTTTGAAGAGCCGCCTATTTCAGCTTCAATTCCTGAGACAACCTTTCGACTTCTGCTTTCTGTTGGTTGATTACATCCGCAGAGGGACCTTCGATCGCTTCAGCCTGCAACTTTTGGATCTCGGAAAAAACTTCACAGAACCAAGAGAAGTTGAACTCAAAGTCTACACATACATCCCGGTGAAACTTTCAGCTTGAAATTACATCTCCCGAAATAGTATGGCCGGTCATGTCGCATATGTCATGAATTGAGGATAAGGCTTCTTCTACACGCTTAACCAATGCAAATCGGCCGGTGATCTTTTTAGTTGTTGCAATATGTCCATACCTTTTCCATATCTTGGTATATAGCGCCTCATACTTAGACGGTACACTAAAACCTCTGATCGGCACATGGCCTTCATAAGGAGTCGAAAATGGAGGGTCGAAAGTGGCGCCTGCAACTGATTCTGCGACCAGCAGGGGTTCATTGGCAACAATCGCATCCGCAGCCGCAGGGGCGTTTTCCATCATCTGAAACGGGGCAGCATCTTCTCCATCTCCAGATTGCTAGCAGGAACGGCTGCCTTGGTTGGAGACAATACCACATCTTCATCGCGATGAATCTCCATATCAGGGTTATCTTCGATGGCTTCTTCCTGTGACAACACCGATTGAGTATTTAATCAGAATAAATAAATAGCCTAAAAAAGGGGGTATGGCAAACTCACCGACTCGTTTATGGGCCCACTGGAAGAAGACTCGCTATTGTATTCATAAGTGCTCCTTTCACCACAGATCTCGAACTTTCTTCCTCCTCGGATTCTTCTTCAAGAGATTCAGTCTTGTCGCCTCCTTCCTCAAGAGGCGCCGTCTTTTAGCCGAGGGCAAGTCTAGCAAAGATATTCGAGTTGTCAAGACCCTCAGTAAAAAAAAACGAGTCAATGACGAAATGGAAAATTTGTGTAATTCAGCCAAGTTAGTGAGGGAATCATACACACATGCGTGGTGAAAGAACTGAAAGTCACAAGAGTTGTCGAATCTGATAGGAAGTCACATGCATGACTTTTCGACCTTCACTCATTTCCCTGGGGACTGTCTGTATCCGAGCTAGAGGATTTTCGCTTGCCCGAAGGAAGCTGTTTCAACAATTTATGCTTGGCTAGAACCACAGAGGAAGGTTTTTCACGTGGTTTCGTCACAACATCCTGCACAAACTGAGGAATGGCGAGAAACTCAACTTGCCATAAGATATTATATTTGGGAGTCGTCATAGGTTTTCGTTCTGGGATCAAGAAGGGAAGGCTTTTATCCGGTGCAAAGACACTGTAATCAAGAACGACGGGTAGCAATTCATCTGGAGCTTTCGATGGGCGACGGAATGGGACTCCCTGATCAAAGCCCATATATCAATCAGCCCTGTCAATGTTGTAAGGGACTACTCCACAAGACCCTCTGAAAAGAGATGGCACATACCCGGGTATGCAGCTTCGCAAGAACACAGTTTCTCCAATACTCATATTCTTGCCAGCAGAATGCAATATCACGTTCGGTGCGGAGGCAAAAGTGTCTGGTTGAACTATGGAGGCATGGTCCGGAGCCCAAGGACGAAAGTTAACTGTGTACGAGTTGTCAAGAAAATCAACGAGCTTTGCGCCAGGTCTTGGACGCTTCTCCAACCAACAGAGTATCCTAGAGCCGCCATATGTATCAGGGAATAAGGTTTCCGGGTTAGGAGCGTAATTTTTAAAATGCTCCCACAACCATGCCTGGAGAAAGGCGACATTGATGTACGAGTCTACTTTCATGTACCCATTATAGACGTACATGTCCGCTATAAGTGATCCAGATGGTGTATAAAGAACCAAGAAACATATTGTCGATGGGTAGAGCAACGCCTTTTCGCTAGTTTGATAAAAAAAATTGATGAGCTTCTGCCTTATCTCCTTCTTACCGGAGCCATCATCAAAAATGTCTATAGATAGCCACAAAACTAAAAATGCAGCAACATGGAGTGTATCATCCAGCACTAGATCCGACTCCGGATCATCAGGGAACCACTCAGACACCCACTAGTTATAGAAACACTTTTCCTCATGATTCTTTCGAACATATCCTGCTGCTTTCTTGAAGTGACGTGTATTTCTTCTTCTTCCTCGGACAAAATAACATCAAATTTCCCAACTATTGGAAGACTCAACAGAACAGCTACGCTTTCCAAAGAAATAGTCATCTCACCCCATCTACATGGCCGTTTGAGTTTCCAGACACCATCTGGAGATGAAAGTGATCAAGCCTGCAATGTCTTTTCGGATTTGAAGTGTTGCAAAAGCCATGACATCATTCATGATTTGCGCTCCAGTCATATTAACTCTTACATGGTCTCGACTCATCATGAACTTCATCCATTTGTCATAAGAGCGCAATGGACTATGAAAAATTTTGAAGTCTATGGGAGAAGCTAGATATTCTTTTTTCTGAAAGCAAAACCTCATTATACGCCCTGGACAGACTGATTGTACATCTCCATCATTTTCCGAATCAGTCAGAAGAATTGGCACGAATTTGGGATGGGTCCTTGTAATCGTAGCAGACTTCGTAAAAAACTCATCATTTGTGTTCGACTTGGAGTTGTTGGCACTTCTCGACGCGGCGGCGGAACTGCTTTCAGGTGACATCTTAACAAAATTCCTTATGCTTTCGAAGTAACTACAAAGAAGCAAAACAGAAAAGTTATTACTTTGGAGAAAAAACCGTGCATAAAGGTTTTGTCAGAATCAAGTACGATGACAAAAATCCACGACAAGTGTTCTATGGGAAACTTTGTTTGGTCGCAAGTCATAAGCATGCATAGACAAAAAAGAGCACTCATATCCGAAAGAGTGGGGACTGATACTCTCTTCAACAAGCCATGTTTTACCGCGGGAAACATTCCCCTAACCAAAACCATGTCTGGCAGCAGGAAGTATGCTCTCAACCAAAGGGAGAGTGTGTCCCACCACAGAAATTGTGCACACGGCCACGAAAGGAAAAGGAAACTCTAGATCTAGGTCTTCATGGGAGAAGAACTAATGGCGGTCACCCATCCGTGCACGCTTGCTTTGCATAATAATTGGCTTCCTTACTATCAATGTGACGACTAATTTGACTACGATACTGCTAGCAAAGAAGAATCATTCATACAAGAGTGTTTTTATGGGTTCATGGAGGATATGCCTATGGCTAGGGTTTACACCGACGACAAAAAAAAATAGAGGAAATGTTGGAACATATACCTGGAGTGCGCTCGCCTACTCCCCTGCTTTGCTGCTAACGCGGAGAAGTGGAAACAAAGCCAATATCACAAAATAAAAGATGAGCAATACCTTTTATATACATATTACTTTTGGAGTTTGAGGAGAAGAAGTTTTCCTTTTATTAGCACAACACTTTTGGAACTCGAGTGGAGGAAGGTTTCTCATTTGAGCTATTCACGGAAAAATCAATCGGGCCCGTGAAGGCAACGCTCCACGGCGCCAACAGTCTGCGGCCAAGATAATGCCCAACAGTCCGCATACAAGCAGCCATCTCAACCGCTCCACGCCAGCGCCAACAGTCCACGTTCAAGCCCCGTGCCAAAGGCCCACATCCAAGCCAGCGGCCATCTCTGCCCATTCCGCGACCTAGCCGGCTTCATCTACACTGTTTGGTAGCCAAAGTTCAAAGTGTTGTTTCCACCATGCCACAGATGTAGCCAAGCCAACAGCACCACTCCCGTGCCAGAAGTACGCGTCCAGGCCAGCAGCGCCATCCACCTTTCCGTAGCCAGCCAAAGCGGCGCCATCCTAGCCGTTCAAAGCAGCGCCATCTCCACCAGCCAAGGAAGCGCCATCTCCATATGTTCCGTGACCTAGCCAGCTAGCGCCATTCACCGATTTGCGGACCAAATCACAGTGCCATCTCTGCCAATTAGTAGCCAAGTTTCAGCGATGACGCCAACACCCTATGTCCAAGTCAGAATCACGCAGAGCCGCCAACACAGGGATCACGGATTCCTCATGCCTTCCGCTAAAGGTTAGTTAAATTTCCTCAGCAACCTCTTCATGTCTTGCCCTTTCGATTTTACTCTTTTCTGTCACCATCTCATGCTTACCCCGCAACAATGCCACTGTTACGTGCTAAGCAGGGGACTTAACTTTGATGGTGGTTTTTAGCTTAGGGTTAAAATCGTAAAACCTTGCATCTGATGTGACGTCACTCTGTAAGGAAACAAAGTCGTGAGTGCTAACCTCTCCACTGGCATATTTATTGAGCCGTTCAATATATCTACATGAAATTTATCCAGACTGGCGAATGTAGCAACCATCTCAGATGTTCTGTACATTTCGGCGCCTTGCCTATATTCACTTAATATAAGTTCCTTTGAATGCCTTCTATGCTATGTTCCACGGCTGAACCCTTAATATTGATATGGTATGACGATTTGTGTTCACTCGCAGCAGAGTAGCAAGAATTTCCAAATATCAAGGATAAGGTCTTTGTATAAGGTATTCAATCAGAAAAGCATGCTGCTCTCTGGAAATGAACTTAAAACAACTCTGTGTCAACACATAGAATTCAATCAATTTCTCTGACTAACTTGCTGAAGTTAGGGTTTTGCGCCCCGCGCAGTATACCAGACCTTGCTTGACGAAAGTAAGCCTAGGAAAACTAGGAAATTAATCTGCCATGGATTAGTAGGTGCAAAACCCTACACAGAATCAGAAAAACAGGGAGCCGCAGCAGCAAAGGGAGGTGTGGCCATGCTTTAGGCCAGCTGGCGCCACTTTCCATTGGCCACGCCCCATCCTAAAATGGCCTTATTTCCTTCGACCAATCAGGTCGCTTTAAACTCTCCACGCGCACATAAGTGTAGCCACGCCCATGCTTGTCCGACCCTCTTTTAATCGACCAATCAGGTCGCTCTAAAGCCGCCACACTCTCACCAGAAGTGTAGTCGCGCCATATGTTTTGTCGGCCCCCTTTTCTTGACCAATCAAGTCGCTCCAAACTTACCACCATACATTAAAGGACAAACGCACCCTGTCGCGCCACCATACTAACTGGCAAGCCAAACGTAACCTACCACAACAACATATTGATCAGCATGCCAACATGCAACTCTGTCGCTGTAACATGCCAACATGCCACTTCGTGGCAACCTGTCATAAATAGCGGCCTATGTGCTAACTTACCTCCTGTTCGTGGCCAATGCCATGAAAAGCTTAAGATTAGGGTTTTTCTGGTCAAAAGCACGCCTATGCATTAACCAAATCCCTAATTTCTAGTCGTGGCACAAATTATGCCACTTCGACCCCGCAAACATGCCACGAGCCATGTGGGACCCAGCAAACCCTAGGGTTGGCGCCACGTCATAGCCACCCACGGCAATCCCTACCCCTGTGGACGTTTCCATACTATGGCCTTGCTATAGTCACTTTGGCATAGCCATGGCTCTATTTGCACAAAAGTATCGCCATGTCGCATGCCACACGCATTAATTAGGGTTTCGACATGCCAAACCCTAATTTGGGAAAAGTTTCTACGCCAACCAAAGCCAAATAATGTTTCCCAAAGCCGTGGTATTTACATGGAAACAGGGCCAATGTTTCCACATCTGGGTCCAACACCATGGCGCCAAACCCTAGCCTTGGCCGTGCTACAACGCCACAAGCGTGGCCATGTCGCAACGCCACTGGCATGCCTCTATGTCACGGATACTAGCACGCCGCTATGCCACGGCTAATAGCATTCCATTTAGCCAATGGCGCCACTCTGCTATACAACAAGATGCGGCAATAATCAATGGACATCCTTCCTCATGAGATGCAATCTCGGCCATCCAAGTTCGCCACCGAACTGACAGACTTGTGGCAAGTTTCAGGTGACCAGCTGCCTAAATCTAGTGGCCATGGCTACGTGGTGTGACAAGCAAAGACACACAAAAGCTTGCAAGTATACAAGGCCAAGTTATGATATAGAAGGTAAGCAGGGGGTCAGTCCACAGGGAGTGGGAGCATACAAGAGAAACCTAAGCTAACAATGGTGACAATGCACTATGGCAGTGAGCAAAGCAAGGTAAATAGCATGAACCAAGGGTGCAAGGTAAAGCAGCAAAGAAACAGCTAAGAAAACAGCAAGGTAAAGCAGCAAAGAACCAAGGCTTGGAAGCCAAGGGCCAGGTGAGGATTGTGCACTGACTTCAGTGCACAAAAGCTACAAATTTCAGGAATTTAAACAAGAAAAACAGGCAAGGAAAATAACTGAATTGAAAGCACACAGAACTGAAAATGTAAGTGACTGAGAAGGAATTGGTGGGTAAGCCAAGGCTTAGGATCCACCTTGTGTCCTAATCAAATGACATGTTTCTAGGTTGAGTTTGATCCTATGCATACATCTAGAAATAGAAGAATACTAAATTGCTCAATAGTCTGCCCCTAGCATTGGCTGTCTTTTGACAGCACAGCCAATCACAGGCACTATGTGCATTGGTATCTCCCATTTGCTCAAGCAAAACAGGGCACAAAAGAACTATCCTAGCAACCTGTCAATTGACAGTACACAAGGCTTCAACTGAGCCTTAGCTTAGTGCTATTTAGCTCATGCTAAACATGGATAAAGCAATAACATTCATCATATGTGATAATTCAGACACAACTAGCAACATTTGAGATAACTAAAAACATAAGCAACTTTCAACTGATAAGCAACTGAAATTGAAATTCATTAACTAAAAATGGTCTCAATTCTCTACTGGCTAATCCAAAGAGATACACCGTGTCTTTCACACACTCCACATAACACCAATTTATACCCCCCTATCGGAATTAGGGTTCACAGCCCCTTTTCCCCAAAATCAGAAAATCAGGTGAAATTGATTTACCTAATGTTGATGAGATACTCGCTCCATCTCGTCGACCCACTCTCCAATTACTTCTTCTCGTTCATCTCCTGCTCTAATTGCTGCTCTAACATCAACTTATATCCCCAATTTCTCACCTAGGGTTTCAGTGATGAGAGATGAGAAATTGAGGAGATTAGTTGATGAAAAAGAGGTAAAACGTGATAGTGATGATGGGTTTAGGTGTGGTGGTGATAGAGTGATTTGGGGAGAAGATAGTGGAGTGATTTGGGGGAAGGTAGTGGTGATGGAGACGGACATGGTGGTACTGTTGCAGAGAGGGGGGGGAAAGATGGTTTCGATGGATTTGGGAGAAGGGTGTGTTTGGCTAATGGGTGTAGGGTTCGGGTACTAGGGTGTTGAGCAGGTGTAGAGGATTTTGATGTTTCGCGAAGCTGGACCGATGGATGGGAAGATGGTAGGTGGATCTGACGGCGATGCGGAGGCAGGCGATGAGCGACCGTCGGATGAAGAGATACGACGAAACGAACGGTACTTGATGGAGTTAGGTACTGTAGTGTAAGGCGGAGATATCAAACTTCGATGCACAGCAAGGGAGCGACCGTCGGATGCTCCTGAGAACTGATTTGACGGCTGAAGACGCAAGCGGGTATGGATTTGGGTTTTAGGCTTTTGGGTATAGAATATGGGTTTGGGAAATGAGTTTGGGCTTGGAAAACCTTGAGCCCACTTCTTCTTTAAGAGCAACTTTCTTCTTCTTGAGCCCATTTCCAGCTTTTTGGACGTGCGCTCCATTCTTTGCGGCTTCCTTGCGTAATTTCTCCCGGCTTTTCACCACTTTTCTGCTCTTTTTGCTCCGCAACTCATCCAATCTTTATTTATTACCTAAAAATGCAAAATTAAGTAAGAAAAATATTTATTCTTGAAAACAATGAAAATACAGAATATGGGATAAAATGTAGAATTAATGCATAAAAGATGAGTTAAATGCCAACAAAAAGGGATAAATATATACAATATTTGGCACTCATCAAATACCCCCAAACCTGAATTTTACTTGTCCTCAAGTAAAACAAAACTAAGGAAATCCTAACTATACCACTGTCGCTGGTCTCTCGAATGCATTTAGCATATGCACTAAGCCTTTTAAACCACTAAGTGTCCCTAGTGGACGAGTTGAAGTCTCGTGAAGGTTTGCTTAGAACGTACCTACAAAGTTCTAGGTCAAAATATAAGCTCAGATTCCATCAAATGTGACATGTGCAAAACAGTTAAGCTCCCAGCAAAATGGAGATGTCAATCTAGCTATCGAAGGCACAATCCTAGCACTGATAACAAATAAAGACATGTGATAAGAGTGTAAAGTGTATCTACACATGTGTAAAGAAAGATCTGAAGTTATGACTACTAATCACCAAGAGATAGTTTCTCAGGCTAAGAACTGAGGTCGAAATCTAGCTAGCTGTCCGGACTTTACGAGAATTGTGAATGAGTTGGAGGTATTTCACAATTACTCGCGTTGTACATCAATGGCATACACCCTCCTTGCGTATTACAACAAAATGACTCTTTACATGACTCTTATTTACATTGACTACTCTCTTTTATTTTTGGAACAAGATGATGGAATTGATAAATACTTGATTTTTTTTTTTTTTTTTTTTTTTTTTTTTTTTTTTTAGAGCAAGGAAACACTTTGATACATAACAAAAAGAAACAAAAGATTACATGACACTTTGCAAGAGGTAGCCCTTTTTGATGCACCCAGTTAAATTCGATGGTTGTCTTTCTAATGTAACCTCCACCTTCTATCCCAACCAACCAAAGAACAAGCTAGTCAAGTTTCGTTCAGTATTCTAAAGTGATTGGCAATCGTAACTTCCTATCAAACACCTTGAAGATCGAGGCCAAACATGTATTGGTAGATCGTGCGCGTGCAAATTTCTTATCACTATGTGAATTGTGCTAGAATCAGGGTGCCTAAATATCTAGACTAAGACTCCTAATAAAATACATATTTGCACAAGAGTCAACATTTCAAGGTAAATGAGCTCCATTTTTATGATTTTTCATTTTTTTTTAATTTTTTGAATTTTGATTTTTCAATTTTTTTTGGAATTTTTCAATTTTTTCAAAAAAAGAAGGAGTTCGTTTTCAATTATGGCAAATTATCATGGTATCTACTCTATACCCCCAAACCTAAACTAAACATTGTCCTCAATGTTTCAAAATATGGAAAGAATTATAACAATATATGAAGAGGAACATGCTGAGTAGAGTAAAAGGAGAGAGAATACCCGATTGTACGGCGCGAGTTATTAAAACTCCGTTATTCAAGGCAAAAATCCATCATATTAGGAGTCACAATGGATGAGCACAAAATATATACAAAAGGAAATTTAACTAACATTATCTACAAGAAAATTTGGTTTTTAATGGGATTGGACTTTTTGGAAAAAAATTTGGTTTTGTTG
The DNA here is from genome assembly GCF_003573695.1 of Papaver somniferum. NCBI lineage: Eukaryota > Viridiplantae > Streptophyta > Magnoliopsida > Ranunculales > Papaveraceae > Papaver > Papaver somniferum. The sequence continues at coordinate 39,734,492 of NC_039359.1, forward strand.
GGAAACATTTGGTTTTGATGGGAAAACGAAAAATTTTGGTTTTTAGGGAAAGATTTGGAAAACTTTTTGGTTATTTAGGGAAAGAGTGGACCAGTTTAGTCCACATAGACTGGGTCCTCCAGGTTGGTTGTTTCAATGTCGGGTGGAAATGGCTCAAGGAATGGCTTTAATCTCTGCCCGTTGACTTTGAAAACGTTCTTGTTGGAGACATCCTCCAGCTCTACAGCTCCATGAGGAAAAACTGTGCGTACTAGGTACGGACCCTTCCATCTAGAACGCAGTTTTCCTGGAAAAAGATGTAATCGGGAGTCATACAGCAAGACTTTCTGACCAGGAGTGAAGGATTTGCGTAGAATACGCTTGTCATGAAACATCTTCATCTTCTGCTTGTACAGCTTGGCACTGTCATAAGCCTCATTTCTCAATTCTTCCAACTCGTTGAGTTGAAGTTTCCTTTGAATTCCAGCTTCGTCCAGAGAGAAGTTCAGCTCTTTGATTGCCCAGTAGGCACGATGTTCTAATTCCACAGGTAGATGGCACGGCTTTCCATACACTAGACGATAGGGGGACATGCCAATTGGTGTCTTATAAGCTGTTCTGTAGGCCCACAAAGCATCATTCAATCTCAATGACCAATCTTTCCTGGACGGGTTGACCGTCTTCTCCAGAATGTGCTTAATTTCCCTATTAGACACTTCCACTTGTCCACTAGTCTGAGGGTGGTACGGAGTAGCAACCTTGTGAGTTATGCCATACTTGCGTACTAAAGACTCAAAGTACTTGTTACGAAAATGTGAACCGCCGTCACTGATGATAGCTCTAGGGGTACCAAAACGTGCAAATATGTTTCCTTTAGAAATGAAAGTACCACCTTGTGGTCATTTGTTCTGGTTGCTATGGCTTCTACCCACTTAGAAACGTAATCAACTGCGACTAGGATGTACAACTTGCTGTCAGACATGGGAAATGGACCCATGAAGTCTATCCCCCAAACATCAAAAATCTCCACAATCAAAATGGGGTTCAATGGCATCATGTTTCTCCTCGAAATGCTTCCTAGCTTTTGACAGCGTTCACAAGCAACACAATAATCATGGCAATCCTTGAACAATGATGGCCAATAGAATCCACACTGCAAGATCTTTGCAGCGGTTTTCTTGGCACTGAAATGGCCTCCACATGCTTGGTCATGACAGAAAGATATCACATCTTTCTGTTCAGTGTTGGGGACGCATCTCCTAATGATTTGGTCTGGACAGTACTTAAACAAATATGGGTCATCCCAAAGGAAATGTTTGACTTCAGCCAGGAATTTAGAGCGGTCTTGTCTCGACCAACGTGAGGGCATCCTACCTGTAGCGAGGTAGTTAACAATATCAGCAAACCAAGGAAGGTCTGAGATAGACATCAGCTGTTCATCTGGGAATGATTCTCTAATCAGCTCAGATTCATCAATAGACTCTAAAGTTAATCTAGACAAATGATCAGCAACCACATTCTCACACCTTTCTTATCACGGATTTCGAGATCGAATTCCTGTAATAAGAGTATCCATCGAATAAGGCGAGCTTTAGCATCCTTCTTGGAAAGAAGATACTTCAAAGCCGCATGGTCTGTGATATGATGATCTTAGACCCTATCAGATAAGATCTAAACTTGTCTAATGCGAAAACGACGGCAAGCAATTCCTTCTCGGTAGTTGAATAATTGAGTTGGGCATCATTAAGGGTTTTGCTAGCATAGTATATCACATATGGTAGTCTATCAACTCGCTGTCCTAAAACAGCACCAACAGCATAATCAGAGGCATCACACATAAGTTCGAACGGAAGCTTCCAATCGGGTGGTCGGACTATAGGAGCGGTGGTGAGAAGGGTTTTTAATTCCTCCCATGCCTTCACACAAGCAGCATCGAAATTGAAGGCAACATCTTTGGAGAGAAGACTGCACAGAGGTCTGGAGATTTTGCTGAAATCTTTGATGAATCGCCGGTAAAAACCAGCATGACCTAGAAATGATCTGATCTCCTTCACAGAGCAAGGTTGTGGTAGATGTTGAATGAGGTCAACTTTAGCTTTATCCACTTCAATTCCTTTTCTGAGATGATGTGTCCTAGAACTATTCCTGAATTCACCATAAAATGGCATTTTTCCCAATTTAGAACAAGGTTCTTTTCTTTACATCTGGATATCACGAGGGCAAGATGCTTCAAACATTCGTCAAACGAGGAACCAAAAACAGAGAAATCATCCATAAAGATCTCGAGAAAACTATCTATCATGTCAGAAAAAATGCTCATCATGCAACGCTGAAAAGTAGCAGGTGCATTACACAACCCGAAGGGCATACGTCTATAAGCAAACGTCCCAAATGGACACGTGAATGTAGTTTTTTCCTGATCTTCGGAGCAATGTGAATTTGGTTATAACCGGAAAAGCCATCTAGAAAACAGTAGTGACTGTGTCCAGACACACGTTCTAGCATTTGGTCAATGAAAGGGAGCGGGAAGTGATCCTTCCTTGTTACTGTGTTCAACTTCCTGTAGTCGATGCATACTCGCCATCCTGTGGTTGTACGAGTAGGGACTAATTCATTCTTGTCGTTCTGAACTACAGTAATGCCTGACTTCTTAGGCACAACTTGAATGGGACTAACCCATTTGCTATCGGGAATTGGGTATATGATACCCGCATCAAGTAGTTTCAGGATCTCTCCTTTGACTACATCTCTCATGTTAGGATTAAGTCTCCTTTGCATTTCCCTCGATGGTTTGGCATTCTCTTCAAGGTTAATGTGGTGCATGCAAATGGTGGGACTAATTCCTTTGAGATCTGAGATGGTCCATCCTAAGGCCTCTTTGTGTTCCTTAAGTACTTCTAAAAGCTTACTTTCCTGTTCCGTGTCTAAACATGATGAAATAATGACAGGTAAAGTATCAGAAGAACCTAGGAATGCGTACTTCAACGTACTAGGCAATGTTTTCAATTCAAGCTTGGGTGGCTCAACAATGGATGGAATAAGCTTGGAATCAGAGAGTAAGGGTGGTTCCACTTCATATTTCCTTTCAGTGACGTCCATTTGAGGTACAGATTCGAGCAGAGATAGGACGTCACTACAGTATGCATCATCATAGGAATCAGGGTTAAAGTTCTCCATACATGCTTGAAAGGGGTCGACGGATAGAATGTTAGTCAACGAATCTTGCATTAATCCTTCAATCATATTAACTTCATGCACATCATCATCATCAAGATTCACAGGTTGTTGACTAATATCGAACACATTCAATTCTACCGTCATGTTACCAAAAGACAGTTTTAACACTCCATTCCGACAATTAATGATCGCGTTGGACGTAGCCAAGAAAGGACGTCCTAAGATGACAGGAATGTGACAGTCTGGGTTTTGTACAGGTTGAGTGTCTAAGACAATGAAGTCTACGGGAAAATAGAATTTGTCAACCTTGATCAAAATCTTCGACCACTCCACGAGGAATCTTGACAGATCGGTCTGCCAGTTGTAGAGTGATAGATGTTGGTTTCAACTCCCCAAGACCTAACTGCTCATAAACAGAATATGGCAGTAGGTTAACACTTGCACCTAGGTCTAATAACGCTTTATTGACCGTGTGTTCTCCTATAGTGCAAGAAATTGTTGGACATCCTGGATCCCTAAACTTGGGTGGAGTTTTGTTCAGAATGATGGAACTACCTGCTCAGCTAAGAAAGCACGTTTTTGCACATTGAGCTTGCGCTTTTGAGTGCACAAGTCTTTGAGGAATTTGGCATAAGCAGGGATTTGCTTGATTGCTTCAAGAAAAGGAATGTTGATGTTGACTCTCTTGAACAGATCTAACATCTCATTGTAATGGGTACTTTTCTGTTGATAGATCAATCTTTGAGGAAATGGGCAACAGGAAGTGAGTTGGCAAAGGGACATTCACAGCAGTAGAATTGTCAGATTTTCCAACTTGCTCAGATTCTTTGGTTTTCTGGGGTTGTGGAGACAGTGTGGAATTTGTATCAGATTCATTAGGTTCGCCCACGTTGTTCTCGATGACTTTACCACTTCGGAGGGTGGTAATGGCATGGATTTGATCAGGTGAGGTTTCAGTGCAGGATGTTGTGCCTGTTTGAAATATCCTCTTTGGATTTTGTTGGGGTTGGCTCGGAAGTTTACCCTTTTCTCTCTCACATATTTGATCCATCTTTTGATCTAGATTTTTCTGACTTTGCATCAAACTCTGGAACATTTCCTCTAGGGTGGATAATCTCTTGTCGGTATTGTGTTGAGGATATGATTGTTGTTGAGAGTTTGATTGTTGTTGAGGGTTTCTCGGGTGTTGATAACCTTGATTGTTCTGATATCCCTGATTGTTTTGATAGCTCTGATTGGGTTGAGATGGTCCTCCTTGAGTGGGTCCTTTTGACCATGAAAAGTTAGGGTGGTTTCTCCATCCTGGATTGTAGGTCTGTGAATAAGGGTTATGCTCTGGTTTTTGAAACATGGCATGTGCCTGTTCAAGCCTAGACTCCTGGACTGCAAGCAAATCTGGACAATTTTGGAATTGATGGTTGGGGTCGTTACAAGCAGCACAAACAGACGAAGCGACATGTTCTCGGAGAGTAGTGGTGGAAGGTTTTGAATTTTTATGTAGTTCTAACTCTTCTAATCTCCTAACTATTGATGCCATGTTTGCTCTTCCCTCAAAATCCGCTTCAATCCTAAAAGCCTTTGCTTCGGATGTAGTCTTTCTGGTTTCACGGATGGATTCCCACTGTTGCGTCTTTTCAGCTACTTCAATCAAGAAGTCCCAAGACGCGTCAGCAGTTTTATCTACGAATAGACCATTACACATCGACTCAACCGTTGTTCGGGTGGACACATCTAGACCTTCATACAAAATTTGCACAAGTCTCCATTTTTCAAAACCATGATGGGGACATTGGAGCAATAATTCATTGAATCTCTCCAGGTATCTAGCTAAGGTCTCACCTTCTAATTGCACAAAGCTATTCAGACTTTGACGAATTGTCGCAGTCTTGTGGTTCGGGAAAAACTTTTTGAAAAACTCCTTTATGAGGTCATCCCATGTCATGATGGATTGAGGCTGAGAAGTAAAGGAGCCAGGCCTTTGCCTTATCTTTCAGGGAGAAAGGAAAAAGCCTTAACTTCAGGGTTTCGTCGGTCATTTGAGTGAAACGCAGAGTTCCACAAATTTCCTCGAATTCTCTCACGTGGTGGTACGGGTTTTCATTCTCAACACCTCTAAAAATAGGAAGCATCTGTATTGTGCTTGATTTCAGCTCATAATGGCCATTAGCCTCGGGCAGCAAAATACAAGAAGGTTGACTGGCTCTAGTTGGGTACATATAATCCTTGAGGGTACGGGGTTCTCCCATTGTTTCTGGTTGATCTGGACTGTCTCCCTCAGAACTTAGAATTTCGATAGGTTCGTCTGGGTTAATTCTAACAAGTCTGTTTGTCTGGTCTCTGTAGGTCACAATCATGTCCTAGTAGGTACCTTAACTAACATGTTGGTCAGACAGAGCAATCGGAAACAGTTTGGCCCACAAGGGTTATGAAGATTTGGTTTTGAATGGGTTTTGGTTTAAAGAAGGGTTTTGTTTTTGGTTTAAAAAATTTGGGCTTTGGAAAAAAATTTTGAACTAAACCTAGCATAAATTATCACAACTCATAAAAGAAAATAAAAACAATAATAATAATTAAACAAACCCATAAAAGAAAAAAGAAAAATAAAGAAAAATAAAGAAAACAAAAAAATAATTACAGTCCCAAATAAAAAAAAAAAAAGAAAATAAAAATTATTACAATCCCAAATAAATAATTAAATTAATTATTACAAGCCCGAATTTGAATTTAAATGAGGCCCAAGTGGGTTAACTCATGGGTTAGGCTTACTTGTTTTTTGGAGGGAAGCCCAAAAATAGGCTTTTAGTCCCCTTTTAGTTGCACAGCCCAGTTGGGCTTTATGATCGTCCTAAGCAGCTCACGTTCAAGCCCAGCAGCAACAGGTGGAGCAGAGCCCAGCAGAATCTGCAGCGAAGCCCAGGAGCAGAAGTTGCAAGCCCAGCGAGATTGAGGTTACTAAGCCCAGCTCAGTTGGTTCAAGCCCAGCTCAGTTGGTTCAGAGCCCAGCAGCAGAGGGTGCACAAGCCCAGTTGACAGCTTCAGTTGGCAGCCCAGCAGGCTTGGCAGCAGCAGCAGCTTGGCAGAGGAAGCACCAACAGCAGCAGCAACAACAGGCTTTGGCTTTGGCTTGGCAGCAGCACCAGCAGCAGCAACAGCAGCAGCAGCAGCTCAGCAGAGAAGGCAACAGCAGCAGCAGGCTTTGCAGCAGCAGCTCAGGTAACAGCAGATGGCAGTACCACTCCCCGGCAGCGGCGCCAAAAACTTGGTGTGAAATGCAAAGACACACAAAAGCTTGCAAGTATACAAGGCCAAGTTATGATATAGAAGGTAAGCAGGGGGTCAGTCCACAGGGAGTGGGAGCATACAAGAGAAACCTAAGCTAACAATGGTGACAATGCACTATGGCAGTGAGCAAAGCAAGGTAAATAGCATGAACCAAGGGTGCAAGGTAAAGCAGCAAAGAAACAGCTAAGAAAACAGCAAGGTAAAGCAGCAAAGAACCAAGGCTTGGAAGCCAAGGGCCAGGTGAGGATTGTGCACTGACTTCAGTGCACAAAAGCTCAAATTCAGGAATAAACAAGAAAAAAGGCAAGAAAATAAACTGAATTGAAAGCACACAGAACTGAAAATGTAAGTGACTGAGAAGGAATTGGTGGGTAAGCCAAGGCTTAGGATCCACCTTGTGTCCTAATCAAATGACATGTTTCTAGGTTGAGTTTGATCCTATGCATACATCTAGAAATAGAAGAATACTAAATTGCTCAATAGTCTGCCCCTAGCATTGGCTGTCTTTTGACAGCACAGCCAATCACAGGCACTATGTGCATTGGTATCTCCCATTTGCTCAAGCAAAACAGCACAAAGAACTATCCTAGCCTGTCAATTGACAGTACACAAGGCTTCACTGAGCCTTAGCTGTGCTATTTAGCTCATGCTAAACATGGATAAAGCAATAACATTCATCATATGTGATAATTCAGACACAACTAGCAACATTTGAGATAACTAAAAACATATGCAACTTTCAACTGTAACTGATAAGCAACTGAAATTGGAATTCAAATTAAAATGGTCTAATTCTCTACTGGCTATCCAGAGAGATACACGTGTCTTTCACACACTCCACATAACACCAATTTATACCCCCCTATCAGAATTAGGGTTCACAGCCCCTTTTCCCCAAAATCAGAAAATCAGGTGAAATTGATTTACCTAATGTTGATGAGATACTCGCTCCATCTCGTCGACCCACTCTCCAATTACTTCTTCTCGTTCATCTCCTGCTCCAATTGCTGCTCTAACATCAACTTATATCCCCAATTTCTCACCTAGGGTTTCAGTGATGAGAGATGAGAAATTGAGGAGATTAGTTGATGAAAAAGAGGTAAAACGTGATAGTGATGATGGGTTTAGGTGTGGTGGATAGAGTGATTTGGGGAGAAGATAGTGGAGTGATTTGGGGGAAGGTAGTGGTGATGGAGACGGACATGGTGGTACTGTTGCAGAGAGGGGGGGGGGGGGAAGATGGTTTCGATGGATTTGGGAGAAGGGTGTGTTTGGATAATGGGTGTAGGGTTCGGGTACTAGGGTGTTGAGCAGGTGTAGAGGATTTTGATGTTTCGCGAAGCTGGACCGATGGATGAGAAGATGGTAGGTGGATCTGACGGCGATGCGGAGGCAGGCGATGAGCGACCGTCGGATGAAGAGATACGACGAAACGAACGGTACTTGATGGAGTTAGGTACTGTAGTGTAAGGCGGAGATATCAAACTTCGATGCACAGCAAGGGAGCGACCGTCGGATGCTCCTGAGAACTGATCTGACGGCTGAAGACGCAAGCGGGTATGGATTTGGGTTTTAGGCTTTTGGGTATAGAATATGGGTTTGGGAAATGAGTTTGGGCTTAGAAAACCTTGAGCCCACTTCTTCTTTAAGAGCAACTTTCTTCTTCTTGAGCCCATTTCCAGCTTTTTGTACGTGCGCTCCATTCTTTGCGGCTTCCTTGCGTAATTTCTCCCGGCTTTTCACTACTTTTCTGCTCTTTTTGCTCCGCAAGTCATCCAGACTTTATTTATTACCTAAAAATGCAAAATTAAGTAAGAAAAATATTTATTCTTGAAAACAATGAAAATACAGAATATGGGATAAAATGTAGAATTAATGCATAAAAGATGAGTTAAATGCCAAAAAAAGGGATAAATATATACAATATTTGGCACTCATCACTACGCCAGGCGCCACTTGCACCACCGTGCCACTGGCATGCACGAGCCATGCCACATTGCCACTGGCGTATACCAAAACGCCACCGCGCCGTCATCAGGCACCAACACAAGGTAGCCATAATCAACGGCTACCCTCCTTCATGAGATGTGATCTCATCCATCAAAGTTCTCCACCTAACTCACAAACTTGTGGCAAGTTTTAGGCGACCAGCCAAAACGAGCCCAATAGCATTACATGCTATTTTCCTGCGGTAAGTCCCTTGACTTTGACTTGCCGCACGTAGCGAAGTGCTACATGTTTTCCACGAAAACACTCGAGATATCAAACACGTTACAAATCTAGGGGATTCTCATCAGGGTATTGATCTTGTGGTTTACAGCGTGCAATGCACCCGTTACAAGAAAGTGTCATGAAGTGGGACAATTAGTGGTGGTAAAAAGTAACGGTGTAAACGAATTCATTTCCTTCATCATGGAAGCATAATGTCTGACGGTTACACGAATTCACTTCCTTCATCATGGAAGCATAATGTCTGACGGTTACATGTTACTCTTTTCTTCCACCACTCAATCGTTTCACTTCTTATGAGACCAGGGTACGTTTCAATATGACTTGTATAAATAGACTTCACCTATTTTCACCGAAAAACAAGTTTTGGTCAGCAACAACACAATATCCAGAAATCACCCGGTAGCTTTCTATTGTGCTAGCCAGTTCTACTTGCAGATACAATTCATAGACAACCATACCTTCATAATCAACTATTTTGGTCTCAACACTCTCTTCACTTCCCTCCCTAAGACCAACCCTTCCCCTTCACTTTGTGACCGAAGCAAGCCTGGAACGGCCATTTCTTGGTTTAGTTCAGGATGGTACATATTGATCTCTCGAATCAAAAGTATTCCCGTTCAGTGCATTGTTTAAGGTTTAGATACGTTTCTCATCCACACACCCAAAATTTCCAAAATCAGTAGAAACGGTTTTCACCCACAAACAAGTATGAAGTTGAACTAAGCAAGTTAAAACTTAGTTGGCATGATATTTGGATGTTGGCATCCGAATGAGCTAAGTGCGTAGCGAAATGAATAAAGCCCAACCATTGTTGAAAACTTGGCAGAAGTGCAAGTTTGATGAATCGTAATCATTGTCGAGCATTGGCAGTGCCAAAGTTCAGTGACGCATAATGATTGTCGGATTTGATTTCAAGTTGTCAGTTGCGAGTGTGTGTGCATCACCCGCATGCCAAAGTGAAAGAGCAAGTTAGGGATGGTTATAAAGTGGCTTTATAACCGAGTTTGGTATGACCTACCCATTTGACACAGGTGTGGCGCCATTGTGCAAGCCAGCATCAAAGTTAGCAGTTAAAAAGTAAGTCTGGCGGTTAGCGAATTGCCCATGGACAGATGGTTGTTCATGGGGCGTGCAACAGAGTTGCAAACGGATTGGCACTGGTTCTTGGCATTATAAATAGCCAGAGAACCCTTATAATTGAAGTTGTTCAATAGTTCAAGTGTTGAGGAACCACATTTCCACTAGAGAGTGATTTCTGTGTTAGGCTTAGAGAATAAGCTTGTAAGTCCATTGGTTGGACGAGTTTTGTATCTTCCCCTTAACCTAATTAAAGTAAGTTTGTTGGCTTATGCATTTGGATTTGGTATTCTGTTGATTCGATAATACTTCCCCAATTATGTGAAGCATAAACATGGCAGGAACCTCTTTGTAGTATGTCCTACATTGTTTGGTAGAGAAAATCTAAGTAAGTCTTTCGTTGCATACTCAAGGTAGAGTTGGTTGTTTGCATTGGTGCAAACTTATAAGGCTGAAATACGAGTGGGTGATAAGAGATCACTGAACCACTGTATTGTCGGGTTATACCTTCGCGAAAAATTTCTTGGAGCATTTAGAGGTGTGACACCTACCAACATGGGCTAGAACTCAATCCCGCTAAATTAAAAAGTCACCCAAACCATAACGGTTCACACAATATGAGATCGAATATCAAGGTTATGAAAACCAAAATCAAACATCCCATAAACATACATATCAATAATATAAAGCATTCAAGCACAGGCTATATAATCGAAAACTATCACAAGAAAAATTATAAACTAATAATTGTATTAAAAAATAAGAGATAGTTTTATTCATAATAGACCTAATACAATTATTGAAAGAAATAAAAAACCGATGTCTATTTTCTTGGATTAAGAATTACAACATGTATCTTAATCTCTAGTGGTGCTCTTATTGTTTACTGAAGATTCATCAGAAATCAGGTTCATCTGTCTTCTCTTTTCTTTTAGAAGATTGAATCTTCTCTTCGAGAGGTTCACCTCAACGATCAACTTCAAAAGAGTTGATTCGAGCAGTTTTTCATTCATAACTGCAGTTTTCATAAGATCACGAGCAACTTCAAAATCTCCCATCAGCATAAGCATAAGTTCAAAAGATATATGACTCTTTTTGTGTTCTTTTGAGAAATATCATTTGAGCCCAACTTGAAAGGTTTCAAGTTTTCGTAGTTGAAATTCAATGTCAATAGTATTTTCACCCATCCTTGACCGCAGACAATACATAGAGGGAAGTATCGGTCCTATAGATGGTTTATATAACAGATCAAGCTTGGTTTCCAAGATTGAGATACCTAATAAAGGTATATTATTTGTGAAAATATACACTTTTGGAAACAACATAAGAACTTTTCTGAATTAGTATGATTGAGAGGATCTGAAAATATTTTTCCCAAATTTTCTCATGGACTTTCCATAGATTGAAAGTATTTTCAAAAAGAAAAATATTCCAAGCATAGAAAAACACTTTTAGATGTTCATGAAATATTATGTTTCCTTCATGTTCTTGTGCTCCTTTTAAGAACTTCCCATTTATTTGAATTGAGCACATCTAGGTGAATTCCGAACATCAACATCAATTATTGGAGTGACCTTGTGATAGCTCAGAATTTGTGGAACATGATCCATCACGATATTTTCGAATATCTTCCCTTTTGGGACTATTCCAAGAATGAACTTCTTTTACTGTGTCACAGCTGGAATGTTCTGATTTAACAGAATGATCAGTTTGATAAACAGGATCATTAGCGTGACTTGAAGTTTTTTGAGTTGTGAAATAATCATAACTATTATATTGACCCAGGAATTTCTTGGAATAAGACAACATCATTTGATGGGATTGTTTCCTGGATTCGTTTTCAGACAGTTGATCAATAACAAAACATCATGATCTGAAATCATTTGTTTTTGTATACAAGAGATGATCTTTTCCCCTGTCTAAGAGATAATCATTGTCATAATAAATGACAGAAGGTCTTGACCGAATACTAGTCGTAGGATTACCCCTTGAAGCACATCTATTTTGATTCTTGTAAGTGGTTAGACTATTTGAATCACAATGTTGTATATTAGTTAAGAGATTCTGGAGATTAGAATCACATATCCTTGTTTTAGATAATATATCCTTTTTGTCTTAAACAAAGTCAAGTTCATTAGATTCAGCATCTTCATGAATCAAAGATTCTCTGAAGATCTTCTCGGCAGATGGATAATATATATTATATTTTAGATTATATTTTTCTGTCGGCTTTATGAAAAATTTAATCTCATCACTGTCATATGAATCTGACTTGTTTGTCTCAAGTATTTGTTTCTTATTAACTCATCATGGTTAATATTTCCTGAGTTGTGTTCCACTAGTGAACTAACAGTGCTGAGATGTTTATCAGGTTTTGAAAACAAACATCCTATCTGAGATATATCATCTTCTTGATATACGTTAACTGAATCACTCATTAGATTCGCTTTCTTATAGGTTGGATCGCACCAAACACAGATTGTTAATTCTTTTCGTGTTTGCCTGCTCTGATACCAATTGAAAATACGAGGGTACCCAGATATACCTCAATCTAAAACTTTTCCACCTATAAGTCCTTTCTCCGAAAGTGATTGTCTATGGACTGAGTCGAGACAATACAACTAATCGGTTCACACATCGTGTGATTGTCTATGAATACGAGATCGGGACAATACGACAACAAGATAACTTGTGTGATTGACTATGGATATAAGAGCGAGACAATACAACAACGAAGTATTATTACTTGATAAAGGGTTCAGACTTAACCAAACACAATAGGATTGTTATCAAGTAAATATGAATTAATATTTGTGTATTTTACTTCTAATTATAATAAAACGATTAATTACGAAAATAGAAAAGTAAAAGACACACCAAGATTTTGTTAACGAGGACTCCGCACATGCAGAAAAACCCCGAGACCTTGTCCAGAATTGAATACTCTCAGGATTAAGCCGCTATACAAAATCTAAACCAACTTCGTATAGTTGAGACCAAGCAACTAAACTATAGTTCACCTAGTTCCGTTTGTATCCCTGCGCCTCCAACTTGTAATAAGTCACGCACTTGGAACAATTCCTTTGGTTCGTATTCCAAACAGTAAAGGAACAACAAATTTGTTCGGTAACAACTCTTTTCAAACAAGTGATATGAGTTTGACAAAAGTCTCTTCCGTTTATCCCAATAAACTCCTTTGTCAGGTTCTTAGATCTATCTCAATACAACTACCAAAGTTATTGTTTAGATTTTGCAATCAATAGTTCTTAGTCACAAAGACAATTTATTGATGCCGATCTACTCAACTAATCAATCAAGTTTATCACAAAGATAAACTGATTATAGTTGGATCCCCAACCGATCAAGTTTTGTGCATACCAAAGATTATGAACTCAAACAACCTTCTTTGTCTTCAAATCTTCTTAGATCTTCAATAAACACCTGCACACAATCAACTTGAATCTCGTATGATAAATCACACACAGAACGAGTCTGTTAACAATGTATTATCACAAGACGTCTTTAGATCTAGAAACAGTCTAAAGATCCATGTCGAAACTTCGATCTAGTTTGGGTGAATCTTATATCAGAAGAGAAGATTCTCAAGCATAAACAAACTAGGTGCAATCAAAGTTCAACTACTGTTAGTCAATCAAATCAATCTAAAATTAATAATAAACTGGAATTATCTAGTTTCCCACCAACGGTACTCGTAGAGCTTCCCAATCCCAAAGAAGTCTTTAAAACGAGCGGTCGTAAGAGATTTCTCCTAATTAGGTTACTTTCCTCTCCGAATAGACGGTTCCACCAGTAACAACACAACTAGATAGTTTTGCTGGATTTGAGGATTAGTTTGCTCGAAATGCAAACTTCAATATTTATAGATCAAGGAAGTTTGGATACCAAGGAATTTCCAAAACCGAAAATATTATCAAGATATGCAATATTTCCAAATTCGGTTTTCATAATTCTTGGAAATGCTCTGTCCAAATATTGACCGAAATCTCAGTAACAAATCTCCAATTAGTAAATGCACATTACCAATTTTTATTTTCTAAAGATATGCATTTTAATTGCTGGAAATTAAAAGCATATAAAACTAAAAACCTTAATTAAAAGATTCTCAATTTATTTCGATCCGGGATTCTCCTTTAGTTATTAAGGAATATCTTTGAAAAATAAAAGGTAAGAGTTACTGCACATGTTCAAAGTATGTCGGCATCTTTCCTTTGTAAATCCTTTTTCATATTTACAATCTTGGAACCGATTTGCCACACTTCCAAACGAGTTTAGAATTGGTTCATCTGATTTCCAAGAACTATGTGATCAATCAAAAACATCCAATCACCATTCATGGGTTTAACGGTTCTACCAAAACAATTTTCGGTTCTACCTCGATGTGAATACTAGGATCGGTCACACTAGTTACCAAAAGTTGGTTGACTAGGTACTAGGATCATTTACTACATATATATGGTATAAACTTGTATTCGGTTGCACAAGTTATAGGATCGGTCACACCAATTACTAAAACTTGTGAACCTACTACAAGAATAGATTACATATCTTGTGATTAGTCCCAACCAAGTTCTAGGATCGGTCGCCCATTGACTAGGAATGTGTTTGTGGTTGAAAACCGTTTCTGCTGATTTTTGTAATTTTGGGTGTGTGGATGAGAAACGAATCTAAACCCCAAACAATGCACTGCACGGGAGTAATTTTGATTCGAGAGATCAATCTTTAAAATCCTGGCCTAAACCAAGAAATGGTCGTTCCAGGATTGCTTCGCTCACAAAGTGAAGTAGAAGGGTTGGTATTAGGGAGGGAAGCGAAGAGAGTGTTGAGACCAGAATAGTTGATTCTGAAGGTATGGTTGTCTATGACTTGTATCTGAAAGTAGAACTGGCTAGCAGAATGGAAAGCTACCAGGTGATTTCTAGATACTATGTTGTTGCCGACCCAAAACTTGTTGTTTGGTGAAAATAGGTGAAGCCTATTTATACAAGTCATATTGAAACATACCCTGGTCTTATAGGAAGTGAAACGATTGAGTGGTGGAAGAAAAGAGTAACGTGTAACCGTCAGACGTTATGCTTCCATGAAGAAGGAAGTGAATTCGTGTAACCGTCAGACATTATGCTTCCATGATGAAGGAAATGAATTCGTTTACACCGTTACTTTTTAGCACCACTAATTGTCCCACTTCATTTCTTGTAACAGACGCATTGCACGCCGCACGCTGTAAACCGCCAGACCAATACCCTGATGAGCATCCCCCAGTTTGTGACATGTTTGATGTCTCGAGTGTTTTCGTGGAAAACATGTAGCACTTCGCTACGTGCGGCAAGTCAAAGTCAAGGGACTTGCCGCAGGAAAATAGCATGTAATGCTATTAGGCTCGTTTTGGATGGTTGTCTAAAACTTGCCACAAGTTTGTCAGTTCGATGGCGAACTTTGATGACTGAGATCGCATCTTATAAAGGAGGGTAGTCGTTGATTATGGCTACCTTGGGTTGGTTCCTGATGAAGTCTCCGTGGCGTTTTGGTATACGTCAGTGGCAATGTGGCATGGCTGGCATGGCTCGTGCATGCCAGTGGCACGGTGGTGCAAGCGGCGCCTGGCACAGCCATGGGACTAGATTTAGGCAGATGGTCGCCTGAAACTTGCCACAAGTCTGTTAGTTCGGTGGAGAACTTGGATGGCCGAGATTGCATCTCATGAGGAAGGATAGTCATTAATCATGGTCACATCTTGTTGTATAGCGGAGCAGCGCCATTGGCTAAGTGGCATGCTAGTGGAACACCGGTGGCATAGCCATGGCATAGCTGCATGTCAGAGGCGTAGACGTGGCATGGGGGCATGCTAGTATCCGTGGCATATTGGCGTGCTAGTAGTCGTGGCATAGAGGCATGCCAGTGGCGTTGCGGCATGGCCACGCATGTGGCATTGTAGCACGGCCAAGGCTAGGGTTTGGCGCCGTGGTGTTGGACCCACACGCGGAAACATTGGACATGTTGCCACATCAATCCCACTACTCTGGGAAACATTATTTGTCTTTGGTTGGTGTATCAACTTTTCCCAAATTAGGGTTTGGCATGTCGAAACCATAATTAGTGCGTGTGGCATGCGGCATGGCAATACTTTTGTGCAAATGGCGCAATGGCTATGCCAAAGGAACTACGGCAAGACCATAGTGTGAAAAAGGCCACAGGAGTAGGGATTTCCGTGGGTGGCTATGATGTGGCGCCAACCCTAGGGTTTTCTGGATCCCACATGGCTCGTGGCATGTTTGCGGGGTCGAAGTGGCATAATTTGTGCCACGACTGGAAATTAGGGCTTTGGTTAATGCATAGGCGTACTTTTGACCAGAAAACCCTAATCTTAAACTTTTCATGGCGTTGGCCACGAACAGGAGGTAAGTTAGCACATAGGGTGCTATTTATGACAGGTTTCCACGAAGTAGCATGTTACCGCGACAGAGTGGCATGTTGGCATGTTACCGTGGCAGAGTGGCATGTTGGCATGTTGATCAATATGTTGTTGTGGCAGGGTGTGTTTGTCTCTCCAGTTAATATGTTGGCGCGGCAGGGTGCGTTTGGCCTTTAATTTATAGTGGCAAGTTTGGAGCGACTTGATTTGTCAAAAAAAGGGGGCGACCAAATATATGGCGCGACTACACTTCTGGTGAGAGTGTGGCGGTTTTAGAGCGACCTGATTGGTCGATAAAAAGAGGGCCGGCCAATCATGGGCGTGGATACACTTATGTGCGCCTAGCGAGTTTAAAGCGACCTGACTGGTCGAAGGAAATAGGGCCAGTTTAGGATGGGGCGTGGCCAATGGCAAGTGGCGCCAGCTGGCCTAAGGCATGGCCACGCCTCCCTTTCCTGTCGCGGCTCCTTGTTTTTCTGATTCTGGGTAGGGTTTTGCACCTACTAATCCATGGCAGATTAATTTCCTAGTTTTTCTTGGCTTACTTTCGTCAAGCAAGGTGTGGTATACTGTGCCGAGGCACAGAACCCTAACTTCTGCAAGTTAGTCAGAGCAATTCATTGAATTCTATGTGTTGACACCGAGTTATTTTAAGTTCATTTCCAGATAACAGCATGCTTTTCTGATCGAATACCTTATGCAAAGACCTTATCCTTGATATTTGGAAATTCTTGCTACTCTGCTGCGAGTGAACAAAAATCGTCATGCCATATCAATATTAAGGGTTCATCGGGGAACATAGCATAGAAGGCATTCAGAAGAACTTATATTAAGTGAATATATGCAAGGCGCCGAAATTTACAGAACATCTGGGATGGTTGCTACATTCGCCAGTCTGGATAAATTTCATGTAGATATATTGAACGGCTCAATAAATATGCCAACGGAGAGGTTAGCACTCACGGCTTTGTTTCCTTACAGAGTGACGTCACATCAGATGCAAGGTTTTACAATTTTAACCCTAAGCTAAAAACCACCATCAATATTAAGTCCCCTGCTTAGCACGTAACGGTAGCATTGTTGCGGGGTAAGCATGAGATGGTGACAGACAAAAGTAAAATCGAAAGGGAAAGACGTTAAGAGGTTGCCGAGGAAATTTAACCAACCTTTAGCAGAAGGCATGAGGAATCCGCGATCTCTGTGTTGGCGGCTCTGCATAATTCTGAATTGTCCATAGGGTGTTAGCGTCAGCGCTGAAACTTTGGCTACTGATTGGAAAAGATGGCACTGTGATTTGGTCCGCGAATCGTTGAATGACGCTAGCTGGCTAGGTCACAAAATGTATGGAGATGGCACTGTTTTAAACGGACAGGATGGCGCTTCCTTGGCTGGTGGAGATGGCGCTGCTTTGAACGGATGGGATGGCGCCGCCTTGGCTGGCTACGAAAAGGTGGATGGCGTTGCTGGACTGGACGTGGACTTATGGCACGGGCGCGGTGGAAACAGCACTTTGAACTTTGGATACCAAACAGTAAAGATGAAGCCGGCTAGGTCGCGGAATGGGCAAAGATGGCTGCTGGCTTGGACGCGGGCCTTTGGCACGGGGCTTGAACGTGGACTGTTGGTGCTGGCGTAGAGCGGTTGGGATGGCTGCTTGTATGCGGACTGATTGTCATTGTCTTGGCCGCGGACTGTTGGCGTTGGCGTGGAGAGGTTGAGATGGCTGCTTGTATGTGGACTGTTTGGCATTATCTTTGCCGCGGACTGTTAGCGCCATGGAGCGCTGCCTCCGCGGGCCCGATTGCTTTTTCCATGCATAGCTTAAATGAGAAACCTTACTCCACTCGGGTTCCAAAAGTGATGTACTTATAAAAGGAAACTTTCTTCTACTCAAACTCCAAAAGTAATATGTATATAAAAGGTATCGCTCATCTTTTATTTTGTGATATTGGCTTTGTTTCCACATCTCCGCGTTAGCAGCAAAGCAGAGGAGTAGGCGAGCGCACTCCAAGTATGTGTTCCCCTCTATTTTTTTTGTCGTCGGTGTAAACCCTATCCATAGTCATATCCTTCATGAACCCGTAGAAATACTCTTGTATGAATGATTCTTCTCTGCTAGCAGTATCGTAGTCAAATTAGTCGTCACATTGATAGTAAGGAAGCCAATTATTTGCAAAGTAGGCGTGCACGGATGGGTGGCCGCCATTATTTCTTCTCCCATGAAGACCTAGATCAAGGGTTTCCTTTTCCTTTCGTGGTCGTATGCACAATTTCTGTGGTGGGACACACTCTCCCTTTGGTCGAGCGCATACTTCCTGCTGCGAGACACGGTTTTGGCTAGGGGCACGTTTCCCGCGGCAAAACTTGGCTTGTTGAAGCGATTATCAGTCCCCACTCTTTCGGATATGCGTGCTCCTTTTTGTCTATGCATGCTTATGACTTGCGACCAAAGAAAGCTTCCCATAGAACATTTGCCGTGGATTTTCGTCATCGTACTTGATTCTGACAAAAACCTTTATGCACGGTTTTTTCTCCAAAGTAGTAAATTTTCTGTTTTGCTTCGTTGTAGTTACTTCGAAAGCATAAGGAATTTTGTTAAGATTTCACCTGAAGGAAGTTCCGCCACCGCGTCGAGAAGTGCCAAAACACAAATGATGAGTTTTTTACGAAGTCTGCTACGATTACAAGGACCCATCCAAAATTCGCGCCAATTCTTCTGAAAGATTCGTAAAATGATGGAGAAGTCCAATCAGTCTGTCCAGGGCGTATAATGAGGTTTTTCCTTCAGAAAAAATAATATCTAGCTTCTCTCATAGCTTCAAAATCTATCATAGTCCAATGCGATCTTATGACAAATGGATGAAGTTCATGATGAGCCGAAACCATGTAAGAGTTAATCTGACTGGAGCGCAAATCGTGAATGTTGTTATGGCTTCTGCAACACTTCAAATCAGAAAAGACATTGCAGGCTTGATCACTTTCATCTCCAGATGGTGTCCGGAAACTTACACGGCCCTATGTAGATGGGGTGAGATGACTATTTCTTTGGAAAGCATAGTTGTTCTGTTGAGTCTTCCAATAGTTGGGAAATTTAATGTTATCTTGTCCGAGGAAGAAGAAGAAATACACGCCACTTTGGTCACGAAAGCAGCAGGATATGTTCGAAAGAATCATGAGGAAAAGTGTTTTTATAACTGGTGGGTGTCCGAGTGGTTCCCTGATGAGCCGGAGTCGGATATAATGTTGGATGATACACTCCATGTTGCTGCATTTTTAGTTTTGTGGCTATCCAAAGACATTTTTGATGATGGCTCCGGTAAGAAGGAGATAAGGCAGAAGCTCATCAAATTTGCTATCAAACTAGCGAAAGGCGTTGCTCTTCCCATCGGAAGTCTGTTTCTTGGTTCTTTATACACCCATCTGGATCACTTAGTAGCGGACATGTACGTCTCTAATGGGTAAATGAAAGTAGACTCGTACATCCATATCGCCTTTCTCCAGGCATGGTTGTGGGAGCATTTTAAAAATTACGCTCCTAACCCGAGAACCTTATTCCCTGATACATATGGCATCTCTAGGATACTCCGTTGGTTGGAGAGGCGTCCAAGACCTGGCGCAAAGCTCGTTGATTTTCTTGACAATTCGCACACAGTTAACTTTTGTCCTTGGGCTCCGGCCCACGCCTCCATAGTTCAAACAGACACTTTTGCCTCCGCACGGAACGTGATATTGCATTCTGCTGGCGAGAATATGAGAATTGGAGAAACTGTGTTCTTGCGAAGCTGCATAGCCGGGTATGTGCCATCTATTTTCAGAGGGTCTTGTGGAGTAGTTCCTTACAACATTGACAGGGCTGCTCTACATATGGGCTTTGATCAGGGAGTCCCATTCCGTCGCCCATCGAAATCTCCAGATGAATTGCTACCCGTCGTTCTTGATTACAGTGTCTTTGCAGCGGATAAAAGCCTTCCCTTCTTGATCCCAGAACAAAAACCTATGACGACTCCCAAATATAATATCTTCTGGAAAGATGAGTTTCTCTCCATTCATCAGTTCGTGCAGGATGTTGTGACGAAACCACGTGAAAAACCTTCCTCTGTGGTTCTATCCAGGCATAAATTGTTGAAAAATCTTCCTTCAGGCAAGCGAAAATCCTCTAGCTCGGATGCAGACAGTCCCCAGGGAAAGGAGCGAAGGTCGAAAAGTCATGCAGGTGGCTTCCAATCAGATTCGATAACTCTTGTGACTTTCAGTTCTTTCAACATGCATGTGTGTATGATTCCTTCACTAACTTGGCTGAATTACACAAATTTTCCATTTCGTCATTGACTCCTCCTTATTTTTTGACTGAGGGTCTTGACAACTCGAATATCTTTTCTAGACTTTCCCACGGCCAAAAGACGGTGCCTCTTGAGGAAGGAGGCGACAAGACTGAATCTCTTGAAGAAGAATCTGAGGAGGAAGAAAGTTCGAGATCTGGTGGTGAAAGGAGCACTTTTGAATACAATAGCGAGTGTATCAGCTAAGTATGAGGCGCTGCATAACAAGATATGGAAAAGGTATGGACATATTGCAACAACTAAAAAGATCACCAGCCGACTTGCATTGGTTAAGCTTGTAGAAGAAGCCTTTTCCTCAATTCATGACATGTGCAACGTGACCGGCCACACTATTCCGGGAGATGTAATTTCAAGCTGGAAGTTTCACCGGGATGTATGTGTAGACTTTGAGTTCAACGTCTCTTGGTTCTGTGAAGTTTTTTCCGAGATCCAAAAGTTACAGGCTGAAGCGATCGAAGGTCCCTCTGCGGATGTGATCAACCAACAAGAAGCATAAGTCGAAAGGTTGTCTTGGTAATTGAAGCTGAAACATGCAACTCTTCAAAGCGCGAAGGATGCTTTCTCCGAGATGAATGAACTGTTGTTGAATGATTTCCCTTGAATATCTTCTGTCTTCTGAACTTCCTTTTCTTAAGTTTTTTTTCTTCAAAAGGCAAAAGAAACGCCTAGTTTATGGTTTGATTTTCTGGTTTTTGGATTGATAGATGATTGTTTCTTATAAGAGTTTTTAGATTATTTTGGAATAATGCCCCTTTGATCAATTGATATGTCAAAATCTGAATTGAGAATGTAAGTAGCAAGATCATTCGAGAAAATTGTGAAACCGTGAATGTTACATGGGAAATGGGAAAATATGGGATGATATGAAATTTCGAGGTGATTGGGTTATCGGCTTCCATTGTAAATGTGAAAACCCAAACACTAGATAATGTAAACATTGTCTGACAAAACTTACTCTCTTTAGGGACTTTCACCAAAACTGAATCTTCGGGGAGTAAAATCTGAGTCTTTATGTGATGCCCTCGCTGCAGCAAGAAGTCCTTAGTCATTCTTTATTGTCTGTGAAACGTCTTTATGTCGGTCCATGGTAAGGCGGAGAATCTCTAGTCCCCAGACGTAATTCTCCTGAATCCTTCTTTCATTGGACAATGCGCTTCAAAGCATTGCATTCACTGGTGGGATGATGGAATTAAGAGTTGAATTTGTAACCGAGAGATTAATCTCCCACTGTGGTCGCCAATTATTTGTGGGTGAAAACCGTTTCTGCTGATTTTGGTAATTTTGGGCGTGTGGATGAGAAACTAATTTAAACCCCAAACAATGCACTGCACGGGAGTACTTTTGATTCGAGATATCAATCTGTACAATCCTGGACTAAACCAAGAAATGTTCGTTCCAGGCTTGCTTCGCTCACAAAATGAAGGAGAGGGTTGGTCTTAGGGAGGGAAGCGAAGAGAGTGTTGAGACCAGAATAGTTGATTCTGAAGGTATGGTTGTCTATGACTTGTATCTGAAAGTAGAACTGGCTAGCAGAATGGAAAGCTACCAGGTAATTTCTAGATACTATTTTGTTGCCGACCCAAAACTTGTTGTTTGGTGAAAATAGGTGAAGCCTATTTATACAAGTCATATTGAAACGTACCCTGGTCTCATAGGAAATGAAACGATTGAGTGGTGGAAGAAAATAGTAATGTGTAACCGTCAGACGTTATGCTTCCATGATGAAGGAAGTGAATTCGTGTAAGCGTCAGACATTATGCTTCCATGATGAAGGAAATGAATTCGTTTACACCGTTACTTTTTACCACCACTAATTGTCCCACTTCATGACACTTTCTTGTAACAGGCGCATTGGACGCCGCACGCTATAAACCGCCATACCAATACCCTGATGAGCATCCCCCAGTTTGTGACGTGTTTGATGTCTCGAGTGTTTTCCTGGAAAACATGTAGCACTTCGCTACGTGCGTCAAGTCAAAGTCAAGGGACTTACCGCAGGAAAATAACATGTAATGCTATTAGGCTCGTTTTGGATGGTCGCCTAAACTTGCCACAAGTTTATCAGTTCGGTGACGAACTTCAATGGCTGAAATAGCATATCCTGAAGGAGTGTAGCCGTTGATTATGGCTACCTTGTGTTGGTGCCTGATGACGTCGCGGTGGCGTTTTGTTATACGCCAGTGGAAATGCGGCATGTCTCGTGCATGTTAGTGGCACGGTGGTGCAAGTGGCTCCTGGTGTAGCCATGGCCACTAGATTTAGGCAGCTGGTCGCCTGAAACTTGCCACAAGTCTGTCAGTTCGGTGGCGAACTTGGATAGCCGAGATTGCATCTTATGAGGAAGGATGGCCATTGATTATGGCCGCATCTTGTTGTATAGCGGAGTGATGCCATTGGCTAAGTGACATAGCGGCATGCCAGAGGCGTAGCCGTGGCATGGCGGCATGCTAGTAGCCGTGGCATAGCGGCGTGATAGTAGCCGTGGGATAGCGGCATGCCAGTGGTGTTGCGGCATGGCCACGCCTGTGGCGTTGTAGCACGACCAAGGATAGGTTTGGCGCCGTGGTGTTGGACCCACATGTGGCAACATTGTCCCTATTTCCACATCAATCCCACTGCTCTGGGAAACGTTATTTGGCTTTGGTTAGCAACTTTTCCCAAATTAGGGTTTGGCATGTCGAAACTCTAATTAGTGCGTGTGGCATGCGGCATGACGATACTTTTGTGCAAATGGCGCCATGGCTATGCCAAAGGAATTGTGGCAAGGCCATAGTGTGGAAATGGCCACGGGAGTAGGGATTGTCATGGGTGTATATGGCATGGCGCCAACACTAGGGTTTCCTGGGTCCCACATGGCTCGTGGCATGTTTGCGGGGTCGAAGTGGAATAATTTGTGCCACGACTGGAAATTAGGGATTTGGTTAATGCATAGGCGTGCTTTTGACCAGTAAAACCCTAATCTTAAGCTTTTCATGGCGTTGGCCACGAACAGGAGGTAAGTTAGCACATAGGGCGCTATTTATGACAAGTTGCCACGAAGTGGCATGTTGGCATGTTACCGCGGCAGAGTAGCATGTTGGCATATTACCGTGGCAGAGTGACATGTTGGCATGCTGATCAATATGTTGTTGTGGCATGGTGCGTTTGGCTTGCCAGTTAGTATGGTGGCGCGACAGGGTGCGTTTGGCCTTTAATGTATGGTGGAAAGTTTGGAGCGACTTGATTGGTCAAGAAAAGGGGGCCGGCCAAACATAAGGCACGGCTATACTTCTGGTGAGAGTGTGGCGGGTTTAGAGTGTCCTGATTGGTCGATTAAAAGAGGGTCGGCCAAGCATGGGCGTGGCTACACTTATGTGCGCGTGGCGAGTTTAAAGCGACATGATTGGTCGAAGGAACTAGGTTCAGTTTAGGATGGGGCGTGGCCAATGGAAAGTGGCGCCAGCTGGCCTAATGCATGGCCACGCCTCCCTCTGCTGCTGCAGCTCCCTGTTTTTCTGATTCTGGGTAGGGTTTTGCACCTACTAATCCATGAAGGATTAATTTCCTAGTTTTTCTAGGCTTACTTTCGTCAAGCAAGGTCTGGTATACTGTGCGAGGCGCGGAACCCTAACTTCTGCAAGTTAGTCAGGACAATTGATTGATTTCTATGTGTTGACACAGAGTTGTTTTAAGTTCATTTCCAGAGAGCAGCATGCTTTTCTGATCGAATACCTTATGCAAATACCTTATCCTTGATATTTGGAAATTCGTGCTACTCTGCTGCGAGTGAACACAAACCGTGTTGCCATATCAATATTAAGGGTTCAGCCGGGGAACATAGCATAGAAGGCATTCAAAGGAACTTATATTAAGTGAATATAGGTAAGGCGCCAAAATTTACAGAACATCTGGGATGGCTGCTACATTCGCCAGTCTGGATAAATTTCATGTAGATATATTGAACGGCTCAATAAATATCTCAGCGAAGAGGTTAGCACTCACGGATTTGTTTCCTTACAGAGTGACGTCACATCAGATGCAAGGTTTTACGATTTTAACACTAAGCTAAAAACCACCATCAACAGAATGGTTACACCAATTACAATTATCGATCATACCATCTCAGGTGATTACTTAAGATCGATTTCCCTAATAAAAGTCACGCCCATATAAAAGTCAGGCATTGTGAATAGTTTTACCAAGATACATAAACAAGTTATGAGCGGTTATACTAAACACACATATTGGTAATCCAAATTTTTGGAATGAATAACAATACCAATAAGCCTAGCGATTTCCCTTTCGATTCATAAAACAAGTTTATGAATTGTACTTCCTTTCGAATGTAAAACATTGTTTCCTATGACGAAATATTCACCCATACCCATACATAATCACAATAACATTCATACGATTATGTTGATGTCTTATATACGAAGTTCAAAAGATAGACGTTATACTTCGTATTGTAATTCGTTAATACTATGTCTAACTAGAGTATAATCATTCACAGCTTCGCAGTTATGTTTTAAATATGCACGACTTGAAAGATACGTTAGAAATGAAACAGTTCAAGTCAAATATTACTAACCTCAAGTGGAAGGATGATGTCATCGTTATAGCTCTTTACTTCTTCACAATCTTCAAGTCTTCATGTAATACTTGTAAGTGTCATGTCCTAGTAACTTTCTAACTAATCTATACGAAGTTGACTCTAGTATCTAATCAAGCGACTCTTTGAGTTTTGATTCACTAAAATATGACAATCAAACTTGACATACCAACGCTTAGTGGGTTCAACTGAGCTATGCTCTAAAACATACCCCTTCTAATTGTCTTTCTGGCGTTTTTTTTTTTTTGACAAAGTAACAGCCACAAAATTGGCTTCACTAAAATGATGTTCAACAATTTATTTCTTCAAACTTCATCTTCAGCATCTCAATATCATGCACTGAACTTCTGAGATGCCATGGACATAAGATTTCTCATTTGCATAGCTGTAATGCGAAAGTGGAGTCGCAATTGACTTCAAGTTTCCTGATTCCCAGCTGAACAACAATGTTAAGACCATCTCTAACAGCCCAAACCTCCGCAATATTTCTCCCATTATGTCGAAAGTGTTTCACATAGCCTGCCATGAAAGAGCCATCATTATCGCTAACCACACCTCCGATCCCTGTAAGAATAGAATTAGAAGATGCACCATCAGTATTTAACTTATGAAAGTCATTCCTTGGGAAAACTCATTTAACCAATATTTCCTGCATACAGTTAGAATGTTCTTCCATATGCATAGCTGTGAAATAATACTCTCCAGCTCTTCCGATTGCCATGGAAAGGGTTTTAAGTGGACCAAACCTTTCTTTCTCATATATCCAACTATTCCTACTATTCCATATACACCACAAAACCTACTGAAGAATATAATAGTAACCTGTTATAAGGGCGGCATGGTTTATTAGAGGGGCGGCAGTGTGATAGTAATGTCCCTCTAGTTGGTTAGGGGATGTCCTATAGGGGATGTAAATTAATTAGATTACCTTTCCCGTTTTTTTAACCTAAATCAAAGCTAAATTGAAAATTTGTTTTCTTTCTTCTTCTCTTCTCCTCCTCCCATCAACCGTAACCTCAATTAAAACTCAAAATTTCATCGTCTTCGATTAATCGACGATTCGAAAATTAATCAAGTGTAGTGTAATGACTTATATGAGGTATGTTTTGAATACCCAGTTACGATTTGGTTTATTTTGTTCGATTTAAGTTTAATTTCTATCGAAAATTAGGGTTTTAGATGAAAATTGAAATTGAAATTTCTGGATTTATGTAATTTACGGTTAATTTTAACTCAATTACGAACCGTAACTGGATATTTTGATGTTGTTACGATTGGTAATAGTTCAATTACCAACCGTATGTTCTTATATTTGAGAATTTTCTTCAGTTACGGTTGGTAACCATTTTAGTTTACGAACTATAACTCAGTTACGGTTGGTATCGAGCATTTGGTTACGAACCGTAACTCAGTTACGGTTGGTATCGAGCATTTGGTTCCGAACCGTAACTCAGTTACGGTTCGTATCGAGCATTTAGTTACCAACCGTAACTGGTTTTACAATTGGGTTTTCTTCAAATTTAACCAGTTACGGTTGGTAGTTCATCTTTTACGAACCGTAACTTCGATTTACGGTTGATTATGAGCACAATTCCAACCGTAATTAGCTCTGAATATGTAAAAAAAATTGAATTTTTTACTTACTTTAAATAACTTTGAGCAACAAAGAGCTAGTTGGGACTAATTTAGAAGTATACCCGGTCATTTTCAGGTCCTGGTTCTTCATCTTGTTGGTTAATTTCTTCAATTGATTGAGATTGACCTTCTCCTCTAAACTTTTTTTTTCTTAACTCTAAAAATCTGATTTTGGTTTTGGTTTTGATTTTGAGTTAATATAAGTGAAATTAATCATTAACATTAAATTTGATTATCATCACTAAACTAGGTTATCAATTATGAGGGTTAATTTGTCATTTCCAGTATTTTTTTTATAAGAGACACCTTAAATGATCATGTAATGATCCTTTTTGTCCTATTAGAATACCGCCCTTCTAATAAACCATGCCCCCTATAACGGGTTACATATAGAGGAGAGTGGGAATGCAACCATTGTTGTGTATTTTGTGAGCTTTGATTGTCCAATTAATTGAATCTCAACGCACATTTGAGTGAAAATGAATCGACTTTGGGAGAGATCTAGAAATGGAGAATTATGTAATCTTGGGTCTGATTAATGGCTAAATCAGATCAATGAAATTCTAGTGTTTTTTATAATTAAGGCTGTCAAAACGTAACTGCCATGATCATTTGGAACCTGAATCGTCGTATTCTGTCTCGATTTAACTTTTGTTGTGTCAGATTGATTTTCGTTGAGTTAAATGTGCCTTTTGAGGTGGACATTTTGGGGAGGGCGCACCAGGTTCTTAGTTATTCACCATGTGTGTACCAAAAAAAACAAAAAGGTCGCTGAACATGTACACATACAAAGTTTATATAGCTTGATATTCCACTGCACGATAAAGAGCTGCGTCCATGGTTACTGTAACTGCTAAAAACCCAACTAGTGGATCTAGCAAGGTTCGCAATACATTCAAGTAAATTCATTTGTATAGGAAAGATAAATGTAAATGAATCGGAAAACGTGATTTAAAGTGCAGCTAATGTAAATGACACGAGATTTATGTGGTTCGGCGGAAGCCTACCTGGCGGTAATGAGTTTGAAATCTTACTACGATTGTTAAGGTTACAATGTGTTCGAATGTTTTTTTTCTTTCGAAAAAAAGACAGATAATACGTTGATAATGTCGATTTAGGAAATCGAAAACCTTACAAAAAAAATTCAAGATCATATAAATGTCATTCAAATTGTAGTATCTCCACCAATTTTTGCCTATCAAATCTATCCCTTCAGACCTAAGAACAGTTTCAGAGAACCTTCTCTCTCACAACAGAGAAGACCAAAACATATAGGGCCAAACTGGTTTTGAAAATAAAACCAATATGTGTCAAAGCGCAAAGCAATGACTGGATGAAATCCAACCCCATGTTCATTAGATATAAATAACATGAACTAGCTGTAGCGGTAGCCAAACAGACACAAAAATGTCTCAAACGATAACCAAAGTGTCTCAAGTAATGTGTTTGAATGTAGGTGCAGGTAAAAGCAAACATTGAGCATTACAATCTGGGTTGCACAGACACGAACACGACACATATATATATAAATTTTTATATGATAAATTACATGGGTAAATGAATACCAATTTATTCATAAGAAAGAATGAAAATTCTAAAATAAAACATTTTATTTCTAAATAACATATCATTACATGAAATATTCATATAAGTTTTGAGGTTATTATATGTAACCCGTTATAGGGGCGGCATGGTTTATTAGAGGGTTAGCATTCTAATAGGACAGAAAGGGTCATTACATGATCATTCAAGATGTCCCTTATAAAAAAAATACTGGAAATGACAAATTAACCCTCATAATTGATAACCTAGTTTAGTGATGATAATCAAGTTTAATGTTAATGATTAATTTCACTTATATTAACTCAAAATCAAAACCAAAATCAGATTTTTAGAGTTAAGAAAAAAAAAAGTTTAGAGGAGAAGGTCAATCTCAATCAATTGAAGAAATTAACCAACAAAATGAAGAATCAGGACCTGAAAATGACCGGGTATACTTCTAAATTAGTCCCAACTAGCTTTTTGTTGCTCAAAGTTATCTAAAGTAAGTAAAAAATCAATTTTTTTTACATTTTCAAAGCTAATTACGGTTGGAATTGTGCTCATAACCAACCGTAAATCGAAGTTACGGTTTGTAAAAGATGAACTACCAACCGTAACTGGTTAAATTTGAAGAAAACTCAATCGTAAAACTAGTTACGGTTGGTAACTAAATGCTTGATACGAACCGTAACTCAGTTACGGTTGGTAACCAAATGCTCGATACCAACCGTAACTGAGTTATAGTTCGTAAACTAAAATGGTTACCAACCGTAACTGAAGAAAATTCTCAAATATAAGAACATACGGTTGGTAATTGAACTATTACCAACCGTAACAACATCAAAATATCCAGTTACCGTTCGTAATTGAGTTAAAATTAACCGTAACTTACATAAACCCAGAAATTTCAATTTCAATTTTCATCTAAAACCCTAATTTTCGATGGAAAATAAACTTAAATCGAACAAAATAAACCAAATCGTAACTGGGTTTTCAAAACATACCTCATATAAGTCATTACACTACACTTGATTAATTTTCGAATCGTCGATTAATCGAAGACGATGAAATTTTGAGTTTTAATTGAGGTTACGGTTGATGGGAGGAGGAGAAGAGAAGAAGAAAGAAAACAAATTTTCAATTTAGCTTTGATTTAGGTTAAAAAATAGGAAATATAATCTAGTTAATTTACATCCCCTATAGGACATCCCCTAACCAAATAGAGGGACATTACTATCACACTGCCGCCCCTCTAATAAACCATGCCGCACCTATAACAGGTTACCTCTATATATACCCGACCACCAAGCACCACTTCTTCGCACAGCCTTCTCTATCTCCACAATCCTCTGTCTAACTTAACTAATCACTCTTTCGCAGAAAACAATGGCTCTCATCAACAGCAAATTGGTTCTTTTGTTGGCAATTTCAGCTCTTATGGTCAGTAGCTCATCATTTGTAGCTGCAAGGGAAGTGCCAACCACGATTCATTACCCAGGTCATAACTTGGCAGCTCGGATCAATGCGGATGACGGTGCTGGCATGGTTGAGTGCTGGAATGCACTATATGAGCTACGATCTTGCACTAACGAGATTATACTTTTCTTCATGGATGGAGAGATGTATCTTGGTCTTGAATGCTGTAGAGCTATCCGTATCATAACTCGTGAATGCTGACCTTCTATGCTTACTTCTGTAGGTTTTACTGCTGAAGAGGGAGACATTTTACGTGGTTATTGTGATGCTCCACACTCGGCTGCACCTCGTTCTTCACCTGTTACTATGCTTCCACCTGTACAGGCTCCTGCTCAGTCACCTATCTCGGAACCAAGTACTGCCAATTTTCCTTCGGACGACTAGAACTTAATCCTGCTATTCATTCCAAGTCCTCTATTGGGTTTTATTTATGCTTGTTAGGATATCTATTTCAGGTCATGAGTAATGTTGTCTGCTTGTTTGAGTTTGTAGTCCTTTTCTGTTTTTTAATCATGAATAAGAATATGGCAGGGTTTGGAAAGGTTCATGTTCTTGAGTTTCTTGTTCGTCATATTCACTGGCTTAGGTCTAAAGTTTGAGCAAGTACGAGAGATCTCTTTTATGTCCTTCCCACATCCCCACTCCTTACATTAAACCCAAATCAGAAGCAATAGCAGTCTGGTTGTCTTTTCAGAATTTTGAATACTTGATCTGATGATTCTGATCGATTAGGACCACGCGAAACTGGAGGCCAAGAGCATTATTCATACGGTGGGACTGTGGTTGAAGGTCTTTTTCTTTACCGAGTATCTAAGTTTACTCAAGGGGCCAAACTCTCCAAAAGTCGTGACATATTGTCATGTGACTCGTGACTAGTTATGCTCTTTTATCCCTTTTATTCCCCTTTTCACTTTTCTTGTAGTCAATTTGCAATGTCTTTTTCCCTCCAAATGTCAAGTTTCTGACCTTTCACTGAAACAACACCAACAGCAAGGTCTTGCTCTGGCCATTCACCAATGAGCTGTCTGGCCTGGATATACTATAAAAAAAAAAAAAAAAAAAACTAAGAATCTTTTATATTCTCCTGGAAATAAGAGTAAGAAAATTCTCTGCATCCTCAACCCACTCCAAATCCGAAGAAAAAACTCAGTTTGTATTAACATGGAAATATCATGTTTCTAACAAGGAATGTCCGTATTTCTACAACATCTGGAGCAACTGCTGACTAATAGCAGGCTCACAACTGAGTACAACTGGATTAGAACCCATACAGTGTAACATTATTACAGAGATACCGAGGTACAGTGTCAAGAAATAACACAACATCCATCCAAGAGTCGAACAGTTATCTTACCCAATCTTTTTCCTAATTTAAAAATGGATGGGTTCTTCTATCTACAAGAGCATGAGGTTGTCAATGATGAAGTTGTGACATGCTGATCACCTAGCTATATAACACATTTGGGGGTATGTCACGTTCAAGTTTCACAGCAAGAAATATATACTGGTATGAAACCTGAAAAAAATAACTCAGGCCATATTTTCCTAGAATCTAATCAGCTCAAGGGGAAGGCCAGAGATTGATCGACTGACACAACTAGGTAGGTCTAACCTCAAATAAAAATGGAATGTTAATATATCCCAACTCTTTTGAGGCAGCACTGAGGAATGTGTTGGACACTCCTGCTGCGTGCCCTTTCTGAGCCTCCCATGTCAAGCACTTCTCTATTTCTGCATGCCAGTCAATATTCCCTCCTAAACTTAAATATTGGCTTAACGGAGAAACATGTTTGGTCGATTGTATTTCCTCTTGCTTAGAATTGGATTTCACAGAGCCAATAACCAGAACATCACGTAGAACTGATGTGCTAAGGGCACGGACATGTGCACTTGGATGGGAAAGGCAATGTGTCGTAGCTGGCAAGCGACACTGCACGTAAAAGCACACATAAATCAGCTGACCGATGGTTTATGGAACTAATTAGAGGGAACCGACGGGGTGAAGTAAAAACTGGCTATCTGTTTAAAAGATTACCTTCAACAAGTTTGAGAGGCTGTCTCTGACTGCCAAACCTGTATCACCCCACTCGAGCACAAGCTTCATAGCTCTAGCTGTGGCTTCAAGGAGCTGATAAATTTCGTATACAGGAAAACAGAAACTCAGAATAAAAAAAGATAGCACATAGTTGGTTACTGAGCTTTGTGACCGAATAAATTCCAAATATACATCATGCAAACCACTCTACCTAAGGAACATGAGAAGTATGACATTAAAATGCCACAGCACTAAAAGAAAGTGGAATTCTCCAACAATTAGAATAACAATAAACAACATATCTAACTAATCATTAGAGTTTGAGGTCTAAAGACATGGATGGCATTTAAATTAAACTAGACGACAAAACTTGAAACCAGGAATAGACGATCTATATTACCTCTAGCTGGGGCAAAGTGCAAGCTTCTCCATCAACAAGAATTCCATCTGTTGCACGCAGTAGAAGATCTGAAGCACTGGCTATAATTACCAATGATTCAGGGCGATCATGATTTCTCATAAGCTCTACAATTAGTTTGACAATTCTTTGGTTAACTATCCACATTTTTTGACCTTGCTCGTCGTCTCTAGCAATCCAAGGGTACAAATCCTTATCAGCCTGGCAGTAAAGAGAGACATAAATGTGAATAAACAAAAGTGGTTGTTGAAAAGAGCAAAACAACATGTTAGCCAGCTGAGAATTCATAAGTTAAGCAGCATCTGAACCTGGAGCACGATTGCAGCTGATGCTTTTGTTGGAGAAGCTGATACAACATTGCACATGGCATCAACTACCTGTTCAAAGTACATGAGAGTTGGTCAGTTTATTCAAAAGCATAAAAAATGGATACAAGTTGGATTCTACATCATGGAATCCAGAAAGAACGATCATCAAGTAACAAAGAAGAGAGAAAGTGAAACAGAGAGATATGGACCACTCTAACGCTCCTCATGCAATATCAAAATAACGGTTAGTTATTCAAGCAGTAAACAGTTGATGATTTTTAATGGTGATATGCTGTTATGCTTGAAATAAGACCCATATAACCTCAACAGAAAATAATCAATTATGGAAGTTGGACAGCAAAAGAAAAGTACCTGCCGCCACCCTTGTTGCGCAGACGTGCTTTCCTCACTGAGTTGTGTTTCTGGTGTTGCTATCAACTTGTGCCACAGCAGTGAAACAACAGAAAAGCATAATTCATGTTTATCTTCTAGTACAGATTTTAGTAGAACTTGGGAACTGCAATTAAATCCGATATGCCGATCCACTGTCAGGAAATTAGCCAATTCTGACGCGTCCATGGCCAAACTGGAAAGACTTTTCCCAACAGTTTTATTATCCATGCCATCATGTGAGAGTAAAGCTCTCTCACATTTAAGAAATTTAGCTGATTGGGGTGCGTCAGTATCTCTTTCCAACTGTCGGATTGATGATGCTTCTACTGGCCTAAACCCGTTAGATTTGGAAGAATTAAGTTGTCGTGCACCACTGCTACATACTGAAGTATCTTTCCACAATGGTGAATTTACTAAGTGGGCTTCAAGTGGTTCTGCCTTGTTGGCGATAGACGCAACAGCTTTGCCATGAAAGTCAATGAGGTTATAGAGAGAGGATGCCCTTGTGTAATTTCATCGTCCCATTTGCATCTCATCAAGACAGTTAAAGAATGCATGCAGGTCTTTGACCGTCGAAAGAGTTCAGAAATATGAGCAGCCACCATAGCCGCAGCGACTATCTCGTTTGAACTGTAACTCCATGAAGTACCAACTGTTGAAGGTTTCAGAGAAAAAAGTGCCTCTAAGATCCCGACTATCCTTCGAGTATGACGAATGGCAGAGTAGAAACCTTCTTGTAGCTGGTTAGTTGACCCATTTGTTTTTCCTAATTTTCCTACTTCACTCACATCTATCAATTTCGAGAGTTTAGTGGTTTTAGAAATTATCGGGAACAGCTGTAGTTCACACGACAAAGCGCAAACAGCAGCCAGAACATATGAATCAAATGCAGCCACCGGTCCTTGTTTTCTCCCTTTTCTACTTCTCACGTCTGCTCTAATTTTTCCATCAATTGGTTGGCAATCTTCACTTGGTTCACGAGAATATGTATGATTCCCGTTTCTAGGTCTTTTGCTTCCGCTTGGGCGAACTTCATGACTTACGCAAACTGTTAACACGACAAACAGCAGGCGAGAAGCCAGATCTACAGAGGCACATGATCCTAAAAATAATGAATGAACCATGGTACGGAGCTCAGCCACAGCAAGGCTCTTTGAGGGACCAACACTAAAATTATACTGTGAGTTCCTCGCTTGTTGTTCTCTTAAGGACTGGGGTGGAAAGGTTCTCTGAAGGATTGCCTCAACTGTAGCAACAAAAATTCTCATGAGACAAGCTTCAGACGGGCTTCCACGAGGAAGATGCTGTAATACTTTTAGTAGGGGCAAGAAAAGATTCCATGATAAAGCTGGAGGTTGCAGAGGTGTTGCTACTATGATCTCTGGCAGATCAACAGCTGAAGAACTTAGAGGTATTAGGCCGTATGCTGCTTCCCATATGGTACAAATTCTCCATTCAACATCAGGACCATGAGAGCAAAACATGATGCAATTCCTTGAGCCGTGGCCTCAATAGTAGCTTCAGCAGCGGGAACTTCTATCTGCACAATCGATCAACTGACAGTTAAACCAAAGAGAAAAGATAAGTAATGGTAAGCCGTTAAGAAACTGTATAAGCAGCAGACAGCCAGCAATTACTCACAATTACTGGCAGCAGACTGCCAACATTAACTTTTTATAATTCAAATGAACTTCAATGGCTGTCATAAATAAAGAAGATTTCACTTTTTACTTTTTTGCACCTACTATGTTACATGTTTTCAAACACGAGATCGTCTTTCAAATATTAAATCATTAAAGAAAGAAGCTATGGGGCACTGTTCCAGGGTCCTGGTAACATCTAAATTGGAGAAGATTGCAACTGTATATACAGAAACTCAAATACCTGCTTCCGGTAACAAGAAATATAGCCACTCAGGAGTTCAGGTTGAGCTTCAACTCCTTCTGGTAGCCTTAGTGGAGGAAAAAGCAGCGCAGGTTGAGAAAGAATGCGGAAAAGCAAAGCTGCCGCTGCATCAGCCGAAATACCAGCTCTCATGGACATTGCAGTCCCAATTGCACGCAAGAAGTGCAAATGCATCCAGTTTCTTGGGAGCTACAGTATAACACCAGTAAAGATTATAATTAGGAAACAGTCAAAACTCATTAGCACAAGTCAAAAAGAAAAAGTGAATTAGAAACATATTCTTCTGCCATCAAGTTACGATCATAGCATGAGTTATGGATACCAGTAGGCAGTAATCAAAACAAAATCAGAAGAGCAGAGAATTCAGAAGAAACTAAGACGTGAGTTGATGGAAAAACAGAACTGCAACAGCACATAACATAACATACAAAAAATTAAGAAATAATAATGAGTACAGCCTCCGGCAAAACCCTAACATCACGTTACACCCCACCTAAAAAGTTGTTATTGTCATGATCCAACTTACCCTCATGCCAGTTGCATATTCTTCGGCAGCCCTCAGTAGTTCTACAAGCTGTACCGCAGCATCCAGAGCATCCGGGGCCCAAGATGGAGGTGCTTCCAATAGTCCAAGCAAAAGTCTCTGTGTGGCACTTGTGGTAGCAATTGCATAGTACCTAAATTGGAAGAATGAGGTCCTTAATATAATAGGGGAAGGAAACTGTTCAAAGATATGGATAAGTTTGAATTCTCACCGATGAAATAAGCGTGCATATGGCTCAAGAGCAGGCAATCCAGCAACAAGATGCTCATCCAAAGCAGTAGTCGGAGGAGGAAGCAGGAGTGCAGGAACAGCAACTGCTGTTAAAGTAGCGGTTTCATAGCGCGCAACTTCATCATCACATACACTTAGTATAACACCTGCACCATTTGCAACTGCCCATCTTGGAGTTGATGGCATAAGCTGTGGATGCTTTCCCGATCCACGGGCAGAAACTAACGTCATAAAATTAAATAGAAGCTTCAGATATCAGCAAAAGTAATATATGAAAACCAAGATTACATACGATGGTGTTGGAGACTTGACTAACCAGCAGTAGGGGGCTTAAGTTCTCCACCCGCTGCATATTTACCCATGACACCGCCACACCTAATGAACATAAAAATTCTCAAGATGCTTATTTGATAAGAACATACACCCGGAAACCCTTCACATTCTTTGAAAACTAAAGAGAAGATGAACAAATAAAATAGTACATAAACAGTGTCCAGCTGGTTTTTCCAAACTGGGTGACTAAACGTAACATTCATAGCTTAAATCAACTTGAAATAGCCGCCCGGCATGAGTAACACCATAGAAGAACATATTTACTAACCAGCGAAAGTAGTCACTACGAATACCCAGTGGTGCTGCAAGCAACAAATCTGTAATCCAAGGAGACAAAAGACGTAAAGGTTTTCTCTCCTGCTGTTCCAAAGGTAGATGGCAAGCTTCCCCTTCAGTCGAGTTACTTGTTGTAGCATGGCTACCACTGTTGCTTCTCTCTTGTTCATTGTTCTGATGCTCCACCTTATAAATTGGGCGGTTGTAGTGTGTTAATACCCTTAAAACTTCCCCACATGCCAAAGCCCATTGTTCAGAATAATCATTCTGCAACAAAAAAGAAGGATTACTCGATGTGATACTCAGATCATAAACTAATCTCGCATGACCCCAAGAACTGTGAACTGTGAGGGATCGTATAATGAGAAGAAAAATATAGTATAAAGTATCCAAAGATGAACTTGTTTTGAAGGCTTCTTACCTCACTGCTTGGGCAGACTAAAGAAACGAAAGAAGCAAAGGGAGGATTGTTCTTATCATATGCCACTGAACCATCAAGTATACATGATATAATTGGAAGAATAACAGCATGCCCATGTTCTGGATGATGAAGAACAAATATTGCTGCAGATCAAGTAAAGCATGTTTAAGATTACCGCGGAACATCAACCCAAGGAAGAAAGCAATCTATGGGATAGTCTGTAACAACATAGAGTCAATAGGGATCTGATTTTGATTACCCAATACTTCATCCAATAGGCGCTTTTCGGTAGATGGATAACGACTCCGAATTAGCTGCAGAAGAAATGAACCAAAGATACAATCAGTGACTAACAGTTTCCCAGGCATTATTTTATTATTTCATCAGAACAATCATTTAGCTTTGTTATGTTTGAACACGGTAGCTTGCCATGAACTGCCTGAAGCATATATCTGTTCACATATATGAAATTCAAATTCCACATAGACCATATTAGTTACCTCGGCAATATCATCCGGGAACTGCTCTGATGTGAACTGGCCGAAATATTCAACATAGGCAGTAATTTGAGCCTGAATGAAAACAACAATAAAGTTAAGTTAGCAAATGAATTTTAAACAAGGACAGGTGAGATTTCACAAATAACCATGTACTTCAAATTTACTCGTGTGAATAAGTAGATCAAAGATAGAGTGATTATCAATCCGTAGTCATCCCTTCGGGTGGTGGAGGATTTTCCACATACACCTTGTGGTATATGTTTTACCACAACTTGTTCTGCTAGTGAAAAATCATACCATTACCATATATCTACAGTGAGGTATTTTACCTGAAATTCTTGACCATATTATTACAACTTAAACATATTTATTTACCAAATATTCAAACTCTTTGCATCTACATCCATCCTTACAAAAACAATTGCCCAAAATAGAAAATCCGTAAAAAAAGTAACTTAAATTTAAGAAGACCCAGATCATCAAACTTAAAAATATGGATACATTTTTTAATAACTGAAACAAATAAAAAAATAATAATTTTCAAAAAGTTGGAAATTTTTTAACAAGAAGAAGTAAGCCAAGGTACCTTATGCTGTTGAGCATCTTCAGGAGGAGGCCAAAATAAAGAAGAAAATTGAAGACCATCGATCCATCTCTCACACAGAGTAGCCATGGAGCTTGGGAAGGATTCTCTTTATCAAACTAGATGTCTAATATGTAATCTTGCAGTGACAAACAAGATGGAATTTTGTACTTGAAATCTCTTCTCATAAAAAAAGGAAGTACATCTGTGATCAACAACCACAATTCTTGTCTAAGTTTACATGCTCAATTATTAACCCAAATCTGATTTCTGCATGAAAAAAATAAAGTAATTATCAATCAAAAAATTCAATTAAGCATTTCATATCCTACCAAATTATATTCCATACAGAGAGAAAAGGAACAAAAAATGATGAAAGAAACTTAAATGTTTGGTTGAATCTTTCGTCTTTTTATCGAGAAAATATATGGTTCGAAAATATCTTATCTTCTTCAGCTAAAAAAAATAAAATGAAATTCATCCACTTGTTTTTGTGTAAGTTTGATAAGATCAGATCAGTAAGAACAAGAAAATGAAAAAAGAAAAAATTAACAGGAACAGCCAAAGAAGCTTAAAACATAGTTCTTAAGACCAAAAATGAAGAAGAAAAAAAATGAAGAAAATGATAGAGTTCAGATGGTGAGGCTGATGAATCATGGAAGCTTTCAAAGTAAAAGGAAAGCATCAAACCTGATTTGATTTGTTGTGGAGAAAAGGAGTAGTAGTTTAGGGCTCTGAAATTATTCATGTGAGAGAAGAAAAAAAATGAGGTTTTAAAATTATTTTGGTGAGAGAAGAAGAAGTAATAATAAGATTAAATTAAAATAAAAAATAATAAA
Organism: Papaver somniferum; assembly: GCF_003573695.1. Classification (NCBI taxonomy): domain Eukaryota; kingdom Viridiplantae; phylum Streptophyta; class Magnoliopsida; order Ranunculales; family Papaveraceae; genus Papaver; species Papaver somniferum. Next base: position 39,773,039 of record NC_039359.1, read on the forward strand.
ATGAAAAATCTTTTAGAGTGTTGTTACTGGCTAATAGCTTTGGGCATAGAGAGAGAAAACAGAGATTTAGATCTCTCAAATCTCGAAGAGTTGTTTGGTGAGAGATCTTTGGCTTGACCACTGTATACGTGGCGCCTGATATTTCGGGCAGCTAAGACTCCCTAGCTACATGTCAGCTTCCTGTTTTGTCTTGAATTTTTGGCGCTTCGAACCACACATACATTTACGCACCATAGGGCGCATGTGGTCAATCTGGTGTGCTGGCTTCATCCTCACTGGCCAACACTTAAACCAATGGCATGTGGGTTTGAAGCAGATGAATTACAATGTCCGGGCAGGGATAATGCAATCAGGTCGCCGGAAATGAAAAATTGCACCGTTAGTTTTATACTATATTGATCAGCCTGGAAGAAAGATGCAAGGGGGAAAACTGTTCGGTTTGACATGAGATTGCTGTGTCGGGTGGATTGGAAGTTGTTGAACTCACACGGCATGCAATAATTATCTCCAATGCTTTTCTGTATCTGTATAAAGTTTAGGTTCATAATTTAAATCTATCAAACAGTTTTATTATATCTCCTCTGTTGCTGTTCGGGATCTTAGTTGAAGGTGCAAAACATCTCCAACAGTAAAAACTTTTAAACCTTGTGGGGGTAGGGTGACTCGGCCTGTCTTTTCATATGGAATATCAAGTTGACTACCACGTATATCCGACTGTCCGTCACTACACTTTGATTCTCCTCAAGGCTACCGGGGGTTTCTTAATAGTAATCTCTATAGCCTGCACATGCTGCAACAAGGAAGGAAATGACAACGGGGACGCTGATCACTGAATTTGGTTGACGTCATGGAGAGTTGGAGTCAAATTTACAAGTCAGGTGTGAATATGACAAGGATACTTTCAATTTCAAGAAAAGAATAAATTATTTACATGTTATTCGAGTATTTTTTGATCTAATAGTATTACAACCTGTCATTCTACATTCAGTTAGAAGGTTATTTTTGGGGCGTCACATTCCAATAGAAGGGTTTCACTTGGATTTTTAGTGTCCAAAAAAATGGTTATGGGATATCCTAACACAAAAACAAAATATCTAGATTATCCTTGAACTAAAAACTTAAAAACCTAATCTTTCTCTCCTCAATAAACCACCGGACGATCAAATTCATCACCAACAACCGAACCAAGAATTTAAAGAATCACGATTTCAAACTCCTCAACAAGAACTCATGGTTTATGTTAGGTATTAATCGATAACCCATCTTGTTTTTACTCATTTTTGTGCTAAAAATAGGTTAGATTGAATGAAATCGAAGTCAAATTTGGGTTTTAGTTGTGTTTCTGAAGGTGTTACGGTTGGTTTTGCTAACCGTAATTATAGTTTCTGAAGATATTACGGTTAGGTTTGGATGATTCCAAACCGTAAATCTAATTTGCATGTGGTATTTCCAGCTGTAAAATTTGTATTTCCAACCGTAGGAACAAAATCTAAATCATAGGAAAATTTACAGTTGGTAATGAAAAATTCGAACCTAGCAGTAAACTGAGTTACGGTTTAGAATTGCGTTAAACCAACCGTAAACTGGGTTACGCCTGGATTCGTAGTGCCATTTTCCCAACCGTAATGGTTCTACGACTGGGTTTTGTCTCATTGATTACCAGTTACGGTTTGGAGTTCATCCAAACCTAACCGTAAATAGAGGTTACGGTTGGTTACGAAGCTCAAACTCAACCGTAATCGGGCATGTAAGTCGAAATATCTGAAATTATTTTGCGTACTTTAGCTAATTTTGAACGAAATTGAACTCATGGGAGATAGTTTAGAGGCATACAGATTATTTTTTTCTTCTCTCTAGTTTTTTTCCCCACAAAAACTTTGTCCCAAAATTCACCAAGTATATAACAAGTTCATTAATTTAATTATTATTTAATTAAATAAAATTAACATTACTAAATAAGGGTTGTTTAGTCATTACAAAATTATTTGAGATAAGGGGTTTTTGATATTACTTATGGGTGATCCGTTTTTGTCTTATTAGGTGACGTCCGTCTAATGAAATGTGATGACCCAATAATAGCCTTCTTCGGTTAACGGTGATAATCCATGAATGGTAACTGTAATTAAGTGAATTGTTGGTTATATTATTTTTTTGCTTGGTTTAACTTTCAAACACCTTGCCACTAATCTATAACGACCATTTTCATCCATAAAGACAACCCAGCGTGCATCAAGTAGCCCATGCGAGTGTACTCTTGATGAGAAAGCCTCCCACATGAACTATACGTAAAGAGGATGATTATATTGAGTGAGTGGACACCGTTGAGTTCGGGCAGGTCAAGTTAGGGCAGTAGTAGTAGAGTCAGACCGGAGAAATATCTGGTGGTGGAAGAAAGACATGCCCTACCACATTCACCCTTTTAGAAATTTTCTCTATTTACAAAAGGACCACTAGTGACCGCCTAAATAAAGTTATATACACATGGACTGTGATCGTACGACCAATAAGAAATCAGCTAGGGATATACACCACCTTCTAAATGCCATGTGGCTCATTCTTGAACTACGAATATATCTCCTTGTTTCTCTCTATTCAGAAACAGATCTGAATGGCCACCATGGATCCCTCTGTCTACTGTTGGCATCGCATGACGGGTCTGAATCGTCTGACAGAACTACAAACCCCACATGAAGATCTACCTTTTTTTTTTTTTTTACTCGGTCAATAAAATAGAATAAAAAAGCGAAAATGTACAGGGATCAGGCTAAGTTAGCGCTAAGCCAAAAGGCCGCACGCCAAAAAAACCTAAAAACGATAGTAAACCTCTCCAGGCCATTCAACAGATTGAATAAAACCTGGCCTACCCTCATAAAACTCATAATGATCCTCAGCCAACAAACATGCTTGTTTGGCCGAGACATCAGCTGAAAAATTAGCTTCTTTATAGCTATGAATATAGCTAATATTGTTATAAAAAGCCTTCGCTATTCTCCACTTCTGCATTAGCTGCCATGGCAAGTCGCCTTTTTGAAGAGCAAATAAACAACTCATCGAATCAGATCTGACACTTAGGTTCTTCACATTCCATCTTTGAGCAACGACAGCACCATATATAACCGCACAAACTTCAGCATAGAAGTTAGTCTGCCAGCCCAGACCAACGCACAAACTCCCAAGACTACCGAGTTAGAATCACGGAAGACAACACCAGAACCAGCCTGCCCGGGTTACCAAGTGATGCACCATCACAACAGATCATAATTCACCAGGATTTGGTGGAGTCCAAGTAACTTCAATTGGATCAGAGTGATCGCAAGATCTATGCTTCACTCTAAAGAAATTAACAATACGCAAATCATCCAAAGTATTATGCATATGGCCCTTCATTCTAATAGAGTTATCACGAATTACCTGATGAACTCTGCCTTTAAACTCCAGCCAACGAACCCGCATGTTTCAAAATAAGCTTTGTTACGCAACTTCCATAATCCGTAACTATTGCAAGATTTGCAACAAGCCACAGATCCTTAATCATTCGACTCTGCCCTTTGCACCTTGTAGGAGGCCACGAGGTCCTCATTCGGCTTCATTGAAAATTTCAGCTGCCCAATTCCAAATCCTCTTGGCAATTTTGCAATGCCAAGTAATATGGCTAACATCTTCACAATCTTCTCTGCATAAACGACACATAGAAGGCATCTCCCTACCTGTCTTCTCATAACATTATCATCAGAGCACAACATTGTTTATAAAATAGCTTCCAGTACTGCACACCCAAAGTAGGATGTACAACACTTCTAGAAAAAGAGCCGCAGCTGGCAAAATTTCAGCTGGCCACGGATAGCAGCCTTGGCCGACTTGACAGAGAAAACACCTTATTCCAAGTCCCAAATTTTATAATCATCTCCCCACCAATAAGAGGCAAATTATCAACATCAATATTGCATCGTAACATCAATTCTTTAGTCTTTGGAGGAATAGCCCAAGAGCCATCAACAATAATATCACTCACCTTGGCCTTAAAATCATTAGGGCCCTTTGTTTGATGCCAAGACGTTGTGCAATTGAAAAATCAGCACACCAATTATCAAAAAAGGAAGTATTAGCACCGTTACCTATAATTGAGCGCGTGTGTTTTGAACAAAGTTATGCACCAATCTAATGCCAGGAAAAACCGAGGAACCCAACTTGTAATCAATCAAGTTGCCACTAACCTTGAAATATTTTGCCTTCAAAAATCTAGCCCAAGTCTTATTAGAGTCACGAATCGACCACAACTTCATAAGCATGGCCCTATTAACATCATTCAACTTTTGAGCCAAGCCCACCTTCACGCTAGACGGCATAAGATCATAAAGAACCGTGAAGTGTTTGCGCTTCTCAGCATCTCCAGACCACAAAAAATTGCGAATGGCCCTCTCCACCGTCTTGATGGCCGTGCATGGCCATTTATAAACAGCCATTGAATGAAGCAAATAGCTAGAAATACTGATTTGATCAAAACTAACCTGGCCTGAAAAGACAAGAGCTTACCCTTCCAACCTGCCAGCTTGTCCATAATCTTCTCCATTACCTGACGAACATGAATATGACGCACAATGCCAGGTTTCAATTGGATTCCCAAATATTTATCCGGGAAATGCGCCCTCTCCATGCCCATAAAGTTTGCAATAGCAACAGCACGAGACTGTCTATCTCCACCAAAATAGAATTTGCTTTTGGCGTAACTAACATACTGCCGGAAGCACGTTGATACATGCCAAGCATCTCCTTCAAATTCCGCAGACTATGAAGATTGCCTTACAGAAAATAAGAATATCATCCGCAAAGAGTAAATGGGTTGGAGCCACACCTTTCTTATCACCATGTGATGCATACTTCTAGCAGCAAACACTTAGAGAGATTGCGGCTCAAAACATCCTCAATAAGAACAAACAAAGGTGAAAGAGGATCACCTTGACGAAGGCCTCTTGTGATACTGAAAAAACCTTCAGGGCTACCATTAATCATAATAGATATACGGGCAGAGTTAAGAATACAGCCACGAACACCATGCATCAGAAAAGCCATATTGACGAAAAACTTCAACAACAAACTCCCAACTACCGTGTCAAAAGCTTGGGCTATATCCAATTTAAGGCCAACGTTACCATGCTTTCGTTCAACACTAATCTCATTGATCAGTTCAGCCAAAGCTATGTTCTCATGAATGTTTCTTCCTTTCATAAACGCCACTTGTCTTCAGAAATCAATTGTTCAACACCGTGCCAAGTCTGGTCGCCATAATTTTTGTAATGATTTTGAAGAAGAAGTTGCTTAAACCAATTGGCCTATAGTCTTTAATAGCATCAGACTTATTAGCTTTTGGGATGGAACAATAAAACTAGAGTTAATGCCATTAGGAATCTTCTTCATCGCCCAACAGTTTGCAATAGCATTAAAAAGATCTCTAGAAATAATGTTCCAACAGGTTCGAAAGAAAGAACCTGTAAATCCATCAGGGCCAGGCAGAATCCGCTCCAGATCAAAAACAGCCTCTTTAACTTCATCCAAGGTCGGGATAGCATCCATACAGCACTTCAGCAGCTGATATGCTTCATGCTCATAATCAAATAATCTCGGATCAATATGACAGCTCCACCGTTGAACTTTGCACGATAATGATCAACAATGTAATCTTTTATTTCATCCTGCAAAAACAAAGTAGAGTTAGTAGAAATCTTCAGTTCGGAAATTGTGTTTTGGCTCCTCCTCATTCTATTGAATTGTGAAAAAAACGAGTGTTCTGATCACCATCCTCCAACCAACTAGTTCTCGATTTTTGCTTAAGCATAGTGGCCAACTCAGACCGCACATCATCAACAGCCTTCCTAGCGTCGCAACCTTCAAAAATTGGACTTCACAGCTAACATTATGGTCCAAATATCATTCTCCTTATCAAGATTCAATTCCGCTTGCTTTAAGCGAAACTGAACATCTCCAACACCATCTATTCCAAATCTTCAAAGCATCCCTCAACGCTTCAACTTTGAAGTAAAAACAAAAGGAGGAGCACCATCCAACCTAACACTCCAATTGTCTTGACGAAATCCAAAAAGATGGATGAGAAAGCCACATCTTCTGGAATTCTAAAAGGAGCTCTCTTCGGCCTAGGACTATCAAAAGCAAAACCAAAAAGAGGAGAATGGTCCGAGCAGATTCTCGGCAAAGCTTGCACCTCCAGTTAGCAAACTTATCATGCCACGCACCATTAATAACAGCCCTATCATGTTTAGAAACAATTCTATGCATACCACTCCGACAATTAGACCAAGTATACTTCTTCCCAATAGCATCGGCCTCAACCAAACCATTGTCAGAGATCCAACTTCGAAACTCATTTATATAAATTTCTTTGAGCGGCCTACCACCCTTCTTCTCATCAAGACGCAAAACACAATTGAAATCCCCAACACCAACCCAAGGAATGGAAATATATCCCAGACCCAATTGCCGCCAAAGAGATCTCCTTTCAACCGCATCAAAAGAAGCATGCACAGCCGTGATAAAATTCCCAGCAAAATCCAAAGTGATAGCCTGCTTAGACGAAGATAAAACAATCGGCCTTGCTAGAGTATTCCTCCAAAAGACCCAAATATTACCTTTCTGGCCATGCACCTCATTAGTAATAACATCATCACAAAAATCAAGCAAATTAAGCTTCCTAACAAAACGTGTAGTGCAACGAACCTGAGGCTCCGCAATACAAATAATATCAGGTTTGTGCAAGTAGTAAAGCTCATTCAACTTGGACCTTGCACCATCTTTGGCCAAGTGGCAGGTCCGGAAAAGGGTATAGAATTTATCCCCGGCCAAAAACTTGGTGGGGCCGGAGATGTGTATAAAATTAAGCGCAATAAAAACGGGGGCCTACAGTAATACCGCAAGTGCACGGTCGTCAGTTGTAGCTCGTGCAAGTACGGGTCGATCCACAGAGATTGGGTGTGTTTCGGAAGTGTTTTAGCTAATTGGGTTCCTAGATTTGCTTTGGGTTTAGAAGCCTTTTGGCTTAAATGGGGTTTTGAGTGCTAATGGGTTTGAATGCCCTTTGAATGAATTGGGCTTAGTGGGTTTGTTAAAGATAAAATGAACTGAGCTTGGGCTCAGTTATCTTTGAAGTGCAAATGGGCTTTGGTTCTAGAAACTGGTCTGAGCTTTGGGCTCAACAGTTCAACTATGACTTGGGCTTAACAGTTCACTAGGCTCTGGCCTTACAGTGAACTGAGTCTTGTGCTCAGTTGTTCACTTATGAATTGGGCTGGGCCTTAACAATGAATTTGACTTGGGCCTTAATGAACTGGGCTTTGGTTTTGGTCTTACAGTTGGGCTCAAATTGTGCTCTGGGCTCTTGGAAGTGAACTGAGCCTTGGGCTCAGTTGGTTAGGCCTTGGAGAGCCAAGCAAGCAGAAAAAGGAAGAGGTGCAGCAGAAGAAGCAAAGCAGCACAAGTGCTGCAGTAGAAGAGAAAGGCAGCTGCAGCTTGGCAGCAGCAGTTGCAGAGGCAGCTGCAGCTTGGCAGCAGCTAGGAAGGCAATGCACAGCACAAGGCAAAGATGGAGTAACAGCAGGGGAAACAAACAATGCAGAGCAATGAAAGAAAAACTAAACAAAAAACAAAAAACAAAAGCAAAGTGAAATGACACAAAGGCAACTAGCCTAAGGCAGGGGAAGAAGGGTTAAGCTAACATGGAGCTAAACTAAGGCACTCTTTTAGAGTGGGAAGAGAGCTAGCTTGCTCATTGTCACTAGTGAGCACTAGTTTCTTCCCACTACTCAATTAACACTATGCAGCAAGGTTTAAGCAATTACATGGAGTGGGAAGAAAATTAGCTTGCTATGAGCACTAATTTCTCCCCACTGCTCAATCAAAACAGTGCTTTAAAGGCTTCTAGCCTAGCATTCCATCAAACTAACATTACAAGACAGTGAATTGGAACAACAAATGAACATTAATCTAACAGTGACAACAACAGTGAGCTAACATGACAACATTGCAATACTAACAGGAATTAATAGTGAGTAACAGTGAGTAACATTGAGTAACATGGCAAACTAACATAACATGGCAAACTAACATGACAACAAATGCAATTAAGAGTGAAAGTGCAACTAACAGGAGCAATGAAAGTTAACAGGAGCATCACATTACAAACTAACAGTGCAATTTAACAGTGCAAGAATTGAAATTGAACTAACCCAAATTGGGTGGAAACTTGGCTAGTCCAAGAACAAGTTTTTCATTCTACAGCACCTCCCTTTTATACCCAAATTAACAAATTAGGGTTTCAACACATTTTCCCCAAAATATCACTACACAGTACAATTAGGGTTTAACTTATTACCCAAAATTTAGCTTCCAATCTCCAAAATTTGCTCGACCCATGCTTCTTGATGTCCCTCTGATGCTCTTCCTGCTCCTATTGTCCCCTAATTTCTAGCTATTTTACTCACCCCAAAACCTAGGGTTTCAGAGGTTGTGAGATGAAGAAAATAGCTAGGCTAGGGTGTTGTCGGGTGTTGGAGATGGTGGTGGCAGTGATGGAACTGGTGGTGGTGAGGGAATGGTTGCGGCAGAGGAGACAGAGGAGGAGGTGGTGTTGCAGAGCTCTGCAATTTTTTTGGGAAGAAGGGGAAGAAGAGCTCGGGAGAAGATGGGAGAAGGGTCTGTTTGTTTGGGGTGGATGGGTTCGGTGCTAGGGTGTGAAGCGGCTGCATCGAGTTCGATATTTGCGAAGCTTAGATGTTGGATCATTAGATCTGAGTGGAATCGAACGGATAGATGGAAGGGTGTGTGAAGCGACCGTCGGATTCTGAGGTGCAACGAAGTTAACGGTACCAGATGGAGTTAGGTGCTGTAGTGTAAGTCGGAGATATCAAACTTTGATGCACAGAAAGGGAGCGACCGTTGGATTCAACTACCATCTAATCTGAAGGCTTGGAATTTCAGCGCTGTGGTGCTTGGCAGAGACTTCCGATTTTGATGCTCTATGAAGGAGCGACCGTCGGATGCTTCTGAGAACTGATCTGATGGCTGAGAACGGAGGCGCTTTGTGTGTAGAAAATGAGGTTGTGCGCACCATTCTTCGCGGCTTCCTTGCGTAATTTCTCCCGGCTTTTCACTACTTTTCTGCTCTTTTCGCTCGCGACTCATCCGAACTTTATTTATTACCTAAAAATGCAAAATTAATTAATAAAAATATTTATTCTTGAAAACAATGAAAATACAGAATATGGGATAAAATGTAGAATTAATGCGCAAAAGATGAGTTAAATGCCAACAAAAAGGGATAAATATATACAATATTTGGCACTCATCAAATACCCCCAAACCTGAATTTTACTTGTCCTCAAGTAAAAAACTAAGGAAATCCTAACTATACCACTGTCGCTGGTCTCTCGAATGCATTTAGCGTATGCACTAAGCCTTTTAAACCACTAAGTGTCCCTAGTGGACGAGTTGAAGTCTCGTGAAGGTTTACCAGAGGTGTGCCTACAAAACCTAAGGACAAAATATAAGCTCAGATTCCATCAAACGTGACATGTGCAAAACAGTTAAGCTCACAGCAAAATGGAGATGTCAATCTAGCTATCGAAGGCACAATCCTAGCACTGATAACAAATAAGGACATGTGATAAGAGTGTAAAGTGTATCTACACATGTGTAAAGAAAGATCTGAAGTTATGACTACTAATCACCAAGAGATAGTTTCTCAGGCTAAGAACTGAGGTCGAAATCTAGCTAGCTGTCCGGACTTTACGAGAATTGTGAATGAGTTGGAGGTATTTCACAATTACTCGCGTTGTACATCAATGGCATACACCCTCCTTGCTTATTACAAGAAAAAAAAAGACTATTTACATGACTCTTATTTACATTGACTATTCTCTTTTATTTTTGGAACAAGAGATGATGGAATTGATAAATACTTGATTTTTTTTTTTTTTTGTATTTTTCTGATTTTTTTTTTTTTTTTTTTCTGAATATATACATCTTTTTTTTTTTTTTTTTTTTTTTTTTTTTTTTTTTTTTTTTTGAAGAAGGAAACACTTTTGATACATACAAAAGAAAAAAAGATTACATGACACTTTGCAAGAGGTAGCCCTTTTTGATGCACCCAGTTAAATTCGATGGTTGTCTTTCTTAATGTAACCTCCACCTTCTATCCCAACCAACCAAAGAACAAGCTAGTCAAGTTTCGTTCAGTATTCTAAAGTGATTGGCAATCGTAACTTCCTATCAAACACCTTGAAGATCGAGGCCATACATGTATTGGTAGATCGTGCGCGTGCAAATTTCTTATCACTATGTGAATTGTGCTAGAATCAGGGTGCCTAAATATCTAGACTAAGACTCCTAATAAAAATACATATTTGCACAAGAGTCAACATTTCAAGGTAAATGAGCTCCATTTTTTATGATTTTTAATTTTTTTGAATTTTGATTTTTTAATTTTTTTTGGAATTTTTCATTTTTTCAAAAAGAAGAAGGAGTTCGTTTTTAATTATAGCATATTATCGTGGTATCTACTCTATACCCCCAAACCTAAACTAAACATTGTCCTCAATGTTTCAAAATATGGAAAGAATTAAAATGCAACATATGGAAAGGGACATGTGAGTAGAGTAAAAGGAGAGAGAATACCCGATTTCGGCGAAAGCAGAATTAAAACTCCGTTATTCAAGGCAAAAATCCAACATATTTCACCGAGATCATATTGGATTAGCAAAATATATACAAAAGGAACAAAAGGGTTTTTAAAATTTTATCTACTGGATTATATACAAAAAATTCACCATACACTAACAATCTAAAGAGTTGAGGATCAACCCAAAAGACGAAGTGTAGACATTTCAACAGCTTCACACAATAATAACAGGAAAGAAACGCAAGTGAAACTGTGAAACAAAATGAGCTACCCCCAAACCTGGATTTTACAGAAGATATAATTTTGAAAACAAAATCGCGCAGTTTTGGGGGTTCATCATGCACAAGGTCTAGCTCAAAATGAACTGTGCTAGGGACGGGCAAACATGCTATTTCCAACTGTGGTTCCTCAAATGTATTATTTTGGAAGCAAAATAGTCCAAAGGACTTGGGAAGCACACAGTTCCAAACCTAGGTTGGGCATTCTCAGAGAAATTGGTTTTATAATATTGGTACAAACCAAATCTAGGTTGGGTGGAAGGACCATCAGATTGTGACTTAGGTAGAAGAATAGGCATATCATTATCAATCAAATCAAAATCTTCTAACTCATCTACACATGTCACATCATGCTCACAATCATCACTCACATTGGCAAGTTCACACTTAGAATCATCAACATCATCAACAGATTCATTCTCATGCATCGGCAAATCAGGAGAAATATCACAATGTGACCTAGGTAGAGAATCAGACACATCAAATATATTTTCATCATATTAGTGTCTACAGAAGATTCAACTATTCCTATGTCATGCTCATCTTCACAGAATAATTGTACGAATCCCATGTCAATATCAAAATCATATGAATTACAATGAGTATTAGAAAAAACAACATTCATGAAGGTCGAGGGCGAGAAGCCATATGTTATTGAACCAACAGGTTCCACAATATTTTCATGTTCTTCTAACACATCATCATAATCATCATAATCATCATCATGGTAGCATGCATATTGGTCCTCATTAACAGTGGTGGTGTCGTTAGTCAATTCATGTTCCTCTAAATTAGGTTCATATTCAACATCATTTACATGAATGGGACTAGACACTTCATTAGGGACAACATACATTTCCTCATGAATTTCCTCCTTTTGTAGGTGAAGCAAAATCTGATCTAAATATGCCTGAATTCGTGATGTAGATCTATCGAAGTTTTGCTCACTAAGTCTTAAAGCTTCTGTGGTGGAGTCTAAATTCATGGGAGTACAAAATTCTTCATGTTCAAATTGTGGTGAATGGTACATGTATGCATGGTCATTAGGGTCTACAAAATATTGATCGCAACCCTCAAAGGATTGATTATGGTCCCAATGACTACCATTCTCACAATTCATGGGCATTTCATACATTGGATTTTCTTGATGGCCTAAAATTATGCAAAATATGACAATGCTCAACAGGGTGGTCTAAACTACCACATGCGGGACATGCATAGATTTCAGGTTGCCTAAGAAAATTAGATGTGACAGATTCCTCATGTGATTGCATTTCTAAAGCTGCGATTCGAGCTTCTAATTGATCCATCAGAGATGATTGTGTGAGTGAGGCACTAGCAAAATGTTCATTTTCACGTTGCGATAAATGATGCATGTATGAATAGTCATTAGGGTTCATGTATTGCGGCTCGGGACTTTGAAAATGTCCATAATAATTCCTATAACTATTGACATCATGGTCTGTGGGAGGTTCATAACGTGAAGTTTGTCCATACGCAAGTTCTCTAAGGGATTCGTTGTATTCCCCAACAGTAGAAAAAGATCTATACATGATTGGGCTCTAAGCTCAAAATTTGGTTTTTAAGGGATTGGACTTTTTGGAAAAATTTGGTTTTGTTGGGAAAAATTTGGTTTTGGCGGGAGCCATTTGGTTTTAATGGGAAAAAGAAAAATTTTGGTTTTTAATGTGGGAGCAGAATAAAATTTGGTTTTTAAAATCTGGGAGCAAGTAAATTTTTTTTTTTTTTTTTTTTTTTTTTAAATAATAAAAAGAAGAAAATAAAAATTTGGTTTTTGAAATGGGAGCAAGCCCACTGTGCAAGCCTCTAATGAAATGAAGGCTGCGGCCTACGAAAATCCAAGTTTTAATTTTTGAAAGTTTAATTTGGCCCAGTTGGTTAAGGCCCGACGTTTGTTTTAAAACTTTGGTTTCGAGGTCCACTTACAAGTCCACAACCAGTTATAAGCTCAGCTGGGTTTAAACCCAGAGTCCAAAATACAAGTCCAATGGAAGAATTTAAACAAGCCCACACAAAATAAATACAAGCCCACAAATAAATTATTACAAACCCAAAATAGAAAAATAAAAAGCCCAAAAAATTGGGTTAATTATTACAAGCCCACAAATAAAAAATTGGAAGCCCACAGGTTGGGTTCTCTCAATTGAATGGGTTTAGGCTTACCTTTTAGCACAGCCCAGCTGCTCTGATATTGTTGCAAAAACCCAGTTGGGTTTTGGTTCTTTTCCTTGGTGGCGTCCCAGCAGAGGAAAAACAGGTTCAGAACAGCAGGTCCAACAGCAAATGAATGAAGCAGATGCAGATGCAAATGCTATGCAATGAAATGCAAAATAGCTAAAAAAACACAGATAAACACAGCACAATCAGCAGCGGCGCCAAAACATCCCCGGCAGCGGCGCCAAAAACTTGGTAGTCCCGCCAGCGGCGCCAAAAACTTGGTAGGCTTCTAAAAGGTCCTACAAATTATAACCGCAAGTGCACGGTGTCGAAAGTGGCAAATGTGCAAGTACGGGTCGATCCACAGAGATTGGGTGTGTTCGGAAGTGTTTTAGCTAATTGGGTTCCTAGATTTGCTTTGGGTTTAGAAGCCTTTTGGCTTAAATGGGGTTTGAGTGCTAATGGGTTTGAATGCCCTTTGAATGAATTGGGCTTAGTGGGTTTGTTAAAGATAAAATGAACTGAGCTTGGGCTCAGTTATCTTTGAAGTGCAAATGGCTTTGGTTCTAGAAACTGGTCTGAGCTTTGGGCTCAACAGTTCAACTATGACTTGGGCTTAACAGTTCACTAGGCTCTGGCCTTACAGTGAACTGAGTCTTGTGCTCAGTTGTTCACTTATGAATTGGGCTGGGCCTTAACAATGAATTTGACTTGGGCCTTAATGAACTGGGCTTTGGTTTTGGTCTTACAGTTGGGCTCAAATTGTGCTCTGGGCTCTTGGAAGTGAACTGAGCCTTGGGCTCAGTTGGTTAGGCCTTGGAGAGCCAAGCAAGCAGAAAAAGGAAGAGGTGCAGCAGAAGAAGCAAAGCAGCACAAGTGCTGCAGTAGAAGAGAAAGGCAGCTGCAGCTTGGCAGCAGCAGTTGCAGAGGCAGCTGCAGCTTGGCAGCAGCTAGGAAGGCAATGCACAGCACAAGGCAAAGATGGAGTAACAGCAGGGGAAACAAACAATGCAGAGCAATGAAAGAAAAACTAAACAGCAAAAACAAAACAAAAGCAAAGTGAAATGACACAAAGGCAACTAGCCTAAGGCAGGGGAAGAAGGGTTAAGCTAACATGGAGCTAAACTAAGGCACTCTTTTAGAGTGGGAAGAGAGCTAGCTTGCTCATTGTCACTAGTGAGCACTAGTTTCTTCCCACTACTCAATTAACACTATGCAGCAAGGTTTAAGCAATTACATGGAGTGGGAAGAAAATTAGCTTGCTATGAGCACTAATTTCTCCCCACTGCTCAATCAAAACAGTGCTTTAAAGGCTTCTAGCCTAGCATTCCATCAAACTAACATTACAAGACAGTGAATTGGAACAACAAATGAACATTAATCTAACAGTGACAACAACAGTGAGCTAACATGACAACATTGCAATACTAACAGGAATTAATAGTGAGTAACAGTGAGTAACATTGAGTAACATGGCAAACTAACATAACATGGCAAACTAACATGACAACAAATGCAATTAAGAGTGAAAGTGCAACTAACAGGAGCAATGAAAGTTAACAGGAGCATCACATTACAAACTAACAGTGCAATTTAACAGTGCAAGAATTGAAATTGAACTAACCCAAATTGGGTGGAAACTTGGCTAGTCCAAGAACAAGTTTTTCATTCTACAGCACCTCCCTTTTATACCCAAATTAACAAATTAGGGTTTCAACACATTTTCCCCAAAAATATCACTACACAGTACAATTAGGGTTTAACTTATTACCCAAAATTTAGCTTCCAATCTCCAAAATTTGCTCGACCCATGCTTCTTGATGTCCCTCTGATGCTCTTCCTGCTCCTATTGTCCCCTAATTTCTAGCTATTTTACTCACCCCAAAACCTAGGGTTTCAGAGGTTGTGAGATGAAGAAAATAGCTAGGCTAGGGTGTTGTCGGGTGTTGGAGATGGTGGTGGCAGTGATGGAACTGGTGGTGGTGAGGGAATGGTTGCGGCAGAGGAGACAGAGGAGGAGGTGGTGTTGCAGAGCTCTGCAATTTTTTTGGGAAGAAGGGGAAGAAGAGCTCGGGAGAAGAATGGGAGAAGGGTCTGTTTGTTTGGGGTGGATGGGTTCGGTGCTAGGGTGTGAAGCGGCTGCATCGAGTTCGATATTTGCGAAGCTTAGATGTTGGATCATTAGATCTGAGTGGAATCGAACGGATAGATGGAAGGGTGTGTGAAGCGACCGTCGGATTCTGAGGTGCAACGAAGTTAACGGTACCAGATGGAGTTAGGTGCTGTAGTGTAAGTCGGAGATATCAAACTTTGATGCACAGAAAGGGAGCGACCGTTGGATTCAACTACCATCTAATCTGAAGGCTTGGAATTTCAGCGCTGTGGTGCTTGGCAGAGACTTCCGATTTTGATGCTCTATGAAGGAGCGACCGTCGGATGCTTCTGAGAACTGATCTGATGGCTGAGAACGGAGGCGCTTTTGTGTGTAGAAAATGAGGTTGTGCGCACCATTCTTCGCGGCTTCCTTGCGTAATTTCTCCCGGCTTTTCACTACTTTTCTGCTCTTTTCGCTCCGCGACTCATCCGAACTTTATTTATTACCTAAAAATGCAAAATTAATTAATAAAAATATTTATTCTTGAAAACAATGAAAATACAGAATATGGGATAAAATGTAGAATTAATGCGCAAAAGATGAGTTAAATGCCAACAAAAAGGGATAAATATATACAATATTTGGCACTCATCACCAAGCCTTGAGCATTCCAATAGAAGACACGCATTAATTAACTCTACTTTTTGAAGGGCTTGCCGAACCCTGTCTAGAAGATTTTCCACCTCGAGTTTGAACTTGACTAACAGTAGCCACAGCAACTGTCTTCTTCTTAGGAGCTTTAGATTTTTTCTTCTTGTCCGCCAACTCCTTCTTCTCATGATCAGCTAATTCTTTATTAGCAATAATCTCCAAATTTCTTGCATCCTCCTCAACTAAGTTTGAAGTGCTAGTTGCAACCACATCCTCAATCACATCATCAGCTTCAATAACCACCTTATCAATCTCCTCGGTCCCAGTTTCAAACCTATTAGAAAGTGTTAAATTTTCTAAAGATATAGCTGGTGAAGATCTTCTTGAAGTCTTAGTGGCCTCACTAAAACTAGCTTCCTCATTAGCATCCATAGTAATTGGTGTATTAGCCGGAGAACGATGCAAGTCCAAAACCTGCTTCCTCAAGTTCTCTAGCTTGGTTCTAGCAATATCTTGTTGAATTTTTGCAGCTTCAGCATCAGCCTCCCGTTGCCTAGTTGCCTCCTTCATGGCCTCATAATTTCTATAAGCTTCCATCTCTTGCATCTCTAAAGTAATATCATCTTCCTTGGTTAAATTATCATGCACCAGCTCCTCAAGTGCTGCACCAACACATCGCAACACCAATTCCGCATCGTCATTGCGGACAGATTCGTCACCTGCATTATGCAAAACAGGTAAAGTTTCATCACCAGCGTTAGCAACATCTCCGCATTGCTTAGATAAGCCACCATCCTCCATGAGCTGCACGGACTGAATATCACTCTCGCTACGAGCATCAGCAATTTGAGTTTCAGCAACATGCGGCACGGACAGAACTGCATCTTCAGCGTGTTCTGATATAGTATCATCTTCTAATGTAGCACCAGCACTCTCACTGTGGTCTGGAAAGATTGTACGTGTTCCAGTTGCCAACTTAAGGATAGATTGCTTCTTCTTCAACGTTATGAGCTCATCACCATGTTTAGCTTGATCAGTTTCCAAGATTGGAGCATCCGACGACATATTCTTCTTACCTTTAGGAATTCGTTCTTTTTGCCAAAAATTCTTAAGATCATCCATATCCGCTTCAATTGCTTTTTTAATCTCAGGATCAGTTTCAACTTCAGCCTTGTCCTTCAAATCATCAAACTTTTTTGTTCTACAATCAGATTTTCCATGGCCGATAGATTTACAATAGTCGCAAAAACTTGGCCTGTTTAAAATTTCATATTCTTGAACAAAAATTTCATCATTCTCTTCACCATCAATCAAAATTCGTCTCAAAGGTTGAGAGAAATCTATGTCAACCAAAGCTGCCGCAAAGTAACCATATTCATGGCGCAAAGTACGCGGATCAACCGAAACCGGTCTACCAAGCCCTCTTGCCAGCCTAAAAATCGTCTCTTCATCCCAAAACTCCATTGGCAAAGCTGTGAAACGAACCCAAACTGCAGCTCTAGTAATCTTATCTTTCCCAGGATCAAACATAGGTGTCCATGGATGAATTTTAAGTTGTTGAATTCCGTTTGGAGATTTAATCTTCCAAGGACCATCATAGCTTACACTTTTACGATCATCTTCATTGTCTAGCTTAATAACAAAGTATCCTTTCTTCCATGGAATAAATTGGACCGAACCAGATAGCTTCCATTGACTCAAGAGTTCTCTTTTAACATCATCGAATTTTAAGGTTTTGAAAAAAACCAAACGACCAACCAAACTAAATCTCCACACAGCCTTAATCCTTGTATGAGTGTCACGTGGGATCTTGATCAAAACATCATTATTTGTTGTAGAAAAAATTGGAGGATGAGAAAGTGTTTCGGCATCAATCTTTGATAAAACATGGGTTCGTCTCTTTAATATAGCTGCATAGGATCCTTTCATAACACCATCATCACCTGGTTTCCTAAACGAGCTATGATTTCCATCTTCCTTCCTAGACGCACCATGATTGTCCGTCTCCATCACCTTCCTAATCGCTGAAGGATTTGCACCATGATTCCTAAACGCGTTAGGGTTTGTTGTGTTTGTTTCTTCGAGCTGCCTTCCAAACACGGAAGCATTAGGGTTAGCAGCAGAATTCTTAGGGATATAGATATTTTTTGATTTTGATTGATTCCATATCCTTGTTGATTGATTATCATAACTAGTAACAAAAACTGGTGGATTATTGTCTTGATCTTGCGCCATTAGAGCGCAAAATCAAAAGAAAACTTGTAAACGCCAAGAAAATTTTGAGGGAGAAAAAACCGGAGCCCAACCACGTGAAACCCTAGCTTTTTCGCTTTTTTCCACATGAAGATCTACCCACTTGACACAAGTAGGGGCGCCAACGGGTAACTTTTATCGGTTCCGGGTCCTAACGGTCCCGGGTGCGGTTTCCAAATTGATGGATCTGGAAACGGAACCGTTAAAAAACTTAATTACCCGTCGGGTTCGGATATTTATCGGGTCCTCTAAAATCACCTACATTTTCTGATAACCTATTTTTACATTTGTTATGTTTGATTGAATCTTATAATTTTCTATATAAAATTATTATTATACCTATATAAATGTTCTAATTAACATTAAATGTAAGAAAATAAAGTAAAAATAAAAAGAAATTCAAGCGAAACCATACAAAATCTTTTCATTTTGTGTAAAATTAACAAGTAAAAGATAAATATTCGGGTACCCGATATCCCGGGTACCGCCAGGTAATACCCGTTAGGATCCGAAAACTTACCGGTTCCTAACGGGTCTTCCCGTCGGGTAGTGATTTCGCTAACGGGTCCAATCCTAGGACCTGAAACCAAACCCGATACATCGGGGTCCGGTTCAGTTCCGAGTAATCGGGTACCCATTGGAAGTCCTAGAGACAAGTGAAATGATGGCGCTGATTTGTCTAGTATGAGAACGAGCTTCGTGCCGCAAGTATGAATCACTTTCTTATAGCATCCACAATTCTTAATATTTCTTAGAAGTATTAGCTCCAAAGGTTTGGTATGGAGGGCTCTACATTCAAATGTCCTAAATGTGAATGGGAGGATCCATGGACACTCTTAAAGGGACAAGGTCAGACAATATTTGCACGATTTTCTCCGGCAAACTCAAACGACAATGAATTTAAGTCTAATATTTTATTGATATGTTCCTATTATAAGACTTTACATTCCTAATAAAAATGAATGCAATTTGAGATAGCAAACCTGACCATCTACCGATCTTAATTTCAACCGTTAATTTTGAACGACTGATATTCAAAGAGGCAGATGGTGGTTTTATACATTTCGAACTGTGCTCATTTTTTGTAGGTATGTAGAGTCTTATAAGAAAAATATAGCATCAAAATATTAGACTTAAATTCATTATTGTTTGGGTTTTGCGGAGAAAATGGCGCAAATCTAGGAGCATGGATCCTGAGTAAGTGACATTAGGGTCTATTTAGTGTATTTTTTTCTAGAAATTCAACCGATGAATACTGCAACTAGAATTTATTAGTCGCTCTATACTAGCACGCAACATATCTAGGAGCATTTATAAAGAATTGATGTGAACAACATCATATTTATTCTGAATATTAATATGGGCCAGACACCAGAGATGAATTCCAAATTCAAAAAAGACGTTGAGTCTTTCAACTTAATAATGAAAGATATAGAATATTGAAAGCTTCTGCTTTAGAAACATTACTGTCGCCGACATATATTATTACTTTCATGATATTACAAGACTGCAATTCATTTCTCGTGCGGAAGGTGAAGACACGGATTTCTTAAGATTCTGATACTGATTAGAGATGCATAATTTCTAATGTGATTTTACAAATATAACCTTCATCAAAAATCCACCATAAACAAAGATTTTTAATGTGACGACGAGGGGATCAGTGTGTGACATTCCATTTTCTGGTGTTTTGGCACTAAAAACATTATGGGTTGCGTCATCCATTTGCGGTCACGTTTGTGTACTTGACTCATGATATTGCTACGGAAGTTGGCCTTTGTTATCACAAAATCGATGATCAAATTGCATCTCAGGTACTCGGTTCGTCATTCAATATATATGCAATAAATTGTCCCTTGGGCTCTAGATACAATGGGGTGGGTGGTGAGTCGGTGGTGGTGGTGGTGGTAATTCTAGGAACTCGCGAAGTTTTTCTTGATCTAACATGCTTTGTACTATCCTTTGGACGTTCCTGCGATCATTAGTGGTATGACCGTGAAACCTATGAAACCCACGATATTCATGTTATATATGAAGGGTGGTGGTTCTATCCCTCGGTTTGGTAGGTAAGGAACGTATTCAGTCTTTTCAATAACTTGCCATATTGTTGATAAAGGTACATTAAACCTCAAGAGTTTTTGATCTTCAAACCTATGAGCATTTGGCTTTTGCCCTGCTGAACCTCAGATCATTGTATCCCCACCTTCGAGATGAGTGTTCTCGTGGTCGTTGATATTGTTAGAGCATTGCTCGGTCTAACTCGCATGCGTTGTTATCTCAAGCATGTTTGTCAATGTTAGTGATCAAAACTATAAGTCTTGATTTCTAGTCTATTATAGCTAAGTCTCGGACTAGGATAAAGAGTGTAGTTGAGATCAAAGACTTCATGGCGATTCATCATACAAGTAGAATAACTACTCAAGGAACCGGTGGAACTTCTCGACAAAAAGATATGTGAAGACTTGAACTTATCTATCACTCAAAAGTCTATTTACTCTATCTCCTACTCCTTGAGACAAGAAGTCGTATGCTATATATATATAGACTTTGATTATACACATTTGGTATTTCGAGCCGAGTATACTTCGCCTATCTATATCTCGAAAGTTGAGTTGGTAAGCTTTTCGTTTTAACCAAGTTTATCTTTACCATGTGACGAAAGTCATGATATGTTTCAATCATCTTAAAAATTGCTTTGACGAGAAATGGTGTAACAACTATATAACGTCCTCTAAGAATGTTTTCAATGATTGAAATGAGAGTTTGTATTACATAAAAAAATGGTGGACATAAGCATTGTTGTGGAAACACATTTATGTATAAGTCATATTCCTTGAACCAAAGTTTGCGAACTATGTTGATCAAGAGAACCGGAAGAATGGCGTGAGCCAAGTCCGCGAACTGCCGAAGTTCTCAAACCCGAGAATTTCTGCTAGAGTTGACAAACTACTTGCGTGAAGCTAAGTCCACGAACTCAGTCCGCGAACTGGCGAAGTTCTCATACCCGAGAATTTCTGCTGGAGTTTGTAAACTCTGTCCCGTAACTTAAGTCCACGAACCTAGTCTGCGAACTTGAGAAGGTTATATATCTGAAGATGATTTCTGAACTTAAACTTAAAAAAGACTAAGGAATGCAGTTTGCAAACCGTGGCTATAAAAGTTCATGAACCGATTCAAGTGAATCAAATCATATTTGATTCAATTGTGTCTTGTGTAGTATATGAGATTTCCTTGCAATTGAATAACTCTCTAACTAGTTCATTTGAAGTCATTTGAACTAGTTATGGTGAAGAAGAACATGGTTGATATGAAATGCTCATATGGCTAACCTTTTGGTTAACTATTGTTGAACCAACAAGTGCATACGTTTGGGTACGGTTAACAAACCTAGAAGCGTGCATTGTCAAGTGTATATAACAATCTAAGTTTTCGATCTAACGGTTGAGAAATATAGCTTGAATCTAAATCAGGTTTTCATGATTTCTTTGTTACCAAGGTAACTTAATTGCAAACCCTGATTTGAAAGACTATGTAAGGGGAACTCTAGAATCTGTGCAAAACTAATCCCCACACCTCACGTGTGATACTAGTTTGCATACTAGAGTCGTTTCTCCTTTAACATTTGGTTTTCTTCTTCTAAAACCAGGTTAACGACTTAAAGACTTCAATGGGATTGTGAAGCCAGACCGATACTACTTTTATCATAGTTGTGTGATCTGATCTTGCATCTTCTATCGTATGAGTACAATCAGATTGATTGGCTTAAGATTGATATCTCCGATAGGCAAGATATAAAAATTAATCACAAACATCTTCGTCTCATCGTTTGTGATTCCGCAACATCTTGTTTCACTACCATACGATTAAGATTGTTGTGAGGTGATTGATAACTCTAGGCTGTTCTTCGGGAATATAAGATCGGGTTATCAATTGGTTCCTGTTCACCTTGATTATTATCAAAAGACAGAATAAAATCTTTTATGGTTTATCTGTAAGAGACAGGTTGATCCTTTGATAGACTTGTCTGTGTGAGACAGATTTGTTTATTGTCAAATCCTGCGATTTTGGGTCGTAACAACTCTTAGTTGTGGGTAAGATCAGCTAAGGGAATCAAGTGCGCAGTATCCTGCTGGGATGAGAGGCGTATGTAGTACAACTGTACCTTGGATCAGTGGGAGACTGATTGGGGTTCAACTACAGTGTAGTCCGAAGTTAGCTTGGAGTATGCTAGTGTCTGTAGCGGCTTAATACAGTGTGTGTTCAATCTGGACCAGGTCCCGAGGTTTTTCTGCATTTGCGGTTTCCTCGTTAATAAAATTTCTGGTGTCTGTGTTATTTTTATTTCCGCATTATATTGGTTTATCTTTATAATTGAAATAATACAGGTTGTGCGTTAGATCATCAATTAGAGTAATCCACCTTTGGTTGTTGATTGTCATTGATTGATCCTTGGATATTGGTCTTTGGTACCATCCAAGTTATTCCGTGTGTTTGATTAAAGACTCGTTGATTTCTATTAGCTCGAGTAAATCAAAACAAGAGAGAGATACTTCTTGAGATACTTTTACCTAGATTGAGTCTGACTGTTTAGTTGATTCTCTATAAAGTATTTCGGAGTTAGTTCATACAGATTGTTAAGCGAAATATTGGGTGGTGTTGTTAGACCCCCGCTTTTTCAATTGGTATCAGAGAAGGAAAACACGTTAAAGGCCTTATAAGTCTGTGTTTGTAGTGATCTGATTATGGAAGAGTCTATCTCTAATAACGTACCAGTTCAGAACTTACCAGATGATTCTAAAATCTTGGATTCACCTGATAGAACTATCACATCTAAGTCAATATCTAAACATTCTCTTGATGTAAAAACTGTTGATTGGGAAACTCTCCTAGAAGAACAGTTGGATGAACTTTCTGATGAAGGTGATTCAGATATTGATAGAGATGTTGACGAGGAAGTCTCAGAGTATGTTAAGTTTTTGGATTCGTGGAAGTTGAAGAAGATTACAACTTCTCATGTCTCACCTCTTCTGACTCCTCTCTGTCGAGAAAACAAGAAATTGAGAAGATGTTACGCAGGTGTTTATTTTTCGAATCGTTCTAACGAATCGGTCCTCAAGGATTCTGAGGAAAACCTACGTGTGAAGTCACTTGAATGTGATAATCTTTATCAAAAGTACTTTTTGTTGGAAGAGAAACTTGCAGAATTTGAAGCAAGGTTTAACTCTCAACAAATTAGTTTTGATGACAGAGAAAGTGCTTGTCTCGCTTGAGAAAAACGCCTTGAGGCTGATTTAGCTGCTTCTCTTGATAAAATCAAGATGTTGGAAGATGACTTGAAAAAATTCAATACTAGTTCAAGCAAATTAACCACTATGTTAGGAGCAAGTAAAAATCATCGTGATACACGAGGATTGGGCTATAAGGGAATAGATGCTCCAAGTATTAACAAAGAGGTAAAATTTGTCAAGGCTAGTGATTCTTCTCAACAAAAGGTTTTCACTGATGGCAAAAGTGAAATACCTTCACCGGCAATTAAGGTTCGAAAGAGCAAAGAATATCAACCTTCAAAGTCAGCACATACAGATCGAAGTAAGAACATTCCTTATGTTTGCAACTATTGCGAAAATAAAGGTCACCTAGAAAGGAGATGTCGTTTTCATATAAGGAATAAGAAACTTCATGATGTTCTTGTTTGGGCATCACAAGAAGTTGTGAAACCAAGATCATATGTTAAGGCTAATCCCCTTAACATTACAGGTTGTAACTTTCCAACCTTTAGGCAAAGGAATCGTTGCTGCGATAAACCTAGATTTTCCTATAAACGTTATACGAAGCCTTTTCACAATCGTAGTGGTTATCAAAAGGATAACTTCGTAAATACGAAGACAAGATCCGATGCTCCCAATTGGAGAAAGACTAACTTGCAAAAAAGAGTAATGGGAAGAAGGTTCAGGTTGTTCCTAAACACACTCATAAGTGGGTACCAAAGAAATCTAATGATGCTTTGAGTGTGAAAAGGAATGATCTTCTAGAAAATTCCATGACTATGGAGAAGGCAGTATTCATGATGTTGGAACTTAACAAGTTTTTTGAAAAAATGAAATTGGATGTGAAAGGCTCTAAAAGTGATCCCTTTCATGATAATCCAAAGGTAAATTATGATGAACAAGACATTGTTCACCCCAACACAACTTGATTGTCTTTTAAGTGCATCCTCACCAAGGAATGCCCTGCTAAGTATACGATGACGGAAGCACGAAAATTGGGGCGCACAGATTATGTTCGGTAAGGCTGTAGAATTCAATTGGATTCATCTAAAAAGGTATGTCTATAAACTTGAGCAAGATTTGTGCTTTTATTTGTTTAGAAAACTTATAATGATTCACGTACCTTTCTTATCGTTCTTTTCTACCTAACTTGATATGTGTTTAAGGTTCTTAAATGTTTAGGCTTGAAAATAGTAGTTCGGGATGTTTGGACTTCATGGTACACCTACCAGGTATGGATAACATCTTTTAAAATCAAAATCCATGGGTTTAAGTTCGCGGACTTGAAAATTCGTTTGCAAACCCGTATGCATACTTGACGTCGATATTCGATAAACTTGTTTTGGATGTAACTTCTTCGTACGAACTTGGAATGACCTCATTATTTTTGCATTATCTTCCTCTTTGAATTCTCTTACAAATGGATATGAGGATTATTGTATTTGGATGAGTTAAGATTGGTATTTGTCATGTCTCTTGTTTTTGAATGTTTTGTTCAGTTTCGTTGCACTTGTTCCACTTATCTTGGACTTGGCACTTGTATTATTGGAGTACTACTATTATAAGCTCATTATAGCTTTTACTAGAATGTTGTTGGTGAATCACAAAGAAGGAAGTTCAAGAATAGGCAGTAGTATGCATTACTACGGGATTCTTGAATGTTCACAATCATCTTATGTGAACTGTAGTGCATGGTCGTTAATGACTTTGTATGTTCTTATTTGTTAAGAAAATATGTTTATACTCCTTTGGTAGATATCCTTGGTGTAAATCCGGGAGAAAAAGATTGATTATACCCTCAAAGGACAAATCATCTTATATGTGCATTACGAGTTTGTTCTGATGCCTAGGAAACTTCTTATGAGAATTTTATTCTTCTTTTAAGAAGGATTACTAGATTTTGGAATAGCCATTATTGTGATTACACATAGCTATGTCTAATAATTTCATCTTGCAATGTTTTTAGGTTTATTTGTTTAAATTCTAAATCTGTTTAGAAGATGATTTTTGCAGTATTAATCTTTATGATTTTATATATTGCAATATGTTATGGGATATGTGTGTTTACGTCCGTGAACTTGATCGTCCCATACCTTGTCAAAAGTAAAGTAGTTTGTGATCGGTATTCATGTATCAATTGAAGAATGAATGAACTTTTGACAAATACAAAAGTTAAGCCTATTATATCAATCTTTGATGGAAGATAGGTTAAAATCTTTTGTGACAAGGATTATATCTATTAATTGTCATTATGCAAATATTTGTTGAAGATAGAATGAATCCTTGTATATTCCGCAGTATTGATTATCTCTGATCCATATTTTATGTATATACTGCAATACTCCATAAGTTTTTCTTGTGTTGAGTATATGGACGATTAAGCTAATCTTTCTCGAATGGTTAACTTAGTTGTAGCTCCGTAAGTTCACTTATGTCGAGCATAATCAATTAAATTGATCACTTTTTGTGTTTAATTTGATCATGTATTCCGATTAAATTAATCATGGGTTTACTTGTGATTAATTTGATTGAGTTTTTGGATATAAAAATCATTCATATGGTTTTGGTGTCCAATAGAATCCTTCTTTTCTTTCGAAATTAAGGTCGCTCTTGTTGTTCCTTCGGGAATGACATCGAATGGGGGAGAGTTCTTTTGAACTTGTGCTTAATGGCCATATCTTGAGGGGTGTGTGGCTGTGGAATTCTAGAAGGTTTATCTTGCATCTTTAAACTCCTTGATGAATGCATTTAGCTTCGGCTTTATGACTGGATCTAAGTTAGTTGGTATGTTTTTTATTTTGTCATGAAATGTCTCTCTCGAAAATTTCATTATGATCCCGTTCTTGTACCTTGCCAATTTTATTGACAAAAAGGGGGAGACTTAATATGTAGTTCACACTACAAATACACATGGTTTTCGGATCATTGTGTAAGGGGGAGTGGTTTCCATGTGAGATGGAGTATTGACTAAGGGGGAGTGATACATATCACCATAGTATTATTGTTGAAGTTGTGATACAATTGGACTTTGACACTGTGTAATAATACTATGACACTGTATAAAAATGATCGAGAACGATGCTTTCTCAGTGTTATAGCTACGGATCTTCAACGGCGGTGATGCTAAACTTACAACCTTTGGGATCATTGGAGTACTTGGAAGTGACGAAGATTTCGAGGAATGTTGAAGATTAGACATGTGGAATAGGAGCTACTAAAGTTTCTTTATGTTTTTTGTATTCCATATGTATTGATAGTTTTGTCGCTAAAATTGACAAAGGGGGGGATTGTTAGAGCATTGCTCGGTCGAACTCGCATGCGTTGCTATCTCAAGCATGTTTGTCAATGTTAGTGATCAAAACTATAAGTCTTGATTTCTAGTATATTATAGCTAAGTCTCGGACTAGGATAAAAGTGTAGTTGAGCTCAATGACTTTATGGCGATTCATCATACAAGTAGAATAACTACTAAAGGAACCGGTGGAACTTCTCGACAAAAAGATATGTGAAGACTTGAACTTATCTATCACTCAAAAGTCTATCTACTCTATCTCCTACTCCTTGAGACAAGAAGCCGTATGCTATATATATATATACATACTTTGATTATACACATTTGGTATTTCGAGCCGAGTATACTTCGCCTATCTATATCTCGAAATATGAGTTGGTAAGCTTTTCGCTTTAACCAAGTTTATCTTTACCATGTGACGAAAGTCATGATATGTTTCAATCATCTTGAAAATTGCTTTGACGAGAAATGGTGTAGCAACTATATAACGTCCTCTAAGAAGATTTCAATGATTGAAATGAGAGTTTAGATTACATAACCAATGGTGGACATATGTATTGTTGTGGAAATACATTTATGTATAAGTCCTATTCCTTTAACCAAAGTTTGCGAACTTTGTTGATCAAGAGAACCAGAAGAATGGCGTGAGCCAAGTCCGCGAACTGCCGAAGTTCTCAAACCCGATAATTTCTACTAGAGTTGACAAACTACTTGCGTGAAGCTAAGTCCGCGAACTTGCGAAGTTCTCATACCCGAGAATTTCTGCTGGAGTTTGTAAACTCTGCCCGGTAACTTAAGTCCGCGAACCTAGTCTGCGAACTTGAGAAGGTTATATATCTGAAGATGATTTCTGAATTAAACTTAAAAAAATGCAGTTTGCAAACCGTGGCTATAAAAGTTCATGAACCGATTCAAGTGAATCAAATCATCTTTGCTTCAATTGTGTCTTGTGTAGTACATGAGATTTCCTTGCAATTGAACAACTCTCTAACTAGTTCATTTGAAGTCATTTGAACTAGTTATGGTGAAGAAAAACATGGTTGATATGAAATGCTCATATGGCTAACCTTTTGGTTAACTATTGTTGAACCAACAAGTGAATACGTTTGGGTACGGTTAACAAACCTAGAAGCGTGCATTGTCAAGTGTGTATTACAAGCTAAATTTTCGATCTAACGGTTGAGAAATATTAGCTTGAATCTAAATCAGGTTTTCATCTAACGTTGGATATTGATTGCTTTGTTACCAAGATAACTTAATTGCAAACCCTGATTTGAAAGACTATATAAGGGGAACTCTAGAATCTGTTCAAAACTAATCCCCACACCTCACGTGTGATACTAGTTTGCATACTAGAGTCGTTTCTCCTTTAACTTTTGGTTTTCTTCTTCTAAAACCAGGTTAACGACTTAAAGACTTCAATGGGATTGTGAAGCCAGACCGATACTATTTTATCGTAGTTGTGTGACCTGATCTTGCATCTTTTATCGTACGAGTACAATCAGATTAATTGGCTTGAGATTCATATCTCCGATAGGCAAGATATAAAAGTAATCACAAACATCTTCGTCACATTGTTTGTGATTCCGCAACATCTTGTTTCGCTACCATACGATTAAGATTGTTGTGAGGTGATTGATAACTCTAGGATGTTCTTCGGGAATATAAGACCGGGTTATCAATTGGTTCCTGTTCACCTTGATTATTATCAAAAGACGGAACAAAACCTTTTAGGGTTTATCTGTGGGAGAGAGATCGATCCTTTGATAGACTTGTCTGTGTGAGACAGATTTTTTTATTGTCAAACCCTGCGATTTTGGGTCGTAGCAACTCTTAGTTGTGGGTGAGATCAGCTAAGGGAATCAAGCGCGCAGTATCCTGCTGGGATAAGAGGCGTGGGGAGTACAACTTGGATCAGTGGGAGACTGATTGGGGTTCAACTACAGTCCAGTCCGAAGTTAGCTTGGAGTAGGCTAGTGTCTGTAGCGGCTTAATACAATGTGTGTTCAATCTGGACTAGGTCCCGGGGTTTTTATGCATTTGCGGTTTCCTCGTTAACAAAATTTCTGGTGTCTCTGTTATTTCTATTTCCGCATTATATTGGTTTATCTTTATAATTGAAATAATACAAGTTGTGTGTTAGATCATCAATTAGAGTAATCCAACCTTTGGTTGTTTATTGTCATTGATTGATCCTTGGATATTGGTCCTTGGTACCATCCAAGTTATTCCTTGTGTTTGATTAAAGACTTGCTGATTTCTATTAGCTCGAGTAAATCAAAACAAGAGAGAGATATTAACTTCTTGAGATACTTTTACCTAGATTGAGTCTGACTGTATAGTTGATTCTATAGAAAGTATTTCGGAGTTAGTCCACACAGATTGCTAAGCAAAATATTGGGTGGTGTTGTTAGACCCCCGCTTTTTCAGATATCTGATTTTGTTGTTGGTCGCCCAACCTTGGTGTCGGCTTAATAAAGGGATTGTTGTGGTCGCTCCTCTGGATATATGTCTCTGTAATCTATTTGGGCAACATCGCTGACTGCATTTGCGATTCGATGGCTATTAGCTGGTTCCCGCTGGACAATTTTCTTCATTGAGTTTGATTGCGACACACAGCCTGCTTATGTATCTCTTTCAATGCTATGTACTCTTCCTAATACTTTATCAAATCTTGCATCTTCATTTTATCTTCCTTCCTAAATATGGCAATGTGAATAAATCTGTGGGAATGGTGCATCAATGAATGCTCGATGCAGGTTTGTTTCTGTCCCGTGACCCATAACCTCGCTGCAGAGAGTTCGTCATCGATTTACTAAGCTTCACCAACTTTCTCCAAGCCTTATTTTCAAGGTGAATAATTTCTTTATCCCTGGTCCCAAAAAGTTGTTTTTCATGTAGGTTTCGAGGAATACTTTCTCGATATCAAGAAAAGATGCGATCGAGTACTGCGATAGAGCATAAAATTAAGTCAATGTCTCTCCTTTCAGACTAGCGGGAAATTATTTACATAGGACTTCGTCTAAATGTTCACACTGTAGGAGCGAGCGGGCGATTGTATGCTTTGACACGTTGCACTACGTTCCCCGTTCCACCGAAGATACTACTGAAAAAGTTGGCATCGTGCACTTTGGAGGTAAGGCTGTGTATAAACTATCAATGCTAAAAGGCGAGCTTTTTGCCTATGCAATTGCATCTGCCAATTGTTGCCCATTTTCATTTTTTTGAGAGTTGTTAATCATTGCTCGCAAGCTTTTTAACTTGTCTAGCATCTCGCGGTTTGAATCCTGATCCTCTGCTTTCTTCAACTGTCGGTCCATTTGATCTTTCAGTTTCCTTGCATCCTGCTCTTTTGGGATTTCTCGTTGTTCAACCCTTCGTTACTTATATGTCTTTGTGTTAGAATACGGGCATCCAAGTCAAAACCAATTGACTATGAGTGGAGAGGTCCTAATAGATTATAAACCGCAGGATCTTAAATAACCCAACCATGTGGGACTAATAATCTCAACACGCCCCCTCACGTGTAGCCTCGGCGGGTCTTATAAACACGTGGACAATTAAATCGGGTGACGCGGAATAAAGGTGCGGTCAACTGACTCGACACAAATAACCTGCTCTGATACCATGTTAAGAATTTGATATTATATCTTTTTATTAACTTGTTCCCTTTTACAATACGATCATACATATATATATGTGGTTCATACTTAGGGAAGAAATAACTTCCTAACACGACTCTAACTCTTGACTAATATAAAGAGTCCTAATCAAAGTACATTCCTAAACAGTCTCGGATACTCGGATTTGTTACCGTGTTTAGAAGTCTCAAATATAAGACTTTCCTAAACAGTCTCTAGGAGACGTACTTAACTGAGACTTTCCACTTAACTGAGACTTTCCTAATCAGTCTCAGTCACGTGTCTCAATACCCCCCCTCAAGACGGAGCATGCAGGTCACAAATGCCCATCTTGGATAAATTAGCATGGAACTGAGCTTTTCCCAACGACTTTGTGAATATATCCGCCAACTGCATTGTGGTAGGAGTATAAGAAGGTAGAATAATCTTTTGTATTACCGCATCCCTTACTAGATGACAGTCCACTTCAATGTGTTTTGTTCTTTCATGAAAAACAGGGTTCTTCGCAATATATAAAGCTGATTGACTATCGCAAAGAAGATTCATCGCTTGTGGATGATAAACTCTCAAATCACTGAGTAATTGTTTCAACCATTTTAATTCACATGTAGCCGCCGCCATGGAACGATATTCCGCTTCAGCCGAGCTACGAGACACAGTTGGTTGCTTCTTAGTCTTCCAAGATACTGGCGAATCTCCAAAACAAATAAACCATCCTGTCAGTGAACGCCTAGTTAAAGGACAACTTGCCCAATCTGAATCACACCAACCTCTCAAGGTTAAACTACTATCAGAGCGCAACAGAATTCCTTGTCCAGGATTCTTTTTCAAATATCTAACCACACGAAGTGCTGCTTCCCAATGCTCCTTTCTTGGTCGTTGCATAAACTGAGACAAGATATGCACTGAGTAAGCAAGATCTGGTCTGGTGACAGATAAATATATCAAACGTCCAACCAATCTTCTATACTTTTCTACATCACAAAGCAAATCTCCTGTTGCTAAAGCAAGACGATGATTGGTTTCAATAGGAAATTCTGCAGGTTTCGCACCCAATAAACCTGCCTCCATTATAATATCCAACGCATATTTCCTCTGGCATATATAGAAACCTCGTTTACTACGAGCCACTTCCAAACCTAGGAAGTATTTTAATTTTCCTAAATCTTTCATCTTGAAACATTGACCCAAGTACGCTTTAAATTGTGTAAGCGCAACTAGATCATTCCCTGCAATAATTAAATCATCAACATACACCAGCACATTAAGTTGCATCTTCCCCTTCATCATAGTAAAAAGAGAATAATCTGAGTACGATTGCCGAAACCCATAATTCTTCAATGCAGTTGATAGCTTCGCAAACCAACACCGCGGTGCTTGTTTTAGGCCATACAACGATTTCTTCATCTTACACACCATATTCGGATTACCCTTAGCAAATCCTGGTGGTATTTTCATATATACTTCCTCTTCCAAATCTCCATGTAGGAACGCATTATGCACATCCATCTGATGCACATACCACTGTTTAGCTGCAGCTACAGCCAAGAACATACGAACCGTTGTCATCTTTGCCACTGGTGCAAATGTCTCATTGTAATCTAATCCTTCAACTTGATGATTTCCAAAAATCACAAGTCTCGCCTTTAGACGTACCAAATTCCCGTTTTCATCATATTTTTCCGTATATATCCACTTACTTCCTAAAGCTTTCTTACCAGGTGGCAGTTCTGTTAGATCCCATGTGCCTTGTTCTTCTAAGGCCCGTATTTCTTCCGCCATTGCTTTCCTCCAGCCTGGATGTTTCATTGCCTCTCTGAAATTCCTCGGCTCAGACTTTGCAGATATTGCAGCAGCAATATAATTTTTATGCATGTCCGAAAACCTGTCACAACTAACAAATATGTCAAAGGATAAGGTGTACCTGAGGATGATGACTGTGATGATTGAGAGTGAGATGGACTATTTTCTCTAATGGTGCATGTCACAAAACCTTTAAGCCTACTCGAGGGAATCTTCTGACGCTTCCCCTTTCCTAAATCTTCATTCACAAACAGCATCCGTGATGTTCATCATTGTTCAACAGCAGAATTCTGACGCTGTAGTCTGACGCTGAACAGACATCTTCAGCAGGTGCCGCAGTTTGTACTGCGATATCTCCATCTATCTGTCGCTGTTTTCCTGCAGTTTCTTCACCACCAGCGATAGACACTCTTCATCATCACTCCACTCTTCACCATTACGATCAGTCTCAGCTGTAGTCCCAGCAACATCAGTCGCTATATGACTTCTAGAGCTCCTCATAATGTCCGTCTCACTGTTTTACCATTCAACTCAGTCTTAAATGGAAATTGTGTCTCACAAATTTCACATCTCGAGACACCATAAATTTTCTTGTGTCTAGATCATAAACTTGCCATGCCTTCTTACCATATGGGTAGCCAAGAAACACACACCTCCGTCCTCGACTAGCAAACTTATCTCCTTTACTATTTTGATCATGTACATAGCACAAGCACCCAAACACCTTCAACTGTTTATATATAGGTGGTTTTCCAAACAATACTTCATATGGTGTTTTATTATTTAGGATAGGTGTAGGCGTACGATTTATCAAGTATGCTGCTGTCAATGCACACTCTCCCCACAACCATTTCGGCAAGCTTGCTTGAAATCTTAAAGCCCTTGCTACATTCATTATATGTTGATGTTTTCTCTCCACTCTTCCATTTTGTTGAGGAGTACCTACACATGACGTCTCAAAGACTATTCCATTAGTCTTAAAATAACCACGCAATGCATTAAATTCCGTTCCATTATCACTTCTAACAATTTTAATATCTTTGTTAAATTGACGCTTCACAAGAACAACAAATTCACGAAATTTTGATTCAACTTCTGTTTTATTCTGAATTAAATAAATCCAAACACCTCTTGAAAAATCATCCACTATTGTCAGAAAATATTGAGCTCCACATGATGAAGGGATCTTATAAGGACCCCATAAATCTGTGTGAACTAAATCAAAAATACAATCTGATTTACTCAAACTACTAGAAAAACTGCTTCTACGATGCTTTGCCCGAGGGCAAATATCACAAGCATCATTATTCTTTTTGATTAATCTACTCACACCTTGCAACTTCTGCAAAACTTTCTCTGAAGGGTGTCCCATACGTTGATGCCACAACTCATATGTATCTTCACGCACAGCCATAACTTCAACATGCGGCACACCACGAAAATATATAGTCCACCTTGTCTCTCAGCCACTCCAATCATCCTCCTCGTAGACCGGTCCTGTATAAGACATAATTTGTTAGTACACTGAAGAATACAACTCATCTCATCAATAAGTTGTGTGACTGAAATTAGGTTACAGGTTATCTTTGGCACATAAAGCACGTTTTCAAGTTTCAATCCACCAGGAAGAATCACAGTTCCTGTTTTCTCAGAGGATGCATACTTTCCATCAGGCAATCCAACTGAACATGCCCTAATATCTCTTACATTTATCATGTTAAGAAGTTCATACGTAACATGGTTTGTTGCTCCTGTGTCAACAATCCAAGATTTTCATTCTTTTACCTTGTAGATGAGAACCCGACTTTCTTGAGTTTAAAAACTCCATCACCTGTTGTACTTGTGCAGCTGTTACTCCTACTAGACATGCTTCATCAGCTGATGACGTACCAGCACTATCTTTTGCTGCCGAAACTTGCAGGTTATGAGCACGGACAGGATTCCCTCCTTGTCCTCTACCTCCTCTTCCAGCACGTCCTCTTCCTCCAGTTCTTCCTCCTCTGCCATTCTTTGGTCTGTCTCCCCACCATTCTGGATATCCAATGATTTTAAAACACCCATCATCTGAGTGTCCTTGTCTGCTGCAAGTTTTGCAGTACTTGGTGGGATCATAAGCTATTAAGTAGGCGTTGATCAGCTTGCACTTTGAAGGCCATAATATTCTCTTGCATCTCTGTAGGTACTACTCCATCTCCAATCTTTAGGCGTTCTGAGTTCACAATGGTTTGATACGCAACATCTACAGACGGCAATGGTTCCCTTGCAAGCAATTGTTCACGCAAAGAACTGTATACAGAATCTAACCCAATCAGAAAATAGTGCAAGAAATCTTCTTCTCTTAACATACTTACCTGAGATGCGATATTACATGTACACTGTCCACACTTGCATTGCGGTATCTTCATATAAGTCACCATCTCATCCCATATTTTGTTCAATCTGCCAAAATATATAGCAACTCCCTCTGTTTTCTTCTGTTTACATTCACTTAAAGATGCTTTTAGTTGACATATTCTTGTTCCACTAACAACACAAAATCTTCTCTTCAGGTGTGCCCATAATAGACTTGCATCCTCATAATCTCCCAGGGTTGATCTTACCGACAATTCCAACGTGTTACCAATCCATGACACCAACGTTGATTGCACTGCTATCCAATCTTCTAACTGATTCGGATCTTCAGGTCGCTTGATGGTTCCATCAATGAAACCATATTTTCTCTTGGCTATCAGCGATCTTCTTATACCATCTTAGCTTACAGATTTCTTGCACAATGAAAAAAAAAAGGATTTCGCCGTATACACAGCGATGGGTTATCCTGGTTTTCAAGTGTAGTTTCCACGATTCACTGATAATAATCATGAAATGATACCTAATGTTTATGTCAACAGATCAAAGAAAAATTCCAAGAGTAAATATCTGATGTTAATGAATAGGTGTCCAAAAATGGTGATATTTCAAGGGTAACGACTTTTTTTATATGAATTACCAGAAATGGAAAAAAAAAACGTCTCACTTACTAGATCTTCATTTTCAGAGATGAAGATCTCAAATCTTTGAAGATTTAAAACTTTCTTAAGTAATGAATAGTTAATTTAATACACGTGAGTCCAAAGTTGGTTCCCCTATATGCTTGAAGTTTCAAAAACAAGTGGAAATCCTAGTTTTTTGAAGTTCAAAAAGGTAACTATGTTGCTAAATCTCTGCTTTTCTAGAGATTTGCTCTTAGAAACTCAAATCTATGACCTCTTTGCAAAGAAAATCAGAAAACTAAATGACTATCAAAAAAATGGATAATAAAGAACCCAAGATCTATGCTTATCTTTGAAGAAGAACTCAAAATTTATGTTTATCTTTGAAAAACAAGACACCTTGGCAAGATAAATCCTTTACTCTCTACCTGTTCCTAGCGCCAAAATATAGCTGCAGAAAATCCTATAATACACCCAAAAAGATTCTAGAACTACTATCAAGATTATCAGTCAAGTATATAAGGTCAAGAGTCACAAATGATTAAGCAAAGTAAAGAACACATGTGATATACATGGTTCAACGTTAAAACTTATGCCACGAGGATGACTTCACTATGGATAAGAATGTTTCTCTTGGTCTGATATGAATCCTAAATACTCAACCTTCTTTACGCTGTTTTATAGGCAAAATACAAATGGTGGACTACAACTCATAACATTTGCTCACTTCGCTCGCCAAGGATCTTTGTTGTAGCTTGCTTGCAAAAGGGTTCACCTTCGCTGGTTAATCTCGTCTTGTTGGCCTCCATTGGAACTATTGCTATCATTTTGCACTGTCGAATTAATTACATCTCGTCATCTATCCCATCTGGCTCCAGGTCGTTCATCTATCCATCTGGCTTCAGGTCGTTCATCTATCCATCTGGCTTCAGGTCGCAAATTGCCGTCCAGGCAAGGCCAATGCATTCGAATGCTAATTGCAGTCCAGGCAAGGCCAATGATTTCGAATGCTAGTTCTTCAATTAAGAAGAAATTAGTATTAACGAAAAATGGGTCATTTATCCAAATTTTTTTAAAACATGGTTGAAATGGACGAGTAAAAATTAGTATGGGTGAAATGGACACCAAAAAATTAGTAAGGATGAAATTGGATTCACCCTGGCTTAAACTTAAAAAAGAGCGAGGATGAAACTGAATGCATCCTGATGTAAATTAAAAATAAGAAAAAATATTTCAAAATGGTTAGGATGAAACTGTTTACATCCTGACTATTTTTATATTCTTATTCATCTAAACAATATCAAATTTTACATGTATTTTTCATCCAAAAATTATTGATTTTGATATTTTTAACCGATCAATTTCGTGTAGTATTAATTGGCACACACAATCCAACCATATTGGAATCTTAAATCTTTCTGTGGTGATGCCACTGCAGCTTGATGGGTTTTTAAGGGTCCACGTACACGCCACATCAGAAACGGACAGGAACTCGTGCATGCAAATACAAAGTTGAAACTTCCAAGCGCCTTAGATTCCAAGTACAAATAGTCTATTAATTAATCAGGGTTGATTCAGAGTATAATACGTGTCAACACTAGATACCTTCATATAGGTTCAATTAATCACAATAATTGATGCGATGTTTAGTTAAGAGGAGTAGTTTACAAGGGAAAGTTAATGGAAGATATTTTCATTTAAATAAGATTTTTAATAACACTATTTTAATGATTAGGAGGGTAATGGTCGGTACGCACTGAGAATTTAAACATTTTTTAACGAATTAATTATTCATTTAATTGCTTAATGAATTAACTAATCGTGATCAAGAAAGGAACGAAGAAATGTTGGAGAATGTCGGTGCCAAATGACAACACCAAAAATTTCATCATTTTACTTTACATTTTTGTCAAAAGAAGTCCGTGACGTATACCTCTATAAAATTTAATTATATGGTTTTAATTTCAAACCAAAACATGATTAATAATTAGTTTAAAATGCAATAAAATACGTAAATTAGAACAAGTCAACTGAACGTGGCTTCATAGTGGCCGTCTGTTAGTACTCCACTGGCAGCTTGGCTGGACCATGGGCGTAACGATCAATTTTGACTATCGTTTACTGAATGATACAATAATGTTCTTTAGTGAATGCATTTTTGATCGGTACAATTTGTAGTACACTAGATTGCTGCAGTGATTTAGTGAAAGAGAAAAGATGGGAATGAAAGAAAAGGGAAGGAGAGGAGGATGAGAAATTCAATTCAACTGGTCTACCATGCACAAACCGGAAAACTCATTATATTGAGTCCTCCACACCCATGTTATGCAGACAGGTTATCACCTGCAAATTATTTCACTACTGAAGTTAAAGAGATTTAGAATTGACCGATTTGAACCCCAAAACAACCAACAAGTTGCGCACTGAAAATGACAGGTTAATTGACCCTAGCTTCTACTACTACTAGTCTAGCAGCACTAAACAAACTTCAACTCAACTTGTATCAACTTTATCATTCAATCAACACCTGAATCATGCTCTGTAACCTTTTTTTTCTTTCTTTAACAAAATGTTTTTCTTTTTAATAGAAAAAAAAAGAGAAAGAAAACGATTAAACGAATAAAGAAGAAACTAGCCAGACACCAGCATTAAGAGACAAGTTCAATAGCCAAACTTCCACTATGTGCAAGGCCCTACTCTTTCTTAAGTCATAAGCTTCTTTGCCCAACTAGCCGAATATGAATCCAGAAGACTAGTCTGTCTGGTGAGTAAGACAAGGTGGTGGTGGAGCTGATGACCGGGGGTGAATCTTGTTGCAACTGTAACAATAAAACACTCAAAGAAAGATGTTAGAAGTAAAATTTCTGGAAGCTAAATAAACACTCAAATGGACAGCAAACAGAGGGCAGAGTCACGTGTTTACCACGTTGTCCTTAACACAATAGTAGACCGGCACGCCTCAAGAATGAGCGATGCCTATACCATGTGGTCAAGTTGTATCCAGGATAAAACTGCCCGTTGCAATTATTGTTAGCACTACAATACTTGCCCACTCATACGAACTCAACAACAAAGCACGGAAGAAAAGAAAAAGACCACACAAAGGGAGAGAGACGAAAAGAAGAGGATAGTAGCGCTTCTGGATACAAATGAAAATGAAAGTTTCGAATTCTTTTTATAGGCAAACAGAAAGGGTGAAATCAGTGCACATTAGTGTGGAATCAATACTGCATGCGAAATAATGATGCCATGATGTCGACATAATTCTGTCATCAACATTCAAAAACCGGTAAGAAAATGTCGACATCCATGCAAATAAATCCGTTAAGAAAAATGTTTTTGGTAAGAGAATAAATTCACCCAGGTCACACGCCCCCCATATTTAAGATAAAATTTATTTTGATTTTCAAAATGATTAGGAAATAAATCAAAAGAATTTTTTCCAAAAAGAAAAGTCTTGGTTGACCAAAGTCCATGGCGCAAACACGAGCTCGAGCCCTAAGTCCAAGCCCTTAGTGGAAACAAAAATATTTCGCCCCACCCGTTCCACCCACATTGTTTTACTAACTATCCATAAAGAAATAGCTACATAGTGGAACTCCTATTTAGTTATGCCCAATGTGGGACTAAATGACCTATTTAATTCACTCATAGAAAATGAGTAAGAGCTCTTAGAGACTCAAAGGTCCTAAGTTCGGTTCCCACCAAGACCATAAAATCAAAACATTAAAAACTCATTTTCTCCAACAATACCCACATGAATGAAATACCGATACAAAAAATCAGAAAACGGAAAGCGAGAAATACCACTTAAGCAAGAGGTGTCCATGAGGTCTTGAACCTTTTCTTAGTGAGAAATTGCCGGAACTACTTGATGGACAGTGAACGCGATGTCTTGAACTGCCATCGTTTGGTGTAATCCGCGATAATAACCACGCGTGATATCTCTCTAGGTGCTGTCAAGTTCGTGTCGTTGTGTCCTTTTTGGTCCTGGACAAATCCTGTTTCTCATAATGCTCTAGAGAATCAGCTCTATTCTCATAGGAAGCGACCCACTTCCACATTCAGATAGGTGAGTTCCATCAAGAGTGTTTACTGCTACACCCCATTTCAATCTTAAATTGAAACTATAGAACTCATTAAGACTTAGTTAAAAGTCATCCTTCACATGCAGTCACACTATCACGTCTACCCCATAGGGAAGGGGCAGAGAATGAAATTCTCTGATAGTGTTTACCTTGACCCGCCATAAATTAGTTGTCTCATTCAAAACCTTGATCTTGGGATCTCCAGTCAGCAAGGTTGGGTATCCTTTATGGCAATTTAATGAGCCTGAGCCCCATCCCCTTAGATGCATTACTTACTATCTCCTTGGACAAACCTTTCGTGTCTTCTCTTTATATGAATAGACTTCCCATTATAGTAGTTGTTTTTAGAATTAGCTATTGCATATTGATTATCACAGTGTATAGATATAGCTGGCACAGGCCTATGCCGGAGAGGAATGTCTTCTAAGAAGCATCTTAGCCAAGCAACTTCTTCTCCTGCTTTATCTAACGCAATAAACTCGGATTCCATAGTGGATCGAGCTATGCAGGTTTGTTTGAAACTCTTCCAAGAAACAGCCCCACCTGCTAGAGTGAAAACATATCCACTCGTAGACTTGGATTCCTCTGAGTCTGATATCCATTTTGCATCACAAAATCCTTCAAGGACGGCAGGATACCTTTCATAATTCAAACAAAAGGTCAAAGTGCATTTAAAATACCTCAACACTCTAAAAAGTGCATCCTAATTTTCCTGCCCTGGATTACAAGTATACCTACTTAACCTACTCACAACATAACCAATGTCTGGCCTAGTACAGTTCATCAAATACATCAGACTTCCTATAACTCGTGAGTATTCAAGTTGTGATACTCTATTACCCCTATTCTTTTTGAGTTTACAACAAGGATCATACGGAGTATAAGCATGTTTACAATCAAAATGATTGAATTTTCTAAGCACAGATTCAACATAATGAGTTTGACTAAGACTATAACCGTTAGAATTTCTTCTAATTTTCATCCCTAAGATTACATCTGCAGGACCTAAGTCTTTCATGTCAAAGTTCTCATTCAGCATGCTCTTAGTGGAATTAATTACATCCATGTTTGAAAATACAAGTGTACAACCACACATGCATCATTCACAAGTTTAGTATAGACATACTTGTCAGATTCATTGATTTTAAAACCACTAGAAAACATTACATGATCAAATTTTTCATGACATTGTTTAGGTGCTTGTTTCAATCCATAAAAAGATTTTTCCAGTTTACAAACTTTGTTTTCACAACCTTTCACTACAAAGCCCTCGGGTTGTTCCATGTAAATTTCTTCATCTAATTCACCATGTAGAAAAGTTGTTTTTACATCCGTTTGATGTATCTCTAGGTTATGAACCGCAGCTATAACAATTAACATCCTAATGGAAGTAATTCTCATAACGGGTGAGTAAGTATCAAGGAAATCTACACCTCCCTTTTGTTTGTAGCCTTTAACTACTAACCTAGCCTTGTATTTTTGAATAGTTCCATCTATGTTACGTTTTCTCCTGAAGATTCATTTACATCCTATGGCCTTACACCCTGAAGGTAAATCTACTATCTCCCATGTATCATTTTCTTTGATGGATTCCATTTCACTAATATAAGACTCTTTCCACCACAGAGCTTCAAAAGAAGTCATGGCTTCTCTATAGGTCTGAGGATCAGACTCTGTTAGTGTTACGAAGTCGGGTTCAAAGGAGTTTTTGGTTCTATCCCTTTTACTTCTCCTAGGATCAATTTCCACTTCATCTTCCTCTAAAGGTAAAGTCTGACTGGTTGAAGGGACATCTAGGGGATCAACACCTCTCTTACGAGAGTCAGATTTTAATGGAAAAACATTTTCAAAAAACACAGCATCCCTAGACTCCATAATAGTATTCACACCAATTTCAGAAATATCAGAACTCACAACCATAAATCTATATGCAGGTGTATGCTCAGGATACCCTATGAAGACACAGTCAACAGTTTTGGGTCCTATCTTGGTTGCTTTAGGTTTAGGGATATGAACCTTAGCCAAACACCCCCGCACTTTGAAGTATGCTAAAGAAGGTTGTCTACCTTTCCACAATTCATATGGAGTCTTATCTGATCGTTTAAAAGGTACTCTGTTCAGGATATAGCAGGCTGAGAGGACAACTTCCCCCCCCCCCACCCCCCCCACACACACACAAATCCGAAGGTAATCCTGAAGTAATTAACATGGTATTCATCATCTCCTGAAGGGTACGGTTCTTACGTTCAGCTACACCATTCGACTGAGGTGAATAAGAAGGGGTGACCTCGTGTATTATGCCATGTTCTACACATAAATCTCCTGGAGGAGTTATGTACTCACCACCACGGTCATACCTAATGGTTTTAATGGTAGTATTCAATTGGTTTTCAAATTCTAGTTTATACCTCTTAAAGGCTTCTAAGGCATCATCCTTACCCCTAAGCAAATATATGTGACAATACCTAGTACAGTCGTCTATAAAAGTAACAAACCATTTCTTACCACCTCTAGTTTGAACTGATTTCATGTCAA
The DNA here is from genome assembly GCF_003573695.1 of Papaver somniferum. NCBI lineage: Eukaryota > Viridiplantae > Streptophyta > Magnoliopsida > Ranunculales > Papaveraceae > Papaver > Papaver somniferum. The sequence goes on from NC_039359.1 coordinate 39,814,776, forward strand.
CTAGGTCTGAGTGAATTAATTCTAAGGGTTTAGAATTTCTATGAACATTTTTGCTAAAAAGTTTTCTAGCAAATTTTGATTCTACGCATATTTCACATTTGTGTTCATTTTCCAAACTAAATTTGGGTATGCAAGTTACATTGGCTAGTTTAAACATTGACTTATAATTAACATGTCCAAGTCTACCATGCCAAACATTCAAAGACTCACAGACATAAGCAGAAGAATCATTCTTATTCATAATAACAGAGTTTAGATTAAGCTTATACAGGCCCTCAGTCTTATAACCCTGCCCCACATAATCCTTACCCTTAGTTACAACACATTTCCCAGATTCTATTACAATTTTAAAACCCTTATCATCTAAAAAAGCACAAGAAACAAGATTTTTGCAGATGTCCGGAACATGAAGAACTTCATTCAATGTGAGAGTCTTGCCAGAAGTGAGTTTGAGCCCAACTTTGCCTTTTCCTACAACCGCAGCTGCAGATGAGTTACCCATATAGAGTTTTTCTCCTTCCCCTACCTTATTATAAGAGGTGAACATATCTCTGTTTCCACAGACATGTTTGGTAGCACCAGAGTCTACCCACCAGTCTCTCACATTTGTTACAAAATTTACTTCAGACACCGTGCCAGAAAATTCATCTTTGTTGTTTTCAACCAAATTAGCATTATTTTTCTTTTTAAGGTCCTTACGGTTTCTACAGTGAACCGCCATATGGCCAGGATTTCCACAAGCATAACAATCACCCTTAATTTTATTAATGCTAGATTTGGGTTTCTGAAACATACCTTTTTTGCCGGGAGGTTTTTTGGAGTTGTTTCGGTTCTTATCAGCATTGGAACCTTTGTGTTCAGTCACATGAGCTTTGTTATACATGTCTCTTGCAGAAGATACATTTTTGTCATTGGAGCACAACAATTATTCTACTTGAATCTTCTTACCCAATTCAACCATAGTAAATTCAGCAGTTTCATGTCTCAGTTTTTTCTTGTACTCGGACTAGGAAGAAGGCAATTTCTCGATGACAGTAGACACTTGAAAAGTTTCATCAATCACCATACCTTCCGCAAGAATTTCATTCATAATTTTCTGGAGTTCAAGGAATTGATCAACCACAGATTTTTCATTCACCATTTTATACTCATAAAGCCTAGCTACCAAGAATTTCTTACTTCCAGCAGTTTCAGCTCGGTATTTCGCCTCCAAAGCAGCCCATAAATCAAAAGCATTAAAGTTCTCTTTTGCCATGTAAAAGTCATACCGAGCATCTTCTAAACAGTTCAGAATATGATTTTTGGCCATATAGTTCTGCCTAACCCAATCCTCCAACTCAAGTTCACGTCCCATATCCTTCAAACCCTCATCAAAAGCAACCAAGTCATAATGATCTAACTCATGATAACTCAGAAAAATAACATCTTCGATTTCCATCTTTTGAAATCTTTCCCAGAAAATTTTTCAAGCCTTTCAACATTGTTCTTACCCAAAGTTACAGACAGAAAAAAAATATCGTGTTAAGATTGTTGCAACTGTAACGATAAAACACTCAAAGAAAGATGTTAGAAGTAAAATTTCTGGAAGCCAAATAAACACTCAAATGGACAGCAAACAGAGGACAAAGTCACATGTTCAACATGCTGTCCTTAACACAATAGTAGACCGGTACGCCTCAAGAATGACTGATGCCTATACCCTGTGGTCAAGTTGTATCCAGGATAAAACTGCCCGTTTCAAGTATTGTTGGCACTACAATACTTTCCCTCTCATACGAACTCAACAGCAAAGCACGGAAGAAAAGAAAAAGGCCACACAAAAGGAGAGAGACGAAAAGATGAGGATAGTAGCTCTTCTGGACACAAATGAAAATGAAAGTTTCGAATTCTTTTTATGGGCAAACAGAAAGGGTGAAATCAATGCACATTAATGTGCGAATCAATACTGCATGCGAAATAATGATGCCATGATGTCGACATAATTCTTTCATCAACATTCAAAAACCGGTAAGAAAATATCGACATCCATGCAAATAAATCCGTTAAGAAAAATGTTTTTGGTAAGAGAATAAATTCACCCAGGTCACACGCTCCCCATATTTAAGACAGAATTTATTTTGATTTTCAAAATGATTAGGAAATAAATCAAAAGAAATTTTTCCAAAAAGGAAAGTCTTGGTTGACCAAAGTCCATGGCGCAAGCACGAGCCCTAAGCCCAAGACCTTAGTGAAAACAAAAATATTTCGCCCCACCCGTTCCACCCACATTATTTTACTAACTATCCATAAAGGAATAGCTATATAGTGGAACTCCTCTTTAGTTATGCCCAATGTGGGACTAAAAGATCTATTTCATTCACTCATAGAAAATGAGTAAGAGCTCTTAGAGACCCAAAGGTCCTAAGTTCCGTTCCCACCAAGACCATAAAATCAAAACATTAAAAACTCATTTTCTCCAATAATCCCTCACATGAATGAAATACCGATACAAAAATCAGAAAACGGAAAGCGAGAAATACCACTTAGGCAAGAGGTGTCCATGAGGTCTTGAACCTTTGATTAGTGAGAAATTGCCGGAACTACTTGATGGACAGTGAACGCGATGTCTTGAACTGCCATCGTTTGGTGTAATCCGCGATAATAACCACACATGATATCTCTCTAGGTGCTGTCAAGTTCGTGCCGTTGTGTCCTTTTTGGCCCTGGACAAATCCTGTTTCTCAGAATGCTCTGGAGAATCAGTTCTATTCTCATAGGAAGCGACCCACTTCCACATTCAGATAGGTGAGTTCCATCAAGAGTGTTTACTGCTACACCCCATTTCAATCTTAAATTGAAACTATAGAACTCATTAAGACTTAGTTAAAAGTCATCTTCACATGCAGTCACACTATCACGTCTACACCATAGGGAAGGGGCAGAGAATGAAATTCTCTGATAGTGTTTACCTTGACCCACCATAAATTAGTTGTCTCATTCAAAACCTTGATCTTGGGATCTCCAGTCAGCAAGGTTGGGTATCCTTCATGGCAAGTTTATTTAATGAGCCTAAGTCCCATCCCCTTAGATGCATTACTAACTATCTCCTTCGACAAACCTTTCGTCAAAGGGTCCGCGATATTCTCCTTGGACTTAACCCAATCAATGGAAATAACGCCTTTCGATATTAGATTTTTCAGGGTATCGTGTCTTCTCTTTATATGAATAGACTTACCATTATAGTAGTTGTTTTTAGCATTAGCTATTGCAGATTGATTATCACAATGTATAGGTATAGCTGGCACATGCCTATGCCAGAGAGGAATGTCTTCTAAAAAGCATCTTAGCCAGGCGGCTTCCTCTCCTGCTTTATCTAACGCAATAAACTCGGATTCCATAGTGGATCGATCTATGCAGGTCTGTTTGTAACTCTTCCAAGAAACAACCCCACCTGCTAGAGTGAAAACATATCCACTCGTAGACTTGGACTCCTCTGAGTCTGATATCCATTTTGCATCACAAAATCCCTCAAGGACGGCAGGATACCTTTCATAATTCAAAAAAAAGGTCAAAGTGTATTTCAAATACCTCAACACTCTAAAAAGTGCATCCCAATGTTCATGCCTTGGATTACAAGTATACCTACTTAACATACTCACAGCATAAGCAATGTCTGGCCTAGTACAGTTCATCAAATACATCAGACTTCCTATAACTCGTGAGTATTCAAGTTGTGATACTCAATTACCCCTATTCTTTTTGAGTTTACAACAAGGATCATACGGAGTATAAGCATGTTTACAATCAAAATGATTAAATTTTCTAAGCATAGATTCAACATAATGAGATTGACTAAGACTTTAACCGTTAGAATTTCTTCTAATTTTCATCCCTAAGATTACATCTGCGGGGCCTAAGTATTTCATGTCAAAGTTCTTATTCAGCATGCTCTTAGTGGAATTAATTACATCCATGTTTGTACCAAGTATAAGCATATCATCAACATACAAGCATACAATCACACATGCATCATTCACAAGTTTAGTATAGACATACTTGTCAGATTCATTGATTTTAAAACCACTAGAAAACATTACATAATCAAATTTTTCATGACATTGTTTAGGTGCTTGTTTCAATCCATACAAAGATTTTTCCAGTTTACAAACTTTGTTTTCACAACCTTTCACTACAAAGCCCTCGGGTTGTTCCATGTAAATTTCTTCATCTAATTCACCATGTAGAAAAGTTGTTTTTACATCCATTTAATGTATCTCTAGGTTATGAACCGCATCTATAGCAATTAACATCCTAATGGAAGTAATTCTCATAACGGGTGAGTAAGTATCAAGGAAATATACACCTCCCTTTTGTTTGTAGCCTTTAACTACTAACTTAGCCTCGTACTTTTGAATAGTTCCATCTATGTTACGTTTTCTCCTGAAGATCCATTTACATCCTATGGCCTTACACCCTGGAGGTAAATCTACTATCTCCCATGTATCATTTTCTTTGATGGATTCCATTTCACTAATAGAAGACTCTTTCCACCACAGAGCTTCAGAAGAAGTCATGGCTTCTCTATAGGTCTGAGGATCAGACTCTGTTAGTGTTACGAAGTCAGGTCCAAAGGAGGTTTTGGTTTTATCCCTTTTACTTCTCCTAGGATCAATTTCCACTTCATCTTCCTCTAAAGGTAAAGTCTGACTGGTTGAAGGGACATCTAGGGGATCAACACCTCTCTTAAGAGAGTCAGATTTTAATGGAAAAATATTTTCAAAAAACACAGCATCCCTAGACTCCATAATAGTATTCACACCAATTTCAGAAATATCAGAACTCACAACCATAAATATATATGCAGGTGTATGCTCAGGATACCCTATGAAGACACAGTCAACGGTTTTGGGTGAACATACCTTATTATAGGAGGTGAACATATCTCTGTTTCCACAAACATGTTTGGTAGCACCAGAGTCTACCCACCAGTCTCTCACATTTGTTACCAAATTTACTTCAGACACCGTGCCAGAAAATTCATCTTTGTTGTTTTCAACCAAATTAGCATTATTTTTCTTTTTAAGGTCCTTACGGTTTCTACAGTGAATCACCATATGGCCAGGATTTCCACAAGCATAACAATCACCCGTAATTTTATTAATGCTAGATTTGGGTTTCTGAAATATACCTTTTTTGCCGGGAGGTTTTTTGGAGTTGTTTCAGTTCTTATCAGCATTGGAACCTTTGTGTTCAGTCACATGAGCTTTGTTATACATGTCCCTTGCAGAAGATACATTTTTGTCCTTGGAGCACAACAATTATTCTACTTGAATCTTCTTACCCAAATCAACCATAGTAAATTCAGCAGTTTCATGTCTCAGTTTTTTCTTGTACTCGGACCAGGAAGAAGGCAATTTCTCGATGACAGTAGACACTTGAAAAGTTTCATCAATCACCATACCTTCCGCAAGAATTTCATTCATAATTTTCTGGAGTTCAAGGAATTGATCAACCACAGATTTGTCATTCACCATTTTATACTCATAAAGCCTAGCTACCAAGAATTTCTTACTTCCAGCAGTTTCAGCTCGGTATTTCGCCTCCAAAGCAGCCCATAAATCAAAAGCATTAAAGTTCTCTTTTGCCATGTAGAAGTCATACCGAGCATCTTCTAAACAGTTCAGAATATGATTTTTGGCCATATAGTTCTGCCTAACCCAATCCTCCAACTCAAGTTCGCGTCCCATATCCTTCAAACCCTCATCAAAAGCAACCAAGTCATAATGATCTAACTCATGATAACTCAGAAAAAATAACATCTTCGATTGAAATCTTTTGAAATCTTTCAGGCCTTTCAACATCGTTCTTACCCACTGTTACAGACAGAAAAAAAATATTGTGTTAAGATTGTTGCAACTCTAACAATAAAACACCCAAAGAAAGATGTTAGAAGTAAAATTTCTGGAAGCTAAATAAACACTCAAATGGACAGCAAACAGAGGACAGAGTCGTGTTCAATACGCTGTCCTTAACACAATAGTAGACCGGTACGCCTCAAGAATGAGTGATGCCTATACCCTGTGGTCAAGTTGTATCCAGGATAAAACTGCCTGTTGCAAGTATTGTTAGCACTACAAAATACTTGCCCACTCATACGAACTCAACAACAAAGCACATAAGAAAAGAAAAAGACCACACAGAGGGAGAGAGACGAAAAGAAGAGGATAGTAGCTCTTCTGGACACAAATGAAAATGAAAGTTTCGAATTCTTTTTATAGGCAAACATAAAGGGTGAAATCAATGCACATTAATGTGCGAATCAATACTGCATGCGAAATAATGCTGCCATGATGTCGACATAATTCTGTCATCAACATTCAAAAACCGGTAAGAAATGTCGACATCCATGCAAATAAATCCGTTAAGAAAAATGTTTTTGGTAAGAGAATAAATTCACCCAGGTCACACGCTCCCCATATTTAAGACATAATTTATTTTGATTTTCAAAATGATTAGGAAATAAATCAAAAGAAATTTTTCCAAAAAGGAAAGTCTTGGTTGACCAAAGTCCATGGCGCAAGCACGAGCCCTAAGCCCAAGACCTTAGTGGAAACAAAAATATTTCGCCCCACCCGTTCCACTCACATTGTTTTACTAACTATCCATAAAGGAATATCTATATAGTGGAACTCCTCTTTAGTTTTGCCCAATGTGGGACTAAATGACCTATTTCATTTACTCATAGAAAATGAGTAAGAGCTCTTAGAGACCCAAAGGTCCTGAGTTCCGTTCCCACCAAGACTATAAAATCAAAACATTAAAAACTTATTTTCTCCAACAAATCTAAGCTTCTAGCACCGCTGCGCATAGGGGCGAGGGTCGAAATTCATAGGAACCACATAGTGGCTCCGATATAGATTTCATTTGTCCATACTCACAAACTCATTGGACTCACACAGGTCACAACTCTTAAGTTAATACTAGGGCTGAACATGGTTTCGGTTTTCCGCTGGAACCGGACCGAACCAGACCAATTAGGAAGAAACCAAACCGAACCATTTACTAATGGATTGGTTATGGTGTAGAAAGTGGAAAACCGATAGTGTTGGTTTTGGTTTGGTTTGACCTCTAAAATCGAACCAAAAACCATTGGAAAACCGATTAATTTTTAAACTTAGTTTCTAACTTGATTAACAAGTATTAGATTCTACCCATTGATTTAGTGGATATATAGAAACCCTAAATCTAATATTTCAGTATGATATTCTCCCTCTTTCTCTTTCTCCTTCTCTCAGTCGCCTCCCTTCTCCACCCCTAACTACAGCAGTCACTGCTGCTACTCGACTTTCTTCTTCCTTTCTTCATTCTTTTTTGTTTATCAGTAACTAAATTAAGATATATTATATATCTTCTTTTGATCTCTAGATTTAGAGTAAACTTTAACTATTCTTGATATTTATTTATTTATTTTTTTTGTCTGTAAATTTGTGTAAACCAATACTATTGGCAGCTACGATTTTTTTATCTGTAAATTTGTGTATCTTTTTTTTTTTGTTTGAATCGTTTGACATAACTATTGGTTAACCAAAAACCACTGGGACAAACCGAAACCGGCTGGAACCATTTAGAAACCGAACCAATGGTTAATGGATTGGTTTGGTTTAGATTTTTAGAAACCGATAATATTGGTTTCGGTTTGGCTAGAAACCGAACCAAAACCGACCATGAACAGACTAGTTAATACCCTAGTAAATACTTCCTGGCTGCTGGCTGAAGGAATACTCCGTACGCAGTTCCCATTTGCACGAGGTTAGTGACGTATATACAAGCTGACCTATACCGGGTTGCCTATTTGCATTGCTGGTACTAGTAGGGATGAAATTCTTGGGCAGACCGAGAACTACTTTGCAAAATTTACAGTTGAAGAATACGGTTATTTCTTTGACAAAGAAGCTAACAGAGTATGGAAAAGCTGGAGAATTACAGAAAGCCATGAATCTGTTTGAAGAAATGCCACACAGAAATCAAATTTCTTGGAATGCAATGTTGACTATACTTGTACAATCAAATAAATTAATCGAAGCACAGAAACTGTTCGAGAAAATGCCCCGAAGAAACTCGACATCTTACATCTTACACTACCATGATTGCCGGCTTATCAAGGTCGGAGTTTGTAGCAGAAGCGCACAAGGTATTTGATTCGATCCCAGTTCTTGAGCAAAATGTATTTTCATGGACGGCTATGATTTCGTCTTATACACATAATGGACAGCATTTTGATGCTCTTAAACTTTTTTCAATCACTTACGGAGAGTTTTTTCCATGGATATTACCGAATTCATTTACTTTTAGTACTGTTCCGAAGTCATGCTTAGATGTAGGGTCACTTGTGATGGCAATGCAGTTACATGGTTTGACAGTAAAGATATTGAATGAACAAGACAAAGAAAATGTTTACGTTCAAAACTGTTTGATTGACTTGCATAGCAAATTGGGTAATCTGGGTGATGCAGAGAACGTTTTCAATGGGTTAATGTGGAAAGACTTGAGTACCTGGAATGTTATGATGGATGCTTATGCTAGAAATCTTATGATTGATAAAGCTCTTGTAATTTTCGATTCCATGGAAGAAAAAGATACACTTTCATGGAACATTATGATCTCTGGATTTGCAGAATGTGGTTGTGGGATTGAAGCTCTTGATTTCTTTCTCCGTTTGTGTAGGTTACAAGGACCAGGTACATACCCTAGTTCATCAACTTTTACGATTGCTCTAACTATATGTGGTACGTATTCTATGCTCAACACTGGGATACAACTACATGCATGTGTACTTAAGCATGGGCTCACTGAGAGTAATAGTTATACGGGTAATTCATTGATTAACATGTACATGAAATGCGGATCCATTGAAGAGTCAGAAAAACTATTTTATGAGATTCCCAGAAGAGACGTAATCTCGTGGAATTCACTCATCTTAGGTCTTGGGCAGAATGGGCATTCTAAGAAAGCAATAGAAATTGGAGAAAAAGCACTAAGTTTGGGTATCTATAACCACAATACGTTTACTGCATTACTAACAACTTGCAGCCATGGAGGATTAGTTGACGAAGGGATTGAGTATTTTGGTGCCATGAGTAAAAGTTCTGGGATTGAACCATTTTTGGATCATTATGTTTGTGTGATTGATATGCTAGGAAGGGCAGGCAAAGTAGTCGAAGCGCATAATTTCTTACGTAAGATGCCTATCTCACCGAATGCCATAGCATGGTCAACTCTTCTCAATGCATGCTTGGTTCATGGGAACAAGGAGATTGGGGAAGTTGCAGCTCGTGAGCTTCGGATTTTGGAGCCAAGTAATTCTGCAAGTTATGTGATGTTGGGAAATCTATATCGCAAAACAGGTCATTTTGAAGATTCTAGACAGATTTTGGAATTGATGACAAGATCAATTTGAAAAAGGAAAAGGGCATTAGTTGGACTGTTTAAATACAAATTACATATACAGGGATGCGAATTTTGATGATTACTTATTATCTGGAGAGGGTTACGTGATTATCTTATCTAGCATGATACTGGTAATCTAATAAGTTGCTCTGGCTCCATGGTTAGGTATCATATCCTCGTTCAAGCTTGTGATCCCGCTGATGCTCTTAGAAGATGTCAATTGACTTGAGAAAGGTTCAGATTCAGTTTGATAATAACCATCAGAGAAATCCGAGATCAAACCTTGAATGTCAAGTTGAATATCAATGGGCAGAAGAGGAGCACTAGCATCCCCTAAGAGATATTGCACTATCTTTCTCATGCTAGGTCTGTAGTTTGGGTTGGGATGCAAACATAACAAACCGAGTCCAAGAACAAGCTTTGCTTCGTCCGGGTTATATAAATCCAATGCAGGATCAACGGCTCTCATTATCTCTCCTCGAGAATGCAGTTCTCTAACCCAATCAACCAAAACCAATTCTTGGGCATTCTTCTGAGGCTCAATGGGTCTTCTACAGCAAACCACTTCCAGCATAAGTGCACCGTAACCGTACACATCCGTGCTTGTTGTAGCTTTCCCAGTTTTGGTCAGCTCCGGAGCTAGGTACCCGAGAGTTCCTACAATATGGGTTGTTTGAGGATTGATGTTGTGACCAGAGATCCATGCAAGGCCGAAATCCCCTAGCTTTGGGTTGAGATCTGCATCTATGAGGATATTGCTCGGTTTTACATCGCGGTGCACAATTTTATGTTCACATTCTTCATGCAGATACAACAAAGCTTGGGATACTCCGATCAGGATCTGATATCTCTGTTCCCAGTTTAGTGTTTTCTTCTGGTTATTGCTGAACAACATATCGTCAAGGCTTCCATTCGGGATATGATCATAAACCAGAAGAAGCTCATCTTTCATTCTGCACCAACCGTGCAACTGAACTAGGTTCCGATGCCTAAGCCTTCCCATAGTCATTATCTCTGCCACAAATTCTCTCATCCCCTGCCTCGAGTCTTGCGCCACCCTTTTAATTGCCACCTCAAGTCCTGTGCTAGGAATAATTCCTTTGTAAACCCTTCCGAATCCTCCACTGCCTATAAGGTTTTCCTCTCTAAATTCCCTGGTTGCAGCAAGGAGCTCGGAGAACTTGAATCTTCGAGCTCCGTACTCAACTTCCCACTCTTCTAAGGACTCATCAGCAGGCTTCCTCCACCGCACCACCTGAAATGAACCGCAGGTCACCAGCAAAAATAGAGTTATGCAAGCTAAAGCAATTCCAACTTTGAAACCGTTCTTATGACCCACCACATTTCTGGATTTCATAAAAATTGGAACTTTCGAAGGATCTAAATCTTCAGCTCTTCCACCAATCCTAAAGCTCCAACCATGGATGTCATGTGAAGCAGAGAGCACACCTGTTGACGCGGAGAAGCCAATATACATGTATTCATTCATTAACGGTGTAAGGTCGATTGCAGAAAGGATCAACGGCTGATTTGGCTTTGGAATTCCAAGAGGAGATGTAGTTACTGTAAGTAACTTTTTCTTTCCGTTATATTTAATCCATGCTTGAATAAGATTTCCGCTCTTGAGATTGACAGATTTGTTATTATGTCCGTCGAAATATTTTGCAGGTTCGGATACATTAGAGACCAAGCTTCCTATATCTATCCCAACATGATTATCATTGATGTCATTAAGATCAAGACTTTGAACAGTATCAAACTCCACACCAACTATCCGAGTTGAGAATTCAGCAATGCTCGTCTCATTTGGAAGACCTAAGTACTGGTTTCGAAGAGAATTCTTGGGTTCTTTAGTTGACGAAATTACAAATGCCAGTCCATGACCTCCTAGTCCAGGGTACTTGGGTATAACTGAGAATATAAATGTGGTAGCAAAAGAGAAAACGGAAGAATAGGTTGAATTCTCTTTGAATGGCAGAGGATGCGGATAGAATGCATGACCGAGGATCTTACAAGTATCATTAGTTAACTCTAAAATGCCGTTGGAGGTTATGCGTGAAGCTTCTGATAAGCTCATGTTTGCATGGAGGAAACCGTTGTAAGTAAAACTATTTTCTGAAGTAACAAATTGAAAGAAAAAGATTTGCAAGAAAATCCAAAAAGCTTTACTTGCCATATTTTCTGACCTTGATGCTAATTTAGTTGGTAGATTTTTTCTTCTTTTATAAACGGTGTAGCATGCTATAAGTAGTTTGAATTGTGGTCAGCGAAATTGGGTATTCAATAAGATGCATTCAGATGGAGTGAAGTTTATGTCAAAGCACTGATGCAATAAGGAGGGAAAAACTGTCTTGTCTGTGGTCCAGGATTTCAAGTGTTCTTGAAACTTGAAATACTTTCCAGAAAGGAGCTGAAAAACTGAATTTGGATATAATCTTAACCTTACTGTACAACTAGGTTGTTAAAAATGGCAAGTGGGATATATCAGAAAACTGGAACTTGGAAACGAAAAACTATCCATTAGTACAAAATCTAAGGAAGTTCTCTTGAAGACTATGCAGACTCTAGAATCCAGATGAACGGAAATCCATACATTTGCACATGGGTTGAATCTGAGTTCTACCATTTGACTCTGATGCAAATCGACATGGCTTTTCTCCGCAATCTCAAGTAAATAGTTTGGCACGTGTTTTTGCTTTTTTTCTTGGTTTTACTTGTAAAAGAGGCTTTATAGTTCGGCAGGTTTTTGGATCAGTCACTAGACCAGGTCACCAGGCAGAAATCATGAGGTTTAAGACAAGGTTACCGTCTCTTGAGCCCATGTAGCTAAACTTAGTCGGTTTCTAATTCCTGACGTCTCTTCCATGATAGACGGTCGAGATTGAAGCTAATAATATACCCTAGGAGTACTTGGTTCTCCTTCTACCTATAAAAAGGACACAATAGCCATCAGTATTGTGTCCAGGACTCATAGCTCAGCAGCAGCAGATGCGTCCGAGAATGGTGAACCCAAGAACAACTGCATTAGACCTCCTCTTGGTAATGTTAATGGCGCAATAATTGCTCCCTATCTGCCTGTTCCTCTTGGACCTTTCGGGTATGGAATGGGAAATCCTGGTATGCCATATCCAGTTTATTTTGTTCCTGATCCTCTAAGGGGTGTACCCTTCTTCCAGCTCCCCCAGTCCCTATGTTTTTTCCTGGCGCAGACCATAATTTATACTCCACAATAGCGAAACAAATAGAATACTACTTCAGCCCAGTATATCTATGCAATGATATTTTCCTGCGGCGAAACATGGATGAACAAGGCTGGGTTCCTGTTTCTTTAATAGCAGGCTTCCACCGAGTTGAGCAATTAATGAAAGGAATTCCATACAGTGTTCAATTTATCTTGGATGCAGTGAGAACATCAACAACCGTAGAGACCATGGGTGATATGATAAGAAAGCGCAATGACTGGATGAATTGGATCTTGCCTCCAGCAGCAACTAATTTCGCTCCTGTTCCTGTGCCTCAGCAGGTAGGTGTACCAAAAGATGGGAATCCAGAGATGAACAACCATTTGCAACGTTCCTACGGGGAGGGGACAAGTGAAGGTAATAAAATGAAGGATCTTCTACGAGAGATTTCTACATGGGACAGAGTTGAGGATATAAGAAGCGGTTTCTACAATTTTACTTCCAAACTGCCAAGAACAGTGAATGCGCATGATCAAGAAATTGTAGTTGAGGCTATGAAGGCATTAGTTGATACTCTGCAATGTGAATACGAACTTATCAAAAGAGAAATTGATGACGCTGATGAATCTTATAAAGAGGCGATCATTGAATTTGTTGACAAGCATTCTTACGTTGTTGATATGCCATTGTTCGAAGACCTATTTTCTGATGAACAAAAAAGAAACTTGCTTGAGCTTGGCACAACAATCCCTGAGACCGAAGGCAAGATGTCAAATCAAATATATGATGAACAGCGCGTTAGGTTTTTGCAAGGAAAGCTACAACAGGCTGAGGACAAGCTCGCACCACTATGTAGCAAGGGGCAAGACTATTACCACTTGATAGACGATGTGGAGTATTTCATCAGTATTGTACGGGATAGAGCCACCTTCTAGCACTCTATTTAGCCTTTTCTTTGGATGACATTTTCATTGCTGCAACTGGAGAAATATTTGCATTAGTTGGTGATAAGTTCGTCATTTTTCCTGTTTTTAATGGTGTTTTTATGTAAAAAAGGTTATAAGCAAAACAAAATCCAAAAACAAAACAGTGGGAGACCTCAGACCATGGTGTTTCAAACTATGGATGTCATTTGGTTCACTTCACACCCACTTGTTGGTACTAGTGTACTTTGTAACCTGATCTGATCACCCGACACTTGCCAACTAATTCTGATGTCACCCCCATCATCACCATTAGATATCTGTAGTTTGAAGCATAACCCACCAACTCCCCTGAAACAATTGAATCCAGCTACTTATCTTAACATAATACAGTGTAGACGACTGTACAAATTAAAAACCCTGACCTAAGCAACCAAGATTTCCCGATTACTAATAACCCTCGACTACAACTGAAGTTCTGTACTTTATGTTGTACTACAACTCTTATCAATCTTTCTGAGTCTAAATAGACAGAGAAAAAAAGATCCTTAAATCAAGGTTAGTGTCTCTTCTACTTTACTTTATCGTTGATTTGTTTTTCTTTTTCTATTACCCGGTGCTTTCCTTTCAATCTTCATGGGGCTTTTTAAAGGATCGTAATTTAGGATTCTTAATCTGTTAGGGGTGAACATGGCGCAAGAGAGTCAGAAAAGAGGAATTGAAGAAACGGGTTGTCAAACACCCAACTCTCCAACCCTTTGTGCTAACAATTGTGGGTTTTTTGGAACTTCGGCGACCAATAATTTCTGTTCAAAATGTTACAAAGATATCATTTCGAAGCAATCCAATCAAAAAGCTCCTGTCGTTTCAATTGTTACAACTGAGAAGAAGGATAATGTTGAGGAGGACCCAATTATCGGTGAAGCGGAGAAGATTGCGACTGCAAATGCAAATGCAAATGATGAAGGTGAAGCGACCACCTCTGAAGATCCGACGAAGAAACTGGCTAACCGTTGCAGTTTCTGTAGGAAACGTGTTGGACTCACGGGATTTAAATGCCGGTGCGAACAAACATTTTGTTCCGTTCATCGTTACACGGATAAGCATAATTGTAAATTCGATTACAAAGGTGCAGCGCAAGACCAGATTGCCAAAGCTAATCCAGTTGTCAAAGCAAATAAGATTGAGAAGATTTGATAGTGGCAATGCAGCAGAGCAGGCAGAGGTGTAGTGAAATGTCTGTGATATTGTTTAATACAAGGAGTACTGGCTTATCTATAAGGTAGATGGATATCTCTTTCCTTTTCGGAATAAATCTATGTATCTACCGGGAGTTTGATGAATATGTACAGTTAGGTTTCAATTGGAAGTTATAACATTTAAGGTTCTCTATTTTCTTGTTCATACTAGTAACTCTCTGGAATATCAGTGTCTTTTGGTTCGAATGTTAAGCTGTGCTGTTTAAATGTTTACTCCAATGGGTGTATATGTTACTGCTACCTCGTCATATAGATCATCCTCAGCTATAAGGAATTTGTATGTGAAATTTGCAACTATTTATTGGTCTAAAATTGTAGCAGTAAATTGTTTATGCAGCTTGGGAATTTGATCAATCTCTTGTTATCTCAGAAAGCTGAGAAGATTACCTAGTGCAGTTGCGCCGAGCTCCACTCATCTGGTTATTCCTGGGCCAGGTTTAGTTCTTTAACTTGTATACCTGGTTAAGCCTTCTAGTTCTGGCCGCCATTTAGATGTTGCATTCCCTGTTGATTTCCATGAAGTAACAGGTTGATAGGATATTATTAGTTCGCTATTTGCAGGCACCCATTGTCACCATTTACTAATATAACAAACAAAATAATAAGTAGTATATGGTAGTCGTGCAATTTAGCATCTCTGATGATAAGTAGTGCTATTTGTCCATAATTAATAGCAGTTCTGCCCCATTAATTTTCTTTGTGTACTTGTTCTTGAGAAACTAAGGCATCCATGTGTTGGATTAACAATCGAAGTCATCCTGACTCTTTATAAGGCTTACACGCATGTAGTGATTTTCTGCATTCAAAAAGTTTCCGGCTCTACGGATGATGCCACCAGCTCTAAGCAGTGTCTCATAGCAATCTTCATCTTCTTCTCTCTTACACTTCACCCACGCATATCCTGCAATATCATCAATGACTTTTAAGTACTATTTCATCAAGATCAGCGAATTTTGTGTATAGATCATGTCGCTCGAGTAAAGGGGAGAGGCCTGTCAGCAGTATGTTGACTAACCTGGAAAAACGTTTGGATGCAGTTACTATTTTGTTTATTTAATCTTTTCCATCGTATCCTTGTTGTTCTGTAGCTCAATTCAAAGAATTGTTTCCCATTATTAAGTACGCAGCTTCAGATGGCGGCAGTCACAAGAAAGGCCAAGAGTGCTCACGATCATGTCCTTTATTAAGGCACGCCTGGTTTGCATATAAATACATATATGTAGATAGATCAGTCATTCCATGCTAATAGATTTTTACTTTATGTCACTGAAGATTATTTTGAGCTTTCGCTACCAAACTTGCTTCAAATGATCTGACATGAATTACTTACCCAAACTGCATGACCAGTGAGCTTAGACAATATAAAGATCATAAGGTCTTTGTTTGCAGGAGCTGGGAATGCTGTATAATGAGGCATAGTAGGCATGATCGTAAATTGTTTTGACAGATGGGCCTTGGATAAGAACATGATCCTTGAGTTTTACCATCAGGATTGTTCGGAGAAGTTACAAATTCCATGAAATTCAGTGTTGAGTTATACTGTCTGATGGCAATGATCTGTGATGCCACAGATGTAATCCTCCTCATTTGAAGTTCTTAGAATTGAAGAAGTTTGTTTGGGTTTTCTAGATATAATTGCATTGCACATAAAGGACTAGTTGATACATACATTCTTGTTTTTCTTAATGTAGTTGATTACCAACTTCGTTACAGACAAAGTGAAGTTATATTAAACAAGCTAGTAATTCTATCATCGATAGATGATATAACTGATGATATCCACTACAATGGATATTCAGATTGTTTTGCCGCCATATCCTTCACGCACTTGTTCTTGAGAAACTAGGGCTGTCATGCGTTTAAGTAGCCAATCGAAGTCATCCTGACTCTTGATAAGGCTTAGACGTACATAACGATTTTCAGCATGGAAATTGCTTCCATGTCTACCAATTATACCACCATCTCTTAGCAGTGCTTCGTAGCAATTCTCATCTTCTTCTTTCTCACACTTCACCCACGCATAAGCTGCAGTAGCATCAATCTCTTATTAAGTACTACTTCAATTGCATCAGCAGGTTTTGTTAAGATACGTATGGTCAATGCACTAGAGATGATACCGAAGGGCTGATATGAAGGAGGTGATTAATACAAACAACAGTATACATATTTTAACTAACCTGGAGAAGGAACGGTGACATTTTGAAAATATTTACAATATCGAGGGATGAGTTTCTGAAGGGAAAGACGTTTTGATGCAGATAGGACTTTGTTTAAGCTTTCCCATCTAGTCCTTGTTGTTCTGTGTCCGAATTCAAATAACTCTTTCCCAGTTCCAAGTACTACTTTCAGAAGCTTCAAAGTTCTCAACTGGGAGTCACGAGAAACACCAAAACTATTCAAGGTCATGTAGTTTAGAAATCTTTCATACACTTCTTGATCCTTTATCAATGCCCACCTGTATTGTATATGCTAAATTCTATCAACCAATCTATAACAATTTTTGCTACCAAAACTTTAGCTTGAATATAAATGAGCTGAAATGAATGTTTATTTACCCGAATCTGCTGCTTGCATGACCAGTAAGCTTAGAAAGAGTAAAGATCATGAGGTCTTCATTTGCAGGAGCTGGAATAGCAGTATAATGAGGCCAATAATAAGCGTGATCAAAAATTGTTTTAACAGATGGGCCTTTAAGAAGAACTGGTTCCTTCAGTTCAGCATCTGGATTGTCCGGAGAAGTTACAAATTCGATGAAATTCACGGACGAGTTATATTCTGACGGCAACGACGTATTCTTCCACATAGATGTATCTCCTTCCCATTCAAAGTTCTTAGAGTTGAAGAGATCTGTTTGGGACTTGTAGAGCTGCATCCAAAGGGTTAATAATCCATTATTGAATTGAATTATTAGTTGTTTTAGACATTCAAGTACGTCATACAAGAACTAGTTTCATACCGGGTAAAAAGGGATGGATCCAAGAATCCTGGTGGGAGATGGTGGATCCTGAGGGGAAAGTGCATAAATTGCTGCATTGAGAAGTTGTGTGGATCCAGCACCGAAAACCATGAACTTTCCGGTGGTATTTGCATTTCCAACCGTTGCATGCAATTCTCTAAGAAGCCTCTCGAGCTCCTTTGAAATGAAAGTACCATGCTCGTATCCAAATTTGTAAGCCATGCGGTGCCACCCAGCCACCATAACCGCACTACTTTCAGCATGTTTCATCCAAAATGGCTCCAGAAATATCGGATCCCCACTGCATTAAAAAAAATCCGATATAGTTACTTAGCTCTCTATTGCTTAGTCATCCCCTTAAAAGAAAGTGGTCTTCCCCACAGTAGCCTTCTTCCTAAAGCTAACTCATTGGACTGTCGGAGAATCCAACAAAAACTGACAGTGAAAGACTATCAGTTTGAGGAAAAGTTTATTTTTAACAGTTATGATGAAGCATGCTTTCTCCACCTTAAAATGTCCGAATTTATTCGATCACTTTGAGGAAAAGTTTGTAATTCTGAATCGCTCATGTCTATTAAACGATCGGGAATGGGCGGATGAAGAGAGAGATTACCTATCAGCATCAGCAGGACAATCAGGAGAGAATTGAGAGCAATCAGCGCCATAATAACAAGAATTGCACTCGCAACTTGGAAGTGGATCGCCTCCGTTTGCTCCTTCCAAATGATTAGCAGTTAATAGAATACCATCTAAGAAAGCACGACCATCACCAGAACAAGAAATTGAAGCTACATCTTCAGCCTCTTTTGCTGATCTTCTTGTCCAACTCAACTCGTTTTCTTCATCACTGCTTCTCAAAATACTTAATATCTTACTATTGCCTTCATTAATAAGCACATAACTAGCAAGTAACAGGTTAAGGATTACTGAGAAACATAATAGTAATACCCAAACCCAAGAGTACTTATTCATATCTTTGAGTATTTTATCTCCTTTTCCTTTGTTTGATTTTTCTTCTCAATCGACCAAACTTATACCACAGATACCATAGGATGATGATGACTTTACTAGGAAAATGACCTTTGAGGTTTTAGAGATTCCCCGGTCCTTCGATCAATTAAGATGATTGTTGATATGGGTGGGATCTGTTTTGATAATTAATAGAGGGAAAGCCACTTTTACTAAGGGAAAGCTGAATTTGGGGTGGATTTAAAAAAAAGATTGCACCAAACTAATAACATCACTGCCCACCACGTCCCAGAAGTGAATATAGAAAAGTAGAAATCGACGTTTAATCCCATTTTCAGTGGGCTTTAGACTCTTTAGTCCTATTATTTGAAGCCCGATACTAATAGGTCCTATTTTATCAATACCTGAACGGGTTAATCCTTTTCCTGACGGTTCAGTCCAAACTAAAAATATAATAATATCACATTACTTCTTCATACGATTTCTTCATTTCCCATCGAAACAGCTCTCCTACAAAGAACATTTTCTAAAACCTAATTTCAATATCTCAATGAAGATTCAATCTCCAAATTGAGATTTGAAATTCAAACAACACTCGATTCAACTTGAAAAAGTTAGATCTTCATCGTCGATACTAGTTTATTTTGATTATATCGATATCGAGGAGAAAAGTTGGTGAAATTCAATTTCAGCAAATTGATTTGAAGATTTCATCGTTGAAATTGATTTAAAAGGTAAGTTTAATCTATTTTTGATGTTTCTTTTACTCGCAATTGTTAATTTATAAATATATAATTTGACCTAGCTTTCAATTTATTTTGTTCTGGTATTGTGATTTATTTGTTTTAACTGTAGTAAGTGTATTTGATGTTTTGAATTCTTATAGTGGTAACTTTCCGCAAATGTAAGTATATTTAAAAACTTTATAACTAACCTACTCGGACGATAAGAACGGTCTTCAGAATTTTAATGTTGTTTAAAGAAATAATAATTTGATCTTTATTTAGAGTCACACATTACTGCAATACTTCCATAGGTAGATTCCCTTAAAATTTGAGTTGCAGAGTAGTTACTTCCTTGCATAAGACGTGATTGGGATTAGTGGGCACAACTCTATTTACATCAATTCAACTTGGTGTAACCTATTTTTTTTCAAAATACAAATAATGCTAATGCATCCAAATTTGAGGTGTGGTTGGTTCTTAAATCCATTCATTGTTTACCTACTTCATATCAGTTTTTAGAGTATCGGTTGTTGGATAGTGGTTGTTATGCTTCTCTTTTTGAGTATGAAATGTATGCGAAATCGAAGTAAATGGATTCCTTAATGAGAAATATGGAATGATACTAAATCTTTTTAGTGGCTTGCCTGTGTATGAGTATTTTTACTTGGAGATGTTGTCCCTTTATTTATCATCGATTCCTCACATCATTTAATAAACTCCTATTTAATATTGTTATGTTTTGATACTACTCATTTTCTATGAAGCAACTAATGCCGCTGACAATTAGTTGAAATCATCTCGCATGTTGTCCTAACAAACTGTTGTATCCCTCGATGACGCCACCAGTTTCAACTGTTGCATTAATGACAAGTTGAAACTGGCGATTTTGTGTGTACAACATATTTTTTGTACTGCTCTACAAGGTGTATTTCCTTATCCACTAGTTTTATGCATTTCATTGTATTTCTTATACGAGGTGTATTTGTTTGTACACCAGTAATATACAATGTATTTTTATGTATATATTTTGTTTTTTGGTTCTTTTTTTTACTAGGAATACGATATGATTTTGCTTGTGCACCTGTGAATTTAATTGTGCATTTTTATACGGGTGCAATTATTTATATATTGGTTTCGCAATGCTGGATATGCCAATTTTTCTGGACTGTACCCTTTTTATGGTGAATTGAAAGAGGATTGATAATATTCATTTATATAGGATGTGCACATTATTGTACACTGTAATTTTTCTTGCCGATGAATTAGGAGAGGAAATGATAATCTTCATTTATATATGATGTGCACATTATTCTACACTTTTTTTTTTGGCATGTGCATTTTATTGTACACTGGAATTATTCATGGCTATGAATTCACACAAGATATGAGAATGTTCTTTTATAATACACTTTGAAACTGAAATTTGAGTCCCTAGAGAAAATATCAAGGTGCCAATGTTTGTGGAGTGAAATAATATAGAACTCATCCAAGGAAAAATCATATTTGAGAAATACATGTGTATAACTTGACTTGGTCTGTGATCTTGTTTAGGAACTTGACTATCTTATTGGAGCGAACCACAAGCAGAAAACTGCTTCCATAGTTGATGGTTCAAAGGTATCAACAAAGACTATTGGTAGGAACTTGATATCCTCCTCTGTGTGGAGGAATGATCTTCTTTTTACAAGGAAAATTATTCTGCATGCTTCAATTTACGCATGTTTCAATTTCCAATCTCATGTATGTCAGTTTTAGGTTTATGCAGAGAAGTATGAATGAAAAAGGAAAGACGTGTGGAGTGATGCAACAAATGACCAGATGTGAGTTGATAAATAATTCAAACAAAAAAAAAGGAATCTGGAATCGACATACATAAGGATTATTTTGTGTACATAATTGTACACCAGTTGATTGTTAATGTGTACATAGTTGTACACCCGTTGATTGTTATTGTGTATATAATTATACACATGCTAATTATTAATAATGCAAAACTGTATTACTATTGTTGCTTGTTTTCCTTTGAATTTGTGTTTGATGAACTCTCTTTTTACTCACAGGATGTATGCATTTAAGGACCATAGAATGTTGGGATGTTTGTTTTATGGAAAAGGAGAGTGCATGTAACACAAGAAGATTTTGAGATGTTGGCAGCCAAGGTAATGAAGAAGGAAACATGCAAGGACATGTCACCCAGAGTTTCAAAGTTGAAATTAAAGTCTTCAAAGCTCAGATTTGGGACACTTCTGGTCAAGAAAGGTCATTTTTCTTTTCTCCTCATTTGGGGTTTTCAGATTTTGAGCAAGTGTCGAACCTTTTTTCCTTAGTTTGGGTTTCTGCTTTATTCAGAGTGATCTAGTATTAGTGTTTTAACTTTTATTGAACTAGCTTTTGTTTAAGATCCTATATGATCTATTGTCGAAACTCTATGGTGGACACTTCTCATACTGGTAAAGATATTAGATACATGTATAAATACCATGGCATGACATCCCATAATAATTGTTTCTTTCTTATTCCTAATCATATGATTGCTTGTTGATATTTCACATCAATGTAGTTTTTCTAGCGATTATGCTTAATCCTAAAAATAAGAATTAACTGGTGTATTTTCTTGTACACCAGTTACATGGGTGCAAATAAAATTGCACCGTCTTTTTGTGCTTGTTATATAAGGTGTATATGCTGGTACACCAGTTATATTCAGTGCATTTTTATGTGCGTTGTTTATTCTTTTTGTATTATAGGGTAATGTATAGGGTTCCGATATCTCTATTATGGTTTCTTTGTGCATAATTTTGGATCCAAAACTAATTGGAACAATTGGACACATGTTGCCAGGGGCTATATATTAAGTTCATTTCCAAGTAACTTTTTTCTCGCTTCGATGTTTTGTTTATGGTTTCTTGAGAGCGGGGGATATCATATATTCATTTATTATGATATTAGAGCAACTTGAGGATCTCCTAGCCTCGTCAGAATCCAATCAGAATCAACTTAAGATAGTGGTCAGGATGACGAAGACGACTCAGAGTGCTACATCTATTACGCCTCCAAGGTAGACACTCAATTTGATCTATGTTGCCATAGTCTTGCATTGGCTGCATAACCACCCACCTTCTCAACTGTCAACGATGTTTCTTTTTACAATGCAACAGTATTTGAGGTGATTAAGGTTGAACTCAAAACACTGTAACAACATGTTCTGTTTTTTCTTTTTCTTTTTTTCTTCTTACATACCTTATAATAATCATCCTCAGAATGTTTTTTAAGCTAATGTGTACATAGTTGTATACATGTTGATAGTGTACATAAATGTACACTTACTGGTTGTTAATGTGTACATAAATGTACACATCTTTGATTCTTATGCTCTCTGGCTCTGCACCTTGTGATGATGAATACATTCTCACTTTTTCCAGTGTCTCTCCTGTTAGGCTCAATCCTACTCCTGGGAAGATGAGTGCATCTCCTCGCAGGACTCCCCCATCTAGGGGTGAAAGCTCTGATAAACTCAGTCATGAAAGCCTTAGAAAAAGGAGCTGATCTCAGCGTGAACCTGGTCGTTCTCGTAGTCCGTTACAACATAATTTTGAGACTAATGTAAGTTGTCTGACCACATTTTGGTTTTTTAATCTTTGAAACTAGAATTAGCAATTAAGCATGTTAGGCTCGACTTATATTGCATGAATGATGTAAGGTTTACATAATGGACAAGTCATCCTTTGAGTAGGCGTGTTGTTTAAAAGGCAGTGGGTGTTTGCATGTTCTCTTCAAAGTACTATGTACACCTGTTGACTGTTAACGTGTACATAGTTGCACATATGTTTTGATTATAAGAAACTTCATTAAAAGTTTATTTGAAAATATTTTCTTGGTATTACTGAATAAAGAACTTCTTTAGGTGAGCATATTTGGTTGCTTAATAGCGTTACTACTCTCCCATTCTTGGTTTCTTTCTTTTTTTAGGTTCTGAGTTTTGGTTTTAACCAGAGGAGATTTCTTTTAACAAAGATTGAGATTTTAAAACAATCCATAAGATATTGTAAAGATTAAGTTTACATATTTTGGGTAAAGTGAAAAATGTGAAAATGATCTTAGAAATACAACAAGTTGGTTTATCTTGCTGGTTTGCATATCTGAGATTAAGTATTTATTAGATAATGTATAACAATCGTCTAATGTTGACGACTGCAATCTCTTCTTTGTTCGTCATTCTATTTATTGTTAGAAATATCGGAAGCCGAAATTAAGCGATCGATAATGACTGGAATTCCTATGAATGTAACATTTTGACTTGCATTTATCTCTTTGATGATTAGACAAGACGAGTAGTGCCTCAGGTGCGGCACTTAATGTGTGATTACACCATCTTGAGTTGTTGTTTTTCGATATCATGAGATGATTTTAATAGCATGCTTGCTATGTTTAGGTACTTTTCAAGGGAGCTTAATTAAGAACGTGGAGAAGAACAATGGACAGGCTGTATGTGGTTTACAAACTGGTGCATCTTGTCTTGTCTTTGGATTTTCTGGATTTTTCTTGATGTACATGTTTATACACCAGTGTAACATATACTTTTTTTTTAAAATAAAAATTATATAGTCATATGGGTACTCTTTTCGTAGATATCGAAAACAACTTTCCGAATATATAAAATTTGCGAATTTTGGATGAACGGTTCGAAAGATAAATCGTTTTTTAATTATTTTTAATATTATTTGAAATTGGTCATGTATCACTTTGGACTAAAATATAAATATTTGGACTAAATTGTAAATCAGGAAGGTTATATATGTATTTTTCATATTTTAAATATCTTTTGGACTAGATTGTACCTAGTTAACTCGGGATGGGCTAATCTGTACTTTTTGACGCGTCTTTGGACTAAACCTTTTTTTTCTCTATAAAAAATGCCACCAAATCCGTGCTGAACTCGAGTTCATCCCAAAATCTGTTGTACGAATTTCGTCAGCTCTAGGCAATGAGGTCAGAAAATCATTATCATGAATTGTCACTCCACCTTGAGTGACCCTATTGGCAAGACCCGTGGTAACACAAGCATCATCATCCGTGTAAAGATCAGAAAAGTAACTCACGATGTGATTAGAAATATCCTCATGATCAGTAGCCACTTCTCCATCGATTTGAAGGTGCGTAAGCTAGTTCTAGCCCTTCTAATTTTTGCAATGCGATGAAAAAAGAAGCCTCACTATCCCCATCAGTGACCCAACTAGTCACGACTTATCCTTCTAAAAAGTCTGTTTCCATTGAAGAGAAGTGTCCACTTTCTTGAAAGCTTCCACTTTTAAAACATGTAACTCAGCACTGTATCCTTCATTGCACAAACGCTGTTGCACTACCTCTAGCTCATGAAAGGCCTGACTCACTCGAAAATTAATGCCTGCTAACTAGGTTGACGGTTGACCAGAGTTTAAGACAAATGTCCATATTTCAAGTGTCTGACTATGTGATCCCTGAATTTTTCCAAACAATTTTTGTTAGGTTTCGATATAGAATTGGTGTTCGATCCGTAAAGAAGTGTTGTCGAGTTTCGACAAATCGGGTCACTGATATCATCACCAAATGACATTACCACTATACTATATTCATATTGATAAACAATTTTTATGTTCCCTTTACAGGTCCGGTTTTGACATATATGTGGCCTCAAGAAAAATAAAAAAATTATAGCCCCACAAAAAGAGAGCCAAAGTTTTAGAAAACTCTTACGGATTGTCATTGAAACAAGACTTGATCCACATATAAATTCTTAACAATGTCCTCGTGCGACAACCACAAAAGTAACGACCGTTTAACTGAAGAGAATTATCTTAGCTCGATGGTATATTGTTAGTTTATTGTTGGTTTTGTAAACTAAGTAAAATTATAAAAGTAGAATATCACTTCTATTGGTTTGTCCAGTATATATATGAAAGAGAAATCGGAAAATGCCGGTATTCATTGGGGATATTTTAATACAGTTGTCGTCATGATTTTTCAGAATTTTTTAGTGCTGGCATGAATAATAAATATATCCCCAATTAATATCAACATCCCCAATTACTCGTTCATATATATTTAAACATATGGTATTTATTTATTTTCGATAGTTATCCAAATTTTCGTGTAAAAAAAATATATTAGTAGATAAATTTTTTATTATCCATCTTGAAGCATTCTTAGCTAGCTAATCTAATTTTCGATTAATCACGTAAAAATATGCTTATTGTTTATTTGTCTCACACTCTATTAATGTATGGAACTTTTGTTTGTGACCTTTTTGTTTCTGTGGTCCCAAGCAAGGCTTAGCTTATCTGGCAGGGTCGATCTTGTTCCTCTATAGGTACTAGTTGGTGGCTTAATCTTTCTCTAGAAAGATGGATATACGATAGAAATTGTTGTAAATGGTAAAACATTAATTAACAATTTCTCTCGATAAAATGAATGAAGAAATTGACCTTCGGGCCTCATGCGAGATGATTAACAAAGCAGAAGGAAATGAGCACATAATGTAAATAAAAAATTCTCAGATTATTTGTTATTTCCAGGTCTTTTCATCACATTCACTTACAACAAGAAACAAACACCGGCATTTGGAGCATCACATGCATCTTTATGTATTCTTTTTGCTTTCCTTGGTCTTTCGTTTTGTCATAATGCTAATAACCTATCCAGTCACAACTTATCAACCGCTAATGTACCTTTTATCTATCAATCCTCGGGGACATGGCATAATCATGAAGGTAGTATTTTACCGCACTACACCATTTTTTAGTGTTTAGTAACAGCGTATTTCAGTTGCAAAGAGGGGTTGCAACAGTTTGAATCTGTTACGAAAGTCGATGTTGCAATTTTTCGCAACGACAGTTTGCAACTGTTGCAACGTGAATTTGTCGCAACAGTTTGAAACAATTGCGAAATTAGGAGGTCGCAACAGTTTCAAACAGTTGCGAATTTTTTGCAACCTCAAAAAAATGGTGGTTTCGACTAGTCAAAAGCTGGTTTTGACCGGTCAAAAACCAGCCTCAAATTAAAGTTCCCTGTAACAAAATCAAGTTATCCCCGTTCATTTGGGAATCTAATTAATCCAACAAAATTATCAAAAAAAATTGAAATTGAATTAACATTATTAACTGACTTCATTTTACGAGTTCAACAAACTACAATCTCTTCCAAATGTGAAAACAATTTTACAAAAAGATTGAACAACCTTTCTTGGTAGTTCTTGTGTACACGGATCAGGACTACTAGGTTCATTCGGCTAAAATGCAACAAAAAAACACACAAAAAAAAAGCTTATAAGTAAACAAAATCGACAAATCAACAAAAAAAGAAAAACACTTCAATGAGAGATTGATTGATTCCTTGCATCATCTTCTGATGCAAAGTCACTCTTGCATAAACCTCATCGGCTTATTGTTCAGCCTACAACAAAATATTCAAAGTCCAATTAGCATCATACTAGACATTATAATATAAAAAAGATCTAAACATAGATTAGAACCAAGACTAATACATGCCAGTAATTCGATATGAACAACTCGACAAAGAATATTGAAGGTAGAGTAAACATAAGAATTCTATGAACTAATTATTTATTTTTTGATGCTTCTAACTATAAAAACAAAATTATTCATAAAAGGATTGAACGGTGAAAAGACAGAAAGTGAAATTAGAATAGAGAAAAGCAAAAGAAGGTACACTAGACACTAGGATTCATATGTAGTGCTAATTTCGACCCTTGGTCCATTTGATTGATAGGTAGGATAATTACCTGGAAAGGAATACCGTGTTTCAGGAACTATATTTTTCTTCTCAAGAACCACCACTGTCCTTCCAACAACATCAAGATACGAGTAACTTGTCTGCAAGAATTCCACAAAGATACAATGTTTTAGGTATGGGTGATTGAGTACATTTCTCATGGTAGAGTCAACAAAAATACACAAATGTCTAGAAACTATTAACAGTAATTCATTAATACTGTGTACGAGAAGAAATACCTCGAGATGTTGATCAACTGGAAAAGGAACGATTGCAGAAGGATCTTTTGATCCCTCGGGAAGCACCACCTGATGCATAATGTATATACAATCAACCAGTATGTAAAACAAATAATTGTACGTTTTTCATTTCTATATCACTTAATAGATCATGGATGAAAGGATCCGGTAAGAATAAAATTAAGAGTCTAACACAACTATGATATTATTTGTACCTTCATGGTAAATTTTTCAACTACGGTGTTAACAAGGGGACATCCAAAACTGAAGTTAAGGTGACGCTTGCCATCAGCCGACTCGAAAAGGAAGTCCTATAGTGGTAGTCCATACCCAATAACGGAAGTGTCTTTCCATCCTCCAAACAATGGATAACGTGGCTCTATTTCAAGCTCGGACTGAAACCGAAAATTCCAGTTATAGTGATTTATAAAGAATCCCATGAAGCAATTTCTTAGTAAGAAATTTGTGTAGTACAGAAGATTAAGATGTTTAAAAAACCTTTGAATTACCAGTACGCAAGTGTGATGTGATAGTAGACGGAGTGCACTCGAGGGGGTAGTCTTGCAATTAGCTGCTTAAATGAAGATACACCACTAATCGATGGCCTAGATTGATATTCAACCCTGGAAGAATGAAGAGTTCAGAGGATTATGACAGATAACAATTTAGAAGTAGAAACAATACAAACAGCCGCAAATCAACAATGTATCAAAAGTAAATTGAATTTCTTTCAAAACATTAGAAGACTTTATAGGATGTCAGATTATCTGGTTTCATGAAGTAAACATGCCAAAAACGATAAGCTAAGTGCATTTACGGTGCAATAATTCCACCAATACTTACACGAGAAATGATACGAAAACCTTATTATGAACTAATAACTAACTTGAGAAGATGCCCTTATGACGTGCACCAGCATGGGCCAGAGCATAGTGCTCTGTAATTTGTAGGCTTCCCCAGTGAGATATTTCAACCTCATGTACAAGTTCCTCAACAACCGAAAATGGATTGTTATTCTCAAAGTGAACAAGTATTGGAGAATATGAATATAAGGAGTACGGTTATCATATTGCCCATACTTGATCTCTGCACCAGCACGGTTAGTAGGTTCAATTCTCGTAAAAGATTCAACCTTATTGCTTGGAGTTTTAACAAATGTTGTCTGTTCCTTAACATGATAAGGTGATAAAATAATCGCACTATCACGGAAATACACAAATTGTGGTTCTGATTGTCTGATCTCTTCAAGAAACGGTTCTAACGAACGTATTAGTACATAAAGGACTTCGACAGTGACGGTTTCACCAGGTTTTCATGTAATGTACCAAATTAGCTCAAAATTTTACCAGAAAAACACAAAATGTATGAAGAATGGAGAATGAAAATCAGTTTTGAGATGACGAGTCTTCACTTGCTCCATATGACCTTGAGGAAAGTAAGAAACCCTTTCACCAACATCAACAAGAGGACCAACACAAGCTCTCCCTAACTCTGAATATAGATCATCACATCCATAACCTAGATAAATCCAACCAAACTCAAAATCAAACAATGTCAAAATAGACACAAAATGAAACTCAGAGAAACGAGAAGCTTGATTTCTAATTTATGAATCAAAACCTAGAAAATTTAAGAGAACCCCATTATCAGAATCAGAAAAATGAGCTTTATTTTCTAATTTCTAAATCAAAACCCAGAAAAATTAAGAGAACCTCATTAACAAACACAAAAAACTTAGTTATATTTCTAATTTCTGAATAAAACCCAAAAAAATTAAAACCCATTTATCATTAAAATCAAAATCTCACCTATATTTTGTACTTCCCCAGAGCTATTATCAAACAGAAACGCCATTAAAACCAGTAAACCACCACCACTAGCACCACCACCTCCTCCTTCTCTCTCACAACAAAAACCAAATAAATAAGTAATAAAAACCCTAAAAATTTAAGAAAAAATCGCAATAACAACAACAAAAAAAAACAACAATAGCTCAATTGCTTGATTATATGTTCTCACTCAAAAAAAATCCTAAATCTAAGAAAATATCACAGAATACTAACCACCACCAATTGATTTCAGAACGTTGATTAAAGCTTTAGAGCAACCAATACATTAATAAGATTACCCCCTATCGTAAATATCAACAACCACAACCTAGAAACACGATAACAATAGAGAATGTTATCATCCAAGCCAGATCTACTAGTTCATCAAACTTCACATCTGTTTAAAGTAAATCTAGGGTTAGGGGTTAGATTTTGGCTTTAAATTTGATATATAGTCATCCAAAAGATGCAGCAGACACTGATGAAGAACCTTGGTTTTCATTTGAACGATTTGAG
This sequence comes from Papaver somniferum, assembly GCF_003573695.1. NCBI lineage: Eukaryota > Viridiplantae > Streptophyta > Magnoliopsida > Ranunculales > Papaveraceae > Papaver > Papaver somniferum. The sequence goes on from NC_039359.1 coordinate 39,844,567, forward strand.
TCAAATGATTTTATTATTTTTTTCTGAAAGAGGTGATATCGAGAGATAAAAAGTTGATTAGAAATGATTTCTGCCGAGAGATGAGAAAAAACATGATTTAAACTGGGTTTCGGATGGTTTCCGCTGAGAGGAAGAGGGAGAAAGTAGTGAGGCAGAACGAGAGAGAGAAGGTAATGAGATAGAGAATGAGGGGCTGTGATCGATAATAAAAAAGATAGAAAACCGAGTCAGCTTTTCCAAGTATCGGAATGGGCTAAATAGTGAGTCAGCTAAAAGTGTGGGCAGGCACACTCACGAGTCGCACGCATACAACTCCAATCTGTTGCAAATCGCAACAAAAACCACAAGTTGTGAATTTTGTAACAAAGATTAACTGTTGCAAAATTTTCGCAACTGAAATTCGCAACTGAAAATTCGCAACAGGGATAAAGCTGTTGCGAAATATAGTCACCAATCCTTGAATTTTGTGTAGTGCTGTAGTGTTGGATTTCAAATTTGTACGAAATCCCTTTTTGTTAGCGGGGTCGCCCAAAGATCTCTAATGTCTCAAAGCGAGGAAGCCCTAGGGAAACTCGTTTCCCTTGTCTCGAACTTTCTGAGGAACTCACAACATGCCAAGGAAAAAAGGATGATTTTTTTTTCTCGCCCGTGGCACGAGATGACAAAGAAAAAGTTATGTCTATCGATGAACAACAGAGTAACGTGGTTGTTGGCGTTGCTTTATTTTTTCCTCTCCTTTCCTATTAGCAATTTCTAATCCTTTTGTTCTCAATTTCTTCATTCATACCATTTCCTAGTCATTAGCAACCCTGCTAAAATCAAAGTGGTTGCTTACCATTATGTATGACACCCCATATCCCCAACATAAACTAGCTCATAGGATTTACATTAAGATCTTGGTATTGATAATCTTGACCTTTCATTGGTTATACCTGGCGAATTGAACATCTAGGGACGAAATCCTAAGGTAAGTTAAGGGTGGCCGGAATCTTTTATAATCATTTAAGAGTCCTATAAGTCGCGTACTATTTATTGGAAAAAACTCATTGTTAACCCCCTATAACTGTTTTCTTTTTTGCTTGCCCCCCATGTATAAGGTTCCCAACTCTGTCCCTTTTAATATTACTCTTAACTTACAAGATGGAAATAATAATAATTTTAATTAATTATTCTTTATCTCTAATATTATTTAGTTACTTGATAATGCATGTCTTAGTAATTTGGGTTTCCATGGTAATCCGGTAACAATAAATATGGCACTGGCAGAGCCCAGTCAAGACTTGATAGGGCACTTGTCACTGCTCAATGGCTACTACAGTTTACATATTAAATTTGTTTTATCTACTTCGAATTGGGTTTGATCACTGCTCTGTACTTACGGTTGTACACCGCAATAGATAACCGCTGAAACCTAACCAAACTAAGACGAGTAGGAAAAGAATTATCTGAGCCGTTTACTAATGGTTTAGTTTTGGTTTTAAAATCTGAAAACCAATGTTCATGGCTTCGGTTTTGGTTTAGCATAAAACTGATTTGAAAACCATTGGTAAAACTTATGAGTTTTGATGTGACCACTATTAACCGCTAAATCTACCTTAGACTTGAAAAAGCGGGGATCTAACAACCTCACCCAATATTTCGCTTAGCAATCTGTATGGACTAACTCCAATATACTTTTAAGAGAATCAACTAGACAGTCAGACTCAATCTTAATAAAAAGTATATCAAAGAGTTATATCTCAATTTCTCGATTCAATCCTCACTCAAGCAAATAGAAATATGCGAGCCTGATTGAATACAAGAGAAATAACTTGAACGGTACCAAAGACCAATGTTCAAGGATCAATCAATTTCAATCAACAACCAAAGGTTGGATTACCAATTGGTCGATTCAACGCACAACCTGTGATATTTCAATTGTATAAAAAAATATAACGCTAAAAAGAAATAACAAAGACACCAGAAGTTTTGTTAACGAGGAAACCGTAAATGCATAAAAACCCCGGGACCTAGTCCAGATTGAACACACATTGTATTAAGCCGCTACATACACTAGCCTACTACAAACTAACTTCAGTATGGACTGTAGTTGAACCCCAATCAATCTCACATTGTTCCAAAGTACAATTGCGCTCCTTATGTCTCTGATCCCAGCAGGATACTACGCACTTGATTCCCTTAGTTAATCTCACCCACAACTAAGAGTTGCTACGACCCAAAGTCGAAGACTTTAATAAAAAAATATGTCTCACACAGAAAAGTCTATAGAAATAGATAAATCTGTCTCCCACAGAAATACCTACGAATTTTGTTCCGTCTTTTGATAAATCAAGGTGAACAGGAACCAATCGATAACCCGGACTTATATTCCCAAAGAACAACCTAGAATTATCAATCACCTCACAATAATCTTAATCGACTAGCGAAACAAGATATTGTGGAATCACAAACGATGAGAGGAAGGTGTTTGTGACTACTTTTCTATCTTGATTATCAGAGAAATTAATCTCAGGCCAATCTTACGATTGTACTCAAATACGATAGAAACAACAAGATCATATCACGCAACTACAGAGAAAATAGTTGGGTCTGGCTTCACAATCTCAATGAAGTCTTCAAGTCGTTAACCTACAGGGTCTCGAGAGAAACCTAAGGTTAAAGGAGAATTGACTCTAGCTTATACAACTAGTATCACACAGGAGGTATGGGGATTAGGTTTGCCAGTTGTTAGAGTTCTCCTTTATATAGTCTCCAAATCAGGGTTTGCAATCTAAGTTACCTTGGTAACAAAGCATTCAATATTCACCGTTAGATGAAAAACTGATTAGATTCAAGCTAATATATTTCAACCTTCAGATCGAACTTAGCTTGTCATACACAAATGAAATGTAACCTCATTTAGGTTTGAGTAACCGTACCTAAACGTGTACACTTAGTTGGTTCAACAATAGTTAACCAATGGTTTGCCATATGAGCACTTTCATATCAACCTTATTCATCTTCACCCTAACTAGTTCAAATGACTCAAATGAACTAGTTAGAGAGTTTTTCAATTGCTTAGATTTCATAGAAGTATACAAGACACAATAGTATCAAAAACGATTTTGATTCACTCGACTAGATTCATGAACATTATAACCACAGTTTGCAAAGATTGCATTCCTTAATTTATAAATGTATCAGTTCACGAATAAACCATTTTTAGAAAATAACCCACTTAAGTACGCATACGGGTATGCATACTTAAGTACCCGGATTGAGCTTGTTTTTGGTTCACAAACTCCAGCAGAAATTCACGGGATGTGAACTTCCGACAGTACGCATACGGGTACGCGAACTTGGTTCCGGTCATCCTAAACCAGTAAAGTACGCATACTTTGGTTCAAGGATTTTTGGACTTACACAAGTATGAGTTCACATACAATGTTTATATCCATTCAAGGTTATATATTCTAAACTCTCATTTCAACCATTGAAAACATTCTTAGAGGATGTTATATATTTGTTATTCACAAACCATTTTTCATCAAAGCGATTTTCAATATTGAAATGATCAACATGACTTTCGTCACGAGTAAAGATGAACTTGGCCAAAGAGAAAGCTTACGAACACATATTTCGAGAAATACATAAGTGAGATAAACTCGGCTCGAAATAGCAAATGTATATAATCGAAGTCTATATAGCAATACGACTTTTGTCTTAAGATAGGGGATAGAATAGATAGACTTTTGAGTGATAGATAAGTTCAAGTCTCCATATACCTTTTTGTCGATCAAGTTCCACCAGTTCCTTGAGTAGTTCTTCGTTTTTGCAAGATGAACACCGTGGAGTCTAGATCTCAACTACACTTACTATCCTAGTCTGATACTTAGCTATAAGTTGACTAGAAATCAAGACTTATAGTTTTGGCAACTAAACTTGACAAACAAGCTTGAGATAACAACGCTTGCGAGTTCGACCAAGCATTGCTCTAACAAGACTAACTACATTTAATCTTATTCACATATTTGAAATATTAAAATCCAACATAAGCCTAACTCTAAAAACTAGTTACCAATTTGTTCTTCTCCTCATCCTCTCTATTGCGAACTACTTACCAGTCGCTGCCTCTATTTCCACCTTTCTTCCTTCTTCAGTAGGCTATAAAGTTATCGCAGTAGACAACATCTTCTTTGATTTCTTTGAATTGTTTCTTGATTTTAAGCTCAACACAATCTAAATTCATGGCTAAAGTTAAATGAGGGTTCTTATTTATAAAATTAGGGCTTTATTTTGGGTTTGGAAAATTATTAGGGAAAACTTAGTTTTTTGGGGTTGATTGACTTCGATTTTTCATTTCTTTGACATTTATTATTACTTTGAGTCATTTACTTGGTATATTTGATTAATTCAGATATTATGATCTTGTACTTTGGTTTAGCTTGTAAACACCATGGTATGCATACTGGGTATGTGTACCTATTTATATTCCAGAAACTCATATATCCATGGTACGCGAACTAGGTATACTACCTACTTTGAGTCCAGATTTTGGTAGTTCTGAAAACTCTCTTTATTATGTTCAAAATAATCCCCTTGCTTGGGAAATTTTCAAATGATCCACAAACATAGTTCTCGAACAATAAATTATTTTGAAATAAGATTGATAAGCTCCCATGAACATCCATTGCTTGAATCATATTTTGAGATGTTTAAAAAGACAAGCTTGACTCGAAACTTCTTCTTTGCAATATCTACTAGAGATCATACGACGTAGTCTCACATAGATATAATGGTAATACTTGTGAATAAATATAACTGTTCAGTCTTCGCGTACCTATTTTTTGATTAAGTTCTCTAAATATCTCTATTTGATCTTCATTCTTTAATCTTCGAGGGTTATTCAGTGATGTCCGATGTCCGATACTCAGGAATAGTGAGTGCATAATTGCTTGAACTTAGTTGACTCGTCTTCTTTGTTCGAAATCAATGATCTTTAACTTTCCAATAAGAATGCTTCTGGAAAGTGTAGAAAGATCATTTCCTTCCATGATGGCATATTTCTAGATTTGTAACGAGCTGGCAAATATCTCAAAATTTTTATCACAATATCCCTTTTAGGAATAGTTATTCCTACTTAATAATACGTGTTCATTGTTTTTAATAATTTGTGATTAAATTTTTCAAACGAATCTTCATCATTTTGCATCATATCTTGAACTTAGTTGACTCGTCTTCTTTGTTCGAAATCAATGATCTTTAACTTTCCAATAAGAATGCTTCTGGAAAGTGTAGAAAGATCATTTCCTTCCATGATGGCATATTTCTAGATTTGTAACGAGCTGAAAAAAATCTCAAAATTTTTATCACAATATCCCGTTTAGGAATAGTTATTCCTACTTAATAACACGTGTTCATTGTTTCTAATAATTTGTGATTAAATTTTTCAAACTAATCTTCATCATTTTGCATCATATCTTAGAGATTTCTTTGCATCATATCTAAGAGATTTCTTGGTTTGCACCATACGAAGGTTTTCCCAGTCAAAAGTCAAGTTTTGAAGTCGTGCCTCCTTTTCTGCGGTATTTCCTCCAAATACAGTTTCTAAGATTTCCCAAGCATCTTTTGATATTGCACATAAACACATGATGTTGAAGATCTTGGCTTTTAGTGTGGATAGTGGCGTTCAATCCATCGGAGTTGTGTTTAGCATCTTTGATTTCATCATCATCATATGCCTCTATGCCTTTAGGAACAACAACAACTTCTTCTCCAACCATTGGAGCATTATATCCCCTTACAAGTTACAACAAGAACCCATATATGAAAGTCACGAGCTTTTAAGAAGGAACGCATAACAGTTTTCCACCATAAGTAATTTGTGCTAACGAAGGCTGGCAATTCGTTAATCGAGATTGTACTCTTATCCATAATAAATATCGCTTCAAACACAGACTTATTGGGTCTAACATTGTTTGCCTACTCTAATTCCAATTGAAAACGCATGGGATACCATGCGACACTACCCTAGTTTCTCTAAATGATCCCCATTGATGGGTTTTCTCTGCAAGTTCAGCCAAAAATGACCATGCATCATCCACAGTTTAATCAATGAACTCACCATTACACATAAATTCAACCATGGCACGAGAATTAAAGTCTAGTGCCTTATAAAGGATAGCGACCAGTTTCCACTCTTTAAAGATATGGTGCGGGCACTCAATCAAAAAATCATTAAACCATTCAAAATAATATAAAAGAGTTTCTTCATCTAACTGGACAAAACGATTGATATTTTGACGAATAACGATGGTCCCGCGATGTGGAAAAAAAAATTGTGAAAAATTAATTTGTGAGTTGTTCCCAATTGGTGATTGACCGTGGTCTCATACTGCAAAACCATTATTTAGCCTTTCTTTTAAAGAAAATGTAAACAAACACAACTTTAAGAGTCCTCTGACATATTTTCAAATTGCGTAGTCCGAAAAATTTGCTCAAACTCTCTTACGTGATTATAGGGGTTTTCAAATTCAACTCCTCGATATATTGGAAGAATTTGTATCATATTCGCACTCACTTCAAACGATCCATCAGTCTGGGGCAAGACAATACATGAGGACATGTTTATTCTCGCAGGATACATGTAATCCTGGAGAGTACAAGGCATATTCATAGCATCACCCATTGTCTCAAATTGGACAAGGTGTCAACAACATGAAATGGGGTTCAAGCAGGGAGTCTTTATAAATACTAACTATACAATCAATTTGATCATACATAAATACAACCGGGGCCTAGTGTCACACTAATGAAGCATTCATTACAGTTCCCCAAAACACATATGCGCGCATACTCATAGTATACAAGGATACTTACCTGCGAGAACGATAAAGAGTATGAACAACCAAATTGATTTGCCTTCCTTTTTCTTCATTTTCTTTGGGAAATTCAATGGTATAATCTCGAGCACCTACGCCAACAAGCTAGAACAGGCATAACAATTCCATTACCCTTTCTTCGTTATTTGTTGCAGCTATAGAAGTCTTTCGGATGCCTGATAACACTAAACATTTCAGGTGTTAGCACCGTTCAAATAAACAAATCCTAAAACATCACTGACAGACTCACTAAATAAGCAAAAGCAAAAATAAAGAAAATGAAATATATATATACAAAACTAGTCATAAAAACCCAAGATGACCAAACTTGTGGTACAAAAATCCCACTTAAATGTTGGGATTCATTAAAAATCCATCTTAAACTAAATTGATACAAAAACCCCAAATTTTAAAAAAATTGATACAAAACCTCCAAATTTTGGAGTTTTTGTGTTACTTTTGTTTTGGCGGGTTTTTTGTAGATGGATAGTGACACCTTTGGGATTATAACTCGCGGACTTATATACATATACACAAATGATTGTTAAACAAGTTACTAAACTATACACAAAAATCTAAGATTAAGTCCAACTAATACTAAAGCTACAAGCTACTAACAGTAACAAGAAAAAATGTTAAAACAATGAGAACCTACAATTAAGGAGCTATAGAGGTCCAATCTTTAAACTACATTCAAGATGTGATAAATCACTCACAAATATGATGACTTAATCTCAGCAAAAAAATGTCAATTCCTAGAATTACCTATATGTTTAAGGCATAGGTAGTCACAAATTGAACTAAATCAGTTTACATAGAGCTTGAATACATAATAAAGAATTGATTAAACTACCAAGGATGCATGACATACAAGGTGAAAATATATATTACTATAAATTCAGGATTAAATCATGCTTTTCAATATAAATTCAGGGAGAACAAGTAATCAAACTAATTAATTTTATTTATTAAGATGGTTTCATCTCCACCACAATAATAAAACTAAAACATAGAAAAGATGAAACTAAACATAGATATTAATACTAGAGCTTGGTGCACCGGCTACTCCGAACATGGTTTCTATCTTACAATCCTCTCCCAATTTATATAATGCTTTTCCCATTTTCAATCCCATCAAACATAAAGCACAAAGTGGTACTAGACCACCAAATACAACTCACCATGACTAATTTAGAGTACCATTTCTTCAGTTGCTTGATGTTACTGTTAGTATGGCGTTGGTCGAGAAAACTCACCACATCTTTTCTTTTACGCTCAATCAAGCCACTTACCTATTACTAGGTTAATGATTCTGATGATTTAGATTTTGGAAATGGGAAAAGGCTAATAAACAGAGATGGTGAGATAAATATGGAGGAATAGCTTGGGAGTGAAATGAGTAATAGGAAATGGTCAGTGGTAATGGTGGTTTGGTAACATAATAAAGAGAAGAGAGGTACTATTGTCGGTGTTGATTTGAGATAAACAAAATAAAGAAGACAAGTTTTCTCCGACTTTGGAAATGAAATGGAAAGATTGATGGAATGTTTAGACGTTAAGCAGTTGCACCTAGCTTAGGTGTACATGAGTCCAAAACACACCTCCTTTTTGTGAGTAAGCGTCCCATTAATTATCAGTTATGGTGGCATGTTTGGTACACTCTTCTAACACTTGTTCTCTGCCTTGTAGCAAGACACCTTGTTTCCTCTATTCGTTTATCATCAATCACCAATTTTTACTTCTCTTTACTTCTTCGGTCATTCAAGCTTTATTTAACCACCTAAAATTACAAAAATAACTCACTACGAGAGAGTTTATTCGAAAACAATGAAAATACATAATTTGGTATAAAATGGGATTTTAAGGCACAAAATATGAAGTAAATGCCAACTAAAATACATGAAATTATGCAATATTAGGCACCTATCACATTGTTGATGGTTCCAACACGACCCATATCCGTCATTTTTATTTTGCAAATTTTCATACTCATTTGTCTTAGTCATGTCAGGTGTATCATTCTTTCGCCTTGCAGTATAAGAATTTGCACAAGTCTCATGAACTGGAAGTTTTTGATTGATGTGAGGAGGGGAAAATGATGTTCTTTTTGCTGGCGGCTGTGATTGTGAAAGTTGGGTCCAACTTAACCTTTGTCGAGCCACGAACTTTGAGAGCCGGTTTGGGTCCGATTTAGGAATCGCTGTTGTGGGTTGGTAGATCAGTAGTGAATCAGACTTCACTTGATAGTTTTGTTGAGACAATATCGGTGCTTCTAAGTTTTGATTATTAGTTGATGCTAATTGTTGGTTGGAAGAAGAAGTTCTGGATGGGTGATTTGAGGAAGATGATGTAAATGACAGATGTTTTGTTTTGGGGTGCTGTGCTTTCATTTTAAAACTCAGCCTGTGATATGGAGATATGGGTCTTTGGGTGTCCTATAAAGCATGTTCAGTGCTTATGAAGTTTGGACATTCATCTACTATATGTCCTGTAAATCCACATCTGTAACAAAGAGTAGGAAGATAATAGTACGCAAATTGTACCCAACTATTACCAACAGTATCTAATAAAATACTTGGCATGAAAGGTTCAGAAAGTTGGAGCTCGACCTTTGCTCGGATTGGTTTGTAATTCAAGTCCACATCAAACACCCTGCCGGTGTCGCTCAACAGTTCTTCAACTGAGTATCGGTCTTCCAGATATACACGGAGGTTGAAAATTTGAATCCACAAATACCATTGTGGTAAAGCATGCATCGGGGTTTTATTGGTACGTTTCCCAGTCTTCGATCATGAACACTTGATTTGACGTGATCCATGGTTTATGAGACAAGATGGTATCTTTATCGCTTTGATGCTTTAGGATGGCTTGATATATACTATTATAGGTATTGGGCCAAGTCTGGAAATGTTTAACTGCAAACGGATGTCAGTGCTTCTTGAGGGCTTGTTTCAAACCAGAGAAAGTGAATTGTCCTGCCAAACTTTGACCGCCAAGAAGTGACTGGCATGTGCATGCATGAGTTATTTCATCCTTTCAGTAAGTTGAAATAAAGTAGTTTTTTTTTGTTGGATCTGGTGGTAATCTTTGCTTTCTGTTGATGGCGGTTTGGGCGTTACTTTTGGTAGTTTAGTATGGTTTACGTTTCGTTTTTCTGTGTTGTTGTTCCTAGGTTGGTCATGTTTCTGGAAGGATTCTTGATGAGTTTGAAAAAATGTACTGATTTTTTCTTTTATTTTTGTTGCTGATTGAGCAGAAAAGAAAGAGGATGATGAGGAAGCTGAGGAGTTCGAAGTTGCTTTGTTTGTCTGCGGATGAGGTACAAAAGATTGGTGTAAAGGATTAGAAGAATGAGTTTTGGATATTGTTTTAGATTTCGAGAAATCTTTGCTTGTTGGTTTTGGTGAACATAAATCAAGCGTGGGGAAAAAAGATTTTGATGGTGTAGATTATGTGGCTGTAATTGGGAGGTTACATGCATTGGGTGAGTGGAGCGGTGTTGCTTGCTCTATTGGTGGTTCCATATACACTTAAAATAATGACAAACATGGTATAATGGAGTGAGTGATGAATGGTTGGAATTATTAGATCATTGTTTGAGAGGTTTATAAAAAAAAATCAAAAATCTCAGGAATTCGAGCCAGAGTGTATTTTCCTTGCAGAACTGGTTTAGGCTGACATTAATATGACTTCCAATTGTCTTTATTGGATAAATTGATGACTGCTTCAACGAACCGAAGAACATAACAATACTCGGAGGATTTGCAAATTGATGATTATCTTGACCTTAGTCAACGCGACGACCAATATTAACAACTTTAGTTTATGGTGGAGCCCGATAACATCGTGAGTATGAAACCATTTATTTTTTACTTTATTAGCTAAAATTATCAACAATATAATTTTAAATTTTAAATTCATTAACGAGTGCGCTTTTTTAGATGAATTAATTATTAATAGTCATTTTAAAAGACGTAAATTAGAGAATAATAATTTAAAATAAAGGCTTTAATAATAAAAATTTCGGGCAATCTTCTTCATCTTGTTTTCCTTTTTCATTTCATATAACTTCCAATCAATGCACTCATGAACAAGGTCTCGGTTGTTTTTGTGACTAGTACTTTTCTTTACCTTCAAATTCGCTCTGTCTTGATTTTCCTTACCTTGTACTCTTCTTTGCTTTTTTTTTTCCTAGTTGTAGGTTTGAGTTGGATAACATCCAAAACTTGAAGAAATTTCAAAATTTCTTTATTTTTCACCTATTTCTTTATAACTATCTCATATCTTTACAACAACTTCAAGTACTACTCTAGAAAAGCTGCCGAACCAAGTTAGGTTTTAAATTTTGTCATTTGATAAATTTTGAAATATATTTAGGAATTGAGAAAAGGAGAAATAGAAAAAAACTTGATTAAAAATTTTGGTGTAAATTTTAGTTTGTTTGAAAATTATCTATTTTTTATTTTATTTTTGAATCACATCACGTTATTGATATTAAGAAAGAGAATTACAAGATAAAATACGGTGAAAACAAACTACAATGGGACAAACAAGGCCCAAAAAGGATCAACTTTTAACTAAACCTTACATACTTCACATTTGGCATTTCTACTCTTGGTAAAAAATCTGGTCTACCTACATGTATATGCCTTTCACCTGCTTGTAGAGCTGCTCCTATTTTAGCAATGCCATCAGCTGAGAAATTCACTTCTCTGAAGCAGTGCTTGAATTGAATGTTAGTCAGATGTTGAACAGCTTTCTTCCATCTTGCTCTTACACACCAAGGAATTTCTCCTTTAGAGAATTCATTGATTGCTGTTTTTGAATCTGAGACTATGATAATTTTACTAAACTGCCACACCACTGCAAACTCTACTGCACAAATCACTGCATAAACTTCTGCCATGTAGTTTATGGCAATACCAATTCCACCTGATAGAGTTCCCCACAATTTTACAAAGGCTATCTCTGATGCAAACACCAAATCCTGCTGAACCTGGGTTTCCAAATAAAGCACCATCACAACAGAACATTATATAGCCAGCTTCAGGAGGATGCCATTGACATTCTTGAATGAATTGGAATTTTTAGCTCCTTACTCCAAGGTGAAAGGTGTCTATAATTGTCATATCATAACTTTGATTCCACTTGTTGCCTTTAATTCTTAAACCTCCTTCAAAAACAACTTCCATTACCTTTCTTTTAATCTCTTGTTTATTTGTGGAAACCCCTTCAAAGAATTTCTTATTTTTTTGAAACCAAATTTCTTTCAGTATGCTACAAGCTGCCACAATCCAACTTGCTTGACTAATGGACTTTTATGCTTAGTACATTTCCAGATTTCATCAAAAGATTTAAGAACTGCCACCTGAAATATTGCACATATCCATTCCCAAATGCTGATGCTTTTCCTACATTCCCTAAGTAAATGAGACATGCTATCTTGATCATTTTCACATACACAACATTTAGAAACCATTTCATATACCTTACTTACCATTATTGCATCATCCATGTAAACTCCCTGTATCAGTTTCCAAACATTGCTAGCAATACTAGGATGAAGGAAAGAATTCCATATGTATCTTGGCCATTGTAATGTAGGCATCTTGAATCTGATTTTGTCAACTGATGCTGGAATAAAGAAAGTGCCTTTTACTTCACAACTACATATCAATTCATCATTTCCTATGCCAATATCTGGAAGCTTCATATGTTGTATAACTTGATTAATTTCAGGAGGAATATTCCACTCACCATTTGTTAAGATATCAGATATTGTCATTTTTTTATGTTCAGAAACATAACCTGAATTGCCAACAATGGAATGTCACCTATCCAGGTATCAAACCAAACAGAAATAGCTTCTCCATTACCAATGCACCATCTAATATCTTCTCTTAGCAAGTTCCAAGCCCACTTTAAGCCTGGCCAAACAGTTGATAGTTGCCAATTGTACTCCATTGACCTTGCTTGTTTTTGTATTTAACTTTTATAAACATGGCCCAATCTTCTTCTGAATTAATAATCCTCCATATCATCTTTATTAAAAAAAAACTTGATTTATAATCTCCAATCTTTGAATTCACAGACCACCTTCTTTAAAAGGAGTGCATACTTTTTTCCATGAAAAATTAGTATGTTTTCTAATATCACTGTCATCTGACCATAGGAAATTCCTTATAATTCTTTCACAAATCTTGATCACTGATTTAGGACACTTGTATATTTCCATGTTATATACTGGTATACTACAGAGAAAAGATTTAATGAGTACTATTCTATCTTGAAATGATAACAACTTACCTTTCCATGTGGCTAGTTTTTTTTTGCATCATCTCCACCATAGGCCAAACTGTGGAAATTTTAACTCCGCCTGCATGAAGAATGATTCCAAGATACTTGTCTGGGAATTTACTGATTTCATTTGCATTATTTATTTTATTTGTACTTTCCTTGTGTCATGTGTACCATCAATGGAGCACTTGCTTTTTTCCTTATTGATAATTTGGCCTGAGCTTCTTTGGTAATCTTCAAGCATCTTCAAAAGATTGGTAATGCTTCTTTTTGCTCCATTACAGAATATGAAAACATCATCTGCAAAAAGTACGTGTATGGTATGAATACCTTTTCTTACCACCATTGGAATTATGTCACCTTTATTGACCATTTCAGTTATTCTTCTGCTTAAGCCTTCTTCCATTAGAATGAATAAAATAGGAGATAATGGATCTCCTTGCCTTAATCCCCTTCTAACTGAAAAGAATCCTCTAAGACCACTATTTACCATAACTGATATTTTAGCTGATTGAAATAATATATGGATCCACTCACACCATTCATCAGAAAAACCAAATTTAATGAGTACTTGAAATAAGAAATCCCAGCTGACTGAATCATAAGCTTGTGAAATATCAAGCTTTAATCCAACATTACCACTTCTTCTTTTCTTTTTCATTTCATTAACCATCTCATTAGCCAATAATATTTGCTCTTGAATGCATTTACCTTTCACATATGCTGCTTGTTGAGGATATATTAACTTGTGCAACAAAGTGCTTATTCTTGTAGCCATAATTTTGGTGAAGATTTTGAAACTTACATTGCTCAGTCCTATTGGCCTAAAGTTATTAGGACTTTTTGCTCCTTCGGTTTTTGGTATGAGGACTAAGAAGTTGGAGTTCAAACCTTTAGGAATAAACCTTCTTTTCCAACAGAATTGAACTGCCTGTATGACATCTTTTTGAATTATACTCCAGCAGGTTTTGTAGAAGCATACAGAGAAGCCATCAGGACCAGGAGAGCTATCTGGATCCATGCTAAAAACTGTCTTCTTAATCTCTTCTTCATCTGGGATTGCATCCAACATATTCTGATCCATAGATGTTATTATTGCAGGAATTGTATTAAGTAAAGACTGGTCAATAACTACTTGCTGAAATTTGAATTTTTGCTCAAAATTATCTATTTATATGCGATATAGAAATACTAACTGTTGGCGCTAGAATCCTAGACTTTCCATCGAAACAATATTAATTCATCGTTTCACTCTTTTCCCATAATGATGCGCCTAGTTTGCCAACGCCATTTGACATGACAAATGGATTTTTTTTCCCGCACAAGAATAGGCCTAAGTGGAAAAGGCGTCGAATCTTCTCTATTTTTCCCCATGCATGTAGGAATCGGGCTTCCCAATTATCCATCTTTTTTTTTTATATAAAAACACTTAGACAAAAGTCTAAGGACCATACATAGAGGCAACAGTGCTTATGTCAAGCCTGCTTTCATTGTTCTTACACAAATTAGCTATATGAAGTGTATCCAAATTCTGAAGTCTATGGATGATTTTAATGCTAGTGATTACAACAGATATTGGATTGATTTTTAAGTAATTGTTTTCATCATTGCTTCTTGAGTCTTCATAATATCTGAGGTTGAATTTCACCTTAATTTCCTGATAGTATAGGAACTGGAACCTTAACAGGATTTCTTTGGATTCAGCGTGTACTTCGATGTTCATGTACTGCTTTTCCTTGGCCTAGCTGAAAGCTAGATCAACACCTCTTGTTGCTCCCCATTCTCCAAATGGCCTGAGTGTCCTTTACTATCAATGTTGTTTCTTGCAGCATCCAAGATAGTTAATGCAGAAAAAAAAATTGAGATTTACAGGATCCTGTATAGTACATATTTTGATGATGAAACCAAATTCTTGTGGAGTGTGTTGATTTAGATAATAAGGTACTATAATGTCTTCCTCAGCTTCAAACTCTTCATCATTTAGTAAGAAGTTATTCAGAGCATGAGTTGGTACATTGTGGACTCTTTTATAGTCACATAAGCGTGCTTAATGTTTAGAGAAGTGTGTTTGGCATTAGGCTTGATATGATTGTAAACTAGATCACACCTTTCCTTCCATATGTACCAACAAGTGGTAGGATACATACTAATTTTCCCAGAAGGAGCTCCAGTGATGAACCAGGAGTTGAACCAATCCATAAAGCTTGTAGTGTTATCAAACTTGCCATGAGATGTTCCAATAAGATCATGCCATACATCAGTTGCTGCAGGGTAGTTTAAGAAAAGACGTGTCGCGGTTTCATCCCCACTATTGCATACTTGGAAGATAGGATCGATGTAATGCAATATGTGTTCAGTCTTTGCATTAGTGGGTAGGATTTCATGGGCATATTTCCAGATAAAAATCTTGATAACTGGAGCAATGCTCATTTTCCAGATAGACTCCCAATTTCTTGTTACGATATCATTCCTGTATAAGTTGTCTATCTTTACCTTGTAAATGGCTTTGACAGAGAACTTGTCAGTTTCATTTAAGTTCCATTGGATTTTATCTTCTTCCCCTGGGTGAGTATTCAGAGCCAGAATTTCTTGAAAAGTATTAGGGTTGAAAATGTGTTGAACAAGGTGAGTATTCCAATTCCCATTGGGCTGCATAAGGTGTGTCAGGTTTTCAATGTGTTGTGGGAAGTGAGTGGGTTTTATGAGATTAGCTGTGGAATTTGGGATCCAGAGATCTTCTCATATTTTGATTCTCTTCCCATTACCAATTTTCCAAACACAATGTTGTTGTACGTTTTGTATTCCTTCAAGAATGTCTTTCCAGATCCAAGAGTCTCCATCTTTAGTTTATGTATCCATATTTAGAACATTTCTCCCTAGAAGATATTTGGCATCCATTAGTTGATACCATAGGGACTCTTTATCCTGCTCAAGTCTCCAGCCAATTTTTGTAATCATAAAGCTGTTGAAAGAGTTCCATGTTCATGAATCCTAATCCACCCAATTCCTTTAGTTTGCATATAGCTGTCCAAGCCTTGAGGTAGTAGCCTCTGGGATTTCCAGGTTTTTGCCCCAAAAGAAATCTCTTTGAAGCTTATTTAGATCTTGATAGGTTTGTTTTGGAATTCTGAAGCAGTTCATTTGGTAGATGTTGGCTGTTCAAGTAACAGTTTTAATTAGAATTTCCCTTCCAGCAGGATTTAGAGGAACATTTTTCCAGCTGGATAATCTCAACTTTAGCTTATCAACCCCTAGTTTGAAGGACTTTATTTTACTTCTGTGAGTAAAGAGATGGGATCCTAAGTATTTGTCATCTAGATGAAGAACTTGAACTCCCATAATATTGTTGATGATAGGTATAAGAGTAGGATCAGTGTTTTTTCTCAAAAACACTCCTGATTTGTTGAAGTTAATGAGCTGGCCAGAAGTGTCACCAAAAATATTAAGGATGTCCATGAGATTCCGAGCTTCCACTTTGTTAGCTTTGCATAAGACCATGCAATCATCAACAAAGAGTAGATGATTTATAGAAGGGGCACCTCTGCAGATCTTTATTCCAGAAATGATTCCTAAGTCTTCATCATGAATAAGAATATGTATAGAGCTTCCATGCAGAAAAGAAAAAGGTAAGGGGATAGGGGATCACCCTGTCTTAGGCCTCTAGAAGGTTTAAAAAAGAGTCAGGAGAGCCATTATAAGAACAACAGAGGTGGTGATAGTGATGCATTGCATGATCTTTTGGCACCATTGATCAGTGAAACCCATCTTGGACATAATAATATTAAGAAATTTCCAATCAACTCTATCGAAAGCTTTTTCCATGTCAATCTTTATGCCCATGCTTCCATTTTCACTTTGACTCCTCTTTTGGATCTCATAGAATGAATGAGTTCATGAGCAATGGCAATATTATCAGATATTTGCCTCCCAGGAATGAAAGCAGATTGATAGGGGGATATTATTTTGTTGAGATAGGGTTTCATTCTCTGGGTTATGAGTTTGGATATGATTTTATAAGTCGTGTTGCAGAGGCTTATGGGTCTAAAATGGCTTGGAGAAGTAGGATTATCCACTTTAGGAATGCGAAAAATGAAAGTAGAGTTCATCTCTTTTAGCATATGGCCATATATGAAGAAGTGTTGCACCATCTTGACAATGTCATCTCCAATCAGCTCCCAATTTGCTTGGAAGAATTTAGGTGGGAAGCCATCAGGTCCTGGAGCTTTGTCTTTTGCCATGCTGAAGAGAATGGCTTTCACTTCATTGTGATCTGGAGTTCTGTTAAGCATACTGTTTTCAGTTGTGGTGATGGTGATGGAGATTAGGTTTATGATTTCTGGGTTGATGAGGGTAGTTTCAGCAGTAGCCATACTGGAGAAATGATGTGTGAAGCAGTTTTTCGGCTCATGGTAGTCAGTAATCCAGTTTCCTTTGTTTTCTTGAATAGTATCTATCTTGTTTCTTCTTGTTCTGCTATTTGAAGCTCTATGGAAGTATCTTGTGTTTTGATCACCTAGATTTATGAACTGATCCCTACTTTTAGTCTTCCAAAAACTTTCTTCAATATCTTGCCAATCTCTGAGATTCTTTCTGGCTAAGTTGATATATAGCTTGACTTCTGTCAGTTCTGAAATAGTTGTTATGCAACCAAGAGAGGTGTTGCTTGTATTCTTCAATATTAGTCTTTATATTACCATAAACTTCCTTGTTCCAGATTCTAAGATGAAATTTGACATCTTTCAGTTTTCTGGCCATGAGAAAAGCACTAGAGCCAGTGAGATTCTTTCTCCAACACTCAGCTATGATTTTCCTGCAATCCTTATGATCCAGCCAAGGACCAAAGAATTTAAAGGGAATTTTACCAGTTTTCCAAGAAGGGTTAGAGTTAAGAAGAATTGGATGATGATCAGAACCAATAGCTAGCATATTAGATATGGTAGTATTGGGATAAAGAAGAAGCCATATTTCAGTTGCTAGCCCTCTATCCAATCTTTGTTCAGTGTGAGCATGTCCACTTCTTTTGTTGGACCAAGTGAAAGGACAACCATTGGTACCCATATCAACTAAATCCAACTCAAGGATTTTGTTGCTAAATATAGATGCTTCATTAACATCAATAGGTTGGGCACTGAATTTTTCAGTGTCATGAAGAATGAAGTTGAGATCTCCAATAACTAACCATGGCGATTGATTATTGGTAGCAGTATTTTCTAACATTTTCCAAGTATCAAGTTTGCTAGTAGTGTCATAAGGACTACCATAGTAACCAGTATATAACCAAGGAGTGCCACTGGCAGTCTTGGCTATAACATTAACATGGTTTAATGAGAAATCAATGATCTCAATATCAAGATTGTTCTTCCATATCAAGACTAAGCTACCAGCAGTGCCACTAGCTCCTCTTGGTTTTACAAACCAATAGTTGTGTACATTAACCTCATTCATTGTTTTCTTGAGTTTTTCTTGTTTTTGTTTGGTTTCAGAAATAAAGATGATATTAGGGTTTAGCTTGTTTTATATATCATTGAGATAATTTTTAGCATCCTTTGTCCCTAGACCTTGACAATTCCATTCCAAAGTGGTAAAGAATTTCCAAAAGTATGACACATTAGGATACTTTGAGGATGGCCTTCTAGCAATGGTGTCATAGTAAGTAATGAGTCTTAATTGGAAGATTAAACTTATCATCAACAAGAGCAGAAGCAAAAGTTGGTAGGGAGTATAGTACTGTACCATAGATTCAGTTGAAGAGCTGCCTAAGTCCCTATTAGCCATCAAGCATCTGTTGAAGTCTAAAGGTTCAGCAAAAAGATCATCCTGGTCTTTGAATCTTTTGAGACAATCAGAATCAGTTGAGTTGATGTCAATGTCATCCTCAGCTTGGAGAGGTTTCTTCCTTTTGGATTCCATCATGGTAAGCATGAGAGTAGGTGAAGAAGTTTTCTCCAAGACATATGCTTTCTTTTTTGCCTTCCAGGATTCCTTCTTCTTCTTTGCCATTTCAGCCTCCGTTATTTCCTTAATTTGAGCTAGAGTTGGGAGGGTGTTCAAGGGGAAGGGTTTTGGAGGAGGGGATGTTGGAAAGATGCCATCAGGATCCACAGCTTGATGTTGGTCATTCTTAGAAGTACTTGCATTTTTGGTTCTAGCAGCAGTCTTCCATCTTGGTATGTTTTTCTTGTAATTGCCAACAATTTTCTTAGAGAGCTCCAATTTCTTGTTTCTGATCTGGTAGGCTAAAACATCTGGGTGAGGGGCATCAACTTCCATATTAGAAGAATATTGTGCCCCAAAGGTGATTGGATTTTTTTGAGGAAGAGACAAGATTTGCAATTGCTTTTTCTAGCTCCAACTTTTTTGCAACTTTCATTTTGATCTCAAATTCAGTTGCTGAAAAGACGAGGGTACCCAAACATACCTCAATCTAAAACTTTTCCACCTATATGTCATTTCTTCGAAAGTGATTGTCTATGGACTGAGTCGAGACAATACAACAAATCGGTTCACACAATACGAGATTGAGACAATACAACAACGAAGTATGTTTACTTGATAAAAGGTTCGGACTTAACCAAACATAATAGGATTGCTTATCAAGTAAATAGGAATTAATGTTTGTGTAGTTTACTTTAAATTATAATAACAACAATTATAATTGCGAAAAATAAAAGTAAACGACACAACAAGATTTTGTTAACAAGGAAACCGAAAATGCAGAAAAACCCCGGGACCTTGTCCAGAATTGAATACTCCCAGAATTAAGCCGCTATACAAAATCAAACCAACTTTTTATAGTTGAGACCAAGCAACTAAACCTATAGTTCACCTAGTTCCGTCTGTATTCCCACGCCTCCGACCTGTAATAAGTCACATACTTGGAACAATTCTTTTGGTTCGTATTCCAAACAGTAAAGGAACAACCAATCTGTTTGGTATCAACTCTTTTCAACCAAGTGATATGATTTCGACAAAGGCTCTTCTGTTTATCTCAATAAACTCCTTCTTCAGGTTCTTAGATCTATCTTATTATCAACTACCAAAGTAATTGTTAATATTTTGCAATCAATACTTTTAATCACAAAGAATTGTATTGATGCTGATCTACACAACTAATCAATTTAATATACCACAAGGATAAACCGATTATAGTTGGATCCTATTTTACCAAAACAAGTATTGTGCAAACCAAAGATTATGAATCCCAAATCAGAAATCTTCAAAGTCTTCTTTGTCTTCAAATCTTCTTAGATATTCAATAAACACCTGCACACAATCAACTTGAATCTCTTGTCATCAATCACGCACAAAACGGAGTCTGTTAATAATGGATTGTCACAAGACGTGTTTAGATCTACAAACAGTCTAAAGATCCCCGTCGAAACTTCGATCTAGTTTGAGTGACTCTTATATCATAAGAGAAGATTCTCAAGCATAAATAAACTAGGTGCAATCAAAGTTCAACCACTGTTAGTCAATCAAATCAATTGAAAACAAAAGATGAACCACAATTATCTAGTTTCGCACCAACGGTACTAATAGAGCTTCTCAATACCAAAGAAGACTTTAAACTGAGCGGCCGTAAGAGATTTCTCCTAATTAGGTTACTCTCCTCTCCGAATAGGCGGCTTCACCAGTACCAGCACAACTGAGATAGTTCTTGTTGTACGAAGATTAGTTTGCTCGAAATGCAAACTTTGATATTTATAGACCAAGGAAGTTTGGACACCAAGGAATTTCCAAAACCGAAAATATTCTCAAGATATGCACATTACTACTAAATGCACATTAATAATTTTCATTTTTCTAAAATAAAATTAAAAACCTTAAATAGAAGATTCTCAATTTATTTTATTCGATCTGGGATTTTCATCCTTTAGCTATTAAGGAATAACTTTGAACAATTAAAGATAAGCGTTACTGCACATGTTCAAAGTATGTCGACATCCTTACTTTGTAAGTCCTCTTTCATACTTACAATCTTGAAACCGATTTTCCACACTTCCAAACAAGTTTAGAATTGGTTCATCTGACTATCAAGAACTATGTGATTGATCAAGAACACTCAATCACAAATCATGGGTTTAACGGTTATACCAAAACAAGTTTCGGTTCTACCTCCATGTGAGTACTGTGCATAGTCACACTAGCTTTCCAAAATTCGGTTGACTAGGTACTAGGATCGGTTCCCCACATATATATGGTATCTAACTTGTACTTGCTTCACATGTCCATAGGATCGGTTCCCCTTTGCCTAAAAACGTGTTTCCCATGTCCATAGGATCGGTTCCCCTTTCTGCTAAAAACTTGTTGCACTTCATACAAGGATCGATTCCCCTTTGTGATAGGTTGAACCTCTTACTAGTATCGGTTCCCCTTTACCCAGAGTCGGTCATACCAATAACATAAAATCGATCATACCATCTCAGGTGATTACTTAGGATCGGTTTCACTAATAAAAGTTATACCAGTACAAAAGTCATGCCCTTGTGAATAGTTTTACCAAGAAAATAAACAAGTCATGAGTGGATATACTAATCACACATATTGGTAGTTCAAAAGATATGCAATGAATAACAATACCAATAATGCCTGGCGATTTCTCTTTCGATTCACAAAACAAGTTCATGAATTTACTTCCTTAAAACAAATGTAAAACATTGTTTCCTAGGATGAAATCTTCACCTTATACCCATAGATAATCACAATAGCATTCAAACAATTATGTCGATGTCTTATCTATAAAGTTTAATGGTTAAGCAATAAAACTCGTATTGTATTCCTTAATACTATGTCTAACTAGAGTATAATCATTCATGCTTCGCATTTTGTTTTCAATATGCACGACTTAAAAGATACGTTTAGGGAATGAAACAGTTCAAGTCAAATATCACTAACCTCAAGTGGAAGGATGATATTGTCGATATATCTCCTTACTTCTTCGCAATACTTGTAATGTCTCATATCCTAATACTTTTAAGCTAACCTATACGAAGTTGACTCTAGTACATATATAATCAAGCGACTCTTAAATGAGTTTTGGCTCACTAAAGTATGACAACCAAACTTGATATACCAACGCTTGGTAGGTTCAACCGAGCTATGCTCTAACAGCTACAACATCAACATCAGAGTATGGCCTATAAATGACATCCTTCCCAGCTTGAAATTTTTTTTGTTGTTGTGTTCTTGGTGGGGGAGCAGGTTGAGGAGTTGGGAGGTTGTTGTACTGAGTATGAGAGTGATTAGGTGGTACGGGAAAAGGGGGGCTTGGGTGATCCAGAATTCTATAAACTTTACAAAATTTTATTCTATTGAGAGCATATGCAAATTCCAGCCAATGTGAAATAGTTCTAGTTTCAAAAGCTTCAATGCCAAATTTAAGAGGCCTAGTAACATCAATGTTAAGTTTTTCCTCAAGATTTTTCTCAAATCTGTCTCTCCCATAAGCCTTTTTTAGCAGCTTGGAATACTCCAATTGGTTTGAGGATTCCTTGAATGTCAGGGATGATGTGTGCTGGAATTCTTTTGATGAGCAACCAAATCATCACCTTTTTGAATTGTTCTTCATCAATCAAGTCAGGATCTCCTGCAAGAACACGTATTAAGACCATGAGTTTTTCAAAAACTCCTTTTGTGCCTCCATTTCTCAAGGTGGAGTAATCTTCTTCATGAGTGAGTCTGAGAATGTAGTAGTTTCTTCTCCTATTCCAGATCTCCAATTCAATCCTACTTTGAAGTTCCCAGTGAGCATTGATGAAGCTGCTTACTCTAGAGGTCTGGAAGCAAATGTTGCTGCGGAGTTTTCCAATGAAGCACCATTTCCAGTCTAGAGGTTGTTTTGCTCTAACATTTTCAGAGTTGATGAAGACTTTAGGGAAGAGAACTTCAGGGATAGTAAGAACAATGTTCATTTTGTTTACTAGATTGTCAATACTTGGTGAAGGAGTATTTGAAGATGAATCCATAATGAGATATGGATCAGAACTGTAAAGAAAAATCAATGTAGGGTGATGTTCACTAAGTAAAGAAGGGTGAGTATGAGAGGTGGTTAAAAGGAGGGAAGTGTTGCATGCTTTAATTTGAAAATGAGTCACGGATTCATGGTTTAGTTTGTTGTTGCTATCCACTCTGGAGTGACTGAGTAAGTTTTTGGACCTTGTGTAATTTTGTTGGTGCTTGATGATAACGACGTTGAAGAAGCAATCTCTGGGAGTTGATTAGGGTCGTACAACTTTCACATGTGAGGATGTGGACTTGTTCTTGTAAAAGGGCTTGATGGCTAATGGTACTTGGGAGTTTACCCTGTTGTTTGTGGGTGAAAACGGTTTCTTCTGATTTTGGTAAATTCGTGTGTGTGAATGAGAAACGAGTCTAAACCCTAAATAATGTACTGCACGGGAGTACTTTTGATTCGAGAGATCAATCTGTACAAATCTGGCCTAAACCAAGAAATGGCCATTCCAGACTTGCTTCGGTCACAAAATGAAGGAGAAGGGTTGGTCTTAGGGAGGGAAGCGAAGAAAGTGTTGAGACCAAAATCGTCGTTCTGGAAGTTTGGGTGTTTTGTGACTTGTATCAGAAAAGTGGACTGCCTAGATGAATGAAAAAACTATCAGGTGATTTCTGAATGTTGTATTGTTCTCCTGACCAAAAACTTGTCGTTTGGTGGAAATAGGTAGACCTATTTATACAAGTCGCAACAAAACGTACCTTGGTCTCGTAGGAAGTGGAAACGATTGAGTAGTGGAAGAAGGGAGTAACGGATAACGCCTGGAATTGATGTTTCAATAATGAAGGATATGTTTCACCATTACTTCTTGCCATTACTAATCGCCCCGCTTTATGACACTTTCTTGTAACGGGCGTATTTCACGCCGCACGCTATAAACCGCCAGACAAATACCTTGATGAGTATCCCCCAGTTAAAGTGACATGTTTTGATGTCTCGAGTGTTTTCGTGGAAAACATGTAGCACTTTGATACGTGTGGAAAGTTGAAATTGAGAGGCTTGCCGCAGGTAAATAGCATGCGATACTATTAGGCTCGTCTTGGCTGGTCGCCTAAAACTTGCCACAAGCTCGTCGGCTTGGTAGCGAACTTCGATGGCTGAAATCGCATCTTATGAAGTAAGGGTAGCCGTTGATTGTGGCTACCTTGTGTTTGCGCTTGAAGATGGCGCAGTGGCGTTTTTGGTGCACGCCAGTAGCAATGCGGCATGGATGGCATGGCTCGTGCATGCTAGTGGAACGGTGGTGCAAGTGGCGCTTGGCGTAGCCATGTCCACTAATTTTAGGCGGCTGGTCACCTGAAAGTTGCCACAAGTCTGTCAGCTCGGTGGCGAACTTGGATGGCTGAGATTGCATCTCATGAGAAAGGATATCCGTTGATTATGGCTACCTTCTGTCGGCGCCTGAAAACTTTGTCTAAATTAGGGTTTAGCATGCCGAACCCCTAATTAGAGTATATGGCATGTCGTTTGGCATGTGCGCCTGACATGCGCGTTTTTGGCAAGTTAGGCATGCCGTTTGGCATGTGTGCCTGACATGCGCGTTTGGCAAGTTAGGCATGCCGATTGGCATGTGCGCCTAGCATGCGCGTTTGGAAAGTTTGGCATGTTGCTTGGCATGTGCGTTTGGCGGGTTTGGCATGGCGATTGGCATGTGCGCCTGGCATGCACGTTTGGCGAGTTTGGCATGCCGATTGGCATGTGCGTCTGACACGCGCGTTTGGCGGGTTTGGCATGCTGCTTGGCATGTGCATATGACAGGTTTGGCATGCTACTCGGCATGTTTGGCATGCCGATTGGCATGTGCGCCTGGCATGCGCGTTTGGCATGCTGCTTGGCATGTTTGGCATGCCGATTGGCATGTGCGTCTGACATGCGCGTTTGGCGGGTTTGGCATGTGCGTCTGGCATACGTGTTTGGCGCGGGTTTTGGGAAGCCAATTGGCTTTGCGACCATCTGGCGTGGTTTCCTGCTTTTCAACGCTGTGGCGAGTTTCAATCAACCTGATTGGTTAATGTAAGAGGGTCGACCAAGCATGGGAGTGGCTACACTTCTGTGTGAGTGTGGCGGATTTAAAGCGACCTGATTGGTCGATGGGAAGTGGGGACGGCAAGCTAGGGCGTGGTCACACTTCCAGTGTGTTGTGGCGGATTTAATCGCCTAGTTTGGCTAAGCATAGTTTTTCAACCAACGGGGTCTAGTGTACTGCCCGGGGCGCTAAACCCTAATTTTGCAAATTATTCGGGTTTATGAGTTTTTTGTGAGTTACCACAATAATTGGCTGGATTTTGTATGCTTCCATAAAAATCCTTATCTATAGAATACAGTGTGCTTTCCGTCTGAGCATTTCGTGCAATGGCCTTAACTCTGGTACTTGGAGGTTCATGCTACTCCACTGCGAGTGAACACAAATCCGTCATGCCATACCGATATTAAGGGTTCAGCCGGGGAACATAGCACGGGAAAGTACTCAGTGAGTCTTGTATTGGCGAGGTGCCGAAGTTTACAGAGTGTTTGGGATGGTTGCTACATTCGCCAGTCTGGATAAATTTCATGTCAATATATCGAATGGCTCAATAAATATGCTGGTGGAGAGGTTAGCACTCACGGCACCGTTTCCTTGCAGAGTGACGTCAGGTGCAAGGTTTTACGATTTTAACCCTAAGCTAAAAACCACCATCAACATTAAGTCCCCTGCTTAGAACGTAACAATGTCATTGTTGCGGGGTAAGCATGAGATGGTGACAGACGAGAGTAAAATCGAAAGAGCAAGACGTGAAGAAATTGCCACGAAAATTTAACCTTTGGCGGAAGGCATGAGGAATCTGTGCTCCTTGTGTTGGCGGCTTTTGCATAAATTCGTCTTGGCCATGGGATGTTGGCACCAGTGCGGCATCTTTGGCTACTGGTTGAGGAATGGTTCATGGTGTCACTGGCTAAGGCATTGGTTAGGACGCGGTTGGAGTTGTCTTGGGCTGCGAATGACACTTGTCGGGAGCGGAAAAGTTGGCGCTGAGAAGGATGCAAGCTGTTGGTGCTGGCTAGGGCATGGAGCCGTCGACGTTGCTGGCTTAGCTTGGCTTGGCTGTGACGTTGCTGGCTTGGCTTGGATTGGCCGTGAAGCCGTCGGCGCTGGCTTGTCTTGGACGTCTTCTTGCATTGTTAATGCCTATGTGAAAAGGAGAATACATTCCAGGTATGCGTCCATGCCAAGGTTCCGATCTACGAAACGTATTCCTCCTTTGAATGTTTGACCGTTTTTTTTTTATCTTCATTAGGGTTTCGACGAGAGATTTCATTGAGGCTGATTTTTCGGCTGTCATGTAGGCTCATCGCGTTTGCTCAGATTCCGTTTCTC
Organism: Papaver somniferum; assembly: GCF_003573695.1. Classification (NCBI taxonomy): domain Eukaryota; kingdom Viridiplantae; phylum Streptophyta; class Magnoliopsida; order Ranunculales; family Papaveraceae; genus Papaver; species Papaver somniferum. Next base: position 39,871,088 of record NC_039359.1, read on the forward strand.
TCTAGGGTTTTCGCAGTATATATGCTGGTGAAACTGTATCATCCTTCCCAGTTCAAGGCAGAGGTTTCTCTTATTGAATCCATATTTCTTTCATCATGTCGAGCAGAAGTGAATCATCCTCGAGCCGGCCAGATTCTTCAGTCAAGTGCAGGCGGTCTGGATCTTGCGACAATTCCCCCATCTGGATCATCCGAGTCAAGAAGATCATACCGGTATGCTTTCGTTAACCAATAGATATTCGTTTATTATTGCCGGCGAGTGACGAAGGGAGAATTTATTTTGCACAGAGATATCCAACCGGGACATGTGTGACCGTCGTTGATGATGATGATCTGACCGCCCCTTTCTTCGAACCCGAGCACGCCGACCACTGCTGATCTGGAAAATACTGATTTGGGTATCTCTTGCCATGAATATCCCAATGCAGGCTTGTCATTTGAAATCCGCATGAAGTGTTTATCTTCTAGCTACCGAAGCGTTGGTAAATTCTTAGTGCGAAAGGAATTCGTGACTCTGTATATGAAAATATGGAGAAGATATGGCCATATTGCCACCAGGAACGTGGTGAAGTATTGTTCGCCGGCTTTGGTTACCACAATGAATTGTCTCCTACCTATGATTGTTGAAATGGAAGGCACATTCATCCGCGACATCAAAGAATCAACTATTGAAAGGTGGGAAAACATGGTGTCTACCTGTGAATCCCTTGAGTTTAATGTAAGTTGGTGTTTGAGGGTGAAAACGATTTCTACTGATTTTGGTATTGTCGGGTGTGTGGGTGAGAAACGAGTTTAAACCATAAACAATGTATTGCAAGGGAGTACTTTAGATTCGAGAGATCAAATCTGTAAAAATCCGGCCTAAACCAAGAAATGGTCGTTCCAGACTTGCTTTGGTCACAAAGTGAAGGAGAAGGGTTGGTCTTGGAGAGGGAAGCGAAGAAAGTGTTGAGACTAGAATAGTTGATTCTGGAAGAGTAGTTGTTTCACGACTTGTATCAGAAAGTGGGAAGCTAACATATGAAAAGCTAGCAAATATTTTCTGAGTGTTGTATCCTCCTAACCTAAACTTGTTGTTCGGTGGAAATAGGTAATGCCTATTTATACCAGTCGAAGTGAAACGTACTCTGGTCTCATTAAGAAATGGGGTGAGTAAATGAGAGAAGGTGGTAACCGGTAACGCCTGGAATTGATGTTCCATAAAAGAAAACATTTCACCATTACTCCCTGTATTTACTAACGGCCTCATCCTTATGACACTATCTTATAACGGGCGTAGTGTACGCCGCACGCTGTAAATCGCCAAACCAATACCCAATGAGTATCCCCCAGTTTGTGACATGTGTTGATGTCTCGAGCGTTTTCGTGGAAAACATGTAGCATGTTGTTGTTTTCTGTTAAGTTGAGCTTGGGAGACTTGCTGACTCGGTGGTGACCTTCGACGGTCGAGAGCTTGCATCTTAAGAGGAAAGGTAACCGTTGATTATTGTAACCCTTCGTTTGGTAGTTAGTGGCATGAAAGCATGATCAGTATGGCTTTAATATGGCCTAGTTTAGGCGCGACCAAAAGTTAAGGTTTTGGTTTTGTTAAGGCGCGACCAAACTAGGGACAAAGGTTTCCATGAGTTAGCTGGTAACCTTGGACGGCTAAGATCTGCATTTTAGATGAAAAGTGGCCGTTGAATGTTGTAGGCCTTCGTTTTGGTAGCCGCATAGGGAAGGTCTGCCTGGTATGGCGCGACAAGGTGGCTGACATGCCTTGGTGCGGTTTGGCGTGGCCAAAATTAGGGTTTTGGCGTTGGGCCAAAGGTTACCATGCGTTGGTTGGCGACCTTGGACGGCTAAGATTTGCATCTAAGATGGAAGGGTGGCCGTTGATCATCACACGCCTTCGTTTTGGTAGCCGCATAGGGAAGCACGGCATGGTATGGCGCGGCAAGGTGGTTGGCATGCCATTGGCACATGTGGCATGGTCTGCCTTGACGCGGTTTGGCGTGGCCAAAACCAGGGTTTTGGGCCAAAGGTTACCATGCGTTGTTTGGCGACCTTGGACGACTAAGATTTGCATCTAAGATGGAAGGGTGGCCGTTGATCATCACACGCCTTCATTTTGGTAGCCGCATAGGGAAGGCCGGCATGGTATGGCGCGGCAAGGTGGTTGGCATGCCATTGGCACATGTGGCATGGCCTCCCTTGGCGCGGTTTGGCGTGGCCAAAACTAGGGTTTTGGGCCAAAGGTTCCCATGTATTGTTTGGCGACCTTGGACGGCTAAGATTTGTATCTAAAATGGAAGGGTGGTCGTTGATCATCGCACGCCTTCGTTTTGGTAGTCGCATAGGGAAGGCCGGCATGGTATGTCGCGGCAAGGTGGTTGGCATGCCATTGGCACATGTGGCATCGCATGCTTTGGCGCGAAGATGCGGCTGGTATGGCATGCCATTGGGGCAGTGGTGCGGATGGCATGGTTGGTATGCCTTGGCGCGGAAGTGCGGATGGCATGCCTTGGCGCAGAGATGTGGCTTGCATGGTATGCCATTGGCACAGTGGTGCGTCTGGCATGGTTGGCATGCCTTGGCGCGGAGATGTGGCTGACATGGTATGCCATTGGCACAGTGGTGCGGCTGGCACGGTTGCCATGTATTCTTGCCAACGTCGTTTCTTCCAGAAAAGCCATTTTGGAAGAAGAGAAGGCTCTGGCCGTCGTTCCTGCCACAAAAGCCATTTTGGAAGAGGATATCCAGGACTTGAAGAGTAGGACTGAAAGATATCAAAACAGGTTGAAGATGATGCTTTCAAGGAACTACAATCTATTGGACGGGCTTTTATGAGTTATATAGTTGTGAGACGTCTGGATTTCTTTCTGGTTTCGAACATATGTATTTTTTTTGTACTGGTTTTTGGAGAAATAAGATAATTTTCATTAATATGCTTCGACTAAATGAAATTTGATAACTGGGATGTGAAGGAAACAGAAAAAATGCCTGGCTAGCCGTGCTATGAGACGGCGAGACGTGGGGTAAGGGTTAGGCATAATATGCCTTGAGCCATTTTCCATTGATGACTGTTTCCAATATGCCTCCATATTTCTTGACAACCTTGTAGTATCCACTGTTATATGATTTGGTGACCATATAAGGCCCTTCCCATTTTGGGGAGAATTTTGGTGCTGACATGTCTTGTTGGATGTGTTTGGCGGTCTTCAACACCAGATTCCCTACTTGAAAAACTCGAGGTTTCACAGCTTTTTCGTACGCTCCGGAAATTCTATTTCTGTATGCTTGCATGTGATCCTCTGATTTAGATCTTCTGGAATCCAAAGTGTATAGCTCCTCTACCCTGGCATTTGCTGTTTAGGCTTGCTTTGACAATCCTAGCCGATGGGATTTTAATTTCTGTCGGGAGAATGGCGTCTGCGCCATAGACGAGGGAATAGGGGGAGGCGCCAGTAGAGCTCCTTGGTGATGTACGATATGCCCAAAGCGCCATTGGCAGTTGTTCGTGCCATGTTCGAGGGTTATCGTGCACTGTCCGGCTGAGGATTCGAATTAGAGTTTTGTTGGTGCTTTCGGCCTGCCCATTCCCCTGGGGGTAGTAAATAGTGGAGAAGACTTGTTTAATTCCATATTCTTCAAATAACTTCCGTACCTTCTTGTTGGCAAAAGGAGTGTCGTTGTCGGTGATGATGTGTTTGGGCACGCCAAAACGACGAATGATATATTCCTTAATGAACGCTGCAATTGTGGCTCCAGTAGTCCCTCGTAAAGGGATGGCTTCGACCCATTTGGTGAAATACTCCGTTGCGATTATTATACACTCATGCTGTTTTGATGACGGCGGGTTGATTTTCCCAATGATGTCGAGTCCCCAGCTATAAAACGGCTACGGACTACTTACCGAATGCAGGGGAGTAGAGGGTGCGTGGATAAGATTTCCATGAATTTGACATTGGTGGCATCTTTGAACAAAAGCAGCCGCATCGTCTTCCATGGTCGGCCAGTAGTATCGCTCGTGTATTTGGAGAAACAACTTCTTTTTCTCTTGGTGCTCGCCTTCGTGCATTTCTTACAACATGATTGGGATTTCTGCCTCGTCCAGGCATCGTAACAGATCTCCTCCAAAAAAAATTCGATACAAGATTCCTTCATGGAATATGAATCTCTTGGATCTTTGTTTCATCGTAGTTGCGTATTTCTTGCTTGCAGGGAGTATGTCGTTGCGAAGATAACTGATGTACAGCTTTTGCCAGTCCCCAGCATGGTCAACAGAAAAAACTTCCAATTGACGCGGAGATGCTTGGCAATTGGAGCAAGATCCTTGGAGCAATCGAGATTGAGTCTCCATCTCTGGCCACTAATAGCCAAGGTGTTGCAGGCGATGATAAAATGTTACCACCAACGCTTGTCCGCAAATTTCTCTATGAATACGGTTATGCTGTTGTTGTGCCTCTTTGTCTCCGAGGCACCTTGACAGGGAACCATCTGAGTTTTGGTGGTACAACATCCCGTGAAGCATGAAGAAGTTTTGCAAGGTCTTGAAACTGACCTTTCCTTGGGACAGCGAGCTGTTAAGCTCTTGGATAATCGGTGTTCTCCAGTCGTTGTCCTCAGTCTCCTCAGGTTGCGAGATCCATGTCGAAGCTATGGTTCGTCTCTTCACTGCCATTGTTTCCTCTAAACCTTCGAACTACAGCCTTGATGCTAACGTGACTAGGAAATCAGCATGTTTGTTGCTGTCGCGGCCAATATATGTTATGGTCGCATCGGCGAAGTAATTTAGCAGCCTTTGTGCCTCGGATCTATATGGGGCCAATGTCACTTCCTTAAGTGTATGCACTCCATTCATATGGTTGACCAATAATTTAGAATCACTTCTTATTTCCAGACGCGTGGCTCCGGCTTGTTTGGCTAATAACAATCCTATGAGAAAGGTCTCATATTCTGATGAATTGTTGGTGCAATGAAAGTCTAGCTTAAAGGAATGCGAGGAGACTTCACCCATTGGGGATACTAGAACCACGCCTGCTCCTCCGGTATTATGCTATGGGTGGCAGAGCCATCAAAAAACAATAGCCACGCTTCTTCTTTGACAAAAGAGATTTCCGGAAAATCTCCAGGAAGGTCCTCGTGTGGCGCTATGGTGCTCTCTCCTGGGAAAGCTGCTAGCAAATCCGCATACGCTTGTCCTTTGATAGCTCTTGGGGAAGCACACGTTTTATCGAATTCTGACATTTGGAGGAGCCATTTGGCTGGTCTTCCTATCAGGGCCGGTTTTGAAAGCAGGAACTTCACAGGATCAGACTTAGATATCAACACCACTTTGTTTGAGAGCAGATAACACCTAAAATTTTGGATGGAGTGAATCAGGGCTAGGCACGCTTTTTCTGCTTTGGGATATCTGAGTTCGGCATCTCTCAAAGTTCGACTGGAGTAGTATATAAGGTGCTCAATTCTTTCGTCATCTTCTTGGGCGAGAAGGGATCCAACAGCAGTGTCACTAAAGGCAGTGTGGAGGCACACCGATCTTCCTTGTATCGGGGATTTCATGATAGCCGAGGATGACAATATTTTTTGAATCTTCCGAAACGCCTCTTGTTGTAGTGCGGTCCAGACGAAACTTGCTCCCTTTTTCAGCAAGGGGGTAAATGAAGAGACAAGCTGAGCTAAAACCGGTATAAAATGCCGAATGTAATTTACCTTACCCATGAAGCTCTGGAGCTCTTTCACGGCCCGTGGGGGCGGCATCGTGAGGATGGCTTGGGTTTTGACTGGATCGACTTTTATTCCCTCAACGGTCACCTGTAAACCTAGGAATTTTCCTGAAGAAACACCAAAGGCACACTTCAACGGGTTCATCTTCAGTTTGTATCTGCGACACCTTTCAAATACCTTTGGCAGCACCTCTGTATGAGACGCCCGAGTTTTTGATTTAACCACTATGTCATCTACATAATATTCAACTTGCTTTTGTATCATGTCATGGAAAATAATGGTCATGGCGCGTTGGTAGGTGGCGCCGACATTTTTCAAGCCGAAAGGCATCACAGTATAGTAAAAGCTCCCGAGAGGAGTTCGAAAAGCTGTTTTACTTGCGTCTTGCTCGTACATATTTATTTGATTGTAGCCGTTGTATTCGTCCATAAAAGAGAATTTACCGTGTCCACTGGTGGTGTCTACCAGCATGTCAATGTTTGGAAGAAGAAAATCGTCCTTGGGAAGCATTTGATTTGGCCGCTCTTCTTCTTCACTGGAACCACTTTGGCCAACTAGGTGGGATGGTGGATGGGTTTGATGAAACCGGTGGCTAGCATTTTTTGAATTTCTATCTTGATCTTTTCCTCCACATCGTGTCTGAACTGTCTCAGAGATTGTTTGACTGGTTTAGATCCGGGTATTATATATAGATGATGAGTGACCAACTTCTCATCCAAACCAGGCATTTCCTCGTATGTCCATGTGAACACATCTTGATATTCCTTAAGAAGGTCCACAAGTTTGGCACGCTCGTCCGCACATAGAGCCGAGATGATTGAGACAGGCCGCAGAGATTTCTCGCTTCCGATGTTGACAACTTCAAGTTCATCCGTGGTGGAGTTGGTTCCGTCTTGTAGTTGTCGAGGTGCATCTGGCACCTCCTCTTGTGGCTTGTTGCTGTGATTGTATTCTACTGGGAGGAGAGACTGGGCGGTAGTCTCCCCTGTTAATTGCTAACAGCGGCGCCGATATACGGTTTCCCCTTTTTCATCACGACTTGCGATAAAAGCCCGCTCCCGCTTGACATGAGAATGAGCTAGATTTCCGCTTGACGAGGGAAAACTGGCATTCTTTTCTTTTGGAGGGATTGCGTGAGATCGAGCTTCTTTGTGAAATGATGTGAGCCTGTCCTCCTCTCTGGTTGACGCCGACGTCGGTAGTGGAGTGTAGCGAACCTTGCCTGCTGGACCCCGCGAATTTTTCTTTGGTTCGAACATCTCCATACCACAGATTGGTGCATAAGGAGATAATAATGCGGGGATGTGGATGACTTCTACGTTCAACATGGTCTTCATGCACTGGTGATATGTCGAAGGAATGATCCTGTTGTCGTGGAGCCACGGTCTTCCCAGTATCATGTGGTAGTCTGGCTCTTTTTCGATTATTTCGAACTTCACCTTTGACTAGACTGGTCCCACTGACAAATTTAGGTTGATGTATCCATACGTGCTGGTTTGGTTACCCTCGAAATCTGTCATCATGGTAGGCTTCCATACGACTTCGCTCGGCCGCACCTTGGATGTCCTGAGCGTTCTAAGGGTAATGACATTGGAGGACGCTCCTGTGTCTATGAGGGCCCTTTTGAAATCCACATCCTTGATGCGGACGGTGACGTGTAGAGCCCAGGTATGTCCTTCTTCTGCCATCATTCCGTCTTCGGTAAATGTTACATTGTTGACGGACATCTCTGACATCTTTGAAGTTTCTGGGCATAAAGGAACCAAACACGCGTCTAAGGCTATTTGATTGATAGCATCAAATGTTTTTGCTTGCTGGTCTTTTGAAAGGTGTAGAAGTTCACACAAGTTTTCCACCAACGCGGCTGCCTCCTGGTCTACCGGTTTCTAATTGGTAGTGAAGCTGTTAACTTGAGAGCGATCATCCGAGACGTCAGTCCCCAGTCTTGGAGTTTCCGGGATGGGCGAATCACTCAGATTCGATATCAAGCTGATAAGAAAGTTGAGTATGTTGTTGGTAGCTTCCTTCATCAGGTCCATGTTCCTTGTGTGGATCTCCTGAACCCGTGCCAATTCGACCAACCTTGGGATTTCCCCATCGGTTGCACCATTAGGTGTCATGTTGGGAGAGGGAACATCGCCACTCTCCAGAGTCCGAGCGGAGTTTGGGATCATGGATTCAGCTCTAAGACCGACCATCTTCTGAGAATTGGGGTCGAAAAGTGAAATTGGAAATCGGTATTGCAACCGAGAGATTAATCTCCCACCGTGGTCGCCAATTGTTTGTGGGTGAAAACGGTTTCTGCTGATTTTGGTAAATTCATGTGTGTGAATGAGAAACGAGTCTAAACCCTAAACAATGTACTGCAAGGGAGTACTTTTGATTCGAGAGATCAATCTGTACAAATCTGGCCTAAACCAATAAATGGCCGTTCCAGACTTTCTTAGGTCACAAAGTGAAGGAGAAGGGTTGGTCTTAGGGAGGGAAGCAAAGAAAGTGTTGAGACCAGAATCATCGTTCTGGAAGTGTGGGTGTTTTGTGACTTTTATCATAAAAGTGGTCTGCCTAGCTGAATGAAAAATCTATCAGGTGATTTCTGAATGTTGTATTGTTCTCCTGACCAAAAACTTGTCGTTTGGTGGAAATAGGTGAGACCTATTTATACAAGTCGCAACAAAACGTACCCTAGTCTCGTAGGAAGTGGAAACGATTGAGTAGTGGAAGAAGGGAGTAACGGATGACGCCTGGAATTGATGTTTCCATAATGAAAGATACATTTCACCATTACTTCTTGCCATTACTAACCGCCCCGCTTTATGACACTTTATTGTAACGGGCGTATTGCACGCCGCACGCGGTAAACCTCCAGACCAATACCCTGATGAGTATCCCCCAGTTTGTGACATGTTTTGATGTCTCGAGTGTTTTCGTGGAAAACATGTAGCACTTTACTACGTGTGGCAAGTTGAAATTGAGAGGCTTTCCGCAGGTAAATAACATGTGATGCCATTAGGCTTGTCTTGGCTGGTCGCCTAAAACTTTCCACAAGCTCGCCGTCTTGGTGGCGAACTTCGATGTCTGAGTTCGCATCTTATGAAATAAGGGTAGCCGTTTATTGTGACTACCTTGTGTTGGCGCCTGAAGATGGCACAATGGCGTTTTTGGTGCACGCCAATAGCAATGCGGCATGGCTGGCATGTCTCGTGCATGCCAGTGTCACGGTGGTGCAAGTGACGCTTGGCGTAGCCATAGCCATTAATTTTAGGCGGCTGGTCGCCTGAAAGTTTCCACAAGTCTATCAGCTCGTTGGCGAACTTGGATGGCTGAGATGGCATCTCATGAGGAAGGATAGCCATTGATTTGTCTACCTTCTGTCGGCGCCTGAAAACTTTGTCTAAATTAGGGTTTAGCATGCCGAAACCCTAATTAGCGTATATGGCATGTCCTTGTAAGTGAATCTGCAGGAGCATCTTGACATACTAGCTCTATCTGACATGGTAAGTATAGTAACAAAATGCAGAGTGATGTGAGGGTTGTCCATATTGCACTTTATATTACTGCCTCTATGAGTATTTCTTGGTAGACAGAAAACTTTGATGAAAGTAGTTGTGGTGTTATCATGCTTATGGTGATGAAAGACAAATTTGAACAAGCATGCCATAAACGGTAAAATGGATATGTTTTTGGATGATTTTTTGTAAATGGTATTGCAGTTTAGGCATGTGTTTAATTTATGCTTGTTGGATATTCTTAACATTTCCGGATTGCAAAACCAAAGATTTGTAATGATATCTAATAAATCATACTCAACATATTTAGAATTAGGATGGAGGATGTTAGAGTTCAGGCTATTGAGGGAGAATCTAGGATGAATGATTAAAAATTGAAAAACATTTAAGTTGGTATGCAGTAGATCCTCATAGAAATACCACATAGAGATGTAGAAGAGCTTATTAGGAGGACAAACCAGATCAAACCTGTTTAGGTGCTTCCATAGGGAGGGCAGGAGGTAGATGAGGTAGTGTAGTTTCCAGTTCCCAGTGAGTGTATGAGAGATAGTGAAGCTTTCCAAAGAGACCAGCCAGAGATACTTTTGGTTTCTGAGAATTTAGGTACTGCTTCAGGGTATTGAGAAGATGTAGCTTGCATTCTCCATGTTGACCTTCATCAGACATAGCAGATTTATTTATTTATTGAGACAATTACATTGACACGTCCGAGAATAGTAGAATTTCATTCTCATAAAAATCAGGTGGTGATTGTTCTTCATGAAAGGGGAGTTCCAGCTTTCAGACTTGTATCTTCTCTGATTTGAGCCAGTGCTGAGTCATTTGTGATTTGAATGTTGCTTGTAGCTTTCGGATTGTAGGTGATCAGTTCAGTTCTAGTCTAGAGTAATTTGAAATTACCGGAATCCCAGTGATAGCAATTATCCATTTACAACTCATATCACGTGCGTATCACGTGATTACCTTCCTTAGAGAGAGTTTCAAGATGAGATTCACAAACTAATCTTCTCCGTGGCATTTTTAGTAATTTTGCAATTATATTATGTTTTCTTTTCTCTAGAGACAGAAAATACAAAACAAACAAATTGATTCATTCAAAAAGAAACAGACAAAAAAGAAAAAGAAAACGAAGAACAAAGAAATTAAATTCAGGGAGAAATTCTCGATGAAGATTTTCAGAGATGTGCGTTCCTCACACCCAACTAAATTATTGAAGTCAAAATGTTTTCTAGGGTTTTATAATTCTTCAATTTACTTGTACTTTGGTTATAATTCCTCACTAATTGATCTTCGATCTGATGTCCAGGTTTGGACAGTGTGGATTATTTGATTAGTTTTCAGAATTAAGGTATGCAATTTTAAGCGACTTCTTGTTTTTCGTTAAGTTCAGTTTTATTCGTTAGAAAACACAATGAGTTGAAAACTTAGCTTATTAGGGTATATTGATTTGGATATGAGCTCATGGGAACTTTATATACTGATTTCTGAACTATATGTCAGAGAAGTGTTATATAATGTTAAATTTCTGGAAAATACAAGAGAAACCCTTTCCTGTGGCAGAAATAGAAAATTGGAAGAAATGAGTGTCAATTTGTGTTTGATTTCAAGATGTTTCTCAGTGCTTAGAACTTCACGATCAGATCTCTTACGTTAGTAATAACGGCAAAAACCATTGTCACTTAAGATTTCAGTTTGGTTATGTGCGCAGGATCAAAATGGCGTTCTCTTGTGTCAATGGAGCTGTGGATGGCCCTGCAGTATTGCAGGTGTCCAAGTGGAGTCCATACGAAACTCAACTGAACCTTTCAGAATTTTCTGGAGCTTTTATATCTCCAACTAGGGAGCTGCTGTTATTACTTTCATATCAATGTGAAGCTTTATTGATTCCTTTGATCACTGGTAACTTTATTTAAAGCTATGCATTGTACTTTTCTTGTCGTTTCTGATTCTGGCAATGGAATTTACAATTAATTTAATTATTTTTCGTTCGTAGGGGAGTCTAGGGATACAGATGACCTGGGTAGGTGTTATCCGGAAACTCACCACGAGTCAAGTGATGAGAATTTACAGTCTTCAGGTTTGGTGGATTCTATTCAGTCAGATTCGTTGGATGATATCCCAAGTACTTCTGGAGCTGTAGAAGATGATTATGATGGTGGAAAAAACACATTTTCAAGATCTAAGTGTTATCCTGTTCTTTCTGGTGTCAAATCACTGGCTTGGGGGCACTGCGGGGATGGCTACAATCAGCACAAAAGAGCTGCTTTTAAAGAACTTCTATTTGTGTCTGATGATCATGGCATCACTGTTCATGCTTTTCGTTACCTTGGTAAAACCCATGAAGAAACAAAACAATCGCCAGAGTGCGTGGATGGAAATGGGAGGTGGGAGAAATGGGGCCATTCTGCCACTTCAGTTGATAAAAGTTGTTATACTCAGGCAACCGAGGATAGTGGCTCGTGTCGAGTAAATGGGAATGTTGGATCCGAACAAAGATCAAATGATTCCCCTGGTGTATTCATTAGCAATGACTCCTCTATAGAAAATTCTACATCAAAGATATGGTTTTGTAACGAAGTTGAAACTATTGAATCTGGGAGCAAAATGTCGACAAAGTTCCCTGCAAGTCCATCGTTTCCTTGTTCAGCAGAAGTTGTTTCATTTAGCATTTCTAGTAGCATTTCGGTATTTTTGGGCTTCCTCTCTCGTTCCGGTACTGCTTCAGATATGAAGCAACAACAGGGTGATGGAACACTACTGCAAGGTTTAGCTGCTGATTCGGGTAACTCAAATTCAAGTTTTATAAACCAAGATGTCAACTACGATGAATTCAAATGCTTAAGGATATTCTCGAGCACGTCAAGTCGCTTAATTGGTTTTGTCATGGCGCTAGAAGGTCCTGTCTTGGGCAGCGCTAGTGAAGAAAACGAAGTGAGATTTAGCAAGGTCTTAGTTGTGGTTACTACAATTCACCAGTGGGGAATACAATGGGTTACCACACTGAACCTTCATGATACGTCACTGAGTCAGGGTCTAGTATCTGAGTGGACTGATTTTCAGTTTTCTGATAAAGGCGTTGTTTGTCTCAATGCGTCTGGTCTAATCTTCATTTATTGTGCAACGACAGGCAAACTTGTAGAATGTCTTGATGTTTTGCAAGTTTGTGGAATCAACTCAAAACAAAAGCTGCTGAGGGAAAGAAAAGCGACCGCTGGGGGTGGAGATGTGAGGCATAGAAATGCTGATAGGAAAAACGACCTAGATGATAAAATTAATGGTAATGCAGGTTACCGAAGTGAAGATCATTCCCGCTCTAAGAGAAATTTTAAAAAATTGATGGTTTCTTTGAGTTCTTCACTTTTGGCGGTTGGTGATGAATATGGTGTTATCTATCTAATCTATCCAGGCGATTATGCATCAAAAAAAAGTTATTCTGCTAACAAGTTGCTCCCACACTATGGGCACTCTGGGCTCGATGTCTTTGTTCGTTGGGAGATTGGAGGTTCTGACATAGGCCATCATAAGAGTTTACATAACGTATCCTTGAGCAACGATAGATTCAACAAAGAAGATGGAAAGTCTTTGGAAAACCAAAAGTGTCACCTCCAACATAATGGGGGCAATTATAGTTACTATTCGAGTGGTTTTTCTGCTGCTTCACAAAATAAAGATCAGGGAATTTCGAGTTCTATAGTATCATCAAACCCAGTACGCAGGATATTTCTACCTAGAAGTGGACGTAGTAAAGATGATACCATTTGTTTTTCTCCCCTTGGAATCACACGACTCAGCAAGACTTGGGATGTAAATGGCGGAAAGGGCTTTTACATTATTCATACACATATGCAGGTAGATTCAACAATCCACGAGGACAATGTGTTGGCTTCTCCTTTCCCAAGGCGTGGCCCTCTGGATACAGAAGGAGTGTTTGTTGGTGAAGCTCTTGGATGCTGTTTCCAAGGTTGTTTGTATTTGGTAACAGAAAATGGTCTCTTTGTTGTTCTTCCCTCAGTTTCAGTCGCAACAACTGGTAATCCAGTAGAATCGGTTTGTTATTGGCGGCCCAGTACCTTTAATTGCACTGGGGATCAGAGTGAAAAAGATTTTGGGACCAAGAAACTCAAAGAACTCTGGCCACCTTGGAAAGTAGAAGTTCTGGATAGAGTTCTTCTGTATGAAGGCCCTGAAGAGGCAGATCTCTTATGTTTGAAAAACGGTATTACTTGTTCCAAATTTGATGTTAATTATTCAATCATAACTACTTTGTTTATTTTAAAGTTCAGCGTTTTCTTGATCTTTCACGTTTTGTTCTGAAACTTACATGAGGAAACTTGTGAAAGATGGTTAAACTATAGAATGTCTTCACATATGAATGTGAACACATGATTTGGCATTGTGCATATGTGTCACGCATGAATGTGAGTTCATCAACACCAAATCCACATACAAGGCAACTAAACTATAGAATCATATGCACAGAAATTATTGGTCAAGGTGGTTAGAAACTTGTGAAAGATGTATAACTATTTAGGACAAGAGATTTTTTTTATGTTCAATTGTAAGACTTTTTGGTTAAAGGAGTGCAAACGGTTTAGAGTAATCTGACATTGTCTTTCTTTATCATCATCAGCAAATCTGCCGTAGGATATTCTGGGTGTAGAGAGATTATTTGTGTTAACTGAATTCTCATTGAAGTCCTTGGTGTGATTGAGGTTTCAACTCTTTGTGTTTGTCTTGTACCAAACTACTTCCTTCAGGATTTGTGTGTCCTATATTTTATCCTACCCAATTAGTCTGCTTTTTGATCTATGCAACGAGGTAGGTGTACGGTACCTGAGTTTCTAGTAATTGGTCTCTCTCCAAGTCCATATTTTTGTCACTACTGTGATTTTTGTTTTGGTTTTTAGCTATGCTATTTAGCATTTTCTCATAATTGATACACGCTTTTGATACGATGAAATGAATGTTCAGTATATTGCTAATTTGCAGATTGTGAATGTCATATCAGGGTGGGACTTGAAAGTTGCTCGGTTGCGTCGATTGCAGTTGGCTTTGGACTACTTGAAAGCTGATGAAATACAACAGTAAGTTACCATGCTGTACCACTACATCTTGTTATAATTTGTCGCTCAATATATAAAAGTCTTACTGATGATTTAAATCACTTGCTAAGTGTTTGTTTTTTATATTTCGTTTGGAAACAGATCTCTGGAAATGCTTGTCGATGTTAATATGGCTGAAGAAGGCATCCTTAGATTGCTCTTTTCTGCCATTTATCAGATATTCTGTAGAGCTGGGAATGATAATGAGGTTGCTCTTGCGTCAAGGTACGTCATGCATGTTCCCATGTATTTGTCATATTTTTAGTTTGTGTGGTTCATTAACGCTCATCCTTACCTTCTTAATGTTAAGCTCATAGTTCATCTATATAGTTATGCTCCTGGCTTTCAGGTTGTATTTACTCGGCATTGGGGATAATTTTCGAAAATGTATAATATGTATATGGAGATATGTGGCCAACGTGAAACAAATAAATCTTAAACTATCCATTTTCTGCATTGAGGTTGAATATGTGAGAATCATTTTCTCATCTTTCATTTTATTGATGCTTAGTTGTATCTCGCAGACTTCTGTCTTTAGCAGCAAGCTTTGCAACCAAAATGGTGCGGAAATACGGGCTACTCCAGCATAAGAAAGAGAAATTTCAGGTCCAGATTGTTTTAAATGAAGCACAAAGTCAAATAAACAATTCGAGGAGGCTCCACGAGATGGCTCACTTTCTAGAGGTTATCAGGAGTCTGCAGTGTAAACTTGGTGCACGTTACAGAATACCGGGTCAAGGATTGGTATGGCTCACTAATACAGATAAGTCTTTCCCCGTGTAAGTTTCAACATGGGTTGAACTTTTCTTTTTGTTTTTGTTACAGGTGGATAGAAATTCATTGCTGGATGACTCTCATCCTCAAAGTTCTAGTCTTGTTATTGTACCTTCGGAGCTACGAAACCCACTGGAACAGGCCTTACCTGCATCTGAGTTGGCATTTGAGGACACTGAAAAACTCGCTTTGGCTCCTGTTGAACCCTTCTCGATTCCGCCTACTTCTGACTCGGACACGTCCAATGCATTATCTGTTGTTGCAACGAAAGACGAGATTCAGGGGAGACTATTGATTCCCTTGGAAAATCCGAAGGATATGATTGCACGCTGGAAGATAGATAATATGGATCTGAAGGCCATTGTCAAGGATGCTTTGCACTCAGGTCGTCTCCCTTTAGCAGTGCTTCAACTACATCTGCAAAATTTCAAAGATTTAGTTACTGAGAAAGAACCTCAAGACACTTTTAATGAAGTCCGTGATGTTGCAAGAGCTATTGCTTATGAACTGCTTTTGAAGGTAACATATTAGTGATTCTGTAAACGAATGTGAATCTGTTATATAGTTTGTGCACTGATTGCGTGTGATCAATAGGGAGAGACTTCACTTGCTGTAGCAACATTGCAAAGGCTCGGAGAGGACATTGAGGTTAGCCTCAAACAATTGTTGTTTGGTACTGTTAGAAGATCTCTTCGAATGCAAATTGCAGAAGAGTTGAAAAGATATGGGTACCTTGGACCACATGAGTGGAAAATGTTGGAGAGGATAGCTCTTATTGAGGTTTGTTAACTTTTCTCCTTGGGGTTTCTGTTCTTTCTTATGTGCCTTTCATCTTATGCCTTGCAATCATCTTTGGTTAATCTTATTTTCACATCTCTTTGGGTATTGGTTCTCTATTGAGTAACACTTGGTTGTTTTCTTTGCCAAAGAGGTTATATCCGAGCAGCAGTTTCTGGAGAACCTTTCACGGTCGTCAAAAAGAACCTGGAGATGCTCCATCCAGTTTGACTTTGCTAGAAAACAAGTTGCACATGATGTGCTTGTTGTCAGTAAACGACTGTAAAATTGAATGTGGCGAGATCGATGGAGTTGTGATAGGTCCTTGGGCAAGTATAAGTGAAAGCTGTGTGTTTCCTGTGGTTGATGAAGATACAACACATGCTGGATACTGGGCTGGTGCAGCCTTGTGGTCTGACGCCTGGGATCAAAGAGCCATAGATCGTGTAAGTTGTATTTTGTACTGCATTTTTAACCCGATCAAATATACACATCATCATTTTAAAACATGAGCTTGAATAACGTTGGTCCAATTAAGATAAATGGTTGGAATAATATTGGACTCAAAAACTTTCACACGTGAAATCTTTTTGTGTTTTTGCAATTAACCAGAGTTAGGAAAACAGAGGAGATCGCTGAGACCTCTGACAAGCTGAAGTGTTTCCTTGGTCCATGCTGGGGCAAAACCTTCATGGGTTCATTGGGCATTCTCATCAAATAGATATTAGCTTGGGCATGGGTTTGTCACCACGTGTTGTGACCTTTTTAACATATATAACTTCCCAAAGCTATATATACCAAATAAACTGAGTCTGCTTCTGTTAGTGTCATTCAGTTGAAAACAGTCTGATAGCTTCTTCACATGGTTCTGTGGTTTTCCTCGTTGAAATTGCGGTCTCATCTCGTTTGAAAACGTTATGTTGTGCCAGTCTTACTTTTTGAGGTGATTAATAGCTGCACCCTTATCACATGTTCTTGTCTACTGATATTGTATAGGTAGAGTTGCAAGAAATACTTCCCATCAACAATCCATACTTTTAGTTATTTGTATGTATCTGATTATATATTTGTTTCTGTGTATAGCTTCTTGCATTCTGTTTTGGATACTTTTGTATGTACATGAATATGTTTATATTGCTCCACAGATAGTGCTGGATAGGCCTTTGCTTATGGGTGTTCATGTATTATGGGAGTCTCAACTTGAGTACCATATGTGCCATGATGACTGGGAGGAGGTCTATAAGCTCCTGGACATGATTCCTTCAACAGTTTTATCAAATGGAAATCTCCAAATAAATTTGGATGGTCTAGATTCTGCTGAAACAGAGGGGTTCAATATGGTGTCTTCTCATTATGACAAGTATATTTGCTCTCCTGAAGAACTGGATGTTGTGTGTATGACTGTGCCAAATGTTAAAATTCTGAAGTTTCCTGCTAATTATATGTGCTCGGCGTGGTTGAAAGGGCTCTTTGAGCAGGAGCTTGCCAAACGATCAATTTTTTTGAAGGAATATTGGGATGGTACAGAAGAGATTATACCTATTCTGGCTCGCGCAGGCTTCATTACCAAGATATCGAAAACCTTTGTTCTGGATGAATCTATCGAGGATGTACCTGATATTAATTTCTCAAATGTTGGTGGAGAGTTTGACAGACATGCTGCTCAAGCTCTTCATAAACTCGTTATACGCCATTGTGCTCAACATGACTTATCAAATCTTCTGGACCTTTACCTTGATCACCATAAGTTGGTTCTAGATAATGATTCTCTTATATCGTTACAAGATGCTGCAGTAAGTTCCCTAGAATCCAGTGTGTTTATTTTTACAAGTGCACTCTAAAAATCCTGTTTCTTTTTCTTTGTTGTTTGATTTCTTCTCGTAAGTTTTTCTTTAAATTTGGTCTCGCTTTTATTGTGGGGTCTAGGTTTAGTTGATTTTCTGGTCAATAACAAACTGATCTGGGTTTTACCAATTCAAACTATAGTTCTCCAAGCAGACACATGAACATTCCTTTCTGTTATTTTGAACATTACAGTATGTCAAGATTTCCTAGTATTCTAAGTTCCACACTAGTTCGCTCTGCAGCCAAAGGTACTTAATTTTACATTATCATGGTCACACCATCTTGTACAACAACAATTATTAGGATAATATCTGTCATATTTCTGTGGCAGAGAGATCGAGCAATAAGGGGTTCACTTAGAACCATCTTTGTTGACTCTCTCTCTCTCTTTCTTTAAAAAAAAAAAATTATCTATGGAGTCCGTTACGTAAACACTCGGTTCAATTTAGTTTTGGTTTTGGCGTCAAAAGGTTGTTGTCAGTTTTGAGTTTGTGGAAGCTAGTACAAGAACTTATCTGCTTGTTCATGGGTTTATGACGACAGTGTCTGATATATAATGTTTTCCTTTTGCTCTTCCTTTTATTTATTTGTGGTAAGTGTGCTTGGCATATGATTTGGAGAGCATTCTTTAGCATTTACGATTTTAGTGTTGATTTCTGCTTTATGTACTAATGCATGAAACTTTCCAGGGAGACTGTGAATGGGCAAAGTGGTTGTTGCTCTCTAGGGTTAAAGGACGTGAATATGATACATCCTTATGTAATGCCCGAGCCATTATATCAAAAAATGTAGTTCTTGGTAGCAAAATCAGTGTCTTAGACATGGAAGAAGTAATACGTACGGTTGATGACATGGCAGAAGGAGGAGGAGAAATGGCTGCTTTAGCAACCCTAATGTATGCTCCTTCTCCAATACATAAGTGCTTGTTCAGTGGAAGTGTAAAAAGGCGTTTTAGCTCCTCAGCACAGTGTACATTGGAGAATCTGAGACCTGCTCTTCAACGCTTCCCTACACTTTGGCGTACTCTTATTGCGGCTTGCTTTGGGCATGATGCAAATGGCATTTCTTTGGTTCCTGATGCAAAAAGTGGTCAGTTTTTTTCCTTAAATCTTGTTCGCTTTCTAGTTCAATTGGCATCTGCAGTATTCATATTGTCTAAAGTTTTGGGCGAAAGTACTTTCTTTACAAAACAAGCACAAATGTGATCTTTCAATTGGCAGTATTTGGCAACTCAGCTTTGTCAGACTATTTAAATTGGCGTGAAAGCATCTTCTCTTCTGCTGGGCATGATACTTCATTGCTTCAAATGCTTCCATGCTGGTTTTCGAAGGGCATTAGGAGATTGATACAACTTTTTGTGCAGGTCATTTTTTCTTTCTTGCACCTCTAGTTTGTTCTTTTGTCTTGTAGTGCTGTTGTGAATATAATGTTTCAGGTCGCTTAAATAACTGAAGAACTTACTTGTAAAAAACGATGAGTGAAATAACCGAGGCTCATTAAGTTGGAGCATCTCGCCAGAGCAAATCTCACCTCAATTTCACATTAAGTGAGATATAATCTTGTCCTTGACACTCACAGGAATGAAGAGGTCAAGGAAGGTTTGAGGAAATCGTGTCTAACTCAAAGCTCAGCTTTTACTCAGGAACATACATTCATAGTAATTTTATTAAGTGAATGGCATGTTATGCAGAAAGTATACCCTCTATAAACAGATCAAAAAACTATTCGACGCCTGTGACACACTAACACATTTTTTAACTAAAGCTGTAGTAGTTTCACACTCACTTCATCAAACTACTTTGGAATAATTTAGTGAAATTGTTAAAATGTCTTGGAAAAATACTGTTGGATCATATCTGCCCAGATGGTTCAGTAAACTGATTCAAGCAGTTTTCTACTGTTACAATATATAGTTTTTCTTGTTCCAGGATTACCTTTTTAGGGCAATGTCAGTTTGTCATCATCCTTCCTGACAGGTTTTGTTCCCATTTTTTCTGAAAATTCAGGGACCTTTTGGGTGGCAATCCTTAGCAGGGGTACCTACAGGTGAATCATTTCTGCATAGAGACATAAGTTATTTCATTAATGCTCATGAAAATGGTGAGGTTAGTGCAATGTCTTGGGAAGTGGCTATCCAGAAAAGTGTCGAGAAAGAGCTATTTGCTTCTTCATTGGAGGTTTGGCCCTGCTCTTAAATCATACTATGTTTGTATGTTCATAATCACGTTGAGCGAAAGAAGTTCTTTATTTTTATTTATTTTAATCTTATATATATATATATATATATATATATATATATACTGTGTAGTACCGTTTTTGTCTACTTCCATTTAAGGGTAACCTTTCCTTCTGTATTTTGTACTTTGACATCCTATGTATTTTGTACTTGACATCCTATGTTATATGATGGCTTGTCGTGAACTTCTATTACAATAGCAGTATTACCAAATACATCTCATAAGGCGTAACAGACAACTTATGTCATATTAGCCGTAGCAGGTGTGAGTCCTCCATTGTGGTAATACTATTTTAGAAAGGTTCTAGGGTCTCCTCTCCCTACTATCAACTAGTGGCTTTAAATTTTCACGCTAGTACCCTCGTTGACTTCGGCTTGACTAATGCTTAAACCCATATTTTGACTAGCATTTCCAAATTCAACTCTTTTCACTAGGGAGTGGGCTTCCATTTTATGCTAACTCAGTAGTGGTCATCTTTGATCCTCGTTTTCATTCAGTGTAGGATTGTATTAGTACTATTATTAGCAGTCTGTAATTTATGATTTAAAGATGCTTGAACTAATTTAAGTTCGAAATTGACTGATTTTCTTGTTGTTGATTGTAGTAACAAATTTTGTCGGAATTTAGGAGATGATGTTATGATGCAGTTGTCTAATTTAGTTCGATGTTATACAGGAGACAACATTTGGGGTGGAGCACTACTTGCATCGGGGACGTGCTCTTGGGGCTTTCAACCATCTTCTAGGCCTACGAGTTCAGATGTTGAATGAAAACAGCCATAAAAAGCAGTCCGGCGCTTCATCTGGACAAGCAAATATTCAGTCTGATGTGCAAATGCTTCTTGCACCTGTGACTCAAAATGAAGAGTCTCTTCTTTCAACTGTATGAACAAAATCATCTCATTTTTTGGATTCAGTAAATGCTATGCTTATCCGTATTGTAGATCTCAACTAAGGTTCCCTAAACATCTTAACCACGTCTGCCACTGCTTTGGCATGGCAGTTTAACATTATTCTAGTTGGACTATTGGTATAGACCAGAAGTTTTGATAGTATTTGAAAAAACCTATGGAAAATAGTTCCATTTGCATCCTGATTCATCATTGAGTGCAGAGAGTTATTTGTGATGACTGACACCAGGTGACTGGAATCGGGCATTACTGATAATGAAGGTGCTTGAAATTTTAGTTCTATAAATTGTTTAAAGTTCTCCAAAAGTTTCATCTTTGTTTTTCATGTTTTCCTATTTTAGGTAATGCCACTTGCTATTTCGCACTTTGAGGATTCCGTGTTGGTTGCTTCGTGTGCTTTCCTTTTGGAGCTTTGTGGCTTATCTGCAAGCATGCTTCGCATAGATGTTGCTGCCTTACGAAGAATTTCTTCTTTCTACAAGTCCAGTGAGTATAATGAGCATTTTCAGCACTTTTCGCCGAAGGGTTCAGCATTTCATGCTGCCCCTCGTGAAGGTGATATTACAGTTTCTCTAGCTCAGGCTCTGGCAGATGATTACATGCACTGTGACAGTAGCGGTACGGCTGATCAAGGAGAGATTTCTAATATTGGAGTTACAGCCAGTAAGCGTTCTTCACGGGGTGTACTTGCCGTTCTACAACACTTGGAAAAGGCAAGTGTCCCATTGATGGCTGAAGGGGAGATTTGTGGATCTTGGTTATTAAGTGGCAGTGGAGATGGAGCTGAGTTTAGGTCTCAACAAAAAGCTGCAAGCCAGCACTGGAGTTTAGTTACAGCTTTCTGCCAGATGCATCAGATTCCTCTAAGCACAAAATATCTTTCTGTACTAGCAAAAGACAATGATTGGGTACCCCCGTTCTCCTTTTGCTTGATATTCTCCGTTCTTATTTTACTTTTAATGTTGTTGACATTGAGTTTGATTATTTTTAGGTCGGGTTTCTGACTGAAGCTCAAGTTGTGGGGCACCCGTTTGATGCAACTATCCAAGTGGTAAGTTCTGTATCCTGCATAGCTGCCTAAAAATTTCTTATAGTCAAACCCAAATTTATGTGTATGCGAACACTGAATTGTTACTTTTCAAGATATTATAACTCTGTGTGAATTGCATGCCACAGATTAAGGTTAATCCCGATTCATAAGTTCATACTTTAGCAAGACAACAATGCTGAAATAGTTGCAGAATTCCTTTACGGAATTTGTTAGTTGCAGATACATTTGTTCTCTGTTCTAACTGATTCATATGCAATGTTTCAGGCATCTAAAGACTTTAGTGATCCACGCCTGAAGATACACATATTAACTGTTCTGAGAAGCATGTATTCTACTAGAAAGAAACCCGTGTCTTCACCAAATACAGCTCCTAGGGGAAAAACAAATGAGATTTCCATGTCAAGTGAAAACAATGGGATGGTTCCTGTGGAACTTTTTGGTCTTCTTGCAGAATGTGAGAAACAGAAAAGTCCTGGTGAGGCTCTGCTCTTAAGAGCAAAAGACATGCGTTGGTCTTTACTGGCGATGATTGCGTCCTGCTTCTCCGATGTCTCTCCTCTTTCATGCTTAACAGTATGGCTGGAGATTACAGCAGCAAGGTTAGCATCAATCTTTCTGCATATATCTGTATTTTGTAGCATATAATTTCTCTGAAGAATTGGAAACTGATTATATCTATATCCACTCATTTATTTTCCTTAGATTCATCAACATTTGTTGGTCGTAGGTCTCACTCGAGAAGTTTTCCTTGCAGGGAAACGTCATCCATTAAGGTGAATGATATTGCCTCTCAAATCGCAAATAATGTTGGAGCGGCTGTGGAAGCTACCAATTTGTCACCAGGTGGTAATAAAGACCTTACATTTCATTACAATAGGAAAAACGCGAAACGAAGATGCCTGATAGAGTCGTTATCGGCTGTTGCTGCATCAAATGACTCTGGTAATCCTGGCGTTGTCAAGAAATCTGTTTCTACAGAACTCTCTCCTGAAGATGAAGATAAAAGAGAACTAGATGATGAAGATATCAAGGTTTTAAGTGATCCCGACGAAGGACTCACCTCTTTATCCAAGATGGTTTCAGTTCTTTGTGAGCAACGCCTTTTTCTTCCTCTATTGCGGGCTTTCGAAACGTTTCTTCCATCTTGTTCTCTCCTACCGTTTATTCGTGCTCTTCAGGTTTGTGATTAGGTTCAGAAGTTTGTTACATAATGCTCTCTTTAGCACTAACATGATAGGGAAGTATAATTTTTAAAGTTCACTTTCAGTATGTTCTTTCATATGTCTTTGTTGTTTCTTTCTGATGTCCGAAAAGTTTGGTTATTTCTGATGCTGGTCTTAGACATTTTCACAAATGCGGCTATCTGAAGCATCTGCACATTTGGCATCATTTTCGGCTAGAATCAAGGAAGAGCCTTTCCATGCAAGGGCAAACATAGGAAGAGAAGGGCAGGTGGGAGCTCCATGGATAAGCTCAACAGCTGTTACAGCTGCAGATGCGATGCTTTCAACTTGCCCCTCTGCATATGAAAAACGCTGCTTATTGCAACTCCTTTCTGCAACTGATTTTGGGGATGGAGGATCTGCTTCGACATACTTTAGGCAACTTCACTGGAAAATCAATTTGGCCGAGCCTGCTTTACGGAAAGAAGATGACTTATACCTTGGCAATGAAACTCTAGACGACGCTTCACTTTTGACAGCACTAGAAAATAACGGACACTGGGAACAAGCACGTAACTGGGCAAGGCAGTTGGAGGCCAGTGGAGGACCATGGAAATCTGCTGCTCATCATGTTACCGAAACTCAGGTAATAGCAATGCATTTAAGTGCAACTCCTTATTATCTTTCTTCACAGTGTAATAATATTTTATGTTGTATCCTTAACTTTCCTGCATTGTTCTTCTTGTAATTGGGATGCGGTTTATAAAGCTTTGTAAAATCATACTGTTAAGCTTCTGGGATACAAGTGTTCGAAAGCTAATGGCAAGCAGATGTGGTGGAGATACACCCTTCAAGAGTAAGATTGGGCAAAATAGTCGTATGTCAACTTCTTTATAGCAATTACTGATGATGAGAGTGACACAACAAAATAGAGGACCAAAATTGAGGTGTAGGTGGAACACTTAAGAGTTGCATGAATAAAGGGGTGGGTTGAGTTGTGGTGATGAGTGGAGGAGATGTAGTATCTGACCCAGAAGTACACAGACATCGTTGGATTTGTTACGGGTTCCTGTTAGGCACAGTAACTCCTCTCTCTTATTGGTTTGATGTTAAGAGGAAATGGCTGTTGACAGTGGATCAGAACTAGTGAACTTCGGAAGTTGTGTATTCAGGTGTCGGGTGATGCTGTGCCAGGGAGATCTTTTTTAGATGCATAGATTTGTGCTCCACTCTTGTTAGATACACGACCCCTTGTGTTATACACTTCGAACTGATTTATTTTTATAACTCTGCAGGCTGAAGCCATGGTAGCAGAGTGGAAGGAGTTCTTATGGGATGTCCCAGAAGAAAGAGCTGCATTATGGGGTCATTGTCAGACTTTGTTCCTAAGATATTCCTTCCCCGCATTACAGGTTATACACATACTGGATTAGAAATCTTAATTGAAATGCTATTAATCATTAGCTTACAGTATTTCCTTGAAATTAATACTTCTTGCTACTTTTCTGCAGAAAATATATTAGCAGTTCCTCGTAGTTGTATGTTTTTTGATATTATACAGTGATATGTTGGTTGCAGGCAGGATTATTTTTCTTAAAGCATGCGGAAGCTGTGGAGAAAGATATTCCAGCAAAAGAATTGCATGAGATGCTACTACTAGCCCTACAATGGTTAAGTGGAACCATGACCCAGTGTAGTCCGTAAGTATTTTTTTCTTGTAATGGCTCAGAGTTTAGATGTAAATCTTGTATGCGCAGTGGCAGGGCCTAAGATATTTCATCTTGATGGAATGTCTGAGTGAAGCACCATTTTTTAAGTTTCATATCACTGAGAAATTCTGCCTCTCATAATTGTTCTTGTTTTCTTAACTGTTATTTATTTGTTAACCCAGAGCATATCCTTTACATCTTCTGCGTGAGATTGAGACTAGAGTATGTCTGTTAGCTGTCGAATCAGAAGCTCAGGCTAAGTGTGAAGGGGATTTTAGTACGCCTATTTCAGGTCAGAACTTTACGAGTGGAAATAGCTCCAGTATCATTGAAAGGACGGCTAGTATCGTTACGAAGATGGATAATCATTTAAGTTCAATGAAGATTAGAGCTACAGAACGACACGATATGAGGGAAAGTAACCAAATACATGTACGCCATCCACAAGCTACTGATCCTACTAGTCCTCCTGCTGCTTTAGGGGGAATGAAAACGAAGCGTAGACCGAAAAGCTATCTTCCATCTAGAAGATCCCACGTGGAATCTATAGAAAAGAATAACGATCTTGATGATAGTATTAATTCCCCCAGCAATTCCAGGAGTAGCGCCGAACAATCTAAAGGTTTGCCACTTCAAGAAGATGATGTCGGAGTAGAGGCATCTGTTTCCAGGTGGGAGGAGAGAGTTGGACCAGAAGAGTTGGAAAGGGCTGTGCTATCTCTCTTGGAGTTTGGACAAGTGGCAGCTGCTAAACAGCTTCAACATAAGCTCTCTCCGTTGCATGTGCCTGCTGAATTCTTAGTCGTGGATGCTGCGATTAAGGTTGCAACCGTTTCAACTCCTAGCTGCAGTGAAGTGTCTGTGTCAAGGTTGGATGCAGAAGTCCTTTCACTTGTAAAGTCATACAATATATTAGAGGACAACAGTATCTTCGATCCTCTTCAGGTTTGTTCCAGACGCCGTTGATGTTTTTTACTGCGATGCTAATATCATATGCACAGTGTATCTTACCACTGTTTTATTTTACTTTTATTTCTCTTTTGGTTCATACTGTTCTGGTTATTTCATCCTTCGACTGTACTCATTTTTTTATGCATAATTGCAGGTACTGGAAAGTTTAGCTACCAAATGTGCAAAAGATGGTGGGAGTGGATTGTGTAGGAGAATAATAGCAGTTGTAAAAGCTGCCAACGTCTTGGAAATTTCATTTACTGAAGCATTTCGAATAAGGCCACTTGAACTGCTGCAGTTGCTTTCTCTCAAAGCACAAGATTCACTTGAGGAAGCAAAACTCCTAGTGCAGACTCATACCATGCCACCGGCAAGTATTGCGCAAATTCTTGCTGAATCTTTTCTCAAGGTTTGATCTCTCAGCTCTCTCTCACTCTCTGTGTAATAGGGTACCAAATAATAATGTATTGCTAACCCTTTCTGCATTCTTATAGGGTCTATTGGCTGCACACCGTGGAGGATATATGGATTCTCAAAAGGATGAAGGACCTGCTCCTCTTTTGTGGAGACTCTCTGACTTCTTGAAGTGGGCAGAGCTTTGTCCTTTAGAACCAGAAGTTGGCCATGCGTTAATGCGTTTAGTTATTACTGGTCAGGAAATTCCACATGCTTGTGAGGTAATATGTCTTTGAATTTGCTCCTAATTTTTTTCATTCCCTTAATTCTAATTCCCATGATGTTGAACACATCATATGGCATGCTTTCAATTGCTTATTAACTGAAGAAAAGCTAAACTTGATGATGGGTCAATGTGGTCATGCTTTCAATTGCTTATTAACTAAAGAAAAGTTAAAATTCATCGGAAAATTATAAAACAAAGGGGATGGTTCTTTCTGATGCTGATTTTTGTTTTGATATTATAGGTGGAACTTCTGATTCTCTCCCATCACTTCTACAAATCATCTGCTTGTCTAGATGGAGTAGATGTCCTTGTAGCCCTTGCAGCAACCAGGGTGGAATCTTATGTGTCTGAGGGGGATTTTTCATGTCTGGCTCGTCTGGTGACTGGAGTGAGCAATTTCCATGCCCTGAACTTCATTCTTGGAATTCTTATAGAGAATGGTCAGCTGGAGCTTCTTCTTCAGAAGTATTCGGCTGCAGAAACAACAACGGGAACTGCAGAATCAGTCCGAGGGTTTCGATTGGCTGTTCTAACGTCACTGAAGCTTTTCAACCCAAATGATCTCGATGCATTTGCTATGGTTTGTTCATGAACTCCCTTAGTTCCAATTCGATGTGAAAATTGAAGGAAACAACCATAATTTCTAAGATATCCTTTTGTGTCTATCGTTACAGGTATATAATCACTTTAATATGAAGCACGAAACAGCTTCTCTACTCGAGCAACAAGCCATGCACTGTATACGACTGTGGTTCCAACGGTACGACAAAGAGCAAACGGAAGACCTTTTAGAATCAATGCGTTATTTCATTGAGGCTGCACAAGTTCACTCTTCCATTGATGCTGGAAATAAAACCCGCAATGCATGTTCTCAAGCATCCCTAATTTCCCTCCAAATTCGCATGCCTGATTTCTACTGGCTAAACCTATCGGAGACAAATGCTCGTCGAGCTCTTGTAGAGCAATCTCGCTTCCAGGAAGCCTTGATAGTTGCTGAGGCTTATGGATTGAACCAACCAGGTGAGTGGGCCCTGGTACTATGGAACCAAATGCTCAAACCAGACCTGACAGAACAGTTTGTGTCTGAATTTGTTGCTGTGCTGCCTCTCCAGCCATCGATGCTTGTAGAGCTTGCTAGATTTTACAGAGCTGAAGTGGCGGCTCGAGGGGACCAATCACACTTTTCTGTATGGCTTTCACCAGGAGGGTTACCGGCAGAATGGTTAAAGCATTTAGGCCGGTCATTTAGGTGTCTATTGAGGAGGACAAGAGATTTGAGGTTACGTGTTCAACTGGCTACTGCAGCAACTGGGTTCAGTGATGTTTTGGAATCATGCTCAAAGGCATTAGATAAGGTACCAGAAACTGCCGGACCACTTGTCTTAAGGAAGGGACATGGTGGGACCTACCTTCCTCTCATGTGACAAACTGTTCATGGAAATACTGTTAGATGACCTTATGATGTAAAATGAATGCTCCACATCACGTGTAAAGCATCTTTGGGAAAAGACCACTGTCAAAATACTTGGGGATGTGAATTAAAATTCACAAAGAACAGAAAGTTTGGAGAGCTTCAAGAGGTTATTGTCCAAAAAGAGTTCTCATAATGGGAGAAAAAAGATGGGCCAAAAGCAATAGTAGTTGAGCCTCTGTCGGATTAAAAGTTTTGCAGGTTCAAGACAAACTTTCAGATATTTTATACTTTTGGGAGTTTTGACTGATT
Source organism: Papaver somniferum (assembly GCF_003573695.1). Lineage (NCBI taxonomy): Eukaryota > Viridiplantae > Streptophyta > Magnoliopsida > Ranunculales > Papaveraceae > Papaver > Papaver somniferum. The sequence continues at coordinate 39,899,229 of NC_039359.1, forward strand.
CTTTGGAGTTCACAGCCCCCATTCTAGTTTTGTCTGTGTATTCTTTCTTTTTTTGTATTTTATACCTGTCGTTCCATTTTCTTTCAGTTTGTTGGCTGCACTTATAAAGAATGCACCCTTCTTTTGTGTGTGCATCTGTGTGTATATGATTTTGTATCAGATGGAAATTTAGCAGCCGGAATTTGTAGAATATTTGAGGGTTATATATGGTTATGCATGAAACACTGTTAATATTTGATTCTACTTCATTCACATAAATATTCTGTGAAATTTTCTTCATGTTCGTCTATACATATAGAGACCGCCGTCTTGGGGATAACGTGGGATCCGCTCAAGGACCTGCCGGTTTAGGTAATATCTAATGCGTTCCCCAACAGGAGAGGTCATTTTCGGAGGAGAAACTATGCGATTTTGGGACCTCCGCTCCCTGGTTGGAACCTCTTAATGGGTCCAAGTGAAATGCTATGGCAATCCTTGCTTACACTATCTGACAGTCATTTTCTCGCTTGGTTTTACTCCAGAATTATTGTGCGGACGGATATTTGTAGATTCACGCAATAGGCATGTGAAAAGCACAACTTGTACCATTTGATCCCAGGACTTCTGATGACCAAAGACCTACCAGAAGGAGGGGCAGTTGTTTTTTTATTTGTTTAATGTACAAAGAGCATAAAAATATTAATAATGTTGATCAAAGAAAAACAAATTTAGAATTAATCTTATCAAAATTTTCAGCCTAATACAGCGCCAAACCGACGAAGAATGATAACAACACCATACTCGTTAAACTCATCAACTGAACCCGTTTTCCGGCGTTCTCTATCTGCACTGGGAATAGACAGCTTCCTGTAGAAGCATTTACGGTTGTAAGCATCCCTGTCCCATGGAAATCACATGCTTGAACATCCTGATCTTGTATTTGGAAATACATATTATAGGCGTAAGATATATTCCCGTAATAATCCAAGTGGTTGCAAGATGATCCGTAGCCTAATGCCGTGCAATCTCCTAATGAGCATGCATAACTCAAGTCGTCCGGCACAGTATCTGTCTTGTTTTGTTCTTTGTTAAAAACACACCATTGTTTAGTCAAATACTGAACTCCTTGAGCTGCTATCAAGTACTTTTCTTGTCCTTGCCCTGTGAGATCCATTGCAAACTTTGGTTTTCCATCGTATCTAAAAATCCCCCAGTGTCGTTCGAAGGGTCCAGGCGCAATACTTTTTTGATCTTCATCGAATAAACTGAAGAGATAAACATCCAAATGACCTGGCCTTAACGGAGTTCCTTTTTTACTGCTTGCCATCTTTTTTAGTAATCCACTATAGAACTTCTTAGCAAGGCCGACAGTTGCAAATTTATTTCCATCCGTTGGCCAACCAATTTCACCTACAACTATCTTCAAATTGGGAACACCAGCTTTGGTTAATGCCCAAACTAGAGTGTCATAATTGGCATCGAAAACGTTAGTGTACTGCACGCCTTTATCGTTGATTGATTTCCCTCCGCCATCAAAAAATGCTAATTCAAAAGGGAAGTTTGGGTTTTGGTAGAGACTAAGAAATGGGTAGATGTTAACGATGAACGGTGCGTTATTGTCGTGGAGGAATTTAACGATTTGGTGCATAAGATCCTTAATGTCACTCCGGAACTGACCTTCCGAGGGTGTATCGTTTGCAGATTCGTAGACATCTGCATTCTGAGGGATACTAGCTTTGATCTTGTCACCATAACCGTGCTCGTTAAGAGCTCTCTGGATGTTCTGTAATGCTGGGAATGTTGTTTTCAAGTTAGAACCGTTATACGCCGATAGGAATGGTTCATTTCCAACAGCAACATACCTACAGATGTTCATTAACCCAAAATGTCAATTTACATTCCAAAAAAAAAAAAAAAACTAACATCTGGCCAATCTCCTTGAATTTTAACACCCAAGGCGAGCTAGGCGCTCGCCTAGCTAATAAAACGGCCCAAGGCGAAAACATGTGAGCAATTATTTATTTTTTCGTGGGCGCCTAACACAACATAGCCAACGGGTTTCGACCTTAGGTCTATTCGTGATAAACGACCCGCCACGGATCACACCATGTAGAAGACAAAATGGCAGTTTCCCTAGCAAAACAGGTCAGTTCGCCAAAATCTAAAACACATTCGGCTGTAATGTAAAGGAATCTGCATTTTCACTTACTTGATGTTGACACCGCCATCCTTGATATGTTGAGAAATGTTTTGTTGGACCCAATCTTTAGCATGATCATATTTGCCAAAATGTGCTAACTTGTCATTAGGAATTGCAACCATAACTTCAATATCAGTCCCAGCAAATGCCTTGACAGTCCAGTTATCTGATTCAAACAATTTGACTTTCTTAATTCCATTAGCTTTTATCATTTCAACAACCGTTGATGGCAACATATGATGCGATGACATTCCTCCCCAATTCACACCCAAACTTATTGTCTCTGCTGCATTGGATGTGGCTGCCGAGACCCATAACACGCAAATGCAGGATAAGAACCCCCACATTAGGGTCTCGGCCTGACCCATGCTGCTATCACACTTCACGTAGAAAAAGAGATAATTTGAGAGAGATCAATCAAAGAGATAAAAGAGAGAAAGAGATAGAATGTAGATTAGAAAATGATTTTTTGAGAGAAGAAATCTGAAGAAGATAGAATATTGTTGGATGAATTAGGATTTGAGGTTTGTTTTCTTTCTCTTGTCGTAAGAAAATGTGTTGGTTGGAATTAAATCTTAACCAAAATTAGAGGAGAAAGGAGTGGATTATTTCTCATCCATGAATTTAACAGATAGACAAAATATAACCAGATGTTTTTTTGGTACCTATTTTGCTGAAAATACCTACTATCATTTTCCGCGTAAATGTAAATGTAATCCTGTCTGTATACAACCAAAGTAATACACACACAACTAATTTTCATTATTATTATCCTGGCGTTTTTAGGGGCCATCCCAAAGGATTTAGGGGTCATCAATTTATACCCAGCCAAAGACTCTAGTTAAGGGATACCCTATATGATATTGAAGTTACATAAATGCCCTTCTGGTAAAACTGTATAAAAACCAAATCAAAAAAAATTCTACTCATTTCAACTCTTCTTCTTCCAGTTTCATATTATCTTCCGATTGTGGAAGAATTTTTTTTTTTTCCTCGTTCAACCGAAACATCGCCGCGAATCGTAAAATCAAAACATCGTCGATTCGATTATAAAACAATGGATAAGAGAAATGAAACCCACAGACCTAGAACCAAAAATGTTGCTCGGGGTATCGATCCAAACATTGGAATTTTAGCATGAAATAAAGAAATTCTTGCTGCAAATGAAGAAGAACGCGAAGAACGCGAAGAAGAAGTACCCGGCAATGTAGTCAGTGGTGGCGATTCCGAGACTCAAACACTTCGTCAACTTCAAATGGGCCCAATTAGGTAAGAATCTATCATTTTTGGGGTTTATTTCGATTTAATTCTTCGAATCGAGAAAAAAAATTTCTAGGGTTTTCGGTTATCTATCCAGATTCGGACGATATGCATGCTCATTTACTTCCGAATGTAGTCGTGTTCTTCATTTTTCAAGAACATCGACAGTATTCGGGAGAAAGATTTGATGATTATCTGCCGAATATTGGTGGCCATATCTTCCTGGATACAAACTGCTAATAATCGGTAGTTTAATGAATTTTTTGGCTACCGAATATATTTAAGTAGACACAAAGTATTCGGAAGAACACTCACTACCGAATGTATATATTGAAAAAATCTCAAAATTTCTGATATAGGAAAAATCCCATTTTGGGGCCAGTATTTATTCGGAAGACAATATAATGTTTTATACCTCCGATTGTGTAGGATAAAATTTTAGAGTTTCTGAACTCCAGTTGATGAATATTCGGTTGTAAACATGTTTAGTTATATTCCGATTGTTTTTCATTCGGAAAAAATATGTGTCTTCTTACTTCCGAATTTGTACATTCGGGTTATAGATGTGCACTTTGTCTTCCGATTGTGTAGGATGAAAAATTTACAGCTTCTGAACTCCAATTGATGTATATTCGGTTGCAAATATGTTTAGTTAGCTTCCGATTGTTTTGTATTCGGGAACAATATGTGTCTTCTTACGTCTGAATGTGTACATTCGGGTTATATTTCCATACTTTGTCTTCCGATTGTATAGTTTGTAAATATTGTTCCTTTCTTTATTGTTTAGACAAAGTCGAGAAGGGAGGAAGAAAGTGACAGCTAGTACTAGGAGGGAAAGGAGTGCCAAAGATAATTCAGGTGCTCAACAAAGCGAACAAGAACAAAGCAGTCAACAAGGAGTGCAACCAACTGTTGAACAACAAGGCAGTGAACAAGGGGTGCGACCAAGTGTTGAACAAGCCGCTCAACAAAGTGCAGGACCAAGTGTTGAACCAGTTGATCCAGTGGCAAGAGTAGAAGAAGAAGGACAACCAAGTGGTACCCAAAAAGCCAAAAAAGGAAAAGATGTTGTAAGGAAGGATATTGCTAAGAAAGCATCACATCTTGTCCCTCAGCACTTGAAGAAGAAGGGTATTCCAGCAGGCACAATCCTTGGACTACCAGCGGATGGAGGAAAATTGATATTTGGATACAAAGACTCATGGGCCAGAGAAATATATGAAACCGAGGTAATAAAATTATTATTTTTTATTAATGTATTGTCTATGTGTTATATCGTAATACTTGTATTAATGATTTTTTTATGTACTTTAATAGGATCATCAAGATGCGGTCCGTCTACTCAAACCTACCGCCGCACCAACAAAAATGCTTGCGTGGCCTTTATCCGGTGAATGTGAAAGGTTCAAGACAATTGTTGCCAACTCGGGGTTAGCTAATGCCACCGAGAATTCATTGTTGGAACATGATCGTGTGGCCATATCGGCGTTCGTGGAGAGAATGTATCCTGAGACCGATACTTTCCATATGCCGCCGATAATTTCAAAATTTGAAAAGTATCAGTTTTTCCCAAATTCTGATTTTTGGGCCATCGTACAATCGGAACTTTACAAAAAAAATTATCCTCCGAATATTACAAGTTCAAAACAAACCACGCCATGGATCTAGGTGGTTCCAAGGGCCAATATAGAAGGTTAGACAACCCATATTCGGAAGTTTGGGTAACTGTTTAACTTCCGATTATTTCAATTTCAAAATTTGAAAAGTATCAGTTTTTCCCAAATTCTGATTTTTGGGCCATCGTACAATTGGAACTTTACAAAAAAATTTATCCTCCGAATATTACAAGTTCAAAACAAACCACGCCATGGCTCTAGGTGGTTCCAAGGGCCAATATAGAAGGTTAGACAGCCCATATTCGGAAGTTTGGGTAACTGTTTAACTTCCGATTATTTCAATTTCAAAATTTGAAAAGTATCAGTTTTTCCCAAATTCTGATTTTTGGGCCATCGTACAATCGGAACTTTACAAAAAAATTTATCCTCCGAATATTACAAGTTCAAAACAAACCACGCCATGGCTCTAGGTGGTTCCAAGGGCCAATATAGAAGGTTAGACAACCCATATTCGGAAGTTTGGGTAACTGTTTAACTTCCGATTATTTCAATTTCAAAATTTGAAAAGTATCAGTTTTTCCCAAATTCTAATTTTTGGGCCATCGTACAATCGGAACTTTACAAAAAAATTTATCCTCTGAATATTACAAGTTCAAAACAAACCACGCCATGGCTCTAGGTGGTTCCAAGGGCCAATATAGAAGGTTAGACAGCCCATATTCGGAAGTTTGGGTAACTGTTTAACTTCCGATTATTTCAATTTCAAAATTTGAAAAGTATCAGTTTTTCCCAAATTCTGATTTTTGGGCCATCGTACATTCGGAACTTTACAAAAAAAATTTATCCTTCGAATATTACAAGTTCAAAACAAACCACGCCATGGATCTAGGTGGTTCCAAGGGCCAATATAGAAGGTTAGACAGCCCATATTCGGAAGTTTGGGTAACTGTTTAACTTCCGATTAATTCAATTTCAAAATTTGAAAAGTATCAGTTTTTCCCAAATTCTGATTTTTGGGCCATCGTACAATCGGAACTTTACAAAAAAATTTATCCTCTGAATATTACAAGTTCAAAACAAACCACGCCATGGCTCTAGGTGGTTCCAAGGGCCAATATAGAAGGTTAGACAGCCCATATTCGGAAGTTTGGGTAACTGTTTAACTTCTGATTATTTCAATTTCAAAATTTGAAAAGTATCAGTTTTTCCCAAATTCTGATTTTTGGGCCATCGTACAATCGGAACTTTACAAAAAAATTTATCCTCCGAATATTACAAGTTCAAAACAAACCACGCCATGGCTCTAGGTGGTTCCAAGGGCCAATATAGAAGGTTAGACAGCCCATATTCGGAAGTTTGGGTAACTGTTTAACTTCCGATTATTTCAATTTCAAAATTTGAAAAGTATCAGTTTTCGATTATTCTAACCGAATATTACAATCGGAACCAAACAACACCATAATCGGAAAGAAAGTTGACTCATAACATAACCGAATATTACAATCGGTAGTTTGTTTAACAAAACAATCTACCGATTTCGTATAATCGGCTAGTTTTTATATTAATAATACTCCGATTACATCCATTACATAAAATTCAAACGGCCTTAACCTTACAATTTCGTCAAAAGCACCTAAATCCATACTCCTAATTGACCATAAAAGTATTAAAACAGATCATAACTTCCAGTGACCATAGAAATTGTCCCTCTTGATTTTGTAGCATCCTTCATGTTCAAATCGTTTCCCGTAGAGGTACACATACCGGCGATCCGCAAGATTTCTCTGAAATTACGAATGAGTAACAAGTTAGTACTAACTTTTGTTAATGTGAGTTGGAGTTACAGAGATACTTACTCGTTTTTCATACGTCCACTAAGGAAAAGCGTTCCTAACAAACCGTTCCTCATCTTCAAGTTTGTCAATCTCCTTATCGAGCGCATTCTTTCTCATCTTAATGTCATTGGATGATCTTCGAATTCGATTACCATCTAAGGCCTCAAATACCATTAAGATACGATTCCATATCTGCTCTTCGGATTCCGATTTGTGGAGCTTGTGAACACGATTATGAGTAGTTACCACAACCCACGCTCTATAAATAGCACAATCTTCTTCTTCGGCAAAAGCAATATCCATGTTTTTTGTTATGAAAATTAAAACTGAAGAGAGGAAAGAGTTTGGTGCAATTGGGGTGATAGATATGAGTTTCTTCATATAGGTTTAGGGTCCAACGACTCTTTTTGTTTTTCCCAAAAACTCCAACGGCTAATTTGACGAAAGTTGAATGTGGAGAAACCAATAATCGGTAGGTATTGGATTTAGCATATCTACCGATTATGGTAGCTTTCAAAATTTTAATTTGCGGCAACTTATAATCGGTAGGTTTTGTAATATATTTAACTCCCGATTAACGCTGAATCCAAAACACGAACCAAGAAATACTGCACCGACTACAATCGGAAGTCTGGGAAATATTTTGGCTTCCGTTTGCATTCGGAGGGTAACAATGTTATCATATCCTCCGAATATATAAGGGTAATTTCGCCATTACGAATTACGCGAGATAAGGGCTGGCTACATTTTCCCTTTGGATGACCTTTTTTGTTTTATTGTTGGCCCCTAAATCCTTTTGAGTGGCCCCTAAAAACGCGAGGATTATTATCTCACATCATCAAATCTTTAATAATAATATCTCATTCGGTCATTTAACGGGTTATCTACACGCGTTTGCTACGGGTCAGGTCTTATTCATGAGTCATGCTGTGAATGTTATATCAAAGATTAGTTTGTATCACAAGAAAACACATAAGAAATATATGTATTTTTATTTTTTTTCTTTGCTTATATTTTTATAATTACATCCCTTTATTTAAGAATCCTATTATTGGGGCTTGAACTTTTTGGAATTTGGGGGCTTTATATGCTATCTAACATTCTTAGGGGAATAAGGGGGACCTAATTCTTATGAAAAGTCAAATATACCTTTGACCACTATTATACCTAAAATCAAAACTAAATTAAATTTCTAAACCAAAATTAATTCACCTAACCTTTTTTCTTTTTCTTCTCAGAATCAAACAAAATCTTGAATTTTTTGTTTTATCAAATCTCCATCGATTTTTAAAAATGTTAATTAATATGACAAGATCATGACGATTTGGATTATCATAGACTTGTTATGATGCTATTGTTTATGAAGGTGTTGAACCACAAATTGAAGATTAGGTGAATGAATCTTTCCAAACACATTTAAATCCTGCGGAATGCTAAGGATTCAAAAACTCACTATTTATTTTGCCTTTAAATTGGTTTAACAGGTAAGATTGAAGAATTTAGGGTTTAGAAAAACTGGTTCTGGGAGAATGACGCATAGGAGTGCTTTTCGACCTAGCCGTAAATGTGTAGAAACGGTTGGGACTCAAAGAACTCCCAACCGTAGAATAACTATCACGGTTGGGACTTTTCTAACCGTTAATTGTTTTGTATATGTAGAAAACAAGGAATTTTTTTCCAAATTATCGACTGGGAATTCCTAACCGTAACCGTAGTTTCCCAGCCGTGAAGTTTTGTGTCGGTTGGGTTGGAAAGTTTTCCTTTTTTTTTTTTGCTTAATCATGAATTTTATTACTAAACTGATTTCAATTTACAGTTACAGAAAGCCCAGACCCAGGAAAAGCAAAAATAGAAGCCACTACAAGAAAATTGGCCATCAGCGACGAATCTCGTTGTCGCAGAATATCCTGATTTCGTCGCTAATCATTTTTACCGACCAAATTTTTTTGTCGGCCAAATCGTCGGTCATAGTGCGTCGCAGAATGTAAACATCGACTAAAAATACAATATCGTCGCTAAATTTTTCACAGCGACCAAAATTGATTTGGTAGCTGAAAAAACAGTTTCACCGACTTGGGAAAAAGTTGTCGCAGATTAGAATCTTTTGGCGAAGATGAATTTTCATCGCGGAATAAAAAGATTTTGCTACCAGATTTATTTTGTCGGTAAATAAAATCCTATCGCGACGAAATATGTTGTAGCTAAAGTCGAACTACCAGCGACAGTACATCTTGTCGGGAAACATTTCACTTTAGCGACATCTGAATTTTGCAGCCAAAAGGACCCGCGACCAATTTAAAATGGTCGGAGAATGTAACAATTTGGCGATATAACAAAAATGGTCGTAGAATGTAACAATTTGGCGATACAACAAAAAGTTGTTGTAAAACGATTTTATTTCAGCGACCAGTATTGTTATCGCCAACTACGATTTTTGGCGACAAAAGGAGGACCCAAGGATATAACACCTTGCATTGGTTTAATTTAATAAACTAAAACATTTGAAAGCAACTTAATTGTAACAGGGATTCATTTAACATATTAACTAGAACAACTGTTTACATAAAACATGACAGCAAACATAGAAACAAAAAACATAGAAAGAAAATCTCCAATTTAACAGAGTTCTCTAATACCTACAGAAGCAACGGAAAAACAACCTATAAGATGACGTAACTCATTACTGGGTATTTCTATGCCTTTTGCACGCAACAATACCTCCAATCTTGACCATACACTGCTGTTTTGCTCTAATTTCTCCAAGCGTTCCTTCTGATCTTGAAGTGTTTCAATCACTATGTCCTTTTCCTTCAGCCTTGCGAGCAATTCTTCATTTTCCCGCCTCAATAACTCCGCAGAGGAGGAAGAGTTGTTAGGCTTTGGTCCGTAACCTAGTCCTTTGACATATCCTGATCTGGATCCAAGTACTTGTTCACATATCTGTGCCTTAGTTAGTCGCTCAGATTCTTCTTTGTTAGCCTGTTCCTCTAGGAGAGCCATCATTTCATCCTACATGAGTGAAAATAATAAGTCAGTGTTGGGTGTCCAAGATAATTATGCATCAGTTTCTTTAAATGCAAATTCATCGATTTTCAGTGTAGATAATTACGTATTTCGATTCTGCCACTTCATTAATCCACCCTTTCTTCTCACTCCAGTGTTTGTCATGGAATAACTTGATTGGATTATTTTTTGGTGGTTCTTCAGGTTGTTCTTGTGATGGTTCTTGCAATTCTTCTTGTGACATCTCTTGCAGTTGTTGTGGTGGTTTAGCTGGGGTCTTTTTCTAATCCATTTCAAATAAAAGCACATTAGAGCATTCAACGGCAAGAACTAGCAAGGCTTCAAGTTTTCAATCAATACAGAACTACACATTCAAATGAAATATAGAATAATTATGCACCTTCACACCCAGCTATATGCTACTATATGCATAAAAACCTCAAGGTTGAACTGATACAAAATGCAGAATTATACAAAACTACGTACCGTCTTAGGACCACGACTAATAAACGATCGAGATCCTCCCCGATGGAGAAATTGAAGACAAGCCCGACTTTCAGCATTCTTAGCAGATAATTTCTGCACAATAGAAGATTAAAATAAAAATGTCAAACCAAAGAACACAACTATGCCTGACCAAAGAGAGTATGTTCGCACTTTAGTTAGACAGAACTACTGATTATAAAATTAGTTTGTCTGGAATATCAATTAACAGTACAAAGAAATTCAAACAAAAAAATAAAAATATATTTTGATACACCGAAGGAATTAAACAAAGTTATCATACCTGAAATTCTGGTGTATTGAAAAGCTGAGTACACAGATAATTCCAATCTTCTTCCGAGAGGTTAGGGAACTCTGCTTGTGCTTTGGCTAGTGATCTTGATTTTTGGTACTGTAGGTGAAGATCATATATGTAGTATGCATACCTTCTCCCCATATTGTGATTCAGGAACTTACAGACATGTGGCGCAGAAATGTCAATGTCAAATTTGTTCTACATGGCATAAAAAACAAGAAAGAAATAAATCACTGGATTTCTTTCTATGCGGCCAAAAAGAAAATGAAAAATAAGTTAAAATCTTCATAGAATACAAATATAACTCACCAACAGGTAGGGAAACAAAGCTTTTCTGTCGTTCACTGGAATCTTGCTCCATTTCTGAACTTGTAAAGGAGCGAATTGGCGCACTATACATCCACATTCACTATAAAGTTTCTGTGCGTTTTCATCAGTGGGTTTTCCATCTTCTTCTTCGATGACAATGACTATTCTTCCATAATTTTCCACATGTTGGTCAATCCCCAGACCTCTTGTAGGTCCACGATGCCTCCTCGATCCTATAAAAAAATAGATGCATGTATAATATTCATTGAGTAACCTATTCAATAAATACAAGTACTTAGTAAAAATTATGTACCATCAGTATCCGTGGTTAAAGGATCGACATTAGCATCACATCCTGTAAAATTACACGATAACATTCATTAATAAGTTCTTGGGTAGATAACATTCTACTGTAACATGTAAAATTAACTCTTCTATACCTTCACCTTCAAGATGAGTTGAATAATCAGTTGAACAATCCATGGGTGAAGATGGATGTTCACCATTTGTGCGCTCTACAAAAAAAAAACAACGAACAATATTAACAAAAAACACAACTAATATGCCATAATCATACATGTCAAATATTTGATAATGTTCATACCGATGCTAGTGTTAGCTGCAGCCAAGTTTCCTGTTTTAGCCGAGTTTCCAGTTGTAGTCAAGGTCCCTGAAGAGCTTCTTGTAGAAACATTCCGAGGTCGGTTCCTAAGCGCCATATGTAACCTGATATTATTTAACAAAATCATTATTAGTAAACGATAACCCATCAACTCAATTTGTAATCAAACTATAGTTCATCTCTCTTCAATCAGGGTGACACTTTTTGAAAACACAACCCTACACAAATTTCTATCATAGACAGAGAATTAGAAAACGAAACAAACCCTAATCTTATTCTAATTTTGAAAGTAAGAAAAACTTTAAACCTTACAAAAGGATCATAAAAACCTGAACTTGTTTGTATAAACAACAAAACAAACGGGTATTATTGTTCAACAAAAAAAAAATCATTACCATTGCTTCAGGCTGAAAATGATTAGGATACAAAATGAAATCACAGTGGAACATATCAAACATGGAGTGAATATTTAACCACAAGAAGAAAAAATACAAAGAAAAAAATGGTTAAAATATTACTACTTACTTCTATATCTTATTACCTCTCCAATGGAAGCAAAAATTCTAGGAGGTTAAAGATAAATTAGGGAAAGATATAATGAGTGGGGAGTTATGAGAACATGAGGAGTGGAGAGATATATTAGGAATACAAAATCAATTAGAAATACAGGCGGGAATAGGAAAAAAAATTGAAAAATTGGAGGGATTCGGTTTTCAATTTTTATTGAAAATTTTTAACCAAGGTAGACTCCCACTACCTTAAAACAAGGAAAAAGACTTAACTGTTATCCAGCTGACCCGCCCGCCCCTATGCCATCCATATGTATACAAGCATAACACAATTCCATTCGGTAGAACCAAAAATACATCATATGTAACCTAAATAAAATGTAACGTATTCATACATACAAGACAATAAAAAGCTTACTTGCATAGTATTATGAATTCAATTTGTTTCAAGGCCTTTGGTCAGTTGTTTATGCTCCTCAGACACCTGCACATTTGTAAAATGGTATCAGTGATTCTTCATCGTTTTAGAGTATTTTGGAACCAAATGATTTTAATTTTGAGAAACTAGGAAAATAATATTACACTGAACCTTAGAGAAATAAGGAGTTAAGGATGTAACCCAAGACCACTCTTCCAAACCATCAAAAAAAAAAACTTTAGAGAAATAAAAACCCGAGCATAATCAAATTAAAAATCCACATCTAAATTGACATAAACAATAAAAACAGTATCTTAGACCTGCTCAAAAATATTCCAAATTAACGATTTACCTGAGTCAATTCATACCACTGTCGCCCTCCAACGCTAAGCAACAACATTACCAATCCCATTTGTACTCTCCAACTTCTCATAAATCTATTCATTGATTAGTTTGGAAAACGATAATCAGCTCCCTTCAATCAAACTAGCGTATAGGAAACTTCCCCACAACCATCGTTCTTATCAAAAATTTAAAATTTTCTACCAATAATCCCTCCTTAATATACCAATACAAACTCTAATTTCTTCCCTTAACCCATTAATCTTACTTTCCCTCTCTTGTACACTAATGTTTTCTAACGAAACCATCTTTCTTTTCAATTTGTGTATTACTTTCTTGACCATCAGACCCTTCTCAATCCGTAACACATCAATAACCATCAAATCTGCCATCATCCAATACCGATTCCCTCTCTTGTGCAACTAATATTAAAACTTTCCCAAATCCACAATCCACAGATCTTATAAAAGAAAGATGATAAAAGAGAGATTTCCTCGATTCAAGAAATTCTGACAATAAATGATCTGAAAAGAGACTAGAACTAGGAGAAATCGGAGAATCTATTTTCCCTAACCTAACTAATTTGGTGCAATGGAGCTGTTCAAGTCTTGAGCTTCTTAGTCTTAGCTCTATCCGATAAGTAAGGAATTTAGAAGAACAAAAAAATAATAATAAAAATACGTGTTGGTCTACCGACCAAAACAACTATACGTGTCCTATTTTGGTTCGTTTTTCTAACAGGTGTCATATGTCTATGGTGTTTATACGTTTTTTAAAGAGTAGTTTTAATTTAAAAATCACATTTTTTTTTTCATTATCAGATATTACTATAACTTTCTGGTCAACCTAAATATATAAGGCGTGATTTTTGATGCAGAAGCAAAAGCTTGTTTAGGGGCTAAGTCGGATGAAGGAACCAAAACTAAGTGTTGTGTCGTTAACAATTGTCCAAACTTGATAAACATATTTATTTTACATTATTATATTACAAAAATTCAACCTTGGATAATTTCCTAGTTAGGATGGAGGTGAATGCATAATTTTCAAGTCAATGTAGTTACTTCCCATGAATGTTATAAGAAAAAACATCTTTTATGTTGTCTTAGGTGGAATTCGGTATACTCTTAGGACCTATACTGATACCTCTTACTAGTAACCATGGATTTTTAGCCCAAAATTGAAACACAAGAAAAAGAGGATGTGAGTTATATGGCCACTTCAATTTTTCAAAGCAAATAGTCACTTATCTAGAAAATATATCAGGACCAAATGAACTGCGAATCCAAGCATACGTCTACACATCTAGCTTCACTAAATTGATTTTCTTTTTCTTTTTCTTTGAAGCATGAACTTTATTAATCTCTTAGATCCATATTGCATGAGAGTATTGTATACCCGAAGATTCGAATACAGTTGGATCGAAACGCCAAGATATTACTGAGATATTATAGTTGAGCAAAAGGTGAATATCAATCTCTGGATTAAAACTGCAGATGAAGGTAGATGTTGTAGTTTGCGTGCTGGATCTGGATGAGGTTGCTGATCATAGGCCTTCGACGAATGCTTTCCACAAGAAAAGTTGTACGCTTGATGGAATGACTGAGTCCACTAGGACTTGGTTGTTGGTGAGGGGTGTTGATACAATTGATCCGAAACAGATATATCTTTGTACCCAATTGTGGTGGAGAACTACACAAACGATAATTGTTTACCTCCTTTTTTCCGGTCATATCCAAAGCTTCAACCTGAGTTTTTTAGCTTTGAATGTGGCTTGAAGTATCGTCCAATCTTTTCCCTAGAAACATTTAGCGCTAAACTAACTAGCAATGTTATTACAAATGTTACAAAAGTTGAAACCCAAATATAAGTAGAGTTACAACTATTAAGTTACTACTACTAATAAGCTGCTAAACTAAAAAAAGGAACAAAATGAATTACAGACTGTAATACCCTGATTTCGGCAGTGTTTCGCTGAATAGAATATAGGTAATGGTTTTTCCTTTCCTAACATCGTGGCCTTTTCAGTACAATTGGCTCCAAAGTTGGCAGAAAACTCTGCAGTTAAGCGTGCTTGGGCTGGAGTAATCCAGGAATGGGTGATCTCCCGGGAAGTTGCTGCAGGATAACTGCAGCGATGCCCGTTAAAAACCCCACACTGTCGGATAACCACAGTGGCTAAGTGGGGAAAATATCGGTGAATGGACGGGTCATTATAAATGGCTTCAATTTAAGGTGTCATTATAAATGGATCCAATTTAAGGTGGTGGTGTTTTAATATCCCAATTTCGATAGTGGTTCGCTGAATGGAATATAGGGAATGGTTTGTCAGTTCCTAATACCGAGGCCTTTTCAACACAAGGGAAAGTTTTATTAAACTAAAGATTGTGATATATATATATATATATGCATTAAGCAAGTCCATTGGGGTGCGCATATTTGCTAATTTTCACCCCACAATGCGAATGCTAAATATATATATGCATTAAGCAAGTCCTTCGGCACAACCAACATCATATTGAAAAATACAAAATTACTTTCGCACATAGTGTTGAATTTGGGTCACAGAATAAACTTCCGATCAGGAATAATAAGGTGTTATCGTATAGAAGGGTATTCATACTCTTAATATGGAATAAGTCACCTTATTGAAGAAGAATTTTTGCCTCCATTAAGTTATAAAATCAAAAGTGCTAAAATTGTTATTTATTTTCTACAAAATGATGCCCGTAAAGTAAACGCTACTTCAGATCATGGGAGCTTGGTATTGGTTCCTCAACCCATCTAGGAAAACAATGTAGTGCTTTTTTTTTAAGCAGGAAAACAATGTAGTTTACTTGATCAAAAAATAAAAAATTACAAAATTTTATCGAACAAAGAGTGGAAAACTGATTAAAAGAATTAATTACACAATTTAAAAGAATAAGGAATTTAAATAAAGCAAGCTAGTAACAGTGAGGTCTACCTCTACTTTATTTTTAGAAAGACATTCACTACATCTCATCATCACTCAGGATAACTTCTACATCACTGTCAATGTACTCGACTGCAGTTTCATCTTCTTCATCACTTTCTACATCATAAATAAAATTATCATTGAGATCAATAGGTGTGTCTACTACCTCTGCTTCTGCATCATGTCTACTAAATTCTCGTGCATCAAGATCTTCTTCTTCAACAGTTTCTAAAAGGGTTGAAACCTCGTTATTTTGATATGCTTCTTCAGTGGTTTTGTATGTTTCTGTTTCTTCTATCTCTTCCACCTCTTCTAGTTCTGGAACATCCCACAAATGCCTATGTTGCATCCTTTCTGCTACTTTCCAATTCGATCCAAATTTATAATCATCCAGGTAAAATACTTGTTGGGCTTGTCGGCCGTCAGCAAGCACAAATGGATCATCCTTATACCACCTGCCGCTCACATCTATACAAGTCAAGTTGTAATCCTTTTTAACTCTTTTCTTCTTTGGATCTAGATCGAACCATTCACACTTAAATAGCATCACCCTATATGGATATACATACTTCAGCTCTAAGATGTCGGATAAAATTCCATAAAAATCTACCTGTTTGCCTTCATGTTCCCCTTCTACAACCAGTCCACTATTTTGGGTCGTACGGATGTCATCACGAGATTTGGTGAAAAACCGAACCCCATTCACAATACAACCTGAATATGATTTCACACGAGAATCCGGGCCACATGCTATAAAGTATAATTCATCGGTTGTATCAGTTGATCCTTTGTCTCGCAAAGCCAAAACCTGCATTGTAAAACATTACAAACAGTTAAACTAGATCAAATCACATATTACATTAAATTTTAACTTGTTTGCATACTTACATGTCGTTTAAACCATTTTGGTAATTCTTGTATTTGCCGTTGATGTAAATTGACATTAGACTGTGCTTTTAATTCATTCATATGCTTGCTGCACGTGAACAAGTGATAATAAATACCAAATTATCATTATCAAAGAATGCCAAACTCTGCATAAAGAATAGAGGGAAGTCACTTACTCTAAATACGGGCGTAACTCATCGCAATTATTCAACACATACCAATGACCCATTTCTATCTCTTTTTTCGATAACTGTTTGTAAATTGTACCACTAATTGGACAAGCACTTTGAGAAAAGACAGGCAACGACGTCCCTTTTTTACCATGGCCATCACATGAGGTATCGTTCTTCCGTTCTTCACGGTTAAATTTAGTTTCAATACCACGGAGATACAATGAACAGTAAGTTAAAGATTCCTTCACAATGTATCCTTCTGCTATAGAACCTTCTGGACGAGCTTTATTTTTCACAAACCTCTTAAGTGATCCTAGAAACCTGCAACCATATATATATATGACTTAAACACATAGACATTCGAATTTTACATGGAAACTTGAATGTAAAAGCATGTAGTTTTGCGAAAAATACCTTTCAATTGGGTACATCCAATTATAGTTCACAGGACCAGCTATTTTGGCTTCATGCGTCAAATGCACAGCCAAGTGAACCATAACATCAAAAAATGCCGGTGGGAAGATCCTTTCCAATTTACAAAGAATCAAAACTATCTCTTTTTCTAATTTTTACAGATGCTTCACACTCAATGATTTTGCGCACAAGTCTCGGAAAAAGTTGCTGAATTCAATCAAGGCATCAAAAATATCCTTACGCAAGTAAGCGCGGATTCCAACAAGAATAAGTCGTTGTAACAAAACATGACAATCATGGCTTTTCAAACCCAATATTTTGCCGTCCCTGATGCTAACTTTCCTCGAAATATTTGATGCATACCCATCCGGAAACTTTACTGACTTTAAAAACTTACAAAACTCTCTTCTTTGTTCTGGTGTCAAAGCATAAGAAGCACGAGGCTTGATACACTTATCCCCTAAAACTTTTAGATGAAGCTCTGACCTAATATTCATATCTGCGAGATCTAACCGGGCTTTTTCTGTGTCTTTTGTTTTCTTATCAAGGTTTAGCAATGTTCCCATAATGTTATCACATATATTTTTCTCAATATGCATAACATCAAGCTTATGTCTTATTCTAAGAAATTCCCAATATGGAAACTCAAAGAAGATACTCTTTTTTACCCAATTTAGCTCGTCACTGATACTACGCTTTCTTTTCTTACTTTTACGATTTGGGTTTTTTCCTAGCTCAACATGTTTGAATTCCTCTAACTGGTTTACAATATCATATCCATTCAATTCTTTAGGTGGAGGTCGAAGATCACTCTTACCATTAAACTGCTTGCTCCTTCTCCACGAGTGACCACGAGGCAAGAAGCGACGATGACCCAAGTAACCTATTTTACTCCTCAAACGTTGAGATGATGATTCATAATTACATACTGGACATGCCTTGTACCCTTTGGTACTCCAACTAGATAAATTCCCAAACGCTGGAAAGTCGTTTATAGTTAAAATGACTGCGGCATGCATTTGGAAACTCTTCCCTGTAGAGGCATCGAAAGTATCTGCTCCAACTTCCCATAACTCCTTCAATTCATCTATTAAAGGCCGAAATACAAATCGATATCTTTTCCGGGGGCCTTGGTCCCTGGAATAAGTAATGACATCATGAAGTATGGCTCTTTCATGCACATCCAAGGCGGAAGATTGTACGGAATAAGTATAACCGGCCACATGCTGTAGGAGTTGCTCATATTTACAAATGGATTAAAACCATCAGTAGCGAGTCCAAGCCTAACATTACGCGGATCCCTTGCAAACTGTTCATACTTGCCATCAAAATCTTTCCACCCTTTAGCGTCCGTTGGATGTCTTAGCATGTCTTCTGTTTCGACGCGCTTATCCTTGTGCCTATCCTTGTGCCATCGCATTGCAGATGCCGTGTGTTTTGACATAAATAATCTTTGTAATCTAGGCTTCAAGGGAAAGTAACGCAAAACCTTCTGTGCAACTTTTTTACCCTTACCCTGATGAAAGATATATCTAGGCTCGCTGCAAACAGGGCAGTCATCTCTTTTACTATGCTCCTTCCAAAATAAAGCAAAATCATATTTACATACATCAATCGTTTCATACCCCAACCCCAAGTGCTTTAAAAACTTTTTAGCATCATAAAAAGTTGCTGGTATACTTGCACTAGGAAAAGCTTCGTTTAATTATTTAAGCACCATATTAAAAGCTTTAATGCTCATATGATTGAGCACCTTAATATGCATCAACTTAACCAAAAAATTTAAGGACGACATGTTGCTGCAACCTGGGTGTAATTCTCTCCTTGCTTCTTCTAATAATCCCAAAATTGACTCAGTTACTTTTGGATGATCATTATTACATCAGCTCTTTCCATGGGCTCTCCTGAAGATCCATTATCAATAGGTATTGGTAAACTTAAGCTATCTATCATCTCAAACATTTCATCCGGTTCAGGCTCTTCATTGTGCTGCATACTAGAGGTAGCTTCATCTTGCCTATTTGAATGTGGTAAGAAATCATTAAGGTTTAGCTTTTCACCATGATGCACCCACACTTGATAACTCGGGGAAAACCCGTTAGACCTCAAGTGTCGTTCAATCAAATCTAACTTACGTTTCGGGTTTTTATTCTGACAACTGCGACATGGACATAGTGTTTTCTGCTCGGCATCAGTGTAATTCTTTGCTACTGCCATAAAAGACTGGATACCTTTTACATATTCGTCGGAAGTTCTATCTTTTAGCCGAATCCAACTCCTATCCATCTTTGGTTTCCAGTAGTCACTAGCAAGGCCTGTTAAGGTATCACCCAAAAGTAAGTAAAGGCATATAACCGGTATACTTATACTAATCAAAGAAGTATATATAGCTAATGTTAAAATCTCAAACTTGAAGAACAAAAAAACAATCCCTCTTATCATAAAGTTTCCTTTTAAATATTACTAAAACATAGAACAAGCACACAAATATGATCTTCATTTTTGAGAGAAAAAACTCTGACATCAAAGTTTTTCTATTCCTCTTTGGCATGTCTAGCAGTCTTCAAAGCAACGGGTTAAGAGCAAAAGCAATAAAGAAAGCTAAATATTATAATACAACCAGAGACAAATTTAAGCAATATAGTGACACACTGAGACTAAAAGACAACTGATAACAATACCAGATTGCTTCAATCTATTTTCTCACTGTTACAGGGAATCCGTGATAACTGACAACAGCAAACAGAGTTCTCTCCGACGACGTTCTCTACAAATATACCTTTTAATAGTGACATGGAAATTTGACATGTCTCTTTTACATGTTGTCTCTAAGATATTATAAACCTCCACCAGCAGAAGCCGACCAAGACGAAACATAAACAATTGGAGGAACCTTATTCAAAAATGACATCTTCTAAATCCACATATGGTGGACAAAGCCCGAACTTTGTTTCCAAATTTTTTACTAGACTAAGCAATTCATTCACCCAGACCAAGCAGGTCCGGCCAACCTTAAGCAAAACACATTACCTATCGATTCAAATGCTAAAGGCACTAACACCTCACATGCCACCACTGGTGTCATCGCTTAGCAGCACAAGGTCAAAATTTTGTTGCTCAACGGTACAAGGTTTGGAACTAACTACTTCGTCGTACATGGTCCTGATTTGTAGCCTCTTACCAAACTATAGAATTATATATAACGGATGAAAGTTAGATAGTCCAGTTATGTGAGCTTAAACTGCACCTTTATTCGTGTGTGTAGCCTTGAGATTATGGAGTTTTGATGGAAAATTGTAGGGTAAAGTGGCGGCAATCCCTAACCATAACATTTTATCTCTTTTGTACTAGTACAGGACATTGGTAAACAAAGACGTAACCTACTAATGGGTTCAAAATATAGCTGATCATGGAAGTGCGTAACATGAGTAGAAATCTATATATATATATATTACTTTTTAGCCTCAGCAATCTTTGACAAACTTGGACCAAATAAAGGGAAACAGATTGCAAAATAAAAAACTAGCTAAACCCTTATAAAACCCCTTTTCTCATTTATCCAAAACCAAATTTATCGTTCAAGGTTTCTCTTTCTAAGCTAATCAATTAGGTTACACATTACAGAAGTTTAAAAGAAACATTAAGATTCACTAAACAATCTAGGTAATCAGAGAAGTAATCAATTATAATTGTAAGTTACTAAGGTAGAAAATCTGCCTACAATTTTCATGCAGAACATCCGCAAAGTAAATTTCAGTTGGGAATTTCAATTTAGGTCCCAAAATTGAAGAGCAACAAAAATTGACTTCAATAAGAATATAAAAGATTCAAACAATACATAATGGAGCAAAAAAAACAAAATGAAATTGCAATTAATGGAAATAGGTTGAAGATAATACCTGCAACTTCCAATTGATTTGTAGCAGCTTAATATGAAAATACTCTTTTAGGGGAAAAAAACCTATTAAAATTGCATAATAATTTGTTTCTAAATGTTCAAATTATCAGGCAAAATTTTTTGAACAATAATTATTTGGTAAAAGATTAATACTTATGATATCTATGGAGAAAGGAGAATATCAGTTAGTGGAAGAGAAGGTGTTTAAACCCTTCGTGGGTTTTAGTAGTGGCGATGGTTGGTTTGGGGAGAACGGGTATTCAGGGGGAGAAACATCATTTTGTGGGAAATGTTATCATTAGAGGGTCGCCACGTCTGCACACGTTTTCCTCCATGTCGTGGTATTTTCCTCGAGATCCAAGCTAAAGGTGAATAACAAGATTCACAATATATGAAGCATCGTGCCACAGTCCATTGAGATTATTTTATATAATTATAGGCAGTCAACGAAAATGCGTCCATTTAGGAAAAAGCTTATGACTGGAAAATTCTAAAACATAAATACTCGTGTATTGGGGTAATACCAATTTCTGTGAGGCTAGCAAACCACAGCGGCAGTATAATAGGATTACTCTGGGCAATTGAGAGTTAAGATCTTTAGCTTTCGACTGGAATTTTTTCAACTAGAAACTCTGAAACTCTATTTTGCATTTTATTTTGATTGCACCAGTTTGATAATTTGCTGCTCAAATATAAGGCCGAAACATTAGTGTGCGCAAGGAAGTACTCGAAGAATGAGTAATCAACTTGTTCCCCTCCATAAAAGTAGAGAGTAGCAAGCTTATTAAACTAAAATTGCTTCATAAAAAAATTATGAGATTAATTGTTCTCTAAAATCATCTACATTGTTAAAAGATACACCTTTGTAGTGAACATGGCGATTATGATTAACTCTATTTTTTTAGTCATTTTGTCGAATGAAACCAGATAGACTTGTTAACTCAAACATGGCGTCAGAAGCAGCATATGCAAGGTTCGTTTTGAATTGGTACTAGATTTGTAAATTAAAGCTTATTTTATTTCTACTAGATTCTCTAGCTCATTAAGATAACCTACACCTGCAGCAGCAAGTTCCTGTTAGTCCTACTGACAGTTCTTGAAATTAGCCATTTCACATACTGAAGCAGCTCCATTCCATCCATACTTTATGAGAAAAAAAATGAAAAGAAATACATAAACGTTACATCTCATCATCATCATCGAGCTCAATACGTGTGTCTACGACCTCTGCTTCTGCATCGTGTCTTTCAGATTCTCGTGCATCAAGATCTTCTTCTTCTTTCCACACTTTAGTGTCCGTCGGGTGTCTTAGTATGTCTTCTGTTTGGACATGCTTATCTTTGTGCCATCGCATTGTTGATGCCGTGGATTTCGAAATAAATAATCTTTGCAATCTAGGCCTCACGGGGAAGTAACTTGCAATATTTTTTCCCTTACTCTGATGAAATATATATCTAGGATCGTTGCAGACGGGCTCATCACTGTGATTCTTTGCTACTGCCATAAAAGATTTGATATCTTTTGTATATTCATCCGACGTTCGTTTTTTCTGTCGAATCCAACTCCTATCCATATTTGGCTTCCAATAGCCACTAGCAAGGCCTGTTAAGAGTTAAACCAAAGTTAAAATTGGGCATATACCACATATACTTATCCAACTCCTATCCCTGTATCTTCTTAATTAAACCATTCCCATCGTTGTTAATTTACAGACATGGGAGTATACAGTTGATACTCTAAAATTTAACTGAAATAACGGGAAAGACCACAAGATGACTAATAATAGGTTCCAAACACAGCAACAAACATTACTTATGCTTAAAATAAAAAACGTTATCAAAGGGGAAAGTGATAGTGCTATGGTAATTAGAGATTACTACACTATGTTAATAATTAGATTAGTTCCCCATCTCATAGAGAGAATTAGAATATTGAGCTACATCCCTAACAATCCATCAAGGAAGTGTACAACTATAAGAATCAATCGGTGAATTAAAGTTGCACTTATATAATGTATAAGTAAAAAACAAAACCTCTTATGGTTAGTGGTTGTTGTTTCACGTAAGATCCTGATTGTCCTTCTCCTTCTTTCTAAAAATAACACTTAGGATTCAGCTCCACTCTATTGGTTTTATCTCTCTCTTATTAGTCGAACAGTAAAATGTGTTAAACTAGTCAGTCGTAGATCGAGTGATGTGGTGTTTAGAATAATCCCTATTGTTCAGGTTAGGGAAGTGTTTACTGTTGACTCATTCTTTGAGGTACCACTTGTAAAGGTGGTTAGTTGGTTTTCCTATTTTTTTTAGCTTATAAGGCTACTAACCATCTTTGTTTTCATCTAATTAAGAAAACCATCCTTTCAATACATTGTTCTCTAAAATATGAACCCTCCTAATACTAATGAGTATAGGACACAAGGGGGTTTATTCGGCCAAAAAAAAAACAAACACAAATCTAACTCATTCGTTTTCACTCTTTCCTGATAATCTCATTTTCTGCGCTTATAATTTTCCATAAATGTACTCGTTACTTAGAACGAACTTATACTGTAAGCTAACCATTCAGCTACCAAATTTGATTATGTCACTAAAATTTTATTTTCAACGACCATCAATATTGTCGCTAAAATTTAATTTTGGCGATATAATTGATTTATGTCGCTGTTTATATGATTTAGCTACGACATCAGACTAGGTCGCTGGTTATATGATTTACCGACGATTTTAGCTACAATTTTTTCTACAAGTCGCTAAAACTATCATTTCGCGACCACATTTTTTTAGGTCGCTATTTATTATATATAGCGACGAAAATTTGCATGTCGCCAGGAATTTCGTCGCTAATGCCATGTTTTGTTGTAGTGAGCTGAGCCCATAACATAAGCCCAACTACAAAAATACAAAAAAAACAACCAAGACCTGCAAAAACAAAAAACTACAGAACAAAGCAGATTCATTTAAAATCTGAAATACAAATCATCTTCATTCTCCAGGTTCCTCAGTCACTGAGGCTTTTCTTCATAGTACTGCACCTCTCCCCTACTGAGCAATACACCTCTCTTGGTCATTTTGTCGGCAGAGAAATTTACCTCTCTATATGAGTGCCTAAATGATATTGCAGGAATGCACATCTTAATCTTGATCCATCTGTTCAACACTATCCAAGGAATCTTGTTGTTCGCGAAAGCCAGCATCACAACGTTCAACACTATCCAAGGAATCTTGTTGTTCATAAAAGCCAGCATCATAACTTTTGAATCCAAACTAAAACATACATCTACCTGTTTTGTGATAGCCCACTCACCGGCAACAATCAGTACCATGACTTCTGCCAAGTAATTTGTTGCAATCCCCAATCCGCCTCTCCCATGTAATCTCCATATTGATTTCTTGCAATAAATTCAATTCCTGCTAGACTTGGATTCCCTTTGGAGGCACCATCACATCATATTAAAATTTGATTCTAAGCAGGGTATTTAAAGAATATTTGTTTCACTCTGGTATCATGGACTTGAATTCCTGAAACTCCAAAGAATAACAGTATATGCAAATCATACATTGTCCCCCATCTTTTGCCTTTCATTCTAAAACTGCCTTCCTTTGTACATCTTGTAATTCTTATTTTTAGATTGTCTACTGATGGAGTTGCATCTTCATAAATAACTGAGTTTCTTGTAAACCACAACTCAACCATGACATTGAAAGCACATATATACCATACCTCCTTGATTGCAGGACTTTTCCTTTTAGCAAAAGACAAAATTTCATCAAAATTTATGGGACTGGGACAATGAAAGATACCACTCAGCCAATGCACACAGTTTCACTGAATTCACAATGCCATAAAATATGCTCCGTTGTATCAGGATCTTTACCACACAAATAACATTTAGATACTGTGGAGAAACCTTTTTTCCTTACTGTTTCTTTAGTTGCACATGCACCCCTTAGTATTTTCCATAGATTTGTAGATGTGTAAGGGTGAATACAAGGTTGCCATACCTTCTTAGTCCATGACACTACCTCATACTTTTTTCTGATCATTTGAGCAGCATTTGATACAGATAAAGTTCCAACTTTATCCTTGGCCCATATTCTTCTATCTTTTCCCCACCAAAACTGGCAATTCTGCAACATCAAAATGATGCCACATTTCTGCAGGGATGCACCATTCACCATTTTGAATTAGGTCCTTGACTTTCATTTCACTATTTTGCAGAATATAGTCATCTTTTATATGCATCTCAATCAAAGCCGATTCTTTCACCCATTTGTCTTTCAATACTGAAATGTTTGTTCCATCTCCAACAATCCACCTACTACCTTCTTGTATCTCAGTAATTACCCATTTAAGTCCTGGCCAAATTGAGGATTGTTTATGATATTTTATCCAGGGGGATTTTGTGTTTCCCCCTCAATATAAATAGCTAATTTGCGTTACCCCTTTATTAGATCCAAAATTGGCAAAACCACCTTTCTGTTATAACTGCCGTTACAACCCCTTAACTGTGCTCGTGCAACTCACGTGTGTATTAATTAAAATTAATTTTCCTTATCATACGTTAATACCTTTGGACCTTAGAGCAAAGGCTATGGGTAGTCTCCAAATGGAGACTAACTCTTTCATTTGAAAGACTACTCCCCCATATGAACGAGTGAAGCTACTATGGGCAAATATAAAAAAAAAGACGCTACAGGGAGACAATCTCCCGTTTAGTTAAAAAAAATTGGATTTTTGACCAGACGGGGGACTGCCCCGGTCCAAAAAAAAAAAAGAAAAAAAAAAGTTTTTAACGGGGGACTGTCTCCCGTTTTGTACTAAAAGTTTCTTTTTCCTGACGGGGGATAGTCCCCCATCTAGTGTGAAACTCCCAACTACTCGTTCGACTGAACGAGTGTGTGGAAGAATTCGGGGGAAAAATGGGTTGAAATCTACCCATAAAAAAGCCTAATTTGCTCAAATTGGTAGTGCACTCATTCATTTGAAAGGATGACACTACCCACAGCCTTTACTCTTAAACACGTGGCTCATTCTAGACCTTGAAAAAAAAAAACCCATTATACGGTCATTTTCTTCCCTGCACATCGCCATTAGAGACCTTCAAAAATGTACTCTCTCATTATATTGGTATCTTCCTCCGTTCTTCTTCCCAATCTCCCTTATTTTCTATTTCGAACTCCACCACTACACAAAAACATAAATAAAAAAATCATTAAATATCCATAAATCACGAGATGAGTATACATAATTCATTACATCTTTGAGGCTTTTCTATCGGGATCCATCTATTCTTGACCATAACATTTTTTCAGAAATCAATAACATGGGTCATATTAACTTGTATACCAGGGCATATGATAAGGGACATTAAATACTCTATTTTTTAGGACAATTCTTATGGAATGAACAAATCTGGAGTTTGTTCATTTTGCTCCCACTATGGAATAAACAAACATGAAAAATGAATGTTCAAACCATGGATGTTCAAACCATCAGATTTGTTGCTTTGAACATCGAGTCGTAACATCCGGCACGCGTCTGTCGTAAGGACGCGTGACATTGCCAATAACGCTGGAGTTGGAAGAAAAGATGCTGGAGTTGGGAGAAGAAACGCCTAGTGCTTTTCTCTCTCCAAAACCAGTTTAAGATATTTAGGGTCTAATTTTTAATAAATACTTCGTGAGACCCAATTCTTAATAATTTATATAAATAAAATCACTAGTGGGACCCAAATCTTATTAGTTTATATTAATAAAATCACTAGTGGAATCCAATTTATCTATTTTATCTTGTTTCTCATAATGGAGAATTCAGTTTGTTCATCCACGTGGCTCAGCAAATGTTTGAGTTTGTTCATTCCAATAGGAATTGCTCTTACTTGGGATTTAGGAATTATTCATTAAAAATGCCACAACCTCAGTAATTTAAGTAATCGTAAAAAAAATGAAATTAAAATTCCTGTTCTATCCTTATTGATTAGTGATTAATATTAAATACTTTGTCCCAATACTCACAAATCCCACGTGGTAAGCTTTGCTGCACTTAAAGATCCCACTGTCCCCACCTAAACAAAAACCAAGAACTGAACTGTTATTTTTCTTTTCCTGATTATATTTCTCTGTCTAACTTTTCGTTTCTGTGTTTTTCTCCGTCTCCACTTTCTACCGTAGTTGGATAATTCTTCATCTTCTTAGTATTGTGAATCTGTGGTCATCACATGAAATGAACTAGCGCAGAAAAATAAATCAATATAAAATCAGTCTTCATTAATTAACTAATCATATTTTTCACCTAGACAACACATAATCCATCCACCTTGTTTTTACCATGTTTGAGGATTTGATACTCTCTATGGTGATTTAACGCTAATCTGATTCAACGTTTGTTTCTCTTTTTTTCTCTCTCTATTTCATCTTTGTAACTTCTTCCATAACTCTTTTCCTTCTTCCCTTGTGACCTCTTCCCTTAAATATGTAGAACTAATGAAATCACAGAACAAAAAGATCAATTATAAAACCAGATCAAAACATCAGAAAACTAATTTCGTCATTGATGAATATGAGATCCAAAAAGAAGAGGATTTGAGGAAAAAGAAAATTGGGTGTTCATTGAATTCTAATTACAGCAATTTCCTTTGAGAGCTTCCAATCAACAATTGATTTAAATGGAATATTTAGAATTTTTTTCCTGATTTTTAACAAAGAAGGCAAGTATAAGACCGGGGATTCTCTATTTTAAGAAAGAAAACAAAATGTTGATTTTGCCAATCAAGGGAGAAGAAAATCCGGCTAATTATCCTTAAGATTTTCGGTCTATTTCATCATAGAGAGACGATGAGTACTTGAGTAGTGATAGAGAGAGAAAACAGTAAACCAAACGGCCCTAACGAGAAAAGATGGCTTAGTTATTGTGAAGGATAATAGTCACACACTGTTAATCTCCCCTAAATAAACTTAAAATATAATATGAAAGGCCACTCCACTCATTGTCAATTGGTTTTGAGTTGGATGCCCGCAGACTCTAATTATTATTAGGGATATTATAAGGAATTTTAGCTTCTATTTTTAAGAAAAATTTATATTTTCAATATGCTTAAAATCCCAACAGAAATATCTTAATTCAATACAAAAATTAATGATTTAATCATTCTTAAATTGTATACGGGTGTACAGGTTAAGAGGACTCCAAAAACATTAAACAACTCTTTTTCACCAAAGTGGGCACAGATGTTGTGGTGATGATGGATTCTCAATACCCATATGTAGAGAATTAATTTAGTTTACTGATTTCAAGCAAATTTTAATAAGAACCCAGTAAATAAAACAATAAAAATTCAAAGAAAACCCTAAACAAAGAATTTCATTACGGTCCGCGAGTTATAACCCCAAAGATGTCACTATCCATATACAAAAATTCCAACAAAACAAATTGTTCACATAAACCCCATTTAATATAAACTGCCGATATTACTATTCTAGTTTAAATCACCCAACAGAAACAAAAATCAACCCCACTTTAATTCTTATTATATTGTCACCCCCAACAAGCAACAAACAACCACCAACAAGCAACACCACCGAACACCACCTTCCACCACCGCTACTGACCACCTCCGCCGCCTCCGACCACCACCACCACCGCCCACCACCTCTGATCACCAACGCCACCACCGCCGCCACCGACCACCACCGCCGCCACCTCCGAACACCACCACCGCCGTCGCTACATCTGACCACCACCACCGTCACCTTCGACCACCGCCGCCGCCACCACCTCCGACCACGACCACCACCGATACTGCGCAATTGCACCACCACTGCCAGCCACCGCTACCAGCCAGCACCACCACTGTTGACCACCACCGACCAAAACCAGCGCAACCGCCAACACCCGCCGCACCGCACACAACCACCGCTCAAAAATTAGATGAAACCAATTTTGGTTTCATCATAAATACGATGAAACCGATTTTGGTTTCATCATAAATAATATAAGAGGTATTATACATGTTCATTGATAGAAAGACATAGTTGGAATGTCAATATTGACATGGTTTTGAATCCTCAGGACCAGCAAAGAAATATCCTAAAGAACTCTGACCTCCTCCATAACTGAGTCCACGACCCATTTATCTGAAACACCAACAAGATTGGTTTCGTCGACATAAAATCTAGAAAGAAAAATCACATATTAGATGAAATAAAAACTTCATTCAAACCTCAGCAACATCATTAGTTACAGCTAGAATTCAAACCACACAACTACCTAAACATTATCACAGGTAATTCAGTTTCATAACATTTTGTAAAGCACCCACCAACAACATTTTGTAACTCAATTTTTTTTTTGTTTCAGACTTAACCTAAATACAAACACCACTTCTTTGATTCAAAGCACATAATCTCCATTACAGCTAGCATTGTAAATCCTAATCCACAAATATCAAACACAACAACAGTTCAAACTCATAAAAAAATTCAATTTAAGTAAGGATAAGATTAGATGGAACCAATTTTGGTTTCATCGGATGAAACCATAATTGGTTTCTTCAGAATTCAACTGCAAGAAAAATTATAAACCATGATTCATTCTGTTTGACCACACCAATAGCAATAACCTGTGTTGGATTATAAAAAGAATAACTTGAAATTCGCACAAATATTAGAAGGAATGGACACACAGAGGTCTCAATATTCAGAACAGGGTCATCCAATTCATTCATTATAGCCAAAGCCCAAAGGTAAGTCATACAGAAAAAAGAAGGTAAAACTACCATGGTAATTCATTGTACTGCGGGTACGTAAGATTCTAGTTTGTTTAGTTATACTGTTGTTGTTGAGATCAAATCATCTTAATTAAAGAAAATCAATGATAAAAGCAACAAACAGGGAAACATAAACTTGAATGAACCAAAGGGATGATACTACTCCGAAGAGATTAAAAACATATACCACACCACCTGCAACATTGATAAACAATTTAAGTAAGGATAAGATTACCTTACATCAAATTCCTAAAATGAGGCAGATGATTCTGACTTCCTTGCTTTGTCCATCACAACCAGCTCGACACAGATAACAACTCCATCACTTCTTTATAACATAATCAAACAATAATTCCATCAGGAGCTTCAAACATTAACTTTATCTAGAAATTCTGAATCATAGATTCAAAAAAATACATTATTATATCACCAACAAATTAGTTTCCTCAACAAAAATTAGATGAAACCAATTATGGTTTCATCTTATTTATGATGAAACCAATTTTGGTTTCATTGTATTTATTAAGTTTCTGTTGGATTTGATCCTGGATAAATTTTGATTCGTGCAAATGTTTATTCAACTGCAAGAAAAATTACAAGAGGTATTATACATGTCCATTGATAGAAAGACTTCATAGAAATGTCATGATTGACATGGCATGCCTAAAATGTGGGTTATGTTTCAGAATCTGATCAACGGAGTACACAAACTCTATTGAAGTTCAGACCATCCTAAAATTGATTACCTGAAAATTGATCTATTGAAGTTTAGACCATCCTAAAGTGCACAAACTCTGTAGATAAATCTGATTTTACGTTGACAGGAAATTTCATAGCTCAGATAATCAAATGTTTTGATATTGTTACAAGGATGATATAGAATACATTTTAATTTCAGTAGCATGGACTTGAAATGGAAACCTTTTATCAAATAGACTGAAGATATTTTAACATCAATTTTCGGGGATAGAGATGTATCAATTTTCTGAGTTAATATTCCTTATAACTATAACATGAATCATGTGATAAGTTTAAGATTCATTGATGATCACTTTTTTTCATGGATATAAAAACAAGAACATCAAAACTAGTGATACCTTCTTGAATCCAAAAGATTCCGACCATGCTCAGTTAACTTCAATAACTGAAGAGAAGGCATTTTTCTTAGATGGCTCTTTTCTAACATGGAGATGTCAGCAGATGGAAAAAACTATCTTTGCGAATTAAGGAAGCAGAAACTTTGACATGCTAAAATATAACCTTGTAATGTTATTCTTTCAGTATAACCTACAACATAATGACATGAATTATTAGTGGTTTGAATGCATTAGAAGTTCATTTTTCATAGACCAAAACATCAAGCATGATGCATATCATATTGAACACATAACCATTCGTGGGGAGAGTTGAACTTGTTGTGATATCTAAAAAATATTCCTGAACACCCTGGATTAGACGATATGTGCAAAACCTGACTGATTTAGATGGACTAAACGATCCAACTCATACATAGAAGTTTTAGATTACTTCAAGCAATTCTACAAACGGTAACTTAATTTCCAACAAAACCTTTAGCTAGTCTTAAGAATAGTAGTGATTAGCCACCAAAAAGTGAAAAGTAAGCTCCTAATAGGCTTCCTTCATAAATTCCCATTTAAATCACAGAATCCTTAGTGCAACATATAAGCTCTTAATTACCCAAAAGGTAGGAATTGAGAGAAATCAAAGACCAACAAAAGGTATGTACAACTCCAGTGAATTTTGAGAAACTAATACTTTTAAACCTAGACCACATTGAGGTTTTCTTAAATGTTCTTTCCTTAGCTATCTTTATCACAAAAGCTCCCTTCTTACTAGACAATACCAAGAAAACTATGTGTGTTGAAAAAGTCCTTTCTCTAGTTTTCTTCATTGACCATACTACCACTATAATAAAATCATTTTAACTAGTCTAACAATGAGAAAATATCTTTGGATCTTTTGGAACGCAGTAATACATGTTCTTATTCTTTCCAAAAATGCTACTTAATACTTCCATTTTCATTTGGGATCTCATCAAAATACAAGGAATCCATTATTACATCTTAACAAATACAGGAGAGCGTATTTAAAATAAAAAACTGAATATCTTCAATTAAAATTAAAAAAAATTAAACTAAATCCACGAATAATTCAATTCAAACAAGATCAATTCAACTCCGAAAGAAAATCATGAAAATGACAACAAAAATTAACTCACCAGTCACCATGATTTAACTACTTACTGCAATTCTTTTGAGATTGAACAACTTCTCCCTCTTGTTGGGTTGAATCATGAGTTCGTCTATTAAAATAAAAAAACCTAAACTTGAAAAAAAACTCCCGCACCATCGCCACCTCCACTACCATCACCACCCATCGCTTATGATTACCCGTAATTATGATTTAATTCAAGTTTTGGTATTTAATTTGATATCACGAAAGAAAACCCAAAATTGAAATGATAAACCTCCACCACCGCCGCCGACACTACCATCCATATCCACTATTTTTGTAAATAACTCCACCTACTGATCTATAAGGATGATGATGATTATTTACAGAAGAAGAAGTGGTGAAGAGACAAACTATGATTTTCTACGAGAGAGAGAAAGAGAGAGAGAGAGAGTTACTTGATTTTTTACGAAGAAGAAGAAAAAGAACCGAATAAGTATGAAGAGGGTAAGCATGGGATTTCTAGAAATAGAAAAGATCTAGTTCAGTTAGATTTAAATAGTTTTGGGTTTCTGTGCCACTTTTTAATTAAATTGTTTTTATTTATTAAAAATAATATGACTGAATTTCGTGTACCACAAGTTTGGTCACCTTGATGTTTTATGACTAGTTTTGATTTCATTATGGTTGACTAGTATAACACGCACACGTCATTCCATTCTATACAACAAAAAGCATTCAAAAATATTTTATAACAAAAAAATTATATGCACTTTTCTATACAATACATTCTAGTAGATCTTTACTACACGAAGCCTTCGAAAAAATCAAGAGGAAGAGCCTCGGTAAAAATCAAGAAGAAGAAGATATATGTTGACAACAACTTCAAGATTTTTAGTAAAAGCTAATCCCAACACAATAGCACATGTTGTTCTCTCCATGGTCGGTCTTCTTGTGGAATCATCTTTGCATTCCTTAAGCGCTTGCTTCAGGGAAGTGGGGAAAAACGTATACATCACCATCCTTCCTCTACAATTATAGACGTTTTCTGATTAAATTTCAGTTAACCGTAAAGCCCAGCATAAGTGGCGAAAGAGATCACATTGAAATAAAAAAATAGTTAACAAAAACGTTAAAGATCAATATACCAAGACAATCCACCAAAGTCAGAACTCAAAATTTTTGCAGAACATAATACTTCACTTGAAAAAATTCACCGGGAAGCAAATGTTCTTCTTTTTGAATAACGAATTCATTTCTAAATCCATATATTGATCACAATTTCTCAATTAATATCATCCACATTTTCCACAAACTATTTGAGAAGCTCACAATTAGCGGTTCCTTTATCAGTATATAATAACAATTCATGCAAATTCCGATCAAGCAAATGGGATTTTACTTTCTTTACAAAATGTAGAAACAATTTAAGGCACAGTCCATCAACTGGGGTGTTAGTTAGCTATGTATCTGACCTAGCTACCAGCTATCCATTAACCTTTACATAATGTTTAAAATCTGAAAACTGAATGATGCTTAGTTTATCTCAGTGCCAATGATGCTTAGTTTATCTCAGTGCCCGTGTAAGTAACCGTGCTTGGTTGTTCATAGCAGGTCATAAATAAATTCCCAGATGCTTGCTTTTGCTATACTATGAAGAAGGAATATGTCCAATGATCATGCTTAGTTCCCAGCAACACATATTTCTATTTTACTACAATTAAGAACGACAACATTCTACTCATCCTTACTTCAAATTTTCCATATTAACACAACTAACTTCTTTCCCCTTAGCTGACTTAGATGTTATTATTACCACCAACAAAACCAATTTCATCATTCATATAATAACTAACACAAATGAATGAACTGTTTAAAAAGCAACACAAAACAATTTCCCCTAATTGCTTCTGTTACCTAAATTAGGTGCATGACCTATTAAAACAAAAAAAAACTCATACCCCATTGCTTTGTACTATTAATTGAAACAAAATCGGTTCCAAAGTGCCAAATCTAATTTTTTTAAAATTTAGACCAAAATATTTTCACATAAAAATCTCATCTTTCTTTCCACTATATCAAACCAGATCAAAAAAATAGAAAACCTAAAGTTTTATATCCAAATCAAACCCAATTTCTAATTTGATAATTGAAGGAAAATTTACCTTCTTGAACTTCTTCACCAGCCGTTGAGTCACTGTAAAAAAATTTCATCCAAATAGTTTGTGTAGTCCGTTCTCACCGATCAAAAAAAAAAGTTTGTGTAGTCCGTTCTCCATCATCCTAACTGTTAGAGCATTACTCGGTCGAACTCGCATACGTTGCTATCTCAAGCATGTTTGTCAATGTTAGTGATCAAAACTATAAGTCTTGATTTCTAGTCTACTATAGCTAAGTCTCAGACTAGGATAGAAAGTGTAGTTGAGATCAAGGACTTCATGGCAATTCATCACACAAGATGAAGAACTACTCAAGGAACCGGTGGAACTTCTCAAAAAAAAGGTATGTGAAGACTTGAACTTATATGTAACTCAAAAGTCTATCTACTCTATCTCCAACTTCTTGAGACAAAAAGTCGTATGCTATATATAGACTTACATTACACATTTGGTATTTCGAGCCGAGTATACCTCGCCTATCTATATATCGAAATATGTGTTGGTAAACATTTCGCTTCGATCATGTTTATCTTTACCTAGTGACGAAAGTCATGATATGTTTCAATCACTTTGAAATTGCTTTGACGAGAAATGGTTTAACAACTACATAACGTCCTCTAAGAATGTTTCAATGGTTGGAATGATAGTTTAGATTACATAACCAATGGTGGACATAAGTATTGTTGTGGAAACACATATGTGCATAAGTCCTATCCCTTGAACCAAAGTTTACGAACTTTGTTGATCAAGAGAAACCAGAAGAATGGCTTGTTGCCAAGCCCGCGAACTGCCGAACTTCTCATCCCGAGAAATTCTGTTGGAGTTGACAAACTAGCTGTGTCCACGAACCTAGTCAGCGAACCGGCGGAAAGTCTTGCCGAGATTTTCTGCTGGAGTTTGTAATATTTGCCCGGTTGCTTAAGTCCGCGAACCTAGTGTGCGAAGTTAAGAAGGTTATATATCTGAAGATGATTTCTGAACTTAAACTTATAAAGACTAAGGAATGCAATTTGCAAACCGTGGATATAAAGTTCATGAACCGATTCGAGTGAATCAAATCATCTTTGATTCAATTGTGTCTTGTGTAATACATAAGATTTCCTTGCAATTGAACAACTCTCTAACTAGTTCAATTGAGTCATTTGAACTAGTTATGGTGAAGAAGAATATGGTTGGTATGAAATGCTCATATGGCTAACCTTTTGGTTAACTATTGTTGAACCAACAATGTACACGTTTGGGTACGCTTAACAAACCTAGAAGCGTGCATTTCATTTGTGTATAACAAGCTAAGTTTTCGATCTAACGGTTGAGAAATATTAGCTTGAATCTAAATCAAGTTTTCATCTAACGGTGGATATTGTTTGCTTCGTGACCAAGGCGAAATCCTGATTTGAAAGACTATATAAGGGGACATCTAGCAACACTGCAAAACTAATCTCCACACTTCATGTGTGATACTAGTTTTCATGCTAGAATCGTTTCTCCTTTAACCTTTGGTTTTCTTCTTCTAAAACCAGGTTAGCGACTTAAAGACTTCATTGGGATTGTGAAGCCAGACCGATACTACTTTTATCGTAATTGTGTGATCTGATATTGCATCTTCTATCGTACGAGTACAATCAGATTGATTGGCTTGAGATTAATATCTCCGATAGGCAAGATATAAAAAGTGGTCACAAACATCTTTGTCTCATTTTTTGTGATTCCGCAACATCTTGTTTCGCTACCATATGATTAAGATTGTTGTGAGGTGATTGATTTATCTAGGCTATTCTTCGGGAATGTAAGACCAGATTATCAATTGGTTCCTGTTCACCTTGATTATTATCAAAAGACGGAACAAAAACTTTAGGGTTTTTTTGTGGGAGACAAATTGATCCTTTGATATACTTGTCTGTGTGAGACAGATTTGTTTATTGTCAAAGACTGCGATTTTGGGTCGTACCAACTCTTAGTTGTGGTTGAGATCATCTAAGGGAATCAAGTGCGCTGTATCCTGCTGGGATCAGAGGCGTAGGGTGTACAACTGTACCTTGGATGGGTAGGAGACTGATTGGGGTTAACCTACAGTCCATTCTGAAGTTAGATTGGAGTAGGCTAGTGTCTGTAGTGGCTTAATACAGTGTGCGTTCAATCTGGACTGGGTCCCGGGGTTTTTCTGCATTTGCGGTTTCCTCGTTAACAAAATTTCTGGTGTCTGTGTTATTTCAGTTTCCGCATTATATTGTTTTATCTTTATAATTGAAATAATACAGGTTGTGCGTTAGATCATCAATTACTCCAACCTTTGGTTGTTGATTGTCATTGATTTATCCTTGGATATTGGTCTTTGGAACCATCCAAGTTATTCCTTGTATTTGATTAGTACTCGCAGTTTCTGCTTGAGGAAATCAAATCAAGAGAGAGAGATATAAACTCGTTGATGTACTTTTAATTGAGTGAGTCTTGTTGATTCTCTTAAAAGTATATTTGAGTTTGTCCATACAGATTTCTAAGCAAAATATTGGGTGGTGTTGTTAGACCCCCGCTTTTTCAATTGGTATCAGAGCATGCAAACACGTTAAAGACCTTATAACTCTGTGTTTGTAGTGATCTGATTATGGACGAGTCTATCTCTAATAACGTAGCAGTTCAGAAATTACAAGATGATTCTAAAAGCTTGGATTCACCTGAGAGAACTATCACATCTAAGTCAATATCTAAACATTCTCTTGATGTAAAAACCGTTGATTGGGAAACTCTCCTAGAAGAACAGTTGGATGAACTTTCAGATGAAGGTGATTCAGATATTGATAGAGATGTTGATGAGGAAGTCTCATAGTATGTTAAGTTTTTGGATTCGTGGAAGATGAAGAAGATTACAACTTCTCATGTCTCACCTCTTCTGACTCCTCTCTGTCGAGAAAACAAGAAATTGAGAAGATGTTACGCAGGTGTTTATTTTTCGAATATTTCTAACGAATCGATCCTCAAGGATTCTGAGGAAAACCTACGTATGAAGTCACTTGAATGTGATAATCTTTATCAAAAGTACTTTTTGTTGGATGAGAAACTTGCAGAATCTGAAGCAAGGTTTAACTCTCAACAAATTAGTTTTGATGATAGAGAAAGTGTTTGTCTCGCTCGAAAAAAACGCCTTGAGGCTGATTTAGCTGCTGCTCTTGATAAAATCAACATGTTGGATGATGACTTGAAAAAGTTCAATACTAGTTCAAGCAAATTAACCACTATGCTAGGAGCAAGTAAAAATCATCGTGATACACGAGGATTGGGCTATAAGGGAATAGATGCTCCAAGTATTAGCAAAGAGGTAAAATTTATCAAGGATAGTGATTCTTCTCAACAAAAGGTTTCCACTGATGGAAAAAGTGAAACACCTTCACCGGCAATTAAGGTTCGAAAGAGCAAAGAATATCAACCTCCAAAGTCAGCACATATGGATCGAGGTAAGAGCATTCCTTATGTTTGCCACTATTGTAGAAATAAAGGTCACCTAGAAAGGAGATGTCGTTTTCGTATAAGGAATAAGAAACTTCATGATGTTCTTGTTTGGGTATCACAAGAAGTTGTGAAACCAAGATCATATGCTAAGGCTAATCCCCTTAACATTACAGGTTGTAACTTTACAACCTTTAGGCAAAGGAATCGTTGCTGTGATAAACCTAGATTTGCCTATAAACGTTATACGAAGCCTTTTCACAATCGTAATGGTTATCAAAAGGATAACTTCGTAAAGACGAAGACAAGATCCGATGCTCCCAATTGGAGAAAAACTAACTTGCAAAAGAATAGTCAATCCAATTATCTTCCGAGAAATCTTTAAGAGAGTAATGGGAAGAAGGTTCCGGTTGTTCCTAAACACACTCAGAAGTAGGTACCAAAGAAAGCTAATGATGCTTTGAATGTGAAAAGGAATGATCTTCCATAAAATTCCATGACTATGGAGAAGGCAATATCCATGTTGTTGGAACTTAACAAGTTTTTTGGAAAAATGGAATTGGATGTGAAAGGCTCTAAATGTGATCCCTTTCATGATAATCCAAAAGTCAATTGTGGTTAACAAGACATTGTTCATACCAACACAACTTTATTGTGTTGTAATTGCATCCTCATCAAGGAATACCCTGTTATGTATACGGTGAGGGAAGCACGAAAATTGGGGCGCACAGATTATGTTCGGTAAGGCTGTAGAATTCAATTGGATTCATCTAAAAAGGTTTAAAATAGTAGTTCGGGATGTTTGGACTTCATGGTAAACCTACCAGGTATGCATAACATCTTTTAAAATCAAAATCCAGGGGTTTAAGTTCGCGGACTTGAAAATTCGTTTGCAAACCCGTATGCATACTTGACGTCGATATTCGGTAAACTTGTTTTGGACGTAACTTCTTCGTACGAACTCGGAATGACCTCATTCTTTTTGAATTCTCTTCCTCTTTGAATTCTCTTAAAAATGGATATGAGAATTATTGAATTTGGATGAGTTAAGATTGGTATTTGTCCCGTCTCTTGTTTTTGAGTGTTTTGCTCCGTTTAATTGCAATTGTTCCACTTCTCTTGGACTTGGGCAAATTTATTCTTGGAGTACTACTATTATAAGCTCATTGTAGATTTTACAAGAATGTTGTTAGTGAATCACAAAGAAGGAAGTTCAAGAATGGGCAGTAGTACGCATCACTATGGGATTCTTGAATGTTCACAATCATTTTATGTGAACTATAGTGCATGGTCCTTCATGACTTTGTATGTTCTTATTTGTTAAGAAAATATTTTTGTATGCCTTTGGTAGATATTATTGGTGTAAATCCGGGCGAAAAAGATTGATTCTACCTTCTAAGGACAAATCATATTACAGGTGCATTACGAGTTTGTCTTGATGCCTAGTAAATCTTCAGATGAAAATTTATTTCTTGTTTTGTTTAGAAGAATAACTAGAGTTTGGAATAACCATTATTGTGATTACACATATTTATGTCCAACGTTTTCATCTTCATGTTTTTAGATTTATTGGTTTAAATTCTAAAAACTTTTTGGAGGAGGATGTTTTGAAGTATTTAATATTTATGATTTTTTATATTGCAATTTGTTATGGGATATTGGTGTTTACTTCCATGAACTATGGTTATCCCATACTTTGTCAAAAGTAAATTCGTTCGTGATCGGTATTCACATATTGATTTAAGGATGAATAGACTTTTGACAAATACAAAAGTTAAGCCTACATTGTCAATTATGTGATGAAAGATAGGTTAAAATCTTTTGTTTTCAAGGATTATGTCTATTAATATCGTTATGAAAATAGTGATGGAAAATAGAATGAATCCTTGTGTATTCCGCAATATTGATCATCCCTGATCCATATTTTGTGTATTACTGTGAGGCTCCGTAATGTATCTTATGTTGAACACTATACAACCAAGTTGATTTTTTAGCTTAGTTGGTGTTCCGTGAGATATGTTATGTCGAGCATATTGAACTAAATTAATCATCTTGTTTGGTTGTTTAGTTATTGCTCCATAAGTCTTTTTATGTCAAGCAAAACAAATAACAATTAAATTGATTACTTTTGTAATTAGTTTGGTTGTGTATTCCAATTAGATTAATTATGGGTTCTCTTGTAATTAATCTAGTTGAGTATTTTCATACTCCGTAAGATTCCTCTTATGTTGAGTATATGAACGACTATCCTATTCATTTTCTAATGGTTATGCTAGTAGTATGCTCCGTAAGTTCTCTTATGTCGAGCATAATCAATTAAGTTGATCACTTTTGTGTTTAATTTGATTGCGTATTCCAATTAAATTAATCATGGGTTTACTTGTGATTAATTTGATTGGGTTTTTGGATATAGAAAATCATTCTCATGGTTTTTGGTGTCCAATCAAAATCCTTTTTTTCTTTTGAAATTAAGGTCGCTCTTGTTGTTCCCTTGGGAATGACATCAAATGTGGGAGAGTTCTTTTGAACTTGTGCTTAATGGTCATATCTTGAGGGGTGTGCGGCTGTGGAATTTTAAATGGGTTATCTTGTATCTTTAAACTCTTTGATGAATGCTATTAGCTTCGTCTATATGATTCCATCTAAATTAGATGGTATGTATTTTTTTTCTTTTAGTCATGACATTTCTCTTACAGAAATTTCATTATGATCCCGTTCTTGTACCTTTTCCAATTTTATTGACAAAAAGGGGGAGAATTAATATGTAGTTCACACTACAAATACATATGGTTTTCGGATCATTGTGTAAGGGGGAGTGGTTTCCATGTGAGATGGAGTATTGACTAAGAGGGAGTGATACATATCACCATAGTATTATTGTTGAAGTTGTGATACAATTGGAATTTTACACTGTGTAATAATACTATGACACTGTATAACAATGATCGAGACCGATGCTTTCTCATTGTTATAGCTACGGATCTTCAACAATGGTGATGCTAAACTTACAACCTTTTGGATCATTGGAGTACTTGGAGGTGACGAAGATTTCGAGGAATGTTGAAGATTAGACATGTGGAATAGGAGCTACTAAAGTTTCTTTATCTTTTTTGTATTCCATATGTATTGATAGATTTGTCACTAGAATTGACAAATGGGGATATTTTTAGAGCATTGCTCGGTCGAACTCGCATGCGTTGCTATCTCAAGCATGTTTGTCAATGTTAGTGATCAAAACTATAAGTCTTGATTTCTAGTCTACTATATCTAAGTCTCGGATTAGGATAGAAAGTGTAGCTGATCTTAAGGACTTCATGGTGATTCATCATACAATAAGAAGAACTACTCAAGGAACCGGTGGAACTTCTCGACAAAAAGGTATGTGAAGACTTGAACTTATCTGTCACTTAAAAGTCTATCTACTCTATATCCTACTTCTTGAGACAAAAGTCGTATGCTATATATAGACTTAGATTATACACATTTGGTATTTCGAGCCGAGTATACCTCGCCTGTCTATATCTCGAAATATGTGTTGGTAACCGTTTCTCTTCGACCATTTTTATCTTTACCTAGTGATGAAAGTCATGATATGTTTCAATCACTTTGAAAATTGCTTTGACGAGAAATGGTGTAACAACTACATAACGTCCTCTAAGAATGTTTCAATGGTTGGAATGAGAGTTTAGATTACATAACCAATGGTGGACATAAGTATTGTTGTGGAAACACATATGTGCATTAGTCTTATCCCTTGAACCAAAGTTTGCGAACTTTGTTGATCAAGAGAAACCGGAAGAATGGCTTGTTGCCAAGCCCGCGAACTTCCGAACTTCTCATCCCGAGAAATTCTGCTGGACTTGACAAACTAGTTGCGTCCGCGATTCCAGTCCGCGAATCGGCGGAAAGTCTTTGTCGAGATTTTCTGCTGGAGTTTATAAACTCTGCCCGGTTGCTTAAGTCCGCGAACCTAGTGTGCGAACTTGAGAAGGTTATATATCTGAAGATGATTTCTGAAATTAAACTTATAAAGACTAAGGAATGCAATTTGCAAACCGTGGCTATAAAGTTCATGAACCGATTCGAGTGAATCAAATCATCTTTGCTTCAATTGTGTCCTGTGTAGTACATAAGATTTCCTTGCAATTGAACAATTCTCTAACTAGTTCAATTGAGTCATTTGAACTAGTTATAGTGAAGAAGAATATGGTTGGTATGAAATGCTTATATGGCTAACCTTTTGGTTAACTATTGTTGAACCAACAATGTACACGTTTGGGTACGACTAACAAACCTAGAAGCGTGCATTTCATTTGTGTATAACAAGCTAAGTTTTCGATCTGACGGTTGAGAAATATTAGCTTGAATGTAAATCAGGTTTTCATCTAACGGTGGATATTGTTTGCTTTGTGACCAAGGCGAAACCATGATTTGAAAGACTATATAAGGGGACATCTAGCAACTCTGCAAAACTAATCCCCACACTTCACGTGTGATACTAGTTTGCTTGCTAGAGTCGTTTCTCATTTAACCTTTGTTTTTCTTCTTCTAAAACCAGGTTAACGACTTAAAGACTTCATTAGGATTGTGAAGCCAGACCGATACTACTTTTATCGTAGTTGTATGATCTGATCTTGCATCTTCTATCGTACGAGTACAATCAGATTTATTGGCTTGAGATTAATATCTCCGATAGGCAAGATATAAAAAGTAGTCACAAACATCTTCGTCTCATTGTTTGTGATTCCGCAACATCTTGTTTCGCTACCATACGATTAAGATTGTTGTGTGGTGATTGATTTATCTAGGCTGTTCTTCGGGAATATAAGACCGGATTATCATTTGGTTCCTGGTCACCTTGATTATTATCAAACGACGGAACAAAAATTTTAGGGTTTTTCTGTGGGAGACAGATTGATCCTTTGATAGACTTGTCTGTGTGAGACAGATTTGTTTATTGTCAAAGCCTGCGATTTTGGGTCGTAGCAACTCTTAGTTGTGGGTGAGATCAGCTAAGGGAATCCAGTGCGAAGTATCCTGCTGGTATCAAAGGCATAAGGAATACAATTGTACCTTGGATCAGTGGAAGACTTACTAGGGTACCTTTTTTTTAAATATATATGTGTCATGTTCCACGGTAGAACCACCGTGCCAATGGAAAACCATGCCAGCCACGTCTCCGCGCCAAAACATGCCAACCATGCCAAACGCACCACCGTGCAAATGGCAAACCATGCCAGTCACGTCTCCGCGCCAAGGCATGCCAACCATGCCATCCACATGTGCCAATGGCATGTCGTGCCAGCCACATCTCCGCACCAAGGCATGCCAACCATTCCAGCCGCACCACCGTGCCAATGGAAAACCATGCCAGCCACGTCTCCGCGCCAAAGCATGCCAACCATGCCAGCCGCGCCACCGTGCCAATGGCAAACCATGCCAGCCACGTCTCCGCGCCAAGGCATGCCAACCATGCCAGCCGCACCACATGTGCCAATGGCATGCCGTGACGGCCACACCTCCGCGCCAAGGCATGCCAACAATGCCAGCCGCGCCACCGTGCCAATGGCAAACCATGCCAGCCACGATTCCATGCCAAATCCATGCTGGCCCTCCTACATGACGCTGGCTTCCAAAACGAAGGGTTGCAACAATCAACGGCTACCCTTCCATCTAAGATG
Organism: Papaver somniferum; assembly: GCF_003573695.1. NCBI lineage: Eukaryota > Viridiplantae > Streptophyta > Magnoliopsida > Ranunculales > Papaveraceae > Papaver > Papaver somniferum. The sequence continues at coordinate 39,942,685 of NC_039359.1, forward strand.
CACATCTTAGCCATCCAAGGTCGCCAGCCAATGCATGGTAACCTTTGGCCCAACGCTAAAACCCTAGTTTTGACCACGCCTAAACCGCGCCAATGCATGCGACCATGCCACATGTGTCAATGGCATATCGTGCCATCCACCTTGCCGCGCCTAAGCCATGCCATGTCGGCCTTCCATTCACGGCTGCCAAAACGAAGGCGTGCGACAATCAACGACCACCCTTCCATCTTAGATGCAAATCTCAGCCATCCAAGGTCACCAACCAACACATGGTAACCTTTGGCCCAATGCCAAAACCCTAGTTTGGCCGCGCCTAAACCACTACAAGGCATGCCGACCATGCCACATGTGCCAATGGCATGCCGCGCCATCCACCTTGACGCGCCTAAGCCATGTCATGCCGGCCTTCCCTTCACGGATGCCAAAACGAAGGCGTGCGACAATCAATGACCACCCTTCCATCTTAAATGCAAATCTTAGCCGTCCAAGGTCGCCAACCAACGCATGGTAACCTTTGGACCAACGCCAAAACTCTAGTTTTGGCCACGCCTAAACCGCGCCAAGGCATTCCATGCCACATGTGCCAAATGGCATGCCAACCACCTTGCCGCGCCATACCATGCCGGCCTTCCCTATGCGGATACCAAAACTAAGGCGTGCGATGATCAACGGCCACCCTTCCATCTTAGATGCAAATATCAGCCGTCCAAGGTCACCAACCAACGCATGGTAACCTTTGGCCCAACGCCAAAACCCTAGTTTGGCCACGCCTAAACCACGCCAAGGCATGCCGACCATGCCACATGTGCCAATGGCATGCCGCGCCATCCACCTTGCCATGCCTAAGCCATGCCATGCCGACCTTCCACTCACGGCTGCCAAAACGAAGGCGTGCGACAATCAACGACCACCCTTCCATCTTAGATACAAATCTCAGCCGTCTAAGGTCACCAACCAACGCATGGTAACCTTTGGCCCAACGCCAAAACCCTAGTTTGGCCGCGCCTAAACCACGCCAAGGCATGCCGACCATGCCACATGTGCCAACGGCATGCCGCGCCATCCACCTTGCCGCGCCTAAGCCATGCCATGCCGACCTTCCCTACACGACTACCAAAACGAAGGCGTGCGAAAATCAACGTCCACCCTTCCATCTTAGATGCAAATCTCAACCGTCCAAGATCACCAATTAACACATGGTAACCTTTGGCCCAAAACCCTAGTTTTGGTCATGCCCAAACCGCTAAGGCATGCCGGCCATGCCACATGTGCCAATGGAATGCCAGCCACCTTGCCGCGCCATACCATGCCGGCCTTCCCTATGCGGTTACCAAAACAAAGGCTTGCGACGATCAACGACCATCCTTCCATCTAAGATGCAAATCTTAGCCGTCCAAGGTCGCCAACCAACGCATGGTAACCTTTGGCCCAAAACCCTAGTATTGCTCACGCCCAAACCGCGCCAAGGCATGCCGGCCATGCCACATGTGCCAATGGCATGCAAGCCACCTTGCCGCGCCATACCGTGCCGTCCTTCTCTATGCGTTTACCAAAACAAAGGCTGGTGACGATCAACGGTCATCCTTCCATCTAAGATGCAAATCTTAGCCGTCCAAGGTCGCCAACCAACGCATGGTAACCTTTGGCCCTACGCTAAAACCTTTGTTTTGGCCACGCCCAAACTGCGCAAGGCATGCCAGCCATGCCACATGTGCCAATGGCATGCCAACCACCTTGCCGCGCCATACCATGCCGGCCTTCCCTATGCGGCTACCAAAATAAAGGATTGCGAATATTAACAACCACTTTTACATCTAAGATATAGATCTTAGCCGTCGAAGGTTACCAGCTAACGCATGGCAACCTTTGGCCCGATGCCAAGCCCTAGTTTGGTCATACCCAAACAAAGCCAAAACCCTAACTTTTGGCCGCGCCTACACTAGGCCATATTAAAGCCGTACCGGCCATGCTTTCATGCTACTGGATACCAAACGAAGGGTTGGAATAATCAACGACTACCCTTCCTCTCAAGATGCAAAATCTTGACCGTCGAAGGTCACCACCGAGCCGGCAAGTCTCCCAAGCTCAACTTGATGAACAACAGCATGCTACATGTTTTCCACGAAAACACTCGAGTCATCAACACATGTCACAAACTAGGGGATGCTCATTGGGTATTGGTTTGGCGGTTTACAGCGTGCGGCGAACACTGCGCCCGTTATAAGACAGTGTCATAAGGATGAGGCAGTTAGTAAATACAGGGAGTAATGGTGAAACACTTTCTTTTATGGAACATCAATTCCAGGCGTTACCGGTTACCACCTCCTCCCATTTACTCATCTGTTTTCCATTTCTTACGAGACCAGAATACGTTTCACTTCGACTTGTATAAATAGGTCTTACCTATTTCCACCGAACAACAAGTTCAGGTCAGGAGGATACAACACCCAGAAAATATTTGCTATCTTTCCACCTGTTAGCTTCCCACTTTCTGATACAAGTCGTCAAACAACTATTCTTCCAGAATCAACTATTCTGGTCTCAACACTCTATTCGCTTCCCTTCCCAAAACCAACCCTTCTCCTTCACTTTGTGACCGAAGCAAGTCTGGAACGGCCATTTCTTGGTTTAGGCCGGATTTTTACAGATTGATCTCGCGAATCTAAAGTACTCCCTTGTAGTACATTGTTTAGGGTTTAAACTCGTTTCTCACCCACACACCCGAAATTACCAAAATCAGCAGAAATCGTTTTCATCCTCAAATAATTAAAGACCACAGTGGGAGATTGATCTTTCGGTTACAATGTCAACTTTCAATCCTCGATCTCATATTTCGACCCAGACGTCAGGAGGGTAGAATCCAAACGATCCTCCCAGGGATAACGACTCTATTACCAGACGTCCCGGTTACCAGTCATGACACGACAAGGGATGACTGGGGACTTTCCACAGTCACGGCGGTGCTTCCCAGAAAACTCGGTTTTACACCAGGGAGATTCCTTTTCATCAGGAGATCCGAAAAACCGAGTAAGTCTTGCTAGACAAAATACATGGTCTAGTACTTCAAATCTTCACAGGGGAGATAAAAAACCGATAGCCATATTTTTCCCGTGTTTCATGCTTTCTACTATCGCACAACATTCACAATTCTTCCCTGGGGTACTCATGTGGTGTGATTTGTAGATAGTGGTAAAAGTGGTTCGATTCTCAGACTTGTGAAGGATATTAACTAGACTTAAATTCTAATATTAAAATAGAAAACTCACTAAAAATTATAGAAAACTCAATCAAAGATTATATCAATACTAAAAGAAACACTAAGGCTAAGATTCCACTATTTTCCAAGTTCAAAATGATTAAACCAATACTTATATTTATGCAATCTTCTCGTTTAATTTGATTCTAAAATATTGCAACAAGTAGATTTTCAAAAGTAATAATTGTAAATACCAAGTATGAAGCATCAAAAGTCTTAAAACTAAGCATACTCCATCAAAATAAATCACAATCACTCAAATCAAAATCATATTGAATAATAGTTCAAGGAAAATAATCATATAATTATTGCAAATAAAAAGATAAAATAGAATATACCACTTTTTTTTGGAAAAATAGCTTCCTCTATCGCCTCAGCAATGGGGTTTAACTCCTTATATTAATCATGATCTCAAAATATGTGTTTGTTGCTCAAAAGATGATTAAAAGAGTGAAAAGTAATAACACAGACGGTTTGCAACAGTGTATTGGTGTTGCAAAACAGCTGTTACAATGGAACTGTTACAGAAAACGGTTGTAAGTACTGTTGCTTTGTCGCTGATTTTAAGACCCTAGAAGAAGAATGCCCTGCACAGCTTAATGTTCTTCAGCTGTTAAACAACGACATTGTTCTGCGACTGTTTCGCGTGCGTCAATGTTCTTCGCGTTCTTCCTCTTCAGCAGCAGCAGCAGCAGAAACAAAGTTTGGTAAAGCTCTGATTTCTTATTCTCTGGCTCTCCTTAGGTTCCCAAACTCTCTACACCTTTTCTATATGACCCAAGACATCTATTTATATCAAAAATACCGATTAAATCACTCCCAAATCTTCCAAAATCTCTTTCCTTCTCTTCACGGCCAAGTTGCGGCAATTTCTTGTTTTAGAATTTCTACGCGTTTCTGAGCTTTCCTTTTTTATTATAAACTCTTCCTTATATAGATACAAATCTTTGGGAAAGTTTACAGCACTTTAATCTCTCTAAAATTCCCTAAAACAGGTCACACACGTGACTTTCCATATTTTCTGTTGTGAGAAAAATCCGTCGATTGAGCCCAGTCTAATCGATTTAAACACCCATATCAGATTCCTAGACCCATAAGGAGTCTATCCTATGAAAATCAGAGGTTTAATCGACCTCAAACTCCTCCAAATCACGATTGCCAAAACTGTTCTTCACTGCACCTATTTTCCCGCCAAAACCTGGTTTTTGAAATGTTGAAGATGGTTGCCCCTTATCCAGGTAGGGGTGCGATTAGAAACTCCTGGAAATGGGATCCCCTTAGTAATTAGGTTCCCTTATCCAAAGTGAGAGTCCGAATAGCAAATGTCCTCCGGGTGCTTTCCGACAACTTTTCGAGCCAATTTTTTCCAAAAATGTTTATGGCCAAAAATACCTACAAATAAATAAAACCATAATAAGTACAAAAATGAGCCCTAACAATATATAGAATCGAGACAAATCGGACACAAAAATGTGTCTATCAAATACCCCCAAACCTATTATTTGCTAGTCCTCGAGCAAAAATAAAATAGAAATAAAATCCTAACTCACTGTCGCAGGCATCGTCGATTGCATTTAGCGTATGCAATAAGCCTTTAAACCCCTAGGTGTCCCTAGTGGCGGAGTGTTGTCTCCGGAGGGCTTACCAGAGGTATACCCACAAAACCTTTATACTCCAGACCCTAGCTATCTACACAGAACCTTGGAAGGCACTAAAGAATCTCCTTGGTTGGCATACTTATTGACTACAGGAGGAAGTACCCTGATGCGAAATTCCAATTGTTGTACACGAGTTTGCACTCAAGCATACTAAAATTCATATGAAGTGACAGAGCTCTACTCAGATAGTCGCACTATGGACATCAATATCCGGAGTCAAAACTAATCACATGGATAGATCAAGAAGATGGATATAGAAAAACATAGATGGTTTTGATGTTTACTAGGTGAACGGTGTTTCTCATATCTGTCTGAAGGCCTCCGCCAAAATGAACCTATCCTAATGGACTGAGATACCGGTACTGACTATCAACACACTGGCATATACAAGGGTACCAGTGGTCGATAATCCTAACTCTAGGTCAAACTGGCATATACAAGGGTTCCAGTGGTCGACTTTATTGAATTTATTCCAGTTGGTCTGATGGTCTGGTCTTTTTTTTTTTTTGTATCTCAATCACTCTAATTCACCCTAGCATTGGTAACAACTTGAATCGTGAGCCCCACCTAATCACTTAGAGAAACATAGTTTAAAAACAAAACAAAATAAAAACAGAAGTGAAAAGGACTCAACGAGATATGGTGAAACTATCATGTTATTTCTAACACCTGAGCTCTGTGCTTTTATGAATAGACTCTTTAGATGTTGCCATCTAGTCAGATTGGTTCCTCAACTCCTACAACCAAAATGCTTCCATCCACTTAGATTGGTTAGTGCCATCCTTAATAGGGATAAATTTCTAGGCTCTGGAGTTTTTTATTGCAACGAAAAGGTAACAAAAAGTTCTACCCCACCCCCAAACTTAAATCTAACATTGTCCTCAATGTTTCTAATCAAAGAACAGTACCAAAAATATAAGTAACATGAGGAAATAGTAAAGAGAGAAGTCGGAAAGATAGTACCTGGGTGAAGTGTAACCAAAAACCTACAAAAATATTATACAACATACAAAATCGCCTCGATGGTCAATCAAGGTAAACAGGGTCCTCCAGAGGGACCTCTCAACATCACCTGTAGGAAAAGGCTCTAAAAAGGGCTTCAATCGCTGACCGTTAACCTTCGAAGAACTACTACCATCTGGTGTCTCAATCTCAACACGCCATGAGGAAAAACAGTACGGACCACAAAAGGACCGGTCCACCGAGAGCGCAACTTCCCGGGGAATAGATGCAAACGAGTGTCATACAGAAGAACTTTTTGACCTGGAGAAAATGACTTTCGTAAAATATTCCTATCATGCACAAGTTTCATTTTGTTCTTATACTCCTTAGCACTATCGTATGCATCTCTACGAATCTCGTCCAACTCATTGAGCTGGAGCTTTCTTTGAGCTCCTGCCTTGTCAAGTGAAAAGTTTAAGTTCTTAATAGCCCAATAGGCTCGATGCTCTAACTCAACAGGCAGGTGACATGCCTTGCCAAACACTAAACGATAAGGTGACATTCCAATGGGTGTCTTAAACGCAGTACGGTAAGCCCATAAGGCATCAGTAAGCCTCGACGACCAGTCTTTCCTATTTGGATTAACTGTTTTCTCTAGAATACGTTTAATTTCCCTATTGGAAACCTCTACCTGACCACTAGTCTGAGGGTGATATGGGGTTGCTACTTTATGGGTAAATATTGTTTCATTAAAAGAGCAAACGGTCTATTACAAAAGTGTGAACCTCCATCACTAATTATAGCTCGCGGCGTACCAAAACGTGTAAGTATATTCTCTTTCAAAAACTGGACTACGACCCTGTGGTCATTCGTTTTACACGGAACCGCCTCAACCCACTTAGACACATAGTCTACAGCGACAAGTATGTAAAGATAACCAAACGAAATAGGAAATGGACCCATAAAATCAATGCCCCACACATCAAAGACCTCAATCACTAAAATAGGGTTCAAAGGCATCATATTTCTACGGGAAATGGTTCCTAACTTCTGGCAACGCTCACAAGAAACACAATGACTATGGGAATCTTTAAACAACGAAGGCCAGTAAAATCCACACTGCAAAATCTTAGCAGCAGTTCTTAGCACTAAAATGACCCCCACATGCATGTTCATGACAAAAGGAGATAATACTAGACTGGTCACTCTCAGATACACATCTCCTAATAATCTGGTCCGGACAATACTTAAACAGATAAGGATCGTCCCAAAAGAAATGCTTAACCTCGGCTAAAAACTAGAACGATCTTGCTTACCCCAATGTTGAGGGGTTCGACCAGTAACAAGATAATTCACTATATTTGCATACCAAGGTGATTGGGAAACAGAGAACAATTGTTCATCAGGAAAGCTATCCCTTATAGGAAGGGAATCACTAGGGGAACTAACAACTAGCCTAGACAAGTGGTCTGCTACTACATTTTCTGCACCCTTTTTGTCTCTAATGTCTGGGGAAAATTCCTGTAACAATAGGATCCATCTAATCAATCTAGGTTTGGTATCCTTCTTAGATAAAAGGTATTTCAAAGCAGCATGATCTGTATAGATTATGATCTTAGAACCTAATAGGTAGGACCTAAACTTATCCAAGGCAAACACGATGGCTAAAAGTTCCTTCTCGGTAGTTGTGTAGTTCATTTGGGCATCATTCAGAGTTTTGCTAGCATAATAAATCACATGAAGTAATTTGTTTTCTCGTTGTCCTAAAACGACGCCTATAGCATAATCTGAAGAATCACACATAATCTCAAAGGGTAGGTTCCAGTTAGGTGCCTGGACTATCGGGGCAGTAGTGAGTAAAGTTTTAAGCTTCTCAAAAGCCTCTAAACAAGCATCATCAAAGACAAACTTAACATCTTTTGCAAGCAAATTGCAAAGAGGTCTAGAAATCAAGCTAAAATCCTTAATGAATCGACGGTAAAAACCTGCATGCCCTAGGAATGACCTAATATCTTTTACGGTTTTTGGGACCTGTAAAGTCTTAATAAGGTCAACTTTGGCTTTGTCTACCTCTATACCCTTTGAAGAGACGATGTGCCCTAACACAATTCCTGATTTAACCATGAAATGGCATTTTTCCCAATTAAGCACTAAATTTTTTTCCTTCACCTAGTCAACACTAATGTCAAATGATGCAAGCACTCATCGAAAGATGAACCAAACACTGAAAAATCATCCATAAAGACCTCTAAGAACCGTTCTACCATATCAGAAAATATGCTCATCATACAACGCTGAAAAGTTGCAGGGGCATTACATAGCCCGAAAGGCATGCGTCTATACGCAAAGGTACCAAAGGGACAGGTAAAAGTGGTTTTCTCTTGGTCTTCTGGGGAATAACGATCTGATTATAACCGGAGTAGCCATCTAAGAAGCAATAGTGACTATGTCCAGCTAATCGCTCTAGCATTTGGTCGATAAAAGGAAGGGGAAAGTGATCCTTCCTTGTGACCTTGTTCAATTTCCTATAGTCAATACACACACGCCATCCCGTGGTCACTCGGGTTGGGATTAATTCATTATTATCATTCTGGACTACAGTGATACCTGATTTCTTGGGGACAACCTGAACAGGGCGACCCACTTACTGTCTGAAATTGGGTAAATAATACCCGCATCTAACAACTTAAGCACCTCTTTTCGAACTACCTCTTTCATGTTAGGGTTCAGTCGACGTTGCATCTCCCTAGAAGGTTTGGAGTCTTCCTCTAAATGAATCTGATGCATACACACAGTAGGACTTATACCCTTAATGTCTGCTATAGTCCACCCTAAAGCTTCCTTATTGTCTTGAAGTACATTTACTAGCCTACTTTCCTGATCACTATCCAAATTGGAAGCTACAATCACAGGTAAAGTCTCAGATGGGCCTAAAAACACATACTTTAGAGTATCGGGTAGTGGTTTAAGGTCCAACTTTGGGGGCTCTTCTAAAGAAGGAATTAGGGTAGTCTCAGAAACTGGTAACGGTTCGAACCTAGCTTTCCATCTATCAGTGTCTAACACAGGGGTAGAATCTAATAGAGCATTCACCTGTTCAATAGTGCTATCGTCGTCAAAATCTAAACCAAAATGGGATAGACAACTTTCTAATGGGTCTTCAGACAAGATGTTTGGTAATGACTCCTGAACTAAGGCTTCTATCATGTTCACCTCCTCAACACATGTGTCATCTAGCTCATGAGGTTGCTTACTGACATTAAAAATGTTCATCTCCATAGTCATATTACCAAAAGATAAACTCATCACACCATTTCGACAGTTAATGATCGCATTAGACGTAGCTAAAAATGGGCGACCTAAAATCACAGGTATCTGGTTCTCTGGGTCAGGGACAGGTTGGGTATCTAGGACCACGAAATCCACTGGATAAATAAACTTGTCGACCTCAATAAGAACATCCTCGATAACACCTCGAGGGATTTTAACAGACCTATCAGCTAACTGCAGTGTCATCTGAGTAGGTTTCATTTCACCAAGTCCTAGCTGTAAGTATACATGGAATGGCAGTAAGTTCACACTGGCTCCTAAGTCAAGTAAAGCTTTTTCTACCCGGAAGTTACCTATTGTGCAAGCAATGGTAGGAGAACCTGGGTCTTTGTACTTTGGAGTTGTGGTGTTCTGAATGATTGAACTTACGTGACTAGCTAAAAAGGCTTTCTTATGGACGCTAAGTTTTCGCTTTCGCGTACACATATCCTTAAGGAACTTGGCATAAGCAGGAATTTGCCTAATTGCATCTAATAAGGGAAGGTTTATGGTAACTTGCTTAAAAACCTCCACTATGTCATTAAAGTTCGATTCCTTCTTTGTTGGTACTAATAGCTGAGGAAATGGGGCTCTAGGCCTAAAATCAGACCTTTCAGGAACCGAATTCACATCATCAGAAACTTTATCAGTCTCTTCAGCTACTGGTCCTGAGAGGTGAGATCCTGAGGGGTGAACTACAGTATGTTCACTATCGGGCATGGTTACCTTATTGTCTACAACTCTACCACTTCTAAGGGTTCTAACAACATTCAATTGATTCGATGGTTTTGCACCTAATTCATGAACTCCTCTAGGGTTGGGTTGTGTTTGACTAGGAAACTTACCTTTTTCTCTCAAAGAATCACTTATCAGACCAACCTGGGTTTTTAACTCGGAAATAGCCTGACTATTTTCTTGTCCTATCCTGTTACTAGCTTGTAGACTCTGTTCTACGGATAACTGGAATTTTGCAGTTTGCTGAGTTAACAAGGCGAGAGATTCCTCTAAACTTAGGATTTTCTTATCTGACTGATTCTGAAACTGAGCTAGTCCTGAAGGATTCTTAGTATAGCCAAAACCCGGGGGAGCATTAGAATTACTAAATTGACCTTGACTTTGGCCCTTAGACCACGAAAGGTTCGGATGGTTTCTCCAACCAGGATTATAGGTTTCTGAATATGGGCCAATCTTTTGACGGTTATCAAATCTAGTGTTATTATAAAGAGCATTGGCCTGGTCTTCAATATTCTGGCCTTCCCAAAAAGGCTCCACTCTACCACTAGTCTGGCCCACTTCTAAGGCTTCTAACCTTTTTGCTATAGCAACAATTTTGGCATCTGATTCATAGCCTCCTTCTACCCTATTAACGTTTCCTCTACTTAAAAGAATTGTTTTCAAGGGTGCCCTACTATTTTCCCATTGCTAGGTTTTTTCGGCGATTTCATTAAAAAATTCCATCGCCGCATCAACAGTTTGGTTTTCAAATCCACCAGTGCATAGAGACTCAACCATGGTCGTTGTGGAATAATCTAAACCCTCATAAAGGATCTGAACTAGCCTAACCTTTTCTAAACCATGATGAGGACACTGGGATAATAAATCATTGAACCTTTCCAAATACCTATAAAGATTCTCCCTCTTGTTGTGAAAATGTGCATATTTGCTTCCTAATAGACGATGTTTTGTGCCTAGGGAAAAACTTATTGAAAAAGGCAGATGTAAGTTGTTCATATGTCTCAATTGACTCGGAGTCCAAACTATACAGCCACGACTTGGCATTATCTTTCAGGGAAAATGGGAATAACATAAGTTTCAAAGCATCATCATCTAAGCCTCTAATTCTTAGAGTACTATAAATTTCCTCAAAATCCCTAACATGGTAATAAGGGTTTTCATTTTCTTTCCCTAAAAAGATTGGGAGCCTCTGTAAGGTCCCAGGTTTCAGTTCATAGGGTGCCTCCGTTTCAGCTAACTTAAACGAGTTAACGTAAGTTGAATAGAGGCAAGGGAAGCTCGGTGGAGCTTTGATACCCAAGGCCTCACCGGTATTACAAGGCGGCGCAGTCACACATTCAACTTACAGAAACCGTCAAGAACTTCTAAGTATGCTTAAAAGAGTAACCAATATTTTTCGAATGACTTTCCTGTTAAGATCGTTACCCTATCGGTCTCGTTCTAGTCAAAATTTTAGGCTTAGGTTCGCGTAGGTTACGTGTTCCTAAAGCGGGCAAGAAGAGAACGATGATGAAATCCGAACCCTTATCTTGTATGGCCAGGCCTTTCCCTTTACTAGAAAAATAAATGTCCGTATTCAGTTCTCAACATATATGCATACGAAGGAGTCCAGTAACTCGCTGACAGGGGATTCGCGAGTGTTTAGAATCTTACCTCCCGTTCCAGACGGGGGATGAATCGGTTGTAGTCGACTCGGGCCACTGACTCCGATGTATAGTGTACGAACCCAAGGTGCAGAGATAATATCGTAATTGTCCTCCTTCTCAGCAAACAGTTTATATTTAAAGTACCCTTCCGTAGGGTAATAAAAAAATAATGTCCCAAAGTCCAAAAGTCCAAAAAAATAAAGAAAAATTACAAAAATAATAAACCCTAATACAGTTTTTTTTTTTAAAATAAAATAAACAAACCCTAAAATAAAATTGTCTTCTTTTCTGTTCTTTTTGCTTTAATCTTTAGCTCCAAGTCTTTATGAAATCACCAAACTCCTTGGCTCAATTTTCTTTATGATCCAGAACCTGTAGACACAAGATAAATACCCAAAAACATAAAAAAGGACAAAAATAATAAAAAAAATAAAAAAATAAAGTAAATCTAAAACCCTAAAAACAAATCCCCGGCAGCGGCGCCAAAAATTGGTGTGATTTGTAGATAGTGGTAAAAGTGGTTCGATTCTCACACTTGTGAAGGATATTAATTAGACTTAAATTCTAATATTAAAATAGAAAACTCACTAAAAATTATAGCAACCTCAATCAAAGATGATATCAATACTAAAATAAACACTGAGGCTAAGATTCCATTATTTTCCAAGTTCAAAGTGATTAAACCAATACTTATATTTATGCAATCTTCTCGTTTAATTTGATTCTAAAATATTGCAACAAGTAGATTTTCAAAAGTAATAATTGTAAATACCAAGTATGAAGCATCAAAAGTCTTAAAACTAAGCATACTCCATCAAAATAAATCACAGTTACTCAAATCAAAATCATATTGAATAATAGTTCAAGGAAAATAATCATATAATTATTGCAAATAAAAAGATAAAATAGAATATACCACTTTTTGTTGGAAAAATAGCTTCCTCTATCGCCTCAGCAATGGGGTTTAGCTCCTCATATTAATCATGATCTCAAAATATGTGTTTGTTGCTCAAAAGATGATTAAAAGAGTGAAAAGTAATAACACAGACTGTTTGCAACAGTGTATTGGTGTTGCAAAACAGCTGTTACAATGGAACTGTTACAGAAAACGGTTTTAAGTACTGTTGCTTTGTCGCTAATTTTAAGACCCTAGAAGACGACTGCCCTGCACAGCTTAATGTTCTTCAGCTGTTAAACAACGACACTATTCTGCGACTGTTTCCCGTGCGTCAATGTTCTTCGCGTTCTTCCTCTTCAGCAGCAGCAACAGCAGAAACAGAGTTTGGTAAAGCTCTGATTTCTTCTTTTCTGGCTCTCCTTTGGTTCCCAAACTCTCGACACCTCTTCTATATGACTCAAGACATCTATTTATATCAAAAATACCGATTAAATCTCTCCCAAATCTTCCAAAATCTCTTTCCTTCTCTTCACGGCCAAGTTGCGGCAATTTCTTGTTTTAGAATTTCTACGCGTTTTTGAGATTTCCTTTTTATTCTAAACTTTTCCTTAGATAGATACAAATCTTTGGGAGAGTTCACAACACTTTAATCTCTCTAAAATTCCCTAAAACAGGTCACACACGTGACTTTCCATATTTTCTGTTGTGAGAAAAATCCGTCGATTGAGCCCAGTCTAATCGATTTAAACACCCATATCAAATTCCTAGACCCATAAGGAGTCTATCCTATGAAAATCAGAGGTTTAATCGACCTCAAACTCCTCCAAATCATGATTGCCAAAACTGTTCTTCACTGCACCTATTTTCCCGCCAAAACCTGGTTTTTGAAATGTTGAAGGTGGTAGCCCCTTATCCAGGATAGGGGTGCGATTAGCAACTTCCTGGAAATGGGATTCCCCTTAGTAATTATGTTACCCCTTATCCAAAGTGAGAGTCCGAATAGCAAATGTCCTCCGGGTGCTTTCCGACAACTTTACGAGCTAATTTTTTCCAAAAATGTTTATTGGCCAAAAATACCTACAAATAAATAAAACACCATAATAAGTACAAAAATGAGCCCTAACAATATATAGAATCGAGACAAATCGGACACAAAAATGTGTCTATCATCATGCCACTTATATTCATAACCAAAAACATCAATATTCTAAACAGTTCTTTCCAAATAATAATCCAAAACCCTCAGGGGTAATACTTGTCTATCAACCCAAAAATACAGAAAATCAAAACCATAAACCAAGCGCTTTCTTTGTCTTTCAAAAAAAAGAAAAACGTTCACCTATCCGTACGTGCCTATTTTGCATAATAATGATTACCCGTCACTATTCATGAGGTAGCCGATGTTACTACGGTAATATTCGAAGAGGAATTGTTTATGACGAAGTGTTTCTACAAGTTTATGAAAGGCATACCCATGGCTAGGGTTTACACCAGTTCAGAAGAACTATATTTCTACAGATTTATGGAAGGCATACCTATGGCTAGGGTTTGCATCAACACAAGAAAACAAGAAAACAAATTGAAAGAGAAACGCTGGAGTACATAGCTGGAATACGCTTGCCCACTTTTTTGCTACCGCGCTACCGCTAACACCAGGACGTGAGAACAAAGATACGAGATAAAAAGGACAGCCAACCCCTTTCATACGCATAACACTTTTGGAATTTGAATAAGGAAATGATTTCCTATTTGAGCTACGTATGGAAAGAGGCAACTGGGCCCGTAAGAACAAGTCCGCGCCACGCCAAGCCAACGCCGTGCCAAGCCAACAGTACGCGCCATTCCCAGCCGACAGTCCGCGCCATACCAAATCCAAGCCAGCGTCCATGCCAAGCCAACGTCCACGCCAATCCAGCGCCCATTCCAAGCCGATCCAACGCTAAAAACTTGCATCTTTCCAGCGCCAGAAGCTTGCATCTTTCCAGCGCCAGCAGCTTGCATCTTTCCAGCGCCAGCAGCTTGCATCTTTACAGCAGCTTGCATCTTTCCAGCGCCAGCAGCTTGCATCCTTTTCCAACGCTAACAACTTGCATCCTTTCCAGCGCTAACAACTTGCATCTTTACAGCAGCTTGCATCCTTCCAGCGTTACTCATGAACCCCCAGTAGAAGGGAATCAACAATCTAATTTCATTACACGAAAAGATCAGGAGCGAATTCTCCAAAATCGAAGCAAAGAAAAATCAGCAACCCCCCTGAGTTCACAAAGACTCTTTTTCCTGTCAGGAGATGCATGATTTATGGGGACTTCGCCCGCAAAATCGTGCAGTCTATGATGAAACATTTATGTGAGATTCTATATTTCCCCAAGGTACAACGTCAAGGAATATTTGCAGCCCTCAACCGCACTGCATCAGGGAAGCAGCTGTTTCCAACCAGAGAAGTCGTTCCCAAACCCCAACCTCTCCTGGAAAGCACGATTGATAGATGGAACTGGGGGGTCCTAACCATTGTTCGCTTGAAGGGTGTCCAGTTTGACAGCGCACTGATAAACGCAGCCGCTCCGCTTCAACATCCTCCAGCAACGACTCCGCTTCAACAATCACTCCGACAGCCGCTTCGTTTCAACGCTCGCTCCAGCAGCCGCTCCGTTTTAGCGTTCTCTCCATAAGATTCTCCAGGATCCGAAGACGAGGCTTAAGCGTTCGGCTTCTTAAGTTTCAACATCTTCTCCAAGAGCCGAAGCTGTTTCAACGACGCTTCTTCCTGCAAAGGGTCGTACCACCATGCTCCCCATGTCAAGGATCATGATCACAGCCAACCAATCTTCATAGTCATGGACAGTTTGCTCACTTACGCATCCAGCCAATCCTTTTACTTCCACGGATGCCCGTACAACTCCAGCCAATCCTTTTACTTCCACGGATGCCCGCACAACTCCAACCAATCCTTTTACTTCCACGGATGCCCATACAATTCCAGCCAACCTACTTTGTTACCACGACAATGTAGTCTCTTCTGATTACATCTACTACCAAGAATTGTTGCCGATCATTTGTTGATAAACCATACTTGAGGACTAAGGATATACACGGAATCCCTTCACTGTCAAAGCTCAGAAGACAGAGTCAACCAAAAGGCCATAGCCGCAACAAGGTCATCTACTCTTCAAGGGTGCAACGCAAGAATATCATCACCTCTCTGTCTAGAAGACGCCTTCAACACTTTACGAGGCAGTGGAGGATTCCAAGCCTGATCAGAGGAAAACAACTTCATAAACTGAAGAAAAATACTACTGGGGACTTCTCTTTGCAGTCCATCGACGACCATCAAAGACTCATGAGATAGCTCCAGAGACGCGGCTGAAAACATTTTCTTGAAGAAACAGAGGGAGCCATGATAAACAACATAACTCTCTCATTCCTACATCTTCGCTATACAGAATATTTCGTCCATGCGATATCCTGAGCATCCCAACGTCACATCCATAAGAGTACGATAAGCCTGTATGAAATCACGTGGACGTGGATTCAAGGCGATGCAATGAAAATAGGATATACATGGGGACTACCAGCATGAGACGCTTTCACTCCCTCAACCAGGTTATTTCTGATTTCAACATCATCACTGTTGAAGTTTCACGAGCCGTAGGAATTTCTCAACACGAAGCCGTCCATGTACACCGAAGACTTCAAGAGCACGCCACAAAGATACATTCACATATTCATCCATGCCATTAGATCAAACCGAAGTATAACTGGGGACTTCTTACCACATCTCATTCCATACGATAGTCCAAGATTCAGAAGATGGTTCGAAGGATGTCTCTTAGAACAAAGTCCTGGAGACTTGATAGCAGCACATCGGCAAAGGAACGTCTCCCTATTTCATCCGGGGGCGCCAAAAGTTTTCGACCATACAAGCATTCACATCACATCATCATCACAATCAGAAGGTCCAGGCACTGAACAACCTAAAGCCGAGGATGGACCGACACCACAACCATAGTCTCCAAGATTAACCCTGACATGATCGTTGCCGAGCATATATTCCATCCATTCGTCCCAAGAATGCAATGGAGTTTGGTAAATTTTGGAATCCACTGGAGAGACACTGCAGACGAAAGCGCGGATACAAACGAGCAACAGAAAACAGAAGAAGGTCAATACCTCTTTTCATATGGACAGAGTTTATAGATTTTTGCACAGAATAAAGTTCCCTTCTTTCTCCATGAACGAGAACAGATGACTCGGCGCGACTATGCTACCCCGGGCCCGCAACATCCCTCCTGAATTCTTCTTGAGTTTCACTGTCGGGCCGTTTTCACCTCCTAAACGAGCTCAAAACCTAAATATTTCCGCGTAAGGAGATAGCAAATTCTTTTTCGGTAAGATGGAGGGGCGGACCGTCAAAATCCGAGTTCGTACGAGGATTATACAACGATTTTAGTAAGGAGCGCTAATTAGGGTTTCAGCATCCTAAACCCTTATTTCGACAAAATTGCAAGGCGCCATCACTACCATTTGATAACCGAAGTTCCAGCATCATCACCATTGTTTGGTATCCGAAGTTCTGAAACCAGTTTACACCATTCTGCGGACTGAAGACAGTTTCCACCATTCCGCTGAACGAAGCCAGTTTCTCCCATTTCAAGCCGACCAACGCCTGCGGCTCCCATTCCAAGCCGACCAACGCCTACGGCTCCCATTCCAAGCCGACAATCTACATCTCACCACTTCACGGTCTAGCCAGCAACACCACAAGTAGAATCTATTCAAGGCCACCAACACGAGAATCACAAACTCTCCTTGCCTCTCGAAAAAGGTTAGTCGGGTCTTCTTAACCATCTTTTCACGACTTTTCATTTCGATTTTGTCCTCGCCTGTCACCATCTTATGCTTACCTCTCAACAATGCTCCTGTTCTGAGCTAAGCAGGGTACCTTAGGACCACTTAGGGTTAAAATCGTAAAACCTTACATCTGACATGACGTCACTTAGGACCACTAGCGCATTTATTGAATCATTCAACACGCCTACGTAAGAATTACCAGGGTACCTTTTTTTTACATATATATGTGTCATGTTCCACCGTAGAACCCTTAGTATTGACCGACATCACCTTCGTACACCAAACCCAAAATTCTTACACCACCGTGCCAATAGCAAACCATGCCAGCCATGTCTCTGCGCCAAGGCATGCCAACCATGCCAGCCGCACCACCGTGCCAATGGAAAACCAAGCCAACCACGTCTCCGTGCCAAGGCATGCCAACCATGCCAGCCGCATGTGCCAATGGCATGCCGTGCCATCCACATCTCCGCGCCAAGGCATGCCAACCATGCCAGCCGCACCACCATGCCAATGGAAAACCATGCTAGTCACGTCTCCGCGCCAAGGCATACCAACCATGTCAGTCACATGTGCCAATGGCATGCCGTGCCAGCCACATCTACGCGCCAAGGCATGCCAACCATGCCAGCCACGTCTCCGCGCCAAAGCATGCCAACCATGCCAGCCGCGCCACCGTGCCAATGGAAAACCATGCCAGCCACGTCTCCGCGCCAAGGCATGCCAACCATGCCAGCCGCACCACATGTGCCAATGGCCTGCCGTGCCATCCACACCTCCGCGCCAAGGCATGCCAACCATGCCATCCGCGCCACCGTGCCAATGGAAAACCATGCCAGCCACGATTGCATGCCAAAGCCATGCCGCTGGCTGGTAAAACGAAGGGTTGCAACAATCAACGGCCACCCTTCCATCTGAGATGCAGATCTTAGCCGTCCAAGGTCGCCAGCCAACGCATGGTAACCTTTGGCCCAACGCCAAAACCCTAGTTTTGGCCACGCCTAAACCGAGCCAAGGCATGCCGACAATGCCACATGTGCCAATGGCATGCCGTTCCAGCCACCTTGTCGCGCCTAAACCATACCATGCCAGCCTTCCCTTTACGGCTGCCAAACGAAGGCGTGCGACAATCAACGGCCACCCTTCCATTTTAGATGCAAATCTTAGCCGTCCAAGGTCGCCAGCTAACGCATGGTAACCTTTGGCCCAACCCCAAACCCTAGTTTTGGCCACGCCTAAACCGCGCCAAGGCATGCCATGCCAGATGTGCCAATGGCATGCCAACCACCTTGTCGCGCCATACCATGTCGGCCTTCCCTATGCGGCTACCAAAACGAAGGCGTACGATGATCAACGACCACCCTTCCATCTTAGATGTAAATCTCAGCCGTCCAAGGTCACCAACCAATGCATGGTAACCTTTGGCCCAACGCCAAAACCCTAGTTTGGCCGCGCCTAAACCATGCCAAGGCATGCCGACCATGCCACATGTGCCAATGGAATGCCGCGCCATCCACTTTGCCGCGCCATGCCGGCCTTCCCTTCACGGCTGCCAAAACGAAGGCGTGCGACAATCAACAGCCACCCTTCCATATTAGATGCAAATCTCCGCCGTCCAAGGTCACCAACCAACGCATGGTAACCTTTAGCCCAACGCCAAAACCCTAGTTTGGCCGCGCCTAAACCACGCCAAGGCATGCCGACCATGCTACATGTGCCAATGGCATGCCACGCCATCCACCTTGCCGCACCTAAGCCATGCTATTCCGGCCTTCCCTTCACGGCTGCCAAAACGAAGGCGTGCGGTAATCAACCGCCACCCTTCCATCTTAGATGCAAATCTTAGCCATCCAAGGTTGCCGGCCAACGCATGGTAACCTTTGGCCCAACACCAAAACCCTAGTTTTGGCCACTCCTAAACCGCACGAAGGCATGCCATGCCACATGTGCCAATGGCATGCTAACCACCTTGCCGCGCCATACCATGCCAGCCTTCCCTATGGTGCTACCAAAACGAAGGCGTGCGATGATCAACGTCCACCCTTCCATCTTAGATGCAAATCTCAGCCGTCCAAGGTCACCCACCAACGCATAGTAACCTTTCACTCAACGCCAAAAACCTAGTTTGGCCGCGCCTAAACCACGTCAAGGCATGCCAACCATGTCACATGTGCCAATGGCATGCCGCGCCATCCACCTTGCCGCGCCTAAGCCATGCCATGTCGGCCTTCCCTTCACGGCTGCCAAAACGAAGGCATGCGACAATCAACGACCACTTTCCATCTTAGATGCAAATCTTAGCCGTCCAAGGTCGCCAACCAACGCATGGTAACCTTTGGCCCAACGCCAAAACCCTAGTTTTGGCCACGCCTAAACCGCGCCAACGCATGCCATGCCACATGTGCCAATGGCATGCCAACCACCTTGCCGCGCCATACCATGCCGGCATTCCCTATGCGTCTACCAAAACGAAGGCGTACGATGATCAACTACCACCCTTCCATTTTAGATGCAAATCTCAGCCGTCCACGGTCACCAACTAACGCATGGTAACCTTTGTCCCAACGCCAAAACCCTAGTTTGGCCGCTCCTAAACCACGCCAAGGCATGCCGACCATGCCACATGTTCCAATGCCATGCCGCGCCATCCACCTTGCCGCGCCTAAGCCATGCCATGCCGGCCTTCCCTTCACGGCTGCCAAACGAAGGCGTGCGACAATCAATGGCCACCCTTCCATCTTAGATGCAAATCTCAGCCGTCCAACGTCACCAACCAACGCATGGTAACCTTTGGCCCAACGCCAAAACCCTAGTTTAGTCGCGCCTAAACCACGCCAAGGCATTCCGACCATGCCACATGTGCCAATGACATGCCGCGCCTAAGCCATGCCATGCCGACCTTCCCTTCACGACTGCCAAAACGAAGGCGTGCGACAATCAACAACCACCCTTCCATCTTAGATGCAAATCTCAGCCGTCCAAGGTCACCAACCAACACATGGTAACCTTTGGCCCAAAACCCTAGTTTTGGTCACGCCCAAACCGCGCCATGGCATGCCGGCCATGCCACATGTGCCAATGGCATGCCAGCCACCTTGCCGCGCCATACCTTGCCGACCTTCCCTATGCGGTTACCAAAACAAAGGCTTGCAACGATCAACGGACATCCTTCCATCTAAGATGCAAATCTTAACCGTCCAAGGTCGCCAACCAACGCATGGTAACCTTTGGCCCAAAACCCTAGTTTTGGTCACTCCCAAACCACGCCAAGGCATGCCGGCCATGCCACATGTGCCAATGGCATGCCAGCCACCATGCCGTCCTTCCCTATGCGGTTACCAAAACAAAGGATGGCGACGATCAACGGCCATCCTTCCATCTAAGATACAAATCTTAGCCGTCCAAGGTCGCCAACCAACGCAGGGTAACCTTTGGCCCAACGCCAAAACCTTTGTTTTGGACACGCCCAAACCGCGCCAAGGCATGCCAGCCATGCCAGCCATGCCACATGTGCCAATGGCATGCCAACCACCTTGCCGCGCCATACCATGCCGACCTTCCCTATGCGGCTACTCTTCCAGAATCATCTATTCTGGTCTCAACACTCTCTTTTATTCCCTCCCCAAAACCAACCCTTCTCCTTCACTTTGTGACCGAAACAAGTCTGGAACGATCATTTCTTGGTTTAGGCCGGATTTGTACAGATTGATCTCTCGAATCTAAAGTACTCCCTTGCAGTACATTGTTTAGGGTTTATACTCGTTTCTCACCCACACACCCGAAATTACCAAAATCGGCAGAAATCATTTTCACCCTCAAACAGTACCATCCAAGTTATTCCTTGTATTTGATTAGTATTCCCAGTTTCTTCTTGATGAAATCAAATCAAGAGAGAGAGAGAGAGATAAACTCGTTTATGTACTTTTAATTGATTGAGTCTTGTTGATTATCTTAAAAGTATATTTGAGTTTGTCCATACAGATTGCTAAGGCGAAATATTGGGTGGTGTTGTTAGATCCCCTCTTTTTCACTAACTTAATATAGTAGAAATCCATTTCGTTAACTTAACCCCAAATTTTCTTCGATGTGAAAATATTTTATAAATCAGAGAAAATTAGAGAAATCAATCGATTCATTCATGAAATTTAAATGAACTAAACCGATGTTGATTATGACGATTGAAGCTGGAGTTTACCAAAATCTCTGATTTTATATGTCAAATAAGTTGGGTTAACAGAGAAGAAACTAAACATTTGTGAAAAAGCGGGGGTCTAAAACACCACCCAATATTTCGCTTAGCAATCTGTATGGAGAAACTCAAATATACTTTTAAGAGAATCAACAAGACTCAATCAATTAAAAGTATATCAACGAGTTTATATCTCTCTCTTGATTTGATTTACTCAAGAAGGAACTGCGAGTTCTAATCAAATGCAAGGAATAACTTGGATGGTACCAAAGACCAATATCCAAGGATCAATCAATGACAATCAACAACCAAAGGTTGTATTACTCTAATTGATGATCTAACACACAACCTGTATTATTTCAATTATAAAGATAAAACAATATAATGCGGAAATTGAAATAACACAGACACCAGAAATTTTGTTAACGAGGAAATCGCAAATGCAGAAAAATCTCGGGACCTAGTCCAGATTGAACACACATTGTATTAAGCCGCTACAGACATTAGCCTACTCCAAGCTAACTTCAGACTGGACTGTAGTTGAACCCCAATCAGTCTCCCACTGATCCAAGGTACAATTGTACTCCCTACGCCTCTGATCCCAGCAGGATACTGCGCACTTGATTCCCTTAGCTGATCTCACCCACAACTATGAGTTGCTACGACCCAAAATTGCAGGCTTTGACAATAAACAAATCTGTCTCCCACAGACAAGTCTATCAAAGGATCAATCTGTCTCCGACAGATGTACCCTAAAGGTTTTCTCCGTCTTTTGATAATAATTAAGGTGAACAGGAACCAATTGATAATCCAGTCTTATATTCCCGAAGAACAGCCTAGAGTTATCAATCACCTCACAAAAATCTTAATCGTATGGTAGAGAAACAAGATGTTACAGAATCACAAACAATAAGATGAAGATGTTTGTGATTACTTTTTATATCTTTCCTATCGGAGATATCAATCTCAAGCCAATCAATCTGATTGTACCCGTACGATAGAAGGTGCAAGATCAGATCATACAACTAAGACAAAAGTAGTATCGGTCTGGCTTCACAATCCCAATGAAGTCCTTAAGTCGTTAACCTGGTTTTAGAATAAGCAAACCAAAGGTCAAAGGAGAATCGACTCTAGCACGCAAACTAGTATCACACGTAAGGTGTGGGTATTAGTTTTGCACAATACTTGATGTCTCCTTTATATAGTCTTTCAAATCTGGGTTTGCAATCAATGTTAGCTTAGTAACAAAGAATTCAATATTCACAGTTAGATGAAAACTTGATTTAGATTCAAGATAATATTTCTCAACCGTCAGATCGAAAACTTAGCTTGTTATACACACTTGACAATGCACGCTTCTAGGTTTGCTAACCGTACCCAAACGTATGCACTTGTTGGTTCAACAATAGTTAACCAAAAGGTTAGACATATGAGCATTTCATATCAACCATGTTATTCTTCACCATAACTAGTTCAACTGACTTCAATATGAACTAGTTAGAGAGTTATTCAATTGCAAGGAAATCTCATGTACTACACAAGACACAATTGAAGCAAAGATGATTTGATTCACTTGAATCGGTTCATGAACTTTTATATCCACGGTTTGCAAACTGCATTCCTTAGTCTCTTTAAGTTTAAGTTCAGAAATCATCTTCAGATATATAACCTTCTCAAGTTCGCAGACTAGGTTCACGGAATTAAGTTACCAGGCAGAGTTTACAAACTCCAGCGGAAATTCTCGGGTTTGAGAACTTCGCCGGTTCGCGGACTGGGTTCGCGGACTTATCTTCACGCAACTAGTTTGTCAACTCCAGCAGAAATTCTCGGGTTTGAGAACTTCGGCAGTCCGCGGACTTGGATCGCGTCATTCCTCCGGTTCTCTTGATCAACAAAGTTCGCAAACTTTGGTTCAAGGAATAGGACTTATACATAAATGTGTTTCCACAACAGTGCTTATGTCCACCATTGGTTATGTAATCTAAACTCTAATTTCAATCATTGAAACATTCTTAGAGGATGTTAGATAGTTGTTACATCAGTTCTCGTCAAAGAAATTTTCAAGATGATTGAAACATATCATGACTTTCGTCACATGGTAAAAATAAACTTGATCGAAGCGAAAAGCTTACCAACACATATTTCGAGATGTAGATAGGCAATGTATACTCGGCTCGAAATACCAAATGTGTATAATCCCAGTCTATATATATAGCGTACGACTTCTTGTCTCAAAGAGTAGGAGATAGAGTGTATTGAGTAGATTGACTTTTAAGTGACAGATAAGTTCAAGTATTCACATACCTTTTTGTCGAGAAGTTCCACCGGTTCCTTGAGTAGTTCTTCTACTTGTATGATGAATCGCCATGAAGTCCTTGAGCTCAACTACACTTTCTATCCTAGTCCGAGACTTAGCTATAATAGAATAGAAATCAAGACTTATAGTTTTGATCATTAACATTGATAAACATGCTTTAGATAGCAACGCATGCAAGTTCGACCGTGCAATGCTTTAACAATTCGTACTTGCCCTTGAGTCCTTGAAAGATGATAAGCATTCCCAAAGACATACTTAGCAAACAATATTTTTACCTAAAATGTGTCTTAGAGGTATGACAACACATGCATCACAAACTTAGGATTCAAACTGTAAACAAGAGTATATTCTTACCCAAACTGTGTTTCCACTGCTACTGTTATTTTAGGCAATTTATGCAAACAAACAATTCAAAAATTTGATCATATTAGTCATACTGTAACCCAAAAATCCAATTCAAACTACTAAATGCGGCTGGGAAAGTAATAGGTAAGAGAAAAGGATGAATTGAAATTATACAATCAAAATCAATCTTGAGAAAAAAAAAATTGCTCTAAAGTAACCCTAGAATTTGAAATTACACAATCAAAAGAACATTTCAGCAACAAATTTGCCCTAAGAGTAGGAGATAGAGTAGATAAACTTTTGAGTGACAAATAAGTTCAAGTCTTCACATCGCTTTTTGTCGAGAAGTTCCACCAGTTCCTTGAGTAGTTCTTCTACTTGTATGATGAATCGCCATGAAGTCCTTGAGCTCAACTACACTTTCTATCCTAGTCCGAAACTTAGCTATAATATACTAGAAATCAAGACTTATAATTTTGATCACTAACATTGAAAAACATGCTTGAGATAGAAACACATGCGAGTTCGACCGAGCAATGCTCTAACAATTCGTACTTGCCCTTGAGTCCTTGAGGGATGATAAGCATTCCCCAAAACATACTTAGCAAACAATATTCTTACCTAAAATGTGTCTTAGAGGTATGACCACATAGGCATCACAAACTTAGGATTCAAACTGTAAACAGGGGTATATTCTTACCCAAATTGTGTTGCTACTGCTACTGTTATTTTAGGCAATTTATGCAAACAAACAATTCAAAAATTTGATCATATTATTCATATTGTAACCCAGAAACCCAATTGAAACTACTAAATGTGGCTGGGAAAGTAACAAGTGAGAGAAAAGGATGAATTGAAATTATACCATCAAAATTAATCTTGAGCAAAAAATTTGCTCTAAAGTAACCCTAGAATTTTAAATTACACAATCAAAAGAACATTTCAACAACAAATTTGCCCTAAACTAACCCTAGAATTTGAAGTTAAACAATGAAAATAAATTTTCAACCACAAATTGGGCCTACATCATGTGTGACACTTACTTGGGAAGTCTCTTCGAATTTTCGTCATTTTTTCTTATTCATCTGCTACCACCAAAATCTTTGTTTTGCGGTATTTTTGTTGTACGTTAAATTAATCGAGGAGAATGAAGAAGAGGGATGGTTTCATAGATCTTCTTTCTCAATTTCATAGTTAATCGAGGAGAACGAAGTAGATGCTTTCATGCAAGTCCCCAATTTCTGAATGGAACTGAAGAAGGTCTTCTTTTCTTTTCTGAAAGAAAAAAAACGATGGAAAGAAAAGAAAGAAAAAAATTGAAGGGAAAATGTGGATATCAGGATTCGAACATGGATTTGTTAAGTCGACGTTTTACATAACTAACCTTTCAGTTTTGTCTTTTTACGTGACATTTAAAAATAAAAAGAAAAAATCAGGAGGGGCACTTTTGTGAAGTGAAAAAGCTTCACCAAAATAAGGCTTCACCAAACAATTACCTCTTTTCTTATATTAGTATTAGTAGAATAGCGTGGTTTGGAGTTTCATTACAGTGGGTGAATTCTTGCTATGTTTGTTTCTTTTGTATTATGTGATCGTTCTCTTTGATTCCGATAAAACAATATTTGATTTTGTTTTTATGCATTGGATCATGGTCTGTAGTTGAGAATTTTAGTCTGTTCTTCGGCAAGAACGAAGAAAAAGAGGAAAAAGAAAGGGATCTTTCTTCACGTTCTATTTATAAATTCTAATCCAACATGAATCAACGGTCTTCATTGCAACATGTACTTAATTATTATTATGATGTACACGTGAATTGCACGTGCTTACTTAACAGGATGGTGACTGCAGTTATAACAGAAAGGGGGTTTTACCAATTTGGGATTTAAAAAGGGGTAATGTTAATTAGATATTTATTTTGAGGGTGAAACACAAAATCCCCCTTTTATCCACTCGCCTTTTTTATCTTTATATTTCTCTCTCATAAATAGAGTCCATTCCACGTCTTCATTCTCTATTTTCCAGAGTAACTTCATTAATAGTGCTTTATTGATAATTTCAAGTCTTCTTAATCCTAATCCACCTTTTTCAATTGGTGCATTCACTTCATCTCATTTCACAGTAACAAGTTTCTTCACAGATGGGTCACCAGACCATAAAAAATTCCATATAATCCTTTCACACACTTTTATAACATTCTTGCACCATTTATGCACTGACATATTGTAGATTGGCATGCTGCACAGTACAAATTTTACCAAAGTCAATCTGGCATAAAAAGATAATAATTTCCCCATCCAACCAGCTAACATTTTCTGCATCATTTCCACTACCCCCAAACTTGATTGGCTTTAACTCTTCCTGGTTTTAAGATGACACCTAAATATTTGTCTGGGAATGAAGATAATTCCATCTGCAACATTTCTGCAATGTCATGTTGTCTTGCAGAAGGCACTCCCCCAACAAAATATTTGGTTTTTGCTTTATTTACTTCTTGACCAGAAGATATCTGATATCTCCATAACAAATCCATCAAATTCTCCAAACTTGTTTTGCGCCCATTACAAAAAATGAAAATGTCATCAGCAAACATCAAATGTGTAGGTTGACATCCACCTCTATTCACCATTGGTTGAATTTTACCCATCTGTACTAGTTTGGTAATATTTTCAACAAGCACAAACATGATTGGTGACAGAGGATCACCCTGTCTCAGTCCCCTCCCTACTTCAAAGAAACCACATGGTCCTCCATTAATAAGAACAGAAAGTCTTGCTGACTCAAAAATTTTCCTTAACCATTGAATACCAATTTCAGAGAATCCAAATCTTCTAAGCACCTCAAACAAGAACTCCCAGCTCAATGAATCATAAGCTTGAGTGATGTCAATTTTGAGTCCCACATTTCCACCTCTCCTCTTTATATCCAATTCATTCACTAGCTCAGATGCCAACACAATTTTCACATGAATGCTTCTTCCTTTAATAAAGGCACCCTGTTGCTCAGATATCATTCTACTAAGAACAACGTCGATTCTTGTAAGTATGATTCTAGTGATGATTTTGAAATTGCAATTTTCTAAACCAATAGGTCTAAAGTGTTTTGCTTTCTTGGCTCCCTGAATTTTTGGTAGAATAAATAAAAAAATTGAGTTAAAACCTTTGGGAAT
Organism: Papaver somniferum; assembly: GCF_003573695.1. Classification (NCBI taxonomy): domain Eukaryota; kingdom Viridiplantae; phylum Streptophyta; class Magnoliopsida; order Ranunculales; family Papaveraceae; genus Papaver; species Papaver somniferum. The sequence continues at coordinate 39,969,994 of NC_039359.1, forward strand.
GAATCTATTTCTCCAACAAAACTGTATTGCTTTCATTAACTCAGATCCCACCACATCCCATGCATATCTATAAAATCTCCCTGGAAAGCCATCTGGGCCTGGAGCACTGTTTGGGTCCATTGCAAAAACAACAGTCTTAATTTCTTCTTGACAAGGAAAAGCATACAAAAAAGTATTATCTTCATCATTTAATATTTTTGGTATAGCTTCAAAAAGCTCCTCTTCAAAATTAACATTTTTCACCTCAAACTTCTTGTGATAAGGCTTGACTAATATGTCCGCAATTTGATCTTGTGTTGTTACCACATTACCCTCTGGAGTTTCAAGTTCAGTGATATTATTTTGTGCTTTCCTAATTCTCAAACTTGCATGAAAGAAAGCTGTATTTGCTCCACCCTCCGTCACCCATTTTACTCTTGATTTAATTCTCATTATTTCATTGTATTGTTGAGAAGCCATTTCATGCATTCCTCTTGCAGTGACTAAATTATTTAAAAGTCCAATGTTCTCTGGATCAACATCTGACTCTAAAGAATTTTCAAGCACTGCCTCCTCTGTAGTTTTAACTTTCACTCTTAAGTTCCCAAATACCTCCCAGTTCCATTTCTTAAGAATACCTTTCAATCTTTTCAGTTTACTAATAAAGCAGAATGCAAGGTTTCCATCACAATCACCTTCCCATGATTCTTGAATAATTTTTAAAAAGCCAGGGTGAGTGGTTCAAATAGGTTGATATCTGAATGGAATATTATGTGGTTAATCACTCTGAGTAACACCTCCTAATAATGCTCCATGATCAGATGCACATCTAACTCCTACCTTATAACACCAATTATCATATTTCTCCAACCATTGTAGATTATAAAAAGCTCTATCCAAGTCACACAAAATTCTCTTCTTTCCCACTCTGTTATTACACCATGGGAATTGAATTCCAGTTCTAGGAGCTTGAATTAGATTACAAGTTTCTATGCAATCCCTGAAATCCCGTTATACTTAAATTTTCAGTTTTAGAGGTTTCCTTCCACCTTTTTTTCATCACAACCTTAAGACAAAACAACATTAAAATCTCTTATCACCAACCATGGTAATTTCATCTCATTTATATTTTTCAGCTCTTCCCATAAAATTCTTCTATCAATTGTAAGGCAAGCAGCATGAATCCCTGTGATTAAAACATCCCTAACCTTCACTGTTATTGATTGTCTTGTAGAAGATACCACTGAAGGAGTAGATAAAGAAGATTTTCAGAAAATCCATATATTTCCCTTTATAGAATCACTAGAATTATGAATAATCATTTTGTTCATACCAAATAAATTCAGCTGTTTTATGATACTTTTAGAAGATCTTACTTTAGGTTCTGAAATCCACAAAAGAGAAGTACCAAATTGTTGTACTAAACTTATTAGTTTGTCTTTGGCTTGAATTCTTTTCAAACCTCTGACATTTCAATAGACAACTCTCATAGAGATTGATGAGTTTGAGAAGCATTAGAGCTTCCTGATAGGGTGTAGAATACATCCTATTTATTATCTATTGTTTATGCTTTCTCTGCTATTTTATTGTAAATTATGTATTTTACGCGTGTTTTGAGTTTTATAGCTACTTTGGAGTCATGCGGAAGAAAAGAAGAAGAAATCATCCAAATTGAGCGACAAGGGAAAACTAGTCATTTCAGAGGCGAACAAAATTCAGAGCCAGTAAGATTGAGCTGACTCGGCTAACTCCCTTCCTTGACCCAGCTGACTAACAGAAGACCGCTAGATTGACAGTTAAATATAACAGTACCGGACGGGATATTCTGTCAGCGGCGATGAAGATTCCAGCGACCGGCAGGGAGATTTCCGGTGCCGTATTCCGTTGGTACCAGTGAAGTTCTGGTGACTCAATTAATGAAGAATTTTCTAGACTCATTGGTTTGAACAATTGCGCTTGGATTTGGAAAGAGAAGATGGAAGATTTGAGAAAGACTTGGATTTGGAAGTTGAGCTACAAAGGGAAAGTGGTGTTATTATGGAATGAGGATTCTATTCCTAAGAGGATTGCTAGGAAATTGAAGCCTATAAATAGAGAAGTTCTCTACACAACTTTTACACACCTTTTACACACACAACACTTCTCTTTTCTTTATCTTTGTGTGAACTTCTTAGCATGAGTAGCTAATTTTATTGATTGAGGATGAATTCCTAGTTCTTGATATGTTTTGAGTTTTGTTTTAAATCTACTTTGAAGTTTTCACATGATTATCGTTTGTTTTTACTAATAGGAATGTTTATACATTCATGGTTGATTGATAGGTCGTTTAGGATGCATACTAAATTGATTTTTTAATTGATCTAAAGCTAGTGAAAGTTAGGGGATAAGTAATCGTTTCTTGACTCTTTACATAATTAGCAAACACGATACCTTGCGGAGGGATTACGTTGAGCAATTGTGTGTGGAAACAACGTTAGCAAGTAGACCTTGAGCTAAGAGTCTAACTACTAATATAAACCTAATATATTCATAAATCTTAATGCGTTTAACTAAATTACATCTTGAGTGAGCTACTACTAGGTGGTTTGGTGAATAGAATCCGGTAGTCGAGAACTTCCGTATCTGGTGATACTAGGGATTTAAGGGTTTAGCATTGAGCTAGCTGCTTTACCTACGGTTGGTGATAATTTGTGACTAATAAAAATTGGAAAAGAACATAACTTGAATCATTTTTTTGCAACGAAGAACCCTGATCTAATCTCTCTTATTGATTTCAAATTTATCTTTTTAATTGCTTTGTTTATTCTTTTACTTTATAAAATCTAAAACTCCCCTTTTCTGTGACATTATAAGACAACTAAAACCTCTTGCTCCTCATGGGAACGATCCTTACTATCGCTATATTACTTGTTAATTAGTGAGAAAAATATTAATTAATTTGTTGTGGTTACGACACGCATCAAATTTTGGTTCTTTAAAAAAATTCCTTAGGGAAAGAAATGAGTCCGCGGTAGTGTATGAGCGTTGCAACAATGAGGAAGTTATTCCAACTCCGGATCATAATAACGATCCTTCACTTATTCAAAAAGAGGAGATTGGGTGTGACTTACCTATTGTTATAAACGGTGTAACACCCTCACAAGATCTTACAATTTATACCGATGAAAATCATTTTAGTGAATGGCCCGATTCCGATGATGAGAATGTTGAAGAGATGATGCTAGAGGATGAAACCAAATTCATTGATTTTGTGGAAGACCCAATTGAACTTGCCAATGATTTTAATGATGCCGAGACTTTGGTTAAGGTAGAAAACGACGAAGAATGGTTGCAAGGTTTGATAGAGGACCACGATATACAAGAGGTAAGTAATTCACTTGAATTTTTTAAAGATGAAGAGGATTCCGTAATACAAGAAATTGTGCAAGGTTTTTCAAACCCTTTGCATATTGATTCTTCTCCTTTACCTCTTATTGGTTTGAATGTATGCGCTTCGAAAGTATTTTTGGATGATTTTGTTTCTAGATATCCACCATTGGAAACACTTGATGCTAACACTATGTAGGTTTGCCAAGAGAAATACATGGAAGTTCCAAAATTCTATGTTCTTTATACACTTCCGAGTGTGGACAAGAATAAGTGTGGGGGAAGTTTCTATCGAGCGATAATTTCACTATTGTTTTCTTGTGCTAACATTTGTATGGAGTTATTGTTTGCAAAACAGGTATTGTGGGTGGATCCCCAAATTTTCAGATTGTTAGTATATGGGGAGTGAATCTTACAAGAATCCAAGTCGGGCCGTCGACTTTAAAACAAGCGCTAAATGGGAGGCAACCCACAGGTTTTGTATTTATTATCCTTTTGTTTTTTGTTTTGTTTATTTATTTTTTCTTGTTCCATATCATGTTAGGATTTCCCACCTTTACTTTACTTGGACGATTCAATTACATTGAGGACAATGTAAGGTTTAAGTGTGGAGGAGTGGTTAAGCATATTTTTTTTAAAAAAAAATTACATAAAACCTCCAACTTTTAGAGATTTTAGAGTCACTAGCATACTTCTAGGTATGTTTACATAGATAATTCTGACCGACATAACTGAACTTGGAAGTGTTAGGGAACTACGTTCGGATTTCTTGCTTGTTAGAGTGTTAAATGGATTTAATCATGCCGGTGATGCAAATTAGGAGCAGGGAGACATGCATTATTAGAGTTGCTGATCAATCATTAGTGGAGACTACCCTATTTATATCATGCGAGGCACCGACCAGATTTCTTTATAAATAACTAAAGAGCTTTCTTTTGAGTGTGTGTCACCGTACGTTAATTACGGGTAGAATGGTGAGCTACCAAACCTCCCACCAATAGAAGCACTACTCTTTGATCTCTTGAGTGCTAATTTTGTCAATCATGAGGGTGACGTCTATAGATGAAAGCCTCCTTCTTGTAGTTCGATTTGCAGTTAGCACCATTCTCTCTCTCTCGAAAACAACGGATCCATAGAAAAACCATCATCATCAACAAGGGAGCGACATCAAAATCTACAAGGAAAGTTGAAAACGTTCAAGGTTTACAAGCAACGGAACAAGAAAAGAGAAAATTTCATATCCAAGTAAAGAAACTAGACAATGAGCGGAATTATATATACATGTTGAAGACTTATTTACAAGAGCAAAGAAAAGAAAAATGTGAGAATTATTGAAGTTTATGATTTCGAGACGATATAAGTTGTGAAGAATCAAGCGGTAAAGTACTTTTCCCACGGCCATGGTTTGTTTTTATTTTCTCTTTTGTTTTGTATTTTATTTCTCTTGTCTCTAAAAAAAAAGTAAATTAAAAAAAATGAAAAAAAAAAAAAAAACGAGACAAGAATTTTTTTATTTTTGTTTTATTTAATAAGCCGTGGGGGAAGGAAAATCTATAAAGAAGTTTCAAGCGACAACGATTTTGAGGAAGAAAGTTACAAATTGTCAAGGATCTATGAAATTCAAAAGTTTATCATCAATAGTTGAAGCCGAAGACGAAGACCAAGAAGATGAATACGAGGAGCGGAATATGTTTCTATTGGATGCCGTGAGAGTGGTGTTATCATCACTGGTGATCGGATGTGAAGGTGAGTAAGTAATCTCATCCTCGATAATAGTGGTTGATTTCCTTTCTTAGAGATCGTCAGAAAAATGGTTTTTCAAAACGTTAAAAGATGTGGGTTTTTAAAATATTTCGGAAGTTTTCCTTCCCACCATTCAACGTGTTGCATGAATTCTCTCTTCATTCCTACCTACACACATGTGAGAACCATAAAAGTACGTTCTTTGAGTGCATTTTCATAAAATCCTTTTTGGTGAGGCAGAAGTCGAGGAGAAATGCTTATTGATCGCTCTCAAACATGCGTTCTCTCATTATGGTGTGGTTATTTCTCACTCAACATTTAAGAATGAGAATATGTTCTTTAGTATTTCTAACTTCTTATTACTAGCATGCAGAAACTCTATGTCCTCATAACTCTTTGGATGCTTGGGACGCTGGAACGCTTTGAAGTTGTAAGTTTTAGTTTGATTTGCTCGAGGACTAGCAAAGTCTAAGTGTGGGGGAATTTGATAGGGTGTAGAATACATCCTATTTATTATCTATTGTTTATGCTTTCTCTACTATTTTTCTTGTAAATTATGTATTTTACGCGTGTTTTGAGTTTTATAGATACTTTGGAGTCATGCGGAAGAAAAGAAGAAGAAATCATCCAAATTGAGCGACAAGGGAAAACTAGTCATTTCAGAGGCTAACACAATTCAGATCCAGTAAGATTGAGCTGACTCGGCTAACTCCCTTCCTTGACCCAGCTGACTAACAGAAGACCGTTAGATTGACAGTTAAATATAACAGTACCGGACGGGATATTCTGTCAGCGGCGATGAAGATTCCAGCGACCGGCAGGGAGATTTCCGGTGCCGTATTCCGTTGGTACCAGTGAAGTTCTGGTGACTCAATTAATGAAGAATTTTCTAGACTCATGGGTTTGAACAATTGCGCTTGGATTTGGAAAGAGAAGATGGAAGATTTGAGAAAGACTTGGATTTGGAAGTTGAGCTACAAAGGGAAAGTGGTGTTATTATGGAATGAGGATTCTATTCCTAAGAGGATTGCTAGGAAATTGAAGCCTATAAATAGAGAAGTTCTCTACACAAATTTTACACACCTTTTACATACACAACACTTCTATTTTCTTTATTCTTTGTGTGAACTTCTTAGCATGAGTAGCTAATTTTATTGATTGAGGATGAATTCCTAGTTCTTGATATGTTTTGAGTTTTGTTTTAAATCTACTTTGAAGTTTTCACATGATTATCGTTTGTTTTTACTAATAGGAATGTTTATACATTCATGGTTGATTGATAGGTCGTTTAGGATGCATAATAAATTGATTTGTTAATTAATATAAAGCTAGTGAAAGTTAGGGGATAAGTAATCGTTTCTTTACTCTTTACATAAGTAGCAAACACGAGACCTTGCGGAGGGATTACGTTGAGCAATTGTGTGTGGAAACAACGTTAGCAAGTATACCTTGATCTAAGAGTCTAACTACTAATATAAACCTAATAATTCATAAATCTTAATGTGTTTAACTAAATTACATCTTGAGTGAGCTACTACTAGGTGGTTTGGTGAATAGAATCCGGTAGTCGAGAACTTCCGTATCTGGTGATACTAGGGATTTAGGGGTTTAGCACTGAGCTAGCTGCTTTACCTACGGTTGGTGATAATCTGTGACTAATAAAAAGTGGAAAAGAACATAACTTGAATCATTGTTTTGCAACTAAGAAGGATTCCCTGATCTAATCTCTCTTATTGATTTCAACTTTATCTTTTTAATTGCTTTGTTTATTCTTTTACTTTATAAAATCTAAAATCCCCCTTTTTTGTGACATTATAAGACAACTAAAACTTCTTTTTCCTCGTGGGAACGATCCTTACTATCGCTATATTACTTGTTAATTAGTGAGAAAAATATTAGTTAATTTGTTGTGGTTACGACACGCATCACTTCCCACAATAGAATTATTACCAGCTGAATTATTTGCTTGTTTTCTAATAACAACATTTGGAGCAGTTTTAGTTGTTTTTCCTTTAGTAGGTCTACTAATAACTTTAGAAATTAGATGTTCTTGTTTACCAGCTACCTCTATCAGAGCATTAAATTTACTTGGAGAAGCAAAAATATTACCACCAGTTGTACCATCTATTTGCATATTAGGCTTTCTTTCCTTATATGCTTTACCAAAAACATCTTTCCATTCACCTTCCTCCAAATTAGAATTAATATTTGATAAAACTTGAGATGTAATCACTTTAGAAGATTCATCTTGTTAGAGCACTTCTCGGTCGAACTCGCATATGTTGTTATCTCAAGCATGTTTTCAAGTTTAGTTGTCAAAACTATATGTCTTGATTTCTAGACTACTTATAGCTAAGTCTCGTTTTAGGACAGATTAGTATAGTTGAGCTCCAGACTCCATGGCGGTTATCTTACGAAGACGAGGAACTACTCGAGGAACCAGTGGAACTTCATCCGACTAAAAGGTATGTGTAGACTTTAAATTATCTATCACTCAAAAGTTCATCTCTCTATCTCCTACTCTTGAGACAAAGTCGTATAAGTATGATAGTTTTCATACATACACATTTGCTATTTCAAGCCGAGTTTACTCGCCTATCTTATTCTCAAAATACGTGTTGGTAAGATTTCGCTTTAACCACTCTTCATCTTTATCCATGACGAAAGTCATGATGACGTTTCAATCTTGAAAATAGCTTTGATGACGATAGTCGTGAATAACGATTGTTATAACATCATAGAAGAATGTTTCAATGATTGAAATGTAGAGTTGAGATTATGTAATCAACTATGGATATAAGCATATATAGTGTGTTCGCACATTAGTATATAAATCCATGTGCCGCAAAACCAATTGTGTGCACTTGTGCATGCGACATTGGTAAAGGAGACAGGTTGGGTACGCGTACCAATACGCGTACTGGCGGAAGTTTTCTAACCGAAAATTTCTGCTGGAGTTTGTAGTTTACAAACTAGAAAACCAGTCACCTTAGGTACGCGTACTCACAAAAAATTTTGAACCGAAAATTTATGCTGAGTTTCCAAACACAATTCATTTGTGTATGACAAGCTAAGTTTCGATCTAACGGTTGAAAGATATTAGCTTGGAGAAATCAGGTTTTATATCTAACAGTGAATATTGAATGCTTTGTTACCAAGGTAACTTAGATTACAAACCTTGATTTGAAAACTATATAAAGTAGACATCTAGCAACTGGGAAAACTAATCCCCACACCTCCTGTGCGATACTAGTTAGTCTGCTAGAGTCGGTTCTCCTTTAACCTTAGGTTTCTTCCCGAGACCCTGTAGGTTAACGACTGAAAGACTTCATTGGGATTGTGAAGCCAGACGAAACTACTTCTCTTGTAGTTGACCGATCTGATCTTGCCATTTTCTATCGTACGATTTCAATTGAATAATTGACTTGATATTATATCTCTGATAGGGCAAGATAAAAAGAAATCACAAACATCTTCGTCTCATCGTTTTTGATTCTGCAACGTCTTGTTTCGCTACCATACGAATAAGATTGTTGTGAGGTGATTGATAATACTAGGATATTCTTGGGGAATATTAGTCCGGATAATCATTGGTTCCTGTTCACCTTGATTTATCAAAAGACGTAACAAAAACTCTTAGGTCTATCCGTGGGAGACAGATTTACCTGTCATAGACTTTTCTGTGTGATACAGATTTGTTTATTAAAGACTTCGACTTTAGGTCATAGCAACTCTTGGTTGTGGGTGAGATCAGCTAAGGGAATGAAGTGCGTAGTATCCTGCTGGTATCAGAGACGTAAGGAGCGCAACTGTACCTTGAATCAGTGTGATATTGATTAGGGTTCAACTACAGTCCAGACCGAAGTTAGTTTGTATTAGGCTAGTGTCTGTAGAGGCTTAATACAGTGTGGTGTTCAATCTGGACTAGGTCCCGAGATTTTTCTGCATTTGCGGTTTCCTCGTTAACAAAATTTCTGGTGTCTGTGTTATTTCTATTCCGCATTATATTTTGTTACATAATTGAAATATCACAGGTTGTGCGTTAAGATCAATCAATTAAAATATCCAACCTTTGGTTGTTGATTTAAATTGATTGACACTTGGATATTGGTCTTTGGTACCATACAAGTTATTATCCTTGTATTTGATAAAGACTCACAGATTTCTATTTGCTTGAGTAAAGATCAAATCAAGTGAGAGAGATATTAAATCCTCGATATAATTTTCTCTAGACTGAGTCTGACTGTCTAGTTGATTCTCTAGAAAGTATATTGGAGTTAGTACATACAGATTTCTAATCGAAATATTTGGTGTTGTTGTTATACCCCCACTTTTTCAATTGGTGTCAGAGCAGGCAAACACGTTTAAGACCTCAAAAGTCTATGTTTATAGCGATCTGACTCTATGGACAGAGCTGCGTACTACCATTCTTTGATGGCTCTAATTACTTATGGTGGAAAATTGTTATGCGAGCTTTTCTTCAAGCGCGTGATTATCAATCATGGGCATATGTTGTTAATGGCTATGATTCTCCCGCTGTTGCAGTAGGTAACGTTAATGTTCCAAAAATATTGGCGAATATGATGCTGCTGAGATACTTGCTGCAAAGCAAAACTCCGACGGTTTGAATACCATTACCCCAAATTTTCAACACCATGTGTCAAACTGCACTAGGTCTAAAGATGCGTGGGATATCTTAGAAACCGTATTCGAATGTAATACCAGTGAAAAGGAAGCTAGGTTTCAAAACCTTAACTCCGATTGGGAAAACCTTCGTATGACATTTGAAGATTCATTTGATGAGTTTAATCACAAAGTGTCTGAAATTGTTGATGCATCTTCTGCATTGGGTAAGACTATTCCTGAAAAGGACATTGTGATGAAAATTCTCAGATCGCTGCTATCTAGATACGATTATAAGAAGCATGCTATCGTTGAGGGAAATAACCTTGATCTATCCAGAAATGCGCTGGTTGGGAAGTTTAAGATCTTTGATCACGAGCATTCATCCAAATATAAGGATGTTGCGTTCAAAACACTAAAAGACACAAAATTACTTGATAAAAGTAAAAATGTGTATATCTCTGAAGACGATCACTCTGAGACGGATGCATCAGATGAAGATCTTGACAGATCAGTATCGATGATCACAAGAAAGTTTAGAGATCTTCTGTTAAAGAGAAGTAAACGGTTCTCCAGAGATAAGCCAAAAACATCAGTCAAACCTCATAATCGTATTCCTCCTAAAAACAGGGACACAAATGAAACTGATGACGAGGATATTCCTCAGTGCTTTAAGTGTAAAGTGTTTGGTCATTTTGCAAACGAGTGTCCAAATCGTAGAAAATACACTGGGAACAAAGGTCTTGTTGTAACACTTGATGAGATGTCTGACAATTATGATTCTGATGAAGACAAGAAATCAAGTGTTGCTCTTCTATGTGAAAACATTGATTTGGATAAGTTTAGCAATACATATATCAATCTTGATGGATTTGTAGAATAAAACCCAATCAAGATGGAAGAATCAATTGACCTTTCTTTTGGAAACCCCTTGTTTAATGTTTCATGATCTACCTTATGCCTAGCAGCCTACGTTTCAAAGGTGCCTGAACCATCTTTTGCGTTGACATGCTCCTATTGTTTTCTCAAGGAACATGAGTTTTCAAAGTGTTTCAAATATAAACACAAGATGAGATATGTCAACAAGATTCAATGAGGAGCAGATCGTCTATCCACCAATCTTAAACTCGCGGAGAAAACAACTGAGGTATGTAAGATCTTATCTTCATCGAAGAGATTAGTTTCCAAAGATATATATATATATATATATATATATATATATATATATATAGGCCATTAGATAAGAAAACGTGGTCTAAACATACGTAAAGGCATGATTCCATGAATTCCAACCAAAAGGGTCATGGTGGACAAATTGTTGTTCACCACAGCACAACTTGATTGTGTTGTCATGTGCATCTTGTCTCATGTTCCTGTTCAAAAGACACAAGATCTTGCACACCTCAGGCTTTAAAAATAATTTTTTTTTAGTTTTGTTTTTAGCTTTGTGTTGATTGGTTTTTGGAATTCCTCCATATCACTGTTGATATTGGAAGAGACTGTCTTGCCAAAAGAAAAGGGTTATTATCGACAATTCTACTCTTTATAGGGTTGTGAGTTGAACGTGTATGAACCTGTTTAAAGGTTTCAAAACCCTACATTCCTTTTTCCTTCTCTGATATTCTTTATATCTTAAGACTGCTTGTTGAGGTTTGATTATGAACTCCTCTCACAAAACCGTGCTTTCATGGATACTCCAAGTACCATGTCTTCTGATGGTAAAGATATCAATATGATTGTTAAGCCATCAATCACTAAGGAAAAAGTGAAATCTCAATTGCCTCCAACTTTAAAATGAAAAAGAAGGAATGTGAGGAAGCCAAGAGTTGTTCCTTCAAACTCTCAGAAGTTTTCTGATGTTCTTGAAGAGTTGAAGCTGGCAAGAAAAGAGATTCAGCAAATAAAGGCTTGGGTTTTAAGATCATTGGAAATTCAGAAGGCCCTGGTTCGACATCATCAGCTGAGAAGGTTTATTGGTATTGACTCCTTCCTCCATGAACCATACGTTCCAATGGTTGTTGACGACAAGGATTTCAGGGTTGACAAGGAATTTTTCAAAGATCTTAATGTCTAATAAAACCTCTTAGGAGAATTTTATTCTTGTTTTTGTTTAATAAGGATAACTAGGGTTTGGAATAGCCATTATTGTGAGTACACATAGCTATGTCCAACGTTTTCATCTTCATGTTTTTAGATTTATTTGTTTAAACTATTAAGTTGGTTTGGAAGATGATTTTTGCAGTATTAATCTTTATGGTTTTATATATTGCAATATGTTATGGGATATATGTGTTTGCATCCGTGAACTATTATTGTCCCATACAATGTCAAAAGTTATCTCGTTTGTATGTCGATATGCATGTATTGATACAAGATTGATGAATTCTTGACATAACAAAAGTTAAGCCTATATTGTCAATTCTTTGATGGAAGATAGGTTAAAATCTTTTGTTTACGAGGATTATGTGTATTGTATGTCGTTATGCAAATAGTGATGAAGATAGAATGAATCCTTGTATATTCCGCAGTATTGATCTTTCCCTGATTCATATTTTATGTGTATATTGTGCTGCTCCATAAATCTTCTTGTGTGAGCATTTCCAACTAAACTAAACATATATTTGTTTGTGGTTATTTTGGTTGCGTATTCCGATTAAATTAATCATGGGTTCTCTTGTGGTTAGTTTAATTGAGAATTTTTGGATACAAAATCATTTTGTGGTTTTTGGTGTCCAAAGAAATCCTTCCTTTTTTGTAAAAGTAAGGTCGCTCTTGTTGTTCTCTCGAGAATGACATCAAATGGGGGAGAGTTCTTTTGAACTTGCGCTTAATTTCCATATCTTTGTGGGGAGTGCGGCTGTGGAATTTTGAGGAGTTATCTTGTATCTTTATAACCTCCGTGATGAATGCATTTAGCTTCGGCTATATGATTGCATTTAAACAAGTTGGTATGTGCTTTTCTTTGGTCTTGAAGTGTCTCCATGAAAATTTCATTAGTATCCCGTTTTCGTACCTTTGCCAATTTTATTGACAAAAAGGAGGAGAATTAATATATAGTTCACACTACAAATACATATGGTTTTCGGATCATTATGTAAGGGGGAGTGGTTTTCGTGTTGAGACGAAGTATTGACTAGGGGGAGTGATACATATCACCATATTATTGTTGTCGAAGTTGTGATATTAGAACTTTGATACTGTGTAATAATACTATGACACTGTATAACAATGATTGAGAGCTTTTGTTTTCTCATTGTTATGGATACGGAACTTCAACAACTATGATGCTGAATTGAACATCTATGGAATCATGGGAGTACTTGGAAAAGACGAAGTTTTCAAGTAACTTTGAAGCACCAAGGAGATAAAGCATGTGGACGAGAAGCTACAAAGTTTTATTTATTTTGTAATCCATATGTATTGATAGTTTTGCCACTAAAATTGACAAAGGGGGAGATTATTAGAGCACTGCTCGGTCGAACTCGCATGCGTTGCTATCTCAAGCATGTTTGTCAAGTTTAGTTGTCAAAACTATATGTCTTGATTTCTATACTACTAATAGCTAAGTCTCGGTTTAGGACAGATCAGTGTAGTTCAGCTCCAGACTCCATGGCGATTATCTTACGAAGATGAAGAACTACTCGAGGAACCAGTGGAACTTCATCCGACTAAAAGGTATGTGGAGATTTGAACTTATCTATCACTCTAAAGTCTATCTCTCTATATCCTACTCTTGAGATAAAGTCGTATAAGTATGATATTTTTCATACATACACATTTGCTATTTCGAGCCGAGTTTACTCGCCTATCTTATTCTCGAAATACGTATTGGTAAGCTTCGCTTTAACCGCTTTTCATCTTTATCCGTGAAGAAAGTCATTATGACGTTTCAATCTTGAAAATAGCTTTGATGATGATAGTCGTGAATAACGATTGTTATAACATTATAGAAGAATGTTTCAATGGTTGAAATGTAGAGTTGAGATTATGTAACCAACTATGGATATAAGCATATATAGTGTGTTCGCACATTAGTTTATAAATCCATGTGCCGGAAACCAATTGTGTGCACTTGTGCATGCGACGTTGGTAAAGGAGACATGTTAGGTACGCGTACTGGTGGAAGTTTTCTAACCAAAAATTTCTGTTGGAGTTTGTAGTTTACAAACTGGAAAACCTGTCACCTTAGGTACGCGTACTCACGGAAGTTTTCGAACCAAATTTTTTTGCTGAGTTTCCAAACTCAAATCCGGTTAGCTAAGGTACACGTACCCGTACGCGTAATCAAGCTGGTTATTTCTCAAATCGGAAGTTCGTGAACTTAAAAAAATAATAAATCAATAAGGAATGCGATCTTTTCAAACCATGTCTATATTGTTCATGAATTGATTGAAGTGAATCAAACCAATTTTGTTTCAATTGTATCTATGAATAAAGACCTAAGCAATTGAACAACTCTATCAACTAGTTCTTATGAATCATTTGAACTAGTTATGAGAAAGATGAATATGGTTGATATGAAAGTACTCATATGGCTAACCTCGGTAACTATTTGTGAACCAACCAAGTGTATAGGTTTAGGTACGGTTAATCAAACCTAAATGAAACACATTTCATTTGTGTATGACAAGCTAAGTTTCGATCTAACGGTTGAAAGATATTAGCTTGGAGAAATCAGGTTTTTCATCTAATGGTGAATATTGAATGCTTTGTTACCAAGGTAACTTAGATTGCAAACCCTGATTTGAAAATTATATAAAGGAGACATCTAGCAACTGGAGAAACTAATCCCCACACCTCCTTTGTGATACTAGTTAGTTTGCTAGAGTCTATTTTCCTTTAACCTTAGGTTTCTTCCAGAGACCCTGTAGGTTAACGGCTGAAAGACTTCATTGGGATTGTGAAGCCAGACGAAACTACTTCTCTGGTAGTTGAGCGATCTGATCTGGCCATTTTCTGTCGTACGGGTTCAATTGAATAATTGACTTGAGATTATATCTCCGATAGGGCAAGATAAAAAGAAATCACAAACATCTTCGTCTCATCGTTTGTGATTCCGCAATATCTCGCTACCATATGATTAAGATTATTGTGAAGTGATTGATAATACTAGGTTGTTCTTCGGGAATATAAGTCTGGATTATCAATTAGTTCCTGTTCACCTTGATTTATCAAAAGACTGAACAAAAACTCTTAGGTCTATCTGTGGGAGACAGATTTACCCATCATAGACTTTTCTGTGTGATACATATTTTTTTATTAAAGTCTTCGACTTTGGGTCGTAGCAACTCTTGGTTGTGGATGAGATCAGCTAAGGGAATCAATTGCGTAGTATCCTGTTGGGATCAGAGACGTAAAGAGCGAAATTGTACCTTGAATCAGTGTGATATTGATTAGGGTTCAACTACAGTCCAGACCGAAGTTATTTTGTAGTAGGCTAGTGTCTGTAGCGGCTTAATACAGTGTGGTGTTCAATCTGGACCAGGTCCCGACGTTTTTCTGCATTTGCGGTTTCCTCGTTAACAAAATTTCTGGGCCTGTATTATTTCTATTCTGTATTATATTTTTTTATATAATTGAAATATCACAGGTTGTGCGTTAAGATCAATCAATTAGAATATCCAACCTTGGTTGTTGATTTAAATTGATTGACACTTGGATATTGTTTTTTGGTACCATCCAAGTTATTATCCTTGTATTTGATAAAGACTCGCAGATTTCTATTTGCTTGAGTAAAGATCAAATCAAGTGAGAGGGATATTAACTCCTCGATATACTTGTCTCTAGATTGAGTCTGACTGTCTAGTTGATTCTCTAGAAAGTATATTGGAGTTAGTCCATACAGACTGCTAATCAAAATATTGGGTGTGGTTGTTGTACCCCCGCTTTTTCACATCTATTGCTATTGGAGTAACAATTTGTATAGATGGAATACTACTTCCAACAGCTAGCAGTTTCTCAACAGAAAAACTTGGAAAATCTTGAGTAGAATCTAAGTTACCATTAAAACTCATAGTACCTTCAGTATTGGATTCCAATTGTCCACTAAATGGGATGAAAACGTTAGTACTTACTTCTTCCTGTAATCTTTTTTCTTCTTGAAGATGATTATTGATTTGTTGAGTAGGAGGACAAATATCAAAACCCACTGTATTTTGAGGTGGAGCTTTCTTTGGAGCATATCTCCATTGTTGTTGAGGTGGAACATTCTGTGATTTTTCCTTCTATGCTTGCTCTCTTCTCTTGATTCTACATTCTGCTACATAATGCCCAATCATTTTTCAATGATTACAAAATTTAGGAACATTAGATACTCTAACTGCCTGTTCAAATTTACCATATTTTGATTCAATCCAAACTTTATTAGGAATTGCTTTTAATAAATCAATTTCAATCAAGATGCTAGCACATTACCCAATTTCTTTCTTCAGAGTCATATCATCTACACGAATTGGTCTTCCAATTGCATTACCCATTGTCATC
The DNA here is from genome assembly GCF_003573695.1 of Papaver somniferum. Classification (NCBI taxonomy): domain Eukaryota; kingdom Viridiplantae; phylum Streptophyta; class Magnoliopsida; order Ranunculales; family Papaveraceae; genus Papaver; species Papaver somniferum. The sequence goes on from NC_039359.1 coordinate 39,986,188, forward strand.
AGTATATTCTCCTTCCAGTATTCAATACTTAGTCCTGGGAATACAACCCAAACAAAAGTAGAAGAAGTTTTTTGAAGCTCAGGTTTAAAATCCCGCTTCCAATATCTGAGTCTAAGAACTTGAGCTTCAACCTCCCAGAAACCTTCATAAATGTATTTCATGTCCACGCCATTCTCTAATTTGATAATGAAAAAACCTCTACCAATTGGAATAATTTGACATTTACCACTAAGCTTCCGTTGTTTTCTCAAGTTTGCTTCTGCAACTGTCAATTTCAATTTGACAAGATCCAATCTACCTATTAATATAAACTTTCATTCCTCTAAACTTTCATCAATTACCACATCTGAAATAAAAACAGTAGCAGAATTATTTGGTGGAACCCAAGTATCACTAAATCTGAGATTTTTGCAATCTCATATTCAGACTGAAACTTTGAATTTTCCGACATATTTAAGTCAGATTTCAATACTAAAAGAAATCATTGCGAACTTTTTTTCACCTGAAGTGATTATATGTAACAGTAATCGAGAAAACCTCACCTCAATTAATGAGGGTGAAGTACTGAAACCAGAGATCGAGAAGAAAATTTCGCCCGATTCAGTTGCCGAGTTGCAGATCTTGACTCGGTCGAGTTTGGAAAAAGTTGGCTTAAAATCATGATTGGAAAGTTTTCCCATCCGTGAAGTTTTGTGTCGGTCGGGTTGCATAATTTTCCCAGCCGTTATGATTTATGTTGGTTGGGTTGGAAAGTTTTCCTAGCCATTATGATTTATGTCGGTTGGGTTGGAAAGTTTTCCCAGGCGTCGGTTGGCAAACAAATGAGTTTTGTATTGCTTACTAACCGTAATTGTCTAAATTAATGTTTCTCTATTCTTATATAATTGTGTCATTTTTTGGAACCAAGACATGATAGCATAAGCTTTCATTACATTTTTCAGTGAAACGAAAAGGAATACATATTTCATAGCATAAGCTTTCATTACGCTGTAAACATGGGTCATAATAATAGTGGAAGAAGTCACCATAGATACTTTCTTTCAAGACATGATACCAAGCATGAAGTTCAAACTTCTTTCCATGGATATCCTCATAATCAGCTTCGTCCATCTCCCACTGAAAATACAAAACAATTTTAAGTCGGTTTTACATAAAACAATGTTTTGATGGGCCAATTTTTGACAAACTTACTCTTTGTGCACGCGGCATATTAATATCGATGGAACTACCAAGCCGTAAGCACCATATAAGGCCGGGAAAATTTGAAATTCCAAGTCGTAAACCACTAATATCGGCCATAAAATTAGATGTTTCATGGCCGTAATTCTCCAACTGCATTGAGTTAATGCGTTGAGTTTTTCGAGGAACGACTAGTTTTTGGAAAAACTAGCCGTGGGATCATTTTATTCTATAAAATGACCTTTCTCCAACTAAGAATTTCTGCAAAAACATACTCTATCTCTCTCTCTCACAATTGTTGCAAAAAAATGAATAAACATGGTTACTCCATACACCACCGAAGAAGATATGGAAATCGTTAGAGCGACGTTCACGGTGAGAAAGCATGACAAAAATCAAGAAATCAACGCGGGAGAAAGTGATGATTTTCAATGGAACCGTATATTTATGGTCTTTGTGACCATAAATGGTAATCAAAATGGAAGATCGATGAACCAAATAAAGGATAGGTTCAAGGAGATTTATGTCATGTACCTAGTTTATATTGTGTTAGCCCTTCAGCTGAGGTGCCCTAAGCACTATTCTGGGTGCCCTTGTAATTAGTAATGGTTGGTCCATTTAGTGAGTTAGCTAGGCTAGCAGATGCTTCCGCGTGTTTAGCCTGGAGTGGTCGATTATAGAGCTTCTGGATTAGTTTTATGATGTAATAGAGAGAGAAAGACCTATCATGAATTGAATAAAACTCTTATTTCTTGGCTGAATTCACCTGAACCAGATTTCTTCTTTTTCTTCTCTAATTCGTCTCTCTTTACCTCTATTCTTGTCTAATCTTCCCTATCTATTTCTGATACTTCTTCTATCTCCTGGATCTTGATTGTAATTGTACTAAGAACAATACATTTGTCATCAGAACCGTTCTTTCCTTCAAACAATGAGTTCCAACAAATTTACAATCAAAGAATTATCTGATTTTCATAGACAAAATTTACAGAAATTCACTGTTCTAGACGCTAAAGTAACGAAGTTGAATCAACAATTAGATGAATAATCAACAGATTCAGAAGCCTTTCAAGACAAGACGAGTAACAATTTTGATTTGCTAGCCAGTCAAATGGCTGAGCTACTTCAAGCTGCTAGACGTAACAATGGTGATCCAGGAATTTTGGGTACACCTGGATTTACACCACCAGTAGGTAACAATCAATTTGATCATAGCTTTACAGGTGAGACATCTTATAATAGACAGCAGCGTACCCCGAAGCTTGATTTTCTTAGATTTGATGGGGAGAATCCGCGTGGGTGGGTTCAAAAGAGTGAAAGGTATTTTCAGATCCGTAATACTGAGGAACAACAGAAGGTCAGTGTGGCTTCTATTTATCTTGAAGATAAGGCTGATAAGTGGTTCCTTAATTTTCAAATTGGAAAAACTTTTTTTTATCATGGAGAGAGTTATCGGAAGGTGTGTGTGCTAGATTTGAAAATCCTGTAGATGATAATTTTATTGGAAGTTTTAACAAACTGTGTCAAGTCACCACTGTATAGGAGTGTTTTGAGGAATTTGAAGCTCTTATGCTGAATAGTAACCCTCACTTGACTGAACAATGCTTTGTGATGAGTTTTATCAGTGGATTGAAGGCTGAAATCAAAAACTTTGTGCTCATGTTTCGTCCTGCTACCCTTTTACAAGCCTTTTCACTAGCTAGGATGAAAGAACAGAAATGTGTGCAACAAGCTAAACCCACAAAGCCATTCCAAAGACCTTTTAATAACTCATTTACCAACAAAAAGTCGTATCAAACTAGTACTCCTCATTTTCCACCTAAGCCAATTCAAACTACTACTACAACTTCTTCTCCTTTCACACCAAGATCTGGTAATACAACCCCAAAATCCAGCCCCCCAATACCACCTATAAAAAGATTGACTCATGAACAGATGAGGGAAAGAAGAGAGAAGGGTTTGTGTTACAATTGTGATGTTGTGTACACTCCAGGCCATGTCTCCAAGAGACAACAATTATTCATGGTGCAAGTAGATCAACCTGAATCTTCTGAGGAGGTAGAGGAAGAAGTTTATGAAGAAGCCGTGGAATCTCCATTTGAGTCTGATATGGAAATATCCCTCCATTCTCTCACTGGAAATGTAAATGGAGACACAATTAGAATACCAGATACAATTAAAAGGCAGAAAATATCAATTTAATTGACACTGGAAGTACTCATAGTTTCATTAATTATGCTTTAGTCAAGACTTTAAAGTGTCAGGTAGAAAAAAAGCTCCAATGTTGGTTACAGTAGCTAATGGGGACAAAACTGTAAGTACTGGTGTTTGCTCTCAACTTCATTGGTCAATGCAAGGTCATAAATTCTCTGAGGACTTGAGGATGTTGCCTTTGGGAGGGTGTGATATGGTGCTTGGTGCTGACTGGCTGAGGAAGCAAGGTGATGTAATGTTTAATCTCTCTAAGCTATGCATTTCATTCATTTACCAAGGGAAGAAGATTACTCTACAAGGCATTACCGAGAAGGTATCACTCAAGATGATGAGTTGCAATGCTTTAAAAAAATTCTTGTCCAAAACTTCCCATGGGCTTATGGGACAACTTTCCTCAATATCACTCTCTGAAATTCCAACCTCAGTCCCTGAACCCATTACACAACTCATCCAATAATTCCCAGATATATTTGATGAGCCAAAACAGTTACCTCCCACTAGGAGTTTAGATCACTCAATTCCACTGAAACCAAATTCAGAGCCAGTTAACCTTAGCCCATATAAATGCCCCTACATACAAAAGGGAGTTGTTGAGCAATTGGTCAAGGAGATGTTAAAATCTGGGATTATACAAAACAGCCACAGTCCATTTGCCTCTCCAATTTTATTAGTCAAAAAGAAAGACAATTCATGGAGGTTCTTTGTGGACTATAGAAGGCTTAATGAGATTACTATAAAGGATAAATTTCCTATTCCCATTATTGATGAGTTGTTGGATGATCTACAAGGGTTCTTCATATTTTCATAGATTGATCTCAGGGTTGGATACCATCAGATCATAGTTTATGGGACAGACATTTACAAGACTGCCTTCAGAACTCACCAAGGGCATTATGAGTTCAAGGTGATGCCCTTTGGACTCACAAATGCTCCAGCCACATTTCAATCCCTTATGAATGAGATATTTCAACCTTACTTGAGAAAGTTTGTGGTAGTATTTTTTGATGACATTTTGGTTTATAGATCATCAATGCATGAATATTTAGAGCACCTTCACATTGTGTTCTCCTTACTAAGGAAACACCAGTTGTATGCCAAGTTATCTAAATGTTGCTTTGGCCAAAGAGAACTAGAGTACTCGGGCACATTGTCACAGCAGATGGAGTAGCTGCAGATCCAAACAAAATTGCTAGTATGAAGGATTGGCCACTCCCAAGCAACATCAGAGAGATGAGAGGATTTCTTGGTCTTACTGGGTATTACCAAAAGTTTGTCCAAGGTTATGGAGCTATATGCGGGCCACCCACTAACCTTTTTAAGAAGAACTCCTTCATATAGACAGATGAAGCTACTCAAGCATTTGAACAGTTAAAGCTTTCCATGACCAAGACTCCAATACTAGCACTACCAAAATTAAATAAGCAATTTACCTTGGAAGTTGATGCAAGCAACAATTGTATTAGGGCAGTCTTAACCCAAGAAGGTAGACCCATAACTTATTATAGCAAACCATTGGTACCTAGAGCCATGGCTCTCTCTACTTATGAAAAGGAGATGTTGGCTGTTGTAATGACAGTAACTAGATGGAGGCATTATATGTTGGGGTGTAAATTCATTATTCAGACAGACCTCCAAATCATTAAGTATTTCTTGGAGCAGAAAATCACTACAGTACTGTAGCAAAGGTGGTTGATGAAGTTGCTTGGCTTTGACTATGAAATCAAGTATAAGAAGGGGACAAAGAACATTATTGCAGATGCACTATCATGAAGGCCACACCCAGAAGCTAGCTACAATCCATTGGCACTATCAAGGCCTCAATGGACTCAAGAATTGGTAAACAGCTACTCTCAAGATACAAAGGCACAACAACTCATTTCTCAGTTGCTTTTAGTACCTACAGCTGTGGAGAACTATACTTATACTGATGAGGTGCTGAGGTACAAGAACAAATTGTATGTTGGAAACAACAACAACAGTAGAAATACTATCCTAGAGTCAGTTCATGCCTCAGCCATATGTGGTCACTCAGGAATTCAGGCCACTTACATGAGGGTTAAAAGCTACTTTTATTGAACAGGTATGCAAAAATATGTACTCTCTTATGTCTCTTCTTGTGATGTATGCCAAAGAAACAAGGGAGATCATCAGTTTCCAGGAGGATTGCTTCAACCATTTCCTGTTCTAGACCAAGCATGGCAGCATATCACCATGGACTTTATTAAAGGCCTCCCAATGAGTGAAAGAAGAACAATCATACTTGTAGTGGTGGATAGGCTAACTGAGTATAGCCATTTTATTGGGTTACAACATCCTTATAAAACATCAATTGTGGCCAAAGTCTTCTTGGATTAAGTATTTAAGTTGCATGGGTTACCAGCATCAATTGTGTCAGATAGGGACAAGGTGTTCACAAGCAATTTTTGGCAGAACCTCTTCAAAGCACTGGGTACTCACCTGAATTTGAGTACATCCTACCACCCACAGACTGATGGCCAGACAGAGAGAGTAAATGCTTGTCTAGAAAATTACTTGAGGTGTATCACATGTCAATTGCCTAAGAAGTGGTTTCATTGGATAGCTTTGGCAAAATGGTGGTATAACACAAGTTACCACACCGGTCTGAAGATGACACCCTTCAAGGATCTTTATGGTTAAAATCCACCCCACCTAGCATTTCCAGCAACAACAGTCACCTCAGTAGCTATAGTAGAGAGATACCTTAAGGAAAGAGATACTATGCTTGATATCCTCAAAGAAAGATTGCATAAGGCACAAGAAAGGATGAAATTCTTTGCAGACAAGAGCAGAGTGGATAGAGTTTTTGAGGTTGGTGATAAGGTTTATTTAAAGCTTCAACCTTACAGGCAAGCATCTGTAGCATTGCGCAAGAAATTCAAGCTATCTGCCAAATACTATGGACCATTTACTATCTCACAGAAGATTGGAGCAGTGTCTTACAAGCTTGACCTACCAGCAAGTGCCAGAATTCACCCATTCTTCCATGTATCACAATTGAAGAAACAAATTGGTCAAGCAATCCTTCCTTCACCATCTCTTCCCATAGTGGATCATGCAGGAAAGATCATAATGCAACCTGAGAGCATCTTGGACACCGGAACAGTTAATCAGAAGAACAAAGAGGTATTGCAGCTGCTCATTCAATGGACAAACTCATCAGTAGAGGATACCACTTGGGAGGATAGGTCCAATATTACAGCTCATTTCCCTGAATTCATGGTTGTACACTCTCCACCTTTGATCCTTGAGGACAAGGATCATCTCTAAAGGCGGGTGCAATGTTATGTACCTAGTTTATATTGTGTTATCCCTTCAGCTGAGGTGCCCTAAGCACTATTCTGGGTTCCCTTGTAATTAGTAATGGTTGGTCCATTTAGTGAGTTAGATAGCCTAGCAGATGCTGCCGCGTGTTTAGCATGGAGTGGTAGATTATAGTGCTTCTGTATTAGTTAGTATTTATGATGTAATAGAGAGATAAAGACCTATCATGAATTGGATAAAACTCTTATTTCTTGGTTGCGTTCACCTGAACCATATTTCTTCTTCTTCTTCTCTAATTCGTCTCTCTTTACCTCTATTCTTGTCTAATCTTCCCTGACTATTTCTGATAATTCTTCTATGTCTCGGATCTTGATTGCAATTATACTAAGAACAGTTCAATTTACATAGAAATGGAAGTTTTAAGGGTGCAATTGGCACGGGTGAAGGAGATGAGTCCCGAAATGTCCCTTTTCAATAGAGTGAGTATGTGCAAATGTTTTCTAATCAAGTAAGTAAGTTTTGAATAAAATACTAACTTTACTTTGATTTGTTTTTTAGGTCGCCTGGGCTCTTGGCTGTTACCAAGCTATTCGTCGAAAAGAATTTGAGCATGAGAAATGCTATTGGATCACGAGAGAGTTTATTGAGATTTACAACCAACCTTGACTATTTAAGTGTATTACTCCATGTTTTATTTTTTTCATTTTGGTATAACTATTGAATGTAACGTGGCCTAGTGAAATTATGTAATGGTAACATTATTGATGAATGGAAAGTGAAAAATTTGATAGAATACGACAACAAAATTTACAAAAACAACCATAGTAACGGTTGAGTTTACCAGACGTAAGTAGCCGTAATTATGAGAGTCGCAGTTAACGGCCAGAATATCCTGCCGTAACCTGTTAAATCCCAATCGAAAAACCAGCTTCCAAACCGATATCTTAATTACGGTTGGGAAACTATAGGAACCCAGCCAATATGTGGTTTACGGTTTGGTCCTGGTCCATTATTCAAACCGTAAATTTTAATTTTCAGTTTCCTTGGTCAAAACGGCTAGGTCGTTTTGCATTAAAACCTGACCGAAAATACTTGAAAAAATATGAAACTATTTCTTTTGAGAAATGGAACAAACATAAAACAAAATACACCAAAATGGTTTTTCGTTCACTGAATTTGAAAAGCATACATATTTTATTATTGATAAGGTAGATCGTAATAATTAAAATAAACCCTTATTCGTATCGGTCAAAATCATACATAGTATTTTCTAAGATGCGATAACTATCATTTTGTTGAAACTCTTTCCCATGAACTGCTTCATATTGGCGGTGAGCCCTCTACCACTATAGAAAAAAATGCGATATGTTAGATAATGCTATATAATGTTACTCAAAATGATTTCTAATGAGAAAACGTATTAAAAAACTTACTCTTATCGCACTTGGCATTGTGGAATTGGCTTCCTTCTGGTCTTTCATTTCCTTTTTGAAATCTTCGCATTTTTGAAAGACTTTCTCGAATCTCTCCTTAACACTTTCCAAAATTCTTCCATTACGATTTCCGTTTAGTGCAACAAAAACTATGAAAACACGGCTCCAAAAAGACAAGGATGTTTGATCCACATCAATGTCTAGATCTTCATCATGTTGTCTGACTCGCCCATGCTCTAACAATCCCAGAATCTTCTTCATTGGTGTAGGGAGTCACCATAGTGTTTTTTCTTCTTTTTTTGGATGGGAAATAGGTGAGAATGAATATGAGAGCTTAACTAGAATTTGGCTGAGAAAGAGATGATAGAATGGTCTTCTTTTATAGGGTTAATGACATAACAGTGAATTCTTTTTTAAAACTAGTTGTTGAGAGCGTTCAAGCATTTAATGCATTGGTTGAGAGTGTTCAGGCCTACCAACGTCTAGGTATCCCAACCGTGTTTACCATTTACGGTTGGGTTTGCAACCGTGATTGAGACACAAGTGTCTCTAGATAAGTATTCATCCAGGAGTTCATACTAACCCAGCCGTAAATTAGTATTACGGCCAGAAGTTCTTACTAACCCAGTCGTAAGTTTGTATTACGTCCAGAACTTCTTATTAACGAACCGTAAAAGCTCTCTAACTGCTGGAACGACAACATTTTCCCAGCCGTAAGGCGTAAAAAACTCAGATTTTTTCCAGTTCCTAAAGGATTTGAATCAATGGAAATTTCTAATGGGGGTTGATTACAAGGTGTTCTAGACTAGTTTCAGGATAGGTTTCATCAGTTTTTCTTCAAAGTTTCAAAAAAGTTCATCAAAATCATCCTTCTTCTTCTTTTAAATCAAAAACAAAAGATTTTTTTTTTTGATTCTCAAGAAATTAATCACTAAATTAGTAATTCATTTGGTAATCGTAATTAGTTTACTTAATAACTATAATTATCACTAATCAAATTGAGGGTATATTGGGCATGATGTAAAGTAGTGGATAATGGGTTATCAAAACCACTATTTCATGACCCACTAAGCCCCCAAAAACCAATCCCCCTATAGCCCCAATAATAGGATTCTTTGTATTTGCTTCTTATTGTCCCTCAAACTCATTTGTAATGGGAATATGAATCCTTAACTTCACTTTTTTCTATCAAACTTTCACTACATATGATAGTTCTACCCAATATTGATCACTTGTAAGGTCTAGATAAAAATGATCTCAATGTTGTTGTTAATCTTCTAGGCATATAGTTAGCGATACAATTTTTATGGAAAAATCATGTGAAGCGATCAATACAGGAATGATAGTATTTTCTGATTGCTTTGAAAGTGGATACTATTCTTTGATTATATACTTTAGAGCATCTCCAATGATAGAGGTCAAGATAATCTTATGTGGAGATCTTATTTAGGGATACAAAGTAACCTTTGAGACCTCCACAAATGAGGCCGTTTATTTCTTAAATGTTCTCTAGAGATACAAAGTAATCTTTGATATAACATCCAACGGATATAAGGTGCACCCTTATAGAAGATGTCACAAGGTGATCTCGTCACAACACGACTCTCTTATTCATTTTAAGTTTCATCGGGAAAGTTTAAAGATTATGTCTCCATAATCTTTCTATTTTCCACCCCACATAATTTTTAAAGTAAATATATCTTTTGATTCTAATTTTTCCTATTTAGGCCTATTTTTCTGTGCCAGTCAAAATACTCAGTATGTCACTTTTGCATCCTTTATGGATATGGTAAAGTGGAAAACGTAAGTGGCTAAGTCTCAAGTTTTGTTGTGTCTTTATTTTTTACTTTCCGTAATTATAATTGTTGTTTTAGTTATAGTTAAACATTAACGTTAATACAAACACTTGGGTTGATCCTTTAGTAAGGTTCCGTTTCAGACTTATTGTTAGAGCATAGCTCGGTTGAACCCATCAAGCGTTGGTATGTCAAGTTTGGTTATCATATTTTAGTGAATCAAACTCATCTAAGAATCACTTGATTATGTACTAGAGAGAACTTCGTATAGGTTAGACTAGAGAGTCTAGGAATTTGAGACATACAAGTATTACTCGAAGACCTCAAGAACATAAAAAATTAACGATCTACAACGACGACATCATCCTTCCTCTTGAGGTTAGTAATATTAACTTGAACTGTTTCATTCATAATGTATCTTTCAAGTCGTGCTATATTGAAACATAACTGCGAAGCTGTGAATGAATATTTTACTCTAGTAGTGAGACATGATCATATAGTATTAATGAATTAGACTACGAAGTATAACGCTTATCTTTTTAACTTCGTATATATGACATCGAAATAATCTTATGAATGCTGTTATGATTATGAGAAAGGATATTTTGACTTTGGGTCCCAATTTTGTGACCAGTGTTGTGTTTGGATCTTTGAAAATTTCAAATTAGAGTTTGGGTCCAGGACTTAAATTGACCGTCTTCACCGTCCAAAAGGGAGTTAAATAATCGAAATTACTAACTTAAATTCAACTTTTCATTTATTTACTTTCTATATCCGCATCTCCTTTGTTTGAGTACCGTCTGTTTTTATTCTTCTTTGAGGTAATTTATCAAACAGATGGTGTGCCGTTTTTAGAGCTCGAGAAGGTGACTTCAGCTGGTTTTATGAGGCTCTTTTTATAGATTTTCAACCCTGTACGATCGAATTCGAGTACAACTCAAAGTCGTAAACATACATAAACTGAAGTCTCTGATATATCAATCATTTAACACCATTTTAACTTCATTAATGAACGGTACCGAACATCACATTCTTCCTTCTTTAAAACTTGCTTACAACTCGAATTTGTCAAATTGAACCAGTCTCGCTAAGACCCTTCAATGAAAATAGGCTAAACACGTAATTTCTCAGCCCAATTTCAGTTGAAAGTGAGTGACTTAATTAATCTCTTTATAAAGAAGCTTTAACCGATAAAATCTTCTATAATCTATAACACCATTACAACCAGCTTTCGCTAGATATAGACAAAATTCACGACCTAAACCAGTTGTACGGATCCCATTGATTTAATCTTTCTCTACTTGATTAATCTCTTTATAGAGAAAAACGAAGTTTAGAGAAAAATATTTTTTGCAACAGTCAACGTAAGTCCTGGGACCTAAACTCTAATTTGAAACTTTCTAGGACCCAAACGCACCACTGGTGACAAAGTTGGAACCCAAAATCAAAATATGCCTTATGAGAATGGGTAAAGGTGAAGATTTCATCATAGGAAACAATGTTTTACATCTGTTTAAAGGAAGTACATTCATGAACTTGTTTTATGAATCGAAAGGGAAATCACTAGGCTTATTGGTATGGCTATTCATTGCAAATCTTTGGATTACAAATATGTGTGAGGTGGTATAACCGATCGTAACTTGTTATGTATCTTGGTACAACTAATCACAATGCCTAACTTATGATTTGGTATGACTAGTTTTGATTAATAAGTGTAACCGATCCTAAGTAATCACCTGAGATAGTATGATCGATATTTGTAATTGGTGTGACCGATCCTAGTAATCGATGTGACCGATCACAAAGAGTTGTGTAATCGATCCTTGTAATTGGTGTAACCGGTCCTAGTGACTGGTGTGACTTATCACAAGCAATACCATGTATATATGGTAACCGGTCCTGGTAATTGATGTAACCGATCCTGGTAACTGATGTAACCGGTCCTGGTAACTTGTGTTACCGATCACAAGTGTTTCTATATTAGGGTATAACCGATCGTAGTGATTGGTAGAACCGATTGAACCCATGTATGTGATTTGATATTTGATCAATCACATAGTTGTCTTGGAATACAGATGAACCAATTCTAAACTTGTTTGAAAGTGTGGTATAATCGATTCCAAGATTGTAAATATGAAAGAGGATTTACAAAGAAAAGATGTCAACATACTTTGAACACGAACAATAACTCTTATCTTTTATTGTTCAAAGATATTCCTTAGTACTCGAGGAGATCCTGTACCGAAATAAATTAAGAATCTTTTAATTAAGGTTGTTAGTTTTATATGCTTTAATTATCAGCAATTAAATACATATCTATAGAGAATAAAAATTTGTAATGTGCATTTACTAATTGGGAGATTTCGGAAAATATTGGACAAAGCATTTCCTGGAATTATGAAAACCGAATGGGCATTTATTGCATATCTTGAGAATACTTTCGGTTTTGGAAATTCGTTGGTTTTCAAACATCCTTGGTCTATAAATACCTAAGTTTGGATTTCTATCAAACCATCCTAAGAGCCATGCAAAATTCATCTTTTTGTTGTTTCTGGTGGAGCCGTCTATCCGGAGAAGAAAGTACCCTAATTAGGCGAAATCTCTTACGACCGCTCGTTTAAATACTTCTGTGGGATCAAGAATCTCTATGAGTACCGTTGGTGGGAAACTAGATAATTATAGTTTTATTAGTTTTCGATTGATTTGATTGACTAACGGTTATTGAAACTTTGATTGCACCTCTAGTTTGTTTATTCTTGAGAATCTTCTCTTCTGATATAAGATTCACTCAAACTAGATCGAAGTATCGACGGGATCTTTAGAACTGTTTGTAGATCTAATGACATCTTGTGATAATCCATTTTTAACAGACTACGATGTGCGTGATTGATCACAAGAGATTCAATTGGTGTTTTTCAGGTTTTAATTGAATATTAAAGAAGATTTGAAGACGAAGAAGATTTCTTATTGGTTTCTCATATCTTTGTGTAGCAAAAACCTTGATCGGATATGATCCAACTAGAATCAGATTTATTCGATTGATTAGTTGCGTAAGATCGGTAATACCTAAGAGTTCTCTTGAGATCTATTTTGATTGTTACAAATCCGAATCTTATTACTTAGGTAATAGAGATTGGATTGATCTAACCGGGAAAATGAGTTTATTAGCTTAAAAGGAAAAGCCTTTGCATATGACTTGAGATATCTTTATCTTGAAGAATCAATAGAGTTGTTACCAAACAGATTTGTTGTTCTTTTACTGTTTGGAATACGATCCAAAGGAGTTGTTCCAGTGCGGGCACTCATCGAAGTCGGAAGCGCAGGGATACTGAAGAAACTAAGTGAACTAGGGTTAGTTTCTTGGTCTCAACTATACGAAGTTGGTTTAGATTTTGTATAGCGTCTTAATTCTGAGAGTATTCAATTATGGACTAGGTCCCGGGTCTTTTTTTTTTGCATTTGCGGTTTCCTCGTTAACAAAACCTTGTTGTGTCATTTAATTTTCCTTTCCGCAATTATAATTTAAAGTAACTACACAAACGCTAACTCCGCTTTACTTGATAGTTATCCTATAGAGTTTGGTTAAGTACGAACCTATTATCAAGTAATCACACTTTGGTTGTCGTATTCTCTCGATCTCATATCCATGGAAGATCACACAAAGTGTGAATACCGATGTGTCGTATTGTCTCGACTTTGTCCAAAGATAATCACTTTCGGTAAGAGTACTTATAGGTGGATAAATTAAAGATTGTGGTGTATTTGGGTACCCTCGTCTTTTCATATACTATATACCAAGTGCATATTTTTTTATTGTCATCTTCTTGACAATTTATTCCTATATTAGATCAGATAAGGTATCGTACTTATAGGTTGATATCGAAAAGATTGTGGTATACTTGGTACTCTCTTCATTTCATAAGTCAAGTCTCGGATTAGGTTAGAATTTGGTAGTTGAGAATCAGAATCACCCTCGAAGACTGAAGATCGACAAAGACATTGGGATAACTTTATCAACAAGGTATGTGAAGACTATACCATTCTATTTTACTTACTATCTTACCATTCTATCTTTATCTCGTATCACTTCTAGTAGATTTATTACAAAGAAGAAATTTCGAGTCAAGCTTCTCTTGTTAAACATCTCGAAATATTAGATGTTCAAAGGTCCTTAACAATATTAATCTGGAACAATTTTTTGTTCAAAAATTAATTTGCGGATCAATTGAAAATTGCCCAATAAAATGATTTTATCATTTGGGAATGTTTCAAACATCAAAGAAGAGAAACTCATAACTTCTAATATTTCAGCTCAGGGTAGGTTGGCAAACCACTTTCCAAAAATACAAGGAAGGTTGGTGAACCCGGTTCACAAACCTTAAGTTAAGTTTGGGACAATTCACGAAACCGGTTCACGAACCGTGGTGATATAAATATTTCATGTTGGTGTAAAAGGCCAAGCAGTTGGAAAACCCGGTTCATGAACCGTGTCCATCTGAGTTCTCGAGCCAATTGGCGAACCCAGTTCACGAATCGTAGCACGCTGACTTGTGAACTTGGCCCATGGTTGACGAGCCGTTTTTCCAACGGCCCCTGTGGATTATAGCATATGCTCAAAGACTTATTTTTAAATATTTTTAGCATTGCTATGACTCTCATAAACACCTTTAAGACATCAATGATCACTAAAACACCTGTGTATGTGTATCATGATTAAATTCTTAAGTGTTTAAATGAACATCGAATTGCTTATAGTTCAAAATATATATTTGCCAACAGAACAGTCATTATACACGGTTCACGTACCTGGACCACTGTGTATATTCTTCCAATATGATTTCAAGACTAATTCTTACATACTTACTTAAAACCCTAATTAGAGTTTCATTTAAACAGAGAATGCATGATTCTCAAGTTATCTTAGCTTGAATTCTAAGAAACCCTCAGTCTTGAAAAACTATAAATCGAGATGCTCTTCAAGTCTGCAAAGTTCTCTTCGTCTCAGACTTTATGATTCCTCAAGATAGATATATGAAAACTATTCTTAATTAATAAGTTGAAGATTGTTCTTGAGAGGTGGTAAATAATCCAGGCTTCTTATTTAAGTGAGTATAAGTGTTCCGAATTTGTGAGGTTTGCTAGCTTTATCTATTGCAAATAAATTTCCAAGATTTGATCTTTGATCTAAATGGCAACCAAATAGGCTCATCTGTTAGAGGAAGATTGGTATCAAAAAATTTCACTTAGGTTGAAGTAACTCCTCTGATACAAAATAATCTTGCTAGGTGGAATGGAAAGATGTTAGCATTTCAAGAAAGTCTAATTTTGGTCAAAACTGTATTATGCAGTATCCCTGTATACACTATGTTAATCTTCAAGTGGCCTAAGAGTGTTCTTAGAGAATGTGAAAAAATCATCAGAAATTTTCTTTGGTCAGGAGATGCATCTGTAAGGAAAGTTGTTACTCTAAAATGGGAAAAAGTTTGTTCTCCTTTAGAGGAAGGAGGACTTGGCATTAAAAGATTAGAAGTTATCAATAGAGCTCTACTAATGAAACTACTATGGAAGATTCAACAAGGTGAGGAAGAATTGTCCAAATTTTTTCAAGCCAAATTCAAGTCTAAAGATGGTACCTGAATTTCTTACTACAAACATTCCTTCATTTGGCCTGGTTTAAAATATGTTATGATTGATGTTAAAAACAACACAAGATGGATTATGGGTGATGGGAATGATATATCAGTATGGGAAGATAACTGGGTGAAGGACAAAGCACTGAATATTCTCTTTCCTGAGAATGAATATATTCACTTGCATAAAAAATTGAAGGTTAGTTCTCTTCTTGTCAATGGTGAATGGAATATTCTTACTAAGTTGCTTGAATTTTTTGATACACTTGAATTACCAGTAGCATATGGTTTAAAATACAGAATGATTTGGAGTGGTACAACTACAGGTAAATTCACTTTATATAACAACAGGAAAAAGACCTTTCCCTTTAATTTGCAAGCTGAGATTAAGAAATTCAGTCAGAAAGTAATTAAGCCTTATTGCAAAATATTATAGTTAGTCCATTATCAAGTTGCTGAAACTGCGGTACATGTAAGCCCTCGAACTTATTGAGATTTACTGTTGGTGGTCAAATCATGTGAAAGGATGGGCTTAAGAAAAAGTAGTAAGAGATGAACACTTAAAGTCATTTTCCTCACCATTGCTTCTTCAAATGTCATAGAATTTAAAACACTTTTGTATCCATGAAGCCATGGCATAGTTGTATCCCCCTAAGTATTTGAAAGCATGGAACATATAGTAATAGTTCCCCGACAAATCTGCCAACTGTTAGTAGAATCGAATCAAATTAAGGGTTTAATCAACCCATACCCATAATAGTTCCCCGAAAAATCCATTAAGCCATGGCGTACCTGAAGACGGTGACGGGTGAGAAGTGGATGAACCGGGGTCTATAAATTTAATGGTGTTACACACATAATCACGTAACCGAGTATTAGGAACCCTTGAACGAGAACTACGTTGAACATCTGAATCATCATTCACAACTGAATTATCATGTCTGTAACGATAACTACTTCTGACAATGCGTTGTTAGGTAACGATACATTAATGTCAGGCTACTGTGAATCACCAGACACGATCTGCGGAATGTCATCAGAATAAGCAACTGACCCGTCTGTGACTGTGACACTTTCTGACGAAGATGAATGTCCACTTCCCCTGACATCCAAAATCTCAATATAAACATCATCGTTTGTGTTAGACAACAAAATATTTATGTCTTACTGTCCTATAGTAACATCCACCATTTCGTCCAAGCCAGACTGACAATCTGCATTAATATGATCTAAGATAACAGTTGCACAAGGAAATTTGTCTTCAAAGAAAGCTACGTCACGAGATACAAAGAATTGTTTCGTTTACAAATTAAATAACTGGCAACTCTATTTTCCATAAAGATAACCAACAAAGATACATCTCCGAATTAGCGAATTAAACTTATTACGATCACGAGGCACAATACCTGCATAACATAAACATCAAAATACTCAAAAAGGAGTATAAATAGGAGGCATCCTATGTAACAATTCATATGGAGTTCTCCCGTTGATCAAGGGAGTAGGCATGAAATTAATAATATAAGCAGTACTTAAGATACATTTACCCCAAAACCGAAGAGGTAAATTGGCTTGAAATCATAATGCACGTACCACATTCAATATTTGACGATGTTTGCGTTCAACTTGCCCATTTTGATGTGGTGTATCCACACATGAAGTTTGAAATTCTATACCCTTTTCAGCAAAGAAATGAATTAACGGAAGAAATTGTGTACCATTATCACTGCGCACCTTCTTAACCTGTCTATCAAATTGTGTCTTAACCATAGCATACAAATTCTAAATTTTTTGAACCACCTCAGTTTTATGTGCCATCAAATAAACCCAAACACAACGAGAATAATTGTCGACAATAATAAGAAAATAATGTGCACCACAAGAAGATGGAGTACGATAAGCACCCCGCACATCACAATGAACTAAATCGAAGAAGTCATCAGCTTTATTCTCACTAACAGGAAAAATAGTCTGAGTTTTTTTAGCCTTAAAGCAAATATCACACGGTTCAATAAAATTTTTCTGACAATCAACTTATTCATACCCGAAAGTAAATAAACAATCTTATTAGATGCATGACCTAAACGTCTATTCCATAAACAATAATCTTATCCAGCAGATACTCGAATTTCCGGCAAGACCCAGCCAGATGATGTTTGCTGGTTGGTAGTCGTAATGAGCGTTCCACTGTGGAAGATATAGATCCCGTCTCATTCCTTAACCATACCAATCGCCGTCCTCGTAGTGCAGTCCTGTATCACACATGATATATCAGTCAAATTGATAATACATCTCAATCTTTAATTAAACATGCTAATGAAATCAAGTTGCAGTGAAGATCAGGAACGAATAAATCACAGAATAATTTCATATTGTTTCCAAATACCACAGTGCCTTCGCATGGAGCAAGATAGTATGTGACATTCAAAAGCTTTACAGAAAAAAAACCTATTTGATGGGTCTTAAATAAAAATTCTTTACTTCATGTCATATGTCGTGAAACCCCTTATCAAGTATCCACTTACCCAAAAGTTTCTCCTTTGAATCATTATTCGAAAAGTTTTAAGTATTTGCACAATGATTTCTCATTGAGTATCAGTAAGAATATTAGCAAGACCTAATCGATCTTGTGACGATAGAGATCCTCCACCAGAGTTAGTGGTAGTGATCAGTAGATTAGCTACATCAGCCATGGTACTAATCGTAAGCATAATTTTATGATTTGAATTTAAATGGATTAAATCTTTTCTGGCTCAGATGCCATGAAACGACAAGGTAGAAAAATTGAAATTTCTTACCATCAAAAAGCTTGATTACAAATAGGTTTTCCCTATGACTAAATAGGAGATACACAAAACTAGTTTTGATTAACATATCTTCTCAAAATAATATATTTACTAACTAACAGGATATCTTACTATATATACAAGATATCGTATATACAAATAATATACGTATATATCTCTTAATAATGTGGGACGCGTATATATTACGTCTCACACGCGTCGTATCCACGTCCAGTTTGTGTCCCGCTTCCAACGCTGATACGCCGCCAAATATAGCCCATTCGTGCTACCCAGTTCACATGCCTAAACATTTTGATCCAGTCAAAATACAATAGGAGTGAGTAAAGAATGTAAGATAATTTTCTTTATTCGGGTGACAGATTAAAAAAGAGTAAAGAATGAGACTTATTATAATTCTGCTATGATATGGGATGACCACGTTCGACTACATGCCTTACTCCCTCTCTCAGAAAACTTGCATGGGACGTACTAGCATACAAGTACTAATTAATACGGGTTAATGCTAATTAGTATGAGCGGAAAACTAAGCAGCAGAGCAGAGAGTGGGTTTTTTTTCTTGTCATTCCAATTCTGTTCGAATATACATACATATATATAGGCTTTTCAAATGAAGATGAACATGCCACGGGCATGTTGACGTGTCATTGCAAGGTCAAGTTTAGATTAACTTAACCAAGTGAATCTTATCACAATTAATCAATATTTATCCTCTCGAACAATCTCGTGGTCAGCCACACTTTCAAATGCCGACAATATATTACACACAATATGTTACACTCCCCTTTGGATGACCACGGTTGCTATAGTAAAGTTGGTTTTAGGGTGATGACGGACATCACGAACATTCTCCATCCTTAGGAAAAAAAAACCATTTAGGAAAAAACCATTTAGAGTGAGTTTGTTCGCCGCTATGAGATACTTCCTCCGTCAGGATTGCACCAGGAAAACCACTTGGACAAAACTTAAACGCGTTTTAAGAAACTTTATGGATATACTCCTCTTTGGTGATCATTGTTCTAAGATTGTTATCTCACTAAAAACCTCGTCAGAAAAACCCAGAGAGAAAAAACCTGACCGTAGGAAAACATGAGTTCTCAGAACTATGATAAATCCGCAGATGTTGCCTCGTTAAAACCTTGCTCGGAAAAACCCATAGGGACAAAAACCAGGAAAAAGGAAAAAGAGTACAACATGTCGAACTGCGGATATTGGACTCGCATGCCTCATTAAAACCTTGACAAAGAAAACCCAGTGGGATAAAACCTTGACTAAGGAAAAATAGTACACGACGAAATGTCCAACATTCCCAATATCCATAGTCTTTTATGGCTTTACTCCCCCTGATGAGAAGCCTTCTCAGTTGATCATTCTGTTTGATAATACTGTAGAGAGATCACGAACCATCTTGTAATGTCTTCATTCACTTATTTTACCTAAGAAAACTTGGTCTGATATTCTTCTGTACAATTTCAAATGATCATCTGGTTTGTCAGCTTTTTATTCTCCACTAGCTTTGTCTGTACAATCATAATCAATCGGAGGATAAAGAAGTGTTCTCTATTACCAGACCTTTAGCTAGGAAAATGTTTAGCTTCTTTAACAAACCTTCCAAAAATCAAAACTTAAAACAACCCGATTAGCTTTTCTCTGTGGGTGACATCCAATGATCTTTTATGTAAAATATCTAGCTTAATGGTACCACGAAAATGAAGAAGTTTTCTTCGGACCAATGTCTCGATATTGGTGCTGGAAAGAACCAGTCTTTCATTTTAAATCCAATATTAGTTATACATAGCATATTTCAGCTAACGTACCATTTACACATCTCTTGTGTAATACAAACCACAGAGTGATACATCTCCCTTGTTGAGATGCAAATCGATCAATCTTGTAAGTAAGAGATTGAATGACTGCAATTATGCCAGTTTTTCCATTTAAACATTTCTAAACATTGAAGGTTGACAAAATTAATGGACTGCTAGCTGCAATATTCAGACTGTAATCTGGTTTTACTGAGATTCTCATCCCGAACTTCTTCTTTAAGCATTTTTGTGCTTTGGAGAATTCTTCAGAAGTTCCAACAAAGTAGATGTTGTATTCATCAAATCTAGTAAATGCACAGTATATGGGCACATAAGATGGTTCACATATCCCTGAATAATATAAGCATTCACTCAGATGATTGACCACTTTCGTCCTTATTGAGCGAATGTATATGACGTGGTAATTTCAACTGATAAGTAAAAACCTTCAGGAATTTGTATGCAGTTATCTGTATCTAGTCTTTCATACATATTTACATTAACCACGTCCACTAGATGCACGTCGAGCCCTTAAAATACACCAGACAAATACCAAAGGGTAGTTGCATCCATAACAGGGAATATGTATCTCTATAATCCATCTTAGGTTTCTTTGAAAGATTTTGTGCTATTAGTTGACCTTTTTTTTCTCACTATGCACAAACACCCACCTGTAACCACTAGGGGATACATTATCGGATGTCGGTACTACAAACACCCACCTGTAACCACTAGGGGATACATTATCGGATGTCGGTACTACAAACACCCACTTGTGTCTAAGGGTAGCTCACATTATCGAGCGTTCTGGTTGCAGTACCAAAACTATGCATTTTATGAGAAACTGTTATTCTTCCTGAATCCCTCCTTTCCATTTTAACCAATCATGTATTTGATGACACTCCTATATAGATAGTAGCATCATCTATGGCAGCATCATTAGATACTTTGACCATGTCACCAGTAATCATTGTATTAGGATCTAAGATTTCTCTATTGGACGCATGCTTTACTGGAATCTCCTCATTTTGAAGTTCCACAACCTTTGCAGAGACGTTCTCTTAATAGGAGAATTATATTCAGAAAAATCAGATCTTCCTTTGATAGTCTCTTTAGGAGCACTATCTTTAAATGACTGTGACTGGTTCTTCCTTTTAGGAGGTGCAGAATATTTTAAGTCAACTAGTCATCGACGCTGAAGGTGCGTTTTATGTGACACACTTGCTACTACACTCACAGCTTCTCAAGGAAGCAAATTGATTTGCAATTTCTGAAGACGTCAAATTTTCAGCATGTCTTTCATTGCTGAAAACATCAAGATGAGATACATCCTGGTTTATCTTTGTGCAAACCAGGATACTTCACGTTGTTTTTCAAGCAACAACCTTTCCTCCCCCTAATGGCGGGAAGACTTTCTCATCAAATTTGCAAATCATGTAATAGCAGTAGTAACAACAGTGGATTATGGCATGTATTAAACAGAAAACATAAAAATGGGTTCATGAGTAATAAATTCAAAATGCTTTATGAATGAATATACAAAACTATTCAACGAATGCACAAGAACAATAAAATACTCACCATCAATGCCCAAAGCATCACTAAGATCATACAACATCTACTACTGAAAAACAAGAGTTTGTTTTAAAATCTATATGAGTATAGATACACATTTACCGCCCAGGTGAAATGTCGAGTCATTTATGACTACCATACCATACTTCTATCAACCTGGTTGGTATCTGTGGAAACTCGTTGTCAAGGTGGTACTAAACAACAAGCAACCGTAGTTTTCCTCACCGCGCTCTTTGATTAGCATCAAAGTCGTAACTGATGAGTGCCAAATATTGTATATATTTATCCCTTTTTGTTGGCATTTAACTCATCTTTTATGCATTAATTCTACATTTTATCCCATATTCTGTATTTTCATTGTTTTCAAGAATAAATATTTTTATTAATTAATTTTGCATTTTTAGGTAATAAATAAAGTCTGGATGACTTGCGGAGCAAAAAGAGCAGAAAAGTAGTGAAAAGCCGGGAGAAATTATGCAAGGAAGCCGCGAAGAATGGTGCGCACAACCTCATTTTCTACACACAAAAGCGCCTCCGTTCTCAGCCATCAGATCAGTTCTCAGAAGCATCCGACGGTCGCTCCTTCATAGAGCATCAAAATCTGAAGTCTCTGCCGAGCACCACAGCGCTGAAATTCCAAGCCTTCAGATTAGATGGTGGTTGAATCCAACGGTCGCTCCCTTGCTGTTCATCAACGTTTGATATCTTCGCCTTACACTACAACACCTAACCCCATCTAGAGCCGTTAACTTCGTTGTATAAAAAAATCTGACGGTCGCTACCAACCTCATCAGGAGGAACCATCCGATCCACCTACCAGCTTCGCATCTCGCAGCTCAGAGTCACAGAACATCAAGACTCGATGGATTCGCTCAACACTCTAGCAACCGAACCTATACCAGCTAACCAAACACCCCCCTTCTCCCAAACAGTCGAGCCCCTCTTCCATCCCCTCCCTCTGCAGAGACACCATGTCGCCACCACCTTCTCCACCTCTGCCACCAACTCACTGCCACCACTACACCTCCACCATCATCACCCTATCACCCAACAACCAAAACCCATCTCCCCCCTAGCCCTCTAGTTCCCTATTTTCTCACTTTTTCACGCTTCTCTGCCTGAAACCCTAGGCGTGAAAGACTGATAAATTAGGCAACCTAGAGTTGCAATTGGCGCATGAGAAGAGGTCAGGGAGCAATTACAAAGCATGGGTCGACGATTTCAAGGATCAATTTCAAAGAAATTAGGTAAACCTAATTCAACTGATTTTTGGGGAAGAACCCTAATTTTGTAATTTAGGGAAATTGTGTCTGTGAACTATAAATAGAGAATGGGTGTGGTGTGAGAAGCTATGCTTGGAGTAGCCAACATCCAGGACTTTCATGTCCTGTTAAATGTTAATGTGTTCTGTTAATATTTTCACTTTCATTTATGTTCATGTTCATGTTCTGTTAATGCTATTTTCTCCTGTTATTTATGTTAATGTGATCATGTTCTGTTAATGCTATTTTATGTTAATGTCCATGTTCTGTTAATACCTGTTACTTGTGTCTTGTTAATGCTATTCTCTCCTGTTGATGTTTGTTACATGTTCACTGTCATGTTTAAATTTGCTGTCACAATTGATGGAATGCTAGGCTAGGTATCTGTGAAGCTTTGAACTAATTGTGCAATGGAAGAAATCAGTGCTCATAGCAAGCTGATTATCTTGCCATTCTTGTTGTATGCTTAGGTTGCACTGTTGATTGAGCATTGGGAGAAATTAGTGCTCACTAGTGACAATGAGCAAGCTAATTCTCTTCCCATTCTTTTAGTATACCTCCTGTAATCTTGCCTTAGCTTAGCCTTGCTCTGTTAGCTTCACCACATCCTTGCCCTTGGCCTTAGGCCTTGGTTCATCTTGTTTTGTTCTTTGCTTTTGCCATGTGTTGCCCTGTTTGTGTTTCCTTTTGTTTATTTTGTTAGCCATCTTCTTTATTGCATTATCTTTGCCTTACTGCCACCTTTGCTTCTGTTGCTTTGCTTCTCTTATTCCACTGCCCTGCAGCTGCTGTGCAGCACTTGTGCTGCATTGCCTTCCCTTACACTTGCAGTGCTGCTGCTTTCCTTCCCTTGCAGCTGCCCTTCTGCTGCTGTTGTTGCTGTTGTCTGCTGCAGCACTACTGCTGCATTGCTCTCTTCCTCTGCCAAGCTGCTGCTGCTGCTGTGCAGCACTTGTGCTGCTGCTGCTGTTGTTGCTGCTGCTTCCTGCAGCCAAGCAAAGGCCCATCTAACTGAGCCCAAAGCTCAGCTCATTTCAAAAGCTGAGCCCAATCCAATTCAGGCTTAACCAAAGCCCAGTTGTTTAACCCAAAGGCCTAGTTCTCAGTTCTAAGCCCACTGTCTATTGTTTGTACAATTGAGCCCAAGCCTAAGTTTAAAACCAAAGCCCATTTACATTTCAAAGACCAACTGAGCCCAAGCTCAGTTCATTTTATTGTGAACAAACCCATTAGTACTCAAAGCCCAAGCTAAGCCAAAAGGCTTCATAGCCCAATAGCAACTAGAACCCAAAATAGCTAAACACTCCAAAACACACCCGATCTCTGTGGATCGACCCGTACTTGCACGAGCTACAACCGACGACCGTGCACTTGCGGTATTACTGTAGGCCCCCGTTTTTATTGCGCTTAATTTTATACATATCTCCGGGCCCACCAAGTTTTTGGCCGGGGATAATTTTTAGACTCTTTTAAAAGCCTACCAAGTTTTTGGCGCCGTTGCCGGGGACTACCAAGTTTTTGGCGCCGTTGCTGGGGATTGGTGCTGTGTTTTTCTTGTAGTTTTTCTTAGCTATTTTGCATTTCACTGCATAGCATTTGCATCTGCATCTGCTTCACTTCATTTGCTGTTGGACCTGCTGATCTGAACCTGTTTTTCCTCTGCTGGGACGCCACCAAGGAAAAGAACCAAAACCCAACTGGGTTTTTGCAACAATATCAGAGCAGCTGGGCTGTGCTTAAAAGGTAACCCATTTAAGAGAACCCGAATTGTGGGCTTCCAATTTTTAATTGTGGGCTTGTAATATTAAAGCCAATTTTTGGGCTTCTCTTATTTTCTGTTGGGTTTGTAATAATTTATTTGTGGGCTTGTTTGTTTAATTTGTGGGCTTGTTTAAATTCTTTCATTGGACTTGTATTTTGGACTCTGGGTTTAAACCCAGCTGAGCTTGTAACCGATTGTGGGCTTGTATTCCACTCAAGAGTGGACCTCGAAACCAAAGTTTTAAAACAAACGTCGGGCCTTAACCAACTGGGCCAAATTAAACTTTCAAAATTAAAACTTAGTGTTTCGTGGGCCGCAGCCTTCCTTCCATTCCATTAGAGGACAAACAGTGGGCTTGCTCCCATTCAAAAACCAAATTTTATTTTCTTTTTAAAATAAAAAAAAAAAAAGTTTTATTTTTCTCCCATTTAAGTCCAATTTTAGTGTTTTGAAACTTTCCATGTCTCTACACTTTTTCTTTTGGGTTGATCCTCAACTCTTTAGACTTTTGGTGTATGGTGATTTTTTTGTATATAATCCAGTAGATAAAATTTCTTAAAAACCCTTTTGTTCCTTTTGTATATATTTTGCTAATCCAATATGATCTCGGCTGAAATATGTTGGATTTTTGCCTTGAATAACGGAGTTTTAATTCTGCTTTCGCCGAAATCGGGTATTCTCTCTCCTTTTACTCTACTCAGCATGTCCCTTTCCATATGTTGCATTTTAATTCTTTCCATATTTTGAAACATTGAGGACAATGTTTAGTTTAGGTTTGGGGGTATAGAGTAGATACCATGATAATTTGCCATAATTGAAAACGAACTCCTTCTTCTTTTTGAAAAAATTGAAAAATTCCAAAAAAAAAAAAATTGAAAAATCAAAATTCAAAAAAAAAATTAAAAAAATTGAAAAAAAAATCATAAAAATGGAGCTCATTTACCTTGAAATGTTGACTCTTGTGCAAATATGTATTTTTATTAGGAGTCTTAGTCTAGATATTTAGGCACCCTGATTCTAGCACAATTCACATAGTGATAAGAAATTTGTACGCGCACGATCTACCAATACATGTATGGCCTCGATCTTCAAGGTGTTTGATAGGAAGTTACGATTGCCAATCACTTTAGAATACTGAACGAAACTTGACTAGCTTGTTCTTTGGTTGGTTGGGATAGAAGGTGGAGGTTACATTAAGAAAGACAACCATCGAATTTAACTGGGTGCATCAAAAAGGGATACCTCTTGCAAAGTGTCATGTAATCTTTTGTTTCCTTTTGTATATGTATCAAAAGTGTCTCCTTCAAAAAAAAAAAAAAATATATATATATATATATATATATATCAGAAAAATACAAAAAAATCAAGTACTTATCAATTCCATCATCTCTTGTTCCAAAAATAAAATGAGAATAGTCAATGTAAATAAGAGTCATGTAAAGAGTCATCTTTTGTTGTTTCATTGTAATAAGCAAGGAGGGTGTATGCCATTGATGTACAACGCGAGTAATTGTGAAATACCTCCAACTCATTCACAATTCTCGTAAAGTCCGGACAGCTAGCTAGATTTCGACCTCAGTTCTTAGCCTGAGAAACTATCTCTTGGTGATTAGTAGTCATAACTTCAGATCTTTCTTTACACATGTGTAGATACACTTTACACTCTTATCACATGTCTTTTTTTGTTATCAGTGCTAGGATTGTGCCTTCGATAGCTAGATTGACATCTCCATTTTGTTGTGAGCTTAAACTGTTTTGCACATGTCACATTTGATGGAATATGAGCTTATATTTTGACCTAGAACTTTGTAGGTACGTTCTAAGCAAACCTTCACGAGACTTCAACTCGTCCACTAGGGACACTTAGTGGTTTAAAAGGCTTAGTGCATACGCTAAATGCATTCGAGAGACCAGCGACAGTGGTATAGTTAGGATTTCCTTAGTTTTGTTTTACTTGAGGACAAGTAAAATTCAGGTTTGGGGGTATTTGATGAGTGCCAAATATTGTATATATTTATCCCTTTTTGTTGGCATTTAACTCATCTTTTATGCATTAATTCTACATTTTATCCCATATTCTGTATTTTCATTGTTTTCAAGAATAAATATTTTTATTAATTAATTTTGCATTTTTTGGTAATAAATAAAGTCTGGATGACTTGCGGAGCAAAAAGAGCAGAAAAGTAGTGAAAAGCCGGGAGAAATTATGCAAGGAAGCCGCGAAGAATGGTGCGCACAACCTCATTTTCTACACACAAAAGCGCCTCCGTTCTCAGCCATCAGATCAGTTCTCAGAAGCATCCGACGGTCGCTCCTTCATAGAGCATCAAAATCTGAAGTCTCTGCCGAGCACCACAGCGCTGAAATTCCAAGCCTTCAGATTAGATGGTGGTTGAATCCAACGGTCGCTCCCTTGCTGTTCATCAACGTTTGATATCTTCGCCTTACACTACAACACCTAACCCCATCTAGAGCCGTTAACTTCGTTGTATAAAAAAATCTGACGGTCGCTACCAACCTCATCAGGAGGAACCATCCGATCCACCTACCAGCTTCGCATCTCGCAGCTCAGAGTCACAGAACATCAAGACTCGATGGATTCGCTCAACACTCTAGCAACCGAACCTATACCAGCTAACCAAACACCCCCCTTCTCCCAAACAGTCGAGCCCCTCTTCCATCCCCTCCCTCTGCAGAGACACCATGTCGCCACCACCTTCTCCACCTCTGCCACCAACTCACTGCCACCACCACACCTCCACCATCATCACCCTATCACCCAACAACCAAAACCCATCTCCCCCCTAGCCCTCTAGTTCCCTATTTTCTCACTTTTTCACGCTTCTCTGCCTGAAACCCTAGGCGTGAAAGACTGATAAATTAGGCAACCTAGAGTTGCAATTGGCGCATGAGAAGAGGTCAGTGAGCAATTACAAAGCATGGGTCGACGATTTCAAGGATCAATTTCAAAGAAATTAGGTAAACCTAATTCAACTGATTTTTGGGGAAGAACCCTAATTTTGTAATTTAGGGAAATTGTGTCTGTGAACTATAAATAGAGAATGGGTGTGGTGTGAGAAGCTATGCTTGGAGTAGCCAACATCCAGGACTTTCATGTCCTGTTAAATGTTAATGTGTTCTGTTAATATTTTCACTTTCATTTATGTTCATGTTCATGTTCTGTTAATGCTATTTTCTCCTGTTATTTATGTTAATGTGATCATGTTCTGTTAATGCTATTTTATGTTAATGTCCATGTTCTGTTAATACCTGTTACTTGTGTCTTGTTAATGCTATTCTCTCCTGTTGATGTTTGTTACATGTTCACTGTCATGTTTAAATTTGCTGTCACAATTGATGGAATGCTAGGCTAGGTATCTGTGAAGCTTTGAACTAATTGTGCAATGGAAGAAATCAGTGCTCATAGCAAGCTGATTATCTTGCCATTCTTGTTGTATGCTTAGGTTGCACTGTTGATTGAGCATTGGGAGAAATTAGTGCTCACTAGTGACAATGAGCAAGCTAATTATCTTCCCATTCTTTTAGTATACCTCCTGTAATCTTGCCTTAGCTTAGCCTTGCTCTGTTAGCTTCACCACATCCTTGCCCTTGGCCTTAGGCCTTGGTTCATCTTGTTTTGTTCTTTGCTTTTGCCATGTGTTGCTCTGTTTGTGTTTCCTTTTGTTTATTTTGTTAGCCATCTTCTTTATTGCATTATCTTTGCCTTACTGCCACCTTTGCTTCTGTTGCTTTGCTTCTCTTATTCCACTGCCCTGCAGCTGTTGTGCAGCACTTGTGCTGCATTGCCTTCCCTTACACTTGCAGTGCTGCTGCTTTCCTTCCCTTGCAGCTGCCCTTCTGCTGCTGCTGTTGCTGTTGTCTGCTGCAGCACTACTGCTGCATTGCTCTCTTCCTCTGCCAAGCTGCTGCTGCTGCTGTGCAGCACTTGTGCTGCTGCTGCTGTTGTTGCTGCTGCTTCCTGCAGCCAAGCAAAGGCCCATCTAACTGAGCCCAAAGCTCAGCTCATTTCAAAAGCTGAGCCCAATCCAATTCAGGCTTAACCAAAGCCCAGTTGTTTAACCCAAAGGCCTAGTTCTCAGTTCTAAGCCCACTGTCTATTGTTTGTACAATTGAGCCCAAGCCTAAGTTTAAAACCAAAGCCCATTTACATTTCAAAGACCAACTGAGCCCAAGCTCAGTTCATTTTATTGTGAACAAACCCATTAGTACTCAAAGCCCAAGCTAAGCCAAAAGGCTTCATAGCCCAATAGCAACTAGAACCCAAAATAGCTAAACACTCCAAAACACACCCGATCTCTGTGGATCGACCCGTACTTGCACGAGCTACAACCGACGACCGTGCACTTGCGGTATTACTGTAGGCCCCCGTTTTTATTGCGCTTAATTTTATATATATCTCCGGGCCCACCAAGTTTTTGGCCGGGGATAATTTTTAGACTCTTTTAAAAGCCTACCAAGTTTTTGGCGCCGTTGCCGGGGACTACCAGTAACCGATGCTGAGAATAAGGTCTCAAGAGTGTACACAAGGCAGAAAACACATAATATAGACTGAGGTCCATACTTTCCAATCATATAAACTTTATCGATAATTCCTTTGCAAAGGGGGATATCCATCCACATCTATTTTAGTAGCTACGATGAGTACGACAACCAGTTAACAATCAGTTAATAACGATCTTACATCATTCTCTAGAGTATGGGGATATTATAATCCATTGGTACCAATTCTATTATGCGGATATTCATCACCATGAGATATCAACGCAAATTTCATGGATATGTTCCTCGTCAGGATTATCAACTCATAACTCAAATAGAATATGGACGTCATCTGATTAGATTGGCATACCTCATATAAGAGGTTTTCGTCTATGCTTCTCAGCATGTTTTCATACGAAACAATCGACGCGATTCCATGGCATGCCTTGCAAGGACGTTAATCTATGCAGAATCAAGCAAGCGTACTCTTGCTAAATCTAGCAACAGAGTGATCTCCAACACCTCAGGCATTTCTCGGTGTGAGAATTTAGATGAGACGTAATTGGAGTTAACCAATATCGTCGACGATTCTCCCCCTGATCCGTAGGGGTGGCGTCTCATCAACAGAACATCCAGTTCCGCATTACTCTACCTATCAAGGGAGCAACTGGGTGCATAAATCAACAATAACACGCAACCCATGAGAGATAACTGATCAGGTTTTCTCTCTCGTTTACTGTCCTGCTGGAATAATTTTAAGAATTTACATTTCCATGTGAAATTAACAGTAAACTGTAACGAATTTTGTGACCATAGACACTATCTCAATATCAGTACCAGTCCTTCCAAGACGACCAATAGAGATTCAACAACAATGAACATCATTTCAAATGAATGTAACGTGACTGTCACAACAATAACAGAGCTCTACCATGCTTAAAGCCGGATTCCAACCATCATGCTACCGTCTCGTATTTCTCCACTTCTGGTGGTACGGGTTTTATCTGATTCTTAAACCTGATAACTATTGTGGTTCCCATATTCAAATATGCCTACCAAAATTGTATTTTCCTTCTTTGCCAAAGATAAACTTATTTGTGTAGGTACTGCTGCAAATCTAATTCACCATATTCAGGATTTTAGGTAATAGCTCAGGCGATGAGAAGACATAATATTAACTCTTAAATATCATTTACAAAAATGCAACCCTCATTATCGCTCGACGGTTGTATATCTACGAGGTGCAGTTAACATTTGCAACACTTGTTGTTGTTGATACAACATATACAAAGTGCAAATTAAGCACTAGCTCTTTAAAGCTCGTCGATGCATATAATTGGCGCATATAATGCACGTCGTAAAACTAGCAGGGACACATAAGGGCGCAAAATGTGCGACTCTCCTTATTGCTCTCCGCAATATTATATACGGTGCATATATCTTCTTTAAAATCAAGCCGTACTATTTTCCACAAAAATCAATGGTGAAACAAAAAAAAACATTCAAAATGTAATATACACGGTTCTAACGTAATACCGACAAATCTCCAATTTTGCCTGTTACGGGACGAAATATTAATTTAACGAAGTTGACATATGAACGCATTCTCCATATCACAAGATAAAACGTCTCAATATCAATTGTAGGCCATTTCAAGGACCGTTGATAGAGACTAGATAACCGTGTTAACCTGATGTCCATTTTTCATCGCGTTCCTACCTTTGGTGGAACGACTTTGAATTTTGGAGATCACTATAGCAAAGGAATATCAAAATTTTGCTACCCTTCAGGATGCAACAATTCCTTGCTCTGCCGACATAAAAACCGTTAACACTACAAAAATCATTGATGTACCAACAAAGGTAATTTTACTCTCTACGCTATCCAAAAGGATGCGGAAAAACCTTCCGTTGGTTGGCTAAAGAGGAAAATAGCAAAATGTTACAAAAACTCAAATGTTTGGTTAAATTCGAAAATCGAATAACATCACAAATATGAGTAGTTGCTAACACGTACCTATTTGGATATCTCTTCATACCATATAATTACTTGTGCTCCAAATAGCACATACCGGACACCGTGAGATGTCGAACTTTCTCTTTTAACAAATCCTAATTAAAACGGAAAACGAGTTAGACATAATAAGAATTGCATATACATAACTACTTAATAATAGTTAAATTTAATATGCAAGAATTGAAGAGAATTATCTTTTTCCGTATCGTCAGCCCCTGCCGATTGCCGTAGAGCAATTCGTGCTAATAACTTATTATAATTCTGCTATGATATGAGATGACCACGTTCGACTACATGCCTTACTCCCTCTCTCAGAAAACTTGCATGGGACGTACTAGTATACAAGTACTAATTAATACGGGTTAATGCTAATTAGAATGAGCTGAAAACTAAGCAGCGGAGCAGAGAGTGGGTTTTTTTTCTTCTCATTCCAATTCTGTTCGAATATACATCATACATATATATATAGGCTTTTCAAATGAAGATGAACATGCCATGGGCATGTTGACGTGTCATTGCAAGGTCAAGTTTAGATTAACTTAACCAAGTGAATCTTATCACAATTAATCAATATTTATCCTCTCGAACAATCTCGTGGTCAGCCACACTTTCAAATGCCGACAATATATTACAGTCTCGATATTTTTTTCCAATTACTCCAAGTGACAAAAATGTCAAATTAGAAGACTTGACACTAGGAAAGAACTGAACCTCACAGAGGATCAGTTTTTTTTTTTTCTTTTTTGATAAACAAGGAATCTTTTCATTAATGGGATTTCAAGGTTTTGATGAGTTTAATATCGAAAATAAGAGAATACAAAGTAACAAGAACATACCATAAGAGTACAATACCGAGAAAGCCGATAAGAGAAAGAGAAGGATTACCGGAATAAGACAAATACAAGTATGAATAAGATCAATCGGAAGAAGGATGGTTTTTCTCGGAATTAAATTTCAACCATTTAGTTGGTTTTTCTTCTTTATAAAGAAATGCTCCCAAAGTACTTCTTTATAAAGAAATGCTCCCAAAGTAGGAGTGATTTGCTCAAATCTCTTGTAAATAGTGATGAAGCTTCCGTCGTTAAAAAAAGACCACCGATGAAAATTTCGTCGCCGGATAAGTTGATGATGAAGATCTCGATGAAGAGTTCGTCGCCGGAGACAACAAAATGGAGATTTCGTTGTTGGAGAGCATCACTATTGATCTTAGAACCCAACCCAATAACCCAAAATCGCCATTAAAGCGAAGATAAACCTCAAAAGAGTAGATAAAACCACCAAAACGGTGTAGATAAGTAAAAAACATAATAAAAACTAAACTAATCTACTAACTAACCTGTAAAGCAAAGAATAATGAAAAATCTGTTCAGATCTAGTCCAAAAATGGACTAGATCTGAGCAGAGAAGAGTTATTTTTGAGAAGAAAGAGTGAGAGTGAGAGAGAGAACGGAGAGAGAAGGAGTGTTCGCAGAATAGGTCATTTTCATGTGCCAAAATTTCTTTGAGTATGACGGTCTGATCACGACTTTGTTGGTTGATCGCATAGAGTTTCCATACAAGTCAATAGTTTGTTTGAGTTTACAAAAAAACCAAAGCCTATTTGAGTATTGAAACTCAACCACTTTTTTATTTTGCTCCCACCAACCATAGAAAAGAAACATGTTTTGAGGCATACTGATTTTTTTGAGCCATACTAAATAATGCTAAAATAAGGTCACTAAATAAAAAACAACATCACCCCTTATCCATCCTTTTTGATAATGGCATAACTACCCTTACATAATTAGTGTTATGATTATGATTAGATATGATTAATTAAAAATTTTAAGGATTGATTAAAAATTAAATAATTAGTGGTAAATTAGTAGAGAAATCAAATTTATATGAGAGAGTAGGGATTTTTGAGAGGAAGAAGAAGAAGAAGTAAAAAAAATAAAAATGGGTTTTGAGATTTTAGTGATTAGAAGTGACCAAAATGTGTGATTAAAATCAGAGGTACACTTCTATATGAGGTTTAATGTCCTTTTTATAAGTTGAATCTGTCAAAAATTTGAATTTTAAAACCCAAATCTACTGACCAGATGAACGGTTCGACTGATAACTTGTCCGCCGAACTTCACTCTGTAACTGACGAATTTAGGTTCGGCTGATTCGAACAAAATCTAACAAAGTCGCATCAGCCGAACATAGTGTTTCTCTAAATCATATAATAGGTTCGGCTCAAAATTGATATTCCAAGATCAGCCGAACTGATCTTCTGAAAATTTAAAACGAAGAACAAGGCTAGGTTCGGCTGATTTGAACAAAATATGGCAAAGTCGCATTAGCCGAACATAGTGTTTCTCTAAATTATATACTAGGTTCGGCTCAAAATTGATATTCCAAGATCATCCGAACTAATCTTCTGAAAACCCTAATTTTATCTTTGAAATCATATCCTATCGAACAAACAAAATAAAATCAATCAAAAACAAGATGGGTTTGTTACAAATACATTATAAAATACATCCGAGAGCAATTGAGATTTGGATTTCGCACTCCAATATCGCTCACTTCGATTCGTGTTTACTTTGCTTGATTGAATTGGAGTCCAAGATTTTAAGTTTAAAGTTTATTTTGATTTTAGGTTTTTGAGGATAAGGACACTCTAGTAATTTTAATTGTCCAAGGATACATAGATAATTGTACTACCTTTAGACATCCCTTAACCCATCCTAGATGAGATAATGAATGAGTATGCCTTAAAAAATTCAGTATGCCCCAAAACAGGTTTCGTAGAAAAAGTCATCAAGAAATGAAAAGGCTGGCGTTTTCTATGCTTGTGCTACAAAATTTGTTTTCTTTTCTTTTGTTCTTTCTCAGTAAAGGATTGAGCTTGTGCTAATCTATTATGTGCTTTGGTGGTCTGAAATCTTCACCTCATCCAAAATTTATCATGTGATCTTGAATCCGTAATGCGCCCAGACTAGCCGTTGTGACGCATGATCTGATACACGATCTTTGGGGCCTAAGAGCAACCACAGTGGACGATCAAACCTATAATTATGGTCCAGAGACGAGACACAGCGGAACGGAGTAAAGATTAAAAGTCGGACCAAAACCAAATTCCAGACTATATTTGGTCTGGGACCAAGACCAAAACTATATATAGTCGAGCGAACGTATAATATTCGTTTGTCACCGGGCGGGTATATAATGTGATCCTGGTGATGGGACGGGCATATAATGTGATCCTCAGTGAGGCGTACATATAAAGTTCGCCTGATGGCTGATGGGGCGTGCATATAATGTGATCCTGTGATGGGGCGGACATATAATGTGATCCTGGTGATGGTGCGGGTATATAATGTGATCCTGGTGTATACTTTTTCCAAGCGACCAAATTTACTCTTCCACCCTAGTATAACACCACGGACTAAACTTAAATTTGGTCGTTTTTTTTGGTCTTTGGTCTATGATTTTGATCGTACCATTGCAGTTGCTTTAAGGCTACATAATGACTATAAACTTATTATTATAATCTAAAATATGTTCATGATTATAAATTTATTATTAATGCGAGGAGGTGTAAATGTCTTTCTTCGTTAACAACCTTTGGTATAATCTGAGCAATAGTTTCCTACACCCAAACCAAAATCCTTTATTCATTTTTGATGGTTGCCGTAGCTTGAGAATAAACTTTTGGTCGTAAAATTGGGCACATTCCCTTTTTTTATCACTGTTTAAAAAGGTTTAGAAAAGATATACCCTAATCACCATAATTAGTGAGGGTATATTTTGCTTTTATTGTGGTTGGCTCCTTCGTAAATGGACAAAAGAATGTACTGCTGGTGTTTTAGCAATTGATTGGGCTGAAGTTCAAAGTCATACCCACCGTCGAAATCATCCGCCAGTATCACCGCTTTTTCTTATTTTCAATACTCCCTCCGTCCTTATTATAAAGGCGGAGTTGTAAAAATTTATAGTCTCATTAAATAGGCAGACTTTTAATTCCAAAATGGGTTTTTTTTTATATATTACGCTTATTTATTATAGGTAATTATCATCACAATTAAGTTAATGTTTCTAGTATTAGAAATTGTACAAAGGATAAAACAGGAAAGAGGATGAAAATGTAGGAAATCAAAAAAAAATATTATTTTAAAAGAAACTCACTTCTCCGCCTATATAATGGGTACGGATGGAGTAATTTGTACAGAAATCGTGACATTGATATTATCACTTTTCTCTGAATGAATCAAATCACCGGTGAATATTTGAAGTGAATGGTGAGACTTCGATTAAAACTTATCTCTGATATTGGGATGCGAGAACTGATTGGGAGCCGTTTACAGAGATTAGAAAATACTAACCATGCTTGCTGATACCCTGGCCTGTAGTCTGGACGTTGGTTGGCAGCTGGGTTGCACGTATGCTCCATTTCTTGAGATGTGTCCGCATCCGACTCACGTCGGATACGGGACGTGTGTTCGACGCACCAATTTGCGCGTCCTGCGCGCGTCTGGTTTGGACGCACCGATGACGCGCGTCCGATGCATTTTCATTTAAACTTCTTCCTTTATTTTTACTATTATTAACCAAATGAAGAAAGACAAACATTTAGATCAATAGTTTAGGTCTTTATTAGGGTTTTGTAATTGGAAATGACATCACGTATACCCTTAGTTGGGCATGTGTTGTTCTAAGAATGCATTTTGATTGTGCCATGTTTTTAATAGTGACTGATTGTTTGACATTCGGCGTGTATAAACAAACGATATCTTCTTTTCTTTTGACATTTATACACATGTCTAATTTTTAGGATCAAAATACTTGACTTTTTTGTATAAATGCATGATTATATATATAAATAAAATATGTATATACGTGTCCGCGTTCTAGTTTTTTGAAAATTTTGTAGTGTCCGCGTCGTGTCGTGTCCGTGTCTGTGCAACCGAGATTGGCGGGTTCAATAAGTTAATAACCAGACCCTCCATGCTTATATAATAAAGAAAGAACGATGTAGGTAGCTTAGTTGATAAAATTGAACATTTGCGAGATCATATTTTATATTAATTTAATGGCCGGAAAATGAAAGTCTAAAGTATATCCTCATGTGATGTTGACTCGGCAAAATATTTAATCATATGGAAAATGAGTCATTTGCAATTTTGATATCTTAGTCAAGGTTAATTAATTAATTTTGTGTTTTGATCATTCCCCTTCAGAGGAATTAGGGGTGGGGATTAAAATGTCACGCACACACCCGTTACATAGTATGCCAAAATTGGACTATCATGTTTTCGAATTGGTTAAGGGTAGGTTTAAGTAACTCCAGCAGGCCTGACATTTGGATCCGTCGCGCAAATCTCCATGCACCTTTACGCGACTTCATTTGAAAAGTGTATAAATAGAAGGTGGGCGAACATTGGCTACACAGAGTGAAATATCTGTACTTCCCATTCATCAAAATACTGTGGGTTGCTGAAAATAAGGGTGTTGAGTTTTTCCAAAACTAAATTAGACATTCTAAGGAGGAGTTTAATTAATTCTTACAAAGAGTTGTCAGATTATTCCTTTCTGAGATCATTAATTGTTCAGCTTATTCAGGTAATTCTCCATTAAGTAGTTACTACATTTCTGTAAACTTATACTTATATATAGCATTTGCATGGTAAATTTAGGTTGCAACTTTCTAGCTATAATGTTCAAAAATGGTCTAACCGAGTGATCTTGATAGCTATTCCCTGTACCAATTTTGGATTTCATGTTGGGTCTTGTTTGTATCTAATTAGGCTGATTGATATCTACATCAATCTATTTGGTGACAGCATTCAATAAATTGTAACGTATGGAATCTTTGAAACGTCAAATGCTTAGGTCATATTTCATGTGCGCTGCATATTTCCTAACATATTCATAATCTCGATAGCTGCGCAGTTTGGAGATTTC
This sequence comes from Papaver somniferum, assembly GCF_003573695.1. Classification (NCBI taxonomy): domain Eukaryota; kingdom Viridiplantae; phylum Streptophyta; class Magnoliopsida; order Ranunculales; family Papaveraceae; genus Papaver; species Papaver somniferum. Next base: position 40,023,377 of record NC_039359.1, read on the forward strand.
TTTGTATGCACTCCCCAAATGTTACTGCATATGACACAACTTAGTTACGCATCTCTTTAGGTGTGAAAGAGTATTGATGCCGACAAACAGCGGCATTACCACTTACTGAGTTCCACGTGAGTTACCAAATCCCATATGGTTGACTTGACGGGTGATTTTTGCTGGGTACTGGGTGGCTATGTTGTTAAGCGCTCCCTGGGGGCTAAAGGCGCCCAAAAAAGAAAATGAAAAAATGGTCATGGTTTGGTCTGGTAACTTTGATCAAATTTAATAACCCTTGTTGCATGTTAAAAGGAATATAACCCTTGATTGTGTTGTCCTTTTGACTTTTTTTCTTTAGCATCCGATTTCATCTGATTCACCATCATAAAATCGAAAAGTTTGTTGTTAGTCCTAATTAATACAGTATTATGTTAAAACTGAAACTTTTTTTGGTCTTAAAGTGAGCACACCTTCTTTGCTTTCGTCATGAAACTATACTAGAAAAGAGATTCAGTAATCATGCTTAAATAGGGTTTGCTTTTCTTGTGGTTCATTCTTTAGCTACCACCGTATGAACTGAGCAAATAATGTTTTTGGCAATTCATTGGACTGAAATTCAAAGTCATATCCACCACTCAAATCACCCGCCGCGTTGCGACTTTCTTGATTTCAATGATTTGGACTGAAAATCGTATATACTACCCCACTTCTCTGTATATAGTATATAATACTCCATTAGACAATATCTTTTCTTTTATGTGAATCAAATCACCATTGAATGCCCGGAAATGAATGGTAGACTTTCATCAAGTTTTAATATGTCTGTCCTTATCTCTAATCAATCACCGGAATAGGAATGAAATTTTCACAATCATCAGACAACTCCACCTGTACTGCTAGTTCATACTGGCCGCGCGCGTTCAATGTCCATTGTCGTGAAACAAACTAGAAAAAAACAAAATGCTTGGTGGATACTTACATCACTGGGACACCTACACCGCCAGACCATTGCTTTTCAATGCCTACCAGACTTTCATAATTCGTCCACGCCAAACCGACACGGACTGGACACTTAATCACCAGATATTTTCGATAGACGTTACCCTGTACAAGCTAAAGTCAACAAATATCAGTGAAAGTTTAGGAACGGAGGGTTAAAGTCAAAGTCAAATGACATGTCGGTTGCTGACTCGGCTCATCAGTTCCTTAGATAACAAGCATTCGACGCCCTTGTACTCCAGGAGTTGGCTACAAACCAATTAGTCCTTATCCTCTATGAATTCACTTATCACCGTCAGATAACATCAAATCGGGATTGGGGACCGAGTTACCTTACTCCAAGAGTACAGAAAACCCGACGACTACGTACACCTAGATTCTCCCTCTGTCTTGATTCTAATTATATACGAAGAAATTGGAAAAGAACGGCCAATACCATCCCACCAATTTCTCTCTCTTCAGGTGTCGCTGACACGTCACATTTAGAATCTGTTGCACACATCTCTATATACGTCTCAGCAGTATATATATATGAATCCAAGGTGGATTACGATCTAAACAGAGTATATTTCTCCGTAAGAGAAAATAAAAATATCTGTATTCATCAAGATTCTGTGTTTCAGTTTTTCTGTTTTCGTAAAAGATTCCGTGGTTTTCATAAAGAATTTTCTCCTCTTTTTTGTTGTTGAGATCATTGTTCATCTAATTCAGGTACAATTTATAAATTCTCTGTTTTTTTTTTTTGAAAAAGATTTTCAGTTCTTTTCTGTAATTCTTGTTGCATGAGGTGTTAATAATTCTGTGAATTGCGTTTAACAGGAGAGATGGGTGAAGAAAGTGTTGAGATTATAATGGAGGAGGAACACAGTGTAGATCGTATTCCAAGAGAAGCAACAAAGATTTTGATTTCATTAGCATCAAGTTGGGGTGATACAATTGATAAAAATTCAATCAAAGTCATCCCATTAAAAGGTGCAATGACAAACGAAGTTTACCAAATAAATTGGGATACAGAGAAAGGCGAATTGCCTCAAAAGGTTCTTGTTCGTATTTACGGAGAAGGTGTTGATGTATTTTTCAACAGAGAAGTTGAAATCAACACATTTGAGTGTATGTCCAAACATGGACAAGGCCCTCGTCTTCTTGGACGTTTCTCTAATGGACGGATTGAAGAATTTATACACGCTCGGGTACCAATTACCCACAACCATCATAATTTTACTTTTAAGTTTGTTATTAATTGAAATGGTTTTCACCTGTAATTAATTTCAGACACTCTCGGCGCATGATTTGAGAAACCCAGAAATATCTTCTTTGATAGCTTCAAAATTGAAGGAGTTTCATAAGCTTCAAATGCCTGATCCAAAGAATGTCATCCTCTGGAACAGATTGAGGTAAATCGTCTCTTGCTCGTTGGTTCTCTCTTGACCGTTAGTTAGTAAACGTGAAAATTGTTTATAATTCAGGAACTGGCTTTCGTCTGCCAAACAAGTATGTCCTCCAAAAGAAGCAATGGTGTTTATGTTGGATAGTTTGGATGAGGAAATTACAATTTTGGAAAAGGAGATTTCAGGGGAAAATCAACTGATCGGTTTCTGTCATAATGATCTCCAGTATGGAAACATTATGATGGATGAAGATACTAATTTAGTAACTATTATTGTAAGTTTTGCTTACTCCCAGGCTCGTTGACTAAATTGTTATTGGCTCTTTTTCTCCTAAACAATAATTAGGAACAAGTATTGAAATTCAGTTGGGAGTTTTATTGAAGATTTTCTGTCTATGCCTTTACAGGATTACGAGTATGCAAGTTATAACCCTGTTGCATACGATCTTGCAAATCACTTCTGCGAAATGACAGCTGATTATCACTCGGACATGCCACACATACTAGACTTTAACAAGTATCCAGGTAGGTGACAGCTTCTATTCTTAATGTGCTTATCATTCATAGTAGAGGACCAGTTCTAACTAAAACTTGCTTTCTTTGACTTTCGGGAGGACAGATTTGGAGGAGCGCAAGAGATTTACTCGTGCATACTTGAGTTCTTCAGGTAATTCAAGTATAAATATTTTGTATCCTACTTTGCCTTTGAGTAAAAACAATAAAGGTCCTTCACTGAAATGTATATCCCTTGTAAATTCTAAACCTTAGCCTAGAACTACAAATGATCAACAATCTACACTATCAAATGCGATTATGGTTACTATCAAGTCAATTACCTACCTTCAAAACTTTGTTGGGTTGACAATACAATTGGGTTATGCAATGACGAGATCTAAATTGGTTACAAGTTATAAAAACATTCCAGTCTTAGTGAGTAAAGCAAAGTGCTTTGCTTCTGCAATTTATTTAGCTGACAAATTATGTACCCTGAAAGACCATAGCTAGAAGATAAAATTTTGTTCTTTAATATAAACACCTTCCTTAAAAGAGTCGGACAATTTTGTTATCGTAATTTTGGTGAATAATATTGTCTGAACTCTTTTTTTCATCTACTCTTACCAGGCGATGAACCTACAGATGTTGATGTGGATGCACTAGTGGAAGATGTTGAGAAATATACTCTTGCAAGCCATCTTGTCTGGGGATTATGGGGAATAATTTCAGTAAGTCTACATGCTTTTACTTTTTAGTTAAAAGTGTCGGACAGTGCAAAGTTGCTTGGCCTGGTTTAACTTTCACATGTAGTTTGTGTTTACATTAATTGTTCCCATTTTATATCTGCGTGCCAAACAGGAACATGTGAACGATATCGATTTTGATTACATGGAGTACGCGAAGCAAAGATTTCAGCAGTACCAATTGAGGAAAGCTAAACTCTTACTCATGGATTCTTCTAGTACAATAGATGTAGTTACTGATTGTCCCTGAGAGTCTCAAACCTCTTCTTGTTTTCATTATCGTTCACTTTTTATGTACTTCATTGCTGAGATGTTGTATATATATGAGTTTTACTTTCGAAGAAAATATATAGCTAATGCTTAGTAAGTATATATATCAATATCTGCCAAAAAAAAAAAAAAAAAAGTATATATATCAACACATGCATACAAATATACCCTTGCCACTAAAGCATTCTCTAAACTGGCTCTTGCACAACTGCGTTATTTCCATCGCTATTAAGTATCGGCAAAATGTAGTTACTGGTGATCGACACAAATTACGGACGTCAAGACTCAGAACTGCATCACTGGTCAACATGCTTCATATTGTTCCTTTCAGCTATCATGCATGTCCCCTTTACTTTTTAAATTCCCTTAAATACAGGGAAACTACTAGGTGATTAACTTCTATACCTGCATGGTAGACTCGAGCTTAAGGAATAGACAAATAACGCACGACTAATAGGAGAGATGTTAGCTACTACAATTTTTTCCAAGAAAAGATAACCCCAGCTATAAGTAACATTATTTAAAATGAACAAAATCACCACATGCTGGGACGAGAACACTTGTGGTCAATATATATTATTGCACATATCATTCAGTAAAACCAGAAATTACAGCGGTAATTGATTACACCCATACCTATTTCTATATGAACTAAATCCCCCTGCGGATGCAATCTTTTAACATGACCAGTCTGTATGCATTTGAGCTTTGGTTGAAATTGGCACTCTCCAAATACCAGTATTCTGGAGAAACAGGAAGCAAACTTCTTTTGCAGAAACAGTAAATCCGTCCAGAAAACCAGTTCTGAGCTATGATCGAAACTTATAACGGGATATATTACAGAGTAATGGATTGCAAAATAGATGTCTTCACAATCTAAGCAAAAGACAATAGAATATAGTGTAAGTTCCACTGCTATAATATGATTTTGATAAGGATTCTAGAATATAGCTGCGACCACTTCAGTCGTACAGGCTTTTCGTACATTGTTACAACCAATGTGCCATAAGATATTTTATTATGTGAATATGCAACAAACCTAGACAACCCTTCCTTTACACTGATACGAACTCAAAATAACAATATGATCCAAGAAAATTAACAAGGAGGACTTCATGTTCTCTTACCATAATTCAAATTCATTTAGAAAGATCACACAAGGAGTAGAGCCTATCAACGATGGAGTCGATAATACCATGGGACCCACTAGTCCCAGCAAAGGGCAAGTGCTTAGGTGCTTCAGCTCTATCGAAATAAAAAGACCCAGATACCAGCTTTTCCTTCAGCTGCAAAGCTAACCAAACAATTGTGTCTGCACCCTCCTCACTGGTTCTGAGCTTCCCTGACATTCTGAAACACCAAATAAAGATTAGTACCACAAATAGCAAAATAATGCTGTGTTAACTAAACCAAGATATTAAGAGAGCTTCTCCTTGCCTTTCAGAAAAATCAGGTAAGCTTTGAGCGACACCTGGTGTCTCAGCCCAACCAGGATGCATCGAATAGAATCCAATTCCTTTGTTTTTATGTAGTTCTGCCCACTTTTCAGTCAAGGCCACCTGAAAAACAAAAGAAAATGCACCATCATATATTTGTTTCTCTTGGAAGGTTTCGGTAGTGTTTATGTATTCTAATCTACTCCTGGCATTCAAACTAAACAGACTACAATCCAACAAGTGGACAAGGATTCATTCCTTTGTCATCATAACACAGAGAATAGTTAAGATATGAAGAATGATCGCACTCAACGCTTCCTAAGGTATCACACATGCTAACCTGAACTCTCTTGTTTCGAGCATACTGCAGCACTCCATCAAACTTGCTTTCACTGAACTGCAGAATAAGAAGACGAAGTAAAATTCATCAGAGGAAAAAGAGGAGAGAGATTTGACCTTCTTGTTCTCTAATGCAAAAACATAAATATAGTGATGGTGTAAAATGAGCCAACCAAAACATATAAAATTCACCTGTAAATCTGCCGTTAAGGGGGACGTGTACATCCCACCAGAGGACACTGTAATTACTCGAGCATCAGGTGTCGCTTTCTCCAGCAACGGCAACATCAACTCTGTTATACAAAAAGTTCCTGCTACATTTACGGCAAAGTTCATCTCCAGTCTGGCAAAAAGTACAAACAGAACTACACAAAATGCATCATTTTTCCCTGAAGCATAAATCTAACATATTATCTGTTTCTAAATTCGTGCTGCAAAAGTATAAGAAAAGTAATTGAATAACTTTTAAGATCGAATACAGACCCTTCTGGTGTAGTAGTTCGGTTATTATCAATTAATCCAGCATTATTAACCTAAAATTAACAAGATTCATCACCATTAAACTTTGCATTTGTTTGATAAATAGACTGTAATTTCATAAATAGACTCATCATAGCATAATAATATTTAGCATAGTATGACGAACAAGAGGAGGTTCAGAACTATGAAATCAGGTAACCAGGACATAAGAAATCAGAAAATGATGAAGTAAAACCATACCAACATATGGACAGGTTGCTCCTTCGAATAAAATCTTGATGCGCATGACTTGATATCACTGATAGACGAAAGATCACATACCTTCAAGCAAATTTTAATATAATAAAAAGAATTAGCGCATAACTTTAACAACCGAACATTCTAAGTCACACCAAGTTGCACTGCTGCATGCGACAATTACATTTATCATATCACAGCAGGTTCATGCTATAACTTATGGACTACCATGTGAATTGTTTATATCACTTTCACAGGCACAAATCATTTTACAACCCACTGGATTTGCAATAAAAATCCTAGAAAGAATGATCATTCCCGGGGGGAGAAAAGAAAAGAAACTGAGTCTGAGTATACCTCTAAGTACACATTTTGGTTACCAGTGGCTGATTGAACTTTTGAAACAGCAGCCTCTCCTCGTTCTTTATTTCGACACACCATATACACATTTCCCCCACTAAAGTTCAACAGTAATTCCAAGTTAAATAATGAAATAAAGGAAAAATGAACTTGGAATTTTATAAAAAAGAACAGGTATCAAAATTGAAGGTTTGTAGCAGACCTAGAAGCAAGAGCCTCAGCAACAGCATAACCGATTCCTGAATTAGCTCCAGTAACTACACAATTCTTGCCATCTATTCGTATTTTCATTTCATCTTCTTTAAACTTCTTAGAATGTTCACTACATTCCAATGATAAAAAAAAGAATTTCTAACATTTACTAATTGATGGTCGAAAATTGATAAAAATGAACAGGAAATAAACTCACATGAAACCTGATTTTGTAAAATTGAGATATCCAAATACACCAAAAGCAGCTGTTCTCCATGCCTGTGAATGATTTTTAGGGTTTTAGAGGTAGAACCAAACAAAGTTCATAATAACATTAATAAGTTCCGTATTGTTATTACTAAAAAGTTACCTTCTGAAGAAACATTCTTGATACTAGTAATCCAACTACAAGTGATAAGAAACCAATTCCGATGTGAAGATTCCGAATTCTTCTGTTGTCTGCCAGTTTGGCAGAGTTTTTTTGTTTTGTTTTTTGAGTTTTCTGATAGTCAGAGTGTGCGCAATCGTCAATAAACAGGCATATCAAAGGGTGTTGATTGATGAAACGTAGACAGAGCCGTTACCATTAAAATCCACTCGATCTAGAGGTTGTTCTCCTGACATCAAGGCTCTAGGAAATACTTAATTTGACTCTTCTAAATTCAATCCGCGATTTCTATGATTAGAGCTTCTCGTAGTGTGGGAAGAAAAAAGTCTTCGTCCACGTAGAATCCACTACTAATTTCACTAATTTATTATCTACAATCCTAACCTCTTCAATTAATTCGTATATGATATGGTATGTTTTTGGGTAGACTTCCTCTATCTCAATCTCTTATTTCAAAGATTTATTTAGAGGATTTGTTGACATCCTAAAAATAGATTTAATTCATTAAAATAATTTTTAACCTAAATATAAATATCGCTTTAACCTTTCTCTTTCATTTTCAGAACGGAAAAACTTTATTCCTTCTTTTGATCCAGAGCCATCGTCATACCATCTCGTTACTGTTGTAAATCAATTATACGTTGGAGCAGTACACCACTCTTGTATCGAGTAATTCGAAAAGGTAATAGCTATGAAGAATTTGAAAAATAACATAAATCTAGTACCATTGGAATTTGCAGGAGGAGCAGGGACCAATCTTAAGAGTCACATGATGAGATTCGAAGTGAAGATGAAGATAAAAACATGGCCAATAATTGTACGTCCCAAGGCCCTTTGGTTAGTTCATGGATTTCGCAGAAACTTTGCAAATAAAATGTACGTTTCTTCTATGTTCACCAATTTTAGTTCGTAAAGGCTTTACAAATACAAGTTTAATGGAGACTATGGAGTTCTCAGCGGCAGAAAATTGTTATTGTTCCAGATTCCGGTTAATAAAATATTTTATTAAATTCGAAAATATGAAACAGCTAGGCAGTGAGTAGGTTGGAGAAGATCTTTTTTTCTTCCTTGTAATTAGGAAAATCCGTTCTAAAAAATGATAAAGGATGTCTTCCCACCATGACATATGGGAAGCTGACCACGTTATATTGGAGAAGCTCTTGGACACTAATAGATGATGCCAGTAGAGAGAAAAAAAAAAGAAAAATTTGCTCAGTAAAGATAAAGATTTCATAAATCAAAAGGAAACTCTACAAAAATGCAGAGACCAAATGAAATAGAGAAAAAATAGAAAATAGTCAAAGTCTTCTCCAAGACTCCAACAACATTCTTGGTGTCGGTAATTAATATGCACCTTTTTGGATTGGATGGAATGTGATCGATTGTTCATCAAAAAAATAAAAAACAAAAAGTAATCAGCTTGTAGGGTTTTGGCAACATCCACTGTTTTTTCTACATCTGCACAGCTCCGGACGTGTCAGGCTTTTCAAGGATGGAGGGTGCCTGGTTTAGGGACAAGCCGTCAATGGCACTGTGTAAAGTGATCTCACTCTGCATCTTGTCTTGTAACAACACATCCAGGTTCCCGTTCCCCCGCTTGTCTTTTCCTTTGCCACTGCTATGCTTCGGTTTGCTCTGGGAATACACCAAAACGGAAAGTGCAGAGTTGAAAGACACAACCAAAGATGATTATAAGAAAACTGGTTTGGTCGATATGCACAAAGTTAAATATTCTATTGAGGACTTGATGTTTGCAGGCAATTCTCAAGAGAAAATGTCTACGCCCTTGTGAAGAAAGAAACAATAAAATGGTGAATTTAGAGATAGTTAAGCATAATACCGGTTTTTTCTTAGCACGCTTTTTCTTGTCAGCAGCTCCACCATTTACTTTTTGTTGGCTCTCAGCTAGCCAAATCTCCTCTTCCTCACGAATGAGCTCCTCTTGCCTCTTCAGAGCAACAGCCTCTTGATATGCCACTTCAATTCTATTACTGTAAAATGAAATAAAAGAGTGGGTTGGCGACAGACAGTATTCTTCTTACAGCAACGTACATAATGTCCAAGCTAGAAAAATTCTCCTGGAAAAGAAAATACTAAGCTGAAAGCATATTATGTCTTAACGGCATCTCACATGTAACCAAACTTAAGTAAGTTAATAGGTAGTAAATTTCAGATCCTGGATTTCGACCCAAGGAAAGGAGTAGTGCTCATCAAATTGAGGATATAGGGGGGACAAATATCCACGGTGCCGTAAGGATTTTGCTCAGACACCATTTTGCATTTCAAGATATAGTTTCAAGGAATGGAGCAAATCAAGTGCAAATGTGAAGTACCTGAATATATGAGTTAAAGCAATAATTTCCACAGTCCTACGACCTAGTTCCGCCAGCCTGCTCTCTTCACGCTTAATGTCAGCATAGGTTCCATCCTATACAAGAAAAGGGAAGCATTTCATTTTGAATCAAGGTGACTAAAACATAACATCTATGAAATTACATTCTTGAAATAAGAACTTCGCTCCGCGACAGATAATAAGAAAATATTCTAGCATTCATACCCTATGCATTTGCATGGTACACCGTGTACGAAACAGTAGTTTGAAGTTATATCGTTCGACTCAAACATAATCTAAAAAGCCTAAGGAATTCACAGTCTTATTAAGACAACTACTGTTGTTTACCTTTTCCTCCTTCGGGGGCAAAGCCTCGAGCGCAGCTCTCTCAAGAAGTAACAACACATCATCCACTAGGGTAAACATGCCATCTGCAACGCAGACTATAGGAACTGGTGATTCCACAGCGTCCATTACCTTTTCTCCAGCTTCATTACTCTTACTATGCAGTTCAAGAGCCTTTAAACCATTATAGAGAGACTCCATTACCAAAGTGGATGTGACTTCTTTCTCTACAAAAAACTGCTTAACAACTACTTTGAAAATCACATCTGTTTTCTCTCTGGACATACGACGTCTTACATTTTGGTCAACACCCAACCAAAAAGCACAGAAGCTGCAAGCATCCGATGTAGCAATGTGTTATACGAGACACAAATATGAAATAATACAACAGCGTCACAGCGAGTTGCAGAAGAGATAAGAAAGAGGTGTCAAAAATGAGATCTGACGTTCACATAGACATTGCATAACCTTCTTGATTGGACCCAAGTAAGCCTCAAGCCTCTTATAATATATTCCGTGTGTTTCAAACGCTCAAGAATATCTACATGCTAAAACTATCCATCTTTAAGTGAAATTGTACTATTTTCTAATTAGTACTGAAGAATTGATGAGAAATCCTATTAAATTAGAAATGTGAAAAATTGTAGCTTAAAGCATAGCTACAGACCCAAGATTTCGAGTTTAAATAAGTTTCAACTTTCAAACTTATGGCCTAGCTCTTGACTACTTTCCTGCGAGGCAACAATTATTCAAACTAGAAAAACTTATGGCCCAACATTTATTCAGCTCCGCAGCTTAAGCACTGGTTCAAGATTTTGGAGAACTCTGTAGACCCAAAACTACCAAATGTCAGGCCGAGTTAAGATACTAAACTAACTTCTTCAACTTCACTCTGAACGAAATTATTAGCAAAAACAATAAGAATAACTATTTAAGAGAGAACAAAGCAAAATAAGCAGATGAAACCCCTGATTACTAGAAAACTATGACAAATTAACGAGGAGGAGTTGCAGAAGATACCTTGACCACTTTGCACTGTCCCCAAGCAAGTCCCCAAATTTCTTTTGTTTTTCTTCAAGAAATCTCCCGCAAATTTGCTCTACATTTGTTCGATATACACCAGCGAGTTCTCTCCTATACTGAAGATCCAAGCAACGAAAAAGACAGTCCTTTTTCTCCCTTGGGTGGCAAAAACATCAGAGATAAGTTAGTTTGAATCGAGCTCCAAGAAAAACTAGAAAAGGAAAACGACAACACATCCACACAGAAGTAATAATATGTTTGATGCATGGCAGATCATATCTTCTCCTCTATAGTAAATTGCAACAGTGTGTTAACAACCATAATGCAATGTACTCTCAAGATTTTATTATAGTAATATGGTACGACAACAAAAATGGCCTTGTCGCCTAATGTGGTTGACACTTGAAAGTGATAAGAATATAGTATCATTTACTTGAAGAAACGCAGTGAAGTATGAAACAAGCAGATGGTGCGTACCAGAAAATGCAAGTACATAACAGTAAATAACTGGAAATAAAAGACACACCTAATAACTTGAACTTGAGCCTTTATAACAAGAGTATCATTTACAATAAACCCATCCATCACTTTTGTTAACTCCATAAACTTTTTCCAACCCCAATCATGCTCCTTCTTCCAGAACCTGTGCAATGTATCTACAAAGCTTCCGTTAGTTAGATTAGGACAGAAGGATAACCACTAAGAAATTTTAACAGTGAAAAACACATATAACCAACCGACCAGAATATTTAGATTTCTTTGGATCTTTATTAATAACAGCAATTGTGAACTGAGCAAAGTGGCTCCACCCTGTCAATGTTGGAAGCAAATATATATATATATATATATATATATATCATCAATCAATGAACAAGCAAAAATCGAGCAGCATAAGTGGAATGTTATTAAAGTTATATCATCAATCAATGAACAAGCAAAAATCGAGCAGCATAAGTGGAATGTTATTAAAGTTATCAAACCTGGCAAAAGCTTATCATGGTTAGCAACACAAAGAAACAGCGAGAGATGGTTGCAGACATCACATCCTTGGGGGTACATTAAGAGATACCTAGTGACCCATCAGAAGCGCAGTCATAATTAGAACACCGAGTTCTTATAACTTTTCAAATTAGTAAACAAGACGTAACTGTACTGTATGCCTCTATTTCCTTCACTGTATGATTACATACTGGAAATTTCCACAAACTAAGCACGGCCCAACCTAAAGCCTACCCTCTAATCAAGGAAATATTTAGCTATCATGTCTTTTCTATAAAATATCATGAACTTAAACCGTTTTGTATAGTTTTTCAGTATAACTTATAGATCTTATTCGACCTTATGTGTAATCTGTAATCTCATACCATTTGTGACCGCTGACCTCAAATGCATTGCTCCGAAGCTCTTGTTTGCTAATCTGTGAAAAGTTATCTATCTTCCATGTGAATTTTCCATATAGCTCAGCTGGTTTCGGCCCTACAAAAATGAGAATCGGCAAACAATAAACAGCTTAGAACCTTTGCAAAAATGACATATTCAGTTGTACACAAAGTCCCTGCCCCTGGCAAGAAAGTTGTGACGGAAGTTTGTATTGCTTAATGAATTATGAACAACCACTTCTAATCCTTGTATACTTTGGATAAAGAATCATCATTTTGTAATGATCATGAAACATATGATCAAACTCGAGCCTCAAAACACTACCACTCATGCAAAATGGGTCGTCTGCGAAGCACACTCTTCAACAAAAATGAACAGTCTTCTAGAGGGGTTTCTCGCAAAATATTACCTAAAGGGTTTTATTTTCAATCCACACAGACAATTTTTGGCTGGTAACGCTTTTGAGCATATCCACCAGTTAATGTTATTCAAACGATCAAAAACAAAAAATTATTCATTATAGTTTTATTTGGATGTAAGTGATCAAAATGCAAAAGAAATGACAACTGACTTAACAGTAGAAAAATAAAAAGATTTTTACCATTATCATTATCATCAGCATCATCATCGGTCTCGCAATACGGGGGTGATGTCCCAGGGTTAACATTCTCCACTTGCTCACAAGAACTCCATTTTGCTATTGCTTCACTAAACCCACCGCATATTTCCTCCTCTGAACTACCAAACATATCACTCAAAACCTAAAATATTCTGATCTCACCACTCCTTCTTCAATGCTTCCAAAAATCAAAGAGAACTTCTTCAACCTAATTTTATCTCCCGATAGAAAAAGAATTTTTTTTACTCTATAAGAAATCCGAAAATTTAGGCAACGTATTTGGAAAAAATCCTTAAATTCCTGAATACTGTGAATATTTCCTATTTAGTTTGTTTACTTGGGTAAAAAAACAAAATCACCAAAAATCTAGTGCATATTTGTCACCAAAAGCTGCATACAATTCGGAAAGTATATATATACTGCGCAGGCATCAAAATCAAGCTGCAGTTCTTTTTGCGGTCTGGTTCAAGGGATATGTAAAGAAGAATATACACATTGGTAAAACGGAAAAGAAAATTCGTTGAGCCCCCATGATTGCTAGAATACCCAGATGGCTTTCTCTCTTTGTGTTTCTATTGTTTGTTATCATTCTAGACCTCCACAAGAACGAGAAAAAACTGAATCACACACGGTATTCTGCTTCAAAAGCAATACTGATGCCGGGGTAAATTAGTCGTCTGCATGCGCCTACATGACTTCTCATGAATAACTGTGTCCACTTGATATCTACTCCCTCAATTTCAAAATAATAGGCTGGTTTCATGTGGAGTAATAATAAACGGACGTAAGACCGAATGCACTTGTATATTAACAAAGTTAAGCCTATGAAGCTCAATGGTTTGAAAGACTTGCATACATTTATACATTAGATAAAGGAAGTCAAAATTTAAGAACTCAAATGTTGCCAAGGCAAATTGTATTGGCATTCGATCTAAAGTACAGGATTCTACCGAGACAACTGGTTATTACTACTTGGACGGACAATTTCTTCCTTGAGTACCTTCAGAGATTCCTGAATTCCATCCTAATTAAAAAATAAATAAATGTATTATCAATACTGTACTAGTGTATACACCAGAGAATACAGCTTTTGCATGATATTAAAAATGGGAATGTTTCCACATACAAATTGCACTAGGGTAAACTCTAAAGAATATTAACATACCTCCAAGTTTATTTTATCAGCAATTTGAGATGCACGAACTTTAACTTCAGGTGATAAAGCTGATTTTATTGCATTTGATAGTGAAATTACCACTTTCAAAATGCTTGCATCATCATCATTATCTTGGAGTAAATGGTTTGCTTGCAACGGAGGTGGTGCTACTCCAAGCCAGAACATTCTCTCCGCCCAATAGAACTGATCCAGTATAAATGGACATACTACCTGTAATCCAGAAACTTTCTAGTAAGCACCAAAACATAGACTTGATAATAATTTCTGAAGTTCTTGTAAACGAGCTACCTTGAAACATAAACACGATACGCTATAAGAAGAAAATAAAAATTGGCTTCGATACCAATACTAACCTGGGGAATTCCAGCAGATAATGCTGCGGCCGTGGATCCACTGATTACATATTGTAACCAGGTATGAAAATAAAATTTAATCAGTTCACTTAAGGCTGTTTTCATATAAAAACATTCTTACACATCTATGTAAAGAAGAAAGCACCTGCCACCGTGGTGTATCGCCACAGCACATCTCTGAAACACCCAACTGTAAGGAATGGAACTACATTTTGAATTATGTAGAAACAGGAGTACCAGTCAGTACAATAAAATTGAGTAACTGAACACTGCAGTTAGTCTACCCAAGATGGTGAAAACTGTGAAAGGAACCAAAGCTACGAAACTTGTGAGGATGGAAAGCGTCTTTGACATTTCCTTACCATACCACTATTTTACAGGTTGTCAAGTGTTTATATTTTGAAACTTTTTGCCTTTCTGAGCATTCCTACAGCCATGAATGAAGAAATAGTTACCCAGAAAAGCAGAAGACTCGGGATCTAAAAAGAAGAACTCCATCTTTATTACATAGCATTGGATCGGAAGAAGATGCATTCCCCTCAAACTCATGTACTGCAGCATCTAAAGGTTGGTATGCTGCTGTGAAAAGGATGAATTTGTAGTTTGTACTCGCTGAAACAGCTTCAAGAACTCGAAGAAACACTCGGGGGTTCTTCAAAAAACCCATGCTGCATCAACAAAAGGGTAAGATTATTGATCCGCCTACGGGTGAGTTACATAAAACCAATATATTCCAGAAAAAAAATCTCCAACTAATCGATATATTCTATAAAAGGGTATGATGTGAAAAACTTCATTTTCTTTTTTATTTGTATTGTACATGTGCCATAAACTTTGATTCAAAGGGAAAACTTCCAGAATATTACCAAGTCAGAAAAAATATATGGTACAAATTTGGAGACTTGCCTTCCTATAGAGCTTAACCCGATGAAGATGGGGATATCTGAGGCAGAAAATTTTAAGAAATTTTGCAAAGAAGCGTGAAGAGTACATAATTCGTCTTTTGCTGGTTGATGTCTCGGAGAACCAAAATCTGAAATTCCTCTGCAATCGCTACATGAAAATTGCCAGCTCATTGGAGGAAACCAAAATCCACATACTCGGACAATTTTGGGCCAATAACCTGGGGGTCGCAATCATGCAATGAGAATGGAATTATAGGAATAAAGACCATAAAGTTCGACGACTAAATGTTTGCTATAATTTTGGTGGTTCACATGAAATAAGTTTTTTTGCAGATAATCACAAGCATTTAAAAATACATATTGACTGAAGAATAAGAATTAAGATGGGTAATCAGCATACCTGGGAACTCCACAACTTCCCTGCTGAACCCATACCTGCAAGTTGATAGTAGAGCAGTGTTCAGAGAAGTTAAAGAACTACATTTTTGGCATGAAGGATGAAGCTGAACTGAATCCAGAAATGAAGGTGGGGTCTTACAAAAGCAAGGGAGATTGAGGCCAATTGTGCGACATGGGAAGACCTGTTACTGGATCCTGAATTCAGTACAAATGCTACTTGTAAGTTATATCGGTAGTCTAAAATTTAAGAGATGCAGCACATATGTACCCACATTTAGTTGATCAATGGACTATTTAAGACCAGAGATACCAACCGTGAAAGGGCAATAACTTAGATTCAAATCATTTCTCCACAATCCCCATTCCTCTGTAAAAAGTGGCCACATCCAATGAATCACATCTTTCCAACATACCTATTTTGTGTACTAGGGTGAGAAATGAATTGTATTAGATAAATCTAGAAGCTAGAAAAAAAAGGAGATTTAGTGGTACATAAAAAACGAGTCTAATGGGTAAGAGAAAGAAACACAAGTGCATATGCGTAACCTTTTTATTTCTGCATTACTTGGGCAAAAGACCCTGACGGAATTATAATGTTCCATGACTTCTTATTTAGAAACTTATATTGAATCCAGAACAGTGATGAGGACTCATGAGATGATATGGTAAGCAAGCTATTTTGTTTTATGTTGAGAAAGATGATTTACCATGTGAGGAGGAGCTTCTTGAAGATATATGTATAAGAGTGGGAACTCCTTCTTGAAGTGCCGTTCAAATGATGAAGGTGCACTGAGAAACAAAGTTTGCCACAGTGTTATCAGAAAACATAACAATTTGGTAGCTAATAGCGGCAAAAGAATAAAATGAAACCCCAACAACTAAGCCACTGCCATCCTTAAATTATCAACAAACAAACAGGAGATAGTTGAAGTTTTTCTGCAGTACCTATAGGGAACAACATATGGAGCACCGACAATGCAGCGCACATGAAATAGTTCTGCGAGGTTCCATCCTTCCTGTATTATCATTTCAATACAACAGCAAATCAATGACAATGGTGGGTCATCCACTGTATATTGTTCTGCGAGCATAGCCGTCCACTGTATACTGTATAGTCAAGTTTAGACATAAATACCAATGCGAAGAAATTTATCAAAATAAAATCAGCAACCAAGTTTGGGCCATCATCAAATATTTTTTCCATTGTACTCAAGCATTGTAGTCTATGCTCTTTTCTAACAAGCTTCTTCTGCAAAGAAAACGAGCTTTGTTCTTTGCACCCTGATATAATCAAAACCCAAAGAATAGGAACATTAGAACTTATGCATCAAACTTCAAACAAATATATCTCATATTTGAAATATCTTGTACTTGTTCGACCCCAGATAAGATTTTTTTACAAGAAACCCTAACAAACATGAAACAATCAAGTTTCTTTTGATACTTCAATAAATTATGCATTTCCAATATGATACGCAACTTTACCTCAAAAAAAAAGTATAAAATAAGGAACTTAATCATTGGAAATTCAGAATTTAAATCAGACCTGAGGGATTATGATGTTGAAGAATAGAAAGTACAGGTGGTGTTGTAATTGGATAGAAGGAGACATTTTGGTCTTCCAAGTTATCAATTAAATTCTGCAAGATAATCATCAAAGCAAAAACCCTTAGTATAGTAGGGGTTGATTTTATCCTAATTTTTTCTTTCTATTACTTGCAATTTGACAAAACAGAAAAATGGGTACTGGAAAAATCAACCTGGTGAGCTGAATGAGTGATCAAAATCACATGATAATGGGGTTGATCAGAAGCAAAAGCTGCTGCAATGGCCTGTAAGAACAAATTCAATATCAAACGTTCGTTAATGGAAAGAGACACACAGAGAGAAGAGAGGGAGAGAATACAGCGATGGGGTAGACATCGCCTTTGGTTCCAAAAGCCATGAACACTGCTCTAGGTCTCTGGTTACGCTCCATTTCGCTCCTAACAATTAAACTGGGGAAGCCAAAATAGATTTAATAATCCAGCTATTCAGACGAAACCTATATTACTGGGGCAGGAGTGGGGAGAATTTGGGGCTGACAAGTTATGAAGTAGTAACATTCGTAACCCCTTATCCAACAATGTTTTGTAATGGCAAATATATCCTCAATTTACCAAATTTTATTATGACTAGAGACTAAATGAGCTTAATCATTTGATTTATATTTCGAAAATCTAAATTCTTTTATTTTTTTTACTAGTTTTTCACGGATATTTTCTTACATAAAAATTGATGTGAACGGTGATTGTACCGAGGACTTTTGAGTTGGTTTCATTGACAATTCAATCCACATAAATTGTCTATATTGTGTAAAATATCACTCCACAATAACATATCTAGTTGAAAAAATTGGAACATCTTAGAACCGAAACATCTACAAAAAAGAAAAACAAACATCTAAGAAAACTTTAAGTAAACTGCAGTTCCTAATAATCTACCAAAATAATTAATAAACTGTAGTTCCTTAGAAAAAAGGACTTAAGCACCAAATTTGAATCAAATAACCTTAACCTTATGTTCATCATTCTCATGCGTTCGTGTCAATGCTTAGAGAATAATACAGTCTATAAATCTAGGGTTGGCACGAATGTGTTGACGCACAATTGTTTTGGCATATCCATCTAGTCAATCATTCTTTTTTAGCATAGTAATTTTTTATTTGGATGGTCTATTAGTTATGTTTGAAACGTCAAGGTCCATCGGAGATGAGTCCAAGCTTATATCTCAATGGTTTCCTATCAACTCCAATAAGGAGGAAGACAGGGTCATATATCCTCCATCAAGGTTTGTATTAGTATAGTTGCATACTTAGGTTTGGCTGGTTGGGTCTGGCAGAGGGGCCAGTTCGACTGGCTGGGTTTGGTAGGGGCCTGGGTCAGGCTTTCACGTGTAAAAAAAAGAAGTTTATATGATTTTAATTCTTATCGAAAGTTGGGGGTGAGCAATGGGTAGTTGGGTGCTAATTTGGTACCACCCGTGTCCAATCCGTTAAAGTGACGGCTATTAGAAATGCACTCACCTTCTGTCCATTAACCAACAGGTGAACGGATGAACTGGATGGATGGTAGATTGGCGGGTTTCAAAACATTATTATAAAAGACTAATATTAATATGTGTACAATAAACACCGATAAAAAAGATTCGTGATCATGCATACTGAGTCCATAGTATCCTCAATCTTGTCCCTATGATCCTGATTATTTCTTTAGCCTCTAGATGTAAATACCTTGCTCATGCTCTAACTTATCCTTCATATTTTTGTATAACTCCAAAACTTTCCTCAGCTAAATTGGGTGTCCAACGGATGAGTGATATAGCACCCACGTCCAACCATAAAAATAACTGGTTTCAGTAATTCAACCGCACCCAATCCATGGAGAAACGGATTGGGTATCCTCCAGCTAAAATGCGGATTGATTTGGATAAAATCCATGAATGTGGGTGTTTTTGCTCACCCCTATCGAAAGCTCTCGATCTCAAGTAGAATATGGCATTATATAAGCCGAACACCGGTCCACCGTCCATGTGCAACGCAAAGCCAATTTTAACCGAATATTGACATCTAGTAAGTGGTATTGTATATATCCCTTAATTTCATCACATGTCGCTCTATTACTACTTCCTCTCGGACTGCATTTCTAGTCAGTACTTTTGCAACAATTTGTTCTAGTAGGTGCTTTATCATTAACCTTATGGGAAGCAAACTCAAGAGAATAATAGCAAGTCCAACTTTCGGTTTTAGTTCATGATGCGATATCTACGTAATTTCAATCTTATTTAGAAATTCTCCAGGATATAATTACACTGCTTTAGTGTAATTTTCAGTACCAAAAAATATATAATCTCTACTTAGATTCACGTTCTTCTTCTGGAAACAGGGATACCATGCACTTATTTATTTCATTAACTTTGTCATCTCGAAGGGCTATAATAGCCATATGAGCGACGTACTGCTTTCTGAACTTATTTCTTACGAAATCTTCGTATGATATTGTGATTACTGCATTGAAAAAATCATTTTCTGTAGACAGAAATAAACAGTTTTTTGTCCGAGTAGATTAACTCACACATAGTCCACGACAAATACATTTTCAATAAGTAAAAGAATAAAATAGCTTAAGCCATACATGTAATCATGTGGCATGCCAAAAAAATAAACTACATTTAATTCAACAATTTACACAAACCAAACCTGTACTTAAATTTATTTTGCAGCTCTTCTCCACTATTTCATTTTTACGCCTTTGGCGGATTATCCTAGCTTGCTCTGGCTCCAGAGTTGGGCGTGCTGGTACTGTTTTCGGCTGTAAACTTCCTATAGGTACCAAAAATCAATCCAAATAAAAATAAAATAAAATAACGAAGAAGGGATGGGATGTTATCGAATTTTGATATGCATATACATGCACCTGCATTTGAACTCAGGAGGACTTTACATCTTCTCTTGTTTCTTCTCTCTAGTATCTCGCCCTTACGCTTGCTTGGATATATTCACAAACAAAAAATAAAAACCATTCCCATAAACGCGAAAGTTCTAAAGCATGCATGACGTTAGACTAAGCACATACAAACACGAAAATACCACACCCAAAAAAATGAGCAACTCCGAATATTGTGAAATCACTAGAGGCAATAAAACCTGAATATTGTGAAATCGCCGGAGGTAATAAAACCTATATATGCTATCATTCACTTAGTCCTTAGATTCTTTCCGGGTCATATGGATTTGCGGATTGAATTCTCATCTGGTTTGATCGGGATTTCCATTTCCAATTAATATATATTTTGCATATATAAAATATTATCTGTCATCTATGGCCTTTAACAGGTTTTTCTTCTAAATAAATAAAGTTTCTCAACCATGCTCTCTAATTACCATTCCCACTGTACCGAATCAAAATGATACTCACGGGGTTAATTTATTTTATTCAGAATTCAATATCGTATGATATATGCATGATCCTTTGCTATTCATTTTAAAATATCTCGAAAAACAGTCTGGTATCGCAATACATATGTATGATTCATGGCTCCACGGGATTACAATTTTGTCACCGTGAAAAGAATGTTTGTGAGAGATCACGATGCAAAAAATCAACCTGTTTGTGGTCTTCATTTTGTTTCTTTTTAAATACCTGCCATATATCCCTTACTCATTTGAGAATGTCTTATGTTTTAGAGCGACTGCAATGGTACGACTAAACTCAAAGATCAAAGACCAAAAAAAAAGACTAAATATGAGTTTAATCTGTATTGTGACGTTATGGGGAGAAGACCAAATTTGGTCGCGCGTAAAACAATTTTACGCATGAAGACGGGCGGAAGTATTAGTTACGTTTCATTTCTGCGCGGAATTATAAATTACGTTTCAAACGGGCGTAAATATGAATCACGTCTGTTATCGAGCGTAAATATAAATTACGTTTCGTATGGGGCGGAATCTTAAATTCCGCCCGATGATCAGACGGATTCCAAATGACCGCTCGAAGAAACGTAAAAATAAATTCCGCCCGAGTTAAACACGGTCACACAGCACGTGTGAGATCAGACGGGCGAACATCTGGTGTCCGCGTGATGAATTGTACGGACGGACATCTGCTGTCCACGTGATGAATTTATCAGGCGTAAAATATTTTTACGCCTGAGACGGGCGTATCCAAAATTTCCGCCCATACGAACAAGTTTGGTAAAATCACTCTAAGGCAAAGATTTCTGTTTTGGAAAGAGTATGAGAAACTCATCAAATAGGATTAGACCTCCTCTCTCTATCTCTCTTGGGAAAACTCTCCTTTTCCATCAGTGACGTTGCTATTGATGTTGCTGTTTGAAAAAAGTAATGGTGAATTGAGTGGACAATAAATATTCAGATGACGGTTTGTTTTGAGTAAAGAGAATATATATATAGAGAGAATAGTAGGTTTCCAGTTTTTATGTTGATGGCGTTTTTTCTCTACTTCCAGCGCCACTAGTGGAGTTGGTAGTTTTGTTGTTCTCAGTTTTTACTTTACGTTCACGTTTTTGTAAGTAAGAATACTTGGACATCATACCAAATCGTGGTTGTTTTCATCGTCTGTGAAACCGTGTTTTCATCAATTTCAGGGTCATATAGAAGTTGAGTAATTCAACCTGTTACCTTGGTTTCAGATTGTGATCATCGGCCTAGAATAGAATTGCATTTCAATCACACGAACAGGAAAAGAAAAAACTTGTTCATTAGACGGCTCAGGGAAAACATTTCATGTTTCATAACATTTTCTGATAAGGCGTAAAAAAAAAGTCCGTTTGAGAGGGGCGGAATTTTGGTGTCCGCCCCAGAGAGGCGGAATTTTGGTGTCCGCCTGGCAACGCGCGGAATTCTTCTGTCCGTCTCATCAGGCGTAAATTTATGTTACGCCCGCAACAAACGTAAATTTAAATTCCGCCCCACCAACATACGTAAATTTGGTTTACGCCCGTTAACAAGCGTACTTTAAATTTACGCCCAGCAACAAGCGTACTTTAAATTTACGCCCGACTATATTAGAATTTGGGATTTGGTCGCGACCATATTTGGTCTGGAATTTGATCTTTGGTTGGGATTTGATCTTTACTCCGTCCCACTGTGTTACGATCTCATCCCAAATTTTTGGTTATACTCGCCCACTGTGGATGCTCTTAGAACCACGTTTTAAACTATTCTTTTTTCTTATTTCGTGTTGCATCCAGATTAAAAATCCGATCTTCCTAGGCGCGGACTTTTAGAGGTAGACCAATTTGTTTACCTCTCCTCCACCACAGGATCTGATAGGGGTGGGGTTTTAAGGTGTTAGTGGGGCCTGCACAATTTTATTGGATGGTTGGATTTTATTGGTCTATAATTGGACTATGAAATTTGTGTTGACTGGATCTGGTTTAACAACTTACACACATTGTCTCACTGTTCACATGTACACAATGTATTGATTGATTTAGGCATTTATAGATGGCTTTCTTTACAGATGGCGTTTTCTGTAAACTTAACTCGAACTTGTTAGCTAGTGTTTATTATTTTCTGCAGATGTTTTCTTATCGCAAGAAACTTCACTCTTGTTTTTCTTTCGAGCAAGCTGTGTTCATTATTCTTCAGTAACTTAGTGCATGCTCTTAACCCGTTCACACTATCTCTTACTATTCTTTTCCATCACAAGAGCCTTCACTCAGTGCATGCTTCGCTGAAACTCCACAAAGAGGAGCTTTATGCTCCTCTACAGCCCACATCTTCCACCTGCATACACCCACCATTGACGACCACCACTTCATTCACCTGTATTTCATTTTCCATCCACCACCAGTCAGTCCACAACATCAGCTCCTCTCGCTAAGTTGCATCACCAACAGTTCAACTCCACCAGCTCGAGTTCTATCACCATCAGCATTTCATTACCACCAGTCCATAGACCAGCAACTTGAGGAGTCTCTTGCATCACTCCACTACTACCAAGCCATCCACTAACAGCGAGATAAAAGCAAATTCGATGCTGTCACCAGGCAATCATACGAACGAACAAATATGTACATCCCCAAAAATATATAACAGATGAAAATATTATAACGTATCTTTTCGTAAGCATAAGACAAAAATTTTAAAATTCAATCTCCAAAATCATAACATGGCATCCAATATTTACCAATACACAATAGCTTTAAGTCGATAAACCATCTACAATCCGTCTTGAAGTATCGAAACTTTAAGTACTGTGAAATAAGAAGTGGGTGCCTGCAATTTTATCAAAAAAATAAATAAAATGTGGGCGCCTGCAAAACATATACAACAAAGACACATAAAAATTCTGAAAATCCACATTCCAGGACTCCACCGTAAAGACGCGTGAGAAATAATTTGCTTTCTCCATATATCAAATACCTGTAGATATGTCCATGACATGCCTGCAACATACTAAGGATTTTTAACTGGTTTTAGAGAGGGGGATTGGAGATTATAAAGCAAATTTGATGCAGTCACCAGGCTCTGTGGTATATATCTACTACAGACATGCCAAACAATTTCCAACTCATCAACGATCTGGGACAGTTAACCGGAACGTAGGAAATATATACTCACTAAGAACATTAGAAATAAAAAAGTTGCGTTATTTATGAAATACAACATTAACACAATTTAGGCTTTTCATCTTCTGGTTATATAATTCACACACACGCCAAAAACAAAAGTGAAACCTATTTCATCACCTCGTTCATTTACAAAGGAGGTATGACCGATCTCTTTCAAAAATCAAGGACCCATAAATAAAAAAACCTAGAAAGAAAAGGAAAAAGGATTTAATCCATCACCTCATCCACGTAATTTAGGCTTCGCATCTTCTGGTTATATTTAATTCGCACGCCAAAAGAAAAGTGGAATCTATTTCATAACCTTATTCATTTAAGGAGACGTATCACCAATCACCAACAACTGCACAAAAAAGAAAAGAAAATAATAAAAATAATAACTATTATATCTCATCGTCTGAGTTTACCGCATCCCCAAAAAGCTCCAAAATACCAACGGAAAAAGGAATCTAAAAACGGAAATCATATTCAAAAAAAAAAAAAAACTTAAATATGATCGTGCAAAGAGAAAAACCACCTTGAAAATATTTCCGATTTTTCTGGGGTTTAGTCTGCAGCAAAGCCAGAAAGTCCCGATTTCTTTGGGTGTCAAGTACCTGAAAACCAAAATAACCACCCTCAATAACCACCATCAATTTATTTTTAGCAAAATTGATAAACCCTAATATTGAAAACCCTAACTGTGTGTAAAGAATAAAAAAACTACCGGGAGAACGATGAGAGTCTACCTTTGTTGCAGCACTTTATATAGAGAGCATCATGCCAAATTTTATAATTATATATAACGACCAAATAGGAAAAAAAAACTGGTTAAGTTAACAAAATCTCATACAAAATAGGCGCAATTAATTAGTAACCATGAAATAAAGATTATAGAAATCGTATATTAATTATTAGATAATATATTTTAAATAAGGAAAATAATATTTTCAAGATTTTGTTTACATTTTCTTTGTTTTTTAATTAATTATCAATTACTAACCATGGAATAAAAAAATATTTAATAAGGAAAATAATCTGTAAGGATTTTGTTTACATTTTTTATGTTTTTTATTTATAGAAAAAAACAAATTAAGAAAAAATGATTTTTGGAAATCATAGTTTCTTGAATGCTTGTTTGTTTTGTATTAACGCATTTTTTTTGTTTTGTATTAGCTTTATTCAAATCATAATTTTTGTTCCAAATCATTCATACAGATTACTAAAAGAATCTAACTGATGTGCAGGAACACCAACAAAGATTTGCGGAAAAGAGATTCATGACCGGGCCAATCAAGTTTTGCAGAATAGAGATTTATGACCGGGCTAATTAGTTTTTTTTTTGAAATTTTATTTTTTCTCGATTTAATTGATAGTTTGTGATGTAATTAGGAAAATAACATTTTTTGTATATGTAAACGGAAAAATGGACAATGGACACTTGATGATCATTCGATCTATTTTTTTCACCACGTGATGATCATTCGATTCATTTTCTCATCACGTGATGATCATTCGATTTATTTTTTTTATTATTATGATGGAATCGTGATTTGATATATTATTGGCATGTTAAGAGATTTTCAAGATTTTGTTATGCGAGGCAAGAAAAAGATTTTTCAAGATTTAGTTATTTTATTTCTAGAAAAAACATTATTTTATTAGTTAAAATTTAATATTTTATTACTAAAACAAAGTAAATGGTGGGGCCAGAATCAACCAGAAGCGAGAATCAACCAGAAGCGAAAATTCAGAATTAACATGGAGCTCCGGTGAATGAGAACGCTCGAAAAAACTCTGTTATTATATGGAGAATTTAGAAGAAGGTGGAATTTTGATTTCTTTGTTCTTAAACCTTGGGAAAATACGATGAAACATATCTTTATAATACTTCATAGTTAACTCCATTGAAATACAATCTTGTTTATTCTAATATGTTAAATCACGGTAAAATATTGTTTTTTTTTTTGTGATTACGACCGGGAAATAATGTCGATCCAGCTATAAATATCAATTACGGCTGAGAAAATACTACATTCGTGTCGTAAGTGAGGATTATCGGCTGGGAACTTAACACCTCCCAGTTGTAAGCTACAGTTACTACTGACAAAAGAAGAACTCCATGTCGTAAAAACATTCCAGAATCACATATATCTTCATTACGGCTAGGTTCATAACTTTGAAAGGAAAATTTTCTAATTGTAAGTATCTATGTGGTTTGAAAATTTTAGAGTTTGGATATACACTACGACTTGAGTTGTAAAAATCTTCCAGTCATTAAACCACATTAAAACCTATTAAATACTAACTTGAGCCACATTACAAATTTGGATTTAATAATACCCTATGATTTATGAAGAAGTCCCTAATGACGGCGAAATGAGCTTCGTCGTTCAAAGATGAACTTTTCCATTTTCTCCATTCTTTCCTAGATTGAGCTACGACTGCAACATCAATTTCACCTCTAAGACGAAGTTGATTGCAATTACGAAGTAAAAACATACATTGTTCAACTTCTCGGCGTGTTTATCCAAATCAAAGAAACAAATCAACTCAATCACGCCTATTAGTGTTACCGGTGTCACTACAAAAGTTTTTCTAATATTTTTCTAATAACTAACACTCACTAAACCATATTGCCTTTGTTTTTCTCCCCTCTTTGTATAGTATAATACATTTTTGAGTAAATTACATTGAGATTGTAAGGGTTTGGGGGATATTATTGATGTAGAGGCTGTGATTTTGATTTGGGATGGTAAGTATATGGAGGTGGAATTATTTTACATTTAAACAAATGGTGAAAGTGTTATATTCTTTGACTACCCAATGAGGGGGTCTATTTTTCAAAAACTAGCTAAAAAAATGTATTATTAATAGAAATTCAGGTACGTACGGCTAGTAAATGGCTATGTCGACCTAGCCATAAGTAAGAACAAACCTGTTTATGATTTGGCTAACATTTTTATGGTCAGGAGTCCAAGCCGTAAACTTGACAGTTTTGAGTTATGTCATAATTATGGCTACAATTCCTAAACGTAGCCGGGTGCGTACGGCTAGGTAATCTAGCCGTAAAAAAGTGTTCAATTATTTTTGGGCTTTACAGAGGAACTTACAGATCCGAAATCATGACTAGGTTTCCCAATCCTAATGCAAATTTACGGCTAGAAATTCTAGACGTACAAATATGTCAATTATTTTGTGTTAATCAGATTCTCTAACGCTAGAATTCCTAACCGTAAAAAGATTTTACGGTTAGGAATCTCAGTCGTAATTTGGATTTACGGCTATGACTTCTAGCCCATTATGGGTGAGTTTTTAGCTAAGCATTTATAGATATTTACGATTAGATTTTAAGAATTATCGACCTAGCCGTAAGTAACCATGAGTATCCAGCATGTGGATAACTCAAAACAATATACAAAGTCTTAGATAATAAATTTTCAAAATATTAAATATCCATAATCAAACACCACTACAACTCAATAAGTCATTCATATGAATCCTCATCTGAATATGATGCCTCGGCCGATCATGATGCCTCGTTTGGATCCTTATCCTCTTATATAACCTTTTCTATAACTTGATATCGACCTCAACTACGTCCACCACTGCTTGGGATAACAACATTGGGTTCAACACCCTTCTCTCTATATTAATAAACACTGGGATATCTCGTTCATCACTAGATTAATCAGACATAGTCTTTTTGGTACCCTTGATTCGTCATCTTCATCGTCATATGAATACTTAAAGTGATGTTCTTTATCAAGGTGGGTATATGTTTAATTCGGTTTCGCAGTTGTATATGTCGAAAAATATGTGAGGGTTAGTCGAGTAATATAATTTGCTCGACCGTGAGGATAGGAGCTGATGACGACGGTTTTTGCCTAAACAAGGTAATGGTCGTTCAAATACCATTTTAGTCGCAGATGAAGAGGTATTGGTTGGTCTCCAGAGGGAAGCATAAATATATGATATTAGAGTTTCTTAGTTGCAGAGAGTTGCAGAGAAGAGACTCTAAGAGAGAGATAGTGTTGCAGAGAATTTGTTATGTTGTTATGTTCTAGATATTATGTTGTACTGAGAAATACCGATCGTTGACATATTTATAGCTCTGCGAAAACCCTAATCTCTAGTGGGTGAAATAACAACAAGGAGAGAAATCAACACCTTCACCTAAATCCCAGTAATATCTAAGGATATACTGCCATTTGAGTCCATCATATACAGCAGACCTATTACAAATGACTATTTTCTTTTAACGTGAGTATGTTAATACTCGCACGTCCAAAATCCTAAGTTTATCACCCCATTTGTGACTTGACCATCCTTTGTATGTGGTGTGTCGTATGACGTGTCAGCATTCTCCGGAGCTGTCATAACTTTAGATATAGAAACACATGTGTTCTCACGTGGAGGCAATCCAGGGTCATGTGAAAAGTGTTAGAAGTTGTCGATGTTTTAAGAAGATTCTAAAATTGTCTAGGTGTTTCCTTATTTTGGTGTAGCTTGAGGTTTCCTGATTTAGTTAAACTTAAGGTTTCCTTTCTTAGCTATGTTTAGGTTTCCTAGTATAACTCATATACTTGGAATACAAGTTTGTAACTGATGTGTGTCGTAATCACAACAAATTAATCAAGATATTTCCCAATAATTAACTGAAAATATAGCGGTAGTAAGAGATCGTTCCCACTGAGAGCTATGTAATTGATATGTTATTTATATTAGCAAAATCAAAACAAAGGGGGATTGTTTAAAAGTGAAATAAAAAGAAACAAATACTAAAAAGATGATCAAGGAATTCTTCACCCTTACCAAGCGATAACTGGATCAGTATATTTATCTATCTGTGTTAGAACCATTCATCACCAACCGTAGGAAAGCAGCTGGCGCAGTGCTATCCCCAAAGTCCCTTTAACTTGATATTGAAGCGCTCGCATATCAAATTCTATCCAACTGAACCACCAAGTAGTAGCGCACTCAAGGCGTAACCCAAACAGAAGCTTTAAGTTATGTGAACTTAGGTTGATCCTAGCAGTTAGACTCTTAGCGCAAGGTCCACTTACTAGTGTTGTCTTCACACACGATTGCTCCACAGAACCCCTCTGCGAGGTCTCACGTTCTCCACTTGTGTAAGGATTATTCAACAATTACACGGATATCCTAAACCCTTTACTATCAATAGAATGATCAAAAGATTAATCCAGCGTGCACTCCAAATAATCTAATTAATCAATCATAAACACTAGAAATAGTGAAAACAAACGATTATGTGATTAAAACTCCAAATAGATTTATATAACTAATAAAGCTTCATGCTAGAACATTGATTTCATCCTTAATCAACAAAGATTTAGCTATACATGATTACAAAAGAGATTGGGTTCCTCCTAAAGGGGTAATCCCTAGGTTTTGATGTAGAAGATGTAATATGGGAGGTAGAATGGTGTCTCCCAAGGTGTGGTATATCCTCTTAATGTATTGAGAGTCTTCTTATATAGTGCTCACAATATCTAGGGTTTAGAATCCTTTCGGGACCAAGTTTTACCCGTTTTAGAAGTCCAAATTTCGCACAACTCGTACGGTTTACGGTTGGGTTTTTCTGATTTCCAAACCGTAACTTCCCCTGACTTTACGTACGGTTGGGTTTACCAACCGTAAGTCCCCCTGAGTTTGGCTACGGTTGGGTTTTCCAACCGTAAGTTCTTCAGAAGCTCCTCCTTTGTCTTCCTTCACTATTTTGGCCCTAACTTCTTCATCTGACGTCCGATTAAGCTCATTCTTTTTGCGTTATTTTTGTATTGTCGTCATCTACAAGATGGTGTCTTCAAATCCTTCCTATTTTCTCATTTGTACCTATAGTTTGGTTTATAATGCTTTCCTCGTTGTAACTCTAACTCTGACAACTCCTCTTGACCTGGTTCATTAAGCTCCAACTCTTCTCTCTTGTGTTGAAATGGATTCTTATCTATTCTTAACTCTTTTAACCTCAATTCCACTGACTTTCGATGATTCACCTGAGTAAACAAATAAAATAGAAAACAATAGTAATACAAGTTTAATATGAAAGAAATCTAACTAAAACAAGTATGGAGTTGACACTCTAAACATGTAAATTAAGCACTTATCAAATTCCCCTACACGTAGCTTTTGCTAGTCCTCGAGCAAACTACCTAAAGTACAATAACTCCATGTCGTCGAGGATACAGATGCACTTAGCAACTGCAACATGCCTTTAAACCCCTAGGTGTCCCTAGTGGACGAGTTATAGTCTCGTGATGGCTTACGTAAGGTATACCCACAAAACCTACTCCAACTTCAAATCGTTCCAGCTTCCCAAGCATCCAAAGAGCTATGAGGACATAGAGTTTCTGCATGCTAGTAATAAAAAGTTAGAAATACCAAAGAACATATTCTCATTCTTAAATGTTGAGTGAGAAATAACCACACCATAATGAGAGAATGCGTTTTTGAGAGCGATCAAAAAGCATTTCACCTCGACTTCTGCCTCACTTAAAAGGATTTTATGATAATTGCACTCAATAATACGGCTTTTTTATGGGTCTCACATGTGTGCAGGTAGGAATGAAGAGAGAATCCTACACACGTTGAATGGTAGGAAGGAGACCTTCCGAATTATTTCTGGAGACCGCACAAAATCGTGGGAAATAAAAGACTTTTTCTGATGATCTCTAAGAATGGAAATCAACCATTATTGCGAGGATGAGAGTACTTACCACCTTCACATTCGATTGCAATGATGATAACACCACTCTCACAACATCCAATAGAAACGTCTTCCTTCGGATCGTCTTTTTCATCTTCTTGGTCTTCGTCTTCGGTCTTCAACTGTTGATGATAAATTATTGAACTTCTTAGATCCTTGACAATTTGTAACTATTTTCCTCAATTTCCTTGTTGATTGAAACTTCTTTATATATTTTTCTTCTCCATGGCCTTATAAAATAAATAAAAACAAAATAACAAATTTTTCTTATCTTTTTTTTTCCTTTTCTTTTCATTTTTTTAAGACAAGAAAAATAATACAAAAATAACAATGAAAATGGTCATGGTGAAGTACTTTAACGCTTGATTCTTCACAACTTGTATTGTCTCGTATGATAAACTTCAATAACTCTCATCTTTTGATTTTCTTCGCTCTTGTACTTAGTCTTCCACTTTGATATAGATTACTGCCCCTTATGTGTAAGTCTTCAACATATATGTAAAAATCTGCTCTTTGTATGTTGCTTTACTTGGATATGAAATTTGCTCTTCCTTGTATTGTTGCTTGTAAACCTCAAACGTCTTCAACTTTCCTTGTAGATTTTGATGTCGCTCCCTTGTTGATGATGATGGTGTTTCCATGGATATGTTATTGGCGAGAGAGAGAATGATGCTAACTACAAATCAAACTACAAGAAGGTGGCTTTCATCTATAGACGTCACCCTCATGATTGACAAAATTAGCACGCAAGAGATCAAAAATAGTGCTTCTATTGGTGGGAGGTTGGGTAGCTCATCATTCTACCAGGAATTAACGTACGGTGACACACACTCAAAAGAAAGCTCTTTAGTCATATACAAAGAAATCTGGTTTGGTGCCTCAGTTGATATGAAAATAGGTAGTCTCCACTGATGATTGATCAACAACTCTAATAATGCATTTCTCCCTGCTCCTCATTTGCATCATGATTAAATCCACTATTTAACACTTTAACAAGCAAGAAATCCAACGTAGTTCCCTAACACTTCAAAGTTTAGTTATGTCAGTCAGAATTCTCAATGTAAACATACCTAGAAGTATGCTAGTGACTCTAAAATCTCTACAAGTTGGAGGTTTTTTATGCAAATTTTTTTGAAAAACTCTATATGCAAAATATCCAAACACTCCCCCACACTTAAACTCTACATTGTCCTCAATGTAATTGACTCGTCCTAAGTAAAATAAAGGTGGGAAATCCTAATATGTTATGCAAAATAAGAAAACTAAAAACAAAAAGGATAGAAATACAAAACCTATGGGTTGCTTCCCATGCATCGCTTAGTTTAACGTCCTCAGCCTGACCCCCTGGTTAGCGTCCATACACCAACAATCTGAAAATCTGGTAGTCCGCCCAGAAAACAATCTGCAATTCTAATAACAGCTTCATGAAAATATTAGCACAAGATATAAATATAAAATCTATCACTTTATTGAAGTTTCCCCCACACTTAGTCCTTTCTACACTCGGAATTGGATAGAGAATATAGAATTCGGGAACTTCAAAAGGTTCTTCAGCTTGGTGAACCTGTACAATACTAGAATCATCCGTTAAAACTTAAGAAGCACATAACTCCAATCCTAAGTGAGGTATTTTCCTAAAAGCTGGGTTAACAACTATTTGAAAATCTATTTCAATTGGATGAAAAGGATCAATAGATATAGAATTATGCAAAGGATTAGACAAACCTTGTACCGGATCCTCATTTTTTATCTCTAGTGAATTATTTACCTCAAGTATATCGTGGTCCTCTATCGAAATCTTAATTTCTGCTTTAATCGAAATCTCAACATCATTATATTGTTTGACAAGTTCAATTGGGTCTTCCACAACTTCAATCAATTTGGTTTCATTCTCAATCTCTATCTTTTCAACAATCTCATCATCGGAATCGGAATCCTCTCCTAGGAAGTCTATTTCATTGGTGCAAATCTTAAAATCATTGTTTGAGTACGTTACACCATTAATAACAACGGTTATGTCATATCCATTCTCCTCCTTTTGAATAGGCGAGTGATCGTTATTATGATCCGGAGTTGGAATACCGTTATAGCAAGGATTTTCCAAAGGTTGCTCATCTTCATCAGAATCTTTGTCAACCTCATAATCTTCACTATCCCAACGACACTGGAATTCGATTTTTATGGCTCTTTCAATTTCTTGAAGAGTCTCCTCTGATGCTCCATCTTCTTCTAGTTGATTGTATCCCTTATAAAGTTTTCTGGTATTTACACGTTTTCTATCATTACCCACAATAGAGTACCTCGACCGCAACTCTTCCCTTTGAATAGGTGAAATATGAGCAATATGAGTGGGTTTGGTTACACTATCATAAGTTCTGAGTTCAAAACTCTCTGTCATCTGCACATTACTAGAAAACAATTGATCAGAAACATAGCTATCCTTTCACCCATGTGATTGTTCACTTACATGACCGTCATAAGGTTCTTGACATGTATGAGAATATCCGTAAGGTTCCGTGGGATATTGATCATAGCCAAAAGATTAGTTTTGATTATACCCACTAGTATAACACGCATGCTCGATGCGCCTGCCATTTCCACTTCAAAACAAATCACAATAATTTTTCCCAGAAGGCATATACAACAATTTCCAGAACATATCCTCTTAAGAATGATGCGAAAAAAAGCAACCAAAAAATCCTTAAGGGTAAGTTCACTTTTTACGTGAAACAAATCTTGACTTTGATATTGCTTCATGAATTGTGGGATGCTGCAAAGCCTCAAATTATCAGCCTTTTTGCTATCTGGTATTGCATATATTGGGTTGAAAAATCGCTATAATTTATACTCACGTTTTGTGCCAATTAAACTTGGGGAAATTAGGGGGAGACCCAAAAAAAAACATATTCTCATTCTCAGGCCCACAATTAATTTTGGGTACTGTGACACCCATAATTATTTCCGTGACACCCATAATTATATGAAATTATTAAAAACTTCTGCATGACGGATTATGCATCTGCATGACTGAGTTATGCATCAGGGGTATAATTGGCAACTCAACTTGGACATAACATATCTAAAAATCCGCACCTTAGAAATTTACAAATTTTATATGGTTGGAAATCTTTTAAAGAGAGCTACGTAACGAGTACAAACAACAATATCAAATTTTTGTTTTTCATGAAAAAATCGGAGATGATCATCGTTTTAGGCAAAATTTTCGAAAACTTGATACATAACCATTATGCAGCCACCAAAAAGGATGCATAACGCATTATGCAGACGCATAACGAATTATGCAACCATTTTCTCAACTGCATAACAAATTATGCATCTGCATAACAAAGTTATGCATCTATAACAAGTTATGTAACCATTGTTTTGGTTGATTTTAGCCGTACATATAAAAAATTGATGCATAATGCAGTATGCATCCATATTTACGGATGCATATCAGGTTATGCATCTATTTTCTCGATGCATAATGCATTATGTAGCCATATTTTCGGACGCATGACAGGTTATGTGGGTTTTCTGGACTGCATAACAAGTTATGCAACAAATTTTGTAGATGCATAACAGGTTATGCATCCATTTTCACGAATGCATAACATGTTATGCAGACAGTTTCTCGACTGAATGACATGTTATGCAGTCATAACCACATCATCATCTTCTTTCATGTTTCATTAACTCCCACGCAAACCATTATCTTTCAGTTATTCGGGGGCTCTTGGTCAAAATCATGTATTTACACCATCATCTTCTTTCATGTATTTACACCATCATCTGCAATTAAACCTGCATAACAGGCTATGCAGGTTTTCTAGACTGCATAACAAGTTATGCAACAAATTTTGTAGATGCATAACAGGTTATGCATCCATTTTCACGAATGCATAACATGTTATGCAGACAGTTTCTCGACTGAATAGTTGTTGCATAACATCAACACCACCATTCCTAACTCACTTCACTGATCCATTCATCCATTTGTTCGTAGCTCAATCATGACAACAACCATAGTTATAGAAAATTTAATATTTTTCGGTCACAATATAACCCAAAACTGTATATGTTACTCACACCAATAATTCCGTGTTGTTCTCAAACTCAACCCTGTGCTAACCATTCCCAAAGATTCACAGAAATCCAAGGCAAACCTGGTACAACAAAACTATTGGTGACGGAACTTGAATTTGTGCAATCTTATTGGAATTACATAAGATGTAGCTCTTTCTGATCCCTTTGCTAGCACAAATCTTTCTACGTGCTTCAGTAAACAAGTTGCAAAAATGAAAAGTCGCTGCCATCGATTGCATCCAACACAAACTATTCCCACCATCGTCGGCAGCCTTGAACTGGATCTGGAAACTCCAGTTCAATACAAACCAAAAACCCCCATTTCAATCGCTCTTGTCAAGAACAATTGAAGCAATTGGCCGAAATCCCAACCAACACCACTGGCTCAATTGAAATTTCCCATAACGCCATTCCATTACAGAACCCATCTCAAATACTATGCAATCATTACCTGCTACTATCTTCATTTATATCTACAACACCAATTTCCCGATCCTTCAAAATTCCGGCCACTAATCCTCAAATTCATAGCACAACAAATCAATTCAGCCGACATGATGCGTCCAATCATCACCACAAATCCATTGTTGTTGCTGTTAAATTCCGTCAATGAAGTACCCATTCGTTCTCATGCCTTCTAACATCTTCTTCAATCAAACACAACACCAGATCGACTGTTTCCGTTGAATTTTGTGTGACATCAGGAACCGAAGTTCCCAGATCTAGAAAGCTAAAAACAAAAAAAAAACTCGTCAAATCACAAGAAAACTATGAGATATAAAAACCTTGAGATAATAAGTTCATGAAATCAAACCTTGAGAGATTCATCACAGATATCAACATCATCTTCTTCTTCTCCTGGAACTCAAACAAACACAACACCATCACCTTCGTCTCCAACTAATCAATTTAACAAGCTTCCTAAGAACAGCTCACAAGATTTAACTCAATTCTATGAACTGAATTCGGCGGAGTAAGAACAGAAGAAGAAGAAGATAAGAAGAACGAAGAGAGAAAACAAAATTTCATAATTATGGGTTTGAGAATAATTTTTCCCCAAAAAATGGGTGCGCGTCTTCAGTTTTCTGTTGGTGGGTTTCTCAGTAGAAAAATGTGTGAGAATGGGTCTCATTATAGTTTTCACATTAAACTTTGCATTGAATTTTTCTTTTGTTTTTTGTGGACATTGTGCATTTTTTTAACATGATATGGCTGCAAATATGTGAAAAATACAAAAAAGAAATAATATAAGTTTGCCTTCGTAAGGTGGGAACATCCAACATTGCCATGGGTTTACAATGACTACATGTTCAATTCAATTGTCCTATGGGAAAAATTTAGTGGCGTTTGGGGATTAACATGAAAGATTGGATCGAAGGAGAATAATTAAGTGGGATTTAGGATTTAGTGTGGAAAAAATTAATCGTGAAAATTTCTACTGCCTCCTAAATTGGACTACTGATGCTCAAAACGACCCATTTCTAAAATTTGGGTGCGTTCATCTATCTATGAATGCATGGCAGTTGTCAAAATTTTATACATGGTGTAAACCACGTGTTTGAGAAAATTGTTTACACATATCCACCAAAAACTCTTATCCTTCTATATCTTTAACACGGCGGTCAACACCACCACGGCACCACCTACCTTTACAATCTCAGACCGCCTCTCCCTCATTCTTTCTTTACCCCTACCAGTCTACCACCACGAACAATTGCTAGTTTTCTGTTATTTTTTCTTTTTTTCTTAAATTGGAGTTTATTTATCTTTTAAACTCACTTAATTTCGAACCTTCATCGCAAATGTGAGAGAAGAATACACTAAGCTGCAAGAGAGTAAGGGATAATTAAACAATCAACAGTATTTTCATCAGAAAACAATTAGTAATATTGTGTAGTAAAATAGATCTTCCCAAATAGAAATTAGTGTTACTAACAGTTGGGGCAAGATCTACATATTTATGACCATTAACTGTTGTGGTTACTGAACTGTTTTATTTTGTTTGTTTCTAGTTATTGAGAAACAACGTTGCTTGCTAAATTTTTCATTTTTTATATGTTGTAATGGCAACGTTGCCAATTTTAATGAAAGATTGAAAATAAATTGAAGTTTGAATGGTTGAAATTGGGGTTGGATGTGTTTCGAGACAAAGAAGTGAATAGAAAAACAATTTAGTTGATATCCCTTCATTTTTTCTTGAATTTACTTGAGTAAACAAAGGAACTTGATTTTAAACTAAGGGTCTGATTGTGTTTGGGGTTTGTGTTGAATTGTGTCTGGTTGTGATGGTAATCTGAAACTTCAAAGAAAAGCCCTTATGGTGGAGTGAATGAATAAAAAAAAATCTGTGGTCTGTTGGGATTGAAATGGAGAAAATCCCTAATGAGGTTGTCGGTTGTCGATCGATGTGAAGTGGTTGATTTTGTTCAATTAAATATTAAAACTACACACGGAAATTTGAGGTCGTACAAAAAAAGCCTTTTTTTGTACTTATATATTAGTAAGATAGGATGGTTGGTAGTTGTTATAAGAATGAGATTGAAATCCATACTGATTACCACAGTCATATGTCTGATCTTATACTCCGTACATGTTATTTCCGTAAGGAAACATGGAGACCCACAAGATAGAGAAAATCAGGAAAAAAAATCTAAAAACAAAAATAAAAACAAGCTAAATAAATAATAAATCAATTAACAACCGTTTCTCGTCAAGGGCGTCAAAATTTTATGGGTGTTGTAACCACAACAAATTAATCAAGATATTTCTCACTAATTAACTGGTAGCATACGATAGTAAGAGATGATTCCCACATATAGTTGTATAATTGATAGGTTATTTATATTAACAAAATCAAAACAAAGGGGGTTTGTTTAAAAGTGAAATAAAAAGAAACAAATAATAAAAAGATGATCAAAGAATCCTTCGCCGTTACCAAGCGATAACTAGATTAGTATATTTATCTATCTTTGTTAGAACCATTCATCACCAACCGTAGGAAAGCAGCTGGCGCAGTACTATCCCCAAAGTCTCTTACGTAACTTGATACCGAAGCGCTCGCATATCAAATTCTATCCAACTGAACCACCAAATAGTAGTGCACTCAAGGTGTAACCCAAACGGAAGCTTTAAGTTATGTGAACTTAGGTTGATCCTAGAAGTTAGACTCTTAGCGCAAGGTCCACTTACTACTGTTGTCTCACGTTCTCCACTTGTGTAAGGATTATTCAACAATTACACGGATATCCTAACCCTTTACTAGCAATATAATGATCAAAAGATTAATCCAGCGTGCACTCCAAACAATCTAATTAATCAATCATAAACCCTAAAAATAGTGAAAACAAATGAGTATGTGATTAAAAATCCGAATAGATTTATATAACTAATAAAGCTTCACGCTAGAACATTGAATTCATCCTTAATCAACAAAGGTTTAGCTACACATGATTACCGAAGAGATTGGGTTCCCCCTAAAAGGGTAAACCCTATGTTTTGATGTAGAAGATGTAATATGGGAGATAGAATTGTGTCTCCCAAGATGTGGTATATCCTCTTAATGTATTGAGAGTCTTTTTATATAGTACTCACGATATCTAGGATTTAGAATCCTTTCGGGACCAAGTTTTACCTATTTTAGAAGTCCAAATTTCGCACAACTCGTACGGTTTACGGTTGGGTTTTTCTGATTACCTAACCGTAACTTCTCCTGACTTTATGTAGGGTTAGGTTTCACCACCGTAAGGCCCCCTGAGTTTGGTTACGGTTGGGTTTCCTAACCGTAAGTGCTTCAGAATCTCCTCCTTTGTCTCCCTTCACCATTTTGTCCCTAACTTCTTCATCCGACGTCCGATTAAGCTCATTCTTTTTGCGTTCTTTTTGTATTGTCGTCATCTACAAGATGGTGTCTTCAAATCCTTCATATTTTGTCATTTGTACCTACGGTTTAGTTTAGAATTCTTTCCTCTCCGTAACTCTAACTCTGACAACTCCTCTTGACCTGGTTCATTAAGCTCCAACTATTCTCTCTTGTGTTGAAATGTATTCTTTTCTATTCTTAGATCTTTTAACCTTAATTCCACTGACTTTGGATGATTCACCTGAGTAAACAAATAAAATAGAAAACAAGAGTAATACAAGGATAATATGCAAGAAATCTTACTAAAACAAGTATGGGATTGACACTCTAAACATGTAAATTAAGCACTTATCAATAACCTATATTAATAGGCATACAAATCTTAGGGAAATACACACAACACAATTTAGAGAAGAGTTCTTATAACTAGAGAATTTTAGGGTTTAGAGCGTTTTGTACTAGGGAATTATTTTGGTGTTTGTGAATAACAATCTGTTGGTCATAGTTTAGGGTTTAATTCTCTGTAATTCGTTCTAATAATAAAAGTTGATTGTAGACGTTTTTGGACGTAGGCACATTGCCGAACCACGTTAAATATTGTGTCTTTCTTGTTTCGTTTAGTGCATCTTATTTTTCTGTTTTCTTTAGTTCTACGTGATCCAAAGAACTAATGTCTTGTGAAGAGGTTAATTCTAAGGTACTAATCCTAATAAGTGGTGCGGTGAGCGTGGAGAGGATCATAGTTAGAAGTGAATATGTATAGTTCTACATCAAGTGGATTTTCGAAGGTGCATGGATTTGATATGATCAAGTTCAATGGGAAGAATAATTTCACATCATGGAAAACTGATGTAAAAGATATTCTTGTTAGTATGAAACAAATCAAGGCGAAGCCAGCAACATTGCCAAAGGATTGGACTAATGAGAAGTGGGATGACCTTGATTTGGAAGCGTGTTCAACTATTCGTTTATGTTTGTCAGGGGATATCATTCATAACTTTTCGAGTAAAACCTCTGCAAAGGTGTTGTGGGATAAGTTAAAGAAGCTTTACTTGCAAAAGGATTTGACTTAACAACCTTACTTGAAGCGTAGATTCCATGCCTTTCGGATGTATTCGGGTAAGTCTATGATTGATCATATTAATGAGTTTAATAAGATCTGTTCTGATTTGTTTAGTATCAATGTTACTATCTCTGATACGGATAAATCCATGATATTATTATGTTCTTTGCCTCCGTCGTATGATGCTTTCGTTGACTATTTGCTGAGTGGGAAAACCGATGAAGACGACGAAGATGAAAATAAGTTGGTTTTCGATGATGTTGTCTCTGCTTTACAAGCTAAGGCGTTAAGGAAGCAAGTGTTCAGCGATGAAGCACAAGTCGGGTACTTGTTTGTTGATAGAGGAAAGAATGGTAATAAGAAGTCGAAGTCAAAGAATCGTTTCAAAAAGAGCGATATTGAGTGTTATTATTGTCGAAAAACTGGTCATATTAAGGTTGGTTGTCTCAAGATTAAGGCAAGAGATGAGAAACGTGAGAAATCATATTCGAAGAATATTGTTGCTTCGGTTGTTGAAGGAAGTGAAGTTTTAGAATACCCTATGTCTGGTTTTGATGAGGAAGTGTTAACCGTTACATCAAAGAGTTACATCAATGATGGTTAGATGCTTGATTCCGGTGTTTCGTACCATATGTGTTCTTCAAAGGATTGTTTCACTACTTACAGAGAGGTGAATGATGATACTATTATGATGGGCAATTATAATGCCTGCAAAACAGTTGGAGTTGGTGCGGTACAGGTTCGTTCGCATGGTGTTAACACAACACTTTCAGAGGTTAGACATGTTCCATATTTGAGGAAGAATTTGATTTTGTTAGGAGTACTTGAATCTCTTGGATATAAGTATGTTGATGAATATGGATTCTTGAACGTATTCTACAATGGTAGTTTGAAGATGAACGGTGAAAGACATGGTAATTTATATTTCTTACAAGGAGATATAGTTTGTGGTGGAGCTATGGTTTCTCAATCAATTGATGAGAAACAGGTGGAGTCAACACGTTTATGGCATATGCAACTTGGGCATATGAGTGAGAAAGGTATATCGGTGTTGAGTAGTAAAGGCTTGCTTGGTGGTGAGAAGACTTGCAAGCTTGATTTTTGTGAGCATTGTATCTTCGGAAAGCAATGTCGGAGCAGTTTTGGTACCGCTGTACACCACCCACATGGTATGTTAGATTATACCCATTCGGATGCTTGGGGTCCCTCTCGTACAATTTCTAAGGGAGGTGCTAGGTGGTTTGTGACCTTTATCGATGACTTTTCGAGGAGAGTTTGGCTTTACACCATGAAGCATAAGAATGAAGTCACTGAGGTGTTTAAAAAGTGGAAGACCACGGTAAAGAAATAACTTGGTCGCGTGGTTAATAAGATACGTTTCGATAATGGCAGTGAATACATCGAAGACTCATTGAATGAGTTTTGTGGGGAACAAGGTATCGTTAGGCACTTCACAGTCAAGGGTACACCACATCAAAATGGAGTAGCGGAGAGAATGAATCGAACATTACTTGAGAGAGCACAATGCATGTTGCCAAACGCAAGTTTAGACAAGATTTGGTGGGCTGAAGCGGTGAATACGGCGTGCTATTTAGTAAATCGATCACCATCAACAACTATTAAGTGTAAGTCACCTATGGAGGTATGGACCAGTAATCCCGTAAACTATTCTAATTTAAGGGTGTTTGGTTGTCCAACCTATTTTCATGTAAAAGAAGATAAGTTGGGTGTTAGGGCCAAGAAATCAATTTTCTTAGGTTATCCATTAGGTGTGAAAGGATACCGTCTATGGTGTCCAAAGTTTAATAAGTTCATAATTAGTCGTGATGCGACCTTTAATGATAAAGTGATGCTTGATTCAAAGAAGTTCACAGGTTGGGACTCTCAAATTGAAAGTGGGAGTCGTAGCGTGTTGAAGATGATTCGATGCAGGTGGAGCAAAGAGTTCCTAGTTCATCTACTATAGAAGAAGAAAAATAAACTCTTGTAGAAGATGAAGTTGAGTATGAGATTCCTAGTGAGGAATATTCACAGCAACAAGTTGAGAATATTCCTTCCTTGACGTCTCAACGTGAGAGATGTGCACATGTCCACTTACGCGTTATCTGTTTTTGAGGATGAGTCGTTTACCTTTGAGGAGGCAATGAGTAATACTCATACCATTGAGTGGAAAACATCTATGGATGAGGAGATAAATTGTCTTCACAAGAATCAAACTTGGGAACTTGTTAAGTTTCCTAAGGGTCGAAAGAAAATTGGCTACAAGTGGGTCTATACGGTAAAGGATGGAATTCCAGATTCCAAGGGTATCGTTAGTGGTGTACGGTACAAAGAAAGGTTAGTGGATAAGGGATATGCACAAAGGGAAGGTGTGGATTATAATGAAGTTTTCTGTCCGGTTGTTAAACACACTTCTATCCAAGTCCTTTTAGCATTTATAGCGCAATTTGACTTAGAGCTCGAGCAATTAGATGTCAAGAAAGCATTCTTGCATGGAGATTTGGAGGAAGACATTTATATGTCATAACCCATTGGTTATGAAGTTGCTGGTAAGGAAGATTATGTGTGTCGACTTGAGAAATCATTGTATGGTTTGAAGCAATCACCAAGACAATGGTACAAGAGGTTTGATACTTTTATGTTGCAGCAAAAGTATACTCGTAGTGAATACGATCAGTGTGTGTACTTTAAGAAGTTTCCAGATGTAAGTTTTATTTATCTTTTACTCTATGTGGATGACATGCACATAGCTTCCAAGAGCAAGTCAGAAATTAATGTTTTGAAGAAACAGTTGAGTTTAAAGTTTGAGATGAAGGATTTGGGTCCAGCTAAGAAGATTTTGGGTATAGAGATTAATCGAGATATATCTAAGGGGATGTTATGTATTACTCAGAAATCCTATCTTGAGAAGGTTCTTCGTCGCTTTGGAATGCATAACTCCAAAGCTATTAGTGTTCCAATACCGCCTACAGTTAAGTTATCAAAACAGTTGTGTTCTACTACAACTGAGGAGAAGGAGTTTATGTCAAAGGTTCCTTATGCTAATGCGGTAGGTTCTTTGATGTATGCTATAGTTTTTACTCGTCCGGATATTGCACAAGCAGTTGGTTTAGTTAGTCAATATATGGATAACTCTGGGAGAGCACATTGTGCGGTGAAAGGAATTTTGAGATATCTTAATGGGACCTTGGATATTGGTTTAGTGTTTGAGAAGGATCAAAATTTGAAGGTCTGTGGATTTGTTGATTCAATTATGCGGGGGATAGAGATAAGTATCGTTCTACATCGGGGTATTGTTTTACATTGATTGGAGGACCTATCAGTTGGAGGTTTATGTTGCAATCAATTGTACCTTTGTCTAATATGGAGGCAGAGTATATTGTTGTGACAGAGGCTGTTAAGGAAGCGTTATGGATTCGTGGTTTAGTTGAAGACTTTGGAATCATACAACTGAGTGTTATTGTGAACTGTGATAGCCAAAGTGCTATTCATTTAGCTAAAAATAAGTTTTTCATGCACGCACCAAGCATATTGATGTTCGTTATCATAAGGTATGAGAAGTAATTGATAACGGATTAGTACAACTATTGAAGGTTGATACTAAAGATAATCTAGCAGATATGCTTACGAAAGTCGTTCCGAAGCTCAAGTTTGAGAAGTGTCTTAGCTTGATCAATGTTGCTCGTTGTTGAGGCCCTAGGGGCATTCGAGGATACGGTTAACTTGTTTTGAAGATCAACTCATTTTGGTGGAAACATCGGCAAGGTGGAGAATTGTTAGAAGTTGTCGACGTTTAATGAAGATTCTAGAATATTCTAGAATTGTCTAGGTGTTGCCTTATTTTGGTATAGGTAGAGGTTTTCTGATTTAGTTAAACTTAAGGTTTCCTTTCTTAGATATATGTTTAGGTTTCCTAGTATAACTCATATACTTGGAAGAAAATTTTGTAACCTATATAAATAGGCATACAAGTATTAGGGAAATACACACAACACAATTTAGAGAAGAGTTATTATAACTAGATAATTTTAGGGTTTGGAACGTTTTGTTTAGGGAATTATTTTGGTGTTTGTGAACAGCAATCTGCTGGTCATAGTTTGGGTTTTAATTCTCTATAATTCGTTCTAATAATAAGAGTTGATCGTAGCCGTTTGTGGACGTAGGCACATTGCCGAACCACGTTAAATCTTGTGTCTTTCTTGTTTCGTTTAGTGCATCTTATTTTTCTGTTTTCTTTAGTTCTACGTGATCCAAAGAACTAGTGTCTTGTGAAGAGGTTAATTCTAAGGTCTTAATCCTAACAAAAAGCTCCAGAAGGCTTGTTGTAGCCTTTTATGTCTTTTGGAGAGCACAAGTTTGGTTTAATCCTATCATGAC
This sequence comes from Papaver somniferum, assembly GCF_003573695.1. Lineage (NCBI taxonomy): Eukaryota > Viridiplantae > Streptophyta > Magnoliopsida > Ranunculales > Papaveraceae > Papaver > Papaver somniferum. Next base: position 40,067,442 of record NC_039359.1, read on the forward strand.
CTAGTTGTGGATGTTCTCCCTTAGGTGAAGGATTGTAGGGTCATCTCTGTGAAGAGGCTTAAGGCAAGGTCGGCCCGAATAGGAACTATAACCTGATAGCGATTGAACATTGACCTTCAATGGCCGTATTTGCAGTGCGACTGAAGGTCCATTACTCAGTTCATGGGTGTAGTTCTTAGCACCAAGGAACGATGTATTGCTCGGCATTAAGAGAGCAATGACACTCAAGAAAAAAAGCAGAATGTGGCTGGTATAGTGTTCAACACTGGGCAAACATAGTCGGGCCTGAAGAGGCACTATAGCATAGGCATAACACTCAGTGCCAAAGTCACCCAAGATTCGGGGTGAATCTAAGTGTCCCGACCGGGTTTGTCGAAAGACTCGTGATGATATTGAGGAGTCTTTGGGTTTAATAGAGGTTCCTACTCGGAGCAGAGTGACGGGGGCTCTTCGCCTTCTAGCGGAGCAACGGAGGATCTTCACCTTCCATCAGAGAAACAGAGGATATACGCCTTCAAGCAGAGCAATGAAAATATTTCACTTCAGAGCGACGGGGGTGTTTCACTTCAAAGCGACAAAGGTATTTCACTTTTGAGCGACGGGGGATCTTCGCCTCGGAGTGGGGGAGGATCTTCGCCTCGGTATTATAGAGTCTCTTCGGGACGAACTTGGCTTCTTCATCTTTAAGCTAGATTCTCTTCATTTAGAAGTCGAGCCTCATCTTAAACCTTTTCCTGGATGGAGTTTTGGTCTTTATCTTGACTAAACTGTATTTGAGTTCACACACTTCTCTGCATATCCTGATAGCTGACCATAATCATGGGCTTGCGTACCTCGACTAGGTTGGATATTTTGGAAAATGATAATTTTTTCCTCGGACTGTGAAATAACAATTTTACCTTGGGGTCATAAATAACCAATTTACCCCAGGACCAGAAGTCACAATTATATTACGTCCCCTACTTAGAGAGGAACCGTAAGTGTTCCGCGTTTAGTATATAGATGGTACATACCTTTATTGTGGAACACTGATTACTTTTGCCGAAAGCCTGATTCTGACGAGAGTTTTACTGAAAGACAGTGTTTAATCTGAGTTTGACGTGATCTCACAGAGTAATTTTTGACAACTACACGTGAGGACGTAGTGATAACACATCTTCATTTGTAAGCTTTCTTTGACTTAAGCTTGAATCTGAATACTCCCACTTATGCATTTACATGTCATTTTAGAATGACAACTAGCCGAGGCATGCTTAATATGATGGTGCTCCACCATGAACTTGTGACAACCGAAATTTCACTCAATAACAAGTGGAAACTATAATTATTGGGAATTTTCTAATGAAAAACCCTAACTTTTAACTTGATTTTATATAAAAGTAGTAGCTGAATGAGCAGAGGCTCGACTAGAAGCATGAGAGGATGCTAGGAATCCTAGGCTCGATCATAAGCATGAGAGGATGCTTGTAATGACCCGTCCCTCCACCGATATTGTCCCCACTTAGCCACTGCGGTTATCCGGCAGTGTGGGGTTTTCAACGGGCATCACTGCGGTCATCCAGCAACAAGTTCCAGGGAGGTCACCTATCCCTGGATTGCTCCTGCCCGAGCACGTTTAACTACAGAGTTTTCAGCCAACTCTGGAGCCAATTGTGCTGAAAAGGCATCGGTATAATGTAGACATTCCTTGCCTCTTGTACCATTATCTAGCTCAACGACCTAGCATACTCTCCCATCAGAGCACAAGCGACCCATCCCTAGTTGTCTCCCAACTAACACCGATATTGTTCCCGCTTACCCACTGTGGTCATCCAGCAGTGTGGGATTTTTAACGGCACTACTACAGTCATCCTGCAACAACTTCTCGAGAGGTCACCCATCCTGTGACTACTATCGGACAAGCACGCTTAACTGAGAAGTTTTTTCCCAAAATTCAGTCAAGTGAACCCATCAGGCCTCGGTGTTAGGAAACGACAAACCATTACCTATATTCCATTCGGACAACCACTGCCGAAATCGGGGTATTACAATGCTACCCATCGCCCAGGGCATGGATGGACATGAAAATTAGGGTTTAATCTTCTTAATTAAACCTCCAGTAAAATACCTTCTAACTAGATTTCCTTATTTGAGTCAAATACTTTTCTTGCTTGTATTTTCTTCTGGTTTCCTTTTACGAACCTGTTTCCTTATTCAGTATCCACTTTTAGTTAATTAAATACTCTATTTATTTAATTAAAATCTTTGTATGGAATCCCGACACTTAAACTAAACATTTTCCAGTTTTGACTCAAATTCCTTTTGTATGACTTTCCATTTCAAAACATTACTATGACATGATTATGTAAGTCAAAACCATGTATAGGTTTGTTTGAGGCGCGCTTAGACCTTGACCAGACATCCCTTTACGTGGACAAATACTTTTCCCTTTAGAACTCCTCTTATATCAAATCTTTCCTAGATTGATCCAAACTCTTCATGTAAATCCCTTCTTGAAAGTCCAAGGCTTATGATAAGCTGGAGTGGAAATTATTGGAAAAGGTTCTCAGATAGTGAGGAATATGTGAGCATTGGATATCCCTAATTATACAATGCTTTTCTTAGGATTTCTTATTATATCCTCATTAATGGTGTCCCGATTAGCTTGACAAAACCCGAAAGAGGTCTTCGAAAAGGAGATTTTTTATCTCCTTATCTTTATATCTTGTATTCTGAAGCTTCGTCTTCTTATGTTGACGAGATGAAAAAACTTGATCTTGTCCAAGGGATCAAGATTAATAGAAATGCTCAAGCTATCACTCACCTGCTTTTTGCTGAGGATTGTTTGTTTTTCTCTAGAGATATTTTGCATGGTTTTCAAAACATTAATGATTATTTTCAGAAATGTTGTCTTAATTTTGATAAGTCTGGTATTATTTTATGCAAGGTTGCTCCTGTTAGAGCATTGCTCGATCGAACTCACAAGTGTTGGTATCTCAAGATTGTTGTCAAATTTAGTGAATCAAAACTATATCTTGATTTTTTATCCTACATTTAGTCAAGTCTCGGATTATGACAGAAGTGTGTAGTTGAGTACCAGACATCACTGCATTCTACCGTTGGAAGGCGAAGATCAACCAAAGTTTCTGGAGAACTTCATCAACAAAAGGTAAGTGAAGACTGAACCACCTATTACCCAAGTTTTCACCTTTCTATCTATGAAACAATGTCGCATGACTAAATTAGACACTACATGCATAATAGAAATTTCGAGTCAAATTTATCTTGTTAATCGTTCTCGAAATATGCTAAGCTTAAGAACATTTGTTCATACTTTATGAATTTGGTTAAACAATTTAGTGTTTATTATATGATTCAAGATTTAATCATTTGAAAATAGCGTGGAATAGTGATATGTGTCATTGATGTTATTCGAGAATGTTTCAAATCGATTATTAGAGAGATATAAAACTACTGTAAATCTGGATACAGGGATGGTATGCATACCAGTTCACCTACTGGGATAACTGTTATAAGTACGGAGCCGCAGTACACGTACCGGCGTAGCTATACTTCGGCATCAAATTTTTGGTACGCATACCCCGTATCCATACCATAAAAAGTCTATTGACTCGTGAACCAGGAAGGTATGCATACCTAGTATGCAAACCGGAAAAGATATGTGGACTCCTAAACCCATTTTTGCCTTAAGGGTATATATACCCGGTACACGTACCATGACAAAAATACTCATGAACAGGTATATAGTACACGTACTTACCATGTCGAATGGTTAAGCTTATCATTCGATTGGCTAGTTTCAGCTAACCTTTCATGAATAATTCAATGGACACGGTGCGGTTATGGTTCATCTTAACCAGGGTGTATATTTTGTTATGTTAATCTCAAGTCAAGTTTTTCATCTAACGGTGATTATTTATTGCTTGATTCCAAAGATACCTTAGCTTAAATCTAAAGCAACCTTGATCTTGAAAGTTCATATAAGGAGAACCTCAAGCAACTGGGATCTTTGAATCCCTGACACTATTCTTATGTGTCCTAGTTGTAAAATAGAGGCATCCTCTCCTTTAAAACTTTTTAGGTTTAGCAACTAAAAGGACTTCACCTAGGGATTCGTGAAGCCAGGACGTCCAACTATCTTTATCTTGATAGTTCGTGTATCCTAATCTTGTTTTGATTTTTGAGCCTTTAGCTTCAACAAAAAAGATAGATAGAAATCACAAAGTTTCTTCATCTCAGACTTTGTTGTTCCACAAGTATTTACTTGTTAGGTGAATAATACTCTAGGCTGCTCTTCGGGAGTCATAGAACCGGATTTTGAGGTTTGCTAGACTTTGTTTATTGCAATCGATTTCCTACCTTACCTTGATATTTGATCAGAACGAAAATCACATATATGCTTATCTGTGGGAGGCAGATTGGTTTAAAGTCTTCAATTGAGTCGAAGCAACTCTTAAGCTATAAATGTCAACTAAGGGAATCAATTGCGCGGAGTCTTGCGGGATTCAAGAGGCGTAAGGAGCGCGAATGAAAGTGTATCGCTGTGACGGTACATTCAGTATCAACTACATTCCAGTCCGAAATATTAATAGTAGTCTAGTGTCTGTAGCGGCTTAATATAGTTCGATGTTCAAATCTTGACTAGGTCCCGGGATTTTTCTGCATTTGCGGTTTCCTCTTAAGAAAATTTTTGGTGTCTGCATTATATCTTTTTTCAAATTATATTGTTTATCTTTATAATTGAAATATCACAGGTTGTACATAAATCAATTCAAATAGATAAGTCCATCGCAAGTGTTGGAAACGACTTGATTGATCTTGGATATTGATCTTTGGAATCTTCCAAGTACTCTCCCGGAATAATCAGGTTCACAGACTTTTCTCTGTTTACATACTTATTGTGAGAGAAGAGATATAAGATCTTCATATTATTCCTGATTGAGATTCATTAAGTTGTAACTCTCGGAATTGTATTTGAGTTTAGTCCATACAGGTTACCTAAGAAAAAAGTTGGTGGTGTATTTTGGTACCCCCGCATTTTCATCTCCCAATACCTTGACTAGTCGACTTTCCAGCGTCCTTAATATCCATTCCCTTGATCTTGGGAAAAAAATATATGGATACCCCATAACTTTTCAGAAATCCAGAATCTAAACTGATATGAGCCTCTTACAGTTTGTTGATACTAAAATCTCTTCTTTGTATCATAGGTTATTGTCCCGAGCTTCTCGCACTTCCTTGGTTAAGCATATTGGTCAGACTATCCTTATTTATCAAATTACTGCTTTTTTAATTCCTAAATCCCTTTGTAGGAAGATGGACTCTCATTTATGTAAATTCTGGTGGAGAAAACCTTAGATCCAAAGGACAAAAATCTGCATTTGCTCAGTTGGGATATTCTTTGTTCTCCAAAGAGTAAAGGTGGTTTGGGTTTCCGGAAAGCTGAGTTGAATACTTTGCAATATTTGTAAGAACGCATGGAAACTCGTTGAGAACCCTATGTATCTTTTAAGCACTACTCTTAAAGCCATATATTTTCCTAACTCTGATTTCCTCAATGCCAAGTGTCTTTTATTTATTCTTGGACCTGGAGATGTCTTTATACCATTAAGGAACCCATTAAACCTTTTATTTGTTGGATTATTGGGGATAATCAACTTACTGACCCATTGTGACAAAGTTGGATCCAAACTATGAGTTTTGCTATGCCTAATCCGTTGGTCCTTCAGAGCATAGTCTGAAGGCATTTCCAAGTCCAAGAATGGTAAATTTAGTTCTAAATATACCTACTTAGGTCTTAAAGGTCCTAGACTTTCTCCAAGTACAAATTCTTTAAAAGTTCATTTTGAAAAATTAGTCCCATAATGTACTCATAATGCTCTCCAAAGAGCATCTAAAAATGCCTTGCCTACTAAAACTGTTCTCCAGATCAGAGTGCCTATTAAATCAGTGATTTGCCATAGATGTTTTTCTTCACGTGAATCTATTATGCATGATTTGGTTCTTTGTCTCTTTACTAGTGTTGTTTGGTACGCTTTTCCTCCGTATTTACCTACCAACAGTTTCTCTAACTCTTCCTTTTTGGACCGGTAGTTTCACTGGATAATTAATGTGTTTATTTCTTTGTTTGATGAATCCAAGTCTATGTTTGCTTCTATTTTGTGGTCTATTTGGAATAGTGGGAAGAACTTCATATTTAGGGACAAGAAGGAACCTCCACATCTCGCTATTGTTAGAGCTAGATCTAGGATAGTCTGTAGAACACCAACTTTTATCCCTAGAACCCTTATGATTGTCATTAGTGGATGCCGCCTCCTCCTGGAGGGATCAGATGTAATGCTAACGGAGCCTTTGACTGTGGCTAATGTAATGAGAGACTCAGTAAATAAAGCTTCCTTTTGTAACGCCATCAAGTTTAAAGTACAATCTCCTGAATAAGTAGAAGCTAGAGTAGAGTTGCAGCTCACTAATATCATTGTGGAGAGTAATGCTAAGGAGCTGGTTGACCAACTTTTAGCAAGTTTTTTTTTGGAGGTAATCTACGTACGGATGCTCTTTTTAAAGACATTTCCCTTTTCATCAGTTCCAGCCTTGTGGCATGTGATTTTTCCGTTCAACCAAGAAACTGTAATAATGTTGTGCATACTTTGGCCAACGTAGCCAACACTTCTATGTAGCAGTCTAGACATCTGTTGAGGCAGACTCTATATTCTTTTTTCTTTTTTTCTTTTTTTTTTGGTACTAAGTAAACCTTACAAACCTGGGGAAGGCTCTCCCCGAAACATCACCATACAAAACATTGTTCGAAAAAGGAGGAACACCAATCCATACACTGATTGTTTAGACAAAATACCTGTAGCATAATTACCTTCTCCATAGTGATGTTGGAACACAACCTGGTCAAAACACAAGGATATCCCTAATATTCTCCTGGGCCAAGTACTTAATTATTTCGGCAAGCCAAGCCTTGGCTACCTACCCTACTGTAGAGAATTTAAACACTATAGTGTGTTGCTCTTCTTTACATGTTCTTTACAGTGCATCATAATGCTGCCTCTAGTAGTAAATAGATCAAACCATTATTTCCCCTAAAAAACAATTCCCATCGGACACGTTTCTTCCTTGTCCATTTACAATAATTCGATAATTATAGCACTCGCACCTCCTTGTATTACCTTCATCAATTATCACCAACCAAATTTTAGTTCCTATATTTAAGATCGGTTTTGTGCGTTTGTACTTCAACGGGAGATTTTGCCTGTAAGGCTGTAACAGTAGCCAATCTGACTTACTCAAGTATAAGGTAAGAAATGCAACTTCCATGGGATTCTGGACTCCATTAATAGCTATTTAAGTAAGATTGCTGCAAGAGTGGTGTATGCAATAACCGAGTGTAAACCTCTTGGTACTTTTTTTTTCTTCTCGAAGTCAACAAATACTTCAGAAGTCGTAACAGAACGCCAGCCTTGCATTAATGGAAATTTAAATGTCTTGTGCCCTCTTTTACAGGGCACGGAGCTTTAATTGCATACCCCTCGAAGGGACTTGTCCCAAACTAGTTTGTATCCGCAAATTTAGCATCATTCCGGCCCTGAGTATAGTGTAGAAGAAAACTAGGAAGAAAAAACTCTCTTGCAATTTACCAACATCATCAGACACTCTGCACCCTAAGCGCCATGTATGCAAATGCAACATACCTGGATGATGCTCGGTCTCTATTAAGCGCACGCTTCTTACATAAACTACACCTAAACCCGATCTATCATCTGCTCAAACTCCCATTATTTCGACGTATACCCCCGTTCCCTTTGTCGCCTTTTCTTTTATCTTGTCTCTCTCTCTTTGTTCGTAAATAGGAACCTACCTTGTCAGTTCGTTACTCTTGTTTGTTTCAATCATATATGTCTAGTCCAAATCTATAGGAACCCCTATATATTGTAGATGTGTATAGTGTGGGAAGCAGTCTATGGATGTCTAGTCCAAATCTAAGCTGCATAGCCAACCAGCCGCCCCAGCAAGTGGGTACTGATTGGATATTAAATTGTAAAACGGTCTAGTTATACCTCTCAATCAGCTCACCTATAAGCCCAACTACAACATTTCTTTAATAAATCTTGCGTTCATGCATGTTAGTTTACTGCATGGCGCATGCGTGCTCTAAACATTTAAACTAAAACTCCTGCAATTATATATTCCTAGCTTCATGTTTTACTGCATACAGTACATTCTCATTATATGTCTATATATACCCAACTCTGAACACCAATAGTTCACATCTCTCTTTCTCTCGCTGCATCTCTATATCCCATCCATACCCATTATTGATGACTTCTATGAACATCACGATGATTACCCTTTTAACAATTTCAGCTTTCATGTTAAGTACTACTATGGTAACAGTAGTAATGGCATCAAGGGAATTGACAAGCATGAAGAAACCAACAACAATAAGCAAAACATTAGCAGTCCGGCTCAATGGAGAAGCTGGTGAAGGTCTCACAGAATGCTGGAGTGCACTTTCTGAGGTACATTCGTGCACTACGGAGATTATTGTTTTCTTTATTGATCATGGAGAAACAAACCTCGGTTTTGAATGCTGCAGAGCTGTAAGTACTTTGTGTCATGATTGTTGGCCTTCAATGCTCACATCCTTGGATTTTACATCCGGAGAGAGTGACACTTTATGCGATCACTGTGATACTTCGCCTTCCGTTCCTCCTCCGCCCACACCCACTTATGTGGTTTCACCACCTCCGCCTTCACCCACTTATGTGGCTTCGCCACCTCGGCCTACACCCACTTATGCAGTTTCACCACCTCCACCTTCACCCACTTATGTGGCTTCGCCGCCGCCACCTTCACCCACTAATTTGGTTTCACCACCTCAGACCACACCCATCAATGTGGTTTCACCACCCCCGGCTGGATGTCCTAACGCCACGGCTGCTGCGCATCCTAAGGTGATTGGATAGATTAGAAGATGATATTTATTACTAAAAATAATTGAATGTTTGTATTATTAAAAGAGGTGTTTCAATCATGAGCTTAAGCCTTAATTATGTGGCCTTCATTTATGGTGTGTATGACTAATCAAAAAGATTATTATGGTTTGTGTGTACTGTATAATTAATGATATGCATGCGTGTTTTATACTTAAGAAGGTGTTTCAGTCATGAGCTTAAGCCTTATTTATCTCTATAATAATGTTTCTGTTTGAAATTCGGATCCGGTATGCCTTTGACGGAGACTGACTGGGACTGATTTAAGACTTGTCTAATTCCTTAATTCTTAGGAACGTCTGAATTAATGGTATGCAAGTAGGGCATATATATAGTACACAAATCAATTCACTCTAAAAGTACTGATTGAGTAAAGCAAAGACAGATGCAGCATTCTTACAAACACCATTAAAGCAGAATAAGGTAAGGTTGGATGGAGATACTGTATATCCATTTTATTCTCATCTTTTAACGCAATTGCTATAATAGGAAAATGGCAAACAGAAAGTACGAAGTACAAATGTAACAATTTCTGATATACATTGATCTATAATTTATCAAGTTTACAATTTCTGATTTACTATGTGAATATACCTGGTCTAAAACATTACAAGACGGTGAGACACATTTACAGAACAATGACATTTACAACACAAATAAACAAATCAATATATAAAAAGAAAAAAAGGAAGACAAAAAGCATCTGCAACTTTAGAGACTCACAGAGGGTCTCTCAATCATCTTTGGCAACTCTGCTTTAGTAACTTCTAAATGATCCCAAGTAAAAACATCCTAAATCAGTGTATAATACCTTTGGACAACTAGATACTGAGATATTATACTGTATAAAGAATAGAGAGTCTAGTCATTGGATAGGGAGAAATATTTCTAAATCTCCAATGGCTAGCATTCAGGGTCTGACAAAGCCCCTCTATCCTCCAGCTCAGCATTCGTGAATGTAAGAGCCCTCTGTAGCTTCCTTTGATCGAATGCTTCAACGTCAACCATGTAAGTCGCCCTCACAGGACGATGATCAGAAAGCATATACTCGATCCTCTTATAATTTAAGAGCCTGATTCCTTTTCCATAAGAAAGAATGCGATCACACCTGCATATTAGGAGGGTTTAAAGAACTGATCACCGGGAGAACAAAATACCAACCAAATTATTTATACTGGGATCAGTAAAAACCATACCATGCAGGATTGCGCCTCATAGACTTGGGATCTCCACCGGCATAGTTGACTGAATTGAGCTCGTATTTGTATGTAGGAGGAAAGTTTAAAGTACCTTCTTTCCACCCCTCAAATACACGACCCTTTTTTAGCTGTCGAACTAGCTGCAATGTTAAGGTGAAAGAACATCATTATTATCGTAACATATAGTGGATCCAATTTGGATCAGCCTTTTTTCTTTTTCTTTTTTGATATCCGTATTCAAAAACCAACAACAGTTCAAAAATCTAAACAAAACATTTATAGGAACAAAAGCTAGGTACCTGGTCTTTTTCAGTCAATGCGGACCAATCTAATCGCGATATGAGTTCTCGTGTTTTCTCATATGGTAAGTTGATTCTGTAGTTCAGATCTCCAAACCAGATAATTCTTCTGAAAAGGGATTATGAAACTCATTATAGAAGAGCTACCTAAATCTTAATTAAGTGATTCACTTGAAAAAGAAACAACAAGAGTTTAAATCTCAAAGAACCATCTAAAGGAAATTCCTTTTGCTTACTCATGGTCATAAATGCTCTTGGGAAAGCCAATGGCCGAATCCGGATAAAACTGGGTTCTCCGGTGTATTTCATTGACGTCCGCATTTCTACGAACTTCTTCAGAATCCTTTTCACCGGATGTTAGGTGACAACAGACAAAACAAAAGAGTGTTTGATAGATTGACATGCTGACGGCCACTGATCCCTGAAAGATAAAAGAGGCACCTGTTTCCGTAAAATTGTTACAAAAACTTTTGTGATATCAAGACATACAAAAGTTTTCACCAGGAAATTACTAACTTAAATGCAAGAATAGAAAGGAAGGGAACTGACCTTGTTACCACCAACACCAAATGCACCAACGCCAACGGTCGACACCTTCAAGTTTTGGATATGCTTCCGCAAGCTTCTACGGACCCATACAGAAAGGAAAACCCCAACCATTTGTTTGCTAACAATCCTTACATAAGGTGATCTTCTTCTCCGACGTATTATAGATTCTAAGTCAATTTCTTTGAGTAAGGCAATCTCTGACGACCCATTACTAGCCAATTTAAAAGAATTATATGTTTTAAAGGACTTAAATGTTTTGAAAGATTTAAATGATTTGAAAGAATTCGGTCTATCTAAAACACGCTGAGAAAACAAATCTAATGGTTGCTCAGGCCAGTCCAAACCCATCCTTTCAGATCCACTCAGTGTTTTCCGTAGTTTCTCATTACCTTGGGTAACCGATGCTTCTGAGTTTTCTGTACAGCCATCACCCCGAAGAAAACTTAACCTGTCTATCTTTTTGGAGAAAGAATATTGTCTTCCAAACTGCTGTTCTTTTGATGTAAGCAAACTAGCACTCTCGCTGCAATTTGAAACCCATTTGTGTACAAACTCATTGTCGCTTTCATGTGGTACATTCTTGAGCTCAAAAAGACTGTTAGAATCGTCATCTAAAGGATAAATTTCCGCATCATCTTCACTGTCAGTTTCGAGCTCGTCTTCGATATCCGGGATGTCATCCAACGGTTTATACCTCGATGGGGAAGGAGGATCACTATAACATTTAAGCTTCGTCTTCTCAGGTCGAATTCTATTCAGAGTCTCACGAATAACGGATTCCCATTTCTCAACTGGTCGATTATCTTCTGCCAAGAAAATGTTTCCCGCATTTAACGGAACAATCTCCTGAAGCCTGCAAGGATGACCATAATTCCCAAAGAAACCAAGTTAATTCAAATACACAGGGTCAGAAATAAAAGTAAAATTGAGATTCATAATTGTTAAACATGAGCCGATCAAAGCAAATGATGGCACAAGTACATTTGGTGATAAATGCCAAGAGTAGTCCTGGAACAGATTTTTCAAACAAGACATTTATGGTCCACAACATCTGGATTTTGGTTCATCAAGAAGGCAATTACCCAAGCACATAGATATCAGCAGGTTCATCAAAGTCTAGCCATTCTTTGATTTCTAAGTCATCCGTAGGCAGTTTTCCTCCCACATTCCACGTTCCAACAGAAATCCTAAAAACACAAAACAACAAATTAGACAAGATGCTTGAACCAATTTTCCTCGAACCTCAGTGTAATTGCACTCGTCTTTTAGAAGTAAAAATTAGCTAATCATACAGTTTACATGAAAGATGGCAGAAGGAACATGCCTGAGCTCTTTGTTGTCTATATATTGTGATCGAAGTGTCTCTGAATTACGTCTTCTTATCTTTGTAGGGAACTCAGAGGCGGTTCCTGCAAAACAAAATTTGTAAAATTGAGGCAATTGGTACTTAGATTTATCAAATTGAAACATTTTCTGGGTTTCTCAACTGAAATTACCTTTAGATTCACACCGATCCCCACCGTTTTTCTTATCTCGAAAGCGTGATTCTCCTCGCCACCCACAATATTCTGATTACAATATTAAAATGAAGAACACCGCCAATGTAAGATAAAGCATCTCCCATACTAAATTGAAACAACACCAACAGTGATTCCTCAGATTTATCCAAAAATGATCAGGCAAAAGTACATTTTCCAAATATCCAATGTGACAAAAACACCAGAAATTCCAAAACCAATAGATAAAAAATGTCAATTTTCCAAATTTGACAGAAAACAAAAAAGGGGATTGTGGAATTGCTATGTTTATGAATACCTTCACTATCAGTATCACAATCACTGTCTCCATCATCAGTATCAGCACTGTACTCCGATTCAGCAGGATTGATATTGAGCAATTTCCTCAATACAATCTTTGGCCAGATTAGCTGTAGGCATGAGCAACCCAAACAATAGATTTCAACCCAACTTCTCTGCAAGTTTTTTGCTAAGTATATCAAAGGAAAACTAACTAAAATTCTCTTACTGAAATATAAAAACAACGAAAAACCCCAGATTAAATATAACAGTACGTACCTCCGGTTGTCTTCTTATCGCTCGCCTCATGGGTTTCTCGTCTTCAAGAAAGACCAGTGAAATTGAGAGGAAATGGAACAAGAGAGGGGAAGGTGTCCGTATGTTAAACAAATAACCGTTTTTTCTTTAAAGTTGTTTGATTTTGGAACTTTAGAGAGAGAGAGTCAATTTGCAATACATTGAGCTGCATCACTTTCTCTTTCTAAACACTAAAACAGAAGAAGAGGTTGTTGTCATGATCTCATGACTCGGAGTTAAAGACTGTGTTTGTTCTGTTTCCGGACATAGTGATTCATATGGATCAAATCTGACTCACTGGGAGTGATTAGAAGCTGTCAGTCTAAGGCAATGTAGTCAATATCCGGATTTCGGTGAATATCCCCCGAGTACCGAGATACGATATTTTCGGTGGATACTGGTGAAATATCGGCCAATACTGGCAATATCGGCATCTCGATGAAACACCGAAATCGATATTACTGGCGGTATGGCCGAGATTAACTACATTGGTCGCAGGTCACTCGCAGGGCCGCTCGCAGACATCTCTTTAAAGAAAACCTAATAGGATAAAAACTGGATATCTGTTAGTAATTTCAAAAACCCGTTATATAATGGCTAAACAACTTTTATTTAGTCAGTTTCATCCTAGAATTTGATGATTATGTTTGGGGTTTTTGTATCAAGTTTTAAAAATTTAGAGTTTTTGTATCAATTTTGTTTAATATGGAGTTTTAATGGATCCCAACATTTGAACGCAGTTTTTGTACTCCAAATTTGGTCATTGATAAAGTTTTTTATATATACATTGATAAGTTTATTATATATAGTTAGTGATAAAAAATCGTATTAATTGTAGTATTTTGGTTGAAAGAAAAATAGAAGAAAAGAAAAAAAAACTTTTCAGAGCGATTTACGGTTGGGTTTTCCCTTCATACTTAACCGTAAGAAAAAGTTACAGTCAGGTGATGATGTACTTCTAACCGTAAGTGGATAAAATTAGGATAACCCAGTTTTAAACTGGTTACGCTTGAATTTTTTTAATTTTATAGTTAGGTTGCCCAACTGTAACTGGGTAAAATCCACTGTTAATCCGATACGATTTGATTTTTTGGGTAAAACCCTACTGTAAATCTGTTACGGTTTATTTTATTTTTTTTTGAGAAACCCGACCGCAAACAGTTCTGAAACCTAATTTTCACTGATTTCAAACAATCTAACCATTTCAAATGTAATTGGTTTGTTGATTACCGTCACTTCTATCAATTTGCTTCTTCTGCATCTTTAATAGAGATCCCAATCGACCATTATAAGTTTTTCGAATCATAGATTAATTGAAGACGATCAAATGATTCGAAAGATTTACGATTGATGAAAAGAGAGGAAGTTTAGAGGAAGAAGATCATATTTTTGAATTATAATTAGGTTTTTATTTTAAATGAAGATTGGTAACCAACTTTTTAGTCCACTAGGTATCCATGTGAAGCTCCTATATTGGAATGCGAAGCCCCTATATTTGATTTCCTTTAAAGGGAAGGTGGTCCACGAACTCTTATGAGTCACGGAGAACATAAGTCGCGTAACAGGGTGTCACTCAATCCAACTAATTCATGCTTGTGGTACTCTTGTGGAGTCTAACACGGGGAAGTTCTTTTTTTTTTTTTAATTTAGATTCATAATTAACAAAAGATACATTGTTTTGGCTATCTCTGAGTGAGAAAGCCCTGCAAACAAAGAAAAGGAAAATTAAAAAAATAAAACAAGAACAATTAAACCACTGATACAGAGTTAGATACGCATGAGATGCCTCACCTTGTCAAGGAAAAACTCATGTGGATAAAACCCCGACTAAAGAAAAATAACACAACACGACAAGTCCTAAGAGATAATATAGGCATAGAAAACCCGACATAAACTAAGAAAAAGTAGTTCTTCAGTAACCTAGAAATTTTCCGATCTCCTTCGATACCTAATAAGAAGTCTTCAAGTATTGGCAGTGTGTTAGAGTCCACATACAAGTTGTGGAAAAAGAACGTCTCAGCTCGAGATAAAACTAACAGTATGGGTTCCTGCGCCGTTTTAGTCACCTCCAGGGTGGTAGAAGTGTCACGATAGCGTATCCAGGAAAAGAGGGTCCTGCTACTGATTACGGATGGCGATTGCATTCCAATAATCGAGAATTCATTTGGTGAGGATTGGGGTTGCATCTTCGGAAAAAAATAGCCAGTTGGGTCACCAACCCAAGATGTAACCTTGCCGGTATCGATTTCATCCAGGAGCCTTCATTTCGTTTTCAAAGAAAAAATGAATGTTGATTAATAATTAACAATACCTAAATGGAAACAAGTCCTAATTACTAATTAATGATACTAAATAAATAACCAACTAAAGAACCAGACTTCTTATAAAAAGAAAAGCAATAATGAAGAACAACTAAGAAGGCTTGAAAACCACTGTACAAAAAGCACTAAGAGCAAGACTGATTTACTAAAGTACTTCGTAGATTTTAAGTGACCACCTAAATAGCAATTGATAACAAGATATCCAAAAACATTTACTACTAAAGAAAAACTAGCAACTTAACATGACTCGGGACAATGTTCGAAAGTTGAAATTGAAGCAATAATAATAAGAAACTTCCTAGAATAGACTATATTTCTGGTTGGTTATGTAACCCTATGCTTTTGTCCTAACTAATATACTAAAGTGTCGTGTTAGTGAACTTGAAAAGCAACCACTATGGGATTAACATTAGAAACATGCCCCTGAATGGCCAAACCAAAATGAGTTGATGTCCTGCAACTTGTAGCCAGAGAAGACCAGATCAGTAACAAGCTCCTCCTTGGGTTAAATCCTTTAATAAAATCGTAAAACTATTATAAACCTTAAAGTTATACGAGAATAATAAAAAATAAGGAGGTTTGGATAGACTTACCTGAGAGTTTGGTATAATCAGTGGAGTTAGGATTGGCAACTAATGGTAGTTCTTCATATTGATACAAATATCCGGCACGCAAAAGCAACAAACTCAAAAGACTTAACAGATTTCAGAAAGTTATTAAGACAAAAAAAAATCAGGCGTCTAGCTTAACATAACTCACAACATAAATTAAAACAACACTCAACAATGTTCTCACTCATTTCAAAAAGATTTTTTTTTAAGAAAGAAAAGCTGAAACAGAGCTTCAACTGTAACAACTGGTGGTTCTAGTTTCCATGCATGGTAACCTGTCCCCTGTAATGTCTACCAGCTAAGTTCCCTTCCCCATTGTTTTCAGCCAAATCTCTAGTGATTTGCTGGTTTAGGTTCTGTATTTCAGAGCCCCTCCATTGTCTATTAATATTACAACTTGAAATATAGGTTACTAGATTTAAATCTAAATAGTTTTGATTGGAGTTTGTGGTGCTCCAAGTAGAAATTTCAAAATAACTAACAGTTTCTTCCTTCGGGTGAAATCTTCGGTGTATCTACTCAGCATGAAGTTTCCCGGTCAGCATCATCTCGCAAGAGTTGGACTCAATTTCAATCATGCTCCCCAATTCTGCCGCCCACTTGAATGTCTCCTAAGCCGCTATCCTTGTTGTCTCTATGGTGCTCTTTTGGATGTGATCAATGCCTCTTGCCCCTGTACATTCCCATGTAAAATCATATGACATTAGTCCTATTCCATAGACATTTCACATATTGGTTAAGTAGATTGCTAGATTCAATTTCAGAGTAAATATAGGATATGGTTTCCATTGTATTCTGAATTCAATTTTTTTGCTCTCAGCTACAGACATGCAGTAACATGTATGCATAAAATTGTGTTTACTTTTACTCTCTGCTGTCTTTCTCATATTCATGTAACTATGAATTTTGTTAGCTAAAGTCTGAGCAGAGACTTTAGAGTTATTGAAATGAACATTGCATCTTTCCTTCCAGATATGCCAGAGGACAATTAGGTAAAGCTCAGCCCATTCATTGTTTTCATGATGGTTTCTAGTATTGTCTAGAATATGAGATAACCAAACATGAAAATCGGTATGTCCTATGTACGCTAAATTTGGGTCAATTTTTAGTTCTAACCAAACTTGAATAGTAATAGGACAATACATAAAAAGATGAGTTAGAATCTCCCTTTGGCAGTAAATATCTTCAATGTAATTAAGGTGCTTCCCCACTTTTGCTCCAGTTGGGAGGATGTTGTGTGCTGCTTTCCATGTGAATACCCTAATTGAGGGGCTAGTGTTCAAATTCCAAATAGCCTTCCAATTTTTATTTCTTGTTGGTGTAGTATCTTTGTTTTTTGTTAGTTCCTTATAGAGAGTTTTGACAGAAAAGTTTCCATCTCTGGTTAGAGGCCAGATGACTTTATCCTCTTGGTTGTGATGGATTACTATGTTCCTTATCTGATTGGCCATGTTGCTGTCGAAGAGTTCGGAGATGAGCTCTTCATTCCATTGAGTGTGATTTATGATAAGATCACTTACTCTCTGGATGTGTTCTGGACAGTTATCTGGCTTAGTTATGGGTGCCATTTGGTTTGGTATCCAATTGTCAGACCAAAGATGTATGTTATTCCCTTTTCCCACTTCCCATCTGCCAATTTTTTGAATATTTTCAATTCCATATAGAATTCCTTTCCAAACCCAGGAATCAGTGGGTTTAGGTTTTGTGGATATATGCATTACATCTTTCTCAGGGAATTACTTTGCATTCGTAACTTGAGCTCCTAGAGTGTATGGCTGTTTCAACATTCCCCATCCAATGTTGGAGATCATAGCATCATTGAACTTTTCAAGGTTCATGAAATCTAATCCCCCTTCATCCTTGTTCTTGAATACAACAACCCAAGCCTTAGGATATATCCCTTTGCTTTTACCATCTTCCTTTCCCCAAAAGAAATCTCTATGGATTTTGTTCATTCTCCTATTGTTGTTTTTGGTATCTTGAATGTACTCGTCTGGTAATTATCCAAAGTGGATGTTACATGTTTTATCATAACCATTTTTCCAGCTGGATTAATGGTTTTTCCTTTCCAACCATCTAACCTTCCTTTCAAATTGAAAACTATGTAGTAGAAATATTTAACCTTATACTTATTGGTGAATAATGGAGATCCTAGATATTTGTCAGTTAATGGGATTGGATCAATCTTCATTAACTCGGTGATTTCTTTGACCATTTCTTTTGAGGTGTTTTTACTGAAGAAAATCCCATATTTGCTTAAGTTGATCATTGACCAGAACCATAACTAAACTTCTAAAAGATATTAAGGATATTTTCTTCTTCCTTCCTATTTGCTTTCCAGAAGATGATACAATCATCAACAAATAATAGTTGACTAATAGCAGGAGATTTTTTCACAATTTTTATCCCATGGATTTCTCCTTTATTTTCAGCATCCATTAGAGTTCTTGAAAGAATTTCCATGCATAATAATAAAAGAGATAGGGAGAAAGTGGGTCTCCTTGTCTTAAACCCCTTTAGGGTGTGAAGAATTCACAAGGAACACCATTCAACATGACTGCTAAGTTGGTGGTTGAAACACATTGCATTATCAAATTACACCATTGTGTAGAAAATCTCATTTTGGTTAGGACAGCTATGAGAAAATTCCATTCAACTCTGTCAAAAGCTTTTGACATGTCTATTTATAGCCCCATCCATCCTTGAGTATCCCTTCTTACTCTCATGTTGTGGATTATCTCATAAGCCACCATGGTGTTATCATTTATCTGTCTTCCAGGGATTAAAGCAGATTGATGTGGGGAGATGATATTGTGAAGGAGAGGTTTCATTCTCTTAGCCATCAACTTAGATATCACCTTGTAGGTGGTATTGCAAAGAGCTATTGGCCTGAAATCAATAGGGGAGCTAGGAAATTGGGTTTTTGGTATGAGAGAGATGGAAGTGGAATTCATCTCTTTCAACATGAAGCCAGCAGTGAAGAAGTTTTGTACCATCTTTATCATGTCGGGCCCTATAGTTTCCCAATTATCTTGGAAGAAATTTGGTGGGAAACCATTTGGGCCTGGAGCCTTGTTCCCTTCCATGTCAAAGAGAGCACTCTTTATTTCTTAAGGAAAAGGGATTTCTATTAATTTAGCGTTTTCCTCTTCAGTTACCATTTTTGGAATTAGGTTTATCATACCTATATTGAGAGTTGGGTTTCAAGTTGTAGCCATTTCTGTGAAATGATCAGTGAAACACTCTATAAAAGTTCTATCATGTAACTACTTACCATCTTTTCCTTTTATGGTATCCACTCTGTTTCTTATGTATCTAGTTCTAGCAGAGTTATGGAAAAATGAGGTGTTTCTATCTCCTAAGTTGATAGTATTATTCCTGCTCTTAGTTTTCCAGAAGTCTTCCTCTATGTCATTCCATTGACTTAGAGTTTCTTCTAATCTCTTAATAGCAATGAGACATATGTTTATATCTTTTGAGAGTTTCTCAATTTCCTTTTTGATAGTAGAAATCCAGTTTTTTATGTTCCCAAAGACATTTTTGTTCCATTTTTTTCAGAATCTTCTTTACATTGTAAATATTTTTAGCTAAAGAGTAGCCAGCAGAGCCAGTTTGGTTATTATTCCATGCATCCAATATTAATCTTTTGCAGTCTGGATGTTTCATCCAACCTCCAAAGTATTGAATGGATAAGCTCCATCTTTCCATCCAGGGTTTGTTTTTAGAATGATTGGGCAGTGGTCATAGCCTCTTGCAACAAGATGAAAAAGATTAGACATTGGGAAATTTTCAATCCATTGGTCATTGCAAAGGTCTCTGTCAAGTCTTTCTTCCACTATCCCATTATCAATTCTTTGGTTGCACCAAGTAAAAGGATACCTAGTAAAACCAATATCCTGGACACCCATGTTAGAAATGATATCAGTGAAGCAAGCAGCCTAATTTCTATCAAAAGGTCTTAATCTTTTTTCTCCTCATTAGATAAAACCACATTTAGATCCCCCATTATTAACCATGGTATGTTTATGTTATTATCCCTTTTTATCAGATTCTTCCAAGAATCCATTTTATGAGAATAAGGACTGCCATAAAAGGCAGTGATCAAGTAGGTTTTGGTGGTGATGTTTTCCTTGGCCAAAGCATGGATAATGTTATGTTCATCACTTTGTATGTGCACCTGTATGTTATTTTTCTAGATCATGGCCATTCCTCCAACTTGTCCCCTTGGTGGGACAAGCCAATAGTTTTGAACATTCATGTTTTTAAGAATGGTGTGCATACTTTTGTTTTGTTGTTTTGTTTCTAATAGGAAAAGGATATCAGGGTTCTCATAATCTAGTAGATCTTTCAAATAGTCTTTAGTTTTTTTCTGGCCTAGGCCCTGACAATTCCAAGATAAGAAAATGACAAACTCCCCAAAATATGAGATTGTTGGGTATTCTAGTTTTTCCTGATAGTGCATTGTGAGACTTAGTTTTGGTTATTTTGGGTTATACTTGTATATATTATAGTTAGTTTTATCATCAGGTAAGTAGAAAATGTAGTTCAGGTATAGTGGTACCTCTCCCCTTGTTGTGTTGTACCAAGGGTTTGGACTCTCCTCTTTTGGTTCCTTGTTGCCTCCTTCCCTATCATGCTCATAAGCTGCTTTTGAGTTTGTTGCAGAAGGTATTTCCATTCCCATACTTCCTCTTTTTTTCTTTGGATTGTGAGGATTTGTTTCTCTATTCCCCATTTCTTCAAAATTGTTTGGGAGGTTCACTGGCCTTTGGTAGATAAAAGCTAATGCAATTTGAGACACTCTTTCATTGTTGTTAGGAAGAGTATTCTCAAAACCTGGTGGAACAGATGGTGAAACTTTCTTAGGAATTATTCTGTTGTTTCTTGCAGCTTTCTTAATAGAATAGGCTTTGATATATTTCATGTTAGCCTTCTTAGCCACAGCTTCCTTAGCAACAGTGTTTCCCATATCAAACATCATCTCTTTCTCACTTTCCTCATAGTGCCTTTTGTTAGGGATGTTGAGGAAAGGGTCAGAGTGATCAACATGCCTCATGTTATCCATTATATCTCAATCAGGGCTGTCAATTCATGTATTTTCAGTGTCTTTGATAGTAGCATCTGTTTCTTCTTCCTCAGTTTGTTGATACTTTCCTGTAAAACCCCAGAATCCTTAGAGCTCTTGGTATCTCATTCCTGGTGACTTGGATGGAGATGTGGTGAGAATATGATGAAGAGGATATGTTATCTTCTTCTCCTTGTTTCTGGCTTGTTCCCCTGTAGCATTGTGCATCTTTGCTTTTCCTTTGCTCTCATGTGTCAATTTTTATTTTCTGCCATTTTCTCACAAGTTAGTAAGCTATGATCAGGAATTCTGCAGATTTGGCAAAGTTTTGAGTGATATCACAAGAATATTCAATTCTTGTTTTGGTATTTCCCACTTTTTCCCACATTCCTGTTGGCATTTTCTCTTTTACATTTATAAGCATAATGACATCCACATTTTCTCATCATCATCCCTTCCATAGGGTTTCTTACACTCTTGCAAGACTCCAGCTGGTTTGCATATTTCATAGAGAGCTTGCCAAGATGTTAGTCTTGTTGGAACTCTCTTCAGGTGTATTTTCATTAGTAAATGGTAGAATCTAGCTAGGTTGATTTCATTTATCCCATTTTTTGGAATTGCAATCATTACCATGAAACTTCCCAGAGCAATCCATGGTCCCCTGGTAAGAAGGTGTTGTTTATCATCCTCTGAATTGACCTTGATGATGTAGAAATTGAAAGCTCTGTTATGCTTTGAAATGTTGAAGCCATTTGAAATATCCCATGTTCTCTTTATGCAATTTGTTAGATCCATGAATGAGGTTTTTTTTGGGTTTACCAGTTTTCCTAGAAAAGATAGTTTCCAGTCTTTTAGCTCAGGTTTTTTGAGATAAGAAGGATCTATTTCAACACAAGGTTCCTCATTATCAACTATTTTAGCAGCTTTCTCCATTTGTGCAGCAAGATCAGTGACGTTGAGCTCTGATGCTTCCTCAACCATGTAGATGAGGTGGTAGTATTTGGGTTTTTGTTTATTGGTATTCTGAGAGTTGATATTAGAGATACTCAGTGTTGTTTTATGAGTGATGAAGTTTGAATTACTCAAAAGAGAACTAGGTGGGTGATAATTGTTTTGGGTGAGCGAGTTTTTGAAATTGAAGCCAGTGTGGTATTGTCTTTTCGACGTAGAATTGCGTTTCTCATGGCTATTGGTACTAGTTTTGGTGAGAGAGCTGTGAGTACCAAAACAACATTTATTGCTCTGGTTTTGCTTTTTTGTACCATTTGTGAGACTAGCTATTCTCTTTCCTGATTTTGTATCAGTGTGAATCTAGTTTTTGTTGTAGCTGTTGTAGTTCAAATGGATGGTATAGTGTATTATGTGCTCTTTGTCATACTCTGGCATTATGTTTTTGGTATCACTACCAATATGATCATTGGGTATTTCCTCATAGTGATGATGAGATTTTATGACTCGGTGGTATGTCATCAAATTATGATGTTGTATGACTTCTTTATACATCCCATACATAGTTTGATGTCTCGTTTTTGCTGTCTTAAGTTGACCAAAGCTAGTATTGTTTTTTTTTAGACTGGAAATAGAAAAAGTAATTCCTCTCTCATAATAAATGTTACTTTGATCCTTCACTTTCATTCTCAGCTTCCTATTAGTGCTCTTTACATGCCAATAGGTACTCTCGATAGTACTTTCTATGAAAGTATACCGTTGAGATTGTGAATGCTCGTGAAGTTGTACTTTACTGAGCCTGTAATTGTTTATGAAATTACCATTTTTATTATTTCGTGTGCATCCACAAATAGACCATACGTGTGTTGTTAAGAATTGTTTATTTGAGGTTGTGTGTCCATGAGCATCACAGTACAACTGCATATAGTGGATAGCAACAATGCTAACCATTATTTTTGGTTTTATATTTGTTTGATCAGAAAGAGTTAATGACTTATAAAGATGTAGGGGTACATACTTATCCGACCACTCTATCTTAGAATGAGATGTTATTGTATCCATTGGTGTCCAACCCATAAACAATTTTGTTTTGTTCGCTTTTCCCATTGTACGACAATACATGTAGTTTTTTTCAATGATTGGAGAATTCAAAATCGTAAGGTGACCAGTATACCGTTGTGTTTTTGCCGTTGGTATACACAAAGCCTGTTCAGACCCAACAGTGTCCGGTTCATTTACTTCATACTGATTTGATCGATTCATTTTCCGTTTTAGCAATTGTACAATTAATGAGTTCTGAGAAGAGAATTGCGTGTACATCTTGTGTTTTTTTACACAATCCATCAGAATATGAACATATAATGAATCTTTATGTTGGTATTGAATCAATTGTTCTTCTCATCATTTATAGGGGTGATGTAAATAGTATTGGATAGGTTTAATCGTTTCCTATAAATGAATTTTTTTTGATCAACCTTTGATTCATTCCATTTTAAGAAATAGATAGAGTACCCATAACAATGTCTTTCAATGAGAGTTCTAGCACTAATGGTGATAATGGTAGTACTGATAGTGTTCATATACTTCTTTCCCCCAATCGAGATCAGCGAGGATGAGAGTGATAGTAAGAGTGAAGAGAGTAGTATGTATTTTACCGGAAAGCATGCTTCCAGTGATCCTTATTCCGGTGAGTGGATTAAGTTGATTGGTATTGTATCCTGTATCAGGTTTGTGCTGTAGGTAATGCATTGATTGTTCATTCTAATTTTTGGGTTGGTGGATCTTTGTTCCTCTACTTGTCTCCCGTTGTTCCTAATATTACTCACTTTGCAAGTACCTCCTCTGGGGTTCGTGGTAAGGATCTTGGAGTTCTTGATCACTGTGACAATGGCTACCAGTAGGGTGTTTTCCCAGAAAGTAATCCCTCTTTTCCTCCTCCTCCGGCGTCTGAAAAGGTTGGAGGTGGTAAGGTTCGAGTTACAACTGCCGAGAAGGTTGCGTTGCATTGAGTCGTGTTGATGTTGTTTCTTCCACGAATCACAGTAGGACTGAATAGGTGGGAGGTCTTCATGGAAAGAAGAAGAGGGGATTGAATAAAGGAAAGGAAAAGATGAAGAAATGAAACAGGACTGGATATCAATTGAGAAAGATTTGGAGAGGAGATTGAAAATGTAATAAATGTTTATGCTTCTCGTACAAATAGGTTTATGCTTTAATGTTTTCTGAAATCTTATGGTTGTAAATGGATGTTTGTTTTTAATGAAAAATGAAACTTTCAATCAGAAAGGATCAAAGGGTTGATGAGAAACTATTAGAGAGATTCAAAGGTGATCAGAGAGCTTGGTTGAGGATCAGAGAGCTTGAAAAGTGATCAGATTTCCATAGAGAGATCGGTTAGAATTTTTGCCGAGTTGCAGAGCTACTCTGAATTAGAGAGAAAGTGTTTATTCCTCGCCTAAGTAAGTCATACCTTCAATGGAGGACCCTTAAACATACAACATGGAGAAGAGGAAACAGACCCTTAAACGGGGAGAAGGCATGAGAGTAAATATATACAACATCACAAATCATCATTTCGTACAATTACATCCATATATCCTAAGAAGGGGAAACAAACCCTTAGACAAGAATAAAAGATCATAATAGTTAGAGATGAGGATTCCCCAACATAAAATTTCTCACTAGAATCTCTCATATCACTCAAATTTCCCAAAATCCCTTTTATTCTCCTTCTCCAGCTCTCTCTATTCTATAACTAACATTCAAAAAGATAAAATCAAAGCTAATGTTAACCTTAACACCCTAATCTATTAACTAATAGCTTAACAAACTAATATAATTAACACTAATTAATCAAGAATAATTTAGTCATTACCAAAATTATTTGGATAAAGGGTCGTTCAACTTACTTCATAATTGTATACACCATAAAACACCTTGACACGTGGAGGGAGATTAGAAGCTGGAGCAAGATAAAAATAAAGCAACGCAACACACTACATCAACTCTAAGAGTTCTTAGAAACTAAGCTAGTGTCATTTTTGTAATAAAACAAGTATCCCTTTTCCCTATAAAAAGGGAGAAGAGAAGAAGACAAGGGGGACATACTTTTGGGAGCTAGAATATCAAAATGTGAGATGTTCATCTGAGATGTTCTTCAAAATGTGAATATCAAACGAAAATCCTTTCATAAGATTCTGACTCAGTATTTGAGACAAAGGTTTGTTGATCTTTATTTTTCATTAGTGGCTGAAAAATTAAATGTGCTACCAAGCTTTCATTTTCTAACTCAATTAAAACCTCGCACTAGCTTCTATCAGCATGTATGCTTAAATTCTCAAAAACATGTCAGCGAATCATCCCGCTGATACCTTAATTTCCGAAGCCTTTCGCGGAGTTGTTTAAAAATGGGTCCTCTAAAGTTATGTTTTTTTTAGTGAAGATTCGTTTCAATCTAGCAGAAAGTGCTTTTCAGAATGATTATAGGTCACAAAAAGTTTTGAATAATGTCAGATGTTTGTTAGCCAAACTATCTAATCTTTTCTACTTTATGCCCTTATCTTTTCTACTTTATGTCTTTATCCTGTCAGAAAGTACTGCCTTATCCTAATGATGTCCTAGTCTTTATGGATTAATAAATTTAAAAGTAGGCCCTGAATTGATCTTTGCTCTAGTTTGTACCAGCGTCCCAACGAAGGAGCAAAGAAGATATGGCGTCGACTCAAAGCTCCAATAATAGATCCGGTCCTTGTACTTATGAAGATAATCCTTGTGACGATGGACTAGTTCTGATGACCAACCATACTAAGAAGAACTAAAGTCGATGAGCCAAAGGACGATACAAATCCAACAAAGATGATCTTTGGAAAACGAAGAGCAAGAGTCTTGCTACGATGTCCCAAGCCCTTGCAAGCCATGGTCGTTAAGGTTATCCAACGTCAAATCCAACGTTCCACCAACGAGAAAGCTACTCGGCATACGAAGCTTCCCTGAGTACACATCCTGGTTACTCGACATATCCCCATGAAGTCCAAGCCTTCCCAAAATGCAAAGTCTGACGAAGATGCAGCTCCTACAACGAAGAGCCAAAAACCAACGATGCGTGAAGACTGACCCGTCAGGGATGAAAGTCCGGTGATGATGACGCAGAGTCTGAAGCAGTCCCGATCCTCCACTTCGTTGATGCAACTGCCATCTTCGGTCCCGCAATCTAGTAATATATCTTCGGCCCGACAGTTAATACCAAAGTCCTAGCGACGATTCTCCGCACAAGTCACGATAGCTGAGATTAATTGAGAGCTCGAGAATACTACATCATCGGCTATATCCATAAATTGTATCAACGTATGAATTCTAGTACAACAGCAGACCAAGGCTCACACCGTAACATGGACCCCAGTAGAAGCGACAACGTTCTTTGTAGCAATAGCTCCATTTGTGGTGGCGCAAAGTTTTGTTACGAAGGTGCAAAACCGATGCAATACCAGAAGAAGATCCATGATACACAACGATGAGCTTTGATGGCTACGATTGAAGGACTTTTCTTGGGACGGCTAGAGAGGGAGGAAGAAATCCACTACCTCTGAAGAGAGGAGTAATAGCTGGGTTGCCTCTCACTACCTTCGTTCCCTGAAGAACAATGATAATCCCCCACTCCAATGATGCGGTCCTGATCATCCACCCCGACAGTGCAGTCGTCCACTCCCACGCTAAGTACGATGACGGTGCAAGAAACTCGACACAAAAGAGCAAAGGGAAAGAAGAGCTGGAGAGGAGCAAAAATTAGCGAAAGAGGCTCAAGTTGACGATGGTGGTGCAGCAAAATACAATGAAGATAATGCCAAGTCCAGCGATGATGAAACGATGACTGATGCCGATGCTGTAAAGTCTTGAGACAAAGAACCAGAATTTTGAAGACGATGGCTGCAATCCTGTATTCCGAAGATAAAGCTTTGGTTCTCTACTCAAATGATGCAACTCCAACTCATGCTGGGATGACGAAGTTCAGTTGTGACCATCTTAAAGCTCTCATCCCCGTGAATACAAAGCGAACCCAAGCAGATCAATACAAAAGTCTGGCGACGACAATGCAAAGACCTGCAACGGTGGTGCAAAGCGCTCCACTCCGATGAAGCAGAGAAGGAACTAACTAGCTCAATTACGAAGATAGCTCGTCTAACTCATTTTTGCTGTAAAGCCGCTATCAAACCACAGCATAACCCGGCTAAGGAGATCATATATTGGAACGATTGTGTTGTTTTGTTTTTGTGCGGATTTCCTGGACTTTTAGTACCGTTTGGAACGATTGTGTTGTTTTTGTTTTTGTGCAGATTGTGTTGTGATGTTTTCAATGACAGTCTGAGTAAGGCCATACAAGCAGAACACACAATGCAGTGTAGATAGTAATCGGGTCTTCGCGTCACTTAGCTGAACTGACAATGCTCCCATGACCCACCAAAACACGACTCATCAAAGTTCACTCCACATGCAACTCCGATACTCTTGAACTTCAACTCCGATGATGCAGCTCCGTGCAAGCTGGACTACAAAGCACAGTAGAACGCTATTAAAGACAATTAGATGAATGGATGGAAGACACCAGGCTAATGTTGCAATTCAAGATAAAAACGACCTGAAGCCGGGCCTAGTATTGTTTCTAAGATGTGAGAATGATAAAATGCGAACCAGTTCAATTCCAGATGAACGCCCAATAGAGATGAGGAGTGATGTTGTGTACATACAGTTCAAGCTACGAAGGAAGTCAATTCATGAAGATGAACCGATGACCAGGAAATCGCCATGCCAACAGAAACAACACAGCACGTTTCACCCCCAGATGAGTCCCGAAGATCCATGTAAAATCTAGACTGTCGACGACGATGCAAAGTCCAGGGATGATGGTGCAAGATCAACAACGATGATGAAGAGCTTTGCAACAATGGCGCGAAGTGGAGGACGATGATGGCGCCAAGGACGAAGCTCAAACAACGATACGGATGATAACTAGAAGTGTAGTTCGTATGATGAAGATTTCCGTCGGTGCAAAGACCAAAGTCCTAAGGAAAAATCTGATAACCATGATACCTCCAATGACGCAGCTTCCAAGCAAGACGGATTGCCGAGCTAAGAGAAGTTGCAGTAAGAGGTTGCGGTTCAACTAACCTTCGAAAGTTACCGTTATGCCATGCCGTTCAGTTCATGGAGTGATTAAAAGTCTTCATATGGCGATTACGAAGCGCGTGCAGCTTAGCTCAGCTCCGATTTCCCATCTAGCCACCGTCCGATCCAAGGTTGCAGTACAGCCACTATGAAGATCCTTGGAACGATGATACAAAACCCCAAAGACAAAGATGTTAATCCGTACGATGATTCAAAGTCCTGTGACGACGACGATGACACCGTCCTGTGACGATCTTGCCTAGCTTTACGAAGTTGATCCAAATTCCTGCTACGAAGACTTCCAAAGACGATGTCCGAAGTCTTCCCATGACTATCCAAAGTCCAGTGATGATGATCTCCCAAGGCTTCCACAAAAATCCGAAGTACAACAATGATGAGCTCTGACAACGGTGATGCAAGCTTCTAACGGTGCTGTGAAGAACCTACGTAACCGCCAGCGGTAACCAGGAGGATTATCAACGATGGTATCTTAGGTCCCCCAAATCCGATGATGTAGCTTCGTTCTCTCCAGCTCGATGGTAGATCCAATCCGAAGATGTATTCCGTTTATTGCCCCAGTTCGATGGTACCCGACATACAGATTACACGAAGTTCAGAAGCACTCAGGTCAATGGTTTAATCAGAGA
The DNA here is from genome assembly GCF_003573695.1 of Papaver somniferum. Classification (NCBI taxonomy): domain Eukaryota; kingdom Viridiplantae; phylum Streptophyta; class Magnoliopsida; order Ranunculales; family Papaveraceae; genus Papaver; species Papaver somniferum. Next base: position 40,096,332 of record NC_039359.1, read on the forward strand.
TACATGAGATAAAGACCAGCAGTTGTTTAAAATGCGGACCTACTACTTCATACATTAATGAACAGAGGGTGGAGTCTGAAGTTCAAAGTCGTTGGCGATATGGATACACGATGACAAAGCCGAACCAACCACTATCTGCGGAGAATATTCAACAACGCAAACGCTGTCTGCACCAAGAGAGGGTGCACAAATTCCCCAACTCCAGTGCAGATGATCTAAGATGTTCCAAAGCTCGAAGACGACAATCTAAAGTCTTACTATGATGATCTCTGAAGACGATGACCCCAAGTCGTGCTACGATGACCTTGGCAAGCAATATCGGACTGCATGATTCGATTGGCATGTGGGGGGCTATATAACCACAGCTCAACATTGATGGACGTACCAATTCAAAGTATGAGGAGATAAGCTTTGGGAGCTATTCTTTGTCTCATTTGTGTGTAGGACCATTTAATTGATGACCCAGAAGCGAAGTTTGAATTCTCATTTAAATACGATCACAAACGAAGATAACAGTCCCGAGCCGCTAGTATCTACCACGCGATGGGAATGCAAGGAATAACACGAAGAGCAATCAACGGATGCTTACAAAGAAAAACAAACCAGCCCAGTTCAGTGTTGCTGCGGTGCGGGAGTCAATTTAAGCAATAATTACAAGACAAACTCAGTTGAGCTCGAAGACGCTGGAAATGTGGTGGATAACAATCAAGCAGGGGCAAAGAAAGCCAGGTCCTTATAAAAAAGCAAAGACTCAAAGAACGACGGATATCTCCAACACCATATCTCGGTGTTAAGAAAAAGGCAGAATTAAATCACGTAGGAAGCTATAGAGCAACGACGATTCAACCGCTTCATCTCACATGACACATTGAACTGTTACAAAGACGATGAAACTCCAAACAATTTCAGCTCAACATAAACATCGTTCAATGTGCCCGCAAAGACTCTACAAGGGTAACTATTTTTACTTTCACAAGCTTCGCCAACCAGCTTCCGAAACCAACAAGGGGCATACATACGTCACACATAACTAGAGAGTTTGTAAAAATTTATATTTCTTACATTTCGAAAATACTCGCATATGTTTTTTTTTGTGTATATACATACATACTGGGGAAAGCGCTTGCACGCAATCTCTCGGGACTTCCCTGTAAGCGTCTATGAGTGTAAGATCGAGGGAAGACTTCCATAAGAAAGAGATACCCAACATGCCATGTCTTCGGCAGCTCAGCGGAACGGGTGTTTGTAAAACATTCATTTTTACACCACGTCTCCGGGAGATTTTCAAACCCCCACCGTTCAGTAATTCCTGGCCCGGAATTAGCCAACGGGGTGACAGGTTCAAACACTCATCTTGCCTCTGCAATGATGGATTTACAAATTCTTACAATATAGGGGCAAGACCAACCATATAGACACTGAATGTTTGTTACTGTTTAAAGCATTCCTTTATTCAATAATAACTTATTACTCATGTCATGATTTTATCTAAATTCTCATAATACAGAGAACACAAGAAGTTGTTGCGTACTAATGGTGCAATTACTACCGACAAGTCGACGCTACGAAGTAAAAGCTGCCGAAGTGCCATACCCGAGCTATTTACTTGAGGACCTTATCCTGGTGCAAGTAATGTTAATAATGTTACTGACCCTTGTACATATGATGGATGAAGGTCCACTTATGTTGTTGAAGACGCACTTGTGTTGCCATTGCTGTGGCAAACCCAACTCTGTTGTAAGAATGGAGGCACTGCTGAAACGATGCTGCGATCAAATTGCTGCCACTAAGTGATGAACGTAGCTGTTACCACCCGATGGAGTTATCAACCCATGATGCTGATCATTTGATTACCCGATGTGAGACTCACATTCAAGGACGATGATGGGGAAAAGCTCAAGTCCGACGACGATGATGATGTAAAAGTGCGACGATGATAACAAAAGCAACCCGATGATAGCTCGAGCCCTGCAACGAAGGCGATATGTCCAATGACGATGATGAAAGCAATACGGAGCATAGTTCACCCGGCGCTCAGCATCAATCCCGATGATATATACAAGCTATACTCCGATGATGCCAATTGGAGGAGATCAACAAAACCTAATTCAAAGGCTACTTCGATGGTGGAATGGTGATTCCATCAAAGAGCTCTTCGTTTCAACTTTGTGCAGGAAGAAGCTTAATCAACCTCAACTGTTGCTGCTATGTACCCGCGGCGTGCCAATTTCATTGTTAACAAAGGGAAGTTACGAAGAACGACTGATGTTTCTGCACACCAAAGCCCAGCACCATGAATATGCAACGTACCTGATGGGAGTAATAAGGCTAAAACCAAACTTCTACAATATACAAGATGACGCGGCACCAAGAGGTTGCTGATATACAAGAATGGGGCAAGCCATACAAGAGAGGTCACATATCAGAGAAAAAAGGTGAGATATATTTTAATTCCATGTGTAGGAACATTTCAGAATTTCGATGAAGAATAGGGGCAAGTATATATACTGCAACGCAATATATTCTTCACCGAAATCCCTCCACAAAGAGCGCAAAAGCCTCTCAACCAAGAGCAGATGAAGTACCTTCGACTTGAGTGATGAAGATCATTCAAGTCGGTGAAGAATAGGTTGAAGAACCTTTGCCAACTTTGATACCGATGCAGGTCAGACCAAGTTCCTCCACAAAGAACGCAAAAGCTTTCCAACAAAGAGCAGATGGAGGAAACAACAACCAATGCAATGACAAACCAGGTGGAAGTAATTTTTTCTCAAAGATCGTTCATCAACAATCCTCAAGAAAAGGGGCAAATTGTATACACCATAAAACACCTTAACACGTGGAGGGAGATTAGAAGCTGGAGCAAGATAATAATAAAGCAACGCAACACACTACATCAATACTAAGAGTGCTTAGAAACTAAGCTAATGTCATTTTTGTAATAAAACAAGTATCCCTTTTCCCATTAAAAAGGGAGAAGAGAAGGGGGACAGACTTTTGGGAGCTAGAAAAGGAGGAGTAACAAATCCACTACCTCTGAAGAAAGGAATACTACCTTCGTTACCTTCGTTTTACCCTCGATACCTTCGTCTACCTTCGTTTTACCTTCGATACCTTTGTTTTACCTTCGTTACTAGAATCCTTCAATGAACTTCATTATCATTAATGGAGTTCATCAACCTTGTAACAAATCAAAAGTATGATAAACTTTCTTTTATCTTCCTGTGGATGTAGATACTCCGTTGTCGAACCACGTTAATTATCTTTGTGTGAATTTCTTATTTACTTGTTTATATTTCATCTTTTACTTGGTGTTTTATGGTTTAAATCAAGATCCAATTATTTTGTTCATTTGATTGTTGCTATTAGAAAAATGGTAGTAACAATAATATTTTTATTTTATTTTTTTGCCTTTTTGTGTATCTCAAAGGGTTCTTTGAAAAACAAAGTGGACGAAAAAGAGAAGTGAAAGGGAAAATTTCGTTCTCCAGTGACACATTATGCATTAGGAGGAAATTGGATTACCCTGATAAGATCAACCTTTAACTTGCGCAGTAACTAAGTTTCTGCGGAGTATCCGCCTAGCCAAGTGCCGTAGTGGTCGTTTTCTCCTTTTTTGGCTTAGCTACATCTTTCATTGTCAACCAAGAAAATGTTCACCATGGTGCTTGCGCTGGAGGTTATGTTTTTGAACTCTCTTTAATAACTTTGACCACTTAATCTTTAGGTGACTTTGTTATCCTCTGTTGTCTCGGTAACTAACTGTTGGAAAAGTTTATATCTATCTTGGTTACTAAATGTTAATACTACTCTAGAAATCAACAATACCAAAGCGTTCCAACTATAATAAGACTTCTAGTGTGCAATCTGATGAAGACAGCTTTACAACTTAAGTTCTGGTTTCAAGACCCGTCAAACATAGTGACACAACTTCCGAACAATCAACGGGAGAATGTTGTTATCAAGTCACAGTAACAATAGTACAAATTCCTTATTATAAACTAACAAAAATCTTATGCAAGTTGTTTTCATGACCAATTCTACAAACTCAGTAAAATTAAATCTTATGAAAACGAGAATCAACATGTAAGAAAAGGAAATGTACCTTGATAATGGAGAATCAAAAACCAAACGATCAAAAGGATGTACTGAGACGAGTAATCTCTTTACTTAAGGGATTTGATGCCCTGTATATAATGATGTTACAGGTAATAAAATGTGTTACCATCATTCAACAATACCTCGATGTTTTTCGTAGCACTTCGATCGCACCAAGCAACGAACGCGAAATTTTGTAGCATAACAGATTCTCGAAATATCTCTCTTAACGGATTCTCGAAATATATTTCATGAAAAAGTTACAATCTAGAGGGTTTTCACTTATTTTTCATGACATGAAGATGAGTTACTTATTAGGAGAAAAGCACTGTTTGGGAAAAGGCAACGGTTCTGAAGAGACATACCTGTGGCCATCAGATTATGCCTCATTGAAGGAAAAGTTTGAAAAACGGTTTACGGTTCAGGTCACGACCACTAGGCATGACCGTTGTAACGCGTTTTAACGGGAGTGAGCACGTTTTAGGCAAAAAACGCGTTTATTTAGGAAAAAAACGTGTTTGTTTATACGTTATTCTAAAATAACGGTCACCATAACGGTTAAATAAAAAAGAAAAAAGAATTATGGTCTGAATTCCTATCTAACGATTATAACGTGCGTGAAAACAGTATTAACGGGACTATGTTACAATGATTTTTATATATTTGTTATTTTATTCTTTTATTTTTAAATTTTTAATAGTCATTTTTTAATCTTTATTTAAGAAATAAAGGATTATAAAAAATATTTCCATATTCTTTATTTCTAATAATATTGCGTTAAAATGTTATTTATAAGGAAAAAACGTAAAATTCAATTTTAGAAAAACAATTATAACACGTGAAGACGATTATAACGGGTCTAAATAACGCCTGTGTTTCCTATTTATTGGTGATATATAGACACGTGTATCGACGACCCTCTCGCACACGCTACATGGCATGACCGTTTTAACGGTCATTTTTTCGAAAATAACGGCCGTTTTTCAACCCTTGATCAAGGTTGGAGAAACACCCGTTTTTATTGAAAAAACGGTCGTTAAAACGGTCACACCCATATACCATGGTCGTGAGGATCCCAGAACCCCGTGCCTTTATAATGGCGATATATAGGAAATAACGCCAGTTTTTTAGGGCGGTTTTTCAATTTTCACACACGTTATAACCGTTTTTCTAAAACTAGTTTGAATGTTTTTTTCTTCTAAATAATACAGGGAAAGTAAACTACATGATTAAAAACGTACGTTGAAATGTTATTTAGAAGAAAAAAACATTCAAACTAGTTTTAGAAAAACGGTTATAACGTGTGTGAAAATTGAAAAACCGCCCTAAAAAACTGGTTTGAATGTTTTTTTAGAAAAACGTACGTTTTTTTAGAAATGTTTTTTAAAGTTTTAATTCTAAGTTTTAAAACTAGTTTGAATGTTTTTTAGTCACACATAATAATCGTGTAACTAACTTTTTTACCATTTTTTTTGAGTTTTTTTCTTTCTCTGGATCGAAGGATTAAAATTTAGAATTAAAATTTTAAAATAATACAGGGAAAGTAAACTACATGATTAAAAACTTCAAATTTAGAAAACATAATATCATTAAACTAGTATTCATCATTTAAATAGTTACGCGAACCAACTACGACCACCACCCTTCTTCGATCTATTCATGTATTTTTCATTTTCTCGACATTTCCTTTCCTCATTATAGTCATCGTCGGGGGATACTGGATGTCTTCGTTTGTATAAATATCATAATCATAATAGCCTCCATTATTGTCATCATTGTTACCTACTTCCCTCCTGTAAAGAAAAGTACAATTGGTACTAAAAATTCAAATTACTTAATTAAACATATTTGGAGATAATATTAGTAATTTTGTACCTCTAGCATGCATTTCGCTTGTTCTTGCGGGCCACTAACCATGTTTGATATAACTTCAATAAGACAAATTTGGGGCTCAGAAATTTCATTATTGATGAGATTGGTTGTTGGGTTAAAGATGTAATAAGGATTGAGAAAATACGCCGTAGCATGAAGATGAGAACTCAACTGACTTTTCCATTTTTTCTTTATTTTACATATGATAGAAGCATTAATTTCGATTTGATCCCAAACCGATTTGTATAGTTTCCACACATGTAGCAAGTGCATGGAACAAATAACCCATGGTGGGTTTGTCTGAGTCCAAAAAACAAACCATTTTCAATAAAGGACCAACATTATGCACGCATTTTGACACGTCAACCAGAACATCTCATTTGAAATAATAATCTTCACATCTCTAGCTAGATTAGTTTTTTCCTTTACCGATTTCAAAAATTCTTTGTCCACAAACATGCTCTCGATAGCATTACGTTGATCAATGGTATTCTTGAAATATCATAGTAAAGAACATTCTGAAACACCTACGTAAGGAATATAGACATGACTATCAAGTTATACATATTCTTATACTAACAATAATCACTTATGGTAGTTTTAGAAATAACCCATTTTTTTAATGATATAGGTCATCTATTAGTGGGACAAAATTTAAAAATAAATAGGTCATCTATTTAGCGACAGAGGGATTATTAAAAAAGGAAAAAAATCTTAGTCACAACGTTTTTTAGACATGTTATAATGTTTTCACGCATGTTATAACCGTCGGATAGGAATTTCATACCATAATGTTTTTTAATGTTCTATTTAACCGTAATAATGGCCGTTTTTTTAGAAAAACATATAAAAAACGCGTTTTTTTCCCTAAATAACACGTTGTTTGTCCAAAGCGTGCTCACATCCGTCAAAACATATTATAACGGTCACGCCTAGTACCAGAGATCTGAACCGTGACCCGTTTTTTAACCCTTGCCCTTGATTGAAGGATCGTGTCCTTCACAAACTGATCCTGACCATTAACCTGTGAGTTATCACCTACCATTAGATCATGCTTTCCCAGAAAGATTTAATCCTTATTAACTTTACCCAATTTACATTCACATATGAATTATTTCCTACACTAACCAAACCAAATGTGTACTTTTGTTACTTTGTCAAGAGTAAAACATATATTAATAATAAGAAAGGAAAAATTATTTAGATACCTCTCACTTCTCCTTTCTTTGTAAAAGTACCCTTGGGCTCATGAGATGTATTTTAACCTGGTAATGAAATTTAACTAGTACTTTTTTTGAATGATAAAATTGAACTAATATGTTTTTGACGCGTGGAAACGTCATCTAATCTTCTTTGGAGGTAGAATTGATGTAATATACTACCTCCGTTTTTGGAAAAGTGTTACTTTCATTTTTTTTCATTTTAATTTAAAAATAGGTCAAATTGAAAAAAATGAAAGCAACACTTTTTTCTAAAAACGGAGTGAGTACCATTTTTCTAAATAGGATTGACTTAATATATCATTGGATGTGCCAGAAACTAGACCCTAATAAAAACTTAAAAGATACCATTCAAAAATATTTGTAAAGGATACTGAAAATGAGGATATCTTGAAAAGTTCCACCAACAAAGTAAGTAGAGTGCAGACTCCCGCCACAAAGGATAGGGGGAGCAGCATTTAAACCGGTCGAATCGGCCTTTAAGTTGGCCCTTTCTCGCGTAGGAAACACAGTATGACTCACAGTTGCATGATCATACCGGTCATTGAAAAACAAAAGAAAAATGGCCCTACCATTCGCATATTTGCATGTTGCTAGCTAACCTTACCCACCTCAAAGACATTATTTTCTTCTTTTTAATTTCTAGGTGGAAGAATCTAATGGAAAGAAACAGAATTAAACATACTCAAGTGCTGATATCCACTTAGATAGAATCCCATTTGCCGAAAATGGTCCCAGGTAACGAGCATATCTGACTTTGAGCCCTCTCAGGGGCCGTTCTGTAAATAAGTTTGTATGTATATTTATATTTTTGATCGAAATATTGAATAAACTTGTGAATTTAGGACATCTCATTCTCTCTTCAAGGCAACTACACTACAAGTTATGAGTTCTCGTAAATATATCCCATGAAAGTACTGTGAGTCCAAGGAGAGAGGGTCGGACCTAAATCGGGTCCGTCGGCTGCGCCTGGGTGTAATGATTCTTGATTCCACATCTAAATCAATTTAGCTCCTCAGAAGAGATCCCACACGGTAACTAAGGAGAGATTGATTTGGTCCCAGTTACAGCTGCACAAAATTGATGTTCGTTAAAGCGATTGGTAAACGATTTGGAATTTGGAAGCATCGAAACAAGTACACTTTGACCGGACATTTCTTAAATTTGTTGGGGGTCGTGTGACTCAACTCTAAGTACTCTTAGAAGACCCACAGCAATAATCCACAGTTTAACTTTAGAATCGCACGTCAGTCCAGTCGGGTCAGAATTGGGCACTACCGCCAACTGCCTCAGTTTATCGAAGGTGGTCTCAATTAGGATCCGTTTTGTGATCGGGCTGGTTTCGAAACCACGGGATTTTTTTGACGGGTCGTCCAAGCAAACCTAATAGGTTTTGAAAACATTGCAAGTGACCTGTTGCAAATGATAAAATTAGACGGTGTGTAGGGGCCGCAGCAGTAGGCCGTGTACACTAATATCATGTCAGGTCATGTGAAGACTAATTAATCTTCTAAAAAATCTATGATTAGATCTAGACTATCTCCTGAGTTTTTATCAAATATTTTTTGAGAGCATGTGTGTGTTGGATAGCAACAATTACACGCACTAGGTCACTGACACGTGGGTTAGGATTCATGCATACAAAGACCACTATGATTGTCAAACTCCTAGTATCAGTACACCTCATTCAATTAAAAATTCATATCATTCAACAAATGAAAAAATCCCAAAAATATACATTTATCAAAAGAAATGATTAGAACCCAAAACTTAGAATTAAGATATCAACCAACGTTATCCAAATATTTCCTCCATGAAATAATACTATGCATTAGTTTGATTATATGAGCACCATGTTTCAGGATGACCATAATATGAATAGGTAGTTGTGATGAGTATGATGACCCACTGAAACCGAAGAGGAAAAAAAAAAAGCTGCTCGGAAAGACATTTTAACTGAGATCATGTGCTAAACACGTGTCCCATTTAATAGAGGGTTGGACTAACATGTGCCATGCTGCCACCAAATCCAGGCGTCCATTTTTACGTGATTAGACATTTTTTTCGTAAAAAAAACATTCATGCTGTGAAACGAGTTGGTAGTACTGTTCGTGCGTCCATAGATATTCTAAATAATGTTTAAAACTAAATACGAGAACATAGGTAACAAAGATTTGAGAAATACTTATAGTTGTCCATAGAGATTTTTGATTGAAAGTGACAGTTTCGGGGAAAAAATGGAACTGAACAAAAATTGAAATGTCGATTGAAATCTGATATATAGTTTAGCTGCGAACAATCTTTCTGATTAAAATGAAAGAATATATATAAAAAAGTATTTTTGTTTTAGAAAAATAGAATGCTTGATCTAAAAGATAATTATGTTTGAAAAATTATTAAATAAAGAATTCGAGCTTAGTTGTGATTGTTTTTAGCATGAAATGAGTTTTCACCGTTTTGTATTGGTCGTTATCCGAGTGTTAATTTTGGCCATTAACTACTTCACGAAGACAATAAAATTACGAAACAGATGTATTAGTAGGCACATTGTGCATGCGTGTTATACTAGTATTTTATAAAATAAAAAAAGCACAATTAATAAGTAAGCTTAGGTGTTTTTAGGAGAATGTCAGATGGCCGGTCGATTATTTGCTTACCATAAATAAGTCGACAAAGAAAAGAAAGTACACAAAATAAAAATTACATTAAAGAAAAATGATATAGGACAAGGACATATATCATTGGGAATAAGTCACTAAAACAGACGCAGAAGTTTGGTAGTGGTTTTATAAACATCGACAGAACAAATATTCCTATCGGAAAAAGGTTTCAGGAAAAAAAAAAAGAACTCATTTCTGTTTTTCAATCTTATCTTTTTGTTTATGGTTTTGGTTTCTTTAAGGTCATTTTCGATTTTAATAAGAAAAGAAAAAGACTGTACAAAGGCAAAAGATTCGTGACCTTCACGAGCTACACTTTCCAAAAGGAGAATGAATGGAAGGTCATTTCATATGATTCAATGTTCTGAGAAAAAGGTCGATACAAATTGTGGATTGTACTCTACATCTCTGTTTTAGATTTGAATTTTCGTCTGAAATGTAGTGGTAAATCAATGTTTTTTCCTGCATTCCTTTCAAAATCATAAGTGTAAATGTCAAATTAAGTATCTCCCTTTCCTAATATTATATTTTAATTGTGTTGTCTATTGATTTCATGAATTGATACATGTAAAAAAGAAGAGGGAGAAATTCATTTTATCTGTGAAAAAAAAAATGAGCATATTTATCTTTCTATGTTCTGATTTCATTTTAGAGAGACTAAAAACGAAGAAGATGAGATCAATTAAACCTAAAATAGTGTGAAATAAAGATGGAAACAATGACGAATGGTGTTTCTCATGGATACGACGGTTTGTTGTTCTTTCTTCTGAAGATATGGAAGGAAGAGATAAATATTCTAAAGATATGAAAGAAAGAGAGAAAAGATTGAAAAACAAAAGCTAAAATGGGGACTGCAGGATTCGATCTCGGTATAATTACGTCGACGTTTTACAGACCTATCCTCTCTACATTTCCTTTTTCACGGAATAGTACGGAAGAAGTTAAAATGGTGGAGGGGTATTTTTGTCATGTGAAAAAGCTTTCACCAAACTATTACCTCTTTTCTTTATATTTTCTTTATATTAGTATAAGATATTAAAATTAATTTGGTTGTCTTAAATTGACTTAAAACATCAAAGTTCTATGACAGGCTCTTTCAAGAAGTTAGTTGGTACACGAGACACAAGTTGTATGCCAATCTCTCTCTGAAGAGTCATCCCTATTATATGAAAAAGAAAATTTCCAATATCTTAAGAAAATCAATAGTCTCGTCACCAAGTTCACCAAAAATGGTGAAAGCTAAGGTGCCGAAATCGAAACCTTGAGCATTACACTTTTTCAGATACTTCTTGCGCTTGAGGGAGACAGCTTTGGCAATGGCCTGATCGGGAACAAAGGAACGAACACCATTCCCCGTGAAGGGGGAAACCACCGTGACATCTAAGCAAACATCACAACCATTATCCCAGTTATAAACCATAATGTCCGCCGGAAGTAAACCAGTACCATTATCAGAAATAAGCCCAAAATCGACTTCTTTCCTTGCCGGAACACCCAAACGGTAGCATATATCTGCAAAAGTATCACGGAGGAGGTCATGCCTGAACTTCAAACCCAGATCATTTTTGCAGTGCACAGCGTGATCACCAAACTTGTCCATCGCAGACCCGCAGCTAGGGAAAATCTCATCTTTATCAAAGAAAGGGATCCCAAGCCTATATCTGAGGATTGCACTGAAATGTCTCGGACCAATTTTCTGACCCAACCCTTCAATGGGTACTGCCAAAAAGAAATCCTGAGCGTGTTGGTCTTGATTACATTGCCGCAAAGCCTTATCGCGCTCTGTCATTTGGAAGCTGGTAGGCAACGAGTTAACCACTGTATCAAAGTAAATAGTTGCGAGGGAGCTCATAGAGTGGACTGGTGCAACATCTTCTAAACCGGGTAAACGCACGGCGGCACTACAAGCTGTGTTAAAGTCATGTAAGGCATTAGTAACATTTTATTTTGAAAAGATAACCTAAATTTTAAACCTGACGAGATTGGGGTATACCCAGATTAATAGGGGTATACCCAGATTTACATGGACTTAGTGCCCTTACTAAGGGGAGGCTAAATATGGGTGAAGTTACAATATTACTCTTACCCTTTATAATTCTAATTACCCTAAATCAGTTTTATTCTTTTCATTTCATCTTCATTATTCTCTTCTTCTTCTCCTCCACAATCATACCGGCCCTCCATCATACCACCATCAAAACTCGTCGATTAATTCGTCGTAATCGTCGATTCGAAAATTCCGATTAATATTCAAACATGGAGCCATCACTGCCGAAACATAGTCGTACGAAAAACACAAATAAAAAACTCAACGAATACAACCCTGTAATTGCTTTGTTAGTTCAAAAGAAAGAAAAGAAAAAAGCGGTTGAAGAAGAAGAAATCAAAGCCGCTGAAAAAGGAGAAATGACGCGATTGAGAAAGTAAGGGTCTACTTAAACTCACTCTAGTACTTCAATTTCATGTTTGCATGTCAAATTAGGTCAGAAAAATCAAAATTCTGAATTTACAGTTATTTAGCCGGCAAGTTGTTTGTTCCACGACCTTGCCGACATTTCATAGCTAGGTTTAGTCGGCAAGCTCTTAGGTTGAAGATCTTGCCGGCGGTTAATATTTGTAACTGCTACTTACAGGGTCGGCAAGGTATTCAACTTAGGAGCCTGCCGACATTAGTTTTTTTCAGCCGGTGGGTTATAAATTTTTACCCTGCCGTCTGTATTTCAATTTTTTAGTATCTCATGATGCCTTAGATTTTGAAAGTCGGAATGGTACTTGAATACCACCCTGCCGACTTTATGTTAGCCGGTATTGTTTTGATTATAGAGCATGTTGACTATTGATGTTGAAAATCATGTGTTCAAGTTGTTATAAGACGGCAGGTTATTGGAATAAGACCTTGCTGATTATGCTTTAGCCGGCATGTAGTTTAGATATCGACCCTTCCGACTTTTGTCCGCCGGCAAGGTTATATTTGTCAACCCTGCCGACTATTGATGTTGAAAATCATGTGTTCAAGTTGTTATAAGTCGGCAGGTTATTGGAATAAGACCATATCGACTATGCTTTAGCCGACATGTAGTTTATGTATCGACCCTTCCGAATTTTGTCCGCTGGCAAGGTTATATTTGTCGACCCTGCTGACTGTTGATTTTTTTTAAAAAAAATTTCTTATTTAGGTTGCAAAAGGGAAAGAATAAAACTGCTACTCCTCCTTCAAGACATCCTCGTGTTGGTGAAAAACTCTTGACTGTAACACATCGAAGGGAATTTGTTGAGCCTGAGACGCTCAAGATCCGTGTGCGGAATGATTCTCAACCACCACCGGAACCAAATGATTCGGATGAAACTCCATATGAAAACCAATCAATTCCATCTGGTAGAAGAGGTAATGATGATGATGTTGTTGAAAGAACTTCGGCTGCTAGAGGAGGTAACAATGATGATGATGATGATGGTGATCAAGACATGCTACTTGATGGGGGAGGTAATGATGATGATGGTAATGGAGATAAAGATAACGATATTGAAAATGAAATTCTTGAAGAGGAAGAGGAACAAGAAGAACAACAAGAAGAAGAAGAAGATGGAGAACAAACTCAATCTAATGTTTAACAAACCCAAGCTTCAACTTCAACTGAAACCGGAAAGAAGAAGAGGATTATCACTAAACCAGCTGATTCCCAGAAGATGGTGGAGATGTTCTTTTTGGATACAAAGACTCATGGGCATGTCAAATCCAAAATACTGTCGTAAGTAATCTCAATATGTCTTTGTTTTTTATTTAATTGTATCTATATTAAATTTGCGTCAAGTATTTGTATTTATTTTCATTTTGTTTTTTCGGTATTTAGGATCACAAGCATGCCATCCGTCTCATGAGGCGCCAAGCTTCATGTTCAGTGACTAAGAATTGGGATCTTGACAAGGAATGTGACGAGGTCCAAGCGATTGTCAAGAACTCCGGGTTGTAGTCTGCAGTGGAGAGTTTGAATATTGAGCATGATAGAGTCACAGTATCTGCATTCTGTGAGAGGTTCTACGGAGAAACTGATACAATGTTATTCCCATTCAGTGAGAAGGCGATAACTCCCGGTCATGCTCATCAAATTCTAGGCCTCGAGGTTGAGGGAAAATAAATCAGTGAGGGCTTCGATAATAACATTTCTTGGGAGGATATCTTCAAATTTACTAAAACTTTGTTCAGTTGGGATCAGATTGAGACGGAGTCTATGCTTGTGATGAAGGATGGTTATCTAAGCAAGAAGTTTAATCTGAAGAAGTTGAGGGACACATTATCTGGGACCAATAAAATCTATAACGAGGAAAGAAGCGTGGACTTGGTGCGAATCAATGCTACCGCGTCAGCTTATTTTTTATACGTCTTGGGAAAATGTATCTTCCTTGACAGTTCCGGAAGATTGGTCGACGTCAGGTATATGCAATAGGGCTGTCAATGGATGTTAACGTAACGGATATTGTCTCTTCCGCTGCCGCTGCCATTAAAAATTAGCGGATATCCGTTATCCGTTAAGTTCCGGCGGAAATAGGAAAATCAAAAACGTTGCCGTTACGTTGGATTTACCGGATAACGGATATTTATCCGTTACCATCCGGTACAAACAGAAAATAGGCTAAAAACACATATCAACTATTAAATCCAACAAAACAGGTTCTAAATCCATGCCACACACACACAAAAACAGACATACAAATATTCAGATGTTCTAGGCTTCTAGCAAAAGAAAAATCATATTTTTTGAAAAGAAAAAGACATCTCCATGACTCCATCTCTATTTTCGACGATACACAAACACAACACAAGTGAAAAATTTTACACGTGCAATACGCACGTTAGCGGATAACGAAACTAAACCTAACGGAAATGCACGGTTCCACTACCGTTACGTTAAGAAGGAATTATCCGTTAACTTATCGGTATCGGATATCCGTTTACCGCTATGTCGGACGGTAGCGGTAACGGCTAACGGATTACCGGTATCGGCTAACGAAAAATCGGTATCCATTGACAGGCCTAATATGCAACTATTGGATCCCTGAGATAAGATGCATGAGTATTATTGGGGTACTGCGGTGGTCGCCTTCTTGAACAATGAGTTGACAAAGGATTCAAGGGCACTCACTGCACAAGTTAACGGAAATAGATGTCTCTTCTAGGTAATTTTATCGTCTCATTTATATTTGCAAAATTCTAGTAAGATAGGATTCTTACTAAACTTTGTGTTTGCATAGGTTTGGATATATGAGCACTTCCATACTTTGGTGAAAGCCAACTCCTACGTCAAACTGAATGAGAATGTTGCGATTGATAAGCCAAGAGGACAAAAATACAGTTTTAAGGGTGGTCAGGATAAGGAAATGCCACAACAACTTATCAAAATCCGAATCGCCTTGGACAAATTGACTGCGGATGAGGTAATATTTGATCTGTATCGAGATGCTAGAAATCAGGGTTTAATCCAAAAGAGAGATGATGTTGCATTATACTACGGTCCCTTGTTTTTAACCCATGGATTTTCAATGTACGATCCACATAGGGTAATGCGACAATTGGGTTATGTCCAAGAAAAACCCCATTTCGATGTTGAGCCGTTCTTTAAAATGGTAAGGGAGGACTGCACCACGTCCCAAAAAAGTATTGTCGTCGCTTACGCTCCAGCACCAGTTAACGATCATTGGAATGGAAGACGTGGCCGTAAAGTTGATACGAGTCTTTTGGACGAGGTGACCGAAGGTCATGAAGCTGATGAGAAATACATGTCGTGGTACTTGGGTTGGACTCGTCCTGCTGTGATTAGGGAAATGACTGCTGAACAATTGGCTCGTAAGAGGAAGATGGCAGCGAAAGACCCACCAACAAGTCTTAAGTTCTTTGTAAGTATTTTAGAGTTGCTCTTACTGTTTTAAGATTACATTATCGAATCATTCTATTAATTGTTTGTTGTTTAATTGAAAATAGAAGGAGTATTTGAAGAGCCTTGTGAGGGTGATGTGTTGCGCGAGAGATAGAGGAGAACCTTTGTCGATTGAAGAGCAAAGTAAGCACATTGACTTTGATAGAAATGTTGACAATGAGGATGCCTATGAATTTTTCAAGCAAGTTGATGTTGAAGTAAAGAGGGAAGAAAAAGCCAGGAGGGAAGCATAATCCAAGATGAATGCTGGCAAAAAGAGGGGTCGTTCCCGTGGTGGTGAATGTAGTAGTAGTGGTGGTGCTCCTAAACAGGGTTGTGATCGTGGTCGTGGTGGTGAATGAATGCATTTCTAGTTTATTTCTTTATGTTGTGGTACACAAATGTTAAGGTTAATGGTTGGAAAAATGTTTTTTTTAGGTTTATGGGACATGTTTTCGTATTTTGGACAACAAATGTTGGATTTCTAGTTGTTGAATGAATGGTTTGTTTAGCTATGTAAAGTTTCAATAGTTCCGCCAGCATGCTTTTGTTAAGTTATATTGCCGACTAAACCAGGACCGGCAAGGTTGTGAACTGTCAGACTGCCGGCCCTGACAGCAGAAATGGTGTAGTTACCAGGGTCGGCAAGGTAAGGAAATTACCACCTTGCCGGATGTTTGACTGCCGGCAAGGTATTAGATTATCGACCCTGCCGACTATCTGTTGTAAAAAATACCTTCTCCTAATGCCATAAAAGAATAAGATCAGTAGGGTTATAAAATTAGGACCTTGCGGACTATAATCAAGCCGGCACGCTAATGACCAAAATCATAATAAGGTCGGCAGGGTAAGAAAATTAAGACCCTGCCGGCCAAACTTAGTCGGCATATTGGGGAAACAAAAACCGCGCCGGCGAATTCAAAATTCAATTTTTTGCAAGTACAATTGTATTGGTTGACTTGTACTTAGGCACTATAACGGCCAAATTTGAGCACTATCCTATAAATACACTAGTTCTATGTACAAAACAATACATACCTATTTTCATATACTCTCCAAAGATCATATCATCATACACTCTATCTAACTCTCCCAATACCTCTACATACAACAATGACATTTGACCCAAATGAAGATCTGACAATCACCAAAGCGTGGTACGCGGAAACTCGAGTTAGACATCAGTCCTCCGTAAGGGTGGATGCCATGTCGTAACCTTTTGGGCTAGGGTACACAACAAATTTAGGCAATATTTTGGAAATCCTAATGGAAGAAGTGTTCAAGAAGTCCATGATAGGCACTTAGTCATCGAAAATGAGATACTTGCTTTTTTAGCTCTCCAACCCCGTATTTTCAACGCTACCAACTTCAACTTGTCTATTGAACAATTTGTAAGTACGTTTGTGGTTTATTTTACGTGATCCATGTTGTTCGGTCTTCCTACTAAACACCACTAACAAAGTAAGTTTGTGTTTTGCTTTTGTAGCATGAAGTCGTCAAAGCGCGCTACTTGGAGGAAAAGAGGGAAGCATTCGCATTCGATGCAAGCTATGAATTCATGGTCTCCAAAATCCCGGAGTATGCCCTGGACTTCATGCAGGCCGGAAATGACTGGGATTCTTCCAACGAAGATTGATGGTTTTAGTGTAGGTTTTTTGGGTAGATCTCTATGTAAACCCTCACGAGACTATAAATCGTCCACTAGGGTCGCCTAGGGGTACAAAGGCTTGATGCACATGCTAAGTGCATTCGTTTTTCCGTTGACAAAGAGTTATATTTTATGTTTCAATCAATGTAGTAACCAAAATTGCATGAATAAAGTGGATTACATCTTCCCATATTCTGCTTTTTGTTGGGTATAACTAAAGGTCGGCAAGGTTACATTGCCGACTTTTCAACATCCGGCAATGTTAGAAATTATTTGCATGCCGACTACAAGTCAGCCGTCAATGTTAGAAATTATTTACATGTCGACTATAAGATAGCCGGCATTGTAGGAAATATTTACATGTCGACCATAAGATTGATGACCCAAAATAGTCGGCATATTATTCATTCAAAGACCCTTGCGGCCTACAAATGGTCGGCATCTTCTTCATCCGTGGACCTTGCCGTCTATACTTAGTCGACACCTTACTCAAACGTCGACGATGCCAGCGGAACTTAGTCGGCACCTTATTCAAACGTAGACCTTGCCGACCTTTCACATTTTCAAAACCAAATGTTTTGATCGAAATCGAACTCATAAAACAGATAAACAGTTTAATCTCATAATTTCAGAATTTTAATCTAAACTCAATTAATTAACCTAATCAGATTATTTTAGTGTTAATTAAACAAGGATATATTAACCATTTAGATAATATATGATTAAGGGGTGCATATTTTACTTCTAAATGTCTTGGATTTTGTTTCATTAGGTAACACCCCAATTAATTTGGGTATTACCCCAATCAAGCCAGGATTTTAAAATACGAAATTTCTTTTGCTTATGTATAAATTAGTCTGATATAAAAAATTATCCTAAACCAAAATTGGATCGATCACCTGGGCACGTCGGTGCTTAATTAATATTACACTTAGATATTAGTTCAAGTTCATGTTTAAGGATGAAAAGAAATGAAATGTGTCGGACGTAAAACTTCTTCAAAGTCCTTAGTAGGAATTACTGGCTAGTCCAGTTCTAGCAGACCCAGTTAATGGCTAGTCCACTCGTGGAAAAGATTTACTCTCTAGTCCAAAAACGTGTTTTTGGACTAGATTATTTACTCTCTAGTCCAAAAACTTCGTGGAGACTATAAAGTGTATTTTATAAATTCCTAAAACACCCTTCCAGGTCTAATTAGTATCAACACATGTAAATGTTATTAGTAGTATGTTACTACATACTAGTAGTATCAATACGGTGATACTACATATTAATATGTACTGTACTAGTAGTCACAAAAATATCTTATTGTTACTAGTAAATTATGTAACTACTTTACTATACTAAACTAGTATACTAGTATACTACTATAGTATAGTATACTAGTAGTAGGAATTATTGGCTAGTCCAGTTCTAGCAGACCCAGTTAATGGCTAGTCCACCCGTGGAAAAAATGTACTCTCTTGTCCAAAAACATGTTTTTGGACTAGATTATTTACTCTCTAGTCCAAAAACTTCGTGGAAACTATAAAGTGTATTTTATAAATTCCTAAAACACCCTTCCAAGTCTAATTAGTATCAACACATGTAAATGTTACTAGTAGTATGTTACTACATACTAGTAGTATCAATATGATGATACTACATATTAATATGTACTGTACTAGTAGTAACAAAAATATCTTATTGTTACTAGTAAATTATGTAACTACTTTACTATACTAAACTAGTATACTAGTATACTAGTATAGTATACTAGTAAACTAGTAATAACTAGTACTAGTAGTAAAGTATGTAGTATCAATACATAACAATTTTTTTTGATATGTAGTATCAATACATAACATACTACATATCAAACATACTACATATCAATATATAACATACTACATGTCAATATGTAGTATCAATACATAACATACTACATATCAATATGTAGTATCATTACATAACATATTACTACTAGTATACTAGTTACTACTAGTATACTACATACTACATATGTTATTACTACATACTAGTTACTACTAGTATATTACATACTACATATGTTATTACTACATACTAGTTACTACTAATTACTACTAGTATACTAGTAGTAACTAGTATACTACATATGTAATATGTAGTAACATATGTATTATTATACGTAATGTTATATACTAGGGTTAGTAGAGTAATTTTACTCTTTTCAAAACTTTTTTGGATTAGGGAGTAAATATTTTTTGGCGCTGAACTAGCCAGTAACCCGGGTTGGGTTTTCTGGACTAAACAGTAAATCCCTTAAGTCCTTACTCCTGCGAGTTCTTACATGGATTCGACATTGCCGGGTGTTGGCCCCGACATAAATAAATATTGTTCATTAAATAAGCCCAATCAGTGTTGGCCCAGACGCAATTTTCATTTGCCAACAGGTTTTTGCAAATGCAATAACCTTCTTTGCATTCCATCCCAGGGAGGTGACTATAGGAAGATTTAGTCGTTGGTCTAAGTTGGATTTTATTGTGGCATTGAGTTAATGTTTTTACAAATTTATCTTCGTAAAGAAATTTTATTCTAATTTCAAACTTTTACATTCACTAAATCAGAAAAAATTGACTATTTTATATTTTGAATTTTATTTTCATTGCCAATCGTTCCTCGAATCATAGATTATTGTATACTAGATTTATACATGTGCTAGGGAACGGGACTAGTTAACTTTTTTAACAATGAAAATTTCCAACTACCAAAAAATAATGATGAAAAATTGATAATTTTTCGTAGGGTGTAAATGTTACCAGTGTACCCGAGGGTTTCAAAACCCATTGCAGGCCGACTTGGCCTAGCCTTGATCAATTTATTGGGTAGGCTCGGGCTTTGGATTTTAAGTTAAAAGTATAACAATTAGGGTGATGTTGTCCCGCACAATAGTATTTATCAGGACTATAGGTTCACCTATTACTAGGTTATGTGTAGTTAAAATGATTGCTAAACATTATTACCCGCTTAACATGGTTGAGCATTTCTATTTTAGAGAGTTTTTAAAGTCTTTGAACCCTTCTGCTAAGATAATGTCTAGGAATACAACTAGAGATGATTTAATGACGTTTTATGCTGAAAAGAAAGAAGAATTGCAAGTAGAATTGGATAATTTGAACTCTAAATGTAGTCTTAAAACAGATATGTGGACTGCTAAACATACTATTAGAGCATTTCTCAGTCGAACTCGCATGCGTTGCTATCTCAACCATGTTTGTCAATGTTAGTGATAAAAACTATAAGTCTTGATTTCTAGTCTACTATAGTTAAGTCTCGGACTAGGATAAAAAGTGTGAGCTCAAGAACTCCATGGCGATCATCATACAAGACGAAGAACTATTCAAGGAACTGGTGGAACTTCATCGACTAAAAGGTATGTGGATACTTGAACTTATCTATCACTCAAAAGTCTATCTACTATATCTCCTATCTTGAGACAAAAGTCGTTTTTCTATATAGACTTTAACATTCACATTTGCTATTTCGAGCCGAGTTTATCTCGCTTATCTATTTCTCGGAATATGTGTCGGTAAGCTTTCGCTTTGGCCAAGTTCATCTTTACCTAGTGACGAAAGTCATGTTATGTTTCAATCACTTTGAAAATGGCTTTGACGAAAAATGGTTTGTGAATGACAACTATATAACGTCCTCTAAGAATGCTTCAATGATTGAAATGAGAGTTTAGATTATATAACCATTGTTGGATATAAGCATTGTGTGGCAACATATATATGTATAAGTACTTGTATATTCCGCAGTATTGATCTTCCCTGATCCATAATTTTATGTATATACTGTGAGGCTCCTTAAATTCTCTTATGTCGAGCATGATCAATTAAATTCATCACTTTTTATGGTTAATTTGGTTGTATATTTCTGATTAGATTAATTATGGGTTCTCTTGTGATTAATCTAATTGAGTACTTTTGGATTCAAATTCATATTCGTATGTATTTTGTTATGTCCAAAGAAATCCTTCTTTTCTTTTGAAATTAAGGTCGCTCTTGTTGTTCTTTCGGGAATGACATTTTATGGGGGAGAGTTCTTAATTGAACTTGTGCATAATTGCCAAATCTTTGTGGGGAGTGCGGGTGTGGAATATTATAGGGGTTATCTTGTATCTTTATAAACTCCTTGATGAAAGCATTTAGCTTCGGATTTATGATTGCATCTAAACAAGTTGATATATGCTTTCTTTTGGTCATGAAATGTCTCTTTCGGAAATTTCATTAGGATCCCGTTTTGTACCTTTACCAATTTTATTGACAAAAAGGGGGAGAATTAAACTGTAGTTCACAGTACAAATACATATGGTTTTCGGATCATTATGTAAGGGGGAGTGGTTTCCATGTGAGATGGAGTATTGACTAAGGGGGAGTGATACATATCACCATAGTATTTTTTTCGAAGTTGTGATACAATTGAACTTTGATGTTTCATAATGATACTATGACACTGTATAACAATGATTGATAATACTTGTTTTCTCATTGTTATAGCTACGGATTTTCAACAACGATGATGCTGAACTTACAACCTTTGGGAATATTGGAGTATTTGGAAGTGACGAAGATTTCGAGTGATGTTGAAGATTAGGCATATGGAATAGGAGCTATAAAATTTTATTTTATCTATTTTTGTATTCCATATGGATTGATGATTTTGTCACTAAAATTGACAAAGAGGGAGATTGTTAGAGCACTGCTCGGTCGAACTCGCATGCGTTGCTATCTCAAGCATGTTTGTCAATGTTAGTGATCAAAACTATAAGTCTTGATTTATAGTCTACTATAGCTAAGTCTCGGACTAGGATAGAAAGTGTAGTTGAGCTCAAGAATTCCATGGCGATCATCATACAATACGAAGAACTACTCAAGGAACTGGTGGAACTTCATCGACTAAAAGGTATGTGGAGACTTGAACTTATCTATCACTCAAAAGTCTATCTACTATATCTCCTATCTTGAGACAAAAGTCGTTTTGCTATATAGACTTTGATTATACACATTTGCTATTTCGAGCCGAGTTTATCTCGCTTATCTATTTCTCTAAATATGTGCTGGTAAGCTTTTGCTTTGGCGAAGTTCATCTTTACCTAGTGAAGAAAGTCATGTTATGTTTCAATCACTTTGAAAATTGCTTTGAAGAAAAATGGTTTGTGAATAACAACTATATAATGTCCTCTAAGAATGTTTCAATGATTGAAATGAGAGTTTAGATTATATAACCATTGTTGGATATATTGTGTGGCAACACATATATGTATAATTCCTTATTCCTTGAACCAAATTATGCGTACTTTGTTTATCAGGAAAACCGGAACAAGAGCTGTGAACTCAGTCCACGAACCCAGTCTGCGAACTGGCGGGGGTTCTCATCCCGAGAATATCTGCTGGAGTTTGTGAACTTCTTTCGGGAACTTAAGTCTGTGAACTAAGTCCGCGTACTTGAGTTGGTTATATCTAAAAACGATTATTTGTGAACTGATATTAACTTAGGAATGCAAATTGAAAACCGTGGCTATAAAGTTCATGAATCGATTCGAGTGAATCAAATCGTTTTTTCTTCGACTGTTTCTTGTATAGTTATATAAGATTTATATAATTAAACAACTCTCTAACTAGTTCATTTGAGTCATTTGAATTAGTTATGGTGAAGAAGAATATGGTTGATATGAAAGTGCTCATATGGCTAACCATTTGGTTAACTATTGTTGAACCAACAAATGTACATATTTGGGTACGGTTACACAAACCTAAAATCGTGCATTTCATTTGTGTGTAACAAGCTAAGTTTTCGATCCAACGATTGAAATATATTAGCTTGAATCTAATCAGGTTTTCATCTAACGATGAATATTTCATGCTTTGTTACTAAGATAACATTGATTGCAAACCCTGATTTGAAAGACTATATAAAGGAGAACTCTAGCAACTGGGAAACCTAATCCCCACACCTCCTGTATGATACTAGTTGTATTAGCTAGAGTCGATTCTCCTTTAACCTTAGTTTTCTTCTTGTAAACCAGGTTAAAGACTTGAAGACTTCATTGGGATTGTGAAGCCAAACCGATACTAATTTCTCGTAGTTGTGTGATCTGATCTGAATGACTCTATCGTGTTGAGTACAATCGTAACGGTTGGATTGAGATTAATATCTCCGATAGGAAAGATAGAAAAGTAGTCACAAACATCTTCGTCTCATCGTTTGTGATTCCACAATATCTTCTTTCACCGTGTCGATTAAGATTATTGTGAGGTGATTGATAATACTAGGCTGTTCTTCGGGAATATAAGTCCGAATTATCAATTGGTTCCTGTTCACCTTGATTTATCAAAAGACGGAACAAAAACTTGTGGATATTTCTGTGGGAGACACATTTATCTATTATCATAGACTTTTCTGTGTGATACAGATTTGTTTATTAAAGTCTTCGACTTTGGGTCGTAGCAACTCTTAGTTGTGGGTGAGATCAGCTAAGGGAATCGAGTGCGTAGTATCCTGCTGGGATCAGAGATATAAGGAGCGCAACTGTACCTTGGATCACCGTGAGATTTATTGGGGTTCAATTACAGTCCAGACCGAAGTTAGTTTGTAGTAGGCTAGTGTCTGTAGCGGCTTAATACAGTGTGTGTTCAATCTGGACTAGGTCCCGGGATTTTTCTGCATTTTTGGTTTCCTCGTTAACAAAATTTCTGGTGTCTGTGTTATTTCTATTCCGCATTATATTTTGTTATATAAATTGAAATATCACAGGTTGTGTGTTTAAATCAATCAATTGAAAATCCAACCTTTGGTTGTTGATTGAAATTGATTGATACTTGAACATTGGTCTTTGGTACCATTCAAGTGATTTCTCTTGTATTCAATTAGACTCGCAGATTTCTATTTGCTTGAGTAAGAATTGAATCGGGAAAGAGAGATATAACTCTTTGATATACTTTATTAAGATTGAGTCTAGTTGATTCTCTTGAAAGTATATTGGAGTTAGTCTATACAGATTGCTAATCGAAATATTGGGCGTGGTTGTTGTACCCCCGCTTTTTCACATACTAAAGATGGTTATTGTTGTGTAACATGCCATTATATTGATGATGAATGGAAGTTGCGTGAGAGAACATTAGCTTATATTATAGTGCCATCACCACATACAAGAGATGTTCTCTCAGAATTCATCAAAACTTGCACTTTGGAATGGAACATAGATAGGAAATTAGTTTCCTTAACTGTTGATAATGCACCTGCAAATGGTGTTATGATGATAAATATGATTAGATGGCTACAGGTAAGGGTTGTATGGTTCTTGATGGGAAGATGTTTCACATGAGGTGTAACAACCACATATTTCATTTAATTGTATTATATGGCATGAAAGTAGTTGTCGGGTATGTAGAGGCAATTAGAGAGTATGTTAAATATGTTAAGTCTTCATAAGTTAGGAAAGAGAAGTTTGCAACATCATTATCACAATGTAGGTTTTTTGGAAAGTCTGTAAGTTTAGATGTGGACACTAGATTGAACTCCACTTTTTTATGCTTAAGAATGCAATTGAATTGTAAAAAGGTTTTGAAAGACTAGCTGAGATTGATTTTAATTTCAATTGTCTACCATGTGAAGAGGAGTGGGAACAAGGAATAGAAATGTGTGAGTGTTTAGAGGTTTTTGATGATATTTCAATTAAGTTTGCAGGGATTAAGTATCCAAATGGAAACATTATTACAATGGGGTGTATGAAGTTAATAAATGCATCAAAAAAATAAGAATCTAGTTCTTTTTTGCATATCAAATAAATGGGGTTGAGAATGAGATAAACGTTTGATGCATATTCGAATGAATGTAATTTGGTTATGAGTATAAGGCAAGATGGGTAGAGTTTGTGTATGAGAAATTGTTTGGATTCAGTAGATATGTAGAGGAGTATAACAAATTCAAAACAGACTTGAACAGTCTTTTCAATGCATATGAATCTGAAAACACCACTGCAGACTCTATCTTTAGCTTTGGTATGGATTTAAGCAACATAAGTACAACTGTCATTGTGCATGATGAATTTATGATGCCAAACGTTGAATTTGAGGTTCAAAAGTTTGAGTTGGAGAAGTACTTAGAATAATTGTTGCTTAACAAAGGCTCACCCAAAGATGATTTTAGCTTTGATATATTGAGTTGGTGAAAGCTAAATGCCTAAGTACCCAATTCTTGCAAAGATTGCAAGAGATTTCTTGGTTATTCCAGTGACAAGTGTGGAATCAGAATCCATGTTCAGTGATAGTGGTAGGGTTCTTACAACATATAGAACTTCATTAGCTCCAGAGTGTGTCCAAGCATTTCTTTGTGTAAGTGATTGGTCTCCAGACTTTTTTGAGGCAAGTAACTTTTATTTTCCTTTGCTTTATCTTCAATTCTTCATAGTTTCAATTGTTCTTCTGAGTTCTTACTCTGATCTGAAGGTTGTTAACTTGTTGTATTGTGCATCTATGGAAATTACAGACTGAAGTTGATGCACAATGAAAGTATCCAAGCAGGAGCAGTCTGCCATTGACATTGTATTTCTTTTGTTGCCTTGCATTTGTTTGTGGGTTGTGGCTTTGTACTTTCTTTACAAGTGTGAGACTGAGAGTAATGTAGTGTGAATTTTATAACATGTTTGAATGCGTTCAAATGTGTTTGAATACATTTTAGAACTGAATTGAATATTGTCTTTCAGTTTTTTCATTTTCTTGTCAGAAACGGGATTTTATCGAATAAAATCCAATATCCGATAGCTTATCGTAACGGGACCGGATTGGTTTATTAGGATTCCACCGGATGTTATCGGATATCGGAAATCCGATAAAAATTTAACCTATCGGAATCGAATTTTACTCTGTCGACAGCCCTATTTACGACCATTAGATCATATATAGTATCTTCATAAATACGTGTGCAACCGTAAAGAAAATAACGTAACTGCGAAAAAGTCTTTCTTTTATTTTCCCTCAAGCATAAAATGTCCTTAATTGTTTGTGAATTCAAATGAATTAAAATCTTATCTTTTATTTTGTATTTTTTAAGTTTTTCCTAAACTGTTATGTTCTTTTATCTTGAGCTAAAATACTGACGAACAATAGTTAAAATTTTAGATCGTCTAGTAATATATATTTTTGGGAAAATTATATTCTCATTTCTCCTTTCCAACTTACAAATCATAACTTAGTGTTGATGCTAGAGGTATAGGCGTAGGCATTGTTGATGTTGTGGAAACTTATTGTGATGATGTAAAAGTTGGTGATTGATATGGTGGTGTGCTACGGTGTTGAAGGTGGGAAAGGCCCTGATTTTATTTCAAAATTCACAAAGCCTAGAGTTGAATAGTTTATTAGTATCTAATTGCAAAATCATGTATTGTTTTGGATTTATCATTCGCATAAGTCAGTCAACAATTCAAAACAAAAAATCAGTTATGTTTTCAACACATTCCCGATAAGAGTATTTGGGTTTCTAGTGTATTTTTAATTCCTATTATAGTAAGTTAATAATTTCCGAATTGAATTTGGAATTTCATAAAATTCTAAACATGCACGGTTCCTTTTTTTGATTTTTTCCCAGCGTGTTCTTTTTAAAAAAATCGAGAGTGCCCTCACCGGAACTTTCATTTCACAAAAGGCTTGTTTCGGGTAGGAAGCAAGAGTTTGGTCACCTTTCAATGTAGCAACTTTTATTGTCTAGGCCTTTTAAGTCTTTATATATATGCGACCATGATCTTGACCAAACAATTAAACCTAAATTCGAAGTATGATGACGAAACTATGAAAAAGTCGTTGAGAAACATTTCAATCGCATATGACGATAAACATATAATCCCAAAAATTGTTTGGAAAGAAAGACTCCGACATGCACGGATGACTTACAATTGAAAAACTAACAAAGGCATGGTTGATGCTCTTGTTGAATCCTTTGTTTTAGTCATTTTTATTTTTATTTTTTTAAGTTAAAAATAAAATTTTACCAAAACTTAATGAGTATCAAAATAAATCAACAATACAAGAAGAAAAATCAATATGCTCCACAAGTTGAAGTTTTTCCCTCTTAGCTATTTTTGAAATGGCATCAGCTATACCGTTGACATCCATTCTAACGTACGATATGCTCAAACTTAATGAACAACTGTTTTATTTCTTTACAATCTTTATATTTTCCCATCTTACTAGAGGAGCGTTAGTATTGACTACTTGAACAATAACCTCAACATCCGTTTCAGTATGTATCTTTCTAATATTAATTGATATCACCTAGGTAAGTGCTACCATCATAACCAAAATCTATATTCATGCTCTAAGACTCCAGATACATAATTTCCCTTCGCACCATCACAGGTACCTACAAGAAAGTACCATTTTAGTACTCATTCTATCACTCTCTCCAGCTCTCGTAACCATGTATAAAAATCATCATTATCCTCATTCTATCTAAGCTATCTTTACACTCCTCAAGTCGTCATCATGAAATCCTTCTACTCATTAATATCATCAAAAAAATCCTTCAGTTTTCCTTTCTAACTTTCTTAATAGTCCTCTTCATCTTTCACACTCTTTAATTCAATACTCTCTTCACTCGCATCATCATCATCCTCCTACGCAACCTCCACCTCTGTTTAACATGCACCTGTTGCACCCTTATAACTCTATATTTTTTCTTCTCCACCCGTCTATATCCCATTTTCCTCGTTGACTTTTCATGTTATTATAAACCTGATGTTGACCGAAAATGTTCTTTCGAAGTTTTCGAAAATTTCTCACGTCATAGTGCACGTTTCATAAACGAAAGTGGAAATTTCATGCGTGGAGCATACAAAAAATTGGGGCTAGGTGAGGAGACCTATGCAACCCCGTTTATTTTGAATCCTAACGTTGAATCCACGTTAGAGTATGAAGTTCAAGATGCTGAATAAGGTATGTTCTCATCCGTTGATTCAGTTTTCAGAAAAACCAAATTGGACCCGCAACAGATTGATGTCGTGATTGTGATACCTGGCACTTTTGCATCTGCCTCCTCGATTCTGGTCCACCGTTATAGTCTAAATCCCGATATAAAACCGTTTGATATCCCTGGTATTATATGTAGTTCAAGTTTGATGTGTGTTGATTTATCTGCTAAAGTACTTCGAGGATGTACAAAATCTAAGTACGCCTTAGTTGTGATTACCGAGAATATCTCATTGAATTGGTATTTTAGTGATGACCATTCGATGTTGTGACTAATTTTATTTTTCGAGTTGGATGTGTGGTTGTGATTATTACAAAATGATCTGAGTCTTTGTTAACTCGCTCAGAACTCACCGTGGAGCATATGACTCGGCTTATAGAATGGCTTTTCTAAAGAGGACGAGTTGGGTTCCCTTGGAATATCACTTACTAATACTGAACATTATATATCTTTCCAAGTCATTCCCAAACGCCTTTACACGTCATCTTGGGAAGAACCTAGGCCTAGCGACAATTCCCGATTTTATTCGAGGACAAGCACTGTTAGTCGTTATCAACCGAAAAACAGTTATCCATCATTTGTTTCGTCCAAAACAGACACTCGTTAACCGTTAACCAAAGAACGGATACCCGTTAACCGTTTTCTATATATTGACCAGTCAACATGAATTGAACAAGTTAACCATTGTCCGTTTCCAATTTATCCTCAAAGAACATAGAGAACTCAACCAGGGTTCAGTTGAAGCTTCTATTTTGAAGGTTTTTGGGAGAAAACCCAAGGTTCATCCCACAATCATCACCTTTTTATTCTTTCATCTCTAAATCTCAATTGGGTTTGTTCAAGAAGCTTTCAATTGCTAGTTGCAAGTGGTTTTAAGGAGGTTTATCAACTTAATAATCATAGGTAATCCAATATAAACTTAAACCCTAATTTAGATATTTTTGTTCAATAGATATGATTTTTATTGAGTTTTGTAATGAGTAACATGAATTGATTTCAAGTATTGTTAGTTACTGCTTTGTGTTTGTTTTAGTGATTTATTGATGAACATGGTAACTTGTGTACTAAAAAAGAGTCCAAGTTAGGTTGCATGTACAATTATCTTAGTAATTTATAAGATACTGGTACTATCTTGTATGTAATTTGCTACACTTTTGTTGGAATCAATTGCAGCTGTTGTTAGTTATAAGCTTTAGTACTGTTTCTTCAAATTTTTGAATTGTTAGTTGTTTACTTCGCTAATGTTCATTGTAAGTTTGGCATTATTGTTAAATGCAACATGTATTTAAGAATATATATGTCAAATAAGTATGGGTTTCGTCTTGGAGATGACTCTGATGATGAAGATACAAATGAAAATATTCTCATCATGTATCGGGTTATGTTCCAAAGTGCATAGAATCTCCATCAACCAAGTCCAAACTAAGCCACGCAAAGAAAATCAATTTATCGAGGTTGTGTGGAAGAAGATGCAGTGATGATGCAGGATTATTTCAACGATGGTTGTACTTGGGGACCAAAAAAATTTCATGGACGTTTAGGTATGTATCGACCACTTTTTTTAAGGACTTTGCATAAGATTTGTGAGGTTGACCCATAATTTCTACAACGAATAGATGCTGCAATAATTCCAAGCCATTGCCCACACATGAAAATGTACACCGTTATGTAGTGCCTTTGTAAAGGTATTCCACCTGATAGCGTTCATGATTATACCTGTATGGGTGCTTCTACTATTTACTATTATGTAAAGAAATTTTGTGACGCCATTATGTTTGGGTTTAATGATAAATATATCCAACTTCCAACTGTGAATAAGGAGAACGCATCACGAGGGTTCCCACGAATGCTTGGTAGACTAGATTGTGTGCATTTGGGTTGTACGGTTTGTTGTATGGACAACACGACAACACACATATGTCACAAAAGTTATCCAACTTGTGTTCTTGAGGCGGTTGCTTCGTATGATAAGTGGTTTTGGCATGGTTATTTTGGAGTAGGTGGCTCTAACAAATACGAGTTATCAATACAAGGTTTCTGCAAGACCCCATTCACTAAATTGGCATTCCAAGTTTTGGAAAGCGCCATGTACCCTAAAAATGTTCACCCCAACATTAAAAAAAAAAAATCTTTGTTCACGGACATCCGGAAATGTTTACCGGGTATGGTGTAAAGAGAGTGGAAAAAACATTTGATAATGAAGTCTAAAATTCGAAACAAGTGTTAACGGAGTGTAAACAAGAAACGGTCAAGGAACGGATAACAACTAACCGTTCTAAAAAAACTCCAAAACGATTGATAACTACCCGTTCCTAGAGAACGGTCGTCCGTTATCCGTTTTCAATGTGTAGAACGGTCAATTGTTAACCGTTTTTCACTTTTTTGAAATGAAAAACCAATTCCCTTTTAAACTTTTTCCCCGCGGGGATTCCCACTCAATAAAGAACGTGAGTAAGAAATGTGGGAAATATCCACAGTTTTTGGGGCTAGGAAGGAGATGGGAAGCTTTATAAGACCCAGTTTAAAGATATGATATGCATAGCCAGTATAAACTTAAGAGATAATGAGTCAGTTCATTTTATATGCTTACTCGGTTATTCATTCCATTTTATCTCAGGGTGAGTTGAAACCCATTGTTCCCGATTTTACAACAACTCTTTATCATGTTCGTATACATACATGAGGCAAGATGTAATTGAGCAAGTAAGTAGGATTTTGAAACTCAGTGAGGAAGCGACTGAAGAATGAGTTTGCACCGATTCGGGAACACTTCAAGTAGTTTAGTGTTTTATGAATTGACTTATTTTGAAGCCAAAGGAAATGCGAAAATAAGTGATAAAACGTGGATGACATTTAGAACTGGTTACAAAGTGTGGTATTGTTTAAATCGCGTAAATATTTTCCAACAAAGATGATGAGATTAAAATGCATAGTCCACGAGAGATTGCATCCATATATATCCAACAAAAACTTGGTGATCGGTAATTTGATTATCGAAAAAGAAATGACAAGCAAATTTTATATAATCAATTTACCAAACAAATTATTATTATTTATTTATTTTAGATATTAATGACGTTGAAGAGGTGAAATGATGATTTTTTTGAAACTTCTTATTAAATAATTGGCGATATTATAAACATTACACTTTAATCTAACATGTAATCTTATAAGATTTTTGTACTCTTATAACAAATATCAATATAGTAGTGTACTTATCTTTTTGGAAGTTTCAAAAGGTTTATGTGCCCAAATTGCATGATGAACACCTACCGAAAGCTAGCATGAGTTCTTAACCATGCACAACACTGCAACTTTTAATCACAAGATCTGTTTTTATCTAACTGAACATAATGTTGTTGTTCTTTTGACTGAAAATGAAAAAATATGTTAAAAAAAGGTGTCTATCGAGGTGACAAAAGTACATCAGCTCAAAGAAGAGCAAGGAAAGTTCACAAAAGCGTCCAAATTACATATTAAAATTGAAAGAAGGAAACCATCAAAAATGTTAGTATGAATTAACCAATTGAACATAGTGCACTTAACTGCGGTGGTAGGTTTTTACTACTCCTATGTTTATTAATAAAACACCTGTTATTCCATTCTTGCCAAATAATCCACCGAACTGTGAATGGTAAAAGAAACCAAATCTTCTGTTTTTTTTTCTTTTTTTGGTATCGCAACTTTCCAGTTCCAGATTGTTGACTTGACAGATTCTGAAGAAACCAAATTTAAACCTAGGATATCAAAAAAGTAGTTCCATACTTTTCTAGTAAACTTGCAACAAAATTATAAATGCGGGTTTGTTTCCTGTTCAAAAGCACAAAAAAGACAAAGGGGAAATTGGACCTTCCTAGTTCGGTAGAAAAAATCTCTCGTTGGCGCCTTTTTATAGCACAAGTTCCAAAGTAATAAAGATACCTCCAATGGAATGAGAGCATTACATACTTGTTTATAAGGAAATGCAATGAACCCATAACTATCAAAAGTATTACAAACGGCAGCTACCGTAAAACCCTTACCATTTAACCAAACCCTTTCATCCCCGTCCTCACCTAAATGATCACTAGGAGAACCAATTAAATGGAGTAACTGAACTGAAAAACCAAGTTCATATTCTCTAAGATTACTAGAAAAATTTAGATTTCATCCATCTGAATTAGTAGTTAACTTAGCTACAAAAGCATTATTTTGTCTTGAAATTTTGAAAACGCAAGGAAACAAAGCATGTAATGGAGTATTACCAACCCATATATCTTTCAAGAACAAAACAATAACACCGTTCTTGAGTTTCAAGTTGGAACATTTAACTACTAACTCTCTACAATTCAAAATACCTGCCCATATACTGAATATAATGTTTAAAACTTTGATTTCTTACTATAACATCAAATTCAGGTAGACTCACCATTTTCCAAAGGAAACATTATCTAAATATCTCTTAAAAGGGTTTAGATGCTTTGCGAGAAAGTGAGGAAAAAACTTCGGGATGCAAGTAGTGAGCGACAAATAAAAGTCATCTTTGGCCAGCATATTCTCGTTGATTTGAAACACCGCCAGCCTGCCATACATTTTCATGTCCTTGTTACATGGTAATAAACGTAACTCTAATCCTAAACCCCTAAGAAAAATTATATTAAAATATTGATGATGTTAGCTTATGTAAGTTATGTAAAAACAAATCTGAGGCACATGAGTACTTTGACATGCAAATAAGAAGACACTATTATCATGGTGTCTAGGTTATGTATGCATATAAATATTATTAACTTCTAGCATAGTATGCATACCAGTATGAAAAATGTTGTAGTATGATTCAGGTCCGGAAACCAAGTTTGCACACCAGTATGCAAACAGTTTTAACTGTTAAAGGCCGGGAACCAACTATGCATACCAGTATGCTAACGGTTCTACCTGAGTTAGGTCCGGGACGACAGTATGCATACCTGTTTGCGAATTGTCAGACAAGACCAAAGTCCGGAACTTAAGTTTGCGTACCTGTTTGCAAACTAATTTGGTTTATGTTATAAAATCGGTTAAATATGATTTCATACTCATGAACAAATACATATATAAATTAAGGAATGCAATCTTTGCAAACCGTGGCTTAATGTTCATGAATTGATTCTCTTGAATCAATCCGATTTTGTTTCATAGTGTCTTGTATATTTCTATGAGGATATAAACAATTGAACAACTCCATGATTAACACAATTAGATTCATTTGATCTAGAAGTGTTAGATGAATGTGGTTAATAAAAAAGTGTTCATATGTCTAACTTCGGTTAATTATTGTTGAGCCAACTCAATATACACGTTTAAGTACGGTTACCCATATCTAAATGAAGGTATATTTCATTTGTGTGTAACAAGCTAAGACCATCTAATGGTTGAGAGATATTGCTTTGATTTTAAGAAAACTTAGCTTGAACCTTAAATCATAATTTCATATAACGATGAATATTGATTGATTTGTTTCAAAGCTATCAAACCCTGATTTGAAGATTATATAAGGGAGAACTCTAGCAACTGGGAAACCTAATCCCCATACATCGTGTGTGATACTAGTTGCGTACTAGATTCGATTCTCCTTTAACCTAGGTTTTTCCTAAAACCATTATAGGTTAACGACTTAAAGAATTTATTGGTATTATGAACCCAGACCCAACTATTTTCTCTATAGTTGCGTGTTCTGATCTTACTTGTTCTATCGTATTGAGTACTATATTCTCTAAGATTGGCTCGAGATTTATCTCTGATAGGTAAGATATAAAAAGTAATCACAAAGCTCTTCGTCTCATTCTTTGTGATTCCACTATAACTTGTTCTACTACCATATAGTTAATTTATTGTGAGGTGATTGATATTTATAGGCTGTTCTTCGGGAATATAAGACTGGATTATCAATTGGTACTTGTTCACCTTGATTTATCAAAAGACGGAAGAATAACTCCGTAGGTATTTCCGTGGGAGACATTTTATCTATCAGAATAGACATTTCCGTGGGAGACAGATTTGTTTATAAAGTCTTTGAATTTGGGTCGTAACAACTCTTAGTTGTGGATAAGATCAGCTAAGGGAACCAAGTGCATAGAGTCCTGTTGGGATTCAGAGGGGTAAGGAATGCGACTGTACCTTAATCGATGTGAGACTTGGTTAGGGCTCACCTACATTCTAGTCCGAAGTTTACTTGTAGTAGGCTAGTGTCTGTAGAGGCTTAATATAGTGTGGTGTTCAAAACTGGACTAGGTCCCGAGGTTTTTATGCATTTGCGGTTTCCTCGTTAACAAAATTTCTGGTGTTTGTGTTATTTCTTTTCCTCTTTTTATTTTAGAATTGAAATACCACAGGTTGTCCATAGTTCAATCAATTGGGAAATCCGACCT
The DNA here is from genome assembly GCF_003573695.1 of Papaver somniferum. Classification (NCBI taxonomy): domain Eukaryota; kingdom Viridiplantae; phylum Streptophyta; class Magnoliopsida; order Ranunculales; family Papaveraceae; genus Papaver; species Papaver somniferum. Next base: position 40,131,114 of record NC_039359.1, read on the forward strand.
TGTTTGTTGGGTAGTAATTGATTGACACTTGAAAATTGATTTTCGATACAGTTCAAGTTATTTCTCATATCAATCAGGCTCACAGATTCCTATCTGTTCGATTACATATTGTATTGAGAAATAAAGATACAACTCTTGGATATATTTAGTTGACTGAGTCTGACTGTCTAGTTGATTCTCACAGAATTATATTGGAGTTAGCCCATACAGATTTCCGAACGAAATATTGGGTGTGGTTGTTAGATCCCCGCTTTTTGAATTGGTATCAGAGTAGGCAAACACGCTAAGACCTCATAAGTCCGTGTTTGAAGCAATCTGGTTATTATGGACGAGTCTATCTCTAATAACGTATCAGATCACAAATTACCAGATGATTTTCAAAGCTTGGGTTCACTTGAGAGAACTTTCACATCTAATTCAATATCTAAACATTCTCCTGATGTAGAAACTGTTGATTGGGAAATACGCCTAGAAAAACATTTGGATTAACTTTCTGATGAAGGTGATTCAGATATTGATAGAGATGTTGAATAAGAAGTCTCAGAGTATGTTAAGTTATTGGATTCTTTGGAAAAGAAGAAGATGACAACTTCTCATGTCACACCTCTTCTGACTCCCCTCTGTCGAGAAAACATGAAATTGAAAAGGATTTACGGAGGTCTTTATGTTTCGAATCTCTCTTGTGAATCGATCCTCAAAGATTCTGAGGAAAACCTGAGTAGAAAGTCACTTGAATGTGATAATGGTTATCAAAAATACTTCTTATTGGAAGAGAAACTTGCAAAACCTGAAGCAAGTATTAATTCCCAGCAAACAAGTTTTGATAACAGGGAACCGCTTATCTCTCTCGAGAAAAATTCCTTGAGGATGATTTAACTGCTGCTCTTGATAAAATCAAGATGTTGGAAGATAACTTGAAAAAGTTCAATACTAGTTCAAGCAAATAACCACAATGCTAGGAGCAAGTAAAATCATCGTGATACACGAGGATTGGGCTATAAGGAATTAGATGCTCCAAGCATTAGCAAAGAGGTAAAATTTGTCAAGGCTGGGGATTCTTCTCAACAAAAGGTTTCCGATGATGGAAAAAGTAAAATACCTTCATCGGTAGTTAAGGTTCGAAAGAGAAAAGTATATCAACCTCCAAAAACAGCACATACGAATCCGGGTAAGAACATTCCTTATTTTGTCATTATTGTGGAAATAAAGGTTACCTGGAAAGGAGATGTCGTTTTCGCATAAGGGATGAGAAACTTCATGATGTTCTTGTTTGGGCATTACTAGAAGTTGTGAAACCAAGGTCATATGTTAAGGATAATCCCTTTAACATTACTGGTTGTAACTATCCAACTTTAGGTAAAGGAATCAGTGCTGTGATAAACCTAGATTTTCCTATAAACGTCATATGAAGTTTTTTCATTATCAAAAGGATAACTTTGTAAAGACAAAGACAAGATCTGATGCTCCCAATTGGAGAAAGACTAACTTGCAAAAGAATAGTCAATCTAATTCTCTTCCGAGAATTCTAGAAGAGAGTAATGGGAAGAAGGTTCTGGTTGTTCCTAACCGCACTCAGAAGGGGATACCAAATAAAGTCAATGATGCTTTGAGTGTGAAAATGAATGATCTCCCAGAAAATTCCATGACTATGGAGAAGGAAGTATTCATGATTAGGGCTTCACAACGGGTAGGGCGGATAGGATATGTCCTATTTCGCCACCTACCCGCTGAATGGCGGGTAAGAAAAACTCTACCCTCCACCCTACCCGCCTCTAAACGGGTAAGATCCTACCCATAGAATGGGGGGTCGGGTCGGGTAGGGTGGCGGGTATAACCATTTTTTTATTTATTTATTGTCCTTTTTTCTTTCAAAATTTGGAAGATCAGATACTCAGATTACCCAGTCAAATTCGGACTCGGGTTTATTAATCATGGAATTTTACCAACTTTATACAGCAAAGTTTTTTAAAAATCGTTGCAACCAATCACAAGAATCTTAGAAGCCAAGGATGAAGTAACTCAGAAATGAAAAACATCAGGACAACCAGCCAGTATGTAACTACTAAGGAAACAGTCGCATCCAAATCGATGTCCCCCCGCAATCCCAGTAGCTCAGTGGATTGACAAGATCACCAAACAACTAGGCATGTAACCTTATTCTTCAATCATCATTCAAGGATTTTCTTTTGACGTAATTTATCTTGATCCATTCTCATGACCTCTGAGACTAATATGGATATTGGCCTAAGTTGTTTACTTACTTGTTAGAGTAAGGAACCGGCAAGCTACGATGGTGGAATAACCATTGAGATCACCAAACATCTTTGCAACACAACAAAATTCAGTCAAATCTCAATAACCATTGGCACCAAAATTCAGTCATATTTCAATAACCATTGGCAGCAAAATCACTCAAGCTCAAATTGCCCAACAGAACATGACATAACACAGCAAGACCGCGGGTATTCAGGGTATTTAGTTTTGGACTTTTACTCTTATGTGTAGTGAGAATGTTCATTTACAGTAACCAGTATCCAAATCTTATCACTATTAAAAAATATCAAAGAATAATTAGATTGTTTATACCTGACTCGATGTCATCATCCTCGTTTTCCTCAGCTCCAACCAAAGAAGAGATCCATATCAATTGGTCTTATGTGTAGTGGACACATTCAGACCATTTATTACCCTCTGCATCAACACTCTACCCAAAGTGCTTCCATGCTTTAGATGTCCTCTTACTTTTCTTTCTTCCGCTGACCTGAGGTTGAGAAGATGGTGGAGGTGAAGATGGCGTGCATCAGTACTAACCATTCGTTGCACAGATTCAGATGCAGCTTGATGGGGAACTGGAGGTCTCGTTGACATCTCTTCTATTATCTCAACCATTTTTGCTCACATTAAGCCTGCACTACACGTCAAAGCCAATCATTCATAAGTTCTGATTTCAGTACGTAGCAATCCAGCACTTGAAAATGAGCCGAAAGGGTATGTGATACCAACATATGATAGTAATAACGACAATGATACAGAACTTCAAGAGTGCAAGAAAAGATGTTGAACTTGTGTTCTAATTCCACTAAGCACAACAACAAAAAATATCAACACATTGCAGAGTGTAACTTAAACATAAATCTCCACCTGCTTCTCAATCCTATCCCCATCATTCAATAACACTCACACCACAACCTGGAACACACAAGCACCAATCACTCTCCTTATGCGCATCGCACAGCTCCTCTACATTTTTACCTAATTGAACCGACTCCCAATAAAAACTAAATTATTCCAGAATTGAGCGAGTCCTACAAGATTTAACTTACTTAAGTGGTTGAATCTATCTAGAAGTCAAAGTAAAGTACTAGAAGTCACATTTCACAAGCATATATACAGTCATATGAAAATCATGATGATAGAAGTAAAAATAGTCCGTTCACATTTCACAAACTCTACTCAATATATTCATTTTCTAGATGTTAAGCAACCAATCACTAACAGTAAGCTTAAATTGGGAGAAACACCTGTTTTTGGTCGATAAATCGTTTAGGCATCTCTCCTAATATTATGTCTCACCGTACTATGCTGCCTAACAACAGGTCTAATCTCACCTTATGGATACAAAAGTAGGCATCAAACATATGACGGATTCAGATGCAGGATAAGGAAAAGGAAAAGCTTCACTTACCCAACCCTCTGGTAAGTGAATACAAAAAGCAGAGAGCCATTCGACTTGCCTCACTTACAACACCTAAAATTCCTACCAAAATTTGAATACAAAAATACCAGACAACTGAAGAGCAGCAATTTCCTTTAAACACATAGGTGTCATATAATCAAAATATCACTGAAATTGTTTGAAATATTGATAATCTAAACATTTAAAGACATGGGTTTTAGATAGAAATCATGAAGAGATAATTTATCAATCAGTTTACATATGACCACAGATTTTAAATCCCAATCAATTGCCTTTGTTCCCATCTCCTAACAGAATCATGAGGAACAAACTAAATTCCTACGAGAAATTTCATCAATCAATTAACATGCATGTCAATTTCTCACGATGGAAATCATATTACTCAACTGATTTCAACTAATTTCTTCAAATACAAATTAAATCACCAATCAATACAACATATAAAAGAAAAACCCATTCAAATTATTAAAAAAAAGAATGACACTTATGTGATTATCGGATTACCTAAGATTGAAACAATGTCTTCTCCATCATATTTTGGTGAAGGAGGGCCGAAATTAGAATATTATAGTGTCAACGAACCAACCAAGTAAAGGGTTTTATACGTAACCCTGAAAGATGAACAGGAGATTGAGAGAGTAAAGTATATGGTTACAAGTTAGAACTTAGAACCCTAGATGTTGATATTTTTAATTGAATTGTAGTAATAAGTTCGTTGAGACTTGTGAAAGCAATAGATTTTAGACTTGTAAAACTTAAAAATAAAGAAAACTTAATGTAAAAAGTGATTTCAAGAATTAAAAATGGACTAAGGCTCCGGATTCCACTATTCCTTCTAGTTGATTGGTTTACAATGATATTTCTGAAATTATTATCAAGCTCTTTTTCTTGTTAATTCACTATTAGTCTATAAGGTGTCCAAATATTAAATTGTAATCCCTAAGCATGAATTATCAAAGAATTGGTTCTAAGCATAACACATCGAATTGATTCACAACTAATTAAGAAAACCAATTTTATCTTTATGTTGATCCTAGTGAATTAAATAAAATAAATAATTAAATAAATTATAAAAGAAATTACCAATCAAGCATGAATAAATAGTTTCCTCCTTTGCCTCAGTCACCGGGTGATTTAGCCGCTCATCATGGTGAAAACCCTCTCAAATAATTTATTAATGCTCAAAATATGGTTCGCAAATGATGAAATGGGAGGAAAAATAATTAAATCCGGGTTTGTAACAATTATATTTGCTACAAACCAACAGTTGCAAAGAACGATAATAGTAAACTATCACTGACACTGTAGCTTATGCGACTGACAAATATGTGTCGCAATCACTGTAGCATGAACGACTGTCACAGAGGGTCTTATTTTCTTCGTGTTCTTCCCATGCAGCAGCAAAAAAAATTTCTCTGCAACTCGGTTCTCGCCTCTGTCTTCTCCCAATTCTCCCCAAAATCTCCGTAGTCTCTCACTGCTATCCCAACATCTATTTATCACCCAACAACATCGAAATCTCTGTTAATAACTGCCAATAATTCTCCCATCAATCGACAGTAATGAATATCTTCTCGGGAATATTTTCTTCCCATTCTTCTCTTCTCACGCTGTCAACGAGTGCTGAATCTTCCTTATTTAACTCCCACACGCTTCTGCAGCGGCCAAGCTCTATCCAAAAACGAGAAGCACACGTAAAATCACGATGTAATCCCGTAATTATCTCATACGCAAACGTACTCCCTGATGTGTAGAAAATCCACGTATTTATCCCACGTTTTTCCAATCTGAAGGACTTACCAGTCCTGTGTGAGTGTAACAGGCTAGAATGAGTCGATTGGAGTCATTGAATATCGCCACAGCTCCTCCAAATTGAAAACATCAAACTCCGCAGGTGAACAATATTCAAACATGCACTTTCCCTCCAAAACCACGTTGAAGAAGGGTGTCCCCCTAACCAAACTGGAGGTGCGAATAGCAAATGTTCTCCGGGGTCCAAAAAACACTTTTCGAGCAACTTTTTCCACACAAGTGTATTTCTCCAAAAACACCTATAAAACATAAAAACACCATAATTAATACGAAATTCAAGCACTAACAATACAGACATTGAGGACAATTTAGACACAAAAACCTGTCTATCAAATACCCCCAAACTTATTATTTGCTAGTCCTCGAGCAAATCTAATCTAGAAAAATAAAAATGACTAAACTTAGCACGTGCAGCAAGCCGTTAAACCGCTAGGTGGCCCTAGCGGCGGAGTGTTGTCTCCGGAGGGTTTACCAGAGGTGTACCCACAAAATTTTTACTCCAGACCCTAACTATCTACGCAGAACCTTGGAAGGCACTAAAGAATCTCCTTGGTTGGCATACTCTCATTGACTACAGGAGGAAGAACCCTGATGCGAAATTCCAATTGTTGTACACGAGTTTGCACTCAGCATACTAAAGTTCATAAATAAGTGACAGAGCTCTACTCAGATAGTTTCTGGATATCATAACCGGAGTCAACCAATCACATGGAAAGATTAAGAAAATGGATAAAGAGAAAAAATGTAGATGGTTTTGATGTTGACTAAGGTGAACGGTGTTTCCCATATCTTTCTGAAGGCCTCTTCCAAGGTGAACCTATCCTAATGGACTGAGATACCGGTCAGACTAATATCAACACAACTGGCATATACAAGGGGACCAGCGGTCGATAATCCTAACTCTAGACCAACACAACTGGCATATACAAGGGGAGTAGTGGTCGACTTTATTGAATTTATTCCGGTTGGTCTGATGGTATGGGCTCAATTTTTTTTCCTTTGGTATCTCAATCACTCTATTTCACCTAGCAGTGGTAACAACTTGAATCGTGTGCCCCACCAAATCACTTAAGAAAGAAAAACAGAAGGGATTAGGATTTAACGAGATATGGCGAAACTACCATGTTTTTTTTTAATTCTAACACCTGAGCTCTGTGCTTTTATGAACAGACTCTTTATATGTTTCTATCTAATCAGATTGGTTCCTCAATTCCTACAACCAAGATGTTCCCATCCACTTAGATTGGTTAGTGCCAACCTTAATAAGCATAAATTTCTAGGCTCTGAAGTTTATTTATTGCAACTAAAAGCTAACAAAAAGTTTCTTCCCCACCCCCAAACTTAAATCTAACATTGTCCTCAATGTTTCTAATGCAAGAGCAATACCAAAAAGTAAAGTAACATGAGGAATCAGTAAAGAGAGAAGTCGGAAAGATAGTACCTGAGTGAAGAGAGAAATCAAAAACTAATATACAACATACAATCGCCTTGATGGTCAATCAAAGGTAAATAGGGTCCTCCAGAGGGACCTCATCAACATCACCTGTAGGAAAGGGCTCTAAAAAGGGTTTCAATCTCTGACCGTTAACCTTCGAAGAAATACTACCATCCGGTGTCTCGATCTCAACAGCTCCATGAGGAAAGACAGTGCGAACAATAAAAGGACCCGTCCATCGAGAACGTAACTTCCCAGGGAAAAGATGCAAGCAGGTATCATACAGAAGAACTTTTTGACCTGGAGAAAATGACTTTCTTAAAATATTCTTATCATGCACAAGTTTCATTTTGTTCTTATACTCCTTAGCACTATCGTATGCATCTCTACGAATTTCTTCCAACTCATTGAGCTGGAGTTTCCTATGGGCTCCTGCCTTGTCGAGTGAAAAATTTAGCTGCTTAACAGCCCAATATGCTCTATGTTCTAACTCAACATGTAAGTGACATGCCTTTCCATACACAAGTCGATAAGGTGACATTCCAATGGGGGTCTTAAACGCAGTACGGTAATCCCATAAGGCATCAGTAAGCCTAGACGACCAGTCTTTCCGATTAGGATTAACTGTTTTCTCTAATATACGTTTTATATCCCTATTGGAAACCTCTACTTGACCACTAGTCTGTGGATGATACGGGGTAGTTACCTTATGTGTAGTACCATATTTATTCAACAAAAGCCTAAAAGGTCCATTACAAAAGTGCGACCCTCCATCACTAATTATAGCACGCGGTGTACCAAAACGTGTAAGTATATTATCTTTCAAGAACTCAACCACAACCCTATGGTCATTGGTTTTACTCGCAACTGCCTCAATCCACTTAGATACATAGTCTACAGCGACAAGGATGTATAAGTTACCAAAAGAATTAGGAAACAGACCCATGAAGTCAATACTCCACACATCAAAGACCTAAACAACTAAAATAGGGTTTAAGGGCATCATGTTCCTACGGGAAATGGTTCCTAATTTCTGGCAACGCTCACAAGTAACATAGTGACTATGGGAGTCTTTAGACAACGAAGGCCAATAGAATCCACACTGCAATATCTAAGCAGCAGTCTTCTTAGCACTAAAGTGACCTCCACAAGCATGATCATGACAGAAGGAAATAATACTGGACTGGTCACTCTCAGGTATACATCTCCTAATAATATGGTCTGGACAATACTTAAACAAATTAGGATCATCCCAAAAGAAGTGCTTCACCTCTGCTAAAAACCTAGAACGATCTTGTTTACCCCAATGTTGGGGCATTCGACCAGTAACAAGATAGTTCACTATATTTGCATACCAAGGTAATTTGGTAACAAAGAACAGTTGTTCATAAGGAAAGCCATCCCTTATAGGAAGGGAATCATCAGGGGAATCAACAACTAGCCTAGACAAGTGGTCTGCTACTACATTTTCGGAACCCTTTTTGTCTCAAATGTCTGGAGAAAACTCTTGCAACAAAAGGATCCACCTAATCAATCTATGTTTCGTATCCTTTTTAGACAGAATATATTTCAAAGCAGCATGATCAGTATATATTACGATCTTAGAACCTAAGAGATAGGGTCTAAACTTATATAAGGCAAACACAATGGCTAACAGTTCCTTCTCGGTAGTGGTATCGTTCAACTGGGAACCATTCAGATTTTTGCTATCATAGTAAATCATATGAAGTAATTTGTTTTCTCGCTGACCTAGCACAACACCAATAGCATAATCTAAAGCATCACACATGATCTCGAAGGGTAGGTTCCAGTTGGGTGCCTGGACTATGGGGTGGTAGTGAGTAAAGTCTTAAACTTCTCAAAAGCCTCTAAACAAGCATCATCAAACACAAACTTAATATCTTTTGCAAAAAATTGCAAAGAGCTCTAGAAATCAAGCTAAAATCCTTAATGAATCGACGATAAAAACCTGCATGCCCTAATAATGACCTAATATCTCTTACGGTTTTTGGGACCTGTAAAGTTTTAATAAGGTAAACTTTGGTTCTATCTACCTCTATACCCTTCGAAGATACGATATGCCCTAGAACAATTCCTGAACGAACCATGAAGTGACATTTCTCCTAATTAAGCACTAAATTCTTTTCCTTACACCTAGTCAAAACTAATGACAAATGATGCAAGCACTAATCGAAAGACGAACCAAACACTGAAAAATCATCCATAAAGACCTCTAAGAACCGTTCTACCATGTCAGAAAATATGCTCAGCATACAACGCTGAAAGGTCGCAGGGGCATTACATAACCCGAAAGGCATGCGTCTATACGCAAAGGTACCAAAGGGACAGGTAAAAGTGGTTTTCTCTTGGTTTTCTGGGGCTATGACAACCTGATTATAACTGCATTATCCATCTAAAAAGCAATAATGGCTACGTCCAGCTGATCTCTCTAGCATTTGGTCGATGAAGGGAAGGGGAAAGCGGTCCTTCCTATTGACCTTGTTCAATTTCCTATAGTCAATACAAACACGCCAACCCGTGGTCACCTGGGTTGGGACTAACTCATTTTTATCATTCTGGACTACAATAATACCGGATTTCTTGGGAACAACCTGAACGGGGCTGACCCACTTACTGTCTGAAATGGGGTAGATAATGCCTGCATCTAACAGCTTAAGAACCTCAGTTCGAACTACTTCTTTTATATTAGGGTTCAGTCGACGCTGCATATCCCTAGAAGGTTTGGTGTCACTCTCTAAATAGATATGATGCATACAATCATTAGGACTCATACCCTTAATATCTGTTGTGGTCCACCCTAAAGCTTCCTTGTTATTCTGAAGGACGGTCACTAGCCTACTATCCTGAAAACTATCCAATTCGGATGCTATAATCACATGTAAAGTTTCAAATGGGACTAAAAACACATACTTCAGGGTATCTGATAATGGTTTAAGGTCCAACTTAGGAGGCTTTTCTAACGAAGGAACTAGGGTAGACTTCGAAACGGGTAGAGGTTCGAACTTGGGTTTCCAGCCATTACTAGTGTCTATCAAAGGGGTTGAATCTAACAAAGCATTCACCTCATTAATCACATCGTCATCATCAAAATCAATCCCAAAGTGGGCTAGGAATTTCTCTAATGGATCTTCTAACAAAGTGTTTGGTAATGACTCCTCGACTAATGTTCCTATCATGTTCACCTCTTCTATGCTTGAATCATGTAGTTCAGAGGGTAGCTTACTAATATTAAAAATGTTCAGATCAATAGTCATATTACCAAAAGACAAATTCATAATACCATTTCGACAATTAATGATCGCATTGGATGTAGCTGAAAACGAGCGACCTAAAATCGCTGGTATTTGGTTCTCTGGGTCAGGGACAGGTTGGGTATCTAGGATAACAAAATCCACCGGATATATAAACTTGTCAAACTCAATAAGAACATCCTCGATCACACCACGAGGAATTTTAACGGACCTATCAGCTAACTGAAGTGTCATCTGGGTAGGTTTCATCTCACCAAGTCCTAGCTTAAGGTACACATGGTATGGGAGTAAGTTCACACTGGCTCCTAAGTCAAGCAAAGCTTTCTCGACACGATATTTACCTATTGTGCAAGAAATAGTAGGGGACCCTGGGTCTTTATACTTAGGAGTAGTAGTATTCTGAATAATAGAACTCACATGACTAGCTAGGAAGGCTTTCTTCTGGACGCTAAGTTTTCGCTTTCGCGTACACATATCCTCAAGAAACTTGGCATAAGCGAGAATCTGCTTAATCGCATCTAACAATGGGAGGTTGATAGTAACCTGCTTAAAAACCTCCAATATATCATTAAAGTTGGACTCCCTCTTAGTTGGAACTAGCAGCTGCGGGAACGGGGCTCTGGGAACATAGCCGGGCTTAGCAGGACCCTCATTGGTCTCTTTGGAGACTCTATCAGTCTCCTCATTTTCTGGCTCAGAAGGGTGAACTACAGCATGTTCACTATCAGGCATGGCAACCTTATTGTCAACTTTCTTTCCACTCCTAGGGGTTGCAATAGAATTCACATGATTGTACGATTTCTCTCCTTTAGGGTTAGGATCAGTTTGACTAGGGAACCTTCCATCTTCTCTTTCACTAAGAAACATAGCTATTTGGCCGACTTGAAGTTCTAATTTAGCAAGAGACTGGGAATTATTCTTAAAATTCTGCCTGGTTTCTTCTTGAAAACCATAGTGGTTCTTTGATAACATCTCATGGTACTTTGCTAACATAGTAAAAGTTTCTTCTAAGGTGGAGATCTTTCTCTCATTCTGAAACTGGGGTTGACCTGAAGAGTTCTTAGCATAACCAAAACCTGGGGGAGGTTGAGAATTACTAGAATGTCCTTGATTTTGACCCTTAGACCAAGAAAAATTAGGATGATTTCTCCAACCAGGGTTGTAAGTATCTGAGTATGGGTCAATATTTTGATGGTTCTCAAACCTAGCATTGTTATAGACAGCATGGGCTTGCTCTTCACTAACCTGACCTTCCAAAAACGAGTTATTGGGTTCTACTCCACAACTAGACACTTGAGAGGCTCTAAACCTATGATCAGGTTCAACAAGAGACATATATTTAGGATGATTCAATTCCAAAGCTTCTAACCTTCTAGACAAAGCAGCAAACTTAGCATCTGACCTGAAGCTTGTACCTACCACATTGGTGCTACTTCTATTGACCAAGAGTCTTTTGGGGGGGGTTCAACACAAGACTCCCACTGTTGGGATTTTTCAGCGACAGCTCCTAAGAAGGTAAAAGCATCATCGGCACTTTTACTAGTGAACTCACCAGCGCACATAGACTCGACCATGGCTTTGGTTGAATAGTCTAAACCATCATAAATAATCTCTACGAGTTTCATCTTATCAAATCCATGGAGAGGACACTGGGATAGAAGATCATTGAATCTCTCTAAAAACCTATAAAGAGACTCTCCCTCTTGTTGCACACTAGCACTAATTTTCTGCCTAACAGCTGCAGTTTTATGCTTAGGGTAGAATTTCATATAGAAAGCAGCAATAAGTTCCTTCCATGTTTCAATGGATTCAAATGGTAGGTTGTTCAACCAGGTCTTGGCTTTATCTCTCAAGGAAAAGGGAAACATCTTAAGTTTCAAGACTTCATCAGTAAGGTCTTTTATTCTAATTGTCCCACAAATTTCCTCAAAGTACCTAATATGAAAATAAGGGTTCTCATCATCTTTCCCTAAGAATATAGGGATCATCTGAAGAATATTAGGTTTTATCTCGAAATTTTCCGCAGTGGCTGGAAATTTAATGCACGAGGCTCGGGTGGACCTAGTTGGGAACATGTAATCTTTCAAAGTTGCCATCGCTGGCACAACTGAAGTACTAGGGATATTTTCCTCATGAAGAGACAGATTCTCAAAACTGAAGTTTCCAAAAACAAGGTTCTCAAAAGAAGAGTCTTCGATCTCCCCGCTTCCACAAGAAGAACTATTAGTTTTTTCACTAATCAATCGACCTATATTATCTCTTTTCCAAGCCCGTTTTCTAATGACCTCGGGCATACACTAGAAAAACAAATAAAAGAAATAAAAGAATCCTAAAGGAAGGGAGGTTCTAAGCAAACACAAAGCAGGCTGACTCCACCAAATCAAACCTAAAGATTTCTAGCAAACAAAAAGCATGATGGATCCACTTAGATTGTTTCTAGACCAGCTTCTATTCTTTCGAAAAGGAACTCGTTACAATCTGAGCAAACCTCTCTGGAATCAATCTGAGTTAAAATAAGTTGAATAGAGACGAGGGAAGCTGCGTGGAGCTTTGATACCCAAGGACTCACCGGCGTTACAAGGCGGCGTATTCAACTCACAGAAACCATCATGAACTTCAAAGTATGCTCAAAAGAGTAACCAATATTTTTCGAACGACTTTCCTATTAAGCTCGTTACCCTATAAGTCTCGTTCTAGTCAAAATTTTAGGCTTAGGTTCGCGTTTGGTTTCGTTTTCCTAAGGCGAGCAAGAAGAGAACGATGATGAAATACGAACCCTTATCTTGTATGGCCAGTCCTTGCCATTTACTAGGAAATTAAAGCAGCCGTTTTCAATTCCTCAGCATATATGCAAATGAAGGAATACAGTAAACCCGCTGACAGGGAATTCGCGGGTGTTTAGATAAACTTACCTCCCGTTCCAGACGTGGGATGAACCGCTGAAGTCGATTCGGGCCACGACTCCTATGTCATGTACGAACCCGAGGGACTGAGGCGATATCGTAATCGCCGTCCTTCTATGCAAAAAGTTTATATTTAAATTACCCTTCCGTAGGGTTTAAAAAAAATAAATTCCCAAAGTCCACAGTCCACAATCCAAAAATATAGTGCAAAAGAAAAGGAAAATCTAAAAAGAAATTAAAAAAAAAAACTCTAAAGAATAAAAACAAAATAAAATGTCTCTCTCTCTTTTTTTAATTAATTTTTCTTCTTCTTTTTTTTCTCTCTTTTCGCTTTGCTTTTTCTCCAAATCTTTAAGTATTCACCAAAAGCTTTGGCAAATTTCTCTTTCGCTCCAAATTCCAAAATCTGTAAGGAAAAGATAAAAACCCAAAAACGTAAAGAAGAACAAATAAAAATCTAAAAAAAAAAATCTAAAAACTCTAGCCTAAAGACAAGTCCGCGTCGGCGGCGCCAAAAATTGATGATATTTTTAATTGAGTTGTAGTAATAAGTTCGTTGAGACTTGTGAAAGCAATAGATTTTAGACTTGTAAAACTTAAAAATAAAGAAAACTTAATGTAAAAAGTGATTTCAAGAATTAAAAATGGACTAAGGCTCCGAATCCCACTATTCCTTCTAGTTGATTGGTTTACAACGATATTTCTGAAATTATTATCAAGCTCTTTTTCTCGTTAATTCACTATTACTCTATAAGGTGTCCAAATATTAAATTGTAATCCCTAAGCATGAATTATCAAAGAATTGATTCTAAACATAAGACATCGAATTGATTCACAACTAATTAAGAAAACCAATTTTATCTTTATGTCGATCCTAGTGAATTAAATAAAATAAATAATTAAAGAAATTATAAAAGAAATTACCAATCAAGCATGAATGAATAGTTTCCTCCTTTGCCTCAGTCACCGGGTAATTTAGCCGCTCATCATGGTGAAAACCCTCTCAAATAATTTATTAATGCTCAAAATATGGTTCACAAATGATGAAATGGGAGGAAAAATAATTAAATTCGGGTTTGTAACAATTATATTTGTTACAAACCAACAGTTGCAAAGAACGATAATAGTAAACTATCACTGACATTGTAGCTTATACGACTGTCAAATATGTGTCGCAATCACTATATCATGAACGACTTACACAGAGGGTCTTATGTCCTTCGTGTTCTTCCCATGCAGCAGAAGAAAATTTTTCTCTGCAACTCGGTTCTTGCCTCTGTCTTCTCCCGATTCTCCCCAAACTCTCCGTAGTCTCTCACTGCTATCCCAGCATATATTTATCACCCAACATCATCGAAATCTCATGTAATAACTTCCAATAATTCTCCCATCAATTGACAGTAATGAATATCTTCTCGGAATATTTTCTTCCCATTCTTCTCTTCTCACGCTGTCAACGAGTGCTGAATATTCCTTATTTAACTCGCACACGCTTCTGCAGTGGCCAAGCTCTCTCCAAACACGAGAAGCACACGTAAAATCATGTTGTAATCCCGTAATTATCTCATCCGCACACGTACTCCCTGCTATGTAGAAAATCCACGTATTCATCCCACGTTTTTCGAATCTGAAGGACTTACTAGTCCTGTGTGAGTGTAACAGGCTAGAATGAGTCGATTGGAGTCATTGAATCTCGCCACAGATCCTCCAAATTGAAAACATCAAACTCCGCAGGTGAACAATATTCAAAACTGCACTTTCCCGCCAAAACCACGTTGAAGAAGGGTGTCCCCCTAACCAAACTGGGGGTGCGAATAGCAAATGTCCTCCGGGGTCAAAAAAAACTTTTCGAGCAACTTTTTCCACACAAGTGTATTTCTCCAAAAACACCTATAAAAAACATAAAAACACCATAATTAATACGAAATTCAAGCACTAACAATACAGACATTTAGGACAATTTAGACACAAAAACGTGTCTATCACTAGCTCAGTTCAGTTTTTGGGAAGAAAGGGGTTGGGGTTTTGTGTTCGATTTGAGGTGAAGAAGAAAGAAGAAAGGGTCTGGAAATCTGAGACATTCTTTGATTTTCTGTGTTTGGTTTGATAAAAGGAAAAAGCAATTTTACTTTTTACCCCTGAGATGTTTCAAAATGACGAGAAAATGGGCAGGAGAGGAAAACAGTACAAGGACCATTAAGTCATTCAGTATGTTAGCGGGTAGGCGGGTAGGATAGGTTAATTTCGAGTTTCACCCGCCATCCTACCCATTTAATGACGGATAAAAAATCCATAACCGTCACCCTACCCGTCAGATGGCGGGTAGGATAGGATACGGTTAAAGCACTGCAGGTAGGGTAGGAATGGCGGGTATGGGCAGGGTATGTGCACCCCTATCCATGATGGTGGAACTTAAAAAATTTCTTTGGAAAAATGGATTTGGATGTGAAAGATTCTAAAAATGATCTCTTTCATCATAATTCAAAAGTGAAACAGAATAAGCCAAAAACTATAGATGGTGAAAAATCCATAGTTGCGGAAAAGTCTGTTTCAGTCACTTGTGGTGAGAAAGACATTGTTCACCTCAACACAACTTGATTTTGTTGTAAGTGCATCCTCACCAAGGAATGCCCTGTTATATATAAGGTGATGGAAGCACGAGAATTGGGGCGCACATATTGTGTTAGGTATGATTTTGAATCTTTGGTAAGGCTGTAGAGTTCGATTGAATTCTTCTAAAAAGGTATGTCTCTAAACTTGAACAAGATTTATGATTTTATTATTTGCTTAAAGTTCTTATAATTATCCATGTACCTTGTGTATCATGCATGTCTACCTAACTTGATTTGTCTTTAAGGTTCTTAAATGTTTAGGTTCGAAAATAGTAGTTCGGGATGTTTGGCCTTCATGGTACACATACCAGGTATGCATACCATAATTTAATATTAAAATCTAGGGACTTAAATTCACACACTGATTTGCAAACAGCTCCAGGTCACGAAATCCCGTTTGCAAACTGGTTTGCAAACTTTTCCTGTCTTCGGTATTCGATAAAAAGCTTGTTTTGGCCGTAACTTCTTCGTCCGCACTCGGAATGACCTCATTATTTTTCATTATTTTCCTCTTTGAATTCTCTTCAAAATGGTGATGATAAATTCTGGATTTGGATGATTTAAGATTAGAATTTGTTCTGTTTCTTGTTTTTAAGTGTTTTACTCTGTTTCGTCGCACGTGTACCACTTCTCTTGGACTTGAGCACTTGGATTCTTGGAGTAATTCTATTATAAGATCATTTGTATATTTTTTAAGAATGTTGTTGGTGAATCACAAAAAAAAAGTTCAAGAATGAGCATTAATACACATTACTCTAGAATTCTTGAATGTTCACAATCCTCTTATGTGAAGTACGGTGCATGGTTGTTAATGACTTTGTATTTTCTTCTTTGTTAAGAAAATATTTTTATATTCCTTTGGTAGCCATTCTTGGTGTGAATCTGTGCGAAAAAGATTGATTCTACCTTCTAAGGACAAATCATCTAGTATGATTTTTACGAGTCTTTTTTTTTGAGGAAAAAAGGATATATTTATAGAGAAAAGAAGAAGGGGGACATTTACAGGGAGCTGTACAAAGTGATCAGAAATATCAACCAGCAAGAGAAAAGAAAAAAACCTCAATTACATGCCAATTACATCTTCCCAGTTATGAATGATTTTATCCATCGAGAAGTCGCGAAATATATTCGTATCCATGCTCCATAAACAGATGTTCAACTTCACCGCGTTAACCAATTCATATTTTTACTTAATTCTTACTCCATGCACCCTACTGTTCCTTTCAATCCATAACACTCGGATAATTATAAGCTGAACTATTTTCCAAACTATTTTCTTTCTTTGTGAAACGCCACCAATTCTCCAACTTAAAAGCAATTCTTTAATATCATACGACGACACCTATGGGATCCGTAAAGAAAATAATAACGTAGTCCAAACATGACTAGCCCGGTTGAAATTCAAAAATAAGTGCGCAGCTGTTTCCTCTTCGTCATTACAGTAAACACATAAATTTGATTGAATTTTCATTCCCCTGTGTTGCAGCATGCTTCTTGTTGGGACAGAATCATAAAGAGAATCCCAAATCAAAAGCAGTACCTTGAGTGGGATTAACTTGTTTTGCAAAATTCTCCTGTACTCCCAATCTGGATCAGACTTCGTAAGCTTTATGTATAAAGCTTTTGCTGAACAGTCGCCCTCATACCCATATTCTTCCTCCGCTATCAGAGTCACATTCCTGAGATCGTACTTAATCTCTACAAATCAATACGTTCGGCTGGATTTAAGTCCCCCGAGAACAAGAAATTCCAAGTATTAAGCTTCATACTTTCCACTGACGCATTCTTATGCCTGCTGATCTTATAAAGTCTCGGATATTTGTCCTTGAGTGATTTCTTCTCGATCCACCAATCATGCCATAAACGAATCGATATGCCACTCTTAACCTGGATAGAAATCGAGTCAAAAAAATCTGAGTTAGCCTTCAAGATATCAAACCACATACTTCTACCCATGGCTTGGTTAGTCAGACTTGGAATCAAAAACTCCTCAGCTGTCATGTCTTCTTGCACATTAACTTCTTCCACCAGGCATTTGGTTCATTGCAATACCGAGCATGCCACTTTTCCAGAAGCAATCTATTTATCTTCCTTAAACTTCGTATACCCAGACCTCCCTTTTTGACAGGTTTACAAGTTGTTGTTGATGGTAGTTTTTAGCTTAGGGTTAAAATCGTAAAACCTTGCATCTGATGTGACGTCACTCTGTAAGGAAACAGTGACTTGAGTACTAACCTCTACACCGACATATTTATTGAGCCGTTCAATATATCTACATGAAATTGACCCAGACTGGCGAATGTAGCAACCATCCCAGATGTCCTGTAAATTTCTGCGCCTTACCTATACTTAAGTTCCTTTGAATGCCTTCTATGCTATGTACTCCGGCTGAACCCTTAATGTTGATATGGCATGACGATTTTTATTCATTCGCAGCAGAGTAGCACGAATCTCTAAATATCAAGGATAAGATCTTTGCATAAGGTATTCAATCAGAAAAGCATGCTGCTCTCTTGCAATGAACTTAAAAGAACTTTGTGTCAACACATAGAATTCAATCAATTGTCCTGACTAACTTGCAGAAGTTAGGGTTTCGCGCCTCTCACAGTATACCAGACATTTCTTGTCAAAATTAAGCCTAGGAAAACTAGGTAATTAATCCGCCATGGATTAGCAGGTGCAAACCCTCGCCCAGAATCAGAAAAACAGAGAGTCGCAACAGCAAAGGGAAGCGTGGCCATGCTTTAGGCCAGCTAGAGCCACTTGCCATTGGACACGCCCCATCCTAATCCGGCCCTATTTCCCTCGACCAATCAAGTTGCTCTAAATTTACCACTATACATTAAAGGCCAAACGCACCCTGTCGCGCCACCATACTAACTGGCAAGACAAACGTGCCCTGCCACGACAACATATTGATCGGCATGCCAACATGCAACTCTACCGCGGTAACATGCCAACATGCCACTCTACCGCGGTAACATGCCAACACGCCACACTGCCGCGGTAACATGCCACTTCGTGGCAACCTGCCATAAATAGACACCACACGGAAATCCATACTCCTGTGTCCGTTTCCACACTACGGCCTTGCCATAGTTCCTTTGGCATAATCATGATGCCATTCGTACAAAAGTATCGCTATGCCACGGCTACTAGCATGCCGCCATGCCATGGATACTAGCACGCCGCTATGCCACGGCTACTGGCACGCCGCCATGCAACGACTACTAGCACACCGCCATGCCACGGCTACTAGAACGCCGCCATGCCACGGCTACTAGCACGCCACCATGCCACGGCTACTGACACACCGCCGCCACAGCTACTGGCACACTGCTATGCCACGGTTACTAGCACGCCACCATGCCACGGCTACTAGCACGCCGCCATGCCACGACTACTAGCACGCCACCATGCCACGACTACTGGAACGCCGCCATGCCACGGCTACGCCACTAGCATTACCACTAGCATGCCGCTATGCCAATGGAGCCACTCCGCTATACAACAAGATACGTCCATAATCAATGGCTATCCTTCCTCATGAGATGCAATCTCAGCCATTCAAGTTCGCCACCGAACTGACAGACTTGTGGCAAGTTCCAGGCGACCAGCTTCCTAAATATAGTGGCCATGGCTACGCCAGGCGCCACTTGCACCACCATGCCACTAGCATGCACGAGCCATGCCATCCACGCCACATTGCCACTGTGCCATTATCAGGCGCCAATACAAGGTATCCATAATCAACGACTACCCTCCTTCATGAGATGCGATCTCAGCCATCGAAGTTCGCCACCGAAATGACAAACTTTTGGCAAGTTTTAGGCGACTAGCCAAAATGAGCCCAATAGCCTTACATGCTATTTTCCTACGGTAAGTCCATTGACTTTGACTTACCACACGTAGCACAGTGCTACATGTTTTCCACGAAAACACTCGAGACATCAAACATGTCACAAATTGGGGGATGATCATCAGGGTATTAGTCTGGAGGTTTACAACGTGCGGCGTGCAATGTGCCCGTTACAAGAAAGTGTCATGAAGTGGGAAAATTAGTGGTGATAAAAGTAATGGTGTAAATAATTCATTTCCTTCATCATAAAAGCGTAATGTCTGACAGTTACACGAATTCACTTCCTTCATCATGGAAGCATAACGTCTGACAGTTATACGTTACCCTATTCTTTACCACTCAATCGTTTCCACTTCTTACGAGACCAAGGTACGTTTCAATATGGCTTGTATAAATAAGCTTCACCTATTTTCATCAAACAATAAGTTTTGGTCAACAACAACACAGTATCTAGAAATCACCTGGTAGCTTTCCATTCTACTAAACAGTTCTACTTCCGATACAAGTCATAGAACAAACCACACCTTCAGAATCAACTATCCTGGTCTCAACACTCTCTTCGCTTCCCTCCCTAAGACCAACCCTTCTCCTTCACTTTGTGACCGAAGCAAGCATGGAACTGTCATTTCTTGGTTTAGGCCAGGTTTGAACAGATTGATCTCTCGAATCAAAATTACTCCCATGTAGTATATTGTTTAGGGACTAGATTCGTTTCTCACCCACACACGCGAATTTACCAAAATCAGCAGAAACGGTTTTCACCCACAAACAATTAGCGACCACAGTGGGAGATTAATCTCTCAGTTGCAATACTAATTTCCAATTTCATTTTTCAATCCCAATTTCAAGATGGTAAAGCTCAGGTCTGGGTCAGCAACAAACCCTGATGCCACCGGCGCTGAAAACGTCCTTGATATCGACGTTCCTTACAGTAAAATCAATGTACCACCTGTCAGCATGATCGACACCCGCGGCGCCGCAAACTCTACCACCAACGCCAGCGGCGCGAAAAATGTTCCTTCAGGTGATACACCGCCGATCACCAGAGCCAGAGCCGCTGCCACCACTCCCAACGTTTCTTCAAATGTGACAGCTCCAACCGTCACCAGAGCCACTGCTACTCCACCATCAGGACGAGAGACTAGAGGATCTAGAAGAAGCCGATCTCGTAAGGCTCAGACAGACATGGCTACAACTTAGAAAGAGATACTTATTTTCCTCAAGAGACTAACAGAGCGGCTACCACAAGAATAACGTCAACCCCATATGGAGCTGACAAGGAATACTTTTAACATCTGGTGCAGACACTTCAGCAAGACACACGTTTATAGATGAACAAGGCTCGCGTTGCTCTTGAACGCCAAGTAGAAAGGAATCAGCAATCCAATTTCATCACACGTGAAGATCAGGAGTGACTTCTCCAAAATCGAGGCAAAGAAAATTAGCAACCCTCTTGAGTTCACAGAGACCCTCTTCCCGTCTGCATGATTTCTGGGGACTTCACCCACAAAATCGTGCAGTCTATGATGAAACATTGATGTGAGATTCTGTGTTGTCTCCAAGGTGCATCGTCAAGGCATATTTGCAGCCCTCAACCGCACTGCATCAGGAAAACAGTTGTTTCCAGCCAGGGAAGCCGTTCCCAAACCCCAACCTCTCATTGGAAGCACGATTAATAGATGGAACTGGGGACTCCCAACCACTATTCACTTGAAGGATGTCGATTTTTACAGCACGCTGATTGACGCGGCCTCCGACTTCAACATTGTAACCGTCAAGGCTTTGAGAGTTGCGAGGGAAAATCAAACAGAAGAAGCGTATTCTTTTCCATGAGGAGAAAAAAACGACTTGCCGACCAACACTATTTGTGCCGCCTTCCCATATGCCATATCGTATCAAGTCATTTTTCGAGGTCAAGGGTTAATAGCGCCCTCACTGGAGTTCTCCAGGAGCCGCTTCGACGTTCCCCTTCAGGAGCCGCTTCTACGTTCTCTCCAGAAGTCGCTCCGCTTCAATGTTCGTTCCAGTAGCCGCTCTGCTTCAGCGTTCTCTCCATAAGCTGCTCCAGGATCCGAAGCCGAAGCTTCAGCATTTTGCTCCATAAGCTTCAACGTCCTCTCCAAGAGCTAAAGCCGCTTCAACGCCTCTTTCCTGCCACGTGCCGTAGCCGTCACACTCCTCCCTGTCAAGGATCGTGATCACATAAAACCAAGGTTCGTAGCTGTGGCCATATTTTGATCCATCTCGCCAAACCCGGTGGTCATGGACAGTTTACTCGCTTACGCATCCAGCCAATCCCTTTACTTCCATGGACGCCTACGCAATTACATCCAACCTATTTTAGTTCCCACGAGGATGTAGTCCCTTCTGATCACATTTTCTGCCAAGAACTGTGTTAATAGGGTAAAATATGGGAAGGAGGAACTATCCCTAATCACAGAAAATATTACCAAGGTGTAGAGAGGTTTAAGAGAGATAATGGTGGATTAATGATGATCTTAAGAATTGTACCCTCTTTTCCTTTTACAATGGCCCTCTTGTGGATAAACACCCATAAGATTACCATATTACTAAACTGCAATTTCCCTCTCCTTAAGTTAATACCAAACCCTAAAGGGCCTTTCTCTTTAATCCAAAGACCAACTTCCTTAGAGTGTTCTTGTGTGGACTAGAACTTCCCATCTTAATGGGCTAGGCCTAGTCCCCAAGTCCCTTTTATTCCTAAAAGTGTGTGTGTGTGTGGAGGGGGGGGGGGGGGTGAGATTGCGGGACCTTGATAGGTTAAGGGGACGCTATTCTTATGATTAATAATTTCCATGTATCAACATTAGTCCCCTGACTGTTTGACTGGTCAAAGACCATGTCAACAGTCACACGTGTGCGTCACGATTGCAAAGGGAAGTTATTGGAAAATTTAAGTTCATGACTCTTGGAAGACTTCGGTTACTGATCTATTCATTAACCGATCCTCCTTTTACCCTCCTATAAATAGAGGGGACCTCGCCTCATAATATTCATCTTTTACCATCTCTCTTTCTCTCTCTTGTTCCTTATTTTGTTCATCATGTCCGACGGATCACCCGCCTGCGACTCTCCTCCTAGGTATGAGTCATATACATTAGAAGAATTCGTACATAATCCCAGTCTCAAAGACAAAATCATACCCCCCACTGGGGATGATGGCGCTATTCTTTTCCTCGCCGGCGATGTTTGGGTCACGCGCATGCTTAATCCTCACCCATTTTCTCCATCCGGGTCTGTATAATGGCTTATTCGTCCTCAGGACGACTCACCCACTGTGCCTTCTTTCGAAGATTCTCCTCACTTGGCAGTCCATAGGGGAGATTACACTTTTCCTACGATTGACCATCGTTCGTCCGCTGAATCACATGACTCTTGGGAGCCATGGATTGACTACATCCGCTCGAATCCAAATAATGCGGTTACCATTCGTTCTCTCGGTATAGAGGCGGCTTTAGAATCTTCCAAGTTTAGGGATGTCAGGCGAAATTATGACAGCATAAATCGATTGTGCGCGTGCTGGAGAATCGATACTCATACATTTTTGTTTTCCTGGGGTGAAGAGAACCCGGTCTTAGAGGATGTAGTGGCTCTTACCGGTTTGCCTGTTCATGGTTCCATAGTCTATGATAGTTGTTGTCTTTATAAATCTCTGAATGACGAGGACAAGAAGCTTCGAGACCGCTTACTCAAGGCTAAGACGAAGTCCATGTCTTTTCAATTGCCTGACGAGCTCAAAGATGAAACCTCAGATGGAGTAAGCACCCCAGCGGATAAAGGGAAAAACAAAGTGACCACGTCAAACCCACATGATTCCCCTGCATACGTTTCATCTTCCTCGAAACTCATGGCATCTTCCATGAAAGTCGCTCGGAAAAAACCTTCTCCTGTTGAAGGTACTGATGATGTAAGGGAGGTGAAAGGCGGTCAAAAGCAGAAGTACGGGCAGCGTCGAGCTTCTTTTTCATGTTGGATCAAGTACTGGGCTCCTTTGCAGTATGGTCCTGGTAAGGGTGTTCCTCCTCGAGAAGGGGAGACGGACAGGGCGGAACTGGCTGCATTTCTACTCTTTTGGCTTTGTCATGCTGTCTTTGAATATAGTCCCCGGGATACTATCAAAAATGATTTGATCCCTATGGCGGTATTAATGTCTCGTGGTGTGACTTTCCCACTTTCCCCCATGTTTCTGGGTTGTTTGTATCATCATCTAGACTTTCTGGTTCGCAATCGCGTGGATGGATCCCACACGGTTGAAACTTTCTTTCCTGCCAACTTCATTCAGGCATGGACTTGGGAGCGCTTCCCTAAGTATAGGCCTTCTCATTTGAATCCTTTTTCCCTTTCTCGGCAAGTAGAAGTCGTTCGAAAAGATGGTTACAAGAGTTTGGTGACACAACCAGAGTGTCATCCCCTGATGGCTCTTTATCACAAGAAAGGTCATCATCCTAAGGAGAAGCTTAAGTACTTTATGGACAAGGGTGATGAATTTAATCCCCTCACATATCAGGATGGTCGTACTGGTTCTCTCCACTACAATTTTGTTAGCCAAACCCCACAAAGGATTTCTTCAGCAGAGATACCTTCAACGGATGAATTTGATATTCTCGTCTCTGTTTTACCTGGGCGTCTTCCTGGCTTTTATGGTGGGAAATTTTCTTCCGAGTCGTACAACACTGTTCGTGTCGCGTGACAATTAGGCCTTGATCAGGGAGTTCCTTTTGATGTTTTCCTTCCTTCTTCAATTGTCAAGGACAAAGAGGTCCGGAAAAGCTTTGATCGCTTCGTTTTCAAAAGTGGGCTTCGAATGAGCGATCACCAGTCCTTCTTTGATCTTAGTTACCCTCAACCTCGCCGCCAAGTTCATGTTACCAGGTAATGGCTTGGGTACCGTAATAGTGTTAGTCGAAATGTGCTTAACCTAGTCATCAAGGAGCCCTATGCTCCCCGCCCTTTGACCGAGAAAGATTTCAAGGAGATGCATGCCTCAGGTCGTGTGAAATTGAATGCTGAGGTTGTTAAGAAGTATAAGCTATATTCTAGCAACAAGGGTCGCCTCTCTTGTTCAACTAGTTGGGACCCCCTTCCTGGTGACGAGCTTTCTCAAGGGGATGGTAAAGGTAGCGCTCTTCCCCCATCCAATTTCAAGAAAAGGAGGCGTGTTCCTCCTATGAAGCCTTTGCAAATTCCTTTGGATACGTCTCCTCCTCTTGCTAAGGTATTCCCTTATTCTTATGTATTTTTTTTTTATCAAGTCACTTGCTTAGTTATTTTGGTTCGCCACACATTTCTGGAATTCTCCGCCTATCGGCTGCAAACTAGAGGTCTTATGTTTGAAGAATATATTAACCTGCCTATTGAGGAATGGAGGGACGATCGACTTGCTAAAAAGATGAGACGAGATGTTGGTATACTACCCAATCCGCGATGTCCTTCTTCCCGGACCGTTAATATTTCTCCTTCATTTTCTCCGCAGGCTCCAAAAGTGGGGTCATCATCCGCCAGTAATTTTATTGGACGTGTAGAGCGTCAACTTGGTCGAGAAGTTAGCCAGAGCGGTCCTGAAATACTTTCTCCCCGTATGACTCTTCACTCTACTCGTCCTTTAATTGTTCGAACGATTAAAGATACCAATCATCCTCTTCACACTCCCTCCGACATGTTAGGTGATGGGGACGAGTCAGAATCAGACCGTTCTATCAATGATTATTCTCAAGAGGGTAGCGGTCTCAAAAGCAGCACCCAGGGTCAGAGTTCGTCCCCTCGTAAATCCCGTGGGTGTGCTGTGTTCATGATTATATTACTTTGACATATCGACACGTGCCGGTTAAAATGTTTCTGTTGCAACTTATTTAATGCATTTGGCCACCTATATATGTATCTCCACTTCCCTCATTTTGAGTGACTATTTTATTTTTCTCTCTGATTTCGATTTCTCTTGCCCCTTAGGTCATTCAGAACCGGCCGTGTCAAGTTCGTCTTCTTCTCCTCGCCAATCAGTTCATTCTCCTGTTAATTTCCCTCCTCTTTCCGATCTGGTATGCGTGTATTTTGAATTTCTCTTATTGTGCCAAGGTATCTTGCCTATAATTGTTTTTCTTAATATCCATCTTCTCTCATTTTTTTAGAATATGGAAAAACGTGACGGCGCTCAAAGGAAGGGAAGCGGTTCGAATCAATCTATTAAAGGAAACGAATCTGGCAGCGCCAATGGCAAGTGTCAGAAATCAACTACCATAGTTTCTCAGGGCGTGAACGTGGATGCTGAACTGATGGCTATTCCGGAGGATCCCAAATTTCAATACCCGCATATCGTGTCTTCGGCGGAGGCTGGTGTAGATAACCGTTACATTCTAGTACATGGATTTTGGGTGCCTTCTTCTAAAGCAGCCACCTATCGTCGCATAGTGGAGAAGTTTGGTCATATGTGCATTCATGAAGAAATGCCTGTCAATTCCTTGATCGTGGATACCGAGGACTTACTCGACATAGCGGAAGGGCTTTCTTTGGTGGAGGAAACTCCAATTGATCCGGCTGTTTTGAGGAAGTGGGACGCTAACATTCAGACCCTGATGGCTCTTCGCTTCCCCATCAAATGGCTCAAGGAATTGTTGGACTCAGCAAAGGCTAGTCATAGTGCGCGGATCACCCTACCTCGTGAAATTGAAGAATTGGAACGAGAGTACCAGCAGCTGCTCGACGTCGCAAACGCGAAGAAGGAAACGTATGATCAGCTTATGGCGGATGTGGGCCGTACTACCCAGGAGTTGAAATCCGCTTGTGATGCTGCTGAGGAAGTCAATGGGCGTTTGACCAGGAAGAAGGCCGAATTGGTGGCTTTAGATATTTTTTAATGATCACTTTTGAAACCCTTTTCTTTTTATTGGTGAGGTTGAAGATTCTATGGTTTGCTTTTCTTTCATTGGACATGTGTTATTGTTTGTTTGGTTTAATTATATTTATTATTATGGTTGGATAGTATTAAATATGATATCCCTTATGTTTTATTATAAGTATGGGTGAATACGTCTGATGCCCTTCATATTTATTTTTATAGTTTGTTCCTTATTTGGTTGCTAGCTATATTTCTGCAGTTGATGGCTTGTCGTCTTCATGGGTATACTTTGGATTTCGCTCCGGTACCATCACTAGTTGTTCCTTATGAAAAGGATCATGAGCTAACTCGCTTGCTATTGGTAAAAGCTGAAGTGGAGATACTTAGGGAAGTTAGGATGGTAAGCAGAACGTCTACGCGTGCCCGCTTTGACGAGCTGCATGAGACTTATTCAATGGCTCGAGGTGCACAAATATCCAGGCGTGTCACTATATCCATTCAGCGTGCCTTGGATAATGCCATAACCGCTCGAAATAAAGCTGAGCGTTTATACCAGGAAGCGCTAATCATGATGACGGATATTGAGCAGGCAATAACCGACTGTCATGCTTTTGTTTCTCAGCAGGCGGGTCCGAGCCTTCCCGGATGTACTTTAACCTTTTGTGTTGTATCTTCTCTTATCCATCATACTGATATGAGGGCGGAATTAGCTCGTTTACTCATTTTGAAAGATGATGTTGGTATGTTGCGGACCAATCGCCTAATGGTGTTGGATAAAGCCCGGAAGGCTTATGATGAGTACGGAAACATTAGGCATAGCTCGACAAGCTTGTGCTTCTAGTGAAGTTCATCAAGTTTTGGAGGAAATGCGTAGCGCTTTACTGACTCTACTATTCAGTATGGGGAAGCTCAGTTGATGATGCAAGACTTAGACGAGGACATTTCCTACTGTCGTTCTCTTATAGCCGGCTCTTTTTCATTATTTTAAGGAGTCTTTATGTTCATCATCTTGTTTTTTGTAATAAATATTATCTTGATTATCTTGTTATTTGGATTATATATATATATGAGAGCTTGCTTTAGTTAATCACTGAAACATTGTTAAAGTTTTCTTCTCTTTTCCATTTACCTGAGTTATGGATGGTCGCATTAGATTGGTTCTTGAGATAAAGTATCTAAGTCATCTTCTCCGCGTGATGTGCCTTGCTCGAGATAATTTTGAAGTTGACAATGCAAGTGGGCATGAGCAACTATCTGCTTCGGATCATCTTGTGAAGAGGATTCAGAGTGAGGGCGCTCTTCCTGACTTATCGCTTCTCGAGCATCGTGGTTATTTCCATGAACAACGCATGCTTACCCATTTTCGTTGTGTTGAGGCGGATCATAGCGTGAGGTCTATTGAGGCCGCTTTATCTGAAGTTCAATCAACATTACATGTATTACCATGAATTTTTTTTTCTTTTTTTAAGGGGTAGTTATGACGGTAGTTATGAAGTAGTAATAAATGCATCCTTGTACAAATTTCTATAAATAGGCTCTTATTGTTGGTATGATGTTTTATTCTCTAATTCTGCTTATTGTATTTTCACTAAGTTCTTTATGGATGAGCGTTTACATGGTTATGTGTTGGTTCTAGTTTCTGTGCCGGCGTTGATATCCCCTTTTATGAGAGGTTCTGAACTAGACCGACTACGGCTTGTGAGAGCTGAGATAGCACTAATCAGAGAGAAGAGGCTGGCGGGTCGTGCGGAGGCATGCGCTCAGTTTAAAAAGCTGTATGAGGCATTTCTAAAAGCTCGGGCAATTCAATCGTCCGGACCAATCTCTTTCGAAATTCAGAGTGCTTTGGATGATGCTGCTTCCGCCCGGCATGCAGCTGATCAATTAGTACGAGAGATAAATCTTACCCTGTTAGACATTGAGAAAGTTATTGCGGATTATAGCACTTTCGCTGCTCATTTTCCCAGTCACCGGATGCATGGTTATGCTTTGTATTTATGTATGATACGTGCCTTGATGCATCCTGCGCTTAAGCCAGTTGAACTGGCACGATTATTGGTGTTAAAGAGTGAATTGAGATCTTTACGGACTCATAGGTTAGTTGTACAAGGGCATGCGCGCAAAGCATTGGAGGAGCAAGAGGATACTTCCTAAGTAGCTCGTCAAGGTAACACATCTGAGCGGATTTTGTTCGAGGTACATCAACTGCTTGGAGATATACGAGTAGCTTTAGCCGTATCTACCACTCAGAGTGAAGAAGCGCTTATGATGATGCAAGATGTGGACCAAGAGATTGCTCACTGTCGTATGCTAATTGCGCTGAGTCGACTTGAAAGTTATCCCCCTCCCCCCCCCTTTTTTTTGGATATATAACTTAGTTTTGTAAACAAAAGGTTATGGTCTTGTTCTTGTTCAAGTTCTAATGGAAGAGTCGGTTAATGAATTACATTTGTCTCTTAGGCAACTAAAAGTGAAACTATTACAGGCTATTGTCACTGGTAATGTTCGACTTGTTCAAGAGTGTGAGGGGATGTTTGGGATCAGTCAAGTGCAATATTTTCAAGCTATAGATCTTTATGCTAACCGACTAAGTACCAGCCGGGTGGACCCCTCGATAGAAAATGTGATGGCTGCCAATGAGGCTTTTAAGGCATTTGTGGATGCTCGTCATCGGATGGAACGTATGGAAGACATCCTGGCTATTGCTCGTATCCGGCTGAGGCGTGCGAACTCAGTTCTTTCGTTGTTCCTTTAACCTATGTTACTGTGTTATTCTTCTTTTACGCTTTTCTTGTCTTGGGCGTGTAGAAGTTCTTTTAAGAATGCCGCTATTATAGAGTTTCGTGCTGTTTTGTCACCTTAATCAATGAATTCTGTTTGATTATCCTGTCTATTTTATCATGTCCTTTTAATTCGTTTGTCCGCGCATCTCATCAAATTATATGCGGGATTTTGATCCTTTCTCGGACTATTAGTGCACTTCATCTAAAAGCCATGCACGGAGCCTAGCCCTTTCTTGGACTATTGTTGCACTTCATTTGAAGCCATGCACGGAGCCTAGCCCTTTCTTGGATTATTGGTGCACTTCATATAAAGTCATGCACAAATCCTATCCCTTTCTTGGACTATTGGTGCACTTCATCTAAATTCATGCACGAAGCCTAGCCCTTTCTTGGACTATTAATGCACTTCATCTAAAGCCATGCACGGAGCCTAGCCCTTTCTTGGACTATTAGTGCACTTCATCTAAATACATGCACGGAGCCTAGCCCTTTCTTGGACTATTGATGTATTTAGATGTATTTAATCACGGTATATGCTAGGATTCATCATGACTCAGTTCGAATATAAAATAGATAATTTATTATTTTCAGCCATCCGGCGTACATTAAGTTATTCAAGCATAGTAAGTTTTGAGCCATTTACCATTGATAGGAGTATTAATGCGGGAGCTGTTCATCCTCTTTAGGTAATAATATCCACTTTCTGCTTCCTCACTTATCATGTAAGGACCTTGCCAGTTATCAGCAAACTTACCTGCTTTCTTATTACGTTGGATGTGTGGTGCGATTTTCATCACTACATCATTCACGTTGAAGACTCGTTCTTTCACCTTTTGGTTATAGTACCTTGTTGTCCGTTGTATATACTTATCCGCGAATCTCTCAGCCTTGGCTCGTCGCTCTTCTAAGGTGTCCAGGTGTGAAAATCGGCTGACATCATCCGGAGTAGTGAGACTAGTCATGGCCACACGCGCGGATGGTATGGAAATTTCCGATGGTAGTATCGCATCTTCTCCATACACCAGGGAATAAGGGGACGCGCCTGTGGAACTTCTTTTGGAGATACGATACGCCCAGAGTGCAAGCGGTAGCTGTTCGTGCCAGCTCCTGTGATGATCATATACCATTCAGCTTAATATTCTTAACAATGTTTTGTTGGTAACTTCTGCCTGTCCATTACCCTGCGGGTAGTAGACAGTCGAGGTGTGGAACTTGATCCCGTATTGATCCAACATATCTATGACAGTTTGATTAAAGAAATAGGTACCATTATCTGAGCGTATGATCATAGGTGCCCCGAATCGACAGATGATGTGCTCTTTGATGAACGCGGCAATTGTTGCGCCCGAGTAGTCTCGGAGTGGTATAACTTCAACCCATTTGGTAGAATACTCGGTTGAGGTGATGATATACTTGTGACGCAGGGACGAGGTTGGGTTTATCGACCCAATGACATCAAGTCCCAGCTGTGAAAAGGCCAAGGGGTGACGACGCTATGCAGCCAGGTATGTGGGGCGTGGATTAACGATCTGTGACTTTGACATTGCTGACATCTATTTATGTGTTCCGCGGTATCGAATTCCATTGTCGGAAAGTAATATCCAGCTTCTTGTAGCTGTAGGAAGAGCTTCCGCATACCTTGGTGCTCGCCATTGTGGGTTGTAGCCATGACTGTTTCCGCCTCTTCCTGTGATAGAAAACGTAATACCTTGCCTCCGAAACTCTTCCTATAAAGGACGCCTTCACTTAAGAAGAATCATCCAGACTTCCTTTGAATTTTTAATGCCTCTTGTCTGTTTGACGGCAGGCGCTCATGATGGAAGAAATATATATAGGGTTGTCTCCAGTCTACTATCTCCGCGCTTCATATTTCTGTTTGTTGCGGGGGTGCTTGGAAATCATCGCATTTGTCTTGGACCACAGCTGCTTGAACTGCCATGTTTGTCCAGTATACGCCCATCCTTTGTAACCGTCGATATAATGGGATTCCCCCTGTCTGTCCGCATGACTCCTCATGGATGCGATTCAATATTTCTTGTGCCTATGACTTTCCTATGCACCGTGACAGAGCGCTTCCAGATGTTCAAAAGTACAATGCTCCTCGTATTAAAATAAATTGCTTTAGTACTTTGACGGGCAACACTTGATCGTCCGCCCCTCTAGTCAGATCTTCAATATACGCTGTTCTCTAATCATCCTTTCGCTCGAATGCGGCGTCCTCTTTCCATGTGCTGGGCAGTGCTCTTCTTTTTACTACTATAGTGCCTTCATCAGATTCATTTAATTGTATCTTAGCCGCCAGCGTAGCCATAGCGTCCGCGTGTTTGTTAGCGGACCTTCTTGTATGCTCCACGACGGTGCTTCCCCTTCTTGCAATCAACTCTTTGGCTTCCGCTCGATATGGCGCCAGATGTGCTTTTTTTACCTGAAAGTCGCCCGATATTTGGTTTGTGACTAGCTTTGAGTCTCCTTTGACATCAATGGCTCCCAGGTTGAGCTCCTCTGCCAATCGTAATCCGAGGATTACTGCTTCATATTTCGCCACATTGTTTCTACATTCAAAGTCTAGCTTGAAATCCAATGATAACAATTCTTTCTTAGGTGTTTCGAAGACTATTCCTGCTCCTCCATAAGAGCCATATGAAGACCCATCAAAGACATTGTCCAGCGCTCCTCTTCTTCGAGTTCCACTACCTCACCATGTATTTCCTCACTTATCTCTGTCATGTCCATTCCTGGGAATGCTGCTAAAAAGTCCGCGAATACTTGCCCTCGTACTCCTTTCGACCGCTGATATTTTAGTTCAAACTCAGATAATTGTAGCAGCCAGCATGCTATCCCGCCGGATAATACGGGTTTTATTGCTAAGTAGGCAATTGGATTAGCCGTGCCACCACTATGGTTTCATGCGCGAGCAGGTACGATCGTAACTTTTGCATGGCATAGATGAGTGCTAAGCATGCTTGCTCTGCCCTTGAGTATCTGAATTCCACATCTCTGAACCCTCCGCTGATATAATGGATTGGGCGTAATTGGTCGTTTCCAAGGTCTTGAGCTAATAATGCTCCAATCGCCACGTTGGTAAACGTTGTATACAAATAGAGAGGCTCGCCTTTGACAGGGGGTCGTAGGACTCTAGCGCTGATCAAGCATTCCTTGAGCTTCTGGAAGGCTTCCTCTTGATCCTCACCCCACTCGGACGATTTGTTTTTCGAAATAGTGATGTAAACGCGCACAACAGTTGCGCCAGGCCCGGAATGAACCTCCGAACGTAAGACACCGTACCAATAAAAGTTTGTAGCTCTTTTTCATTTGCCGGCAATCTCATAGTGGTTATTGCTTCGACTTTGTCCGGATCGATTTGTATTCCTTTGTCAGTGACAACAAACCCTAGAAATTTTCCGGAAGTGACACCAAACGCGCATTTGAGAGGATTCATTTTCAAGTGGTATTTTCTACATCTGTTGAAAACGTGCCTCATATGGTTAAGATGATCCAGTCGTGCTCGAGATTTTACCACCACATCATCAATGTATACTTCCATGATCTGATGCATCATGTCGTGGAATATCGCTACCATGGCTCGTTGGTAAGTGGCGCTCGCGTTCTTCAATCCAAAGGGCATGACTGTGTAAAAGAAATTTCCGTATGGAGTCTGGAAAGCCGTCTTGTGCGCGTCCTCTACCGATATTTTGATTTGGTTGTATCCGCTAAATCCATCCATGAAAGAAAACATACCATATTCGCTCGTATTATTTACCATTATGTCAATGTTCGGTACCGGAAAATCATCCTTAGGACACACTCGGTTTAGGTCTCGATAGTCGACGCAGCATCGGATTTTTCCATTCTTTTTCTCTACTGGGACGATGTTAGCTAACCATGTGGGGTGTTGGATTGGTATAATGAAGTTAGCCTTCAACAGCTTCTCCACTTCTTCCTTGATAGACAACTCTACCCTTTCAGAAAAGTTACGCCTCCGGTTGATACTCGGGTGAGACATTGAGGTTGTGTGCGATCAGGTTGCTGTCGAGGCCCGACATCTCGTCATGCGTAAATGCGAACACATCTCTATACTCGCAGAGCAGTTTAATCAATCGTGATTTTTCTTCTTCTTCTAGATGCTTGCTGATACGCACGCATCATGGTTCTCCTTCTGAGCCAAGGTTCACTTCTTCTAGTCCGTCCATAGTTGGATCGGGCTTCGTCTTTTCCTCAGGTAAATCTTTTATCATTTTCTCTACCGAAATCAAGGGTTCTACTTCTTCTTGACAATCTTCTCCAAGTGGGGTCGCTTCCATCATGTTTTCTTCGTCCGCCGATGACATGGCGCAGTCGTGTTGTTAACTGGAAGCTTCCCCGGAAAATTGCTATAAGCGGTAAACGTGTCCACCCTCTGGTCGTGAGAAACGTTT
Source organism: Papaver somniferum (assembly GCF_003573695.1). Classification (NCBI taxonomy): domain Eukaryota; kingdom Viridiplantae; phylum Streptophyta; class Magnoliopsida; order Ranunculales; family Papaveraceae; genus Papaver; species Papaver somniferum. The sequence continues at coordinate 40,164,755 of NC_039359.1, forward strand.
GAATTGAGTGTTCTTTGTTCCGACTATAGATCGTTTATTTCCCGTTGCGGGTCCCATCCTTGAAGGACTGAAAACGGATTTGGCATTTACTTTTACTTCTGCCTATGGTTGGAATTCTTCCCACTTACGGAGGGTGATAAAACACTCTGTTTGTCCGCCTTGGTCTACAGCTGGTTGTGTGTAGAAAACCGCATGTGCCATGTAAGCCTCTTCTGGACCAAACAGATTGCTCTTAGCTAGGATACATAATTGTCTTCCTCCGATATTGTTCTTAACACATTTATGATACGTAGATTCCACCACCTTGTGGTTCAGAACCCATCCCCACCTTAGTAAGACATGAAACGTGATATCATCCTCGAGTACGTAGAAAGGCGTGAGCACTCTGATGGGTCCAATCTTCATCATCATATGTACTTTTTCCATTGTCGTCTGGGTTTGTCCGCCAACCCCCCTTACAGTCGTTGCGCGCATTTTAATTGACGCTCTTGGTACTCCTAAGGACTCCAATGTGTGCAATGAAATCATGTTGAGGGATGCTCCGCCGTCTATAAAAGCTCGCTTGAGAGGCTTCTTGTTGATATGGGTTGTGAGGTACAAGGGCCGGAGGTGCTCTCCCGGATAACATATATCTTCATCAGTAAAGGTGATAGCTTCCCGCGGCAACGGATTGTACGCCTTGCCAGATGCGATGGCTGCAATAGCTTTGGATGCTTTGCCGATTTGATCATCGCTAAAATCAAGTGAATCAAAGAATTGTTGGGCTAAGACTGTTTGGGCGAATTTTCTAGCGACTCCGGTCGTATCTGAGAAGGTAGCCGTCTCAGTTGCCTCGTATGCCTCCTCTTCCTTATCATCTTCCCATGGTCTCCGGGTTTCTTCTTTTGTAGGTTCATGGGATATCATCATGATTTGGTGCTGAGGGAATGGATCCTTCTGAATGCTTTGCTCTCCTATTTCTAGCTCTCCTCTGGCTCACTTCCTTTGCATTATATAACGTAGAGAAAAACATTTCACAGTCGGATGATGGACTCTTCTGTGATAATGGCAGTACCGTTCATGCATTTTATCCGCTGCGGTTGGTTCGTAACCACAGGTGGCAGAGTTTCTTCTTTGTTAGCGAAAAGTCCTACTATCTTCTCCCTGCTGCATGATAGTGGTGGCGGATTTGGTCTCCCTCCGTCTGTTTGATAGACGCATTTATGTGTCTAATATAACCCAATTGTATATTGTGTTAGTACCCATTTTTGTACTTATTATGGCTTTTTATGTCCCTGTAGGTATTTCTGGAGAAATAAGCTTTTGCGGCGAAATTGGCTAAAAAAGTGGTTTTTGCGCTCGTGGGAGAAAATTACTATACGGACTCTCACTTTGGATAAGGGGTAACCTAATTACTAAGGGGTGACCCATTTCCAAGCAGCTGCTAAAGGGACACTAGAACTGGATAAGGGGAGGTCATCTTCATAGTTTCAAACTAAAAAAAATGGCGGGAAAATGCATGCAAGAACTGGCAGATTTTGTGTTCGATCTTGGAGCTGTTTTAGAGCGATTCAATGGGTGTATTTGGTATGTATGGACTCTACAAGACATAAGGGGCCTGTTTAAATCGTCTAGACCCAGCCAATTGGGCTGGATAAGTCGGAAAAATCACACGAAGTCCAAACAGGGACACGTACTTTCTGTTGAAGTTTCAAAGATTTTTTGAGAGAGTTTTGGGCGAGTATCACGCTGGATAGACTCTCTATAGTATTATTCAAGTCCTGGGAGAGTCTTGGAGAAAGTTTATAGCTAACAAACGCGTACAGGGAGATGACAGGAGAGATATTCTCTCAACAGCGCAGAGAAGAGAGAAGAAAGAAGAAGTCGGATTCACTCGAGATTTTTGGGGGTTTGATAGCTATATAAGTGTTGTTTCGAGTCATAAGAAGAGTTAGAAAAGTTTAGAGAGAAAGAGGAGAGATTTCAGAGCCGAAACGAGGAAGATACCATTGATTGTTGCTGCTGCTGCTGCGAGGAGGAAGAACGTGAAGAACAGACTCTCCAAAGCCGTCGTTTATCAACAGTGACATCGACTGTCAATTGTGGGTCGTAGTTCTTCAACGACAACAACACTTAAGCTTTGTCGTTGATTCTGGACGCCTTCTGTGGGTCGCAAAATTCTGTTTTACATCATTTTCTTGTCTTTCTCTTCATTGTAAAACACTTTTGAGCATCAATGAAATATTTTGAGAGGTTTTCCAACATTATGAGCAGCTAAATTCTTGGTGATTGAGGCAATGGAGGATCTATTCACTCATGATTGATTGGTAAATTCTTTTTATAATTTCTTAATTATTTATTTTATTTAATTCACTTGGATCAATAAAAAAAGAGATAAAAATGGTTTTCTTAATTAGTTGTGAATCAGTTTGATGTTTTATGCTTAGAATTAATTCTTTGATAAATCATGCTTAAGGATTACAATTTAATATTTGGACACCTTATAGATTAATAAGTGATTTAATGGAAAAAGAGCTAGATAATAATTATGAAATATTTTTGTAACCAATCAACTTGAAGTAATAGAGAATCCGGAGCCTTAGTCCATTTTAAATCTTGACATCACTCTTTGAAAATTAATTTGCTTTATTTTTATTAAATCAAAAAAAAAAAGGTTACCTTCACAAGTTCGAAAAGAACCCCTTTTACCACTATCTACAATCACTATTTGAAAACTATCAAATTTTTGGCGCCGCCGACGCGGACCTGTGTTTAGTTAGCATTTTTTTTTTAGATTTTTATTATTTTTGTTCTTCTTTACGTTTTTGGTTTTTTTTTGTTTCCTTGCAGATTTTTGAAGTTGGAGCGAGAGATAAATTTGCCAAAGCTTGTGGTGATTTACTTAAAGTTTGGGAGCGAAAAGCAAAGCTAAAGGAGCGAAAGAAGAAGAATTTTATTTATTTATTTTGATAAAAAGAGAGAAAAAAAGAGAGACATTTTTTGTAATTTTTTTTATTAGACTTTCTTTTCTTTTGTATTTTTTTATGGACTTTGGACATTAATTTTGGGACATTTTATTTTTATTTTTTATACCCTACGGAAGGGTACCCTTAAATATAAACTGTTTGCAGGGAAGGACGACGATTACAATATCGTCTCGGCCCCTCGGGTTCGCACACGGCATAGGAGTCGTGGCCCGAGTCGACTTCAGCGGTTCTTCGCCCGTCTGGCACGGGAGGTAAAATTCTAAACACCCGCGAATCTCCTGCAAGCGGGTTACTGGACTCCTTAAGGTGCTAATTGTTTGAGGACGAACCGGACTGTTTTTATATTCCTAGTAAAGGGCAAGGACTGGACCATATAAGATAAGGGTTCGGATTTCATCACCGCTCCCTTCTTGCCCGCCTTAGGAAAACGAAACCTAAAGCGAACCTAAGCCTAAAATTTGGACTAGAAAGAGACCTATAGGGTATCGAGCTTAACAGGACAATCATTCGAAAAATATTGGTTACTCTTTTAAGCACACCTTGAAGTTCTTGACGGTTACTGCGAGTTGAATGCGTGACTGCGCCGCATTGGATCGGTGAGGTTTTGGGTATCAAAGCTCCACTGAGCTTCCCTCGCCTCGATTCAACTTGCTTTAACTCGGATTGATTCCAGAGGGGTTTGCTCAAATTGTAAAGAATTCCCTTTCGAAGGATTAGAAGCTGGTCTAGAAACAATCTAAGTGGAGCCATCATGCTTGTTGTTTGCTAGAAATCTTTAGGTTTGCTGTGGTAAAGTCGAGTCAGGCTGTTGTGTGATTGCTAGAACCTTCCTGTTAGGATTTTTATTTCTTTTGAATTCTTTTTAGTGTATGCCCGATTTTGTTAGGGCTTGGAAAGAGATACTCTAGGTCGATTGATTAGCGAAAAACCTAGTAGTTCTTCTGATTTAAGCAGGGAGCTCGAAGACTCTTCTTGGAGAGCCCTGTTTTTGGAAACTTCAGTTTTGAGAATTTATCTTGAGTGATAAAAGTACCCCTAGTACTTCGTTGTGCCAACGATGGCAACTTTGAAAGATTACATGTTCCCAACTAGGACAACGAGCTTCATGCATTAAATTGCCAGCCACTACGGCTAATTTGAGATAAAACCTAGTATTCTTCAGATGATCCCTATATTCTTAGGAAAAGATGATGAGAACCCTTATTTCCATATTAGGGACTTTGAGGAAATCTGTGGGACAATTAGAATAAAAGACCTTACTGATGAAGTCTTGAAACTTAAGATGTTTCCCTTTTCTTTGAGAGATAAAGCCAAGACCTGGCTTAACAACCTACCGTCTGAATCCATAGAAACATGGCAGGAACTTATCGCTGCCTTCTATATGAAATTCTACCCTAAGCATAAAACTGCAGCTGTTAGGCAGAAAATTAGTGCTAGTGTGCAACAAGAGGGAGAGTCTCTTTATAGGTTTTTAGAGCGATTCAATGATCTCCTATCTCAGTGTCCTCACCATGGATTTGATAATATGAAACTTGTACAGATTATTTATGATGGTTTAGACTATTCGACCAAAGCCATGGTTGAGTCTATGTGCGCTGGTGAGTTCACTAGTAAAAATGCTGATGATGCTTTTGCCTTCTTAGGAGCTATCGCGCTGAAAAATCCCAACAGTGGGAATCTTGTGTTGAACCCCCTAAAAGACTCTTGGTCAATAGAAGTAGCACCAATATGGTAGATACGAGTTTTGCGTCAGATGCTAAGTTTGCTGCTTTATCCAGAAGGTTAGAAGCTTTAGAAATGGGTCAGACTAAAAATAGGTCCCTTGTTGAACCTAATAGAGCCTCTCAAGTCTCTAGTTGTGGAATAGAGCCCGATAATTCGTTTTGGGAAGGTCAGGTTAGTGAAGAGCAAGCCCATGCTGTCTATAACAACTCTAGGTTTGAGAACCGTCAGAAGTTTGACCCATACTCAGAAACCTACAACCCTGGTTGGAGAAACCATCCTAATTTCTCTTGGTCTAAAGGCCAGAGTCAAGGCCAGTCTAGCAATTCTCAGCCTCCCCCAGGTTTTGGTTTTAAGAACTCTTCAGGTCAAACCCAGTTTCAGAACACTTCCGAGAAAAAGATCTCTACCTTAGAGGATACTCTCACTATGTTAGCAAATAACCATGAAATGCTAACAAAGAACCACATGAGCTTTCAACAAGAAACTAGGCAAGAATTGAAGAATAATTCCCAGAGTCTTGCCAAATTAGAACTTCAAGTAGGACAAATAGCTAAGTTCATAAGTGAGAGAGAAGATGGAAGGTTCCCTAGTCGTACTGATCCCAACCCAAAAGGAGAGAAATCGTACAATCATGTGAATGCTGTCACAACCCTTAGGAGTGGAAAGAAAGTTGACAACAAGGTTGCCATGCCTGATAGTGAACATGCTGTAGTTCACCCTGCTGAGCCAGAAAATGAGGAGACTGATAGAGTCTCCAAGAGACCAATGAGGGTCCTGTTGAGCCCGGCTTTGTTCCCAGAGCCCCATTCCCACAGCTGCTAGTTCCGACTAAGAGGGAGTCCAACTTTAATGATATATTGGAGGTTTTTAAGCAGGTTAATATCAACCTTCCATTATTAGATGCAATTAGGCAGATTCCCTCTTATGCCAAGTTCCTTAAGGACTTGTGTACGCGAAAGCGTAAGCTCAGTGCAGAAGAAAGCCTTCATAGCTAGTCATGTGAGTTCTATTATTCAGAATACCACTACTCCTAAGTATAAAGACCCAGGGTCCCCTACCATTGCTTGTACAATAGGTAAGTACCGTGTTGAGAAAGCTTTGCTTGACTTAGGAGCCAGTGAATTTACTTCCATATCATGTGTACCTTAAGCTAGGACTTGGTGAGATGAAACCTACCCAGATAACACTTCAGTTAGCTGATAGGTCCGTTAAAGTTCCTCGTGGTGTGATCGAGGATGTTCTCATAGAGGTTGACAAGTTTATTTATCCAGTGGATTTTGTTATCTTAGATACCCAACCTGTCCCTGACCCAGAGAACCAAATACCAGTGATTTTAGGTCGCCCGTTTTTAGCTACATCCAATGCGATCATTAACTGTCGAAATGGTATTATGAATTTGTCTTTTGGTAATATGACTATTGAGCTGAATATTTTTAATATTAGTAAGCTACCCTCTGAACTAGATGACTCGAATGTAGAAGAGGTGAACATGATAGGAACATTAGTCGAGGAGTCATTACCAAACACTTTGTTAGAAGATCCATTAGAAAAATGCCTAGCTCACTTTGGGATTGATTTTGATGATGATAATGTAATTAATGAGGTGAATGCTTTGTTAGATTCAACCCCTTTGTTAGATACTAGTAATGGATGGAAACCTAAGTTCGAACCACTACCAGTTTCTAAGTCTACCCTAGTTCCTTCTTTAGAAGAGCCTCCTAAGTTGGACCTAAAACCATTGCCAGATACCCTGAAGTATGTGTTTTTAGGCCCGTCTGAGACTTTACCTGTGATTGTTTCTTCCGACTTGGATATAGATCAGGAAAGTAGGCTAGTAACCGTCATTCAAAACAACAAAGAAGCTTTAGGGTGGACCATAGCAGACATTAAGGGTATAAGTCCTACTGTTTGTATGCATCAGATCTATTTAGAGGAAGACACCAAACCTTCTAGGGAGATGCAACGTCGACTAAACCCCAATATGAAAGAAGTAGTTCGAACTGAGGTTCTTAAGCTATTAGATGCAGGAATTATCTACCCTATTTCAGACAGTAAGTGGGTCAGCCCCGTTCAGGTTGTTCCCAAGAAATCTGGTATTACTGTAGTCCAGAATAATAACAATGAGTTAATCCCGACCCGAATGACCACGGGTTGGCGTGTTTGTATTGACTATAGGAAATTGAACAAGGTCACTAGGAAGGACCACTTTCCCCTTCCCTTCATTGACCAGATGCTAGAGAGATTAGCTGGACATAGTCACTACTGCTTTTTAGATGGCTACTCTGGATATAATCAGATCGTTATTGCCCCAGAAGACCAGGAGAAAACCACTTTTACCTGTCCCTTTGGTACCTTTGCGTATAGACGCATGCCTTTCGGGCTATGTAATGCCCCTGCGACTTTTCAGCGTTGCATGATGAGCATATTTTCTGACATGGTAGAACGGTTCTTAGAGGTCTTTATGGATGATTTTTCAGTGTTTGGTTCGTCTTTCGATGAGTGCTTGCATCATTTGTCATTAGTTTTGACTAGGTGTAAGGAAAAGAATTTAGTGCTTAATTGGGAGAAATGTCACTTTATGGTTCGTTCAGGAATTGTTCTAGGGCATATTGTATCTTCAAAGGGTATAGAGGTGGATAGAGCAAAAGTTGACCTTATTAAAACTTTACCGGTCCCAAAAACCGTAAGAGATATTAGGTCATTCTTAGGACATGCTGGTTTTTATCGTCGTTTCATTAAGGATTTTAGCTTGATGTCTAGACCTCTTTGCAATTTGCTTGCAAAAGATGTTAAGTTTGTTTTTGATGATGCTTGTTTAGAGGCTTTTGAGAAGCTTAAGTCATTACTCACTACCGCCCCCATAGTCCAGGCACCCAACTGGAACCTACCCTTTGAGATCATGTGTGATGCTTCAGATTATGCTATTGGTGTTGTGCTAGGTCAGCGAGAAAATAAGTTACTTCATGTGATTTACTATGCTAGCAAAACTCTGAATGATGCCCAGTTGAACTATACCACTACCGAGAAGGAACTATTAGCCATTGTGTTTGCCTTAGACAAGTTTAGACCCTATCTCTTAGGTTCTAAGATCATCATATATACTGATCATGCTGCTTTAAAATATCTTTTGTCTAAGAAGGATACTAAACCTAGATTGATTAGGTGGATTCTGTTGTTGCAAGAGTTTTCTCCAGACATTAGAGACAAAAAGGGTGCCGAAAATGTTGTAGCAGATCACTTGTCTAGGCTAGTTGTTAGTTCCCCAGATGATTCCCTTCCTATAAGGGATAGCTTTCCTGATGAACAATTGTTCTTGTTACCCATTACCTTGGTATGCGAATATAGTGAACTATCTTGTTACTGGTCGAATGCCCCACATTGGGGTAAACAAGATCGTTCTAGATTTTTAGCTGAGGTTAAGCACTTCTTTTGGGATGATCCTTATTTGTTTAAGTATTGCCCAGACCAGATTATTAGGAGATGTATACCTGAGAGTGACCAGTCCAGTATTATTTCCTTTTGTCATGATCATGCTTGTGGGGGTCACTTTAGTGCTAAGAAAACTGCTGCTAAGATATTGCAGTGTGGATTCTATTGGCCTTCGTTGTTTAAAGACTCCCACAGTTACTGCGTTACTTGTGAACGATGCCAGAAATTAGGAACCATTTCCCGTAGGAACATGATGCCCTTGAACCCTATTTTAATTGTTGAGGTCTTTGATGTGTGGGGTATTGACTTTATGGGTCCGTTTCCTAATTCTTTTGGTAACCTATACATCCTTGTCGCCGTAGACTATGTCTCTAAGTGGATTGAGGCGGTTGCGTGTAAAACCAATGACCATAGGGTTGTGATTGAGTTCTTGAAAAATAATATACTTACACGTTTTGGTACACCGCGAGCTATAATTAGTGATGGAGGGTCGCACTTTTGTAATGGGACTTTTAGACTTCTGATGAAGAAATATGGTATTACACATAAGATAGCTACCCCGTATCATCCACAGACTAGTGGTCAGGTAGAGGTTTCCAATAGGGAGATAAAACGTATATTAGAGAAAACAGTTAATCCTAATCGGAAAGACTGGTCGTCTAGGCTTACTGATGCCTTATGGGCTTACCGTACTGCGTTTAGGACCCCATTGGAATGTCGCCTTATCGGCTTGTTTATGGCAAGGCATGTCACTTACCTGTTGAGTTAGAACACAGAGCTTATTGGGCTGTTAAGCAGCTAAATTTTTCACTTGACAAGGCAGGAGCCCATAGGAAACTCCAGCTCAATGAGTTGGACGAGATTCGTATAGATGCTTATGATAGTGCGAAGGAGTATAAGAACAAAATGAAACTTGTGCATGATAGAAACATATTACGGAAGTCATTTTCTCCAGGTCAAAAAGTTCTTCTGTATGACACTCGTTTGCATCTATTCCCCGGGAAACTGCGCTCTCGGTGGACCGGTCCTTTTGTGGTCCGTACTGTTTTTCCTCATGGAGCTGTTGAAATCGAGACACTGGATGGTAGTAGTTCTTCAAAGGTTAACGGTCAGCGATTGAAGCCCTTTTTAGAGCCTTTTCCTACAAGTGATGTTGAGGAGGTCCCTCTGGAGGACCCTGTTTATTGATTGACCATCGAGGTGATTTGTATGTTGTATAATTTCTATATTCAGTTTTTGGTTTCACTTCACTCAGGTACTATCTTTCCGAACTCTCTCTTTACTATTTCCTCATGTTACTTATATTCTTGGTACTGTTCTTTCATGAGAAACATTGAGGACAATGTTAGATTTAAGTTTGGGGGGGGGAAGAAACTTTTTGTTAGCTTTTAGTTGCAATAAATAAATAAACTCCAGAGCCTAGAAATTTATGCCTATTGAGGATTGCACTAACTAATCTAAGTGGATGGAAGCATTTTGATTGTAGGAGTTTGAGGAACCAATCTGATTAGATGGAAACATCTAAAGAGTCTATTCATAAAAGCACAGAGCTCAGGTGTTAGAAATAACATGATAGTTTCACCATATCTCGTTGAGTCCTTTTCACTTCTATTTTTATTTTATTTTTTTTTTTAAACTATGTTTCTCTAAGTGATAGGTGGGGCCCACGATTCAAGTTGTTACCAATGCTAGGGTGAATTAGAGTGATTGAGATACCTTGAAAAAAAAAAAATTGAAAAAAAAAGTGATGAAAAAAAAAAAAAAGATGAAAAAAAAAGATGAAAAAAAAATGGTAATTACCAAAAAAAAAAAAAAAAAAAAAAAAAAAAAAAAAAAAAAAAGAAAGAAATTGAGACCAGACCATTTGACCAAAGGAATAAATTCAATAAAGTCGACCACTGGTACCCTTGTATATGCCAGTGTGTTGATATTAGTCAGACTAGTATCTCAATCCATTAGGATAGGTTCATTTTGGCGGAGGCCTTCAGACAGATATGGGAAACGCCGTTCACTTAGTAAACATCAAAACCATCTATGTTTTTCTATATCCATCTTCTTGATCTATCCATGTGATTAGTTTTGACTCCGAATATGATGTCCATAGTGCAACTATCTGAGTAGAGCTCTGTCACTTTATATGAATTTTAGTATGCTTGAGTGCAAACTCGTGTACAGCAATTGGAATTTCGCATCAGGGTACTTCTTCCTGTAGTCAATAAGTATGCCAACCAAGGAGATTCTTTAGTGCCTTCCAAGGTTCTGCGTAGATAGCTAAGGTCTGGAGTACAGGTTTTGTGGGTATACCTCTTGTAAGCCCACCCGAGACTATAACTCGGCCACTAGGGCCACCTAGGGGTTTAAAGGCTTATTGCATATGCTAAATGCAATCGACGATGCCTGCGACAGTGAGTTAGGATTTTATTTTGTAGTTTTGATTTGCTCGGGACTAGCAAATAATAAGTTTGGGGGTATTTGATAGACGCATTTATGTGTCTAATATAACCCAATTGTATATTGTGTTAGTACCCATTTTTGTACTTATTATGGCTTTTTATGTCCCTGTAGGTATTTCTGGAGAAATAAGCTTTTGCGGCGAAATTGGCTAAAAAAGTGGTTTTTGCGCTCGTGGGAGAAAATTACTATACGGACTCTCACTTTGGATAAGGGGTAACCTAATTACTAAGGGGTGACCCATTTCCAAGCAGCTGCTAAAGGGACACCAGAACTGGATAAGGGGAGGTCATCTTCATAGTTTCAAACTAAAAAAAATGGCGGGAAAATGCATGCAAGAACTGGCAGATTTTGTGTTCGATCTTGGAGCTGTTTTAGAGCGATTCAATGGGTGTATTTGGTATGTATGGACTCTACAAGACATAAGGGGCCTGTTTAAATCGTCTAGACCCAGCCAATTGGGCTGGATAAGTCGGAAAAATCACACGAAGTCCAAACAGGGACACGTACTTTCTGTTGAAGTTTCAAAGATTTTTTGAGAGAGTTTTGGGCGAGTCTCACGCTGGATAGACTCTCTATAGTATTATTCAAGTCCTGGGAGAGTCTTGGGGAAAGTTTATAGCTAACAAACGCGTACAGGGAGATGACAGGAGAGATATTCTCTCAACAGCGCAGAGAAGAGAGAAGAAAGAAGAAGTCGGATTCACTCGAGATTTTTGGGGGTTTGATAGCTATATAAGTGTTGTTTCGAGTCATAAGAAGGGTTAGAAAAGTTTAGAGAGAAAGAGGAGAGATTTCAGAGCCGAAACGAGGAAGATACCATTGATTGTTGCTGCTGCTGCTGCGAGGAGGAAGAACGTGAAGAACAGACTCTCCAAAGCCGTCGTTTATCAACAGTGACATCGACTGTCAATTGTGGGTCGTAGTTCTTCAACGACAACAGCACTTCAGCTTTGTCGTTGATTCTGGACGCCTTCTGTGGGTCGCAAAATTCTGTTTTACATCATTTTCTTGTCTTTCTCTTCATTGTAAAACACTTTTGAGCATCAATGAAATATTTTGAGAGGTTTTCCAACATTATGAGCAGCTAAATTCTTGGTGATTGAGGCAATGGAGGATCTATTCACTCATGATTGATTGGTAAATTCTTTTTATAATTTCTTAATTATTATTTTATTTAATTCACTTGGATCAATAAAAAAAGAGATAAAAATGGTTTTCTTAATTAGTTGTGAATCAGTTTGATGTTTTATGCTTAGAATTAATTCTTTGATAAATCATGCTTAAGGATTACAATTTAATATTTGGACACCTTATAGATTAATAAGTGATTTAATGGAAAAAGAGCTAGATAATAATTATGAAATATTTTTGTAACCAATCAACTTGAAGTAATAGAGAATCCGGAGCCTTAGTCCATTTTAAATCTTGACATCACTCTTTGAAAATTAATTTGCTTTATTTTTATTAAATCAAAAAAAAAAAGGTTACCTTCACAAGTTCGAAAAGAACCCCTTTTACCACTATCTACAATCACTATTTGAAAACTATTACTGTTCTTCTACCTCTCCTATTTGATTGTCCTCCTCGATAAGGGCCAAAAGCAGCCGCTCCTCCTTTACCTCTATCGCCTCCTTTATCATTCGACGTCGCATTAACATAATGTAATTTCCAGTTGTGTTCACTTGCTCCGGAGTTCATAACATTCGCGCAGTCTGATATCCGAGTTGCAACCTCCTCAACTTCGACAAAAGTTTGGAATTTGGAATTTGTCAAATTCAGTCGGAAGACCGCATCCATTCCTCGAATACAAATTTCCACCAAGCTCTCTTCTGGGATGTCCTCATGGCATTCAAGTGTGAAATCCCATAAACGAGTGATGAACTTCCCAATTTCTTCTCCAACCCGCTGGGTGCATCTTCCCAAATCTATTGTTGTGACTCTCCTTTGGGCGGAATAGAATTTTTTTAGAAAGAGTTGTATCATGGAGGGCCATGAACTGATACTTCTGGGTTTCAAATTATCATACCAAGTAAAAGCATTTTCTGTAAGTGGCTTTGGAAACTCTCTCATGCAAAGGCTTTCGTCCTGAGCATATGCGTTCATTGCTGATATGAAATGGCTTACATGCTCGCGTGCGTTTCCCTTTCCTCCATATGTCTTGAATTTTGGTGACACGTAATCTTCAGGATATGAGTACTCGACAAACTCGGTGGAGTATGGCGGCTCCAGTGAATCGTAGGCGTTGTGTTTCGTTACTCGATAGTTTGCCTCTAGATATTTGGCGATTGCATCTTCTGTCATGCTCGGAGTTGTATTCTTGGCAGCCTTAGTTGCCGCCGTGCCTTGTTCTCTCGCTCGCTTCAGTCGTCCGCGTAGCTCTTTCTTCTTTTTAATGGATGCGTCTAATTCCTCTTGTAACTCGGACATCTCTCGCTCGCTGATCTCTGCCACAACTTTCTATTTAGGCGCTTCTTCTTTCCTCTGAGATCCTCCAACTCCTTGCACAATAGGTGTAGTGACTACCGCTCGGACATGTACCTTTTCATCACTTTCTCCTTGAATGTATTCCATAGTGGCGCGGTTCGGGTTGGGAAGTGCTCCACCCGCTGGCATCTCAGGGATCGCACCTGGGAGTATCATGCTGGACTAGAGGCTAAGAACCTCCCACTGTGGTCACAATGTTAATAGGGTAAAATGTGGGAAGGAGGAACTAACCCTAATCACAGAAAGTACTCCCAAGGTGTAGAGAGGTTTATGAGAGATAATGGTGGATTAATGATGATCATAAGAAGTGTACCCTCTTTTCCTTTTATAATGGCCCTCTTATGGATAAACACCCATAAGATTACCATATTACTAAACTTCCATTTCCCTCTCCTTAAGTTAATACCAAACCCTAAAGGGACTTTCTCTTTAATCCAAAGCCCAACTTCCTTAGTGTGTTCTTGTGTGGACTAGAACTTCCCATATTAATGGGTTAGTGGTAGTCCCGGAGGGGTGTATAAAATGATGCGCAATGAAAACGGGGGCCTACAGTAATACCGCAAGTGCACGGTCGTCGGTTGTAGCTCGTGCAAGTACGGGTCGATCCACAGAGATCGGGTGTGTTTCGGAAGTGTTTTAGCTAATTGGGTTCCTAGATTTGCTTTGGGCTTAGAAGCCTTTTGGAACTGTTGGGCTTTATGGGTTTGTTTTTAACAATGAAATACTTTAGGTCTTGGGCCTGTGAAATGAACTGAGCCTTGGGCTCAGTTATTCTTTGAAGTGTAAATGGGCTTTGGCCTTAAACTTAGGCTTTTGATTAAGCCCACAGTTACTTGGATTGGGCTTTAATAAACTTGGGCTTCAACTTTGGTTCAAATCTGGGCTTGGTTACTGAGGACTGGGCCTTAGGCTTCACTGAAGTGAATTGGGCTCAGTTGGATTGGGTTTTAGCGGCCTTTGGGGAGGAACTGGACTTGGCTTGGCAGCAGAAGAAGTGGCAGGGCAGCAGAGTTGGCATCAGCATCAGCAGCAGCAGCAGCTTCAGGGCAGATAGTGATGCAGCAGGAACTGCAGGAAGGCAGCAGCAGCAGCTGCAAGGGAAGAAAAAGCAGCACTGCAGCTGCACAAGCAGTGCACAGAAAGAAGGCAGCAGCACTGTATACAGCTGCACAAGCAGGGGAAAGCAAGAGAAAAGCAACAAACAGCAGAGGCAGCAGTGTAGCAGAAAAAAGGCAGTGCACAACAGCAGCAGCAACAGAGTTGCTGCAGACAACTGCAAGGCAAGTGACAACAAAGCAAATAGCGGCAAAACAGTGAACAAAAGCAAAACAAAACAAGAATGAACAAGGCCTAAGGCCAAGGGCAGGGTTGTGGTGAAGAAACTGAAATGAAGCAATACTAAGGCAGCATACAGGCAAACAAGAATGGGAAGAAAACTAGCTGCTATGAGCACTAGTTTCTCCCAATCAATCAAAGTGCAACCTAAGCATACACAGGGAATGGCAAGAAAAAGCTTGCTTTAAGCACTGATTTCTTCCATTACACAATTAGCACAAAGCTTCAAATGTATCTAGCCTAGCATTCCATTATGTAACTGACAGTGACAGGAGCAACAACAAACATGATCACAACTAACTGAACTAACATTGAACAACATCTAAACAGGACACATGTTAACAGGAGATGAAACTAAAAACATTAACAGAAACATCACATTAAACAGGAATTAACAGAACATGAACATTAAACAAGCAGCAAATTGAACTAAAAACATAACATGAAATAAGCATAACAGGAACATAATGAAATGAAACTGAAACATGAACATGAAACTGAAATTGGGCTGTTGTAATTGAAATTAACAGGACATGAGAGTCCTGGATGTAGGCTAGTCCAAACATACATAACAATTAACACAAACATTAACAATAAACACAAACATAACAATTAACAGGACATGAAAGTCCTGGATGCTGGCTATTCCAAGCATAGTTTCTAACACAACCCATAGTCCCAATTTATACCCAATTACATCATTAGGGTTTTCCCAATTTTCCCCAAATTCAGTGAAATTAGGTTTGCAAATTACCAATTTTATGGCACAATTCCTCCATGTGCGACGACCCATTCTTCCTCTGACGCTCCTGCTGCTATCCAGCCTCCAATTGCTTCATCTATATCTAATTCACCAAATCCAATCCTAACAGTGAAGAGGATGGTGGAGTTGTTGAAATAGAGTAATAGGTGATAGGGGTGATGATAGTAGTGATGGGTTGTGGTTGTTGTGGAGAGTTGGTGGTTTGGTGGCTGTTGCAGGAGTGGTGTGATGATGGTGGTGGGCGGGAAGGAGGGTGGTTCTGCAGAGAGGGGGGTGATGGTGGTAGATGGGTTCGATAGATGAGAGAAGGGGGTTGTTTGGTTAGGTGGTAGGGCTCGGGTGATAGAGTGTTGAGCGAATCCATCTAGTCTTGATGTTTCGTGAGATGGGCCGCGAGATGCGAAGCTGGTAGGTGAATCAGACGGTGATGCGGAGTGATGAAGCTTGTAGCGACCGCTAGATTTTTTGATACAACGAAATCAACGATGCCAGATGGGGTTAGGTGTTGTAGTGTTAGGCGGAGAGATCAAACTTTGATGCACAGCAATGGAGCGACCGTTGGATTCAACTACATCTAATCTGAAGGCTTGGAATTTCGCGAGGCTGTGGGGCTTGGCAGAGACTTCAGATTTTGATGCCCTATGCAGGAGCGACCGTCGGATGCTTCTGAGAACTGATCTGATGGCTGAGAACGGAGACGCTTTTGTGTGTAGAAAATGAGGTTGTGCGCACCATTCTTCGCGGCTTCCTTGCGTAATTTCTCCCGGCTTTTCACTACTTTTCTGCTCTTTTCGCTCCGCGACTTATCCGAACTTTATTTATTACCTAAAAATGCAAAATTAATTAATAAAAATATTATTCTTGAAAACAATGAAAATACAGAATATGGGATAAAATGTAGAATTAATGCATAAAAGATGAGTTAAAATGCCAACAAAAAGGGATAATATATACAATATTTGGCACTCATCAAATACCCCCAAACCTGAATTTTACTTGTCCTCAAGTAAAACAAAACTAAGGAAATCCTAACTATACCACTGTCGCTGGTCTCTCGAATGCATTTAGCGTATGCACTAAGCCTTTTAAACCACTAAGTGTCCCTAGTGGACGAGTTGAAGTCTCGTGAAGGTTTGCTTAGAACGTACCTACAAAGTTCTAGGTCAAAATATAAGCTCATATTCCATCAAATGTGACATGTGCAAAACAGTTTAAGCTCACAGCAAAATGGAGATGTCAATCTAGCTATCGAAGGCACAATCCTAGCACTGATAACAAAAAAAGACATGTGATAAGAGTGTAAAGTGTATCTACACATGTGTAAAGAAAGATCTGAAGTTATGACTACTAATCACCAAGAGATAGTTTCTCAGGCTACGAACCAAGGTCGAAATCTAGCTAGCTGTCCGGACTTTACGAGAATTGTGAATGAGTTGGAGGTATTTCACAATTGCTCGCGTTGTACATCAATGGCATACACCCTCCTTGCTTATTACAATGAAACAACAAAATGACTATTTACATGACTCTTATTTACATTGACAATTCTCTTTTTATTTTTGGAACAAGAGATGATGGAATTGATAAATACTTGATTTTTTTGTATTTTTCTGATATTTTTTTTTCTCTTTTTTTTTTTTTTTTTTTTTGAATATATACATCGTTTTTTTTTTTTTTTTTTTAAATAAGGAAACACTTTTGATACATAACAAAAGAAACAAAAAATTACATGACACTTTGCAAGAGGTAGCCCTTTTTGATGCACCCAGTTAAATTCGATGATTGTCTTTCTTAATGTAACCTCCACCTTCTATCCCAACCAACCAAAGAACAAGCTAGTCAAGTTTCGTTCAGTATTCTAAAGTGATTGGCAATCGTAACTTCCTATCCAACACCTTGAAGATCGAGGTCATACATGTATTGGTAGATCGTGCGCGTGCAAATTTCTTATCACTATGTGAATTGTGCTAGAATCAGGGTGCCTAAATATCTAGACTAAGACTCCTAATAAAAATACATATTTGCACAAGAGTCAACATTTCAAGGTAAATGAGCTCCATTTTTATGATTTTTTTCATTTTTTAATTTTTTTGAAATTTTTTTTGATTTTTCAATTTTTTTGGAATTTTTCAATTTTTTCAAAAAGAAGAAGGAGTTCGTTTTTAATTATAGCAAATTATCATGGTGTCTACTCTATACCCCCAAACCTAAACTAAACATTGTCCTCAATGTTTCAAAATATGGAAAGAATTAAAATGCAACATATGGAAAGGGACATGCTGAGTAGAGTAAAAGGAGAGAGAATACCCGATTTCGGCGAAAGCAGAATTAAAACTCCGTTATTCAAGGCAAAAATCCAACATATTTCAGCCGAGATCATATTGGATTAGCAAAATATATACAAAAGGAACAAAAGTTTTTAAAATTTATCTACTTGATTATATACAAAAAATTCACCATACACTAACAATCTAAAGAGTTGAGGATCAACCCAAAAGAAAAAGTGTAGAGACAAAGGAAGTTTCAAAACACTAAAATTGGACTTAAATGGGAATGAGAGTGAAAAACCGAATGAATCACCCCTAAACCAAAATTTTTCAACAGGTTTACTTTTAAGCACAAAATCTTTTAATTTTAAGGGTTCAGGATTCAAAAGGTCTAACTCATAATGGACTGTTTTCGGGATGGGCAAACATGCAATTTCCAACTGTGGCTCTTTAAAAGTGTTATATTTTGAAGCAAAATAGTCCAAGAGGACTTGGGAAGCACACAGTTCCAAACCTAGGTTAGGAATTTTCAGAAAAATCGGTTTGACAATATGGGTACAAACCAAATCTAGGTTGGGTGGAAGGCCATCAGATTGTGACTTAGGTAGAAGAATAGGCATATCATTATCAATCAAATCAAAATCTTCTAACTCATCTACACATGTCACATCATGCTCACAATCATCAATCACATTGGCAAGATCACAATCAGAATTATCAACATCAACAGATTTATTCTCGTGTATCGGCACAGCAGGGGAAACATCACATGGAATACTAGAAGAAATATCATGCATTAAGGTCGGGGCAGAGAAGCCTAATGTATTTGAACCCAAAGGTTCCATAACATTTTCAGTATAGACATGTTCTTCTAACATAACATTATAATCATCATCATCATCATGATAGGCATTTTGCAATCTAGGATAATTTTCAATCCTAAGGTCGGAGCTATTACAAGAATAAAACTCTAATTCATGAGGGTGACTCATATCATGTGGTGTTGTTCCTGTTTCCCTAACGGACTCCCATTGATGGGTTTTCTCTGCAATCTCGGCTAAAAAATTCCATGCATCATCCACAGATTTATCAATAAACTCACCATTACACATAGACTCAACCATGGTTCGAGATTTAAAGTCTAGTCCCTCATAGAGGATGACGACAAGTCTCCACTTCTCAATTCCATGGTGCGGACATTCACTCAACAAATCATTAAAACGTTCAAAATAGTGAAAAACAGTTTCCTCATCCAATTGGACAAAACAATTGATATTTTGACGAATAGCGATGGTCCTATGGTGTGGAAAAAATTTTTGGAAAAATTGATTAGTGAGTTGTTCCCAAGTGGTGATTGATTGTGGTCTCAAACCGTAAAACCATGTTTTGGCCCTTTCCTTTAAAGAAAATGTAAACAAACGCAATTTCAGAGAGTCTTCGGACAAATGATCAGGTTGCATAGTCCGACAAATTTGTTCAAACTCCCTCACATGAGTATAGGGGTTCTCAGAATCGAACCCTCGAAATATAGGAAGTATTTGTATCATGCTTGCATTTATTTTAAAAGGGTTATTGGTTTGAGGTAAGACAATACATGATAATGGAATTTGTATTGATGGATACATGTATTCATGGAGAGCACGAGGTTGGCCCATTTTGAAATGACACAAAGCCCACTATTTGGTTTTAATGGGTTTTAAAAAAATTTGGTTTTTGATGGGTTTGGATTTTTGGGAAAAATTTGGTTTTGGTGGGATATAAAAGAAATTTGGTCTAAAATTGGGAGCAAAAGATTTTTTTTTTTTTTTTTTTTTTTTAAAAAAAAAGAAAATAAAATTTGGTTTTTTTAAAATTGGGAGTAAGCCCACTGTTGGTCCTCTAATGGAATGAAGGCCGCGGCCTACGAAAATCCAAGTTTTAATTTTGAAAGTTTAATTTGGCCCAGTTGGTTAAGGCCCGACGTTTGTTTTAAAACTTTGGTTTCGAGGTTCACTCTTGAGTGGAATACAAGTCCAATGGAAGAATTTAAACAAGCCCACACAAAATAAATACAAGCCCACAAATTAAACAGCAAGCCCACAAATAAATTATTACAAACCCAAAATAGAAAAATAAAAAGCCCAAAAAATTGGGTTAATTATTACAAGCCCACAATTAAAAAAATTGGAAGCCCACAGGTTGGGTTCTCTCAAATGGAATGGGTTTAGGCTTACCTTTTTAGCACAGCCCAGCTGCTCTGATATTGTTGCAAAAACCCAGTTGGGTTTTGGTTCTTTTCCTTGGTGGCGTCCCAGCAGAGGAAAAAGAGGTTCAGAATAGCAGGTCCAACAGCAAATGAAGTGAAGCAGATGCAGATGCAAATGCTATGCAGTGAAATGCAAAAATAGCTAATAAAAAACACAGAGAAAACAACCCGAATCCCCGGCAGCGGCGCCAAAAACTTGGTAGTCCCGGAGGGGTGTATAAAATGATGCGCAATGAAAACGGGGGCCTACAGTAATACCGCAAGTGCACGGTCGTCGGTTGTAGCTCGTGCAAGTACGTGTCGATCCACAGAGATCGGGTGTGTTTCGGAAGTGTTTTAGCTAATTGGGTTCCTAGATTTGCTTTGGGCTTAGAAGCCTTTTGGAACTGTTGGGCTTTATGGGTTTGTTTTTAACAATGAAATACTTTAGGTCTTGGGCCTGTGAAATGAACTGAGCCTTGGGCTCAGTTATTCTTTGAAGTGTAAATGGGTTTTGGCCTTAAACTTAGGCTTTTGATTAAGCCCACAGTTACTTGGATTGGGCTTTTAATAAACTTGGGCTTCAACTTTTGGTTCAAATCTGGGCTTGGTTACTGAGGACTGGGCCTTAGGCTTCACTGAAGTGAATTGGGCTCAGTTGGATTGGGTCTTTAGCTAGGCCTTTGGGGAGGAACTGGACTTGGCTTGGCAGCAGAAGAAGTGGGCAGCAGCAGCTTGGCATCAGCATCAGCATAGCAGCAGCAGCAGCAGCTTCAGGGCAGATAGTGATGAGCAGGAACTGCAGGAAGGCAGCAGCAGCAGCTGCAAGGGAAGAAAAGCAGCAGCACTGCAGCTGCACAAGCAGTGCACAGAAAGAAGGCAGCAGCATTGTATACAGCTGCACAAGCAGGGGAAAGCAAGAGAAAAGCAACAACAGCAGAGGCAGCAGTGTAGCAGAAAAAGGCAGTGCACAACAGCAGCAGCAACAGAGTTGCTGCAGACAACTGCAAGGCAAGTGACAACAAAGCAAATAGCGGCAAAACAGTGAACAAAAGCAAAACAAAACAAGAATGAACCAAGGCCTAAGGCCAAGGGCAGGGTTGTGGTGAAGAAACTGAAATGAAGCAATACTAAGGCAGCATACAGGCAAACAAATAGAATGGGAAGAAAACTAGCTTGCTATGAGCACTAGTTTCTCCCAATGCTCAATCAAAGTGCAACCTAAGCATACACAGGGAATGGCAAGAAAATCAGCTTGCTTTAAGCACTGATTTCTTCCATTACACAATTAGCACAAAGCTTCAAATGTATCTAGCCTAGCATTCCATATGTAACTGACAGTGACGGAGCAACAACAAACATGATCACAACTAACTGACTGAAACAAACAACATCTAAACAGGACACATGTTAACAGGAGATGAAACTAAAAACATTAACAGAAACATCACATTAAACAGGAATTAACAGAACATGAACATTAAACAAGCAGCAAATTGAACTAAAAACATAACATGAAATAAGCATAACAGGAACATAAATGAAATGAAACTGAAACATGAACATGAAACTGAAATTGGCTGTAATTGAAAATTAACAGGACATGAGAGTCCTGGATGTAGGCTAGTCCAAACATACATAACAATTAACACAAACATTAACAATAAACACAAACATAACAATTAACAGGACATGAAAGTCCTGGATGCTGGCTATTCCAAGCATAGTTTCTAACACAACCCATAGTCCCAATTTATACCCAATTACATCATTAGGGTTTTCCCCAATTTTCCCCCAAATTCAGTGAAATTAGGTTTTGCAAATTACCTAATTTTATGGCACAATTCCTCCCATGTGCGACGACCCATTCTTCCTCTGACGCTCCTGCTGCTATCCACGCCTCCAATTGCTTCATCTATCAATCTAATTCACCAAATCCAATCCTAACAGTGAAGAGGATGGTGGAGTTGTTGAAATAGAGTAATAGGTGATAGGGGTGATGATAGTAGTGATGGGTTGTGGTTGTTGTGGAGAGTTGGTGGTTTGGTGGCTGTTGCAGGAGTGGTGGTGATGATGGTGGTGCGGCAGGGAAGGAGGTGGTTCTGCAGAGAGGGGGGTGATGGTGGTAGATGGGTTCGATAGAATGGGAGAAGGGGGTTGTTTGGTTAGGTGGTAAGGCTCGGGTGATAGAGTGTTGAGCGAATCCATCTAGTCTTGATGTTTCGTGAGATGGGCCGCGAGATGCGAAGCTGGTAGGTGAATCAGACGGTGATGCGGAGTGAAGCTTGTAGCGACCGCTAGATTTTATGATACAACGAAATCAACGATGCCAGATGGGGTTAGGTGTTGTAGTGTTAGGCAGAGATATCAAACTTTGATGCACAGCAATGGAGCGACCGTTGGATTCAACTACCATCTAATCTGAAGGCTTGGAATTTCAGCGCTGTGGTGCTTGGCAGAGACTTCAGATTTTGATGCCCTATGCAGGAGCGACCGTCGGATGCTTCTGAGAACTGATCTGATGGCTGAGAACGGAGGCGCTTTTGTGTGTAGAAAATGAGGTTGTGCGCACCATTCTTCGCGGCTTCCTTGCGTAATTTCTCCCGGCTTTTCACTACTTTTCTGCTCTTTTCGCTCCGCGACTTATCCGAACTTTATTTATTACCTAAAAATGCAAAATTAATTAATAAAAATATTTATTCTTGAAAACAATGAAAATACATAATATGGGATAAAATATAGAATTAATGCATAAAAGATGAGTTAAATTGCCAACAAAAAGGGATAAATATATACAATATTTGGCACTCATCAAATACCCCCAAACCTGGATTTTACAGAAGATATAATTTTGAAAACAAAATCGCGCAGTTTCGGGGGTTCATCATGCAAAAAACTTGGTAGTCCCGGAGGGGTGTATAAAATGATGCGCAATGAAAACGGGGGCCTACAGTAATACCGCAAGTGCACGGTCGTCGGTTGTAGCTCGTGCAAGTACGGGTCGATCCACAGAGATCGGGTGTGTTTCGGAAGTGTTTTAGCTAATTGGGTTCCTAGATTTGCTTTGGGCTTAGAAGCCTTTTGGAACTGTTGGGCTTTATGGGTTTGTTTTTAACAATGAAATACTTTAGGTCTTGGGCCTGTGAAATGAACTGAGCCTTGGGCTCAGTTATTCTTTGAAGTGTAAATGGGCTTTGGCCTTAAACTTAGGCTTTTGATTAAGCCCACAGTTACTTGGATTGGGCTTTTAATAAACTTGGGCTTCAACTTTTGGTTCAAATCTGGGCTTGGTTACTGAGGACTGGGCCTTAGGCTTCACTGAAGTGAATTGGGCTCAGTTGGATTGGGTCTTTAGCTAGGCCTTTGGGGAGGAACTGGACTTGGCTTGGCAGCAGAAGAAGTGGCAGGGCAGCAGCAGCTTGGCATCAGCATCAGCAGCAGCAGCAGCTTCAGGGCAGATAGTGATGCAGCAGGAACTGCAGGAAGGCAGCAGCAGCAGCTGCAAGGGAAGAAAAGCAGCAGCACTGCAGCTGCACAAGCAGTGCACAGAAAGAAGGCAGCAGCACTGTATACAGCTGCACAAGCAGGGGAAAGCAAGAGAAAAGCAACAACAGCAGAGGCAGCAGTGTAGCAGAAAAAGGCAGTGCACAACAGCAGCAGCAACAGAGTTGCTGCAGACAACTGCAAGGCAAGTGACAACAAAGCAAATAGCGGCAAAACAGTGAACAAAAGCAAAACAAAACAAGAATGAACCAAGGCCTAAGGCCAAGGGCAGGGTTGTGGTGAAGAAACTGAAATGAAGCAATACTAAGGCAGCATACAGGCAAACAAATAGAATGGGAAGAAAACTAGCTTGCTATGAGCACTAGTTTCTCCCAATGCTCAATCAAAGTGCAACCTAAGCATACACAGGGAATGGCAAGAAAATCAGCTTGCTTTAAGCACTGATTTCTTCCATTACACAATTAGCACAAAGCTTCAAATGTATCTAGCCTAGCATTCCATTATGTAACTGACAGTGACAGGAGCAACAACAAACATGATCACAACTAACTGAACTAACATTGAACAACATCTAAACAGGACACATGTTAACAGGAGATGAAACTAAAAACATTAACAGAAACATCACATTAAACAGGAATTAACAGAACATGAACATTAAACAAGCAGCAAATTGAACTAAAAACATAACATGAAATAAGCATAACAGGAACATAAATGAAATGAAACTGAAACATGAACATGAAACTGAAATTGGGCTGTAATTGAAAATTAACAGGACATGAGAGTCCTGGATGTAGGCTAGTCCAAACATACATAACAATTAACACAAACATTAACAATAAACACAAACATAACAATTAACAGGACATGAAAGTCCTGGATGCTGGCTATTCCAAGCATAGTTTCTAACACAACCCATAGTCCAAATTTATACCCAATTACATCATTAGGGTTTTCCCCAATTTTCCCCCAAATTCAGTGAAATTAGGTTTTGCAAATTACCTAATTTTATGGCACAATTCCTCCCATGTGCGACGACCCATTCTTCCTCTGACGCTCCTGCTGCTATCCACGCCTCCAATTGCTTCATCTATCAATCTAATTCACCAAATCCAATCCTAACAGTGAAGAGGATGGTGGAGTTGTTGAAATAGAGTAATAGGTGATAGGGGTGATGATAGTAGTGATGGGTTGTGGTTGTTGTGGAGAGTTGGTGGTTTGGTGGCTGTTGCAGGAGTGGTGGTGATGATGGTGGTGCGGCAGGGAAGGAGGTGGTTCTGCAGAGAGGGGGGTGATGGTGGTAGATGGGTTCGATAGAATGGGAGAAGGGGGTTGTTTGGTTAGGTGGTAGGGCTCGGGTGATAGAGTGTTGAGCGAATCCATCTAGTCTTGATGTTTCGTGAGATGGGCCGCGAGATGCGAAGCTGGTAGGTGAATCAGACGGTGATGCGGAGTGAAGCTTGTAGCGACCGCTAGATTTTTTGATACAACGAAATCAACGATGCCAGATGGGGTTAGGTGTTGTAGTGTTAGGCGGAGATATCAAACTTTGATGCACAGCAATGGAGCGACCGTTGGATTCAACTACCATCTAATCTGAAGGCTTGGAATTTCAGCGCTGTGGTGCTTGGCAGAGACTTCAGATTTTGATGCCCTATGCAGGAGCGACCGTCGGATGCTTCTGAGAACTGATCTGATGGCTGAGAACGGAGGCGCTTTTGTGTGTAGAAAATGAGGTTGTGCGCACCATTCTTCGCGGCTTCCTTGCGTAATTTCTCCCGGCTTTTCACTACTTTTCTGCTCTTTTCGCTCCGCGACTTATCCGAACTTTATTTATTACCTAAAAATGCAAAATTAATTAATAAAAATATTTATTCTTGAAAACAATGAAAATACATAATATGGGATAAAATATAGAATTAATGCATAAAAGATGAGTTAAATTGCCAACAAAAAGGGATAAATATATACAATATTTGGCACTCATCAAATACCCCCAAACCTGGATTTTACAGAAGATATAATTTTGAAAACAAAATCGCGCAGTTTCGGGGGTTCATCATGCAAAAAACTTGGTAGTCCCGGAGGGGTGTATAAAATGATGCGCAATGAAAACGGGGGCCTACAGTAATACCGCAAGTGCACGGTCGTCGGTTGTAGCTCGTGCAAGTACGGGTCGATCCACAGAGATCGGGTGTGTTTTGGAAGTGTTTTAGCTAATTGGGTTCCTAATTTGCTATTGGGCTTTGAATACCCCTTTGGAACTATTGGGCTTAATGGGTTTGTTTTTAACAATGAAATACTTTAGGTCTTGGGCCTGTGAAATGAACTGAGCCTTGGGCTCAGTTATTCTTTGAAGTGTAAATGGGCTTTGGCCTTAAACTTAGGCTTTTGATTAAGCCCACAGTTACTTGGATTGGGCTTTTAATAAACTTGGGCTTCAACTTTTGGTTCAAATCTGGGCTTGGTTACTGAGGACTGGGCCTTAGGCTTCACTGAAGTGAATTGGGCTCAGTTGGATTGGGTCTTTAGCTAGGCCTTTGGGGAGGAACTGGACTTGGCTTGGCAGCAGAAGAAGTGGCAGGGCAGCAGCAGCTTGGCATCAGCATCAGCATCAGCAGCAGCAGCAGCTTCAGGGCAGATAGTGATGCAGCAGGAACTGCAGGAAGGCAGCAGCAGCAGCTGCAAGGGAAGAAAAGCAGCAGCACTGCAGCTGCACAAGCAGTGCACAGAAAGAAGGCAGCAGCATTGTATACAGCTGCACAAGCAGGGGAAAGCAAGAGAAAAGCAACAACAGCAGAGGCAGCAGTGTAGCAGAAAAAGGCAGTGCACAACAGCAGCAGCAACAGAGTTGCTGCAGACAACTGCAAGGCAAGTGACAACAAAGCAAATAGCGGCAAAACAGTGAACAAAAGCAAAACAAAACAAGAATGAACCAAGGCCTAAGGCCAAGGGCAGGGTTGTGGTGAAGAAACTGAAATGAAGCAATACTAAGGCAGCATACAGGCAAACAAATAGAATGGGAAGAAAACTAGCTTGCTATGAGCACTAGTTTCTCCCAATGCTCAATCAAAGTGCAACCTAAGCATACACAGGGAATGGCAAGAAAATCAGCTTGCTTTAAGCACTGATTTCTTCCATTACACAATTAGCACAAAGCTTCAAATGTATCTAGCCTAGCATTCCATTATGTAACTGACAGTGACAGGAGCAACAACAAACATGATCACAACTAACTGAACTAACATTGAACAACATCTAAACAGGACACATGTTAACAGGAGATGAAACTAAAAACATTAACAGAAACATCACATTAAACAGGAATTAACAGAACATGAACATTAAACAAGCAGCAAATTGAACTAAAAACATAACATGAAATAAGCATAACAGGAACATAAATGAAATGAAACTGAAACATGAACATGAAACTGAAATTGGGCTGTAATTGAAAATTAACAGGACATGAGAGTCCTGGATGTAGGCTAGTCCAAACATACATAACAATTAACACAAACATTAACAATAAACACAAACATAACAATTAACAGGACATGAAAGTCCTGGATGCTGGCTATTCCAAGCATAGTTTCTAACACAACCCATAGTCCCAATTTATACCCAATTACATCATTAGGGTTTTCCCCAATTTTCCCCCAAATTCAGTGAAATTAGGTTTTGCAAATTACCTAATTTTATGGCACAATTCCTCCCATGTGCGACGACCCATTCTTCCTCTGACGCTCCTGCTGCTATCCACGCCTCCAATTGCTTCATCTATCAATCTAATTCACCAAATCCAATCCTAACAGTGAAGAGGATGGTGGAGTTGTTGAAATAGAGTAATAGGTGATAGGGGTGATGATAGTAGTGATGGGTTGTGGTTGTTGTGGAGAGTTGGTGGTTTGGTGGCTGTTGCAGGAGTGGTGGTGATGATGGTGGTGCGGCAGGGAAGGAGGTGGTTCTGCAGAGAGGGGGGTGATGGTGGTAGATGGGTTCGATAGAATGGGAGAAGGGGGTTGTTTGGTTAGGTGGTAAGGCTCGGGTGATAGAGTGTTGAGCGAATCCATCTAGTCTTGATGTTTCGTGAGATGGGCCGCGAGATGCGAAGCTGGTAGGTGAATCAGACGGTGATGCGGAGTGAAGCTTGTAGCGACCGCTAGATTTTATGATACAACGAAATCAACGATGCCAGATGGGGTTAGGTGTTGTAGTGTTAGGCAGAGATATCAAACTTTGATGCACAGCAATGGAGCGACCGTTGGATTCAACTACCATCTAATCTGAAGGCTTGGAATTTCAGCGCTGTGGTGCTTGGCAGAGACTTCAGATTTTGATGCCCTATGCAGGAGCGACCGTCGGATGCTTCTGAGAACTGATCTGATGGCTGAGAACGGAGGCGCTTTTGTGTGTAGAAAATGAGGTTGTGCGCACCATTCTTCGCGGCTTCCTTGCGTAATTTCTCCCGGCTTTTCACTACTTTTCTGCTCTTTTCGCTCCGCGACTTATCCGAACTTTATTTATTACCTAAAAATGCAAAATTAATTAATAAAAATATTTATTCTTGAAAACAATGAAAATACATAATATGGGATAAAATATAGAATTAATGCATAAAAGATGAGTTAAATTGCCAACAAAAAGGGATAAATATATACAATATTTGGCACTCATCAAATACCCCCAAACCTGGATTTTACAGAAGATATAATTTTGAAAACAAAATCGCGCAGTTTCGGGGGTTCATCATGCAAAAAACTTGGTAGTCCCGGAGGGGTGTATAAAATGATGCGCAATGAAAACGGGGGCCTACAGTAATACCGCAAGTGCACGGTCGTCGGTTGTAGCTCGTGCAAGTACGGGTCGATCCACAGAGATCGGGTGTGTTTTGGAAGTGTTTTAGCTAATTGGGTTCCTAATTTGCTATTGGGCTTTGAATACCCCTTTGGAACTATTGGGCTTAATGGGTTTGTTTTTAACAATGAAATACTTTAGGTCTTGGGCCTGTGAAATGAACTGAGCCTTGGGCTCAGTTATTCTTTGAAGTGTAAATGGGCTTTGGCCTTAAACTTAGGCTTTTGATTAAGCCCACAGTTACTTGGATTGGGCTTTTAATAAACTTGGGCTTCAACTTTTGGTTCAAATCTGGGCTTGGTTACTGAGGACTGGGCCTTAGGCTTCACTGAAGTGAATTGGGCTCAGTTGGATTGGGTCTTTAGCTAGGCCTTTGGGGAGGAACTGGACTTGGCTTGGCAGCAGAAGAAGTGGCAGGGCAGCAGCAGCTTGGCATCAGCATCAGCATCAGCAGCAGCAGCAGCTTCAGGGCAGATAGTGATGCAGCAGGAACTGCAGGAAGGCAGCAGCAGCAGCTGCAAGGGAAGAAAAGCAGCAGCACTGCAGCTGCACAAGCAGTGCACAGAAAGAAGGCAGCAGCATTGTATACAGCTGCACAAGCAGGGGAAAGCAAGAGAAAAGCAACAACAGCAGAGGCAGCAGTGTAGCAGAAAAAGGCAGTGCACAACAGCAGCAGCAACAGAGTTGCTGCAGACAACTGCAAGGCAAGTGACAACAAAGCAAATAGCGGCAAAACAGTGAACAAAAGCAAAACAAAACAAGAATGAACCAAGGCCTAAGGCCAAGGGCAGGGTTGTGGTGAAGAAACTGAAATGAAGCAATACTAAGGCAGCATACAGGCAAACAAATAGAATGGGAAGAAAACTAGCTTGCTATGAGCACTAGTTTCTCCCAATGCTCAATCAAAGTGCAACCTAAGCATACACAGGGAATGGCAAGAAAATCAGCTTGCTTTAAGCACTGATTTCTTCCATTACACAATTAGCACAAAGCTTCAAATGTATCTAGCCTAGCATTCCATTATGTAACTGACAGTGACAGGAGCAACAACAAACATGATCACAACTAACTGAACTAACATTGAACAACATCTAAACAGGACACATGTTAACAGGAGATGAAACTAAAAACATTAACAGAAACATCACATTAAACAGGAATTAACAGAACATGAACATTAAACAAGCAGCAAATTGAACTAAAAACATTAAGCATAACAAGTGAACTGTAATTGAGCTTGTAAATTGAAAATTAACAGGACATGAGAGTCCTGGATGTTGGCTACTCCAAGCATGAGTAAAATGGAAACTTAAACATATGCAGTGATACGCATTTAACAGGACATGAGAGTCCTGGATGCAGGCTACTCCAAGCATGGTTTCTAACACAACCCATAGTCCCAATTTATACCCAATTACATCATTAGGGTTTTCCCCAATTTTCCCCCAAATTCAGTGAAATTAGGTTTTGCAAATTACCTAATTTTATGGCACAATTCCTCCCATGTGCGACGACCCATTCTTCCTCTGACGCTCCTGCTGCTATCCACGCCTCCAATTGCTTCATCTATCAATCTAATTCACCAAATCCAATCCTAACAGTGAAGAGGATGGTGGAGTTGTTGAAATAGAGTAATAGGTGATAGGGGTGATGATAGTAGTGATGGGTTGTGGTTGTTGTGGAGAGTTGGTGGTTTGGTGGCTGTTGCAGGAGTGGTGGTGATGATGGTGGTGCGGCAGGGAAGGAGGTGGTTCTGCAGAGAGGGGGGTGATGGTGGTAGATGGGTTCGATAGAATGGGAGAAGGGGGTTGTTTGGTTAGGTGGTAAGGCTCGGGTGATAGAGTGTTGAGCGAATCCATCTAGTCTTGATGTTTCGTGAGATGGGCCGCGAGATGCGAAGCTGGTAGGTGAATCAGACGGTGATGCGGAGTGAAGCTTGTAGCGACCGCTAGATTTTATGATACAACGAAATCAACGATGCCAGATGGGGTTAGGTGTTGTAGTGTTAGGCAGAGATATCAAACTTTGATGCACAGCAATGGAGCGACCGTTGGATTCAACTACCATCTAATCTGAAGGCTTGGAATTTCAGCGCTGTGGTGCTTGGCAGAGACTTCAGATTTTGATGCCCTATGCAGGAGCGACCGTCGGATGCTTCTGAGAACTGATCTGATGGCTGAGAACGGAGGCGCTTTTGTGTGTAGAAAATGAGGTTGTGCGCACCATTCTTCGCGGCTTCCTTGCGTAATTTCTCCCGGCTTTTCACTACTTTTCTGCTCTTTTCGCTCCGCGACTTATCCGAACTTTATTTATTACCTAAAAATGCAAAATTAATTAATAAAAATATTTATTCTTGAAAACAATGAAAATACATAATATGGGATAAAATATAGAATTAATGCATAAAAGATGAGTTAAATTGCCAACAAAAAGGGATAAATATATACAATATTTGGCACTCATCAAATACCCCCAAACCTGGATTTTACAGAAGATATAATTTTGAAAACAAAATCGCGCAGTTTCGGGGGTTCATCATGCAAAAAACTTGGTAGTCCCGGAGGGGTGTATAAAATGATGCGCAATGAAAACGGGGGCCTACAGTAATACCGCAAGTGCACGGTCGTCGGTTGTAGCTCGTGCAAGTACGGGTCGATCCACAGAGATCGGGTGTGTTTTGGAAGTGTTTTAGCTAATTGGGTTCCTAATTTGCTATTGGGCTTTGAATACCCCTTTGGAACTATTGGGCTTAATGGGTTTGTTTTTAACAATGAAATACTTTAGGTCTTGGGCCTGTGAAATGAACTGAGCCTTGGGCTCAGTTATTCTTTGAAGTGTAAATGGGCTTTGGCCTTAAACTTAGGCTTTTGATTAAGCCCACAGTTACTTGGATTGGGCTTTTAATAAACTTGGGCTTCAACTTTTGGTTCAAATCTGGGCTTGGTTACTGAGGACTGGGCCTTAGGCTTCACTGAAGTGAATTGGGCTCAGTTGGATTGGGTCTTTAGCTAGGCCTTTGGGGAGGAACTGGACTTGGCTTGGCAGCAGAAGAAGTGGCAGGGCAGCAGCAGCTTGGCATCAGCATCAGCATCAGCAGCAGCAGCAGCTTCAGGGCAGATAGTGATGCAGCAGGAACTGCAGGAAGGCAGCAGCAGCAGCTGCAAGGGAAGAAAAGCAGCAGCACTGCAGCTGCACAAGCAGTGCACAGAAAGAAGGCAGCAGCATTGTATACAGCTGCACAAGCAGGGAAAGCAAGAGAAAAGCAACAACAGCAGAGGCAGCAGTGTAGCAGAAAAAGGCAGTGCACAACAGCAGCAGCAACAGAGTTGCTGCAGACAACTGCAAGGCAAGTGACAACAAAGCAAATAGCGGCAAAACAGTGAACAAAAGCAAAACAAAACAAGAATGAACCAAGGCCTAAGGCCAAGGGCAGGGTTGTGGTGAAGAAACTGAAATGAAGCAATACTAAGGCAGCATACAGGCAAACAAATAGAATGGGAAGAAAACTAGCTTGCTATGAGCACTAGTTTCTCCCAATGCTCAATCAAAGTGCAACCTAAGCATACACAGGGAATGGCAAGAAAATCAGCTTGCTTTAAGCACTGATTTCTTCCATTACACAATTAGCACAAAGCTTCAAATGTATCTAGCCTAGCATTCCATTATGTAACTGACAGTGACAGGAGCAACAACAAACATGATCACAACTAACTGAACTAACATTGAACAACATCTAAACAGGACACATGTTAACAGGAGATGAAACTAAAAACATTAACAGAAACATCACATTAAACAGGAATTAACAGAACATGAACATTAAACAAGCAGCAAATTGAACTAAAAACATAACATGAAATAAGCATAACAGGAACATAAATGAAATGAAACTGAAACATGAACATGAAACTGAAATTGGGCTGTAATTGAAAATTAACAGGACATGAGAGTCCTGGATGTAGGCTAGTCCAAACATACATAACAATTAACACAAACATTAACAATAAACACAAACATAACAATTAACAGGACATGAAAGTCCTGGATGCTGGCTATTCCAAGCATAGTTTCTAACACAACCCATAGTCCCAATTTATACCCAATTACATCATTAGGGTTTTCCCCAATTTTCCCCCAAATTCAGTGAAATTAGGTTTTGCAAATTACCTAATTTTATGGCACAATTCCTCCCATGTGCGACGACCCATTCTTCCTCTGACGCTCCTGCTGCTATCCACGCCTCCAATTGCTTCATCTATCAATCTAATTCACCAAATCCAATCCTAACAGTGAAGAGGATGGTGGAGTTGTTGAAATAGAGTAATAGGTGATAGGGGTGATGATAGTAGTGATGGGTTGTGGTTGTTGTGGAGAGTTGGTGGTTTGGTGGCTGTTGCAGGAGTGGTGGTGATGATGGTGGTGCGGCAGGGAAGGAGGTGGTTCTGCAGAGAGGGGGGTGATGGTGGTAGATGGGTTCGATAGAATGGGAGAAGGGGGTTGTTTGGTTAGGTGGTAAGGCTCGGGTGATAGAGTGTTGAGCGAATCCATCTAGTCTTGATGTTTCGTGAGATGGGCCGCGAGATGCGAAGCTGGTAGGTGAATCAGACGGTGATGCGGAGTGAAGCTTGTAGCGACCGCTAGATTTTATGATACAACGAAATCAACGATGCCAGATGGGGTTAGGTGTTGTAGTGTTAGGCAGAGATATCAAACTTTGATGCACAGCAATGGAGCGACCGTTGGATTCAACTACCATCTAATCTGAAGGCTTGGAATTTCAGCGCTGTGGTGCTTGGCAGAGACTTCAGATTTTGATGCCCTATGCAGGAGCGACCGTCGGATGCTTCTGAGAACTGATCTGATGGCTGAGAACGGAGGCGCTTTTGTGTGTAGAAAATGAGGTTGTGCGCACCATTCTTCGCGGCTTCCTTGCGTAATTTCTCCCGGCTTTTCACTACTTTTCTGCTCTTTTCGCTCCGCGACTTATCCGAACTTTATTTATTACCTAAAAATGCAAAATTAATTAATAAAAATATTTATTCTTGAAAACAATGAAAATACATAATATGGGATAAAATATAGAATTAATGCATAAAAGATGAGTTAAATTGCCAACAAAAAGGGATAAATATATACAATATTTGGCACTCATCAAATACCCCCAAACCTGGATTTTACAGAAGATATAATTTTGAAAACAAAATCGCGCAGTTTCGGGGGTTCATCATGCAAAAACTTGGTAGTCCCGGAGGGGTGTATAAAATGATGCGCAATGAAAACGGGGGCCTACAGTAATACCGCAAGTGCACGGTCGTCGGTTGTAGCTCGTGCAAGTACGGGTCGATCCACAGAGATCGGGTGTGTTTTGGAAGTGTTTTAGCTAATTGGGTTCCTAATTTGCTATTGGGCTTTGAATACCCCTTTGGAACTATTGGGCTTAATGGGTTTGTTTTTAACAATGAAATACTTTAGGTCTTGGGCCTGTGAAATGAACTGAGCCTTGGGCTCAGTTATTCTTTGAAGTGTAAATGGGCTTTGGCCTTAAACTTAGGCTTTTGATTAAGCCCACAGTTACTTGGATTGGGCTTTTAATAAACTTGGGCTTCAACTTTTGGTTCAAATCTGGGCTTGGTTACTGAGGACTGGGCCTTAGGCTTCACTGAAGTGAATTGGGCTCAGTTGGATTGGGTCTTTAGCTAGGCCTTTGGGGAGGAACTGGACTTGGCTTGGCAGCAGAAGAAGTGGCAGGGCAGCAGCAGCTTGGCATCAGCATCAGCAGCAGCAGCAGCTTCAGGGCAGATAGTGATGCAGCAGGAACTGCAGGAAGGCAGCAGCAGCAGCTGCAAGGGAAGAAAAGCAGCAGCACTGCAGCTGCACAAGCAGTGCACAGAAAGAAGGCAGCAGCACTGTATACAGCTGCACAAGCAGGGGAAAGCAAGAGAAAAGCAACAGCAGAGGCAGCAGTGTAGCAAAAAGGAAGTGCACAACAGCAGTAGCAACAGAGTTGCTGCAGACAACTGCAAGGCAAGTGACAACAAAGCAAATAGCGGCAAAACAGTGAACAAAAGCAAAACAAAACAAGAATGAACCAAGGCCTAAGGCCAAGGGCATGGTTGTGGTGAAGAAACTGAAATGAAGCAATACTAAGGCAGCATACAGGCAAACAAATAGAATGGGAAGAAAACTAGCTTGCTATGAGCACTAGTTTCTCCCAATGCTCAATCAAAGTGCAACCTAAGCATACACAGGGAATGGCAAGAAAATCAGCTTGCTTTAAGCACTGATTTCTTCCATTACACATTAGCACAAAGCTTCAAATGTATCTAGCCTAGCATTCCATTATGTAACTGACAGTGACAGGAGCAACAACAAACATGATCACAACTAACTGAACTAACATTGAACAACATCTAAACAGGACACATGTTAACAGGAGATGAAACTAAAAACATTAACAGAAACATCACATTAAACAGGAATTAACAGAACATGAACATTAAACAAGCAGCAAATTGAACTAAAAACATAACATGAAATAAGCATAACAGGAACATAAATGATGAAACTGAAACATGAACATGAAACTGAAATTGGGCTGTAATTGAAAATTAACAGGACATGAGAGTCCTGGATGTAGGCTAGTCCAAACATACATAACAATTAACACAAACATTAACAATAAACACAAACATAACAATTAACAGGACATGAAAGTCCTGGATGCTGGCTATTCCAAGCATAGTTTCTAACACAACCCATAGTCCAATTTATACCCAATTACATCATTAGGGTTTTCCCCAATTTTCCCCCAAATTCAGTGAAATTAGGTTTTGCAAATTACCTAATTTTATGGCACAATTCCTCCCATGTGCGACGACCCATTCTTCCTCTGACGCTCCTGCTGCTATCCACGCCTCCAATTGCTTCATCTATCAATCTAATTCACCAAATCCAATCCTAACAGTGAAGAGGATGGGTGGAGTTGTTGAAATAGAGTAATAGGTGATAGGGGTGATGATAGTAGTGATGGGTTGTGGTTGTTGTGGAGAGTTGGTGGTTTGGTGGCTGTTGCAGGAGTGGTGGTGATGATGGTGGTGCGGCAGGGAAGGAGGTGGTTCTGCAGAGAGGGGGGTGATGGTGGTAGATGGGTTCGATAGAATGGGAGAGGGGTTGTTTGGTTAGGTGGTAAGGCTCGGGTGATAGAGTGTTGAGCGAATCCATCTAGTCTTGATGTTTCGTGAGATGGGCCGCGAGATGCGAAGCTGGTAGGTGAATCAGACGGTGATGCGGAGTGAAGCTTGTAGCGACCGCTAGATTTTATGATACAACGAAATCAACGATGCCAGATGGGGTTAGGTGTTGTAGTGTTAGGCAGAGATATCAAACTTTGATGCACAGCAATGGAGCGACCGTTGGATTCAACTACCATCTAATCTGAAGGCTTGGAATTTCAGCGCTGTGGTGCTTGGCAGAGACTTCAGATTTTGATGCCCTATGCAGGAGCGACCGTCGGATGCTTCTGAGAACTGATCTGATGGCTGAGAACGGAGGCGCTTTTGTGTGTAGAAAATGAGGTTGTGCGCACCATTCTTCGCGGCTTCCTTGCGTAATTTCTCCCGGCTTTTCACTACTTTTCTGCTCTTTTCGCTCCGCGACTTATCCGAACTTTATTTATTACCTAAAAATGCAAAATTAATTAATAAAATATTTATTCTTGAAAACAATGAAAATACATAATATGGGATAAATATAGAATTAATGCATAAAAGATGAGTTAAATTGCCAACAAAAAGGGATAAATATATACAATATTTGGCACTCATCAAATACCCCCAAACCTGGATTTTACAGAATATAATTTTGAAACAAAATCGCGCAGTTTCGGGGGTTCATCATGCAAAAACTTGGTAGTCCCGGAGGGGTGTATAAAATGATGCGCAATGAAAACGGGGGCCTACAGTAATACCGCAAGTGCACGGTCGTCGGTTGTAGCTCGTGCAAGTACGGGTCGATCCACAGAGATCGGGTGTGTTTTGGAAGTGTTTTAGCTAATTGGGTTCCTAATTTGCTATTGGGCTTTGAATACCCCTTTGGAACTATTGGGCTTAATGGGTTTGTTTTTAACAATGAAATACTTTAGGTCTTGGGCCTGTGAAATGAACTGAGCCTTGGGCTCAGTTATTCTTTGAAGTGTAAATGGGCTTTGGCCTTAAACTTAGGCTTTTGATTAAGCCCACAGTTACTTGGATTGGGCTTTTAATAAACTTGGGCTTCAACTTTTGGTTCAAATCTGGGCTTGGTTACTGAGGACTGGGCCTTAGGCTTCACTGAAGTGAATTGGGCTCAGTTGGATTGGGTCTTTAGCTAGGCCTTTGGGGAGGAACTGGACTTGGCTTGGCAGCAGAAGAAGTGGCAGGGCAGCAGCAGCTTGGCATCAGCATCAGCATCAGCAGCAGCAGCTTCAGGGCAGATAGTGATGCAGCAGGAACTGCAGGAAGGCAGCAGCAGCAGCTGCAAGGGAAGAAAAGCAGCAGCACTGCAGCTGCACAAGCAGTGCACAGAAAGAAGGCAGCAGCACTGTATACAGCTGCACAAGCAGGGGAAAGCAAGAGAAAAGCAACACAGCAGAGGCAGCAGTGTAGCAGAAAAGGAAGTGCACAACAGCAGTAGCAACAGAGTTGCTGCAGACAACTGCAAGGCAAGTGACAACAAAGCAAATAGCGGCAAAACAGTGAACAAAAGCAAAACAAACAAAATGAACCAAGGCCTAAGGCCAAGGGCAGGGTTGTGGTGAAGAAACTGAAATGAAGCAATACTAAGGCAGCATACAGGCAAACAAATAGAATGGAAGAAAACTAGCTTGCTATGAGCACTAGTTTTCCCAATGCTCAATCAAAGTGCAACCTAAGCATACACAGGGAATGGCAAGAAAATCAGCTTGCTTTAAGCACTGATTTCTTCCATTACACAATTAGCACAAAGCTTCAAATGTATCTAGCCTAGCATTCCATTATGTAACTGACAGTGACAGGAGCAACAACAAACATGATCACAACTAACTGAACTAACATTGAACAACATCTAAACAGGACATGTTAACAGGAGATGAAACTAAAAACATTAACAGAAACATCACATTAAACAGGAATTAACAGAACATGAACATTAAACAAGCAGCAAATTGAACTAAAAACATAACATGAAATAAGCATAACAGGAACATGAAATGAAACTGAAACATGAACATGAAACTGAAATTGGGCTGTAATTGAAAATTAACAGGACATGAGAGTCCTGGATGTAGGCTAGTCCAAACATACATAACAATTAACACAAACATTAACAATAAACACAAACATAACAATTAACAGGACATGAAAGTCCTGGATGCTGGCTATTCCAAGCATAGTTTCTAACACAACCCATAGTCCAAATTTATACCCAATTACATCATTAGGGTTTTCCCCAATTTTCCCCCAAATTCAGTGAAATTAGGTTTTGCAAATTACCTAATTTTATGGCACAATTCCTCCCATGTGCGACGACCATTCTTCCTCTGACGCTCCTGCTGCTATCCACGCCTCCAATTGCTTCATCTATCAATCTAATTCACCAAATCCAATCCTAACAGTGAAGAGGATGGTGGAGTTGTTGAAATAGAGTAATAGGTGATAGGGGTGATGATAGTAGTGATGGGTTGTGGTTGTTGTGGAGAGTTGGTGGTTTGGTGGCTGTTGCAGGAGTGGTGGTGATGATGGTGGTGCGGCAGGGAAGGAGGTGGTTCTGCAGAGAGGGGGTGATGGTGGTAGATGGGTTCGATAGAATGGGAGAAGGGGGTTGTTTGGTTAGGTGGTAGGGCTCGGGTGATAGAGTGTTGAGCGAATCCATCTAGTCTTGATGTTTCGTGAGATGGGCCGCGAGATGCGAAGCTGGTAGGTGAATCAGACGGTGATGCGGAGTGAAGCTTGTAGCGACCGCTAGATTTTTGATACAACGAAATCAACGATGCCAGATGGGGTTAGGTGTTGTAGTGTTAGGCGGAGATATCAAACTTTGATGCACAGCAATGGAGCGACCGTTGGATTCAACTACCATCTAATATGAAGGCTTGGAATTTCAGCGCTGTGGTGCTTGGCAGAGACTTCAGATTTTGATGCCCTATGCAGGAGCGACCGTCGGATGCTTCTGAGAACTGATCTGATGGCTGAGAACGGAGGCGCTTTTGTGTGTAGAAAATGAGGTTGTGCGCACCATTCTTCGCGGCTTCCTTGCGTAATTTCTCCCGGCTTTTCACTACTTTTCTGCTCTTTTCGCTCCGCGACTTATCCGAACTTTATTTATTACCTAAAATGCAAATTAATTAATAAAAATATTTATTCTTGAAAACAATGAAAATACATAATATGGGATAAAATATAGAATTAATGCATAAAAGATGAGTTAAATTGCCAACAAAAAGGGATAATATATACAATATTTGGCACTCATCAAATACCCCCAAACCTGGATTTTACAGAAGATATAATTTTGAAAACAAAATCGCGCAGTTTCGGGGGTTCATCATGCAAAAAACTTGGTAGTCCCGGAGGGGTGTATAAAATGATGCGCAATGAAAACGGGGGCCTACAGTAATACCGCAAGTGCACGGTCGTTGGTTGTAGCTCGTGCAAGTACGGGTCGATCCACAGAGATCGGGTGTGTTTTGGAAGTGTTTTAGCTAATTGGGTTCCTAATTTGCTATTGGGCTTTGAATACCCCTTTGGAACTATTGGGCTTAATGGGTTTGTTTTTAACAATGAAATACTTTAGGTCTTGGGCCTGTGAAATGAACTGAGCCTTGGGCTCAGTTATTCTTTGAAGTGTAAATGGGCTTTGGCCTTAAACTTAGGCTTTTGATTAAGCCCACAGTTACTTGGATTGGGCTTTTAATAAACTTGGGCTTCAACTTTTTTTCAAATCTGGGCTTGGTTACTGAGGACTGGGCCTTAGGCTTCACTGAAGTGAATTGGGCTCAGTTGGATGGGTCTTTAGCTAGGCCTTTGGGGAGGAACTGGACTTGGCTTGGCAGCAGAAGAAGTGGCAGGGCAGCAGCAGCTTGGCATCAGCATCAGCATCAGCAGCAGCAGCAGCTTCAGGGCAGATAGTGATGCAGCAGGAACTGCAGGAAGGCCAGCAGCAGCAGCTGCAAGGGAAGAAAAGCAGCAGCACTGCAGCTGCACAAGCAGTGCACAGAAAGAAGGCAGCAGCACTGTATACAGCTGCACACAAGCAGGGGAAAGCAAGAGAAAGCAACAACAGCAGAGGCAGCAGTGTAGCAGAAAAAGGCAGTGCACAACAGCAGTAGCAACAGAGTTGCTGCAGACAACTGCAAGGCAAGTGACAACAAAGCAAATAGCGGCAAAACAGTGAACAAAAGCAAAACAAAACAAGAATGAACCAAGGCCTAAGGCCAAGGGCAGGGTTGTGGTGAGAAACTGAAATGAAGCAATACTAAGGCATCATACAGGCAAACAAATAGAATGGGAAGAAAACTAGCTTCTATGAGCACTAGTTTCTCCCAATGCTCAATCAAAGTGCAACCTAAGCATACACAGGGAATGGCAAAAAATCAGCTTGCTTTAAGCACTGATTTCTTCCATTACACAATTAGCACAATGCTTCAAATGTATCTAGCCTAGCATTCCATCATGTAACTGACAGTGACAGGAGCAACAACAAACATGAACACAACTAACTGAACTAACAATGAATAACATCTAAACAGGACACATGTTAACAGGAGATGAAAATAAAAACATTAACAGAACAAAGTAACAAACATTAACATGACAAATTAACAGTGAATTAACATGACATTGCACATTCAACAGAAACATTAACAGGATATTGCAACTTAACACATTGATATTAACAGAACATAGTGATCATGAACTTAAATTGAGCTGAAATTGAACATTTAACAGGACATGAAAGTCCTGGATGTTGGCTAGTCCAAACATCAGTAAAATGGAAACTTAAACATATGCAGTGATACACATTTAACAGGACATGAGAGTCCTGGATGCAGGCTACTCCAAGCATGGTTTCTAACACAACCCATAGTCCCAATTTATACCCAATTACATCATTAGGGTTTTCCCCAATTTTCCCCCAAATTCAGTGAAATTAGGTTTTGCAAATTACCTAATTTTATGGCACAATTCCTCCCATGTGCGACGACCCATTCTTCCTCTGACGCTCCTGCTGCTATCCACGCCTCCAATTGCTTCATCTATCAATCTAATTCACCAAATCCAATCCTAACAGTGAAGAGGATGGTGGAGTTGTTGAAATAGAGTAATAGGTGATAGGGGTGATGATAGTAGTGATGGGTTGTGGTTGTTGTGGAGAGTTGGTGGTTTGGTGGCTGTTGCAGGAGTGGTGGTGATGATGGTGGTGCGGCAGGGAAGGAGGTGGTTCTGCAGAGAGGGGGGGGATGGTGGTAGATGGGTTCGATAGAATGGGAGAAGGGGGTTGTTTGGTTAGGTGGTAGGGCTCGGGTGATAGAGTGTTGAGCGAATCCATCTAGTCTTGATGTTTCGTGAGATGGGCCGCGAGATGCGAAGCTGGTAGGTGAATCAGACGGTGATGCGGAGTGAAGCTTGTAGCGACCGCTAGATTTTTTGATACAACGAAATCAACGATGCCAGATGGGGTTAGGTGTTGTAGTGTTAGGCGGAGATATCAAACTTTGATGCACAGCAATGGAGCGACCGTTGGATTCAACTACCATCTAATCTGAAGGCTTGGAATTTCAGCGCTGTGGTGCTTGGCAGAGACTTCAGATTTTGATGCCCTATGCAGGAGCGACCGTCGGATGCTTCTGAGAACTGATCTGATGGCTGAGAACGGAGGCGCTTTTGTGTGTAGAAAATGAGGTTGTGCGCACCATTCTTCGCGGCTTCCTTGCGTAATTTCTCCCGACTTTTCACTACTTTTCTGCTCTTTTCGCTCCGCGACTTATCCGAACTTTATTTATTACCTAAAAATGCAAAATTAATTAATAAAAATATTTATTCTTGAAAACAATGAAAATACAGAATATGGGATAAAATGTAGAATTAATGCATAAAAGATGAGTTAAAATGCCAACAAAAAGGGATAAATATATACAATATTTGGCACTCATCAGTTAGGCCTATTCAACAAGTCCCTTTTATTCCTAGAAGGGAGGGGGACCTTGATAGGTTAAGGGGAGGCTATTCGTATGATTAATCATTTCCATGTATCAACAAACTGTTGCTGCTCGTTTGTCGATACCAGCCAGAGCTTTACCATAGCAACAACCACTACAAAGGTAATCCATACTTCTCCATATTTTAGTTTAACGTGGAATAAGTAATGGAGTCTCCAGTACGAATGCAAGATGATATCTTTATCATGGTCAACTCACCGACCATACAAGATGGAAACATGTAAACCACACTTGGGGACTGAGGCTCTCCACGGGATCCCTTCACTGTCAAAGCTCAGAAGACACGGTCAACCAAAAGTCATGGCCACGACAAGATCATCCACCATTCAAAGGTGTAACTTAAGAATATCATCACCTCTCTGTCTAGAAGGCGCCTGCAACACTTTTTACGAGGTCGCAGCGGATCCCAAGCCTACTCAAAGAAATCAACTTCAGTAACCAAAGAGAAGTGCAACTGGGGACTGCTCATCACGGTCCATCCCCGACAACAATAAAGTATTCGTGAGATAACTCCAGAGAAGCGGCTGAAACATTTTTCTTGAAGATACAGAGGGAGCCACAATTAACGACATAACTCTCTCACTTCTACCTCATCATTATCCAAAATGTTTCGTCCATATGATATTCCAAGCATCTCAGCATCACATCCAGGGGAGTATGATAATATTATCAAATCCCATAGGCGTGGATTCAAGGCGAAGCAATTAAATTAGGCTACAATTGGGGACTGAAGCCTCCTTCATGTGTAGAAGCTTAAACGCAGTCACCACCTTAACAGTGAATGCAGCAGAAACATATCTTCCACGATAAAATAAGCTCAGGATAATTACACACGGGGAATACCAGAATAGGATGCCTTCACTGCCCTCAACCAGGTTATTTCCGATTTCAAAATCGTCAGTGTCGAAGTTTTACGAACCGCAAGAATTTCTCAACATGAAGCCGTACACGTGCATCAAAAACCCCAAGAGCACGCCACAGAGATACATTCACATATCTGGCCACGCCATCGGATCTAAAAAAAGTATAACTGGGGACTTCTCACCGCATCCCATTCGATACAATAGTCCAAGATTCAGAAGATGGTTCAAAGGATGTCGTTTGGTAGCAGCACATCGGCAACAGAACGTCTCTCAACTCATCTATTTTACCCAATGGCTCCGGAATATTTCGACCATACAAGCATCCACAACATGTCATCATCTCAATCAGAAAGTCTAGGTACCAAATAACCTAAAGTCAAGGATGAGCCAACAACGCAACCACAATCTCCAAGATTAGTCCTGACATTATTCCATCCATCCATCCCAAGAGTGCAATGGAGTTTTGTAAATTTTGAAATCCACTAGAGAGGTCAGATACTTATTCTTCTGGAGTCAGAACCTTATTACACATTCTGGAGAAGATCGAT
The DNA here is from genome assembly GCF_003573695.1 of Papaver somniferum. NCBI lineage: Eukaryota > Viridiplantae > Streptophyta > Magnoliopsida > Ranunculales > Papaveraceae > Papaver > Papaver somniferum. The sequence continues at coordinate 40,207,411 of NC_039359.1, forward strand.
GGTACTGTTGGGTGGATACCTTGAGTTCTCCTAGATCGCCCTGCTGCTGATTATAACTGTTGGAGATTACTTTGTTACCATTAATGCTCGCTCTACCACCGATAACAAATGACGAAGAGGAACCAAATATTGCATATGAAAGCATGGACCCGGACGAACAAAAAACAGAAGAGGGTCGATACCCCTTTTCATATGAACGCAGTTTCTAGAGTTTGAACAGAATAAGGATTCCTTATTGCTCCATGAACGGGAATATATGACTGGGCGCACCACACTCATGTTCCATAGCCGAACAAGTAGTGTGCCAATATCTTCGCTCCATGACCGAACGAGCAGCGCTCCAGCACGAGGAACACCAGTCGCTCAACCTGCAACTCTCCATGGATCCAGCACTCCGCAGTCAAGTCAACTCTCCATGGCTCCAGCACTCCATGGTCAAGCCAACTCTCCATGGCTCTAGCACTCCGTGGTCAACCTGCAACTCTCCATGGCCCCAGCACTCCGCAGTCAAGTCAACTCTCCATGGCTCCAGCACTCCGTGGTCAAACAAACTCTCCATGGCTCCAGCACTCCGCAGTCAAGTCAACCCTCCATGGCTCCAGCACTTCGTGGTCAAGTAAACTCTCCATGGCTCCAGCACTCCGTGGTCAACCTGCAACTCTACATGGCTCCAGCACTCCGTGGTCAAACCAACTCTCCATGGCTCCAGCACTCCGTGGTCAAGCCAACTCTCCATGGATCCATCACTCTGTGGTTAAGTTAACGCCAACCCTCCATCATTCCTTGATCCAGCCAGCAAGCCTTCCAAGTGCCATTTTCACCATTCCACGGACTGAAGATAGTTTCCACCATCCCGCGGACTGAAGCCAGTTTCCACCATTTCGCGGACTGAAGCCATTTTCCACCATTCCGTGGACTGAAGCCAGTTTCCACCATTCCGCAGACTGAAACCAGTTTACACCAATACTAAAGAACAAGCAAAATAAGAAATACTGGGATACGTACCTGAAATATGCTCGCCTGCTTTGCTACTACTGCTTTGACGCTAACACCAAGACGTGGAAACAAAACCAGTAATACGAGATGAAGAAGATAGGTAGCGCCTTTTTATAGGCACAAAATTTTTGAAGTTCGAGTAGAGGAAGGTTTCTCGTTTAGGATACACACGGAAAAAAAATCAACCGGGCCCGTGCTGACAACGCACCATGGCGCCAACAGTCCGCGTCCCAGCTAGCACCACGACCGGACAACAAGCCACTCCCAGCGCCAATAGTCCGCGTCCTAGCCAGCAACCATCTCTTCCGTTCCGCGTCCTAGCCATCAGCGCCATGGGCCATTCCTTAGTTATCCAAAGTAGCGCCCTCCACCTTTCCGTAGCCAGCAAAGCCATTGACTGTTCCCTGGCTAGCCAAAACAGCGTCATAGCCGCTTGCTCCTGGCCATCCAAAAACAACGCCATTAACCTACCCAGCCAAAGCGGTACCATCTTATCCATTCAAAGCAGCACCATCTTCACCAGCCAAAGCAGCGCCATCTTAGCCGTTCAAAGCAGCGCCATCTTCCCGCTCCATAGCCAGCCAAAGCAGCACCGTTCACCTTTCCGTAGCAGCAGCGCCATTGACCTAACCAACCAAAGAAGCACCATCTACCTTTCCTAGCCAGCCCGCGCCTGTTCCACGGACCAAGTTGCAGTGCTATCTCTGCCAATCAGTAGTCAAAATTTCAGCGCTGACGCCAACACCCTATGGACAAGTTGGAATTATGTAAAGCCGCCAACAAGGATTCCTCGTGTCTTCCACCAAAGGTTAGTTGAATTTCCTTGGCAATATCTTCACGTCTTGCTCTTTCGATTTTACTCTTGTCTGTCACCATGTCATGCTTACCCCGCAACAATGCCACTGTTACGTGTTAAGCAGGGGACTTAATGTTGATGGTGGTTTTTATCTTAGGGTTAAAATCGTAAAACCTTGCATCTGATGTGACGTCACTCTGCAAGGAAACGGTGCCGTGAGTGCTAACCTCTCCACCGACATATTTATTGAGCCGTTCAATATATCGATATGAAATTTACCCAGACTGGCGTATGTAGCAACCATCCCAGATGTCCTGTAAAATCCGGCGCCTTGCCTATACTTAAGTTCCTTTGAATGCCTTCTATGCTATGTTCTCCGGCTGAACCCTTAATGTTGATATGGCATGACGATTTGTGTTCACTCGTAGCAGAGTAGCACGAATCTCCAAAAATCAAGGATACGATCTTTGCATAAGGTATTCAATCAGAAAAGCATGCTGCTCTCTGGAAATGAACTTAAAAGAACTATGTGTCAACACATAGAATTCAATCAATTGTCCCGGCTAACTTGCATAAGTTAGGATTTCGCGCCTCCCGCAGTATACCATACCTTGCTTGTCAAAATTAAGCCTACGAAAACTAGGTAACTAATCCGCCATGGATTAGCAGGTGCAAAACCTCGCCCAGAAACAGAAAAACAGGGAGCCGCAGCAGCAAAGGGAGGCGTGCCATGCTTTAGGCCAGATGGCCCCACTTGCCATTAGCCACGCCCCATCCTAATCCGGCCCTATTTACCTCGACCAATCAAGTTGCTCTAAACTTGCCACCATACATTAAAGTCCAAACGCACCCTGCCGCGCCACCATACTAACTGGCAAGCCAAACACGACAACATATTGATTGATATGCCAACATGCCACTCTACCGCGGTAACATGCCAACATGCCACTCTACCGCGGTAACATGCCAACATGCCACTCTACCGCTGTAACATGCCACTCTACCGCGGTAACATGCCAACACGCCACTCTACCGAGGTAACATGCCACTTCGTGGCAACCTGCCATAAATAGCCACCACACGACAATCCCTACTCCTGTGGCTGTTTCCACACTATGGCCTTTCCATAGTTCCTTTGGCATAGCCATGGTGCCATTCGCACAAAAGTATCGCTATGCCACGGCTACTACCATGCCGCCATGCCACGGCTGCTGGCACGCCGCCATGCCACGGCTGCTGGCACGCCGCCATGCCACGGCTGCTGGCACGCCACCATGCCACGGCTACTGGCATGCCTCCAATCCACGGATAATGGCACGCCGCCATGCCACTGCTACTGGCACGCCTCCATGCCACGACTACTAGCACGGCTACGCCATTGGAATGCTGCTATGCCATGGCTATGCCACTAGCATTACCACTAGCATGCCGCAGTGCCAATGGCGCCACTCCGCTGTACAACAAGATTCGGCCATGATCAATGGCCATCCTTCCTCATGAGATGCAATCTCAGCCATTCAAGTTCGCTACCGAACTGGCAGACTTGTGGTAAGTTTCAGGCGACCAGCTGCCTAAATCTAGTGGCCATGGCTACGCCAGGCGCCACTTGCATTAACGTGCCACTGGATGCAGGAGCCATGCCAGCCACGCCACATTGCCACTACGCCATTATCAGGTTCCAATACAAGGTATCCATGATCAACGACTACCCTCCTTCATGAGATGCGATCTCAGCCACCAAAGTTCTCCACCGAACTGACAAACTTGTGGCAAGTTTTAGGCGACTAGCCAAAACGAACCCAATAGCCTTACATGCTATTTTCCTACATTAATTTCCTTGAATTTGACTTACCACACATAGCAAAGTGCTACATGTTTTCCACGAAAACACTCGAGACATCAAACATGTCACAAATTGGGGGATGCTCATCAGGGTATTGGTCTGGCGGTTTATAGCGTGCGGCGTGCAATGCGCCCGTTACAATAAAGTGTCATGAAGTGGGACAATTAGTGGTAATAAAAGTAACAGTGTAAACAATTCATTTCCTTCATCATGGAAGTGTAATGTCTGACAGTTACACGAATTCACTTCCTTCATCATGGAAGCATAACGTCTGACAGTTATACGTTACCCTATTCTTCACCACTCAATCTTTTCCACTTCCTGCGAGACCAGGGTACGTTTCAATATGGCTTGTATAAATAGGCTTCACCTATTTCCACCAAACAACAAGTTTTGGTCGACAACAACACAATATTTAGAAATCACCTGGTAGCTTTCCATTCTGCTAACCAGTTCTACTTCCGATACAAGTCATAAAACAAACCACACCTTCAAAATCAACTCTTCTGGTCTCAACACTCTCTTCGCTTCCCTCCCTAAGATCAACCGTTCTCCTTCACTTTGTGACCGAAGCAAGCCTGGAACGGCCATTTTTTGATTTAGGCCATGATTGTACAGATTGATCTCTCGAATCAAAAGTACTCCCGTGCAGTACATTGTTTACGGCCTAGATTCGTTTCTCACCCACACACACAAATTTACCAAAATCAGCAGAAACAGTTTTCACCCACAAACAACTGTTTTCTAGAAAACTTTGTTTTGTTGTCCCTTCGTTTTGTTGTGTGTTTTAAGAAGGATAACTAGGGTTTGGAATAGAAAATATTGTGATTACACATAGCTATTGCCAACGATTTTCATCTTGCAATGTTTTAGATTTATTTATTTAAATTCCAAGTTATTTGGAAGATGATTTTGCAGTATTAATTTTTATGATTTTATATATTGCAAAAATATTATGGGATATGTGTGTTTACGTCTGTTAACTATGATTATCTCATATGTGTCAAAAGTTAAGTCTATTATGTCTTTATGAAAATATTGATAAAAGATAGAATGAACTTTTGAATATTCCGCAATATCGATCTTTCACTGATTCACTTCTATGTGAAAGTACTGTATGGTTCCGTAATTTTAATTATATTGCGCATTTCCAATAATTATTAAGGTTCTCTTGTGGTTAGTTTATTTGAATTTTCTGGATACAAATTCATGTTTCATGTGATTTGTTGATGTCTACTGATGGGGCAAAACGATTTGCTGGTTTTTTAGGAAAATGAAGAGACGACCGTGCGGAGGAGAGTCCTCGACCAAAGAAATTACTTTAACCTTTTACAAACAGATGCACTGCAAAGGGAGTGCTTTGAATTCGAGAGATGAATCTGTAGGACTCCGGCCTAAACCAAGACAATGGCCATTCCAGATTCAATTCGGTCACAAGAGAGGATGGGTCGATCTGTAGGAGGGAAGCTGAGAAATGTGTGAGATCAATATTGATCAAGGATTGTGTATGTGTTGTGTATTCTGCGTGAATAAATAAGATAAATTATGATTGATTGAACGTTTGCTCTGTTGAGAGTGATTGCTCAAACGATGAGAGTTCTTGTGTGATGAGAATTCTTTGTCCAGACAAGCATTCGTGTTCCTTTAATCATGGATTCAAAGACTTATTTATATTGCAAGAATCGTAGACACATTGATCCCAGTAAGTGTGACGGTTTCTGGAGTGAAAGAGTAGGAAAGTGGGATATAGTGTTAAAACTAGTTACTCATTATGCAGAGACTTGGTTGATTGTCGACCCACTACTTTGGTGACTCCTCTAACAGCTTGCACGACTTAATCACATTCTTATCATGGATGAACTCATGCACTATAGGCCGCCAAACCAAAACCCTAGTTAATAGATCCCCATGTGACATGATTGATGTCTCATGATTTGTGGAGTCTGCAGGGCAGACGTGTATTTAATTAGTCAATTATTGACTTTATTAGATGATGAGTCTAAGTATTGTTCAGTCGAGCATGGTTGCCGAATGCTCTATGATTCATGGATTGAACATGTCTGCTGGAACATATAGTTCTCGTATAAGTGTTGATAATTGAATAAAAATGATGAATATTGATAGTCTGAGCAAATATTCCTCGTATGATGAATTGTTGAATATTGATAGTTGAATCAATATTAATACTCTGATCAAATATTACTCATCTGAGTAAAATTATTGAATATTGATAGTTGAATCAATATTCCTCGTCTGGGCAAGTATTACTCATTTTGATAAATTATTGAATATTGATAGTTAAATCAATATTCCTTGTCTGAGCAAATATTGCTCGTTTGATGAATTGCAGAATATTGATAGTTGAATCAGTATTCCTCGTCTGAGCAAATATTGCTCGTTTGATGAATTATTGGTAGCATGACCAAATAAAATATTGATTAAAATATTGCTAGCTGGACCGAATATTATATAATTAATCAAGATGTTGAATGCTGGATCAACATAACATTATTGGTGTTTAAACTTGCTCAGAATTATGTTTTGCAGAGCATTCAGTTCAAAACCCTAATTTTGATCGACTACTGATCAATTGATGATTTACTGAAAATTACTCACTAAGTGAAGGAGGGACCGACTACACGGGATGATGGCCGACCATGTAGCGCCCAGGTGTTCGAGTGAGCATGCACCAAAGTCCTTTGTTGACCAGTTGGTGAAAGGATGATTAAATGCTGGTTTAATCATTTAAAATAGTGCTCGTCTGAGCATTAAGAAATAAAACCTAATTATGGAGAGATGAGGGACCATCCAAGAGAGCATGGAATTGGCCCTTGGTGGTCTTGGGACCGACTGAAGGTCGTTTGATGAAATTCCAAGTTATTTGGAAAGAGTTTCAACCCAATATCAACAAATTATGTCAAATTATGAAGAAGTATGGGACCGGCTCCTTGCAGGCCAAAGGGTCAACCCTGGTCGGTCATGGTGACATGCCCGTGTCACCATAGTGTCTGTGTCTCCATCCTGAGAGTTTTGGTATTTTTGGTGCGCGTTTGAGCAATATTTTGGATTTTCAGAAGAGTTTGATCTTGACTGAAATTCTCAATTTTGCTTGAATGGGCAAGTAGGACATTGCTCGTGCGATCAATATTTTCATAATATTATTATAATAATATTTTAAAATTTTCCGTGAGTAGCCTAGTCGGTTATGTGACCATTTGACTTTTTGGCTTTTTGATGGTTTGAGCAATATTTGAGCAAATATGGAAAAACTAGGGGTTTTTCTCAAACAAAGAAGTTTCATGAGATGAAGTAAATAATAATGATAATAAAATAAGGGATCATAAGGTGTGGGATCGGCCACGCTAGGGCATGGCTGGCCGGCTACTAGGCCCGGTTCCGTGACACCTTTCCCTATTTTTTAATTATTTTTCATCGTGTGAAGAAAATATGGAGAAACTGAGTTTTGCTCAAACGAGGGAGTTTGCTCAAATGAAGGAGTTTCATAAAATAAGGAAAATAATAAATTAAAATGAAATAAAATTAAATAAAGAAAGAGGGGGACCGACCATGGCGGCATGACCAGCCGGCTGGTGGGCCCGGTCCCACGCCTCTTGTTTATTTTATTTAATATTATTTTTCCTCCTATTTGCATAGGTTCCTCGTTCGTCCATATTTTTTTGAATGCTCGTTCGTGCATTATTATTAAGTACACTCGCACCATTTTCTCGGGGCTTACTCTGTGGTGGCCTAGATGCCCGTACGTTGAATATTTATTGCTAACCCATGAAATTCTACTGGGAAAAGCCATGAATTGAAGTAACGAAATATTATGATTAACGTGGAATTCTTTATAGGACTTCAATTGATGAATCTTGCGACTAGAAATAACTAATTGATGGCTCTATACTAGCAGGCACGTTATCTAGGAGCATTATAATTATTTGAGAATCGAGGTATGAGCTAGTAGAAGTGCCATACTCGTTCTGAATGTTTATTATGTATAATCAAGGAACATTGAGACACCCTGAAGATGTTATTGCTCTATACTATTGGTTAATACATCTAGGAGTCGTCCAATCATTTTCGGTTTTATACGGAAGTGATTACTGAGATTGCTCAGTATTAAGACATGTCGTGGTCTCAATTGAGAGACTGCATATTCATATATGCTCTGAGAGGTAATACACTCAGTCAGAGGTCATCATGGCATGAGCATTCATGCTTAAACGAGAGACATGAGTCTCAATATTCGTCTGATAACTGGATCAGGAATATGCAAGATTATGATTTTACGATTTTAGCCTTTGTCAAAAATCCACCATCAACATTAAGTCCCCTGCTTAGTGAGGGACAGTCATGTTCCTCAGTCAGCACTGGATGGTGATTTTTAGCTATAGACGAAATAAGTAATTGAACTTAGTCGTAAAAAGAATGTTACCGGATTTCCGATTTGCTCCAATGATGTCGCTTACGAGCGAGCTGTTGCTTGAATGAAGATCCCAGTAGCATGATAGAGCATCGTATGGTGAGCATAAATTGGTGTGACACCGCTAATTTGGGCGGTGGAATGTTCAATCTTGGTCGGTTTAGGATTCACGGGACCGGGCCCAAGAAAGGAAATCCTTGTGGAATTAGGTTTTGGAAATAAAATTTGATATAAAAGGGAAGGAACACCTTTTATTTTTATTTCTCTCCAATTGACCGACCACCTTCCCCTCCTTCATCTCCTCACGTCTGAGCAGCAGGGAAGGAAAGAAAAAAAATCCGCCGGAGCACCGACCAGGTACTTTTTTTTTTCTTTGCTATGCGTGAGTTGTTCATGCTTTTTTCAGGTTAAAAATTATATATGTGAAGGTGAGTTTTATTTATAAAAACCCTTGTTTTAGGAACGGACGTTCGTTGAAACGAACAATAATCCCTAACTTATGAGAGATTTTTTTTGGAAATAGACATGCGTCTAATGATAAAATTTTGTTTATGAGCTTTCATGAAAATCAAAATTTTATTTTTTTAAAGTGTGAGCTTTCACGAAATTTGAATAAACTCTCGTTTCAAAGACGAATGCTCGTATGAGAGAAAAGTTTTTTTTTTACCAAAATACGTGGTATATTCATGAAAATATATTTTGTTTACGTCAGTTTTCTCACGGTTTTATAAAAACCAAATTTTGACTTTGATTTTTTTTAAGGACTTTTCCCGCCTACACAGGTTGAGGAGACGAACACGTTTTGAAATAACCAATTGCTAGTGAAATTATAATCAGGTAAGGATCAGACTGTTACCATTTTAATTCATGTTGTTACCAATGTGTTCTGACTCCACATTCTCTGTAAAAGATAATGGTGATTTCCAGTAATGACCATTCTTCCAGTTTCTCTGAGGAATATTCCGACACATCCAAGCCCAAGATGAAAAGTTCTGCAGATGCGCGTGCCGAGGTAGCTTAATCTCTAGGAAATTTTGGAAAGCTGATACACGGTATGTCTCTGGATCATCTGAAAGCTTCCCGTGATAGGTTTTAAAAGAGAAAAGCCGAAGATGAAAAGTTTTCAGCTTATCAACAAAAACGACGTCGATTTCAACATAAAAGGCTAGCACCTGAGGATGAAATTCTGTCTCGTGCTGATGGTGTAGCTTCAGATTCAGATGCAGAAGAAGTTGAATCTGAAGAAGACGACTATTTGGATGAGGGCTGAGCTATTGGCTAGAGCTGATTTTCAAGACGAATGTGAAGAAGACGACTATTTGGATGCAATGTACGACGATCCTGAAGATCACTTGGAGGAAATTCATGATAAGAATTTCGAAAATGGCTCTGAAGAGGAGTTTGACGAAAATTCCGTAGAAGATGTCAGTTGCAGAGACAATGATGAATCTTATGATTAGTCTCATTTTCTCTTGAGTAGTTGAACATCTTTTAAATCTTCATAGTAGATATCTCTTTGATTTTTTAAGCAGCTTTGCTTCATACGCATTGAGTTAGGATTTTTTGAATGCAAACCCTTTTATTATGTATTCAGTTCCTTTATCTTTCGCCTTTGATTGAATTGAATGAAATGAACGAATGTTCATGTGCCACAACCAATCATAATTCTTTGATAGACTCCTGTTTACTATCTCCGTATGCCAGAATGTGCAAACATCGCATGAGTTGGGAAAAACATGTGATATGCGCAAACAATCAATCCCGAACTATGGTATTGATCTCTGACCATGTCCATCCTTGCTCATTGTCAGTCCCCAGTATACTACTTTCCTCCGTGTCATCGGTATTGATTTTTCTTGGAATTTAGGGTTTCAGTAAGACTCGCAACTGATTTGACCATTTGTAAAAGACAAGTATCCACCGCGTCTTGTATAGCTTCAAGATTCAAGGTTTATCAATTTCACAAATATCTTTCTTCCATTCCTGAGCCTCATCGTGCGGAAGAAATTTTACTCAAAATCATACCTCACAACAGTATGCCTGACAGTAGCTCATCTCCTCGAAGTGCAACTCCATCAAAGCGGGAAAGTGAAGCACCCAACTTTGGTATGAAGTATTCTTTTTCTCTTTTTATTTTGTGTAATCAATGTCTGATTGAAAAGAAAATATTTGTTGCAGACGAATCAGGATGGCCGACTTTCCTCTTCTTCTCCGTATAACTTGAGACCCAAACGAACTGTTAAGGTCCCTGATCGTTTCAAAACTGCTCATGCGGATGTTGGGACATCTGTAAGTTTTGGTAGATATTTTCCTTGAATGAATGTTTATCCAAATCTCTATTGAACTTAAGTGTTTGTTATTGCAGGTTGATATTCATGTTATTGAAGCGGGAAGAAAAGAGATGGAAAGTATGTAGTTATAGCTGATGATGACGATCATGTTGGCGACGATTCAATCAACTCTGTAAACGCTAATCTTGGAGTTTCAGTTTGTGAGTATCCCACAGCCAGCCTTCCATTTGACATTCCTATGGAAAATTCTTTCCCAGATAATCATCTTATCGGCGGCTTCATCGTTCTCAAGTGTTATGCATCACTGTACACCAAAATCTGGAGGAAGTATGGGCATATCGCTTACCACTGAAGTATGGAGAGGTTTTCTACCGACTCTCTTAACCACAAATGCTGGACTATTTCCTATCATTGATGAGATGAACAAGAAGAACTTGCATGATGTCAAGAACATAGAGCTTCGTAGATGGAATGACATGATCTCGAATTGTGAGATTCTAAAATTCAATATGGGATGGATTCGTCGTCGTCTTGATATTATCAAGATTGATAGGGCCGCTATTGTCGCAAATATGATCTCTTCTTCAACTGCGATCATGGATGAGGAGAGAGCATTAGCTTTAGATTCAATAAGGGTCGACAGGAAGATTGAGGATCTGAGGGTGAGAACCGAAAACTTTCAGACAAAGTTGAAAATGTTGTCCAATAAGAATTATCTGTTATTAGATGGTGTGCTCTAGATGAGCGTTTATGATTGTTGTTTTGAGTAGGCTTAGGATTTTTCTTTGAGTAAGGTAGAAGAATTGATCACAGCGTGAAGGAATTTTGTTCAATTGATGAAATGTTTAATAAAGAAACGAGCATTTTGTACGCTCTTTGGAGGAACATAAATTACATCCTTGAAATATGCTTGGATGATGAAAAAATAATTTTTTTCTGTTGATCAGGCGTAATATGCTTTGAGCCATTTACCGTTGATTATATTTCCTTATACTCCTCCATTAACAGCTAAGATCTTGTAATATCCACTGGATACTGCCTTGATGACTACATATGGCCCTTCCCATTTTGGAGAGAACTTGGGAGCAGACGTGTCTTGTTTAATGTGCTTTGCTGATTTTAGTACCAAATATCCTACTTGGAATGTCCGGGGTCTTACCATTTTGTTGTAGGCTCTGGAGATCCTATGTTTGTAAGCCTCACATATTTCTCTACCTTAGCCCTCCTTGACTCGAGCATGTCCAGTTCATCAATTCTTGAATTGGACACTTCGGCTTCGTCCCATTGTACTCCACTGGCTGTTGCAATCCTTGCTGAAGGAATTTTGATTTCTTCTGGGTGTACGATATCAGCTCCATAGACGAGGGAGTATGGTGAAATTCCGATCGAGGTTCTCGGTGCGGTTCGATGGGCCCATAAAGCCATAGGAAATTTTTCATGCCACGTTCGAGAATTATCATGAACTGTTCGACTGAAAGTCCGGATCAAAGTCTTGTTGGTATCCTCCGCTTGTCCGTTTCCTTGGGGATAGTAAGTGCAGAAAAAATATGTTTGATACCATATTCTTCAAGCAGCTCTCTCACATGTTTGTTGGCAAAAGGATTTCCGTTATCTGTGATGAGTTCCATTATCTGTGATGAGATGTTTGTTGGCAAAAGGAGTTCTGTTATCTGTAATGTATTCCTTGATGAAAGCAGCAATCGTGACCCCGATGGTGCTTCGAAGAGGGATAGCCTCAACCCACTTGGTAAAAAATACTCGGTTGTTGTGATGATGTATTCATGCTTCTTTGAAGATTCCGGATTGATCTTCCCAATGATATCCAGTCCCCAGCTATAAAAAGGCCATGTACTTCTCACAGAATGTAATGGGATACAAGGAGTGTGAATGAGATTACCATGGATTTGGCATTGATGACATTTATGGACGTATGTGGCTGCATCATCTTCCATGGTTGGCCAGTAATTTTTCCCATGAATCTGGAGAAATAGCTTCCTCTTTCCTTGATGCTCCCCCGCGTGCGTTTCTTTCAAAATTGTTGGAATTTCATGTTCGACTAAGCATCTCAAAAATCTTCCCCTGAAGCTTTTACGGTACAGGATTCCATCAAGAAAGACAAATCTTTTAGCTCTCTGCGTAAGTTTGATTGCTTCTTTCCTTTCTGACGACAATTCATTGTCCCGGAGGTATTTGATATAAGGCTCCCTCCAGTCCCCAGTATGGTGAATTGTCAAAGCCACTAAATGACGAGGAGGCGTTTGACAATCAGGACACGATCCTTGCAAAGTTCTTGACTGAGCCTCCATGGAAGGCCAATAATATCCAAGCATTTGAAGCCTTCTATAAAGTGTCACCACCAGCGTCTGTCCACATATTTCCTCGTGCGTGTGTTTGAGTTGTTCGCTCGCTTCTTCGTCTCCGAGGCATCATGATAAAGACCTATCAGGATTGCGGTAGTACAACGCTCCATGAAGCATAAAGAAGTTCTTTAATTCTTTGAGGCTGATTTTTCCTTCTGAAAGAGAACTACTAAATTCATGAATGATAGGTGTTCACCAGTTGCTTGCTTGAACATCCTCGACTTGAGTGATCCAGGTAGATAACACAACGCGTCTTTGCACTGTGATGGCTTTCTCTGATCCTTCAAACTTTAATTTGGAGGCGAGAGTTTCTACACAGTCAACATGCCGGTTGTTGGTTCGACCAGTATGGGCGATCGTTGCATCGGCAAAATGAGATAAGAGTCGTTGTGCTTCGGATCTGAATGGGGCAAGCATTACTTCTTTGAGAGGGTATACTCCATTCACTTGGTTGACTAGAAACTTTGAATCTCCTCTTATCTCCAGTTGCATTGCTCCCGCTTGAAGGATAATCCCAACAAGAAAGCCTCGTATTCTGCTGAATTGTTGGTACAATGGAAACCCAACTTAAATGAATGCGAGAAGACTTCACCAGATGGGGATACTAGCACCACGCATGCTCCTCCAGTATCGTTGCTAGGGGTGGCGGATCCATCAAAGTATAATAACCACGTTTCCTTTTTAACAACTGAAATATCTGGAAATTTACCCGGTACGTCATCATGTAGCATTATGATGTCCTCTCATGGAAAGGAGCAAGTAAGTCTACAACTGCTTGGCCTTTGATTTCTTTGGGTGGGATACATGCTATGTCAAACTCTAACATATGAAATAGCCATTTTACCGGTACTCCTATCAAAGCTGGTTTTGATAATAAGAACTTTATAGGGTCGGCTTTGGACACGAGCATAACTCTGTTTGATAGCAAATAATGTCTGAATTTCTGGATTGCATGGACAGATAGGTGTCTAAAACACCTAATTCTAGTATCGATTTCGCACGTTTTTCTTATTAGTTTTCTTGTATGTTTTGTATATTACGTTTGTTTTTATTTATTTTTTAGGTACAATGGCTTAATTTGCATAAAGGAAGAGAAAGGCGTCGAAATGGGATGTATCGAGCTACACGATTAAAACTTATAATGAGTTGTTGAATTCAGAATGACGTCACCAATTTGAAGGTCACAAGACATTGGTGGTGCTACAATAACCAAAAGTGAAGTTGTTAGAGATCCAGGAGAAAAGAAGTGACTCAGAACTCGAATATCGGGTCTGTCGAATCCCATGAATTCAGAGTTTAGGTCAGGTATACACAACCAAGTCTACATCTATATATGAGTTGTTGGGTCTGAAGACTGTAATGTGGGCTTAACATGGCTAGAAGAAAAGAAATGACTCAGAACTTGAGTGGAGTTTACACACAAGCTGCACACATGTGCTGTTGAAGAGGAGGAAAATCAGTACTCTTCATTGCAGGCAGATAAGTCGAGAAATTCGGCCGGCTGTTTTCTCCATTTTGTGTCTCTCATGTTTGTGTCACTGAACCAAAATTGCAGCGCCATTAATCCACAGATCGAGTAGCTGCGAGTAAGATGTTCTAAATACAGTAGAACATGGAGATAGAGCTGATGAATTTTGTCCGAGTACACCGAATGGGAAGAGGAGCTGATGTTTTTGTCGCCGTAGCTGATGGACTATGTTGATGGTTAGATTTTAAGCAATAAAGATCAGCAAAGAGGAGGAAAGATTGAAGTTCTTATGAGCTTGTGAGGAAATGATGAGTATTCGATTTTGGAGAGTTAAGAGTTGGTTTTGAGTTCGTTTTGCTGCCACGAAAAGGCAGTGAAGAGACAAGCTACTGCCATTGATTCTAAGTGCTGAATGATAGAAAATTGAGTTAGCTTTGCGTGTTTGATGAATGCTTATACTCTTGGGTTTGTCTCAATTGCAGGGAAGGAGCAGTGGCCTTGGGAATCACCAGCAAGGTTCAAAACTGAGTTACCAGTTTGTGGCACACAGGGTGTTCGATAAAATACCTGACAGACTTTTAGTCACGTCAAGTTGGTTTACCTGGTTTTTCATTAGCTAGCCATGAGTCTGGGTCATGTACTTCAGGGTTAAAACTGCAAGGGTTATGTGATGTGCCGAGAAGTCAGTGAAAAAGATATGAAGTTTAGTTGAGCAAGAAAGCAGTGAGGAAACCAACTGTTCTGCCATAGTCCTTTGCAGTTGTTAGCATGGTTCATTGGCAGAGTACTGGGGTTAGTTAGCCATGGCTATGAATTGATTTAGAAGCTCAGATGGACACGGACTTATTGGTGTGAGCCAAATATGATTTTGGGTTCTAGTTTCTGGCCGACAAGACAGGAAAGAAGCGAGTTTGCTGGCATTATTTTAGGCGATGAACGGCTGTGAATTGAGGTGATATTCAGAATATGTAGACGATTAGGAAAGATGGCTTCCGTGGTATTCAAGTTTACAGGAAGAACTGAAGTTATAAAAGGACCTAAACCTACAGAAAAAATCATCTCATACCCCCCTACCTGCTGCTCACAACCCTAGTTTTCAGCGAGCAAAGTTCGCTGAACAACATCTGCACCCATCATCTGCACCAGTTCCATTCATCAGCATCTTATATACCACCTGCATACCCTCCACCAGTGCATTCCATTACCATCTGCATCTCCATCACCATCTACACCAGCATACCACCACCAGCACCATCTCTTTCATCCACTGCATACATCCATCACCACCTGTTCGCAGATATCTCACCACCACCTGTTCGCAGTACTACCAACACAGCAGCTGCCATTGCTCCGCCTCCCATCAGCATATCACCAGTCCACTTCTCACCCCACTTATCGCCGGTTGCCATACAACCATTCCCAGCTGTTCTGAGGAAGTTTACTGCCATACACTAGCAGCAAGCCTTGGTTTCTGACATCGCAGCAAACAAGGAGTACCAGCACAGCAAGCAAGCAGACATCTCCCTGAAACCATCACGCACAGTACCAGCAACCTGGTTTGCTGAATTGAATTAGAATTCGAGTTGTTTAATTGCTTGATGTCTTTACTTCTTTATAATATTATTGTCATGAAATCCATGGTTACTTGTAGCTAATTGCATTTGATTAGGGACGATTTCGACGTCCGAACATGATTCTCAATTGATATTTAAAACTGCCTGTTTCTTGCAATTTGTCTTTTTACTGTTCATTCTCTACTGTGCCAATATTGTTTATGTGAATTGTTTAAGTTGCAAATTAAATTGGTTTATGAATGATTCGATTGCTAATTCGAGAACTCTTTGACCCGTAATTGTCTAGATGTTCCGAATACAAGTAGTAATATGTGGTTATTGACGATGGAATTTATTTAAGTAATCATATGTATTAAATGACATTAGTAGATGAATCGAGCTTTTGTGTTCGTCACTACGAATAGCCTATCTCATGGAACTTAGAGCATTTGTTTAAGTCACACCTAAAGAGCGTACTTCTAGGAAACTTGACAAGTAGAATCCGGTAGTCGAGCGCCTCCATGTCCGTTGAATTAGGAGATTATTGCGAGTATTTGAGCGTACTAAATATTCTAGGGTTATTAGTACAATGTACTTTGCAGAAAAATCTATATTGATAAGGTTCATGTTTCGTGACTTAGATATAGTCTTTGATCATTCTCATCCTCATATTTGCATTTGTTTCATTGTCTTGCATTATTTATCCAGAAATTGAATTGACAACTTTAACTCAACTCTTCATTGGGACGATCCTGCTTATCCGTGTACTACTAGTTAGTTTAAAGAGAAGTAGAGAAATATTATTTTTGCGAGTTCGACACCTCGTCAAAATTGGCGCCGCTGCCGGGGTGCAGTCGGTAGTTTGAGTTGTTATTTACTTTTATGATTTTGCATTTAGTTTTTATTCTTATCTTTTACTAATTTATCTTTTTAGAATCTTATTTTTCAGGTACCATAAACCATTCCTTTGGTGTGTGCACAATTGGGAACAAGAGGTAAGTCTCTAAACGAGTTGTGTGCATAATTTTTCAAGATGTTTCCTTTTAGGAACAATACATATGGTTCACATGACCACACATATCATGGTAATAATTCTGATTTTCAATCTCACTCTTACAATAACTTCCAACCATATGTGAGATACAATCAAAGCCAATCTTTTGGTTATGATGGTTATTCCACAAGACCTTGTGATTTTTTTCATACATCGCAGCAACCTTACGGTGGTTATGTAAGTGGACAATCACAAGGATGGGGGGATAGTTATACTTCTCATACGTTCCAAGTTAGTTTCATGCAGAATAATTTGCGACGTACATGGAACCAGATTAGCTCAACTCCCAATGTGTCGAGTTTCGTACCAAGTGAAACACATGATAGTGTATTTAGACCTGTTCCGGATCGTACTTATGATCTTTCACCCATTCAACGGGAAGAGACGTGGTCTAGAGAACCTATTGTGAATAGTAGCGGAAAACATGTGAACATAAAGAAACTCTTTAAACAATATGTGCAGTTGGAAGAAGGGAGCAACGGAAGATACTCTTCAAGCAATTTCTAGGGCCATACATATGGAGATTGATAATGGAGAAGAGCCCCAAGAAGAAGATTCCGAGGATGATGAACCTTTGGAAAATATACTAGCTCAACTCATGATTATAATTATCATTCTCCTATCCAAAAGGAAGAAGTTGAGTCTAGAAACACTACCATTATTGATGGTAAGACTTATGTTGTTTATGAGAGCGATGATGATTATGACTTCTTTATGCATCCTGCCCCAAATTCAGAGATAGTCGATACTTTGAATGAGAAGTCAACTTGTGAAGAACATAAGGATTACGATAATTTGCTTATGGAAGATCCTGATTTCTTTTCCGATGAGGAGGACTTGGTTATAGAAGAAACCAATGAATGTCTTGACAAGAGTTCGAGTGAGAATGATGATACTTGTGATGTGAGAATGGAAGTGTCCAACAGTACCGAGGATCCGGTAATACATGAGGTTTTGCAAGGTTTGTCTAACCCTTTATGTGAATCTCTATCTAATGATGATCCTCCCAAATTAGTAGTAGTTTCCCAAAGAGTTGTTAATCCATCTTTTAGGAAGATACCTCATTTGGGCTGGAATTATGTGCTTCAAAATTTTTATCCGAATTTTTTGCTTCTAAGTATCCACCATATGTGTTCGAGTCTAACACCATGCAGGTTTGTAAAGAGGAGACGATTGAAGTTCCTTCCACTTATGTTTTGTATGCACTTCCGAGTGTAGAAAAAACTAAGTGTGGGGGTGATTCTCGTGGGATGATAATTTTACTTTTCCCACCATTTGCTAACATTCTTGTGAAGCTTTTGCAATATATGCAGATTGTTTTGTGGGTGGATCCTCAAATTTTCGGATTGTTGATATATGGGGAGTCTATTTTGAATGTTACTCATATGCATCAATCAAGTGAACAATTCCAATTCTTACTTCCTTGTCTTTTTCAAGTATTCCTCTTATTCTTTTTGCAATGGTTTGAAACATTGAGGACAATGTTTGATTTAAGTGTGGGGTAGGGTATAATATGAACAAAAAAAAAATTGACGTATACAATACTTTAACTTTTAAAGATTTTTGAACAATTTAGAATGAACACTAGCCATTCTAAGTAGATGACATTTTTTTTCTTGACGACGAGGTATATATATTAGCTGAATCGAGATTAGATGCCAACTAAATAGCTAGTTTAGTGTTCATCCTCTATTGTTCAGAAGTAGCTACGAGTTGGAGTATCATATTTGTAATTATGTAATTGTATATAATTTGTAGAATTTGATGCCTTTAGTTAAAATAAAATAAATAAATTATAAACTCCGAAATCTAGAAACTTGTGCCTTTAGGATGACACTACCAATTTTAGTGGACGGAACCATCTTGGTTTTAGGAGTTGAGGAACCCATTAACTAAAAAGACAGAGCCCAGGTGTTAGAAATAACATGATAGTTGTTACCATATCTCGGAATGTCACCATATCACCTTCTGTTTTATTTATTTATTTATTATTTTTTTTTTGTTTTGTTATGCTAAGTGATTTGGTGGGTCACTACCATCGAATTGTTATTACTGCTAGGATGAAATAGATTGATTGAGTTATTAAAAAAAAAAGGACCAGACCAATCGGTGTATATATGAAAAAAAAAATTTGACGCTTGGATAGCAATATGTGTATGTTCTCCCTGTCTCCGTCGCCTAAACAAGCGTGGAACGCAGGATCCATGGAATAACTATGTAATCTGCTGAAAAGAAACATGCTCTTGGATCCAAAAGGTCTAATCATGTTGTCAACTCAAAAAAAAAAAAAACAAAAAAAAAGAGAAAAAAAAAGTGATTTTTTTTTTAATTATTATTTTTCAATTAATAAATAGACCGTTGGTTCCCTTGTATTTGCCAGTCGAGTTGATCCAGAATTAGGATTATCGACTACTGGTTCCCTTGTATATGCCAACTGAGTTGATATTAGATTTCAAACCAGTATCTCAATACGATAGGATTTTTAGGTTCATCTCGGCAGTGACCTTCAGACAAATATGGGAAACACCGTTCACTTAGTCAACATTCGCAAACATCTATCTCTATATCCATCTTCTTAATCTATTCATGTGTGATTGTGGTTAGTTAGATTCCGAGTATTGTGATTTGTTCGACTTTCTGAGTAGAGCTTTGTTTACTTATATATGAATTGGATTTGCATCTGGGTACTTCCTCCTGTAGTCATTTTGGATTCATTCATAGATTTTTCACATGTAGTTGGAATTTGGAGTAAAAGGTTTTGTAGGTATATCTCTTGTAAACCCTCACGAGACAATAACTCGTCCACTACAAACATCTAGGGGTTTAAAGGCTTGTTATTTCGCTAAAAGTAACCGTAGCCTCGACGAAACGGAGTTGTTGTATTTTAATTTAGTTTTGTTTGCTCGAGGACTAGCAAGATTAAGTGTGGGGGAATTTGATAGGTGTCTAACACCTAATTCTAGTATCGATTTCGCACGCATTTCTTATTAGTTTTCTTGTATTTTTGTATATTACGTTTGTTTTTATTTATTTTTTAGGTATAATGGCTTAATTTGCATAAAGGAAGAGAAATGCGTCGAAATGGGATGTATCGAGCTACACGATTAAAACTCATAATGAGTTGTTGAATTCAGAATGACGTCACCAATTTGAAGGTCACAAGACACTGGTGGTGCTACAAATTTTCAAAAGTGAAGCTGTTTAGAGATCCAGGAGGTGCTGTCGAATCCCATGAATTCAGAGTTTAGGTCAGGTATACACAACCAAGTCTACTCTATATATGAGTTGTTGGGTCTGAAGACTGTAATGTGGGCTTAGAGCTTCTCCAATGGAATGTATGTGAGGAAAAAAGTCTTAATCCACATATGATGCACAACCATATTTCAAAAAAATCACCTCCAACCCATTGATGTGGGGATGAGGTGGCAAAAAAAAAGGTTAGACATCCTCTAGATGAACCTCTAGTTTTAGACATTCACTTAGAGGATGTCTTCCCATCCTAGTCACATTTTTACTAATAAAAATCAATGAGAACAATGACTGAATTTTTTTGAACCAATTATATACCTACAAATAAGTAAAGAAAGATGAATCAATCTAATGGGTTGGAGATAAAATTTATTAGGATGTCTTAAAAATGATGTCACGTATGAAACATCCACACTCACCGTTGGAGAAGCTCTTAACATGGTTAAAAGAAATGACTCAGAACTTGAGTGGAGTTTACACACAAGCTGCACACATGTGCTGTTGAAGAGGAGGAAAATCAGTACTCTTCATTGCAGGCAGATAATTAGGTCGAGAAATTCGGCTGTTTTCTCCATTTTGTCTCTCATGTTTGTGTCACTGAACCAAAATTGCAGCGCCATTAATCCACAGATCGAGTAGCTGCGAGTAAGATGTTCTAAATACAGTAGAACATGGAGATAGAGCTGATGAATTTTGTCCGAGTACACCGAATGGGAAGAGGAGCTGATGTTTTTGTTGCCGTAGCTGATGGACTATGTTGATGGTTAGATTTTAAGCAGTAAAGATCAGCAAAGAGGAGGAAAGATTGAAGTTCTTATGAGCTTGTGAGGAAATGATGGGTATTCGATTTTGGAGAGTTAAGAGTTGGTTTTGAGTTCGTTTTGCTGCCACGAAAAGGCAGTGAAGAGACAAGCTACTACCATTGATTCTATGTACTGAATGATAGAAAATTGAGTTAGTTTTGCGTGTTTGATGAATGTTTAGACTCTTGGGTTTGTCTCAACTGCAGGGAAGGAGCAGTGGCCTTAGGAATCACCAGCAAGGTTTAATACTGAGTTACCAGTTTGTGGCACACAGGGTGTTCGAGAAAATGCCTGACAGACTTTTAATCACGTCAAGTTGGTTTACCTGGTTTGTCATTAGCTAGCCATGAGTCTGGGTCATGTACTTCAGGGTTAAAACTACAAGGGTTATGTGATGTGCCGAGAAGTCAGTGAAAAAGATATGAAGTTTAGTTGAGCAAGAAAGCAGTGAGGAAACCAACTGTTCTGCCATAGTCCTTTGCAGTTGTTAGCATGGTTCATTGGCAGAGTACTGGGGTTAGTTAGCCATGGCTATGAATTGATTTAGAAGCTCAGATGGACACGGACTTATTGGTGTGAGCCGCATATGATTTTGGGTTCTAGTTTCTGGCCGACAAGACAGGAAAGAAGCGAGTTAGCTGGCATTATTTTAGGCGATGAACGGCTGTGGATTGAGGTGATATTCAGAATATGTAGACGATTAGGAAAGATGGCTTCCGTGGTATTCAAGTTTACAGGAAGAACTGAAGTTATAAAAGGACCTAAACCTACTGAAAAGATCATCTCATACCCCCCTACCTGCTGCTCACAACCCTAGTTTTCAGCGAGCAAAGCTCGCTGAACAACATCTGCACCCATCATCTGCACCAGTTCCATTCATCAGCATCTCATATACCACCTGCATACCCTCCACCAGTGCATTCCATTACCATCTGCATCTCCATCACCATCTACACCAGCATACCACCACCAGCACCATCTCTTTCATCCACTGCATACATCCATCACCACCTGTTCGCAGATATCTCACCACCACCTGTTCGCAGTCCTACCAACTCAGCAGCTGCCATTGCTCCGCCTCCCATCAGCATATCACCAGTCCACTTCTCACCCCACTTATCACCGGTCGCCATACAACCATTCCCAGCTGTTCGAAGAAGTTTACTGCCATACACTAGCAGCAAGCCTTGGTTTCTGACATCGCAGCAAACAAGGAGTTCCAGCACAGCAAGCAAGCAGACATCTCCCTGAAACCATCACGCACAGTACCAGCAACCTGGTTTGCTGAATTGAATTTGAATTCGAGTTGTTTAATTGCTTGATGTCTTTACTTCTTTATAATATTATTGTCATGAACTCCATGGTTACTTGTAGCTAATTGCATTTGATTAGGGACGATTTCGACGTCCGAACATGATTCTCAATTGATATTTAAAACTGCCCGTTTCTTGCAATTTGTCTTTTTACTGTTCATTCTCTACTGTGCCAATATTGTTTATGTGAATTGTTTATGAATCGTTTAAGTTGCAAATTAAATTGGTTTATGAATGATTCGATTGCTAATTCGAGAACTCTTTGACCCGTAATTGTCTAGATGTTCCGAATACAAGTAGTAATATGTGGTTATTGACGATGGAATTTATTTAAGTAATCATATGTATTAAATGACATTAGTGGATGAATCGAGCTTTTGTGTTCGTCACTACGAATAGCCTATCTCATGGAACTTAGAGCATTTGTTTAAGTCACACCTAAAGAGCGTACTTCTAGGAAACTTGACAAGTAGAATCCGGTAGTCGAGCGCCTCCATGTCCGTTGAATTAGGAGATTATTGCGAGTATTTGAGCGTACTAAATATTCTAGGGTTATTAGTACAATGTACTTTGCAGAAACATAGCTATATTGATAAGGTTCATGTTTCGTGACTTAGATATAGTCTTTGATCATTCTCATCCTCATATTTGCATTTGTTTCATTGTCTTGCATTATTTATCCAGAAATTGAATTGACAACTTTAACTCAACTCTCCCTTGGGACGATCCTGCTTATCCGTATACTATTAGTTAGTTTAAAGAGAAGTAGAGAAATATTATTTTTGCGAGTTGATAAGTGGCACCTGCATTGTTTAGTCCAAAAGGCATCATAGTGTAGTGAAAATTCCCAATGGGAGTCTGGAACGCAGTCTTGTTGGCATCGTGTTCGTACATCTTGATTTGGTTGTATCCGCTGTAACCATCCATGAATGAGAACATACCGTGACCACTGGTTGCATTGACGAGTATATCAATGTTGGGTAACGGAAAATCATCCTTCGGGCAACATTTATTCAGGTTCCTGAAATCCAAACTGCATATGATTTGAACATTCTTCTTCTTGACTGGGATAACATTTTCCAGCCACGTTGGATGTTGAATGGGTTTGATGAATCCTGCTGCCAGTAGTTTATGAACCTCGACTCTGAATTTGTTCCTCGACTTCATGTATGAACTGCCTAGGCGGTTGTTTGATAGCTTTGGAGACGGGATTGATGTGTAGATGATGAGTGATTAATTTATCGTCCAGACCAGGCATTTCCTCGTAGTCCAAGCAAAGATATCCTGATACTCCTTCAGTAGACTTATCAATTCTATTCGTTCCTCTGGTGACAGTGCAGAACTAATCAAGATTGGTCTTGGATCATTCTCCGTTCCGATGTTGATTGTTTCAATATCATCAGTACTGGAGTCAGTGACATCTTGCAATTGTTTGGAGCATCTTGAATTTCTTCGTCAGGTGATTGTTCGCTCTGACATGATTCTTCGGGGCGGGGAGACTTTTTATCGATCTCCCCTGTTAATTGCTAATATTTGCGTCGACGGTAAATGATCTTTCTTTCCGCATCATGACTGACTATAAAATTAGATCCTTGAGTTGAGACCTGATCTTTATGGCGCTTGAGTGGTGTGGTAGGTGACTTGGATGTTTTAATACCATTCATTGAAGATGATGGTTTGCCAGCTTTCTCAATGGAATTCCATCCTGGGAGCGGGGTGCTAAAGATCTTGCTTGAAGGTTCAGGGATGCTTTTTGGCGGTTCGAGGAACTCTGCATCATAAACCGGTGCATAAGGAGATGAAGTGGCTGCAATACGAACGATCTTGTTGTTGAGCAAAGCCTTCATACATTGGTGATATGTCGAGGGAAAAACCTTGTTATCATGGAGCCACGGTCGTCAGAGTATCATGTTATAGATGGGGAAAACAACTTGCTGGTTTTTCGGAATTGAGGAGATGACCGTGCAGAGACTCCTTGAACCGAGAAAATGCTCAACCTCACACAGATGCACTGCAAGAAGGGAGTGCTTTAAGTTCGAGATATCAATCTGTAGAACTCCGTTCTAAACCAAGACAATGGCCGTTCCAGAGTCAATTCGGTCACAAGAGAGGATGGGTTGATCTGTAGGAGGGAAGCTGAGAAATGTGTGAGATCAATGGTGATAGAGATTGTAGGTGTGTTTTGTATTCTGTGTAAGAAAGTTCTGAATGATTAAATTTACTCAGTTGAGAGTGATTGCTCAGACAATGAGTTCATGTAGATGAAAGATTATCTGTGTGAACTTGTCGAGAAATTCTTGTCTAAACCAATGTCCTTCTTTTCAATCATGATTCAGAGGTCTTTTATATTGCTGGAATTGTAAACACCATGATCCCATGAAGTGTGACAGTTGCTGGAGTCAGAGAGTGGGGAAGTGGAAATCGTGTTGAAACCAGTTGCTCATCGCGCGGAGACTTGGTTAACTTTCCACCCACTACTTTGCTAACTCCTTCAACTGATTGCACGACTTGCTCACATTCTCATCGTGTGTAAGAACACACGTGTGGTAGACCGCCAGACAAAAACCCTAGTAAATATCCCTCCATGTGACACGATTGATATCTCACGAATGTGGAGTCTGCAAGATAGACGTGTATTTGTTTAGTCAGTTACTGACTTTATGGTACTATGAGTCCTTGTATTGCTGAGTTGAATATAATTTGCAAATGTTCTGAGACTCATGAATCGAACATGTCTGCTGAGACAGAAAACATCATTGTCGAATAAATGTTGATAACCTGAGCAAATTGTGCTGCTGAATCGTTGAATATTGATAGTTGAACCAATATTCCTTAGTCTGAGCAAATATTGCTCATCTGATGAATTGTTGAATATTGATAGTTGAACCAACATTCTTCAGCGTGAACAAATATTATCCATTTGAGCGAATGTTGCTCGTTTGATGAATTGTTGAATATTAATAATTGAACCAATATTCTTTGGTGTGAGCAGATGTTGCTCATTTGAACAAATGTTGCTCGTCTGACCAAATGTTGATTTAAGATGATGGCATCTGAGCCGAGCATAATTATTAAAATGTTGACCACGGGATCAACGTAAAATTTTTAATGTTTGAATCTGCTCAGAATTATGTTTTTTGCAGAGCTCTGGATTCGAAACCCTAATTTTGACCAATTGCTGAATTGATGATTTATTGAAAACCGTTCATAATATGAAGGAGGGACCGGCTACATGGGATGATGAATCGACCGTCTAGCTCCCAGATGCTCAAGTGAGCAAAATACCAAAGTCTCTTGAAGACCAGTTGGTGAAAAGATGATAAATGCTGGTTTAATCATTTATTGAAATAGTGCTCGTGTGAACGTAAGGTAGTAAAACCTGATTATGGAGAGATGATGGACCGACCAAGGGGGCATGAGACCGACCCTTGGTGATCATGGGACCAGCTGATGGTCGTTTGAGCAAACTCCAAGTTGTTTGGGAAGAGTTTGGTCCTAATATGAGCAATTGAGCAAATTAGGTTAAAATTATTAAAACATGTGGGACCGGATATTTGCAAGTCTTAGGGCCAGCCTTGGTCGGTCAAGGGGATATGCCCGTGTCACTATAATGTTCGTGTCTCAGTCCTGAGAATTTCGATATATTCCGATGCGTGCTTGGGCAATAATTTGAGAAAATATGAAGGATTCAGGGTTTTGCTGAAACTGGGGAATCTTCATGAGATGATGAAAAATAATTAATAAAATAGGGGATTTACAAGGTGTGGGACCGGCCATGGATAGGGCATGACCGACCAGCTAGCAAGCTCGGTCCCGCATCACCTTTCCCAATTTTATGTAATTTCCCTGATGTGAGGGAAATACCATGAAACTGAAGAATTTCATGAGATTAAGGAATTTCCATGATAATAATAAAATAGGGAATGATGAAGTGTGGGACCGGCTATGGCCAGGGCATGGCCGGCCGACCAATGGGCACGGTCTCAAGGCACTCTTCCCAATTTTATGTAATTTTTCATGATTTTAGGGAAGTATCATAAAATCAAAAGGTTTGTTGAAACAAGGGAATTTTGTTGAAATCAGGGAGTTTCCATAAGATGAGGAAACATAAAAAATAATAACAATAAAATAAGAGGCGTGTGAGACCGTCTAGGACATGACCGACCTCCTAGGGCCCGGTCCCACGAGTTTCCCTAATTTTACATTATTTCCATGACTTGAGGGAAATTTCATGAATTCAAGGAATTTTCATGGGATGAGGGAAATAATAATAAAGTAATAAGGAGTCATGAGGTGTGGGACCGGCCACGGCTAGGGCATGGCCGGCCGGCTAGTGATCCCGGTCCCACGACATCTTTCCTAATTTATTATTATTTCTTTGATACGAGGAAACACCATGAGATTGGGGAGTTTCCTTGAGACGAAGGAGATTTTCTCAAATGAAGAGATTTTCATGAGATCAGGGAAAATAATAAAAATATGATAAAATATAAAATTGGACGTGGGACTGGCCACGACACGACTGGCCGGCCGGTGGGCCCAGTCCCCAACACCTCGATTAATATTTTGTTATTTATTATTTTTTCCTGTTTTGCATAGGTTCATCGTTCCTTCGTGTTTTAGAATGCTCGTTTGTGCATTCAGGTGCTCCTTTGTGCATTATTGCTGAGTACACTTGCACCATTTTGGTCGGGGCTTACTCGAGAGCTGCTCAGATGCCCGTAAGTTGAATATTTATCACTAACCCATGGAATTATGCTGGGAAGAACCACCAATTGAAGTGATGAAATATTACGAAGAATCGTAGAATATTGTTGAACGATTATAGATAATTAACTGATGGCTCTATACTAGCAGGCATGCTGTCTAGAAGCATTAATTATCTGAGAAATTGAGAGATATGAGCTTGTTGAAACGTCATATTTCTCTTATATAGTCAGGGAAAACCTTGTTGCATCCTGAAGACGTTATTGCTCTATACTAGCAGGCATGCTGTATAGGAGCCATCCAATCTTTCGATTCTATATAAAAATAATTACTGAAATTACTCAGTATTCATGAGATGTGTCGTTGCCTCAGCTGAGAGACTACACATCTTCATATACTCTGAGAGACAGCATTCTCAGTCAGAGATTTTTTGGCATGAGCTTTCATGCTTCAATGAGAGACATGAGCCTCAATACTCATCTGACGGCCGGATCAGGAGCATGTATAATTATGGATTTACGATTTTAAACCTTATCGAAAATCCACCATCTACATTAAGTCCCCTTCTTAGTGATGGATAGTCATGTTCCTCAGTCAGCACTGAATGGTGATTTTCCAGTTACAGACAAAATAAGTAATTGAACTTAGTTGTAAGATAAGACGTTACCGGATTTTTGACTGAATGAGCAAACCATGGCTAGAATGAAAACCCAGTGGCATAATAGAGCGTCATCCAACGAGCATAAATTGGTGTAGAACCGCTGATTTGATGGTGGAACCCTGGTCGGTTTAGGATTCACGGGCCGGGCCCGAAAAGAAAATCCTTATGGAATTAGGTTTTGGAAATAAAATTGATATAAAAGGGAATTAATCCCCTTTTTTTTTATTTCTCTCCCACGACCGACCACCATCTCCTCCCTTCATCATCTTCACGTCCTTCACGTCAACAACAGGAGAAGGAAAAAATTTGCCGGAGCGCCGTCCGACCGGAGCAACCGCTGTTCGGCCAACTTCAGGCCGGCGCCAACCAGGTACGCGACAATTTTTTTTTTTTGCTTGCTGATTTCATAAGTTGTTCATGCTTTGATTATGTTAAAATTCTATACATCTGTATATATGAGTGTGAGTTTTGTAGAAAAACCCTTATTTTATTTAACGTATGTTCGTTCGATCATTAGTTCAAGAGACTAGCAATAATCCCTAACTTGAGAGAGATTTTCTTTTGAAAAAGACCCATGTCCAGTGATAAAGTTTTTTTTATGAGATTTCATGGAAACCAAAACTTCATTTTAAAATATGTGAGCTTTTCACAAGACCGAAATAAACCTTCTTTTCAAAGAAAAATACTCATACGAAGGAAAAAATATTTTTTCTAATATGTGGAACCGCCGTGACATATAATAAAATATAATGCCATATATTTATTTACGTGAGTTTGCTCACGTTAGATAAAAAAATTTGAAAATTTACGTGAGTTATTCACGTTAATTATGATTTCGTAAAATTAAAACATGGGTTTTGAGTAACCCTCGAAATTAGACAATTTATTTATGATGAAATATTGTCTTGGTGTAAATTTAATATCCCAGCTGTGGATGTTTATATTATGAAAATTATGTTCATGATTTTATGAAAAAATCAGTTTTAATCTTCAGATGATAAGGTTTTGTTCGTTATTGCAGGTTTCAAGGAACAAACTAATTTTGGAGTGCTAACTCTTATATCACAATCACTGCTAGTGGAATTGTAAAGAGGTAAGAGTTAAGGATTACCATTTTGTAGATGTCTGCATAAGTATTCTGTTGTCAGATTATATAACTCCATCATATTGTCAAAGTTTGCACCTTGTATGATGATACACTGAAGTAGAATGCTTTGTGCACATTACAGCTACTTCGCAAAGATGTATGGCTCCCAGGAAAATGATGCTTCTAGAGACGATATATGTATGGATGAGACTTCCACTGGTGAAGAAGAAGAAATTCCTGGGCTCAAAAACGTTCCAAACATAGATGATGCATTTTTCAAGGTTCAACAGGGGACTGAAAAACGTCTTCAACCTCCAACATTTCGTCTTCTAATAAATCCCAGAGAGTTTGTTCAGAAGAAACTAGTGACTCCTCGAGCATCTATTCGATTTTGTCTTGAACGAGGACCTTTTCTTGCGTCAATTATAAAATTCAAGCTTTCTCGACGACCTTTAGAAAAATTCTCTGGATGGGCGAGACATATGCTGGGTTTTCCTCGTGTTAGAGCCATGTTGGATAGAGCACAGCTAACCAAGGCTATCCAAGCATCTGGAGATTTTTTCATTTCCCATGACGCGCGAGGTATTGTATCTCTACTTGCTCGCTGGTGCATTCCAACTCACACCTTCATATGCAGATGGGGAGAGTTTACTATTACCTTGGAGGATGTAGTTTCTTTGTTGCATCTCCCAATCACAGGTAACTTCCCTGAGGAGCTTTCATCAGAGGGGACAACAATTTCCAATATCTTGACAGCCGAGATGGAGAGATTTAATAAGGCGTCTGGCAAAAGTTTTTATGCCCACTGGTTAACACATTGGTGGCCACGAGATATTCCTCTTGACGAGCCTGACGGTATGTTATCTATAGCCACTTTCTTGTGTTTATGGTTGTCCAGGTACGTGTTTGAAGACATCAGAGCTTTGTTAAAAACATTTCTAATCCCTTTTGCTATTAAGATGGCACAAGGTGAACAAATTCCCATAGGTAGTCTATTCTTGGATTCTTTGTACTCTAACCTGGATTCCTTGGTTATAGACGCCAGTGTTTCGAATGGCTTCATGAAGATTGAATGCTACGCCAATACGATGTTTCTCCAGGCCTTGATGTGGGAACTGGGAACGCTTCAAGAGTTATGCACCTATTCCCCGCAGCATCTTGCAAGGTTTGAATACTGCGGATTCTCGCCGTATTTTTCCTGAGAAGGATAATGCCAGGATTATGTGCTGGTATACGAAGAAACCTCAATCCAAGACACGCTTCATTGATGTGTTAGACAATGAATCTGAGTTTAATTTGCGCCCCTGGGTGCTGATTCCTCCTTATGTTTCTCAGTTGCAAACTTTCAACACCGGAGAAAGTATGACTTTGAAATCTGGCGTTGGCTTGAGCGACGACGAGAGATATTTCATGTTGAGTTGTACTTCAGGTCACTTGATATCAACAATATATGAAGACTTTTCAGTAGAAGAATACAACATTGATAGAGCGGCTCGTCAGATGGGCATGTATCAATGCATTCCAACTTTTCGAAGGAAGAAACCACCAGTGGAACATCTTAAAACCTGTTTAGATCGCACGTGTGTGGAAGGAGGTTCTTACTAGTTCCATGGTTCTGAACGAATTACATATGTAACTCCAGGTTACATATACTTATGGGATTAGAAGATTGAGCGTTTACACGACTTCGTAATGGTTGGCCAACCTTTAGTGAAAGAGCCTCCTTCTGCTGATATGATTGCTTCTCGACCAAGATTGAAACACATCTCCGGCGGAGATAAGCGAAAGACATCTCCAGGATGTTCACCAGTATGTATCTTTTTTCACATTCTTCACAAAATAAAAATAATTTCCTTTGATTACCGCATCAATTTGTTTTTGTAGGACGGTGGTGCTATGAGACCTCATCTTGAAGTGAATTTCTCGGAAGCAGAAACAGTCATTCACGGTGGAGAAGGTAGGAACAAGAATTGTAAGCTGCTGCCTAACACCATAAAGTACCCGGTTGTTTCTTTGGTGAGTTGTCAACACTTTTCCGCCGTGACTTGTTCTATCTGCATTACCAGGATAGTAAAACCAATATTTGTTATTTAGTTAATGAACTTTGCTCCGTCAAGTATTGAAGGTCTTCAATTCTCTGCTGTTGGGCAGATAATTTCTGATTTGAGCGTGATGTGAGTACTCTTCCACATAGCCAAATATGATGCTTCATATATAAAATGTTAATTGTTTGAGAATATGTCCAGGAGGATGTCGTTACGGAAGTGGAGAGTGTAGATGCCCATTCATCCTCGGAGAATAGAGATAAAGAAAATTCTCAGGGTTCGAAACCGAATGGAAATAATGAGCCTCTTGATGCTGACACGGGCAATTCCGATTCCTTAAACGTTTGAGAGACCCCCCAAGTAAGTATTTCCCTTGAAATTTATCCATAGAAGTATAAAATTGTTGATTTATGAATGAGTGAATGAGAATCCACGTGCATATACGAAAAACTTTGTTAAAATTCGTTATCAGAAAATTCAGAACTCAGTCTCTTAGCAAAAACACCATAAAACCTACATCTGAAGTCGTATTTCTATGGTCTGCATATGTATTTTTAAGCCCGGAGAATTTCCAAGCTTTGACATAGAAGCTTTTGAAGTTTTGAGCATGTTCAGGGCCTGAAAAAGGCGAAACAGTAAACTTCCAGGAGACTTTCAGAACTTTTTCATACTGTACGTTGTCCAATGTTTTGACCACATCTCCTTGCTCGTTCGGATTGTTATGAAATGTTGATATGCTGTATAGGACATCCATACAAAGATAATGGTATATAACGCATCCTCATATTCCTTGTATATTGCTCCCAGTCCGTTGTCTTGTACAGGGAAGAGTAAAATCTCTTCGGCTGAGCTTGTCGCAAAACGTCTTTTCATGACTTTCACGCTATTTGTTCGTATCTTGAGTGTATAATGATGAATTTTTCTGATATTAGACTGCTTGTATATTTTTGTTTATGATCCCATTTGTTTTCCATGTTTAGAGTGCTCTATCCTCATGTAATCTTCGTATTAGGTGCCAAATACCGAAGTTGAGGATACTTAAACCAATAATGATAACGCGAGCAGCCCTGAAGTTATTGATGAAGAGACAACCATCCCTGCACTTCAAGGCCATGAGAGGGTTGTTCCTGAAGTTACGAAAACCTCTATTGTTGCTACTCCAGTAGTAGAAGAAACTGAGCCACAAGTAGAGGAGACTGAAGAAACTGCTGTCATGACCGTAGAAGTTGCTCCAGTAATTGAGAACCGTATAGTGGTGCATGAATATCCAAGTGAGGGAGTTTCTTTTGATCCTCCATTTGATGCATCACTTCCATATCATGAATTAGTTGGTGGAGTCAGCGTTCCTATTGGATATGCAGGCTTGTATGAGAAGATATGGAGGAAGTTTGGTCACATCATTGTTACCAGAGACCCTAGACGCTCTTATGCTTTAACAATGCAAGTAAGTGTCATCTTGCGTGTTGTAAGTGATATATGCACTAGGGACCAGAAATACTGTGACTCCAGATGTACTCTTTGATTGGGAGTTCAACTTGGAGAATTCCGAAAGACTTGGCTTCAACGTGAAATGGCTTCGTCAGAAAATAGATGCTATCAAGAACTCGTGTGAGAACAACATACCCTTTCCCAATGATGCCGTGAAGGAGAAGGAAGACAAGATTGCTAAGATGACTGAGGATATGAACATGGAGAAGGAAGCCTTGCAAGTCTTGAAGGATGCAGAGGAGCGAAAATCCTTCTTTGCTGATTTTCTTTGATTTCTTTTTCATAATCTCTTGAACTTATGGTCTTATGAGAGATCTGAGGTTTTATTTTGGTTTTGATATTGACTGGTTTTGGATTGGTAGATGATTGAGGATTTTATTTTGGATTTGATAGAGATTTTCTTTAAGAAAAATGAACTGAACTTTGATAAATTACTGAATTCAAATACTGAATGCAAGTATTGCAAACGTTTTGGAGAAATTGAAATACAGTGAAAGAAAATCCTAAATGCCAAATCCCAGGCATCATGAATGCTCAAACGCCCAGTACCTCAAATTCCCAATAATTTCAGGCATCAAATTCCTTAAGCCAATTCCCTTGGATCACTGGCAGGGTCCTTCCATCTGTGTTGATCAATTTGTAGTAGCCTCCAGTTATGGATCTTGCAACCATGAAAGGTCCTTCCCAATTGGAGCTCCTTGCAGACTAGAGATCACGCTTAGTTGCCTTAAGAACTAAATCTTCTTCCTTGAATTTGTTATTCTTGGTCGTCCGCGCCTTGAATATCTTCTGCTGATTCGGAATTCCTCGTGTGATGGAATTCCATGATTGCGACACATATGGACACTCGTGCAGAGAGGAGTATCCAGTGTACTGTCTGTCATGCTTAGCCATGTCTTCAGCAATAAATCTTTTGAGAGAATGCTCAGTTTGAAGAAACTATGTATTCAACCATTTGGTGTAATATTTTCGTGGTGAAGCTATCTACTCGTAGCTCTTTGCGACGGCTAAGTTATTAGTGGGAAGTAATCCTCGAACCAGAGCAACATAATTAAACATTGGTAGTATAGGTGCATGAAGAGGAATTAGACTTTCCTGAGTACGGAACCTTTTGATGAAAGAGTGTGCACTTTCTCCAGGTTTCTGTGCTAATTCCACCAAGGATTTAACTTCCTACAGATGCTCGAATGATGGAGTATCTTTCATTTTTTCTGAGTCGGAGCTTTCTTCAATCGAAGGCATTAGAGTCACTTTTTTCCAGTGTGAATCCAATGTCGTCGAAGAATCATGTCGTATCCGGGATCCTCCCGGATTATATAAAACTTGGCCTCAGTGCAGACCGCATTTTCTCTGACCTTGAGAGTGATGTGGCCGTATGCATCTCTAAATGTCCCTTCGTGATCTCTGATTGACATGGGAGCATGTGTAGCTTCTTGTCGAGCAATTCCAGCAGCTCTGATATTTTTCAAAGGAATGATGTTGATGGCAGTGTCAACATCAACAAATGTTCTCTTGAATTCGTTTCCTTTAATATGCACTGTGGTGAGCAGTCCCCAGTCATACATTTCCTTGTCAGTGGCAGGAGGTTTAGGAGGTACTTCTGGAATCGGTAGACGTTTCACAGACACTATGTGGTTCAGATCCATGAACATGTCTTCCCTCTGTGCCTTCGACAGATAGAGCAATTTGCAGACATGTTCGATCAACGACTGAACTGCTTTTTTGACTGGTTGTTCAGAGATGGAGAAAGTCCTGACTAGGGGAGGATCTCTGTGTACTCCTTTAGTCCCCAAGTTAAGCTCTCCTAATTCAACCTTTTCTTTGAATATGCGCTTTAAGACTCTGCAATCGCTTGTGGGATGATTGACGAACCCGTGGAAGCGGCAGTAACGAGGACTTTCCATGTCTTCTTCAGTTAGTTCTTTCTTGACATATGGAAACTTGATAGCACCATCTTGGATCCAACCATCCAGGAGTTCGATCACCTCTTCAATGGAAAGGGTAAAGTCAGGTGCATCTTGATCAGGAGCCATTGTGCGCTGGTCAGGGGCTTGTACATCTTGCTTATCCTTCCTTGTGCTTTTGAAGGAGATGAGGTATGCTTGCGTGGTGGTTCGGCTTTATGTTTGATCCCTCCTGCAACAAAGTTTGTGGAAGGCTGGAGGTTGTACTGCTTGTTGATCATACGTATATTACCTCGAGCGTCTCGCAGTTCTTCAGCCATTGTAGCCTTTATTCTTTCCAGTAAAGCGGGTGGAGTAGTTTCCGATCTCTTTGCCGCTTCATGAAGCTCTGAGAAAGTATGGAAACGAAGATTTTCTAACAAAGCTATGTAGACCGGGATCATGCCGTTGATGCACAAGTACACCAGTTGTTGCTCCGTGACGTTTGGGTCATGGAAGTCCAGGGCTTGGACTATGAATCTTTTCACGTAGTCATTGGGATGTTCATTGACACTCTGAAACATTCTTCCAAGATCAGAGAGAGTAACTTGCTCTGACACAAAGAAGTACTTTCTGTAGAAAGCATTGATCATTTCTCCCCAACTGTTGATAGTTCCTGGTGCGATGTTGTTGTACCAGGTGTATGCCCTGCCTTTCAAGGATTTTGAAAATTCCTTGAGGCGAACAACATGATTGTGTTCATGTTCTCCCAAGGCCTCCATAAAACGAGAGACATGTTCTCGAGCATTTCCTGTTCCATCATACAGCGTGAAGGTTGGAGAGGTATACCCTTTTGGAAGAGGAATCTTTTGCGTAGCAGTAGGGTATGGAGGTTGGTGACGATGGATATGTAATGTCTTGTCTTTTCCATGGTTATCCAAGAGGCGTTCCAAATCTTCCCGAGTAATGAAATTTGATGATTCCTTTGCTGATGGATTGTCTGCAGCTTTGCAGACTTTGTTGTCATCTACTGCATGAATTGGAACTACTTCAGGATCAACATCTGAGGATGTCTCTTTTTCTTTTCCTTTTCCTTGAGTCTTCTCTGACATCTTGTCAGTGAGAGTCCTGAGATAATTGAATAGTTCCTTCTGTGTCGCAGCCTTGTCAGTTTGATTCTTTGCAAGAGTCTCTTGCACCTTGATAAGATCAGCCATGGTAGGAGGTGGATTCCCCCTGACTTCCTCAGGGTGTCGGCCGAACCGGGTATGACTTTCCATGTTAGCATGAGGAGGAATAACATTACCATCGTCAGTGTTAGAGGTCGGCATGGTTTCCGAGATATCCTTATTGTTATTGTTTCTAGTGCTAGCATCGTTTGTGTTAGGCTCTGCGATCGTGCGTGACCTAAGATCAACCATCTTCTAAAAGCTTGAGATTGCAACCGAGAGATTAATCTCCCACTGTGGTCGCCAATCTGTAGATGGGGAAAAACGATTTGCTGGTTTTTACGGAATTGAGGAGATGACCGTGCGGAGACTCTTTGAACCGAGCAAATGTTCAACCTCACACAGATGCACTGCAAGAAGGGAGTGCTTTAAGTTCGAGAGATCAATCTGTAGGACTCCAGCCTAAACCAAGACAATGGCCGTTCCAGAGTCAATTCGGTCACAAGAGAGGATGGGTTTATCTGTAGGAGGGAAGCTGAGAAATATGTGAGATCAATGGTGATCGAGATTGTAGGTGTATTGTGTATTCTGCGTAAGAAAGTTATGAATGATTGAATTTACTCAGTTGAGAGTGATTTCTCAGACAATGAGTTCGTGTAGACGAAAGATTGTCTGTGTGAAATTGTCTAGGCCAATGTCCTTCTTTTCAATCATGATTCAGAGGTCTTTTATATTGTTGGAATTGTAAACACCATGATCCCATGAAGTGTGATAGTTGATGGAGTCAGAGAGTGGGGAAATGGAAAATCGTGTTGAAACCAGTTTCTCATCCCGCGGAGACTTGGTTAACTTTCCACCCACTACTTTGCTAATTCCTCCAACTGATCGCTCATCGCACGGAGACTTGCTCACATTCTCATCGTGTGTATGAACACACGTGCCGTAGACCGCCAGACCAAAACCCTAGTTAATATCCCCCCATGTGACACGATTGATATCTCATGAATATGGAGTCTACAAGACAGACGTGTATTTAGTTACTCAGTTGCTGACTTTATGGGACTATGAGTCCTTGTATTGCTGAGTTGAACATAATTTGCAAATGTTCTGAGACTCATGAATCGAACATGTCTGCTGAGACAGAAACATCATTGTCGAATAAATGTTGATAACCTGAGCAAATTCTGCTGCTGAATCGTTGAATATTGATAGTTGAACCAATATTCCTTAGTCTGAGCAAATATTTCTCATCTGAGAAAATGTTGCTCATCTGATGAATTATTGAATATTGATAGTTGAACCAACATTCTTCAGCGTGAACAAATATTGTCCATTTGAGCGAATGTTGCTCATTTGATGAATTGTTGAATATTAATAATTGAACCAATATTCTTTGGTGTGAGCAGATGTTGATCATTTGAACAAATGTTGCTCGTCTGAGAAAATGTTGATTTAAGATGCTGGCATCTGATCCGAGCATAATTATTAAAATGTTGACCACGGGATCAACGTAAAATTATTAATGTTTGAATCTGCTCAGAATTATGTTTTTTGCAGAGCTCTGGATTCGAAACCCTAATTTTGACCAATTGCTGAATTGATGATTTATTGAAAACCGTTCATGATATGAAGGAGGGACCGGATACATAGGATGATGAATCGACCGTGTAGCTCCCAGATTCTCAAGTGAGAAAAATACCAAAGTCTCCTGAAGACCAGTAGGTGAAAAGATGATTAAATGCTGGTTTAATCATTTATTAAAATAGTGCTTGTGTGAGCGTCAGGTAGTAAAACATGATTATGGAGAGATGAGGGACTGACCAAGGTGGCATGAGACCGTCCCTTGGTGATCATGGGACCAACTAATGGTCGTTTGAGCAAACTTCACGTTGTTTGGGAAGAGTTTGGACCTAATGTGAGCAATTGAGCAAATTAGGTTTAAATTATTAAAACATGTGGGACCGGCTATTTGCAAGCCTTAGGTCCATACTTTACCGTGTCACCATAATGTCTGTGTCTCAGTCCTGAGAATTTCGATACTTTCCGATGCGTGTTTGAGCAACATTTTGAGAAAATATGAAGGATTCAGGGTTTTGCTGAAACTGGGGAATCTTCATGAGATGATGAAAAATAATTAATAAAACAGGGGATTTACAAGGTGTGGGACCGGACACGGCTAGGGCATGACCGGTCATCTAGCAAGCTCGGTCCCGCAGCACCTTTCCAAATTTTATGTATTTTCCCTGATGTGAGGGAAATACCATGAAACTGAAGAATTTCCGTGAGATTAGGGAAATAATAATAATAATAAAATAGGGAGTGATGAAGTGTGGGACCGGCTATGGCCAGGGCATGGACGGCCGGCCAATGGGCACGGTCCCAAGGCACTCTTCCCAATTTTATGTAATTTTTCATGATTTTAGGGAAATATCATAAAATCAAAAGGTTTGTTGAAACCGGGGAATTTTGTTGAAATCTGGGAGTTTCCATAAGATGAGGAAACATAAAAAATAATAATAATAAAATAAAAGGCGTGTGGGACCGGCTAGGGCATGACCGGCCGGCTAGGGCCCGGTCCCACGAGTTTCCCTAATTTTACATTATTTCCATGACTTGAGGGAAATTTCATGAATTCAAGGAATTTTCATGAATTCAAGGAATTTTAATGGGATGAGGAAAATAATAATAAAATAATAAGGAGTCATGAGGTGTGGGACCGGCCACAGCTAGGACATGGCCGGCCGGCTAGTGAGCCCGGTCCCTTGATATCTTTCCTAATTTATTATGATGTCTTTGATACGAGGAAACACCATGAGACTGGGGAGTTTCCTTGAGACGAAGGAAATTTACTCAAATGAAGGGATTTTCATGAGATCAGGGAAAATAATAAAAATATGATAAAATATAAAATTGGACGTGGGACTGGCCAAGGCACGACTGGCCGTCTGGTGGGCCCAGTCCCCCAGCGCCTCGATTAATATTTTATTATTTATTATTTTCTTCCTGTTTTGCATAGGTTCATCGTTCCTTCGTGTTTTAGAATGCTCGTTTGTGCATTCAGGTGCTCGTTTGTGCATTATTGCTGAGTACACTTGCACCATTTTGGTCGGGGCTTACTCGAGAGCTGTTCAGATGCCCGTAAGTTGAATATTTATCACTAACCCATGGAATTCTGCTGGGAAGAACCACAAATTGAAGTGATAAAATATTACGAAGAATCGTAGAATATTTAGTTAACGATTATAGATAATTAACTGATGGCTCTATACTAGCAGGCATGCTGTCTAGGAGAATTAATTATCTGGGAAATTGAGAGATATGAGCTTGTTGAAACGTCATTTTTCTCTTATATAGTCAGGGAAAACCTTGTTGCATCCTGAAGACGTTATTGCTCTATACTAGCAGGCATGCTGTCTAGGAGCCGTCCAATCTTTCGATTCTATATAGAAATAATTACTGAAATTTCTCAGTATTCATGAGATGTGTCGTTGCCTCAGCTGAGAGACTACACATCTTCATATACTCTGAGAGACAACATTCTCAGTCAGAGATTTATGGTATGAGCTTTCATGCTTCAATGAGAGACATGAGCCTCAATACTCATCTGACTGCCGGATCAGGAGCATGTATAATTATGGTTTTACGATTTTAACCCTTGTTGAAAATCCACCATCTACACATGTGATAATCAGGATCTTTCTCAATTACGTGAAAGTTGACCGTTGATTGAATAGGTCCCACTTTCAGATCCAAATAAACGTACCCGTATGTGTGGCTCTGGCTTCCTTCAAAACCCGTCATCAATATGGGATGATGAAATTTTTTGCTTTGTTGGACTTTGACTACCTTGAGAGTCTTCATAGTGACGAGATTCTTAGAAGCGCCTGTATCGACAAGAGCTCTCCTGAATTCATAGTCTTTGATAACATCAG
Source organism: Papaver somniferum (assembly GCF_003573695.1). Lineage (NCBI taxonomy): Eukaryota > Viridiplantae > Streptophyta > Magnoliopsida > Ranunculales > Papaveraceae > Papaver > Papaver somniferum. The sequence goes on from NC_039359.1 coordinate 40,246,535, forward strand.
TCACGTAAAGGGCATGATTATGTCCTTCTTTTGCCACTCAGTTTTTTTCAGTGAAGGTAATATTTTTTTCGAATGTTCGGACATCATAGATACTTCTTCAATTGCTTTGCACATCAGATGATATCTGGTTGAGTGCAGCAAATGTGTTCGTACACTGATCTCTGGAGAAGTGCAGGAGTTCACATAGATTCTCGATTAAATATGTAACTTCCTATCCACCAGATTCTCATAAGTAGTGAAACTGTTGGCTTGAGAATGGTCCTTAGTTAAGGAATTAGCCCTCAGTGCCGGAATTTCTAGAGCAGAGGCGCCGCTTAAATCTGTTGTCAACCTCATGAGAAAATTAAGTATGTTATTTATTGTCTCTTTCATCAGGTTCATGTTCCTTGTGTAGATTGCATGTATTCGTGCCAACTCGGTCAAGGTTATGTCTTCCCAATCGACCGTGCTATCAGGCGGAGTGTTGAAGGGAGGAACATTACCATTTGAAAGATTCTGATCGGAATTTGGAATAGTTGAATTAGACCTAAGACCGGCCATATTTGTAAAAAATTGGGATTGCAACCGAGAGATTAATCTCCCAATGTGGTCGCTAATTTGTTGACGGGGCAAAACGATTTGCTGGTTTTATAGAAAAATGAAGAGACGACCGTGCGGAGGAGACTCCACGACCGAGAAAATTGCTTTAACTTTTTGCAAACAGATGCACTGCAAAGGGAGTGCTTTTAATTCGAGAGATCAATCTGTAGGATTCCGGCCTAAACCAAGACAATTAATGGTCGTTGCAGAGTCAATTCAGTCACAAGATAGGATAGGTCGATCTGTAGGAGGGAAGCTGAGAAATGTGTGAGATCAATGTTGATCAAGGATTATGTATGTGTTGTGTATTCTGCGTGAAGAAATAAGATAAGTTTTGATTGATTGAACGTTTGCTCTGTTGAGAGTGATTGCTCAAACGATGAGAATTCTTGTGTGATGAGAATTCTTTGTTCAGACAAGCGTTCTTGTTCCTTCAATCATGGATTCAGAGACTTATTTATATGGCAAGAATCGTGGACACATTGATCCCAGTAAGTGTGACGGTTGCTGGAGTGAAAGAGTGGGAAAGTGGGAAATCGTGTTAAAACCAGTTACTCATCGTGCGGAGACTTGGTTGATTGTCCACCCACTACTTTTCTAACTCCTCTAACCGCTTGCACGACTTAATCACATTCTCATCTTGGATGAACACACGTGTCGTAGGCCGCCAGACCAAAACCCTAGTTAATATCCCCCCATGTGACATGATTGATGTCTCAGGATTTGTGGAGTCTGCAGGGCAGACGTGTACTTAATTAGTCAATTGTTGACTTGATTAGACGATGAATCTAAGTATTTTTCAGTCGAGCATGGTTGTCCGATGCTCTATGATTCATGGATTGAACATGTTTGCTGAGACATATAGTTCTCGAATAAATGTTGATAATTGAATCAAAATGATGAATATTGATAGTCTGAGCAAATATTGCTCGTCTGGTGAATTATTGAATATTGATACTTGAATCAATATTAATACTCTGAGCAAATATTACTCGTCTTATTAAAATTACTGAGTATTGATAGTTGAATCAATATTCCTCGTCTGAGCAAATATTGCTCATTTTGATAAATTACTGAATATTGATAGTTGAATCAATATTCCTTGTCTGAGAAAATATTTTTTGTCTGAGAAAATATTGCTTGTTTGATAAATTTAATAAATTACTGAATATTGATAGTTGAATCAATATTCCTCGTCCGAGCAAATATTGCTCGTTTGATGAATTATTGGTAGCATGACTAAATAAAATATTGATTAAAATATTAGTAGTTGGACCGAATATGATATAATTAATCAAGATGTTGATTGCTGGGTCAAATTAAAATTATTAGTGTTTAAACTTGCTCAGAATTATGATTTGCAGAGCGTTCAGTTCAAAACCCTAATTTTGATCGATTGTTGATCAGTTGATGAATTAATGAAAATTAATCACTGAGTTATGGAGGAACCATCTACAAGGCATGATGGCCGACCATGTAGCGCCTAGGTGCTCGAGTGAGCATGCACCAAAGTCCTTTGTTGACCAGTTGGTGAAAGGATGATTAAATGCTGGTTTAATCATTTATTAAAATGATGCTCGTCTAAGCATTATGCAATAAAACCTAATTATGGAGAGATGAGAGACCGACCAAGAGAGCATGGAACCAGTCCTTGGTGGTCATGGGATTGACTGACGGTCGTTTGATGAAATTCCAAGTTATTTGGAAAGAGTTTGAACCCAATATGAACAAATTAGGTCAAATTATGAAGATGCGTGGGACCGGCTCCTTGCAGGCCAAAGGGCCGATCCTGGTCGTTCATGGTGACATTCACGTGTCACCATAGTGTCTTTGTCTCAGTCCTGTGAGTTTTGGTATTTTTTGGTGCGCGTTTGAGCAATATTTTGGATTTTCAGAAGAGTTTGATCTTGACTGAAATTCTCAATTTGCTTGAATGTACAAGTAGGACATTGCTCGTGCGATCAATATTTTGATAATATTAAAATAATATTATTTTAATATTTTCTGTGAGTAGCCTAGTCGGTCATGTGACCATTTGACCTTTTTCTTTTTGATGGCTTGAGCAATATTTGAGCAAATTAGGGTTTTTGCTCAAACGAATGAGTTTCATGAGATGAAGGAAATAATAATGATAATAAAATAAGGGATCATAAGGTGTGGGACCGTCCACGGCTAGGGCATGGCCGTCCGTCTAGTAGGCCCGGTCCCGTGATACCTTTCCCTATTATTTAAACGAGGGAGTTTGCTCAAATGAAAGAGTTTTCATGAAATGTGGAAAATAATACATTAAAATAAAATAAATAAAATAACGGAAGAGGGGGACCGGCCGGCCGGTGGTCCAGGTCCCACGCCTCTTATTTATTTTATTTAATATTGTTTTCCCTTCTATTTGCATAGGTTACTCGTTCGTCCATATTTTTTTGAATGCTCGTTCGTGCGTTTGGGTGCTCGTTCGTGCGTTATTATTAAGTACATTCTCACCATTTTCTAGGGGCTTACTCGGTGGTGGCCCAGATGCCCGTACGTTGAATATTTATTACTAACCCATGAAATTATACTGGGAAAAACCATGAATTGAAGTAAAGAAATATTATGATTAAGGTGGATTTGTTTCTAGGAATTCAATTGATAAATCTTGCGACTAGAAATAACTAATTGATGGCTCCATACTAGCAGGCACGTTGTCTAAGAGCATTATAATTATTCGAGAATCGAGGTATGAGCTAGTAGAAGCGCCATTTCCATTCTGAATGTTTATTCTGTATAATCAGGGAACATTGAGACATCCTGAAGACGTTATTGCTCTATACTAGTGGTTAATACATCTAGGAGTCGTCCAATCATTTTCGATTTTATAAAGAAGTGATTACTGAGATTGATCAGTATTAAGATATGTCGTGGTCTCAATTGAGAGACTGCATATTCATATATGCTATGAGAGGCAATACACTCAGTCAAAGGTCATCATGCCATGCGCTTTCATGATTAAACGAGATACATGAGTCTCAATATTCGTATGATTACCGGATCAGGAATATGCAAGGTTATGATTTTACGATTTTAGCCTTTGTCAAAAATCCACCATCAACAGTGTCCAAAAATTATTCTTTTCTCGTAAAAGTAAGGTCGCCCTTGTTGTTCTTTCGGGAATGATATTTTAATAGGGGAGAGTTCTTAATTGAACTTGTGCTTAATTGCCAAATCTTTGTGGGGAGTGCGACTATGGAGTATTGTAGGAGTTTTCTTGTATCTTTATGAACTCCTTGATGAATACACTAAGTTTAAACTATGTGAAAGCATCGAAACCAAGTTTATATGTTCTCTTTTAGTCATGAATAATCTCTTTGAGAACTTCATTATGATCCCGCTAGTTTTCTTACCTTTGCCAATTTATATTGACAAAAAGGGAGAGAATTATTTTGTAGTTCACACTACATACACAGATGGTTTACGGATCATTATGTAAGGGGGAGTGGTTTTCATTGTGAGATGAAGTATTGAATAAGGGGGAGTGATACATATCACCGTAGTATTATTGTCAAAGTTGTGATACAATTGAACTTTCATGCGGTGTAATAATATTATGAAACTGTATAACAATATTTGAGAACAATTGTTTGGTGTTGTATAGATACGGATCTTCAACAACAATGATGCTGAGTTGAACATGTTCAGAATCACTAGAGTACTTGGAGTGACGAAGAATTCAAGGAATGTTGAAGAACCAAGGAAATCAAGCATGTTGGATGAGAAGATACAAAGTTTATTTATTTTGTAATGTGGATAATAGAAAAGTGTTCATATGGCTAACTTCGGTTAACTATTGTTGAGCCAACTCAATATATACGTTTAGGTACGGTTACCCATATCTAAATGAAGGTATATTTCATTTGCGTGTAACAAGCTAAGATCATCTAATAGTGGAGAGATATTGCTTTAGTTTTAAGCAAACTTAGCTTGAATCTTAAATCATGATTTCATCTAACGGTGAATATTGATTGCTTTGTTTCAAAGCTATCAAACTATGATTTGAAGACTATATAAGGAGAACTTTAGCAACTGGGAAACCTAATCCCCGCACCTCCTGTGATACTAGTTGCGTACCGGAGGCGATTCTCCTTTAACCTAGGTTTTTCCTAAAACCATTATAGGTTAACGACTTGAAGACTTCATTGGGATTCTGAATCCAGACCCAATTATTCTCTCTGTAGTTGCGTGTTCTGATCTTACTTGTTCTATCGTATTGAGTACTATATTCTCTAAGATTGGCTCGAGATTTATATTTGATAGGTAAGATATAAAAAGTAATCACAAAGCTCTTCGTCTCATTCTTTGTGATTCCACAATAACTTGTTTTACTACCATATAGTTAAGTTATTGTGAGGTGATTGATATTTCTAGGTTGTTCTTCGGGAATATAAGACCGAATTATCAATTGGTTCATGTTCACCTTGATTTATCAAAAGACGAAACAAAAACTCCGTATGTATTTCTTTGGGAGACATATTTATCTATCAGAATAGACTTTTATGTGGGAGATAGATTTGTTTATAAAGTCTTCGACTTTAGGTCGTAGCAACTGTTAGTTGTGGGTGAGATCATCTAAGTGAATCAAGTGCATAGAGTCATGCTGGGATTCAGAGGCATAAGGAACGCGACTGTACTTAATCGGTGTGAGACTTGGTTAGAGATCAACTACTTTCCAGTCCGCATTATATTTATAATTGAAATATCACAAATTGTGCGTAGTTTAATCAATTGGGAAATCCGACCTTGTTTGTTGCGTAGTAATTTATTGACACTTGAGCATTGGTTTTTGATAACGTTCAAGTTATTTCTCATATCAATCAGGCTCACAGATTCCTATTTGTTCGATTGCAAATTGTATTGAGAAATAAAGATACAATTCTTGGATATATTTCCTTGATTGAGTCTGACTGTCTAGTTGATTCTTACGAAATTATATTGGACTTAGTCCATAGACTCCATACAGATTGCCGAACGAAATATTGGGTGTGATTGTTAGACCCCCGCTTTTTCACCAATAATTAGAGCAAAACACATACTTGAATGCTTCTAAAGGTATACATCCACCACCTAAATCCGTGAACTTATCGTGGAACTCAACATAAATTATAAATTCACATTGCCTTAAGGATTACATCATAATGTTGATTATAACTAGGATAAGCGGATAATTATAACAAATACCTTTTGATCAGACAATGGTTTAAGTAGAGATGAGGTGCATCCTCAGTATCCAAGAAAACTGACCCTAATACAACACATTAGAAGTTCGTCAAGAACAAACAACTGACAGATTTATGTTTCCGATTTCTTTCGATTTTTGAGGCTAAAATACTCACTTATCATGGGACTTTAGTGCACATAATTGGTGGATAATGTAATAATTTCTTTTGATAAACATGCAATTTTCAAGACGATAATTTGAGTCTGACACTCTTCTTTGCTTCTGAAGAGGAACAAGACGAACATAGTCTTGTAATTGATTGCTGGTGAGCTTGAAACTGAGGACGGTTGTCCACAAATTTCATTTTCTGGAAAAGTTCTCCTTTTCCAGTGATAAGAATAGATGGTACCATTATAATGCAACTCAAGTATTATTTAATAAGTTACGACAACAATATGCGAATAAAGAACGTTATTTTTAATTCTCCCAAGTAACATATCCCAAGGAACATTGTGTCAGTATGTTCAATCCATTTCTTGCTATAATTGTCACCGTCATCACAAGAATTGGGGATACCATCACTTTACCACCGTCAACACCAACCCGATACTTATTTTCCGTTGGTGGCATTTACTACTTCTGCTTAAAATCTATTCCTATACCAAGTTAATAATTCTCTACACCTACAGATCAATTTAAATCTTCCCGTAGTTTCCTTAGTGTATTTGGATACAAGTACAGAAATAGCATTTTGACTTCTAATAATTAAAAAGCAAGAAATTAGTTTGGGTGTAAAATATCAAAGCGATTTTTAGAAGTTACTATCTTTCGGAAATTCCGGTGGCGACTCCGAGAAGTTTCTGTGTTGGAACTAGGGTTTCTTTGATCAATCATGTTTCATCTGCGATTCTTCTCGTGGGTGTAGGATTTTCCCTCTCCTTTCCTTCCTCAATCTGTCGTTCATTATCATCCCCTGGCATGGTTTTTTTAGGGTTTTCAATGCCTAGTGTTAAGCATACTGCAGAGAGTCTTCCTCAAGACTCTCAACTCAGTCAGTCAGTAACCAAAAGTGACAGCACTAGTCAATAGGCTTTTAAGCCGGTCTTCTTGTTAGCTAGAAACTAGTTGAAGTCTTTCACTTTGTAAAACAGCTTTTGATTTATTCTGTAACTGTATTTGGGTTTATCTCTTAAAATAAATAAGAGTTCTATATCCACAAGTATTCTGTGGAAGTTATTCACCAAACAACATTCTTACTTGGTATCATCCTTCGATCCAGTCGCTTCCGCACATATCAATTATTCACCAAAACAAAAACAAAAAAATCTGCAAACACCAAATAATTAATGGCAGATACAACAACAACTCTCAGAAATGTTCAGATACATCATCTTGTAACCTTGAAACACACTGAGACTAATCATCATCTGTGGAAGGCACAGTTTAGACCCATTCTTAAAGGGTATGACCTGTCAGGTTTTGTTGATGGCACAAAACCAAAACCACCACCCAATCTTCCTGACTCTGATGATGTAAATCCAGCATTCACAGCTTATGAATCTCAAGATTCATTGATTGTTGGTTGGCTGAATTCAACCCTTACACCTGAAGTACTCAGTGTTGTCTCAGAACTAACAACTGCAAAGGATATTTGGGAAAAACTGGAAGCTGAGTATGCACCAAAAACATTTGCTCACCAAAGTTGCCTAAATAAGCAACTCCACTGCATGACCAAAGGTAACAAATCCTTGAAAACTTATCTCAATGATGCAAAACGTTTGTTTGACCAGCTAGCTGCTTCTGGTTATATTGTATCAACTGAAGAAAAGAAACAGTGTATAAGCAATGGATTGAATCAAACTTATGATCCAATCGTCACTGCTCTAAGCACTGTTGAATGGATGTATATCCAGACCTACACATCACACCTGCTCTCGTTTGAAATGAGAGTTGAACAACAACTTGCTCAAATACAAGCTCCTGTTGCCAACTTTGTTGCCTCTAGTTCCACTGCAAATAATAAGAATGAGCCACGTAGGTTCAATAACCAAAATCGTGGACCACCTCCTACAAATAACAATCGTCGCCAAATGCAGCAGATCAGGAGTCCAGCTAATGGATAAGTCACCTGTCAGATATGTAAAAAGCGGAATCACACAGCAGATCGATGTTGGTTTCGTTATGACCAAAAAAAGGTTCAACAACACAAGCCTCCAACAGCTTACCTTGCTTTTCCTGGTGACTCTTCAGGTGCTCAATGGGTCACAGATTCTGGTGCTACTCACCACCTGACTGCTAATGTCAAGAACTTGTGTATTCCACATGAATATGATGGCACTGATACAGTTAAAGTTGGTAATGGTAATACTTTGCAGATTGCTAATATTGGCAATGCTGTCTTTACTTATAACAATAGAAAGTTCTGCCTGAATAATGTATACCATGTGCCAAAGATAAAATCTAATCTACTGTCTGTTCATCAATTTTGTAAGGATAATCATGTTTGCTTTGAGTTTCACACAGATTTCTTTGTTGTGAAGGACAAAACCACGGGAGCTTTGCTGCTAAAAGGGAGGAATGAGAATGGACTGTACGTGTTAGATGGAGTGAGAGACTTAAATAAACAAGCAACTTCCTTTTTCTCTGCAAGCATACCTATCTGGCATCAGCGGCTTGGCCATCCTATGCTGAGCACAGTTTCTAAGATAGTTAATAAATTTTCCCTTCCTTTTTTGAATAAGAGTTTTGGTTTCTGCCACTCCTGTCACATTAGCAAGAGTAAGCGTTTACCTTTCTCTCGTAGTGCTACTGAATATGCACCACTAAGTCTTGTTGTTTCAGACATATGGGTCTCTCCTAAGATTTCAAGATATGGTTATCGTTATTATTTATTACTTATGGATGCTTTCTCTCATTATACCTGGGTTTTTCCAATGGTCAAAAGATCAGATGTGTTTCACATTTTTACTCAGTTTCATAAGCAAGTGGAGAATTTATCAGGTCATAAAATCAAAGCTTTTCAATCTGACAATGCTCTTGAATACAAAACACTCAATTCCTATCTAAACAATTCAGGTTTCCAGCATCGATTTTCTTGTCCTCATAATTCCCCTCAAAATGGTCTTGCTGAGCGTAGAATAAGACATGTTACAGAGAGTGGTCTAGCCCTTTTATTTCATGCTAAGCTTCCAACAGAATTTTGGTCTGATGCTTTCACCACTGCTTGTTATTTAATAAATCGTTTACCAAAGTTCACTGCAGAAGTAAAAACTCCTCTAGAGCTACTCTACAACAAAAAGCCAGATTATTCTTTCCTTAGAGTTTTTGGTTGCTTAGCTTACCCGTGCCTAAGACCTTACAATTCAAATAAACTAGAACCTAGGTCTTTACCATGCATTTTCCTAGGGTACAGCCCATCTCATAAGGGCTATAAGTGCCTACATTCTCCTACAAATAGGGTGTATATTTCAAGACATGTTAGGTTTGAAAAAACGACTTTCCTTTTCTCTCCTCCTCCACAGCAATCTCCAGAGGTTAGTTCTCCAACTCAATTTACAAGCACAAAGTTTTTAAGTTCTCCTGTGTTTCAGTCATCACCTGCGGTTACATTACAGCAACAGCAGACGTTGGAACCTATTTTACACTCGTGTGCGTCTCCAGAGGTATCTTCTCCTGAGCACAACAATGTATCTACAATGCCGTCAAATCTTTCGGCTAGTATGCAGCCTTCTCTGCCTACTGCATCCCCTGACGTGCAGTCCCAAGATCTAACGCTGCAGCAAGGACATCAAATGATTACTAGAGCCAAGTCAGGAATCACAAAACCTATCCAAAGACTGTGTCTCACTGCTTCAAAACACCCGCTGCATGATGCTGACTTCATGGAACCTACATGTTACACCAAAGCTTGTACAATTCCAGAATGGATAAATGCCATGGACAATCAGATTAATGCATTACTCAGAAATGGCACATACTCTCTTGTGCCATATGAAGAAGGTATGAACATTGTTGGCTCTAAGTGGGTTTTTCGTATTAAAAGCAATCCTGATGGCTCAGTTCAGCGTTATAAGGCTCGTTTGGTGGCCAAGGGTTTCAACCAACATGAGGGTTTAGATTATGGAGAAACTTTCTCACCTGTGATAAAAGCTTGCACCATAAGGATAGTCCACTCTATTGCGGTTAATAACCAGTGGAAGCTACGGCAATTAGATGTTGAAAATGCGTTTCTTCATGGAATTCTTGAATAAGAAGTATATATGAAGCAGCCTTCTGGATATGTTGATCCAAACTACCCTAATCACGTCTGTAAGTTGCATAAATCCTTGTATGGACTTAAGCAGGCTCCACGTGCGTGGTTTTCACGTCTCAGCAATCATCTTATCAAACTGGGGTTCACTGCATCCATTGCAGATTCGTCTCTATTTATTAAAAAATCTGGAGGTTCTGTTGTCTATGTGTTGATATATGTGGATGACATCATTGTGACAGGCTCAGACTCTAGCATGGTGGATAATTTGATCTCTGATTTGGGCTCTGAGTTTGCAGTGAAAGATATGGGCAGTTTATCTTATTTTCTTGGTGTTGAGGTCTTACAGCAGGGTCAGTCCTTAGTCTTATCCCAAAGAAAGTATATCTCTGATCTGCTGCGACGCACAAAACTTGATGGCATCAAAACTGTGAGCACTCCTCTAGCAGCCAATGCTAAAATTCAGAATCTTGGTTCTGAGAAGTTTATGGATCCTACACTCTATCGCAATGTGGTTGGTGCACTGCAGTATCTTCACATTACACGACCAGACATCTCTGTAGCTGTTAATAAAGCTTGTCAGTATATGCATGAGCCTTATGTAGAACATTGGGAGTTGGTTAAACGAATCCTGCACTATCTGAAGCACTCCATAGACTATGGGTTATTTTTTACACCTGGTGGTGATTATACACTGAATGCATATAGTGATGCTGACTGGGCTGGAAGTTTAGATGACAGGAGATCAACCAGTGGATACTGTATCTACTTTGGAGGCAATCTTGTTTCTTGGAATGCAAGGAAACAGAAAACGGTTTCGAAATCATCTACTGAAGCAGAATATCGTGGTGTTGCAATTGCAACCTCTGAACTCATATGGATTCAGTCTTTGCTCGTTGAGTTAGGTATTTCAACTCCAACACCTACTCTCTGGTGTGACAACATTGGTGCTACGTATCTTACTGCTAATCCTATTTTCCATGCTCGTACAAAGCACATTGAGATAGACTATCACTTTGTGCGGGAAAGGGTTGCACGCAAGCAGTTGCATGTTAAATTTGTCAGCAGTCGTGATCAACTTGCTGATATCTTCACCAAAGGTTTACCATCACCAAGATTTCAGTTCATCAGACACAAGTTGCACATTCGTCAACTCCAGTACAACTTGAGGGACGGTGTTAAGCATACTGCAGAGAGTCTTCCTCAAGACTCTCAACTCAGTCAGTCAGTAACCAAAAGTGACAACACTAGTCAATAGGATTTGAAGCCGGTCTTCTTGTTAGCTAGAAACTAGTTCAAGTCTTTCACTTTGTAAAACAGCTTTTGATTTATTCTGTAACTGTATTTGGGTTTATCTCTTAATATAAATAAGAGTTCTATCTCCACAAGTATTTTGTGGAAGATATTCACCAAACAACATTCTGACTCCTAGAACTAGTTTGAGTCCTGGCGTTTCCCAGATTTAAAATTCACAATCCGTTGCCCCTTTAGAGGTTACGATGGTTGTAAGGATGATGTTGGTGGTAGAGGCTTAGTGAAGGGGTCGTTGCCGAAGCATCTTAATGATAAGTACTTCGTGCATGGGAAGAAGAAAGATAGATGCAGAGACAGGCTTGCATCCATTCACGAAGTGTGACAAGCATGTGAAGTGGTGTTATCACAACTTCAAATGTGTCTATGAAATAAGTGTATGTTGATTCATTCATAGAGTAAATCTTGCAAGTCTCATCTTCTTCCTGGTCCGTGGAATAGTAATGAGGCAGATTTTCTTATTCACGGATTGGCTTGTCCTTCTTCATATTCTGTGCCTATCATTGATGACAACAATGACTCTGATGTTTCATCTGAATTCTCCCCATATCTTAATCTAGAGATGCTCGATAGGGTTTTTTCAGTTGCAGTTCCGTACTATCAAAAATATTCCTCCAAAGTGCAAACTGCAATTCTCCAGGGTTTTGAAGTTCACATTGGATAGGGTGCTGGCTAACCCTGAGATAATTCCAGTTGGGGTGCAATTACTACTCCTTCGAGTGTGTATTATGCACTTGTATGTCCTTAAAAACATCCATGAGGAAAAATATGGAATTCGTAATAAGTTGTAGGGAGCTTCTATCAATCGCTCTATTGTACAATGATATATATGAACCAAGTGGATGTTTCAAGTTGATACATGATTTATTGTCTGAACACCAACGGCCAAAGCAGACACAACAGAGGAAGAACAATAATCTAGAGGCTCTTAATCTGGGAGTGTGCAGGAAGAAGATTCTAAATGGTTTGTTTATAGCTGCCATTAAGGTTCTCACTTCCAGTGGTATTGCACCTGTTGGGGATGAAACATTGCATAGATTAATTGATAAACACCCTTTGCTCATCATATTACCATCACCACTAACCCGGTTGTTATTGGCAGTGTTATATCTTCTAATGAAGCCATTTTGAGTAGGATTAAGAGTTTTACACGGGGTGCAACATGTGTTAAAGATGGCTTGAGAGTTCAACATTTATTAAATGCTCTCACCGGATCTGCTGAGGCTGTTGCAGATGATTTATTATCCTCCATAAAGGGTGTAGTTAACCTTTGGATTGATGGTATATTCCCTCCACAGTTAAGGGAGTTTGTAGCAGTGCACCCCTTACTCCCTTACTCAAGCCTGACGGAGGTATTCGTCCTATAGCAGTAGGTACAATTTGGTCACACCTTGTGTCCAAACTAGCTGTGCAAGCTGTTGGGAAGAAGATGTGTTCGTACCTAAAGTATTTCCAGTTCGGTGTTGGGGTTTCTTGTCGAGGTGAAGCGATCTTATACTCCGTTAACAAGCTCTTAGGGGAAAAAGGTAACTCCTCTATAATAACGATGTTGCTTGTGGATTTTAGTAATGCCTTCAACCTGATTGACAAATCTGTGATGCTACAAGAGGTTAGGATTCGGTGCCCATCCATCTCTAAATGGGTGGAATTCTGTTATACCTCTCACCTTAAGCTGCATTATGTGTAGATGGGGAAAAACGAGTCGCCGATTTTTTGGGAAAGTGGAGAGTCGAGCATGCTGTCGAGACTCAAAATGTTAATCCTCACACAGATGCACCGCTGCAAATGGGGTGCTTAGATTCAGGAAATCAATCTGTATGACTCAAGACTAAACCAAGACAATGGCCGTTCCAGAGTCAATTCGGTCGCAAAGAGGGAGATGGGTTGATCTGTAGGAGGGAAGCTGAGAGTTGTGTGGGATCAGTGATGATCAAGGATTGTGAGTATGTTAAAGGTTTCTGCAATATTGCTGAACTGCTGAAGTTGAGTTCTGTGAATAATTTTATATCGAATTGTTGACGGATAATGATGATAACCGATGATTGATGATGTTCGATTGATCCTACCTAATGTCCTCGATTTAGACTTATTTATATTGCAAGAATGATGTACCACTGATCCCTGTAAGTGTGACGGTTTCTTGAGTGAAAGAGTGGGAAAGTGGGAGATCGTGGTAAAGTCAGTTCCATGTCATGCGGAGACTTGACAGATCGTGCACCCACTACTTTGCTAACTCCTTCCACCATTTACACGACTTACGCACATTTCTCATTGTGGATGAATCCACGTGCCGTAGAACCGCCAGACCAAAACCCTGAGTGATATCCCCCATTTGTGACGTGATTGAGATTTCACGAATCGTGGAGTCTGCAAGGCAGACGTGTATTAGTTGGTCAGTTGCTGATTGATTTAGACTGTGAATCTAATTTTTTTGAATCGAGCATAAGTGGCGAATGCTCGGCGATTCATGGATTGAACATGTAGTTCTCTGAGATGTCAATGAATTACTGACTAGAGACTGAGCAAGTATTGCTCAACTAGACGAATTGCCGAATATTGAGAGTTTGTCGAGAAACTGAGCAAGTATTGCTCAATTCGACGAATTTGATAATTTTGGTGTGCAACTGAGCAAGTGTTGCTCTTTTCGCCAAAACATTGAATATTGATAATTTGACGTGCAATTGAGCAAGTGTTGCTCAATTCGACAAACTACTGATGAATTACCGAATATTGATGGTTGGATCAATATTCGAGCAACTGAGCAAGTATTGCTCAATTCAAAGAATTATTTACTGGTGCCGTGACCCGATAAAATATTAATCAAAAATATTGGTGAATTACCGAATATTATTAATTTGGATGTTGATTGCTGAATCAACATAATTTTGTGTTTGAATTTGCTCAGAATGGTGATTCATGGAGCGTTTGTTCGAAACCCTAATTTTTTGATCAATCATTCAACAATTGGTGAATTGCTGAAAATTGCTCATGAGTGAAGAGGGACCGACCACATGGGATGATGAGCGTCCATGTGATGCTCAGTGCTCGAGTGAGCACGCACCAGGGTTCTCAGTCTGAGAGTTGGTGAAAGAACGATGATTAAATGCAGGTTTCATCATTTATTGAAATATAGCTGGATTCAGGGTTAGGTGACAAACCTAGGTATGAGAGATGAGTACCGACCAAGAGAGCATGAGACCGGCTCTTGGTGGTCACGAGACCACTTGTTGATCATTTGAAGGGTTCTCCAGTTGGTTGGAGAGAGTTCGGGCCCAGTATGAGCAATTGAACAAATTAGGTCAGAATTATGAAAACATGTGGGACCGGCTTTGTGCAAGCCCTAGGAATTACTTTGGTCGGTCATGGAGGCATGCACGTGTTTCCGTGGTGTCCGTGTTCCATACTGAGAGTTTCAGTATTTTCTGATGCGCGTTCGAGCAACATAGTGAATTTTCAGAAGAGTTTCATCTTGACTGAGAATTCTCGATTTTTGTTGGAATGAGCATGTTTGCTCAATTCATCAATATTTTGAAAATATTAAAATAAAAATGTTTTAATATTTAAAATTGCCGTGAGAGGCTATCCAGTCGTCCGACTATGTTGGCTTTTGGTTTTTCGTGATTTGAGAAATATTTGAGAAAATATGGAGAAATCATGAATTTTTCTCAAACCCAGGAGTTTCATGAATTGAGGAAAATAATAATTATGCAAGATTAGGGATTGCAAGGTGTGGGACCGACCATGGCTAGGGCATGGCCGGCCGGCTAGGTTGCCCGATCCCGCAAACCTTTCTCTATTTTATTATTTTTCATGAATACTTGAAGCTATGGAGAATCCTTGAAGTTATGGAGAATCCACGAGTTTTTGTTGAAACGGAGGAGTTTCGTGAGATTAGGGAATAATAATTATAAAAGGATAAGGATTGTGAGGTGTGGGACCGGGCACGGCTTAGGCATGGCCGGCCGGTTAGGTTGTCGGTCCCGCACACCTCTCCTTATTTTATAATAATATTATTTCGTGAATCCACCAAGTTATGGAGAATTCACGAGTTTTGCAAAAACAAGGAAAGTTGCTAAAACCAAGTAGTTTTCGTGAGTTCAAAAAATAACAAAAAATAAGGAAAATAATGGGAGAGGCACGGGCCGACCATGGCTAGGGTACGGCCGGCCGGCCGGATGGTGGGCCAGGCCTTGGGCGCCTCTTATTATTTTATTAATATTCATTGTTTTCTCTTGTTTTGCGAAGGATTCCTCATTATTTCATATTTTTTGGACACTCGTTTGTGCATCCGGGTGCTCAGTCGTGCATCATTGTCGAGTACACTCGCACCATTTTTCCGAGATTACTCAGTGATGATCCAGATGCCCGATTGTTGGGTATTTATTACTGATTTATGAAATTCAGTGGAGAATAATTCATGAAACTGAGTAATAAGATGAGTAGTTATTTTATTATCAATCCATAAAATCAGCAGCGGATTGGACTATGGATTTAGAATAATAAAATGATAATTTCATCACCATCTCATGGAATCGCATATTTGACCATGAAATCGGAGTAATAAAATAAGTGGTGATATTACCATTTCATGAGATCAGCCGTGGATTCGACCATGAAATCGGAGTAACATCTATTACCATTTCATGAGATCAGCCGTGGATTCGATCATGAAATCGGAGTAATACATTTATCTATTACCATTTCGATCATGAAATAGGAGTAATGAGATAAGATAGATTATCTTCTAGGAATTCAGTGGTGAATATGACCTAGAATTTAATCTCTTTCCTATAGTCGCTAAATCAGCGAGTGTTTCTAATGTCCCGAAGACGTTTTTCCCTCTCAATATTTCATGTATGGAGGACCGCCTGAGTCTATACACGGGTCTCTCTACATAGTCAAGAACAGTGAGTATCACCGTCCTGAAGACGTTATTGCTCTCAATCTTACGGAGAACCGCCCAATTGTTCTTCTATGTAGAGGAAAATTCCTCTATGTAGTCAGGCAACAGTGAGTGTCACCGGTATCCTGAAGGCGTTAAGCTATCGATCTTACGGAGAACCGCCCAATTACGTTATTCTACATAGAGGCTATGATGAAATTCCCGGTGTCGAACGCTCCGGAGAGGCCTTTCGAGCGACATATGCATCATACTTCGTAAATCACGAATCGTCACATGGATCTCTGAAGCCGTGTCAGAAACATGCAGTATCATGATTTTACGGTTTTGACCTTTGTTGAAAATCCACCATCTACATAATGATTCATCTCTTTTGTCGGCTCGAGGTGTTCAACAGGGCGACCCACTTGGTCCACTCCTTTTTGCTCTCGCTCTTCATTCGTTGGTCAAAATGATAGCCGAGTAAGGTCATTTAGATTTTCAGGGTTGGTACCTCGATGATGGAACGATAATTGGCTACACCTTAATGGTTTCCAAAGCTTTTAACATTATCAGTCGGAAGGAAGTAAGCTCGGTATCCATCTTAACATTACCAAGACAGAGGTTTTTTGGCCAATGATGGATTGTCGACGTGACAATGCTTTCTCCTCTCAGGTTAGTAAACCTGCGAAAGGTGTTAACATGTTGGGGGGGGGGGAGCAGTTAGTTTAGACCATGAATTTTTTAGTGGCCCAGTACGATCTAGAGTACTCAAGACTATCGTTTTGATGGAAGCGGTGAAGAAGTTGGAGGATCCGTAGTGTGAGTTACATTTGTTGAGAAGCTATGCCGGTGTGTCTAGTATATACTTTTCTATGAGGATAACCATGCATGAATACTTAACCAAGTCTCAAGCTATTTTTGACTCTCATTTGTCTCACCATTTGCGACATATAGTTACAAATGATGGGCCTAGATGGGGCTTGTTGCAACAACGAATTTCCTCCTTGCTGATTAGGTTTGGTAGGCTTGGTATTTATTTCATGGATGATGCATTACACTATTGCTTGTTAACATCTCACATCCAGACTCAGCCTCTCCAGAACATAATTCTTTGAAACACATCTCTTCAAGGGATCGATATTGGTTTGCATCGTGTTGTTAAGTTTTTCTCGAGTGTGTGGCCGCAAACCAGTCCCCTCATTGGACATGAAGCCCAACACAACTTCCTTCCTTTCTGGGACCCCTACATGGAAACACATATTGTGAATACCAATATTCTGCGGAGCACGTGTCACGATCTTAGTGGTCGCATACATAATAACTGTGTAGCCCTCGCTATACAGAGAAACCTAAGGAGTAGAGGATACCTTCGCAGATCTACTTTATCTTATCCCAAGAAGGAATACCTCGACGACCAAGATGGATAAAGTAAAGCCTAGTCTAGAGAGAGGCAGCTGGCGAATGGATAGAGGTAGATTACGCATCTAATCAGCATTAAATGCACAAATCTCTTATCTACACGCATAATCAAAGCACATGGAGAGAAGTGACGTGGAGGAATCTGACTGCCAAATGTTAGCGGTGAACGAAGGTACAATCTGTACTAAGGCTGGGAATTTCCCGAAGGAACGTGGGTCAGCTGAGGTGGCATAGTTCGACTAGAGGAAGTACGCGGCGAACGAATGTACCATTTGTACGGAAGGTATATCAGGAAACGATGGATCCAAAGACAACAAAGATATACCTGGAGCAGAGGGGGTTATAAATACCAAGCCTCACCAACAAACTAAAGGAATTCAATATCTAGGAGAAAAGGATCTAGTCTTAAGCTTATATCTCTTTAATGTTTAGAAATTAAGTATTTACTTGAACTTGAGTTCTCTCTATTACATTGGGAAGCATTTAAGATCTTTGTAACAACCACAACTTAATATAAACAAATCACTCATTACCCCGTGGATATAGACAAAAGTCGAACCACGTAATATCTTGCGTCTCATGACAACTTAGTAGCATTTACATTATATTTGTATTATTTGTTATTATCGTGATCTTATATATCTTTTATTACATAATATCATCAGTTCAACAGAGATATCATTACTACACAGTGAAAAAACGGGGGTACAACAACCACACCCAATATTTCACTTAGCAATCTGTATGGACAAACTCCATTATACTTTCTAGAGAATCAACTAGACAGTCAGACTCAATCTAGATAAAAATTATATCAAAGAGTTTATATCTCAATCTCTCGATTTGATATATACTCAAGAAAATAGAAATATGCGAGTCTTTATCAAATACTAGAGAGATAACTTGGATGGTACCAAAGACAAATATCCAAGTGTCAATCAATTTAAATCAACAAACAAAAGGTCGGATATTCTAATTGATTGAACAACGCAAAACCTGTGATATTTCAATTATATAACAAAATATAACGCGGAATATAAATAACACAGTGTCATAGTCCTTTAGCTTGGTGATGCATATTGTGGTCTTCCCTTATCATTTAAGTGTGTGCTCTTATAACTTGTTAGTTATTGGTCAATTCAGTAGTTAGCATTGCCCGATCAGATAGTGACATGTGTCGACTATCTGATCGTTGTTAATAGGCCTTCACTTACTTTAAATGTGTAAGAACCTCTTGCTTTTCTTTAGTGAAGAAATCATCTGCTGTTTAGCTTAGTAGTGTAAGCTTAAATCTAAATTCACTAACTCTTGATCTCCAAATTGTACTGAGTATAGTACATTTGGCATCAGAGCCACTCAATTTTTTTTCAATGGGCGCTTTCGATCCAAAAACTGTTAAGGATGTTATAGATTTGATTCAGCGACAACAGCTGAGCTCCGAAAATCGATTTACTGCTATTGAAGACAAACTTCTTTTACAGCACAAGAAGATTGATTCGAATCAAGCATCGATCAACAAACGACTCGATGAGCTACTCGCCCGTCTTCCATCTACCTCGAAATCGGATCAACCAAAGGATTCAGGTGGATCCATTAATGGTGCTCAGATCGACAATCTTCCACTCTTTGGATCAATTTCACCAGGAGGGACTCAACATCAACTTAATCGAGTACCTAAGCTTGATTTTCCGAGATTTGATGGTGACAATTCTCGTGGTTGGATCCAGAAATGTGAACGTTACTTTTGGTTACACAACATCGATCAGAGTCGCCGAGTAGATATTGCATCTATGTATCTTGATGGAAAGGCCGATAAATGGTTTCTCAATTTTCAGGTTGGTCGAAATCGTATAACTTGGTCTGAATTTTCTCAAGGCATTTGTATCATATTTGAGAACCCTGTTGAAGAAAATTTTATTGGGAGTTTTAATAAGCTAGTACAGATTAACTCTGTAGAGGAATATTTTGAAGAATTTGAGTCTCTCAAAGATCTTATGCTTTCTAACAATCCTTCCCTAAGTGAGCACTATTTTATCATGAGTTTCATCAGTGGGTTGAAGGAAGAATTACGAAATTTTGTAGCTATGTTTTACCCAAAATCTCTTTCCACAACCTTCTCCTTAGCAAGAATGGACGAACAAAAGTGTCATTCTGCTGCTGCCAAAAATGTTAGACCCAACTCTAGTTCTTTCACTAAAACTAGAGGTTTCTCTACCACCACTTTTCCTCCAAACCAATCTCCACATCTTACACTACTTCCAGGTCTACCCCTATTACTCCAAAGTCTTACTCCCCAACACCACTTAAACTTCCATCAACCACTCTTATTATCAAACGCTTAACACAAGAGCAAATGAGCCTTCGCAGGGAAAAAGGTCTTTGTTATAATTGTGATGAGGTTTATTCATTGGTTCATAAGTGCAAGGGTAGACAACAATTGTTCATGTTGCAAACTGAAATTTCTGATACACAGGACACAGAGGTTGAGGATGAGGTTTTCGAAGAAGCTGTAAAATCACCAGTTGATTCTGACATGGAGATTTCTCTTCATGCTCTCACTGGTACTACCACGGGTGATACTATCTGCATTCCTGGTCTTCTAAAGAGACAATCTATTTCCATTCTTATTGATACGGGTAGCACTACTAGTTTCATAGATTGTTCTCTAGCTACTAAACTCAAATGCAAAGTGAAACACATAGCTCATATGTTAGTCACAGTTGCCAATGGGGAGAAAAGTGTAAGTACTGGTATTTGTTCTAAACTTCCTTGGAGTATGCAGGGTTATCAATTCTCTGAGGACTTCAGGTTACTTCCACTAGAGGGTGTGACATGGTGCTAGGTGCTGATTGTCTTAGGAAGCTAGGTGATGTTATGTTTAATTTGTCTAAGATCAGTGTTTCTTTTGTTCATCATGGTCAGCACATTACATTGCAAGGTATTACAAATTCACCTTCCCTACTCATGATGAGTGGTTCAACAGTTAAGAGATTTATTGAAAAAACTACTCATGGCCTCATTGGCCATCTATTTTCAGTCACAACTAATCTTATACCCCCTCCAACTCCTTCTCCTTTATTACCTCTGTTATCTAAATATAAGGATATTTTTGATGAGCCTACTTCATTACCTCCTCATAGAACCTTGGACCACTCTATTCCATTAAAACCAGACTCTCAACCTCCAAACCAAATTCCTTATAGATGCCCTTACATTCAAAAAGGAGTTGTGGAATAACTAGTGGAAGAAATGTTGTCTTCTGGGATCATCTAACACAGTCACAACCCATTTGCCTCACCAATTCTTCTTGTTAAAAAGAAATATAATATATGGAGATTTTGTGTTGATTACATAAGACTCAACTTCATCACTATTAAGGAAAAGCTTCCTATTCCAATTGTAGATGAATTTTTGGATAAGATAAAAGGATTTCTATTTTTGTCTAAATTGGATTTAAGAGCAGGTTATCATCAAATTCTTCTGAACCCCATGGATATCTACAAGAATGCATTTAGAATTCATCATGGCAATTATGAGTTCAAAGTCATGCCATTTGGTTTAACCAATGCACCTGCAACATTTCAGGCACTTATGAATGAAGTCTTTGCTTGTTACTTGAGGAAGTTTGTGTTGGTATTCTTTGATGATATTCTGGTTTACAGTTCATCCATGTGTGAGCATATTGAGCATTTGAGAATAGTGTTTCCTTACTCAGACAGCACCAGTTATATGCTAAACTTTTAAAGTGTTGCTTTGATCAATCACAGTTGGAATACTTGGGCCACATTATCACTCCTGTTGGGGTTTGTGATGATCCAAACAAAATTGCAGCAATGCAAAATTAGCTAATTCCAACTTCTATCAAAGAACTGAGAGGGTTTCTGGGTTTAACAAGATATTACAGGAAATTTGTGAAGAACTATGGTGCTATTTGCAAGCCTCTTACTGATCTTTTGAGAAAAAACTCCTTCAATTGGAATGCAGTTGCCACCTCTGCATTTGAGAAACTCAAGTTGGCCATGTCCTCCACTCCAGTGCTTGCATTATAAGATTTTTCTAAGCCATTCACTGTTGAAAGTGATGCCAGTGAGCATTGTCTTGGTGCTGTCTTAACTCAAGAAGGTAAACCCATTTCATTTTTCAGTTCCCCATTAGGGCCAAGAGCTAGATCCTTGTCTACCTATGAAAAATATTTTTTGGCTATAGTTAGGTTGCACAGAAATGGAGGCATTATTTGCTGGGTAACAAATTCTTCATCCAAACTAATCATCACAACATTAAATACTTTTTGGAACAAAAAATCACCATAGTTTTACAACAAAAGTGGTTAATGAAATTGTTGGGTTTTGAGTATGAGATTCAATACAAGAAGGGTAAAGAGAATATAGTTTGCTGATGCCTTATCTAGAATACTAGTTCCTGCTGTAACTTGCTCTACTTTAACTATGTCTCAGCTAAATTGGGTTCAAGACTTACTTCCAATCTATGTTGGTGATGACAAGGTACAACAACTCATTGCTCAACTACTTATTTCTGCTGACTCTGTTCCCCATTATACTTATAAATCTGAAATTGAGATACAAAAATAGAATATATGTGGGAGCTATCAATGGGGTAAGAACTGCAATCTTGAATACTCTTCACACATCTGCTGTTGGTGGTCATTATGGCATTCAAGCCACTTATGTCAGGGAAAATTCCCATTTCTTTTGGTCTAAAATGAAGCAGGAGATTATCTTATTTGTCACTGAATGTGACATTTTCCAGAGAAATAAAGGTGAATGTTGTTTTCCAGCTGGTTTACTGCAACCTCTACCTATACCTGAGCATGCATGGAAGCACATCACCATGGATTTCATTGAAGGTTTACCCATGAGTGACAGGAAAAGTGTTATCCTAGTGGTGGTTGACAGAATCACCAAGTATATTCATTTCATGACTTTGCAACATCCTTATACAGCTGCTTCTGTGGCTAAAGTTTTCTTGGATCAGGTATTCAAATTGCATGGCCTTTCTTCTTCCATAGTTTCTGACAGAGATAGAGTTTTTACTAGTCACTTCTGACAAGACTTATTTAAGGCTCTGGGTAATAGCTTGAATCTCAGCACTTCTTATCACCCTCAAACTGATGGCCGATCAGAGAGAGTCAATTCTTGTTTGGAAACTTACTTAAGATGCATCACTAGTCACAAGCCTAATAATTGGTGTCATTAGTTATCTCTTGCTGAATGGTGGTACAACACTAGTTATCATACTAGTTTAAAAATGTCACCATTCCAGGCCTTATATGGTTACCTTACTCCACACATGGTTTTTCCATCATCAACCACCACTTTTGTAGCTGCTGTAGAGTCTTATCTCAAAGACAGAGAAGCAATGATTGATATTATGAAGGAGTCTCTACACACTGCTCAAGAAAGAATGAAGTTCTTTGCTGATAAATCCAGACAAGAAAAGACCTTTGCTGTGGGAGACTTTGTGTACCTGAAACTGCAACCTTATAGGAAAGCTTTTGTGTCACTAAGAAAGAATTTCAAGCTATCTGCCAAATTTTATGGGCCTTTCCCTGTCATACAAATAATTGTACCAGTTGCCTATAAGATACAACTTCCAGACCAGGATAGAATTCACCCTGTGTTTCACGTGTCTCAATTGAAACAACACATTGGTAAGAAGCACATTCCCTCTCTTACATTGGCAATTGTTGATCATGAAGGTGAAGTGATTATGGTTCCAACCAAAGTATTATATCACAGAACCATTTATCAGGGCATAAGGCAAGTTCAGCAGGTGCTCATTCAATGGAAAAATTCAACTCAAGAGGATGCTACTTGGGAGGATGTTGCCACCATTAAATCCCACTATCGCAATTTTATCCTTGAGGACAAGGATAATTTCCAGCAGTAGGCAATGTCATAATACTTTAGCTTGGTGATGCATACTGTGGTCTGCCCTTATCATTTAAGTGTGTGTTCTTATAACTTGTTAGTCATTGGTCAGTTTAGTAGTTAGCATTTCCCGATCAGATAGTGACATGTGTCGACTATCTGATCGTTGTTAATAGGTCTTCACTTCCCTTAAATGTGTAAGAAAAACTTCCTTTTCTTTAATGAAGAAATTATCTTCTATTTAGCTTAGTAGTGTTAGCTTAAATATAAATTCACTAACTCTTGATCTCCAAATTGTACTGAGTACAGTACACATAGACACCAGAATTTTGTTAAGAAGGAAACCACAAATGCAGAAAAAACCCGGGACTTAGTCCAGATTGAACACACATTGTATTAAGCCGCTACAAACACTAGCGTACTACAAACTAACTTCGGTATAGACTGTTGTTGAACCCCAACCAATCTCACACTGATCCAAGGTACAGTTATACTCATACGTCTCTTATCCCAGCAGGATGCCACATACTTGATTCCCTTAGATGATCTCACCCACAACTAAGAGTTGCTATGACCCAAAGTCGAAGACTTTAATAAAAAAATCTGTATCAAACAGAAAAGTCTATAATGATAGATAAATCTGTCTCCCACAAATATACCTACAAGTTTTCTTCCGTCTTTTGATAATCAAGGTGAACAGGAACCAATTGATAACCCGGACTTATATTCCCGAAGAACAACCTAGTATTATCAGTCACCTCTCAACAATCTTAATCGACGCGGCGAAAGAAGATATTATGGAATCACAAACGATGAGGCGAAGATGCTTGTGACTACTTTTATATCTTTTCTATCAGAGATATCAATCTCAAGCCAATCCTTATGATTGTACTCGTATGATAGAATACGCAAGATCAGATCACACAACTACGAGAAAGTAGTATCGGTCTGGCTTCACAATCCCAATGAAGTATTTAAGTCGTTAACCTGGTTTAGAAGAAGAAACCAAAGGTTGAAGTAGAATCGAATCTATCTTGCACAACTAGTATCACACGTAAGGTGTGGGGATTAGGTTTCCCAGTTGCTATAGTTCTCCCATATATAGTCTTTCAAATCAGGGTTTGCAATCAATGTTAGCTTGGTAACAAAGCATTCAATATTCACCGTAAGATGAAAACCTGATTAGATTCAAGCTAATATCTTTCAACCGTTAGATCTAAAACCTAGCTTGTTACACAAAAATAAAATGCACGTTTCTAAGTTTGTGTAACCGTACCCAAACATGTACATTTGTTGGTTCAACAAAAGTTACAAATGGTTAGCCATATGAGCATTTTCATATCAACCACATTCTTCTTCACCATAAATAGTTCAAGTGACTCAAGTGAACTAGTTAAAGAGTTGTTCAATTGTAAGGAAATCTTATATAATTACACAAGACACAATCGAAGCAAAATCGATTTGATTCACTCGAATTGGTTTATGAACTTTATAGCCACGGTTTGTAATTAACATTCCTTAGTTTATATAAACATTAGTTCACAAACAATCGTCTTTAGATATAACCTAACTCAAGTTTGCGGACTGGGTTCGTGGACTTAAGTTCCCGGAAGGAGTTCTTAAACTCCAGCAGATTTTCTCGAGTCGAGAACTTCCGCCAGTTCACGGACTGGGTTCGCGGATTTAGTTCACCGCTCTTGTTCCGTTTCTCTTGATCAACAAAGTTCGTAAACTTCGGTTTAAAAAATAAGGACTTATACATATATTTGTTATATAATCTTGTTGATGGTGGTTTTTAGCTTAGGGTTAAAATCGTAAAACCTTAGTCAAACAGTGACGTCACACTTGAGTAATAATGTCGCCACTAGCACATTTATTGAACCATTCAACATGACTGCGTAAAATTACCGGGGTACATTTTTTATGTATATGCCATGCTCCAGGCAGAGCCCTCGGTACTGACAGGCATCATCTCTACACATTCCAGCCACGCATGCTGGCCAAACGTGCCAATGGCATGCCATGCCAGCCACATCTCCGCACCAAAGGCATGCCAGTCGCACCACCGTGCCAATGGCATACCATGCCAGCCAGATCTCCGTGCCAAAGGCATGCCGACCATGCCATCCGCACCACCGTGCCAATGGCATGCTATGCCATCCATATCTCCGCGCCAAAGGCATGCCAACCATGTCATCCGCACCACCGTGCCAATGGCATGCCATGCCATCCACATCTTCGCGCCAAAGGCATGCCAACCATGCCAGCCGCACCACCGTGCCAGTGGCATGCCATAACCGCCACATCTCCGCGCCAAAGGCATGCCGACCATGCCAGCCGCACCATCGTGCCAATGTCATGCCATGCCAGCCACATCTCCGAAACAAAGGTATGCCGACCATGCCAGCCGCACCCCAGTGCCAATGGCATACCATGCCAGCCACATATTCGTGCCAAAGGCATGCCGACCATGCCAGCCGCACCACAGTGCCAATGGCATACCATGCAAGCCACATCTTCGCGCCCAGGCATGCCAGCCACATCTCCGCACCAAAGCGATGTCGACCCTACCACATGTCGCTGGCTGCCAAACAAAGGGTTGCAACAATCAAGGCCTACCCTTCCATATGAGATGCAGATCTCAGCCGTCCAAGTTCTCCACCTAACGCATGGCAACTTCCGTCCCGAGGCCAAACATCACGGTTTAGCCAAAACCCTAATTTTGGCCGCGTCTAAAATATGCCAAAGCCATGCAGGCCCTACCACATGCCGCTGGCTGCCAAACGAAGGGTTGCAACAATCAACAGCTACCTTTCCATGTGAGATGCGGATCTCAGCCGTCCAAGTTCTCCACCTAACGAATGGCAACTTCCGGCCCAAGGCCAAACATCACGGTTTTTCCAAAACCCTAATTTTGGTCGCGCCTAAAATATGCCAAAGCCATGCCGGCCCTACCACATGTCACTGACTTCCAAACGAAGAGTTGCAACAATCAATGGCTACCCTTCCATCTGAGATACATATCTCAGCCGTCCAAGTTCGCCACCTAACGCATGGGAACTTCCGGCCCAAGGACAAACATCACGGTTTTTCCAAAACCCTAATTTTGTCCGTGCCTAAAAGATACCAAAGCCATGCCGGCCCTACCACATGCCGCTGGCTGCCAAAAGAAGGGTTGCAACAATCAACGACCACCCTTCCTCCTGAGATGCAAATTTCAGCCGTACAAGCTTGCCACCGAACGCATGGAAAATTTTGGCCCAATGCCAAGCCCTAATCTTGGTCGTACCTAAACTATGCCAAAACCCTAGTTTTGGCCGCGCCTAAACTACGCCAAAATCTTAGCTCGGCCGCGCCTAAACCATGCCACTAGCTGCAAACGAAGGGTTGCAACAATCAACGGACACCCTTCCTCTTAAGATACGAATCTCAGATATACAAACTTGCCACCAAAAGATTTGTGGAAATCTCTTGGCCACGACGCCAAAACCCTAATTTGGCCGTGTCAAGAGCATGCAAGCGCTGCAACCATGTCGCTGGTTTCCAAACGAAGGGTTGTAACAATATACGGCTACCCTTTCTCCTGAGATGTAGATATCATTAGGCCTGCACATCGGTCAGTCGGCCCGGTATTTTGGCTATACCGACCATCCAGCCGACCAGGTCCCGGTTCTCAAATTTCAAACCGCGGCCAAGCCGACCTTCACTCGGTTCGGTTTTAAACCGATCCGAGTCGGCTCAATTCGGTACTGGTTTTAAACCGTGTCAGAACTGTTCAGCCATATTCCAGTTTTAGTCTTTTAGACTTAGTGTTTTACAAAACACAAGGCATTTTCCTGTAATTTCAGCCATATTTTTCCCTGTTATTCCCTGCCACACCCATGCATACTAACATAACAACATAAGCATAATTAACATATGTTCTTTAAAACAAAAACAACAAAGTTACTGAGTTCTGTGTCTGACATAAACTGATAAAGATTGTTTAAAGTTACTGAAACTAGCCAACTACTTAAGTTCTTCAAGACTTTAACTAACATAAGTACATAACATAACCGAAGGAAAATATTGAGATGTTCAAATATTAACATAAAGTGTTAAAACCAGCACTTCCATAGTTCTTTTCCATGTCTGCAACAAGATATGAACTTCCACAACCATTAATCAAGCATCATTGGATCATAAAACTCCTCTGGTACTGGACAAGCACCTAATATTGCTGCAACAAGATAACAAGCAATACTTTAAAGATTTCTGACTCAAAAAGGGAAAGTTGAATAAAAAAAACTGCATACATACACAAACTGAAGCTAAGAAAAATGAGATCAGACATGCATACAACAATACAAGTTTCAATTCTGGTGTACCAACCAATTAAAATTATAAAACCACTAATAATTTCCAAGTAAATATGAGCAGCTAAGCATTGGAGGAAGCAATACGGAAATAAGATAATAGGGAATCTATAAGACTTCACTATTGACAGTATTTCAATTCAACATACCAAACAGAATGTGAGAACCCCCAATACTTAACTATTCCAAATTCCAGCATTAGTCATCAAAAGATGAACTCATATTAAAACACCAAACACACAGTAATCTATATCTTGTAGAATCATATGTACTACCAGGATACACTATTGCTAGTAGATCAGCTATGTTCATGGAACAGTTGACAACAAACCAAAAGTATTAATTTACTTAAAAATAACCAACAGATTACAATGTTACATAGAACACTAATAAGAAGCTAATGTTTACATATAATTACAATCATTCAATCTATATATCATAGTTACAAACATCAAAAAAAGACCCCAAATCAAAACCCCTAATATAAATCAAAACCCCAAACCGAAACCCCAAATCAAAACACCTAATATAAATCAAAACCCCAAATCGAAACCTCAAAATCAGAACAAATCTGAACTAAAAACAAGAACCCTAATTTATAAATTTAGGGTTTCATTCAAAAGAATCAAAAATTAGTAACAAACTAACAACTAACAAGTAAGTAAGTAAGTAACAAACAATCACATATTCACAGATTCATAAAAAGAACAGAAGGAAATATCAAATTAAACACTCACAAATATCAAATGAAGAAGACAAGGAAAGGAATCGCTGATGACTTACAGTTACTTGTTGTTGTGCGTGTTCGATGATCATGAACGATACTGAAACTGAGAATCTGAAAAAGAAGCGGCTCTGAGTCTGTGACTGAGAGGAAGAAGAAGAAGCGGCTGTTGCTACTTCTAGAGAAACTGAGAAACTGAAAGAAAAAAAAGAAATGAAATGATGTGAAAAGAAAAGTCTTATAGTTAGGGTTATCAAAATGGAGGGTCAGGATTAGGACTAGGTATAGAAATCAAAGGCTAGTATTAATCAGTGTTATATGGCTTGGCTCGGCTGGCTTTTTGACAAATACCGTGCACCGAGCCGAGTGATGGTCGGTTCTGAGTTTCAATACCGTTGCTGGCCGGAGGACATTCGGTACACCTCGGTTCGGCACCGGTTCCGTTGGTTCCGGCACGGTTCCTCGGCCCGGTCGGTTTCTCGTGCAAGCCTAGATCTCATCCGTACAAACCTGCCACCAAGCGACTCGTGGAAATGTCTTGGTTGCGATGTTAACTCTTGGTCACGGCACCAACCTGGCTGCGATGCCTATTCTTTGGTCACGACACCAACTTGGCTACAAACACCAAATCCTTTGGCCACGCCACACGTAGCAACATGCTTCACGTTTTCCACGAAAACACTCGAGACATCAAAACATGTCACAAACTGGGGGATGCTCATCAGGGTATCGGTACGGAGGTTTACAGCGTGCGACGTACACTACGCCCGTTACAAGAAAGTGTCATAAGGGTGAGGTAGTTAGTAAATACAAGAAGTAATGGTGAAACATTTCCTTCATTATGGAAACATCAATTCCAGGCATTACCCGTTAACATTTTCTTCCATTTACTCAACCGTTTCCACTTCTTACGAGACCAGGGTACGTTTCGTTGCGACTTGTATAAATAGGTCTCACCTATTTCCACCAAAGACAAGTTTTGGTGAGGAGAATAAAACACTCAGAAATCACTCGTTAGCTTTCCCATCTGTTAGCTTTCCACTTTCTGATACAAGTCGTCAAACAACTACTCTTTCCGAATCAACTATTCTGGTCTCAACACTCTCTTCGCTTCCCTCCCTAGACCAACCCTTCTCCTTCACTTTGTGACCGAAGCAAGTCTGGAACGGCCATTTCTTGGTTTAGGACGGATTTGTACAGATTTTTTTTAGGGTTTAGAATCATTTCTCACCCACACACTCGAAATTACCAAAATCAGCAGAAATTGTTTTCACCCTCAAACAATTGGCGACCACAGTGAGAGATCAATCTCTCGGTTGCAATATCGATTTCCAATTTCCAGTTTCACCTTTCAATTCCGATCTCAAGATGGCATAAGAAAAAAATCCGCCCGGGAATCAATGTCTCAGTTATCAGATATCACACGACGAGGAGTAACTGGGGACTTATCACGGTCAGGACGGCGTCACCCATAATACTACGGCGGACATGCCTATGCCTGGGGTTTGCACCAAGATGGAAGAACAATCTAAAAGAGGAACACTGGAATACATACCTGGAGTATGCTTGTTGTGTTTCTACTAGCTCCAAGACAAGGGAATAAAACTGATGATACGGGATAAAGAAGATGGGTAGCGCCTTTTATAGGCATGATATTTTTGGAACTCGAATGGAGGAAGGTTTCCTATTTTTGGTCACACATGGGAAGAGACAACCGGGCCCGCTAGCAATGCTCCATGGCGCCAACAGGTCGTGGCCAAGCTAGCGCCAAGAGACCATCAACGCCATCTCCATGCTTCAGCCGGCACCATGTCCGCATCCTAGTCGGCGCCATCTCCACGTCCCCTCCACTCCTAGCCAGCGCCAATATCTTGCATCCTTCCAGCGCCAACATCTTGCATCCTTTCCAGAGCTAACAACTTGCATCTTTCCAGCGTCAGTAGCTTGCATCCTTCCAGCGCTAACAACTTGCATCTTTCCAGCGCCAGCAGCTTGCATCCTTTCCAGCGCTAACAACTTGCACCCTTCCAGCGCCATCTTCTCCGCTTCACAACCAGCCAAAGCAGCGCCATCCTTACCCTTTGAAACAACGCCATAGCTCCAGCACTCCGTGATCAAAATCGCGCCATCTCTGCAAGATACACATACAATCACCAGAACCAGAGCCGCTTCCGCCACCCCAACGTTTCTTCAAGTATGACATCTCCAACCGTCACCAGAGCCGTTGTTACTCCACCATCAGGGCAAGAGACTAGAGGATCCGGAAGAAGCCGACCTCCTTTTACCACTGATGATTTGATGGAAACACAAAAGGTTCTCGTAAGGCTCAGACATACGTGTATATAACTCAGAAATAGATACCTATTTCCTCAAGACACTAACGGAGCGGACAACATAAGAGTCACGTCAACCCAAGAGGGAGCTGACAACGAATAATTTTAACATCCGGCGCAGGCACTTCAGCATGACGTGTGTTTATAGATGAAGAGGCTCTCTTTGCTCTTGAATGACCAGTAGAAGGGAATCAGCAATCCAATTTCATCACACGTAAAGATCATGAATGACTTCTCCAAAATCGAGGCAAAGGAAATCAGCAACCCTCCTGAGTTCACAGAGACCCTCTTCCCGTCAGGAGCTGCATGATTTCTGGGGACTTCGCCCACAAAATCGTGCAGTCTATGATGAAACATTTATGTGAGATTCTATGTTTCTCCAAGGTGTAGCGTCAAAATATATTTGCATCCCTCAACCGCAATGCATCAGGAAAGCAGATGTTTCCATCCAGGGAAGTCGTTCCCAAACCCCAACCTCTCCTGGAAAGCACGATTTATGGAACTGGGGACTCCTAACCACTGTTCGCTTGAAGGGTGTCCAGTTTGACAGCATGCTGATTGACGCAGCCGCTCCGCTTCAACGTCCTTTAGTAGTGGCTCCACTTCAACGTTCGCTCCAGCAGCCGTTTCGCTTCAAAGTCCTCCAGCAGCGGCTCCACTTCACTCCGCTTCAACGTTCGCTCCAGCAGCCACTCCGCTTCAACGTCCTCCAGCAGCGGCTCCACTTCAACGTCCTCCAGCAGCGGCTCCGCTTCAACGTTTGCTCCGGCAGCCGCTCCGCTTCGACGTTCGCTCTAGCAGCCGCTCTGCTTCAGCGTTCTCTCCATAAGCTGCTCCAGGATTCGAAGCCGAAGCTTCAGCGTTTGGATCCTTAAGTTTCAACGTCCTCTCCAAGAGCCGAAGCCGCTTCAACGCCGCTCCCTCCTGCCAAAGATCGTACCGTGGCCGCCATTCCTTCCTGCAAAGGGTCGTTCCACCACACTCCCCATGTCAAGGATCATGATCGCATCCATCCAATCTTCTGAGTCATGGCCACCTTTTGATCCATCCCTCGAAAACTCGTGATCATGGAAATTTCGATCGCTTACGCATCCAGCCAATCCTTTTACTTCCATGGATTCCCATACAATTCCAGCCAACCTACTTTGTTCCCACGACAATGTAGTCTCTTATGATTACATCTGCTACCAAGAAATTTTGCTTTTCATTTGCCCATACCATCCAGAGCTCCATCGCAGCAGCAATCATTACAAATATCTACACGGAATCCCTTCACTGTCAAAGTTCAGAAAACACAATCAACCAAAAGGCCATAGCTACAACAAGGTCATCTACCCTTCAACGGTGTAGCGCAAGAATATCATCACCTCTCTGTCTAGAAGACGCCTTCAACACTTTACGAGGCCGCGGTGGATCCAAAGCCTGCTCAGAGGAAAACATCTTCAGAAACTAAAGAAAAATGCGACTGGGGACTGGTTATCGCAGTCCATCCCGATGATCATTAAAGACTCATGAGATAACTCCAGAGACGCAGCTGAAACATTTTCTTGAAGAAACAGAGGGAGCCACGATAAACAACATAACTCTCTCATATCTACGTCTTCACTATCCAGAATATTTCGTCCATGTGATATTCTGAGCATCCCAACGTCACATCTACAATAAGCTTGTATCAAATTCCGTGGTCATAGATTCAAGGCGATGCAATGAAAGTATGCCACACATGGGTACTAACATCATGAGACGCTTTCACCCCCCTCAACCTGGTTATTTCTGATTTCAACATCATCACTGCCGAAGTTTTACGAGCCGCATGAATTTATCAACATGAAGCCATACATGTGCATCGAAGACTCCAAAAGCACTCCATAAAGATACATTCACATATTCGGCCATGTCATCGGATCTAACAGAAATATAACTGGGGACTTCTCACCGCATTTCATTCCATACGATAGTCCAAGATTCAGAAGCTGGTTTGAAGGATGTCTCTTGGAACAAAGTCCTTGAATACTTGAAAGCAGCACATTGGCAATAAAATGTCTCCCAACTCATCTATTTCATCATGTGGCTTCGGAAGATTTCTACCATACAATCATCCACAACATATCATCATCGCGATCAGAAGGTCCAGACACTCAATAACCTAGAGTTAAGGATGAACCGACAACGTAACCACAATCTCCAAGGTTAGCCCTGACATGATCGTTTCCGAGCATATATTTCATCCATCCATCCCAAGAATGAAATGGAGTTTGGTAAGTTTTGGAATCCACTGGAGAGACACTGCAGACGAAATCATGGATCCAGACGAGCAACAGAAAACAGAAGATGGTCGATACCTCTTTTCATGCGGATGGAGTTTCTAGAGTTTGAACAGAATAAAGATTCCTTCTTTCTCCATGAACGGGAATAGATGACTGGGCGCGACTATGCCACCTCGGGCCCGCAACATCCCTCTTGAATTCTTTATGAGTTTTACTGTCAGGCTATTTTCACCTCCTAAACGAGCTCAAACCTAAATATTTCCGCGTAAGGAGATAGAAATTTTTTTTCCGATTGAAATGGAGGGGGGTACCATTAAAATCCGAGTTCGTACGAGAATTCTACAACGATTCTAGTAAGGGGCGCTAATTAGGGTTTCGACAGGACAAACCCTAATTTAGACAAAGTTGACATCATTCCACGGAACTGAAGCCAGTCTTCACCCTTCCACGGAACTGAAGCCAGTCGTCATACTTCCACAGAACTGAAGCCAGTCTCCACCATTCAACAGAACTGAAGCCGGTCGTCACCCTTCCACGGAACTGAAGCCGGTCGTCACCCTTCCACGGAACTGAAGCCAGTCGTCATCCTTCCACGAAACTGAATCCAGTCTCCACCATTCCACGGAACTGAATCCAGTCATCATCCTTCCATGGAACTGAATCCAGTTGCCATCGTTCCACGGGCCCGCAACATCCCTCCTGAATTCTCCCTGAGTTTTACTGTCGGAATGTTTTCACCTCCTAAACGGGCTCGAAACCTAAATATACCCTCGTTGGGAGGTAGGAAATTCCTTTCCGATCGAAATGGAGTGGCGGACCGTCAAAATCCAAGTCCGTACGAGAATTCTACAACGATTTTAGTAAGAGGCGCTAATTAGGGTTTCGGCATGCCAAATTCTAATTTAGACAAACTTGCCATGCGCCGTCACCACCGTTTGGTATCCGAAGTTTCAACTCCATCACCACCGTTTGGTAACCGAATTTTCGAAACCAGTTTCCACCATTCCGCGGACCGAAGACAGTATCCAGCGCCAACGGCTCCATTCCAAGCCGCACACTGCCAGCGGATCCATTCCAAGTCACACGATGTCAGCGGCTCCAAGCCATGCTGACGCCAACTGCCTGCGTCCCAGCAAGCGGCAATCTCTGGCACTCCTCACCCTAGCCAGCAGCACTGTTCACCTTTCTATGGCTAACCAGAGCACCGTCTCACGGACCAAATTGCAATGCCTCCTCTGTCGACCAGTAGCCAAAGACGCAGCATTGACGCCAACATACCATGGCCGAGCCGAATTTACGCAAAGTCGCCAATGCAAGAGTTGTGGATTCTCTTTACCTCCCGAAAAAGGTTAGCCGGATCTTCCCGACCATCCCTTAATGACTTGCCGTTTCGATTTTTTCCTCGTCTGTCACCATCTCATGCTTACCTCGCAACAAAGCCCCTGTTCCGAGCTAAGCAGGGGACTTAATGTTGATGGTGGTTTTTAGCTTAAGGTTAAAATCATAAAACCTTAGTCAAACAGTGACGTCGCACTTGAGTAATAATGTCGCCACTAGCACATTTATTGAACCATTCAACATGACTGCGTAAAGTTACCGGGGTACCTTTTTTATGTATATGCCATGATCCATGGCAGAGCCCTCGGTACTGACTGGCATCATCTCTACACATGCCAGCCACGCATGCTAGCCAAACGTGCCAATGACATGCCATGCCAGCCACATCTTCGTGCCAAAGGCATGCCGACCATGCCAGCCGCACCACCGTGCCAATGGCATGCCATGCCAGCCACATCTCCGCGCCAAAGGCATGCCGACCATGCCAGCCGCACCACCGTGCCAATGGCATGCCATTCCAGCCACATCTCCGCGCCAAAGGCATGCCAACCATGCCAGCCGCACCACCGTTCCAATGGCATACCATGCCAGCCACATCTCCGCGCCAAAGACACGCCAACCATGCCAGCCGCACCACCGTGCTAATGGCATGCCATGCCCGCCACATCTTCGCGCCAAAGGCATGCCGACCATGCCAGCCACATCTGCGCCAAAGGCATGCCGACCATGCCAGCCGCACCACAGTGCCAATGGCATACCATGCCAGCCACATCTTCGCTCCAAAGGCATGCCGACCATGCCAGCCGCACCACAGTGCCAATGGCATACCATTCCAGCCAAATCTTCGCGCCAAGGCATGCCAACCATGCCATCCGCACCACAGTGCCAATGGCATACCATGCCATCCGCACCACAGTGCCAATGGCATACCATGCCAGCCACATCTCCGCGCCAAAGCCATGCCGGCCCTACCACATGTCGTTGACTGCCAAACGAAGGGTTGCAACAATCAAACGGCTACCCATCCATCTAAGATGCAAATCTCAGCTGTACAAGATTTCCACCGAACGCATGGCAACTTTTGGCCCAATGCCAAGCCCTAATTTTGGTCGCACCTAAACTACGCCAAAATCCTAGCTCGGCCGCGCCTAAACCATGACACTAGCTGCAAACAAAGGGTTCCAACAATCAACAACCACCCTTCCTCCTGAGATACGAATCTCAGCCATACAAACTTGCCACCAAACGGTTTGTGGAAATCTCTTGGCCACGATGCCTAAACCCTAATTTGGCCGTGCCAAGAGAATGCAAGCGCTTGAACCATGTCGTTGGTTGCCAAAAAAAGGGTTGCAAAAATCTACGGCTACCCTTCCTCTTGAGATGCAGATCTCATCCGTACAAACCTGCCACCAAACGACTTGTGGCAATATCTTGGCTGCGATGCTAACTATTGGTCACGACACCAACCTTTCTACGATGCCTATTCTTTGGTCACGACACCAAATTGGCTACAAACGCCAAATCCATTGTCAACGCCACACGTAGCAACATGCTACACGTTTTCCACGAAAACACTCGAGACATCAAAACATGTCACAAACTGGGGGATGTTCATCAGGGTATTGGTCTGGCGGTTTACATCGTGCGGCGTACACTACACCTGTTACAGGAAAGTGTCATAAAGCTGAGGAGATTAGTAAATACAATAAGTAATGGTGAAACGTTTTCTTCATTATGGAAACATCAATTCCAGGCATTACTCGTTACCATTTTCTTCCATTTACTCAATCGTTTCCACTTCTTACAAGACAGTGTCATAAGAATGAGGCGGTTAATAAATACAGGGAGTAATGGTGAAACGCTTTCCTTCATTATGGAACATTAATTCCAGGCGTTACCGGTTACCACCTCCTCCCATTTACTCATACGTTTCTATTTCTTACGAGACCAGAGTACGTTTCACTTGGACTTGTATAAATAGGTCTTACGTATTACCACCGAATAACAAGTTTTGGTCAGGAGCATACAACACTCAGAAATCACTTGTTAGCTTTCTCATCTGTTAGCTTTCACTTTCTGATACAAGTCAAACAACTATTCTTCCAGAATCGACTATTCTGGTCTCAACATTCTCTTTGCTTCCCTCCCTAAAACCAACCCTTCTCCTTCACTTTGTGACCGAAGCAAGTCTGGAACGGCCACTTATTGGTTTAGGCCGGATTTGTACAGATTGATCTCTCGAATCAAAGTACTCCCTTGCAGTACATTGTTTAGGGTTTAGACTAGTTTCTCACCCACACACTCGAAATTACCAAAATCAGCAGAAACTTTTTTCAACCTCAAACAAATCTAAACTCTCATTTCCATTATTGAAACATTCTCAGAGGACGTTATATAGTTGTTATTCACAAAATATTGTTCGTTAGAGCAATTTTCAAAGTGATTGAAACATAACATGACTTTCGTCACTAGGTAAAGATGAACTAGGTTGAAGCGAAAGCTTACCAACACATATTTCGAGAAATAGATAGACGAGTTAAACTCGTATCGAAATACCAAATGTGTATAATCAAATTCTATATAGAAAAACGACTTTTGTCTCAAGATAGGAGATAGAGTAGATAGACTTTTGAGTGATAGATAAGTTCAAGTCTCCACATACCTTTTTGTCGATGAAGTTCCACCAGTTCCTTGAGTAGTTATTCATCCTGTATGATGATTCGCCATGGAGTTCTTGAGCTCAACTACACTTTCTATCCTAGTCCGAGACTTAGCTATAGTAGACTAGAAATCAAGACTTATAATTTTGATCACTAACATTGATAAACATGCTTGAGATAGTAACGCATGCGAGTTCGACCGAGCAACGCTCTAAAAATCTCCCCCTTTGTCAATTTTAATGACAAAACTATCAATACATATGAAATACAAAAAAGATAAAGAAACTTAAGTAGCGCCTATTCCACATGTCTAATCTTCAACATTACTCGAAATATTTGTCACTTCCAAGTACTCCAATGATCTCAAAGGTTGTAAGTTCAGCATCATCGTTGTTGAAAATCCGTAGCTATAACAATGAGAAAACATAATTCTCGATCATTGTATACAGTGTCATAGTATCATTATACATCATCAAAGTTCAATTGTATCACAACTTTGACAACAATACTATGGTGATATGTATTACTCCCCCTTAGTCAATACTCCATCTCACATGGAAACCACTCCCATTTACATAATGATCTGAAAACCATATGTAATTGTAGTGTGAACTACATATTAATTCTCCCCCTTTTTGTCAATAAAATTGGCAAAGGTACAAGAACGGGATCTTAATGAAATTTCTGAAAGAGACATTTCATGACCAAATGAAACCATAAATCATCTTATTTATATGCAATCATAAATCCGAAGCTAAATGCATTCATCAACGAGTTTAAAGATACAAGATAACCCCTATAATATTCCACAGCCGCACTCCCCACAAAGATTTGGTAATTAAGCACAAGTTCAATTACGAACTCTCCCCCATAAAATGTCATTCCTTAAAGAACAACCAGAGCGACCTTAATTTCAAAAGAAAAGATGGATTTCTTTGGACATAACAAATCACATACGAGTATGAATTTGAATCCAAAAATACACAATTAAATTAACCAAAAGAGAACCTATGATTAATTTAATCGGAAATGCTCAACATAAGTGAACTTATGGAGACTCAAAAATACTCAATTAGATTAATCAAAAGAGAACTCATAATTAATCTAGTCGGAATACACAACCAAATTAACCACAAAAAGTAATCAATTTAATTGTTCATGCTCGACATAAAGTACCTCACGGAGCAACAACTAAGCTAATCATAAGAAAATAATCAAATCAGTCGATACTGCTCAACATAAGTCACCTTATGGAACAACACAGTATATACACAAAAATTTTGGATCGGAGATCGACCTAATACCGTGGAATAAGCAAGGACTCATTCTATTTTCCATCACTATTCGCACAATGACATACAATAGACATAATCCTTGCAAACAAAATATTTTAACCTATCTTCCATCAATAATTGACATAATAGGCTTAACTTTTGTATTTTTCAAAAGTATATTCATTCTTTTATCAGTACATGCATATCAACTTACGAAAGACTTTAATTTTCACAGGATATGGGACAATCATAGTTCATGGACGCAAACATACATATCCCATAACAAATTTTCCATATATAAAACCATAAAGATTAATATTGCAAAAATCATCTTCCAAAAAATTTTAGAATTTAAACCAATAAATCTAAAACATGAAGATGAAAACGTTGGACATAGCTATGTGTAATCACAATAATTGTTATTCCAAACTCTAGTTATTCTTCTAAATAAACAAGAAAAAAAGAAGATTTACTAGGCAAATAAAAAGAAAATCAGATTTCACTGAGGACCTTATATCCTTCAATAAATCCATCAAAGAAGGTGTCACTGATTTACTTTACCTTCTTGACCGTAGATACACCATGTTCGTGAGTAAGAACACCAACTTTACGATAAATAACCTGAGAAAGATGTCTAGCCTTGACGCAATCCATGATGATCTTCTTTTGATTCCGTATCAGAAGATTCTGATTAACAAGATGTTTGAGGGTGAAAACAGTTTCTGCTGGTTTTGGTAATTTCGTGTGTTGTGGGTGAGAAACGAGTCTAAACCCTAAACCATGTACTGCAAGGAAGTACTTTAGATTCGAGAGATCAATCTGTAAAAATCCATCCTAAACCAAGAAAATGCCGTTACAGACTTGCTTCGGTCACAAAGTAAAGGAGAAGGGTTGGTTTTGGGGAGGGAAGCGAAGAGAGTGTTGAGACCAGAATAGTTGATTCTGGAAGAGTAGTTGTTTGACTTATATTAGAAAGTGAAAGCTAACATATGAGAAAGCTAACAAGTGGTTTCTGAGTGTTGTATGCTCCTGACCAAAACTTGTTGTTCGGTGGTAATAGGTAAGACCTATTTATACAATTCCAAGTGAAACGTACTCTGGTCTCGTAAGAAATAGAAACGAATGAGTAAATGGGAGGAGGTGGTAACCGGTAACGCCTGGAATTGATGTTCCATAATGAAGGAAAGCGTTTCACTATTACTCCATGTATTTACTAACCACCTCATTCTTATGACACTGTCTTGTAACGGGCGTAGTGTACGCCGCACGTTGTAAACCGCCAAACCAATACCCTAATGAGCATCCCCCAATTTGTGACATGTGTTGATGTCTCGAGTGTTTTCGTAGAAAACGTGTAGCATGTTGCTGATGTTTGGCAAGTTGAGCTTGGGAGACTTGCCGGCTCGGTGGTGACCCTCGACGGTCGAGATTTGCATCTTAAGAGGAAAGGAAGCCGTTGATTATTGCAACCCTTTGTTTGGTAGCCAACGACATGAAAGCATGGTCGGCATGGCTTTGACATGGGTAGGCGTGGCCAAGCTCAGATTTTGGCATAGTTTAGGTGCGGCCAAGAACTAGGGTTTTGGCATAGTTTGGGCGCGGCCAAAATTAGGGCTTGGCATTGGGCCAAAGGTTTCCATGCATTAGCTGGTGACCTTGGATGGCTAAGATCTGTATCTTAGATGGAAAGGTAGTCGTTGATTGTCGCAACCCTTCATTTTGGCAGCCAACGGCGTGGAAGAAAGGTTGGCATGGTTGGCATGCCTTGGCGCGTAGATGTGGCTGGCATGCCATTGGAACATGTGGAGCGCTGGCATGGTTTTGGCACAGCGGTGCGGCTCGCATGGTTCACATGCCTTGGCGCGGAGGTGTGGCTGGCATGCCATTGGCACATGTGGAGCGCTGGCATGGTTGGTATGCTTTGGGCGCGGAGATGTGCGTGGCATGCCATTGGCACATGCCACATGGTTGGCATGCCTTGGCGCGGAAAGGTTGCATGGTATGCCATTCGCACATGTGGAATGTTTGGCATGTCTTGGCGTGGAGATGCGGCAGGCACGGCATGCAATTGGCACATGTGGCGTGGTTGGCATGCCTTGGCGTGGAAAGGTTGTACGGCATGCCATTGGCACATGTGGCGCGGATGGCATGGTTGACAGGTCTTGGCGCGGAGATTTTGGACGGTTGAGATCTGCATCTCAGATGGAAGGGTGGCCGTTGATTGTTGCAACCCTTCGTTTTGGCAACCGTGAAGGAAAGACCGACATGGTTTAGGCATGGACATGCAAGGATTTTGGCATAGTTTAGGAGCGGCCAAAATTAGGACTTGGCGTTGGGACAAAGGTTACCACGTGTTAGATGGAGACCTTGGACGGCTAAGATCTGCATCTCAGATGGAAGGGTGGCCATCGATTGTTGCAACCCTTTGTTTTGGCAGCCGTGAAGGAAAGGCCGACATGGTTTAGGCGTGGCCAAGCTAGGGTTTTGGCATAGTTTAGGCGCGGGAAAAAACTAGGTTTTTGGCATAGTTTGGGCGCGGCCAAAATTAGGGCTTGGTGTTGGGCCAAAGGTTACCACGCGTTAGCTGGCGACCTTGGACGGATAAGATCTTCATCTCAGATGGAAGGGTGGCCGTCGATCGATGATCACGAAAGTGGGAAGGATTTTCATCCATAAATACATTAGCTGGGACTCATTTTATCACTAATAAACTTGTTTGTAGGTGTTTTTATAAAATAAGCTCTTATGGAGAAAGTTGCTCGAAAAGTGGTTTTTGTACCCCGGAGGACA
This sequence comes from Papaver somniferum, assembly GCF_003573695.1. Taxonomy (NCBI): domain Eukaryota; kingdom Viridiplantae; phylum Streptophyta; class Magnoliopsida; order Ranunculales; family Papaveraceae; genus Papaver; species Papaver somniferum. The sequence goes on from NC_039359.1 coordinate 40,287,795, forward strand.
CATGTTATTCGGACACTCAGTTTTGGATAAGGGGTACCCAATTACTAAGGGGAATCCTAATTGCTATTCGCACTCCCGGATTGGATAAGGGGAGGAGTGGTGATTTCCTTTTATTTGTAAAGGGGAAGAGCGTTGATTTCCTTTTATTTGGAGAAGGATATATTCTCGGTTTGAATAAAATAGAGGTGAAGATAGTGTTTGTGTTGTTACATGCTGATTTGGAGAAGATTTGCCGTGGGAGTATATTCTGCATTGATGGAGGAGTTTTATGGAAGGAAAAGGAAAGAAGATATTCTGTTTTGATTTGTTATTATCCTGAAGATAGTTCAACATCTCATATACACGTAACAGAAAAGGGAAGGAGAATAAAATCTCCATGATTTGGCAGAGAAGTCAAAAGAAGATATTTTCGGGTTTAAGTGATTTGATTCTCTGAGTTATAGTAGGAAGTTACTTGGATATTCTTTTAATATTTGCGTATGTCTAATGTGGGGTTTTGGGATGAATCAAACAACTTAGAAACGCGTGATAATAATGGAAAATATTCATGTGGAGAATAATGGAGTAAAGAGAGAATATTTGCGCATTGAACAAGAGATATTAGGTGCTGCTGAGACTATATAATGAGTTTACTGGAGTCATAGATGGGTATCGAGAGTTGGGAGAGTTTGTAACGCCTGTTTAGCGGTTTATGTTATTTTTCTCCTTTTCTTCATTGTAAACACCATTTAAGATATATAAAAAATATTTTGAGAGTGTCAACATCATGAGTAGCTAAACCCCAATATTGGGACGACGGAGGAAGCCGAATTTCATACATGGGTAAAATTATTATTCTCTATATGACTTTTGCACTAATTAAAATAGAATTATGATTTTGATTAATTAGTTGTCATTTCATTTGATGGGTCATGCTTTCTTAAATGTTTTGATGTCCCATACTTAGAATTTACAACTAATATTTTGAGAATCTATCTTGGAAAAAATAAGAGTCCATGTTTTTTATTTATTGAGCTAGAATTGTTGAGGAATAAATAATTGAACTTGATGATATGAATTCAGTGAAATCCTAGTCCCAGTAACTCTCGCTTTTATTTATCATTTTCATTAAATCTTTAAATTTAATCTTCACAAGTCTTAGAGTTCGAATCTTTATTACTACAAAAACAATTAAAAATCACATCATTTTGGCGCCGCCGACGCAGATTTGTTTTTAGATTAATTTTTAGGTTTATTTTTATTTATTTTGTAAAGTATTTTTATTTCATTTTAGATTATTTTTTTTCCTCTTTATGTGTTTCTTTTTGTATTTTTTTTCAGGGACTTTTTGAGGATGATGACTTCTTATGAGGAGACGTCACCTAAGATGACGCTGGCGGAATATAAGCGTAGAAAGTCAAATTATCAGGAAACCTCATCTGATATGACGCTTGCTGAATATAAGCATAGGCAACAATATGGAGTTTCTACTCCACATGTGGTAAGTGAAGAATCACCTTTAACAATATATGAGAAGTATTACAAACACATACCTCCTAGTGTGGAACCAAGATTGAGAGTTCTTGAATGTCAAAGATTATATGTTGATGATGATAAATCTTGCAGTGACTCTCTGTTCCAAACAGAACATATAGATGACCATGTGGATGATTGTGTGGATGATTTGCCTAATTCCATAGATGAATCCATCCCACAAGATAATTCACCCAACTTAGAGGTTGTTTTTAGACCCCTAGACTTCCAAAAGTTGCCTAATTTAGGTTTTGTGTGCTTCTAAAGTGTTGTTGGATTACTTTGCATCTAAGTACCCAGAGGACTTGCCTATTCCTGATATCGTACATGAGCCCATTGAAATTTTTCCAATCCCAATAATATCCCCATATTATGTTCTCTTCACACTTCCTTGTGTTGTAAAAACTTGGTTTGGAGGTAAGTCTCTGTTTTTGATAGTTTCAGTGTCTCCGCATCGTGATAACATAAGTGTGAAGCTGTCATTTGTAAATGTTGTATTTTGGGTTGATCCCCAAATTTTCAAGTTGTTAGTTTATGAGTATCCTTTTTGTATATTCCAGTAGGTATATTTTTATTTTTATTTTTATATTTTCGTTTACTTTTTGCATTTCCCATCTTAATATTTGCGTTGGATGACTCAATTACATTGAGGACAATGTAATGTTTAAGTGTGGGGGGAGAGGTTAACTTTTTACTTTATTTTTTCAGGAAATTCCTTGCACATCATGACCAGCTGTGTAGCGAGTCTGCTCCTTTTTCTTGCATGTTATGACCAGATGTGTAGCGGGTCTTTTCTTTTTTCTTGCATTATATGACCAGCTGTGTAGCGGGTCTAAAAAAAAAAAACACCTGTGTAGCGGGTCTCTCTTTCTCTCTTATTATAAGACCAGTTGTGTAGCGGGTCTCTCTTTCTCTCTTATTATATGACCAACTGTGTAGCGGGTCAGTTTTTTGTTTTGCTCGAGGACTAGCAAAATGTAAGTGTGGGGGAATTTGATGAGCACGAAAGTGCGAAGCATTTTCACCCATAAATACATTAGCTGGGACTCATTTTATCACTAATAAACTTTTTTGTAGGTGTTTTTATAAAATAAGCTCTTATGGAGAAAGTTGCTCGAAAAGTGGTTTTTGTACCCCGGAGGACACATGTTATTCGGACTCTCAGTTTTGGATAAGGGTACCCAATTACTAAGGGGCATCCTAATTGCTATTCGCACTCCCGGATTGGATAAGGGGAGGAGCGGTGATTTCCTTTTATTTGTAAAAGGAAGGATATATTCTCGGTTTGAAGAAAATAGAGGTGAAGATAGTGTTTGTGTTATTACATGCTGATTTGGAGAAGATTTGCCGTGGGAGTATATTGTGCATCGATTTGAGGAGTTATATGAAAGGAAATGGAAAGAAGATATTCTGTTTTGATTTTTTATTATCCTGAAGATAGTTCAACAACTCATATACACGTAACAGAAAAGGGAAGGAGAATAAAATCTCCATGATTTGGCAGAAAAGTCAAAAGAACATATTTTCGGGTTTAAGTGATTTGATTCTCTGATTTATAGTAGGAAGTTACGTAGGATATTCTTTTAATATTTGCGGATGTATAATGGGGGGTTTTGGGATGAATCAAACAACTTAAAATCGCGTGATAATAATGGAAAATATTCCCGTGGAGAATAATTGGAGTAAAGAGAGAATATTTGCGCATTGAACAAGAGATATTGGGTGCTGCTGAGACTATATAATGAGTTTACTGGAGTCATATATGGGTATCGAGAGTTGGGAGAGTTTGTAACGCCTGTTTAGCGGTTTATGTTATTTTTCTCCTTTTCTTCATTGTAAACACCATTTGTTCTATATAAAAAATATTTTGAGAGTGTCTACATCATGTGTAGCTAAACCCCAACACTGGGACGACGGAGGAAGCCGAATTTCGTACATGGGTAAAATTATTTTATTCTCTATATGACTTTTGCACTAATTAAAATAGAATTATGATTTTGATTAATTAGTTGTCATTTCATTTGATGAGTCATGCTTTCTTAGATGTTTTGATGTCCCATACTTAGGATTTACAACTAATATTTTGAGAATCTATCTTGGCAAAAATACGATTCCATGTTTTTTATTTATTGAGCTAGAATTGTTGAAGAATAAATAATTGAACTTGATGATATGAATTCGGTGAAATCCTAGTCCCAGTAACTCTCGCTTTTATTTATCATTTTCATTAAATCTTTAAATTTAATCTTCACAAGTCTTAGAGTTCGAATCTTTATTACTACAACAACAATTAAAAATCACATCATCGATTGTTGCAATCCTTTGTTTTGGCAGCCGTGAAGGAAAGGCCGACATGGTTTTGGCGTGGCCAAGCTAGGGTTTTGGCATAGTTTAGGCGCGGCCAAAAACTATGGTTTTGGCATAGTTTGGGCGCAGCCAAAATTAGGGCTTGGCGTTGAGCCAAAGGTGACCACGCGTTAGCTGGCGACCTTGGACGGCTAAGATCTTCATCTCAGGTGGAAGGGTGGTCGTTGATTGTTGCAACCCTTCGTTTTGGCAGCCTGCCTTGTGCATGGCAAGTTGAGACGCCTGGCATGGTCGGCATGCCTCGGAGAGACGCGGCTGGTGATAGACGCATTTATGTGTTTATTTTTATCTCTATTGTGTATTTTATTAGTACTCATTTTGTACTTATTTTGGTTATTTTATGTCTTTATAGGTATTTTGGAGAAATAAGCTTTTGCGGCGAAATTGGCTCGAAAAGTTGTTAAAGGCACCTGGGAGGACATTTGCTATTCGGACTCTCGCTTTGGATAAGGGGTAACCATTTCGGGCATGTGCTAAAGGGAGACCGGGACTGGATAAAGGGGAGGTCACTTTCCTTCCCAAATTCAAAAGAAGAAAATTGGCGGGAAAACATGGCTTTCACGGGCAGATTTAGGTTTAGAGTTTTGATCGAGTTTTTTGGAGACTAAAGGGCTGATATTGATTGGGTTTACTCCTTAGGCCTAAATAGGCCTGTTGAATTCTTTGGATCGCACCCAAATTGGCTGGAATGGCCGGAAATTGGAATCAAAGTCAAATAAGGAAACACGGCTTCATGGGTTCGAATTTGGAAATTCAGAGAGATTAAAGGCAAGAAATTCGTTCCAAAGATACATATTCTAACTAAGGAAGAGTTTGGTATAATCGGGAGAGCTCAGAAACGCGTGAAACAAATTTGGGAAGGAATTATTGCCGTGACTGCCAAGGAAGGAAAGAGGAGATTTCGATGCGATTTGGGAGAGATTCGATGACCCTTTTGTGTATAAATATGTTTATTATGGTCACAAGAAGGGGTACGAGGAGTAGGGAGAAGTTTAGAGCACTGCAGAGCCGAGAAATCAAAGTTGCAGGAAACCAGTTCGCTGCTGCTGCTGCCATTAACAAAGCTCGAAGAACACGAAGAACACCCCCAGAAGCAGTCGTTTTCTGTTGCGTCAGAGGCAGTCTTATTTTCTCGCGTCAACTGCAGCAGTTTATTCGTTGTTTACTCCAGCAGAGAAGTATCGTTGTTTTATAAACGCTTTCTGTGAGTCTTAAACTTCCTGTTTTAGTATTTCTTCATCTTTTAATCAACTTTTGAGTTGTAATCATGAATCTTGAGCAAGTGATTAACATGAGGAGCTAAACCCCAATACTGGGATGATGGAGGAATCCATTTTTCATGCATGTGGTAATTTTATTTAATTCTTTTATGACTATTTGCACTTTTATTAATCATTTTATGATTTTTATTAATTAGTTGTGATGTCGTTTGATGGTGTAGGCTTAGACGTAAGAGCTTTTGATGCACCATTCTTGTGATTTACAATTAATGTTTTACAAAATCTATTTTTGGCAAATAAAAGAGTCAATATTTATAAGCTATAACTGTCTAGAATTGATAGTTGAATCGCATGAGTATAAGAATTGGTGGAATCCCGAGTCCCAGTCTCTTGATCATTGTGACACATATTTTGTACATATTTTTGGTTTTTAAATCTTTACAAGTCCGAGCAACGAATCTTTACTTACCTCTTGAAAAATACTACATCAAAATGGCGCCGCCGACGCGGATTTGCTTTTAGGGTTTTTAGACTTAGTTTTCTTTTATTTATTTTTATTTTTTAGGTTCTTATTATTTTTTTTCTTTTTTACGTTTTTGGGTATTTGTCTTTTTTCTACAGGTTTTGGATCATAAAGCAAATTGAGCCAAGGAGTTTGGTGATTTCGTAGAGACTGGAACTTAAAGCATAAAGACTTGGAGCAAAAGATTAAAACGAAAAGAACGGAAAAGAAGACAATTTCTTTTTAGATATTTTTTTTAGGGTTTGTTTATTTTTCTTTATTTAAAAAAAAAAAAGAGAGAGAGAACTGTATTAGGGTTTGCTATTTTTGTAATTTTTTTTTTCTTTTTGGACACTTGGACATTGAACTTTGGACATTATTATTTTTAAACCCTAAGGAAGGGTTGGTTTAAATACAAACTGTGTGCAGGGAAGGACGGTGATTACGATATCACCTCGGCCCCTCGGGTTCGTACATAACATAGGAGTTGTGGCCCGAGTCGACTTCAGCGGTTCTTCGCCCGTCTGGTACGGGAGGTAAGTTTTTCGAAACACCCGCGAATCCCCTGTCAGCGGGTTTACTGTATTCCTTAAGGTGAATATATGCTGAGGACTTGAATACGGTTGCTTTTAATTCCTAGTAAAGGGCAAGGACTGGACATACAAGATAAGGGTTCGGATTTCATCACCGTTCTCTTCTTGCCCACCTTAGGAACACGAAACCAAACGCGAACCTAAGCCTAAAATTTTGACTAGAACGAGACCTATAGGGTAACGAGCTTAATAGGAAAATCGTTCGAAGAATATTGGTTACTTTTTTTGAGCATACTTCGAAGTTCTTGACGGTTTCTGTGAGTTGAATGCGTGACTGCGCCGCCTTGTAACCGGTGAGGCCTTGGGTATCAAATCTCCACTGAGCTTCCCTCGCCTTGATTCAACTTACTTTGACTCGGATTGATTCCAGGGGTGTTTGCTCAGATTGTAAGGAGTTCCTTTTCGAAAGAATAGAAGCTGGTCTAGTGACAATCTAAGTGTTTTGTTTGCTAGAAATACAGGTTTGATTTGGTTGAGTCAGCCTTGTTTTGTGTTTGCATAGAATTCCCTTCCTTATTCTGTTGCATGCCTGAACGTAAAAGAGACGCCCTAGGTAGATTTGTTAAAGAGAAACCTAGTAGTTCTAAGCGTCTTGATTACCTCAATTTAGAGAGTCCGATTCGTGAAGACTCCGCTTTTGAACGTCCGTTTGAAGAGAAAATCCCTGATAGTCCAATAGCGCCAGAAATGGCAACTTTGAAAGCACTGTTGAATCCGACTAGGACTACTCGTCCATCATGTATTAAGTTAGCTGACACAGATGCAACTTATGAATTGAAACCTGGGACTTTACAGATGCTCCCAATCTTTTAAGGGAAAGAAAATGAAAACCCCTATTTCCATGTTAGGGATTTTGAAGAAATTTGTAGTACCCTAAGAATTAGAGGCTTAGATGATGATGCTTTGAAACTTAGGTTATTCCCATTCTCCCTAAAAGATAAAGCCAAAGCATGGCTATATAGTTTGAATTCCGAGTCAATTGAAACATATGAACAGCTTACATCTGCCTTTTACATCAAGTTTTTCCCTAGACACAAAACATCGTCGATTAGGACGCAAATCTGTACTTTTTCGCAACGAGAAGGGGAATCTTTGTATAGGTATTTGGAAAGGTTCAATGATTTGGTATCCCAGTGTCCTCATCATGGGTTAGAGAAGGTTAGGTTAGTTCAGATCCTTTATGAGGGTTTAGATTATTCGACAACGACCATGGTTGAGTCTTTATGCACTGGTGGGTTTGAAAACCAGACAGTTGATGCGGCGATGGACTTTTTGAATGAAATCGCCGATAAAACCCAGCAATGGGAAAATAGTAGGGAGACCCAGAAAACAATTCTTCTAAGTAGAGGAAATGTCAATAGGGTAGAAGGAAACTTTGAATCAGATGCAAAAATTGCTGCTATAGCAAAGAGGTTAGAAGCTTTATAAGTGAGTCACACTAGTGGTATATTGGATCCTTTTTGGGAAGGCCAGAATAATGAAGAGCAAGCTAATGCTCTCTATAATAAACACTAGGTTTGATAATCGTCAAAAGTTTGACCCATATTCAGAAACCTACAACCCTGGTTGGAGAAACCATCCTAATTTCTCTTGGTCTAAAGGCCAGAGTCAAGGGCAGTCTAGTAATCCTCAGCCTCCTCCAGGTTTTGGTTTTAAGAACTCCTCAGGTCAAGCCCAGTTTCAGAACCCTTCTGAGAATAGAATCACTAGCTTAGAGGAATCTCTCAATATGTTAAAAAAGAGCCACGATATGTTATACAAGAGCCAGGAAATGTTAATGACAAGTCAGGCTAGCTTCCAAGAGGAAACTAAGAAGAACTTTCAAACTAATGCTCAAACCCTTGCTAAGTTAGAACTTCAAGTAGGTCAAATTGCTCAGACTCTATGTGAAAGAGATAATGGTAGGTTTCCGAGTCAAACACAACCCAACCCTAGAGGAATTCATGAAGTAGGAACGAAACCACCACATCAACTGAATGCTATTAGTACCCTTAGAAGTGGTAGAGTTGTAGACAACAAGGTAACCATCCCCGATAGTCAGCATACTGTAGACCACCCCTCAGGATATCATCCCTCAGGACCGCTAACTGAGGGGACTGATAAAATTTCCAATGATGCTGACTCGGTTCCTGAGAGGTATGATCCTGTGCCTAGAGCCCCATTTCCCCAGCTATTAGTACCAACAAAAAGTGAATCCAACTTTAATGACATAATGGAGGTATTTAAGAAAGTTACCATAAACCTTCCGTTACTAGAAGCAATTAGGCAACTACCGGCTTATGCCAAGTTCCTCAAGGATATGTGTACCCGAAAGCGAAAGCTTAGTGTCCCTAAAAAAGCCTTTTTAGCTAGTCATGTAAGTTCGATCATTCAGAACACTGCAATTCCTAAGTATAAAGACCCAGGTGCCCTACCATTGTTTGCACAATAGGAAAAACGGGTATAGAAAAGCTTTACCCAGGGTGCACCTACCAGCCAGTGTGAATTTACTTCCATACCATGTGTACTTAAAGCTGGGACTTGGAGAATTGAAACCTACCAAGATAACACTCCAGTTAGCTGATAGGTCTGTTAAAATTCCTCGTGGTGTGATAGAGGACGTTCTTATTGAGGTCGACAAGTTTATTTATCCTGTGGATTTCGTGGTCTTAGATACCCAACCTGTCCCTGACCCAGAGAACCAGATACCTGTGATTTTAGGTCGCCCATTTTTAGCGACGTCTAATGCAATCATAAATTGTCGAAATGGTATCATGAATCTATCTTTTGGTAATATGACTATCGAACTGAATATTTTTAATGTCAATAAGCTACATTCTGAGCTAGATGACACATGCATTGAAGAAGTGAACATGATAGGAACCTTAGTTTCGGAGTCCTTACCAAACACCACATCAGACGATCCATTAGAGAGTTGTCTAGCCCATTTTAGCCTGGATTTCGACGATGATAGTAACATTGAACAGGTTAATGCTCTGTTGGATTCTATTCCTGTGTTAGATGTTGATATATGGAAAGATAGGTTCGAACCATTACTAGCTTCTGAGTTTACCTTAAAAGAGCCTCCTGAGTTGGAGCCTAATTATACATTTTTAGGACCGCCCGAGTCTTTTCCTGTGATTATAGCTTCCGATTCGGATAATGATCAGGAGATTAGGCCAGAGACTGTGCTTCAAGAAAATAAGGAAACTTTAGAGTGGAAGAAAGCTGAAGATGAACTACCTGATCACAACTTAGAGAAAGCAATTGACCTTTTTCAAGAACCCGATGGTCTAGAAATTAGGAACATTGTGACTAGTCTATGTAGAGGCAGCGAATATTATAAGTTTGGGGGTAGCGAACTAGAAGAATCTATTGAGTATTTTAAGGACTGGGATGATCCGGAAATTCGAGCAATAATTAGAGGTTTGTCTGAGGGTAGTAAAAACCCTAAGTTTGGGGGTAGTGATGATTCTTGTGATTGTCAATTATCCAAAGTCCCTAACTTGGGACTCGAGCCTAGTGAGGTATTCCCTGAGTCTATTCAGACTCCACAACCTGATCCTCCTGATACTGTCCAGGAGGAAAATGATAACTTAGAGACCCGTTTTTCGGATGAATCTGTTTGTCGAGACACTCATATGAAGCCCAAGAAGGCCCCTCAGATAAATCTAGTTGTCTTGCGAGAAACTTTAGATCAGGTTATGCTCTATTTGCTCATTCTTCTGATTTTGAGCATTTGTCTCCTATTAGTGGCAGTTTTATTTGGTTTTGTTGACCCGCAGTTGTTTCGACTATTGATATATGATTTGAAAGGTAACTAGCCATTTTGTGGTACTTATGTCCGGCTGAAGACTTTAAACTTAGCACTTGCAACCAGGTAACATCTTTCCTTAACTCTTTTGCTTCAAATGGTAACAGTTTCTCCTTGTTCATGCTTTTAATTTCATCTTTAGAACATTGAGGACAATGTTAGATTTAAGTTTGGGGGTATGGGAGAAACTTTTTAGTTGCAGTATGAATAAATAAACTCCAGAGCCTAGAAATTTACGCCTATTAAGGATAGCACTAACCAATCTAAGTGGATGGAAACATTTTTGTTTTAGGAGTTGAGGAACCAATCTGACTAGATGGAAACATCTATAGAGTCTATTCATAAAAGCACAGAGCTCAGGTGTTAGAATTAACATGATAGTTTCGCCATATCTTGTCGAGTCCTTTTCACTTTCTATTTTTAGTTTTCTTTTGTTTCAAGTGATTTGGTGGGGCACACGATTCAAGTTGTTACCTTTGCTAGGGTGAAATAGAGTGACTGAGTTACCTTTTTCAAAAAAAAAAAAAAAAAAAAAAAAAGACCGGACCAGTTAGACCAATCGGAATAAGTATTAACACTTGGATAGCAATATGCGTGTGTTCTCCCTGTTTCCGTCGCCTAAGCAAGCGTGGAATGCAGGACCCGTGGGAACTATCGTGTAATCTGCTGACAAGAAGCATGCGCTTGGATCAAAAAGATCTATTCATGCCGTTAAAAAAAAAAAAAAAGGGTTATTGTTCTGTGTATTCAACTGCTGGTTCCCTTGTATTTGCCAGTTTGTTGATCTAGATTTAAGTTATTGACCACTGGTACCCTTGTATATGCCAGTGTGTTGATATTAGTCAGACTAGTATCTCAATCCATTAGGATAGGTTCATTTTGGCGGAGGCCTTCAGACAGATATGGGAAACGTCGTCCACTTAGTAAACATCAAAACCATCTATGTTTTTCTATATCCATCTTCTTGATCTATCCATGTGATTAGTTTTGACTCCGAATATGATGTCCATAGTGCAACTATCTGAGTAGACCTCTGTCACTTTATATGAATTTTAGTATGCTTGAGTGCAAACTCGTGTACATCAATTGGAATTTCGCATCAGGGTACTTCTTCCTGTAGTCAATAAGTATGCCAACCAAGGAGATTCTTTAGTGCCTTCCAAGGTTCTGCGTAGATAGCTAAGGTCTGGAGTACAGGTTTTGTGGGTATATCTCTAGTAAGCCCTCCCGAGACTATAACTCGGCCACTAGGGACACCTAGGGGTTTAAAGGCTTATTGCATACGCTAAATGCAATCGACGATGCCTGCGACAGTGAGTTAGGATTTTATTTTGTAGTTTTGATTTGCTCGGGACTAGCAAATAATAAGTTTGGGGTATTTGATAGACGCATTTATGTGTCTATTTTTATCTCTATTGTATATTTTATTAGTACTCATTTTGTACTTATTTTGGTTATTTTATGTCTTTATAGGTATTTTGGAGAAATAAGCTTTTGCGGCGAAATTGGCTCGAAAAGTTGTTAAAGGCACCTGGGAGGACATTTGCTATTCGGACTCTCGCTTTGGATAAGGGGTAACCATTTCGGGCATGTGCTAAAGGGAGACCGGGACTGGATAAAGGGGAGGTCACTTTCCTTCCCAAATTCAAAAGAAGAAAATTGGCGGGAAAACATGGCTTTCACGGGCAGATTTAGGTTTAGAGTTTTGATCGAGTTTTTTGGAGACTAAAGGGCTGATATTGATTGGGTTTACTCCTTAGGTCTAAATAGGCCTGGTGAAGTCTTTGGATCGCATCCAAATTGGCTGGAATTGCCGGAAATTGGAATCAAAGTCAAATAAGGAAACACGGCTTCATGGGTTCGAATTTGGAAATTAAGAGAGATTAAAGGCAAGAAATTCGTTCCAAAGATACATATTCTAACTAAGGAAGAGTTTGGTATAATCGGGAGAGCTCAGAAACGCGTGAAACAAATTTGGGAAGGAATTATTGCCGTGACTGCCAAGGAAGGAAAGAGGAGATTTCGATGCGATTTGGGAGAGATTCGATGACCCTTTTGTGTATAAATATGTTTCTTATGGTCACAAGAAGGGGGACGAGGAGTAGGGAGAAGTTTAGAGCACTGCAGAGCCGAGAAATCAAAGTTGCAGGAAACCAGTTCGCTGCTGCTGCTGCCATTAACAAAGCTCGAAGAACACACCACCAGAAGCAGTCGTTTTCTGTTGCGTCAGAGGCAGTCTTATTTTCTCGCGTCAACTGCAGCAGTTTATGTCGTTGTTTACTGCAGCAGCGAAGTATCGTTGTTTTATAACGCTTTCTGTGAGTCTTAAACTTCCTGTTTTTGTATTTCTTCATCTTTTAATCAACTTTTGAGCTGTAATCATGAATCTTGAGAAAGTGATTAATATGAGGAGCTAAACCCCAATACTGGGATGATGGAGGAAGCCATTTTTCATGCATGTGGTAATTTTATTTAATTCTTTTATGACTATTTGCACTTTTATTAATTTATTATGATTTTTATTAATTAGTTGTGATGTCGTTTGATGGTGTATGCTTAGAAGTAAGAGCTTTTGATGCACCATGCTTGTGATTTACAATTAATGTTTTACAAAATCTATTTTTGGCAAATAAAAGAGTCAATATTTATAAGCTATAACTGTCTAGAATTGATAGTTGAATCGCATGAGTATAAGAATTGGTGGAATCCCGAGTCCCAGTCTCTTGATCATTGTGACACATATTTTGTACATATTTTTGGTTTTTAAATATTTACAAGTCCGAGCAACGAATCTTTACTTACCTCTTGAAAAATACTACATCAGCTGGCACGGCATGCCATTGGCACATATGGTGCGACTGACATGGTTGGTATGCCTCGGCGCGGAAGTCGAAAAGTTGACCAGAAAGTTGAAGCTGAAACGGGCGGCTCTACAAATCACGAAGGAGGCTTTCTCTAAGAAGAGAAAGACATTGTTGAAAAACTTTCCTTGAATGCATTTATGTCTTCTGAACTTCTTTAATTAGGTTTTTTTTTTTTGAAAGGCAAATGAAACGCCTAGTTTATGGTTTTGGTTTGAGTTGAAAGATAACTGTTATCTATGAGGGTTTTGGATTATTCTTTTTGAATGAATTGTTTTAGAATAATGTTGTCTTGGTTACTATTGCAAGTGACGCAAACATCCCAGGAAAACCATGGAACCGCGAGCGTTGCGTGTCTGTAAAGAGCATGGGATGAAACATAACATGGCTATCGGTTTTATCATTCTCGTGAAAAATTGAAGTAGTAAACCATGTATTTTGTCTAGGCAAAACCTACTCGGTTTTTTCGGACCTCTTGACGAGAAATGAATCTTCCGGGTGTAAGTCCGAGTTTTGTGGGAAGCACCGCCGTGATTGTAAAAAGTCCCCAGTCGTCCCTGGGAGGATCGTTTGCTTCTACCATCTTGGAAGTCCCCAGTCACCTGATAACCGAGTCGTCGATCCCTGGGCGGATCGTTTGCTTCTACCATCTTGGAAGTCCCCATTCACCTCTTGTCGTGTCATGACTGGTAACTGAGTCGCCTATCCCTGAGCGGATCGTTTGCTTCTACCACCTTGATGTCCGGGTTGAAGTATGAGATTGGGAGTTGGAAATTGATATTGTAACTGAGAGATTAATCTCCCACTGTGGTCGCCAATTGTTCGAGGGTGAAAACAGTTTCTGCTGGTTTCGATAATTTCGTGTGTTGTGGGTGAGAAACGAGTCTAAACCCTAAACAATGTACTGCAAGGGAGTACTTTAGATTCGAGAGATCAATCTGTACAAATCCGTCCTAAACAAATAAGTGGCCGTTCCAAACTTGCTTCGGTCACAAAGTGAAGGAGAAGGGTTGGTTTTAGGGAGGGAAGCGAAGAGAATGTTGAGACCAGAATAGTCGATTCTGGAAGAATAGTTGTTTGACTTGTATCAAAAAGTGAAAGCTAACAGATGAGAAAGCTAACAAGTGATTTCTGAGTGTTGTATGATCCTGACCAAAACTTGTTATTCGGTGGTAATACGTAAGACCTATTTATACAAGTCCAAGTGAAACGTACTCTGGTCTCGTAAGAAATAGAAACGTATGAGTAAATGGGAGGAGGTGGTAACCGGTAACGCCTGGAATTAATGTTCCATAATGAAGGAAAGTATTTCACCATTACTCCCTGTATTTATTAACCGCCTCATTCTTATGACACTGTCTTGTAACGAGCGTGGTGTACGCCGCACGCTGTAAACCGCCAAACCAATACCTTAATGAGCATCCCCCAGTTTGTGACATGTGTTGATGTCTCGAGTGTTTTTGTAGAAAACGTGTAGCATGTTGCTGATGTTTGGCAAGTTGAGCTTGGAAGACTTGCCAGCTCGGTGGTGACCATCGACGGTCGAGATTTGCATCATAAGAGGAAGGGCATCCATTGATTATTGCAACCCTTCGTTTGGTAGCCAATGGCATGAAAGCATGGCCGGCATGGCTTTGACATGGGTAGGCGTGGCCAAGCTCGGATTTTGGCATAGTTTAGTCGCGGACAAGAACTAGGGTTTTGGCATAGTTTGGGCGCGGCCAAAATTAAGGCTTGGAATTGGGCCAAAGGTTGACACGCATAAGCTGGGGACCTCGGACGGCTAAGATATGTATCTTAGATGGAAGGGTGGTCGTTGATTGTCGCAACCCTTCGTTTTGGCAGCCAACGGCGTGGAAGAAAGGCTGGCATGGTTTTGGCACAGCGGTGCGGCTCGCATGGTTGGCATGCCTTGGCGCGGAGATGTGGCTGGCATGTCATTGGCACATGTGGAGTGTTGACATGGTTTTGGAACAGCGGTGCGGCTCGCATGGTTGGCATGCCTTGGCGCGGAGATGTGGATGGCATGCCATTGGCACATGTCGAACGCTGGCATGGTTGGTATGCTTTGGGCGCGGAGATGTGGCGCGGCATGCCATTGGCACACGCGACATGGTTGGCATGCCTTGGCGCGGAAAGGTTTCATGGTAATCCATTCGCACATGTCGCATGGTTGGCATGTCTTGGCGTGCAGATGCGGCTGGCACGGCATGTCATTGACACATGTGGCATGGTTGGCATGCCTTGGCGCGGAAAGGTTGTACGACATGCCATTGTCACATGTGGCGCGGCTGGCATGGTTGACATGTCTTGGCGCGACGATCTTGGACGGTTGAAATCTGCACCTCAGATGGAAAGGTGGCCGTTGATTGTTGCAACCCTTCGTTTTGGAAGCCATGAAGGAAAGGCCGGCATGGTTTAGGCGTGGACAAGCTAGGATTTTGGCATATTTTAGGCGCGGCCAAAACTAGGGTTTTGGCATAGTTTGGGCGCGGCCAAAATTAGGACTTGGCGTTGGGCCAAAGGTTACCACGTGTTAGCTGGCGACCTTGGACGGCTAAGATCTGCATCTCAGATGGAAGGGTGGATGTCGATTGTTGCACCCCTTTGTTTTGGAAGTCGTGAAGGAAAGGCCGGCATGGTTTAGGCGTGGCCAAGCTAGGGTTTTGGCATAGTTTAGGTGCGGCCAAAAACTAGGGTTTTGGCATAGTTTGGGCGCGGCCAAAATTAGGGCTTGGCATTGGGCCAAAGGTTACCACGCGTTAGCTGGCGACCTTGGACGGCTAAGATTTGCATCTCAGGTGGAAGGGTGGTCGTCGATTGTTGTAACCCTTTGTTTTGGCAGCTGTGAAGGAAAGGCCGGCATGGTTTAGGAGTGGCCAAGCTAGGGTTTTGGCATAGTTTAGGCGCGGCCAAAAATTAGGGTTTTGGCATAGTTTGGGCACGGCCAAAATTAGGGCTTGGCGTTGGGCCAAAGGTTACCTCGCGTTAGCTGACGACCTTGGACGGCTAAGATCTGCATCTCAGATGGAAGGGTGGCCGTCGATTGTTGCAACCCTTTGTTTTGGCAGTCGTGAAGGAAAGGCCGGAATGGTTTAGGCGTGGTCAAGCTAGGGTATTGGCATAGTTTAGGCGTGGCCAAAAACTAGGGTTTTGGCATAGTTTGGGCGCGGCCAAAATTAGGGCTTGGCATTGGGCCAAAGGTTACCACGCGTTAGCAGGCGACCTTGGACGGCTAAGATTTGCATATCAGATGGAAGGGTGGTCGTCGATTGTTGTAACCCTTTGTTTTGGCAGCTGTGAAGGAAAGGCCGACATGGTTTAGGCGTGGCCAAGCTAGGGTTTTCTCATAGTTTAGGCGCGGCCAAAAATTAGGGTTTTGGCATAGTTTAGGCACGGCCAAAATTAGGGCTTGGCGTTGGGACAAAGTTTACCACGCGTTAGCTGGCGACCTTGGACGACAAAGATCTGCATCTCAGATGGAAGGGTGGTCGTCGATTGTTGCAACCCTTTGTTTTGGCAGCCGTGAAGGAAAGGACGGCATGGTTTAGGCGTGGCCAAGCTAGGGTTTTGGCATAGTTTAGGCGCAACCAAAAACTAAGGTTTTGGCATAGTTTGGGCGCGGCCAAAATTAGGGCTTGGCGTTGGGCCAAAGGTTACCACGCGTTAGCTGGCGACCTTGGACGACCAAGATCTGCATCTCAGATGGAAGGGTGGCCGTCGATTGTTGCAACCCTTTGTATTGGCAGCCGTGAAGGAAAGGCCGACATGGTTTAGGCGTGGCCAAGCTAGGGTTTTGGCATAGTTTAGGCGCGGCCAAAAACTAGGGTTTTGGCATAGTTTGGGCGCGGCCAAAATTAGGGCTTATCATTGGGCCAAAGGTTACCACGCGTTAATTGGCGACCTTGGAAGGCTAAGATCTTCATCTCAGGTGGAAGGGTGGTCGTTGATTGTTGCAACCCTTCGTTTTGGCAGCCAGCGTTGTGCATGGCAAGTTTGGATGGCTGGCATGGTCGACATGACTCGGCGAGGAGATGCGGCTAGCACGACATGCCATTGGCACATATGGTGCGGCTGGAATGGTTGGCATGCCTCGGCGCGGAGATGTGGCTGGCATGTCATTGGCACATGTGGAGCGCTGGCATGGTTCTGGCACAGCGGTGCGGCTCGCATGGTTGGCATGCCTTGGCGCGAATATGTGGATGGCATGCCATTGTTACATTGGAGCACTGGCATGGTTGGTATGCTTTGGGCGCAGAAATGTGGCGCGGCATGCCATTGGCAGACGTGACATGTTTGGCATGCCTTGGCACGGAAAGGTTCATGGATGCCATTCGCACATGTGGCATGGTTGGCATGTCTTGGGGTGGAGATGCGGCTGGAACGGCATGCCATTGGCACATGTGGTGTGGTTGCCACGCCTTGGCGCGGAAAGGTTGTACGGCATGCCATTAGCACATGTGGCGCGGCTGGCATTGTTGACATGTCTTGGCGCGACGATCTTGGACGGTAGAAATCTGCATCTCAGATGGAAGGGTGTCCGTTGATTGTTGCAACCCTTCATTTTGACAGCCGTGAAGGAAAGGCCGGCGTGGTTTAGGGGTGGACAAGATAGGATTTTGGCATAGTTTAGGCGCGGCCAAAACTAGGGTTTTGGCATAGTTTGGGCGCGGCCAAAATTAGAACTTGGCGTTGGTCCAAAGGTTACCACGTGTTAAATGGCGACCTTGGACGGCTAAGATCTGCATCTCAGATGGAAGGCTGGCCGTCGATTGTTCCACCCCTTTGTTTTGGAAATCGTGAAGGAAAGGCCGACATGGTTTAGGCGTGGCCAAGCTAGGGTTTTGGCATAGTTTAGGTGCGGCCAAAACACTAGGGTTTTGGAATAGTTTGGGCGCGGCCAAAACACTAGGGTTTTGGAATAGTTTGGGCGCGGCCAAAATTAGGGATTGGCGTTGGGCCAAAGGTTGCCACGCATAAGCTGGTGATCTCGGACGGCTAAGATATGTACCTTAGATGGAAGGGTGGCCGTTGATTGTCGCAACCCTTTGTTTTGGAAGCCAACGGCGTGGAAGAAAGGTTGGCATGGTTTCGGCACAGCGGTGCGGCTCGCATGGTTGGCATGCCTTGGCGCGGAGATGTGGCTGGCATGTCTTGGCACATGTGGAGTGCTGGCATGGTTTTGGCACAGCGGTGCGGCTCGCATGGTTGGCATGCCTTGGCACGGAGATGTGGATGGCTTGCCATTGGCACATGTAGAGCGCTGGCATGGTTGGTATGCTTTGGGCGCGGAGATGTGGCGCGGCATGCCATTGGCACACGCGACATGGTTGGCATGCCTTGGCGCGGAAAGGTTTCATGGTATTCCATTCGCACATGTCGCATGGTTGGCATGTCTTGGCGTGGAGATGCGGCTGGCACGGCATGCCATTGGTACATGTGGCGTGGTTGGCATGCCTTGGCGCGGAAAGGTTGTACGGCATGCCATTGGCACATGTGGCGTGGCTGGCATGGTTGACATGTCTTGGCGCGACGATCTTGGACGGTTGAAATCTGCACCTCAGATGGAAGGGTGGTCGTTGATTGTTGCAAGCCTTCGTTTTGGAAGCCATGAAGGAAAGGCCGGCATGGTTTAGGCATGGAAAAGCTAGGATTTTGGCATAGTTTAGGCGCGGCCAAAACTAGGGTTTTGGCATAGTTTGGGCGCGGACAAAATTAGGACTTGGCGTTGGGCCAAAGGTTACCACGTGTTAGCTGGCGACCTTGGACAGCTAAGATATGCATCTCAGATGGAAGGGTGTCCGTTGATTGTTGCACCCCTTTGTATTGGAAGCCGTGAAGGAAAGGTCGTCATGGTTTAGGCGTGGCCAAGCTAGGGTTTTGGCATAGTTTAGGTGCGGCCAAAAACTAGGGTTTTGGCATAGTTTGGGCGCGGCCAAAATTAGGGCTTGGCATTGGGCCAAAGGTTACCACGTGTTAGCTGGCGACCTTGGACGGCTAAGATCTGCATCTCAGATGGAAAAGGGTGGTCGTCGATTGTTGTAACCTTTGTTTTGGAAGCTGTGAAGGAAAGGCCGACATGGTTTAGGCGTGGCCAAGCTAGGGTTTTGGCATAGTTTTGGCGCGGCCAAAAATTAGGGTTTTGGCATAGTTTGGGCACGGCCAAAATTAGGGCTTGGCGTTGGGCCAAAGGTTACCTCGCGTTAGCTGACGACCTTGGACGGATAAGATCTGCATCTCAAATGGAAGGGTGGCCGTCGATTGTTGCAACCCTTTGTTTTGGCAGTCGTGAAGGAAAGGCCGGAATGGTTTAGGCGTGGCCAAGCTAGGGTTTTGGCATAGTTTAGGCGTGGCCAAAAACTAGGGTTTTGGCATAGTTTGGGCGCGACCAAAATTAGGGCTTGGCGTTGGGCCAAAGTTTACCACGCGTTAGCTGGCGACCTAGGACGGCTAAGATCTGCATCTCAGATGGAAGGGTGGTCATCGATTGTTGCACCCATTATTTGGCATCCGTGAAGGAAAGGATGGCATTGTTTAGGCGTGGCCAAGCTAAGGTTTTGGCATAGTTTAGGCGCGGCCAAAAACTAGGGTTTTGGCATAGTTTGGGCGCGACCAAAATTAGGGCTTGTCGTTGGGCCAAAGGTTACCACGCGTTAGCTGGCGACCTTGGACGGCTAAGATCTGCATCTCAGATGGAAGGGTGGTCGTCGACTGTTGCAACCCTTTATTTGGAAGCCGTGAAGGAAAGGCCGACATGGTTTAGGCGTGCCAAGCCAGGGTTTTGGCATAGTTTAGGCGCGGCCAAAAACTAGGGTTTTGGCATAGTTTGGGCGCGGCCAAAATTAGGGCTTGGTGTTGGGCCAAAGGTTACCACGCGTTGGCTGACGACCTTAGACGGCTATGATCTGCATCTCAGATTGAAGGGTGGTCGTTGATTGTTGCAACCCTTTGTTTTGGCAGCCATGAAGGAAAGGCCGGCATGGTTTAGGCGTGGCCAAGCTAGGGTTTTGGCATAGTTTAGGCGCGGCCAAAAACTAGGGTTTTGGCATAGTTTGGGCGCGGCCAAAATTAGGGCTTGGCGTTGGGCCAAAGGTTACCACGCGTTTGCTGGCGACCTTGGACGGCTAAGATCTGCATCTCAAATGGAAGGGTGGACGTCGATTGTTGCAACCCTTTGTTTTGGCAGCCGTGAAGGAAAGGATGACATGGTTTAGGCGTGTCCAAGCTAGGGTTTTAGCATAGTTTAGGCGCGGCTAAAAACTAGGGTTTTGGCATAGTTTGGGCGCGGCCAAAATTAGGGCTTATCGTTGGGCCAAAGGTTACCACGCGTTAGCTGGCGACCTTGAACGGCTAAGATCTTCATCTCAGGTGGAAGGGTGGCCGCTGATTGTTGCAACCCTTCGTTTTGGAAGCCAGCATTGTGCATGGCAAGTTGGGACCGCTGGCATGGTCGGCATGCCTCGGCGAGGAGATGCGGCTGGCACCGCATGCCATTGGCACATGTGGTGCGGATGGCATGGTTGGCATGCCTCGCCGCGGATATGTGGCTGGCACGACATGCCATTGGCACATGTGGTGCGGCTGGCATGGTTGGCATGCCTTGGCGCGGAGACATGGCTGGCATGGTGGTGCGGCTGGCATGGTTGGAATGCCTTGGCGCGGAGATGTGGCTGACACGACATGCCATTGGAACATGTGGTAAGGCTGGAATGGTTGGAATGCCTTGGCGCGGAGACGTGGCTGGCATGGTTTTCGATCGGCACGGTGGCGCGGCTGGCATGGTCGGCATGCCTTGGCGCGGAGACGTGGCTGGCATGGTTTTCCATTGGAACGGTGGTGCGGCTGGCATGGTTGGCATGCCTTGGCGCGGAGACGTGGCTGGCATGGTTTGCCATTGGCACGGTATTATGAGAATTAGGGTTTGGTATATACGAATATGATATCGGTTAATATTAAGAGTTCTGCCGTGGACACATGACACATGTATGTATATAAAAAAAGGTACCCTGGTAATTCGTACGTGGGCATGCTGATTGATTGAATAAATGCGCTAGTGGTCGTAGTGACGTCATGTCAGATGTACAGTTTTACGATTTTAACCCTAAGCTAAAACCACCATCTACATTAAGTACCTTGCTTAGCTCGGAACAGGAGCATTGTTGCGAGGTAAGCATAAGATGGTGACAGGCAAGGACAAAATCGAAATGACAAGTCATGAAAAATGGTTAGGAAGACCCGGCTAACCTTTTTCGAGAGATAAGGAGATTTTGTGATTCTCGTGTTGGCGGCCTTGCATAAATTCTACTCGTGGTGTTGCTTGCTAGACCGTGAAATGGTGAGACGTAGACTGACAGCTTGGATTGGCCACATGTCGTCTTGGCTGGGCTAGGGAACGCGGAGGTGCTGGCTTAGCGAGTTTTTTGCGTTGCTCGACTAGGAATGGGAGCCGTAGGTATTGTGCGGCTTGGAATGGACCCTCCAGTGTAGTATTGGCTTGGAATGGGGTCGTTAGCATAGACTTAGCGTTGGCTTGGGCGACGGCTCGGTGTGGAAAGGAATGACGCGGTTTGCACGGTGAGGCAAGGCATGGCGCGGACTGTTTGGCACGGTGGTGGCTTGTCTTCATGGGCCCGATTTCCTCCTTTCCTTACTTAACTCAAATAGGAATTCCTTTACTTATTCAAACTCCAAAGTGTCACGCCTATAAAAGGGGTCAGCCTCTCCCTTTTATTTCACACATTTTTTCTTACTTCCTGGCCACGCGGTAACAATAAAGTGAGCAAGCGTATCTCAGGTATGTCTTCCAACGTTTCCTCTTCAATTTGTTTTTCTTATTTTCTTGTGTTGGTACAAACCCTATCCATAGGTGTACTTTTCATGAACTTGTAGAAATATTTGTTCTTCTGTATTGATATGAACCCCAGCCGTAGATATACTTTCCATGAATTTGTAGAAATATTTTGGCGTGCATACCGTAATGATGTTGGCCACCTCAATTGTTACGCAAAGTAGACATGCATGGGCAGGTAACTTCCACCGGTTCCTTCCCACGAAAACCTAGTTTCTAGGGTTTCCTCCCTTTCCTTGGTTTGTCCGTGTGCATGGTTTCTGTGGAGGGGCGCGCTTTTTTGGCCGGGTGCGTACTTCTCGCTGCAGGGTACGGCCTTGGCATGAGGCGTGTTTTTCGCGGCGACGCAGGGGATACCAGTCCCCATTTCTTTTCCTATGCGCGTTATGACTTTGCAGCAAATTGGCTCGTGTCCAGAATGGATCCCCTGTTGGTTGATAAAGTAGCTTCCATGCACTTTCGTAGTAATTTATCTTCGTATTGTTCTATTGTAGTTACATTGAATATGAAAGCAGCGTAAGGAAATTTTCTTTAGGATGTTGCTAGAGAAAAGTCATGCCGTACCGAAAGACGTTGGCAATTCCAAGCCAAACATAGACAATGAATTCTTTACAACGTCTGCCACAGCTAGAAGAAATCATCCCAAGTACGTGTCGATTCTTCTGACCAGTTCGGAGAATAAAGGAGTAGCCCGGTCGGTCCGGCAAGGGGTTGTAATACGGTTTTGTCTTTAGAGGAAAGAGTATTCTGCTTCTCCTATTGACTTTAAAATATGTGTGAGTCAATTACGTTCCTTAGACAAATGGATGTGATTCATGATAAGCCAGGACTGTGTAAGAGTCAACTTGACCAAGGCGCAGATCATTGATGCTATCGCGACTTATGCAACACTTCAAATTAGGAAAGATATTCCAGGCTTGGTTGCTTTCATTTCCAGATGGTGTCCAGACACTCATACGGCCATATGTAGGTGGGGTGAAATGACTATCTCCTTAGAGAGCGTGGTCGTCTTGCTGAACCTTCCTGTAATAGGAAACCTTGATATCAAGTTGTCTGGAGATGAAGAAGAAATGCGCGTCGTTCTGGTTGCGAAGTCAGAAGGGTTCATTCGAAAAGAAAACAAGACGAGGTGCTTTTATAGCTGGTGGGTGTCTCAATGGTTTCCTGATGTGTTGGAGCCGAATCATAAGAATAGTACACTTCATGTTGCGGCGTTCTTGGCTCTTTGGTTATCCAGAGATATTTTTGATGATGGCTCTGGTAAGAAAGAGATAAGACATGAACTTATCAAGTTCTCCATAAAATTAGAAAAATATGTCGTTCTCCCCATTGGCAGCTTGTTTCTTGGTTCTTTGTACACACATTTGGATCATTTGGTTGCGGACATGTGCGCTTCAAATGGTTACATGAAATTGGACTCGTAAGTCCATGCCGCTTTTCTCCAAGCATGGTTGTGGGAGCACTTCGAGAGGTACGCTCCAAAACTGTTGGCCTTACTTCCCGAGTCTTGGGATGGCTCTAGGATACTCCGCTGGGTGAATAGGCACCCAAGGATTGGTTCAAACTTGGTTGGATTCCTTGACAACTCGTACGCGGTTAATTTTCGTCCATGGGCTCCGGTGCATACATCCATAGTTCAGGTCAACACCTTTGCTCCTGCCCCGAACATGTCTTTGTCTTTCGATGAAAAGGATATGAGCGTTGGAGAGGTGGTGTTCATGCGAAGCTGCATGCCTGGTCATGTGCCGTCTTTCTTTCGAGGATCTTGTAAGGCAGTCTCTTTTAATATCGATAGGGCGGCTCGGAATATGGGATTTGACCAAGGGGTCCCACTTTCCTGTCAGCCGGTTGTTCCGGAAGACCCATAATTGCCATCCGTTCTCGATGCTAGTGTTCTTACACCGGGTAAAAGTCTTCCTTTTCTTCTCCCGGAACAAAATCTATCAACGACCTCCAAATATAAGACGCTCTGGCAGGATGAGTTTCTCGCTATTCATGGATTCGTGAATGATGTGGCAGAAAATCATCGTGGTAAGGCTTCCCCTGCAGTTTTAGCTGAGCATCCTCTATTGAGGGACCCCTCTTCGACTAAGAGAAAATACGCCAGCCCGGACGCGGACAGTCCCCGAGCGAAGGTCTAAAAGCCGTGCAGATGGTTTCCAGTCGGATTCGACAACTCTTCCGACTTTCGTTTCTTCTAATATACGAGTACGTATGATTTTATCCCTGATTTTAGTTGGGTTGCGTATATCCTCGTCTCTTTTCTGAGCGTCTGTCTTTGTGGCTTGCCCAGGGTCTCAGCAGCGTGAACGCCTTTACCAAACTTGCAAGTAGTCAGAAGACAACATTTCTTGAGACGGAGGGTGGAGATGCTGAACCTATCCGTGGTGAAAAGGAACGCGAGAAGGATGAAATTTCGGAGTCTAGTGACGGCGAGAATAGTTCTTCCAACAGCAGTGTTGAATCTTCTTCTAGTTAGTCTGAAAGCAATCAGTGAGTCTCCTACACGTTTTTCTTATTCCTTGTATCTCTTCTTTTTGGAAACATATAATCTGTAATATCATAGGGGAAGCCGTTTCTGAAATGGACCTGAGACGGAGACTTGTGGAGACACATCTTTGTCTCCAATCGTGGAAGCCGCACCTGGTGACCTTGGAACAAAGGTTGCTCGAGATGAAGGTGTTGTTGCGACTCAGACAATGAAGAGTACTCCAGTGACCGCTGATGCAATTGTAGTTAGGAATTCTTTTCCGGTCGTTGATTCAGTCGCGGGCGCCACCTTCACTCCTCCATACCTGGTTCCTTATCCGGATCACGTGTTGATCGGGGGCTTTAGTGTGCCAGAAAAGTATGCGGCACTATACACTAGGATATGGGAAAGCTACGGACATATCGCCACGACCAAGAGAATTACTAGCCGACTCGCGTTGGTTAAGCGTGTGGAGGAAGCTTTGTCTTCAATTGACGACATGTGCAACGTGACTGGTCATACTGTTTCTGAGGATGTAATCTCGAGATGGAAGTTCCATCGTGACATGTACGTAGACTTCTAGTTCAATGCTCCTTGGTTCGTTGAAGGCTTCTCCGAGGTTGAAAAGCTGCTGGCCGAGACAGTCGAAGGTCCTTCTGTGGAAGTGGTCAAACAGCAGGAAGCGGAAGTCGAGAAGTTGTCCAGAAAGTTGAAGCTGAAACGGGAGACACTCCAAAGCACGAAGGAGGCTTTCTCTAAGAAGAGCAAGCCATTGTTGAAAAACTTTCTTTGAATTCATTTCTGTCTTCTGAATTTCTTTACATAGGTTTTTTTTTTTTGAAAGGCAAATGAAACGCCTAGTTTATGGTTTTGGTTTGAATTGAAAGATAACTGTTATCTATGAGGGTTTTGTATTATTCTTTTTGAATGAATTGTTTTAGAATATTGTTACTATTGCAAGTGACGCAAACATCCCAGGAAAACCATGGAACCGTGAGTGTTTCGTGTCTGTAGAGAGCATGGGATGAAACATAACATGCCTATATATTTTATCATTCACGTGAAAAATGGAAGTAGTAAACCATGTATTTTGTCTAGGCAAGACTTACTCGGTTTTTCGGGATCTCTTGACAAGAAATGAACCTTCCGGGTGTAAGTACGAGTTTTGTGGGAAGCACCGCCGTGATTGTGGAAAGTCCCCAGTCGTCCCTGAGTCACCTGATAACCGAGTCGTCGATCCCTGGTGGATCGTTTTCTTCTACCAAATTGGAAGTCCCCAATCACCTCTTGTCGTGTCATGACTGGTAACTGAGTCGCCTATCCCTGAGCGGATCGTTTGCTTCTACCACCTTGATGTCCGGGTTGAAGTATGAGATTGGGAGTTGGAAATCGATATTTTAACCGAGAGATTAATCTCCCACTGTGGTCGCCAATTGTTTGAGGGTGAAAAAAGTTTCTGCTGGTTTCGGTATTTTCGTGTGTTGTGGGTGAGAAACGAGTCTAAACCCTAAACAATGTACTTCAAGGGAGTACTTTAGATTCGAGAGATCAATCTGTACAAATCCGGCCTAAACCAATAAATGGCCGTTCTAGACTTGCTTAGGTCACAAAATGAAGGAGAAGGGTTGGTTTTGGGGAGGGAAGCGAAGAGAGTGTTGAGACCAGAATAGTTGATTCTGGAAGAATAATTGTTTGACTTGTATTAGAAAGTGAAAGCTAACAGATGGGAAAGCTAACAAGTGATTTCTTAGTGTTGTATGTGCCTGACCAAAACTTGTTGTTCAGTGGTAATAGGTAAGTCCTATTTATACAAGTCCAAGTGAAACATACTCTGGTCTCGTAAGAAATATAAACGAATGAGTAAATGGGAGGAGGTGGTAACCGATAACGTCTGGAATTGATGTTCCATAATGAAGGAAAGCGTTTCATCATTGCTCCCTGTATTTACTAACCGCCTCATTCTTATGACACTGCCTTGTAACGGGCGTAGTGTACGCCGCACGCTGTAAACCGCCAAACCAATACCCAAATGAGAATCCCCCAGTTTGCGACATGTGTTGATGTCTCGAGTGTTTTTGTAGAAAACGTGTAGCATGTTTCTGATGTTTGGAAAGTTGAGCTTAGGAGACTTGCCGGCTCGGTGGTGACCCTCGACGGTCGAGATTTGCATCTTAAGAGGAAGGACAGCCGTTGATTATTACAACCCTTCGTTTGGTAGCCAGCGGCATGAAAGCATGGATGGCATGCCTTTAACATGGGTAGGCGTGTCCAAGCTCGGATTTTGGCATAGTTTAGGCGCGGCCAAGAACTAGGGTTTTTTCATAGTTTGGGCGCGGCCAAAATTAGGGCTTGGCGTTAGGCCAAAGGTTGCCATGCATTAGCTGGTGACCTTGGACGACTAAGATATGTATCTTAGATGGAAGGGTGGCCGTTGATTGTCGCAACCCTTCGGTTTGGTAGCCAACGACGTGGAAGAAAAGCTGGCATGGTTTTGGCACAGCGGTGCGGCTCGCATGGTTGGCATGACTTAGCGCGGAGATGTGGTTGGCATGCCATTGGCACATGTGGAGCGCTGGCATGGTTTTGGCAAAGCGGTGCGGTTCGCATGGTTGGCATGCCTTGGTGCGGAGATGTGGCTGGCATTCCATTGACACATGTGGAGAGCTGGCATGGTTGGTATGCTTTGGGCGCGGAGATGTGGCGCGGCATGCCATTGGCACATGCGACATGTTTGGCATGCCTTGGCGCGGAAAGGTTGCATGGTATGTCATTCGCACATGTGACATGGTTGGCATGTCTTGGCATGGAGATGCGGCTGACACGTCATGCCATGGGAACATGTGGCGTGGTTGGCATGCCTTGGCACGGAAAGGTTGTACGGCATGCCATTAGCACATGTGGCGCGGATGGCATGGTTGACATGTCTTGGCGCGACGATTTTGGATGGTTGAGATATGCATCTTAGATGGAAGGGTGGCCATTGATTGTTGAAACCCTTCGTTTTGGAAACCGTGAATGAAAGGCCGGCATGGTTTAGGCGTGGCCAAGCTAGGATGTTGGCATAGTTTAGGCGCGGACAAAACTAAGGTTTTGGCATAGTTTGGGCGCGGCCAAAAGTAGAACTTGGCGTTGGGCCAAAGGTTACCACGTGTTAGTTGGCGACCTTGGAGGGCTAAGATCTGCATTTCAGATGGAAGGGTGGCCGTAGATTGTTGCAACCCTTTGTTTTGGCAGCCGTGAAGGAAAGGCCGACATGGTTTATTAGGGTTTTGTCATAGTTTAGGCGTGGCCAAAAACTAGGGTTTTGGCATAGTTTGGGAGAGACCAAAATTAGGGTTTGGCGTTGGGCCAAAGGTTACCACGCGTTAGCTGGAGACCTTGGAAGGCTAAGATCTGCATCTCAGATGGAAGGGTGGTCATCGATTATTGCAACCCTTTGTTTTGGCAGTCGTGAAGGAAAGGCCGGCATGGTTTAGGCGTGGCCAAGCTAGGGTTTTGGCATAGTTTAGGCGCGGCAAAAAACTAGGGTTTTGGCATAGTTTAGGCGCGGCAAAAAACTAGGGTTTTGGCATAGTTTGGGCGTGGCTAAAATTAGGGCTTGGCGTTGGGCCAAAGATTACCACGTGTTAGATAGCGACCTTGGACGGCTAAGATCTTCATCTCATGTGGAAAGGTGGTCGTTGATTGTTGAAACCCTTCGTTTTGGCAGCCTGAGTTATGCATGTAAAGTTGGGACGGCTGGCATGGTCGGCATGCCTCGGCGAGGAGATGCGGCTGGAAAGGCATGCCATTGGCACATGTGGTGCGGTTGGCATGGTTGGCATGCCTCGGCGCGGAGATGTGGCTGGCACGACATGCCATTGGCACATTGGTGCGGCTGGCATGGTTGGCATGCCTTGGCGCGGAGACGTGGCTAGCATGGTTTACCATTGGGATGGTGGTGCGACTGGCATGGTTGGAATACCATGGCACGGAGATGTGGCTGGCACGGCATGCCATTAGAACATGTGGTGCGACTGGCATGGTTGGCATGCCTTGGCGCGGAGACGCGGCTGACATGGTTTGCCATCGGCACGGTGGTGCGGCTGGCATGGTCGGCATGCCTTGGTGCGAAGACGTGGCTGGCATGGTTTTCCATTGGCACGGTGGTACGGCTATGATGGTTGGCATGCCTTGGCGCGGAGACGTGGCTTGCATGGTTTTCCATTGATACGGTAGTATGAGAATTAGGGTTTGGTATATACGAAGATGATATCGGTCAATACTTAAGGTTCTGCCGTGGAACATGACACATATATGTATATTAAAAAAGGTACCCTGGTAATACTTACGTAGGCATGCTGATTGATTCAATAAATGCGCTAGTGGTCGTAGTGACGTCATGTCAGATGTACGGTTTTACGATTTTAATCCTAAGATAAAAACCACCATCACACAAGGATTCTGGTCTGACCATCCAATAGTTGGTTTACTTGCAGTTGAAGGTTTGCAAACTCGACCTTTGAATCATTCTGAAAACGGGTTAAATCCTTGATAGAATCATCAATCCAGGATTTATGATCCTTTCTTTCAAGCGTCTTCTTTAGAACCAGCTCTTGAATTGACTCACGTCCTTGAACGTCTTCTTCCATATCAAGATGCACAATCTCTTGAGATTTTGCTGAGTTCTCCATATAATTTTTGTTAGAGATGGAAAAACACAATATAAAGTAATATATGTGTGTGTAAACAGGAGAAGAAAACTCTTGTTTTGGAAACCCTATGAACTCAAAATAGGAGGACGCGAACGTTTGTGGACCAAACACAAAAAGGAAAAAACTTAAACAGAAAAAATATACAACATACTTGAGTAATTCTCAATTATTATCCTTGCACCTCTCAAGTTAGGAACAAGGAATATAATACCTGGAATCAGGTGGTAGAGTGAGAATTAATCCCACTATGATAATTGAGAATTGAGTTGTACATGTCATCTGACAGCTTGATCCTTGTGTTCTTCACCTTTCTTCGGTTGACATTCATCTCAGAAGAAAAAGACACAGCTTGATAAACATATCCGTCAGAAGGCTTTCTCTGAGGACTAAATCTAGGACCTCTTGATACTGGTTCAAGAGGATCAGGATGGAGAGGGATCCATTTTCTAGACTTAGATTTACCTGAAACAGCCTTATAAACACAGGGAATGCTTTTATCAGCGACACAAGAATTTATACCACTAGACTGCACTTGAGCCCTGTGATGATTTCTAGGAAAGAGATTATATTTATAAGGTTTTTGGTATTATGTGGGAATGAAATTCTCTGCAGTAGTTGATCGACTATTTATTCCATTGACAGTGGAAAGAAGCAAATTATGAAGTTTAGAAATTTGTTTCTGTAAAGACCCTCAAGCTCGTCAACGCTATTAGAATAGTCATGAGACATCTTAGCCGATAATAACTCGATTAAATTAACACGAACGTTAATTAATAGGAATTAATCTAACAACGATCTAGATACGAAATTAGTAATGTCGATAGATCTCGAAAAGTTAGGCGAAATGGACTACTCGAACGTGTCATTCGGACACTGGATGAAGAAGATATCACCGGATGAGTATGAAGGGAAGATTAGTCATCTTATGGACAAACCTCGTTGGTCTTATCGAACCAAATCGAGTAGATAACTCATAATTTCTCTTCTTCTTCATTCTTATTTTCTCTTTCTTCTTCTCTTATTTATTCTTCTTCTGCTGCTCCTCTGTTTTCCATCTAAGAGTGATTGTGAGGATCGATTCGAGAGATATTACCGAGGAAGCTGTTTAGGCGACGAAGGAGATGCTGTTGCCGTTAATAATGGTGGAGAAGAATTAAGGATTTTTAGGGTTCCGATTCACAGAGGGAGAAGTAGAATTAGGGTTTCTGAAGTTAGGGTTCATGAAGAACTGATGATGAGATCGAGTTGATAACAGATGAAGAAGTAGTGGGTTGTTGTCTGATTGTTGTTTTATGATGTTTCAATGGAGAATCGAAGAATTAAGGTTTTGTTTTAATTAGGGTTTCTCTGAGTTCAATTCTGAAATGATTTCAAAGATGATGATTGAGAAAAATAGTAGATGGGTTTTGTTGAAGTGAAGAATTAGGTTTTTGTTTGTGTTCGAATTAGAGAAGTTCAGATTTGGGAATTGAATTAAGGTTTGGTCAAGAACAGATGGTGATGAAGATCGATGGGTTGCTGAAGTGAATCAATTGCTTGAGCTGAACTGTTTTTGAGGTAATTTATCTTAATTGAAGTAGTTTGAGTTGAATTGTTTTGATTTCAAAGTTTGTATGATTGTGAATTGAACTGAGATTAATGAGGGTATGGATTTGGAGTGAACTGGTGTTTTTTTGAGTTAAGGGAAAGAACAATAATTGATGTTGGAGTTGTAATTAGTGTAATTGGTAAACACCGGTCTATTATTGCAGGTGTTAGTACTGAACTGAAGATAATTGAATTGGTGATTTAGGGATTGAGATTGAGGCAGGTGGTATGTGATATAGTTGAGTGTTACTCAGCTAATAGTGGTGATAAGTATTATGTGTTGTAGTGGAAAATGTTGTTGTTAGTGAGGACATGAATGAAACTGAGATATACTTTAGAGGAATGCTTTGGAGTTGCAATGGATATCAGTGGTTGTTAGAGACGTATTGTTGGTGGCTGGTGTTGTTTGTTTTGGCTCTAAAGTGTGCATAACAGGTGATGGCAGTTGAAGATGGTTGAATTGGTAGTGCTGATGAGTTATCCTGGAAGTGAACTGTAATGGGTGTAGGTGAGGATTGTGTTAGATATGAGTAGGCGTTGTGATGAATGTTGTGTTTTTGCTGGAGTTGAGATGTTGTTGGATATAGCCAGTGATATCAGATTGATTGGCAGTATATTGAGGGACATGAACTGAGTTTGGTAGTGGTGCTGTAATGAAGCCACGGGGTTAGTGATGAACAAGTTGTTTGGGATGTTGTATGGAATGGGTTAAAGTGATAACGATGCTGTTGTTGAATGAGAGTTAGATGAATGTGATGAAGTTGAGATGGTAGTATGTAGAAAGAGTGAAAGCTTGGAACTGCAATTGCAAATAAGCTATATTTGTATTTGTAAATGAACTATTTAGTTATTTGAGATAATTATGATAAAAAGGTAGGAATGTAATCTGATAAGTAGGAAATTAAGATGTAAGAACCTTTGGCATGTTCTTTAGTTCAGGCCTGAAGTGTTAGTTGTCTGACTGAACAGATTCAGTCTGATTTAGTCTTCTTTTCTATGTGACTCAGATCATCTGACTGAGTCGAGTTAACCTTGTAACCTGAGTTGAATCGGGTTGACTCATACTTGACCATTTGACCAGGACCTTGACTTGACTTGGACGTTGACTATTAGTTGACCTGCGACCGTTAGTTTAACCGTTAGGTGACCTAGAAGGGCCAGGCCTTGGTAAGGACATGGTTTGTTGGGCTTGGGCTTATAGTTGGTTTCTATTTTGATGTGTTGGACCATGGTGGTCTGAATTAGCCTTTGGTGCCTTCTACAAGTTGTAGATATTCTTAAGTCTTATCTAATAGACGATAGACATAATCTAATTGAATTAGTAAGCCATTAGATATGCAAGAGATGGGTAATGAAGATGTGTAGAACCTTAAATGGGCTTAGAACAATTAAATTAGTTCACTTAGCCTATAACTGGAGAATTGTATGAGATTATGTTATGAGCCTTGTGTGAGCCTTTTGGCTAGATTCTTAGACTTCTTGTGTGATTAACAGTTAGTCTATATTAACGACGATCGATTCAAAGGATGAACCAGTGGATCGTGGATCTCGAGGTAGGAGTGGCTTGTCATCAAAAGAGGTGGGAATACTTTAACTCTTTTGAAACCATTGTTTGTTTCTTTTACAAAAGTTTATGTTTAACAAACTCATGCATTGTCAGTTTGTGTATTTCATGCATTGTTTAGTTTGTATTATGATTGTTCTGTTGACTCTTTGAATCTTTCCACAATTTGGAAAGGACATGTAATGTGTTGTGGTCAATATGAATTGTTATGGGGAATAAGAAATTCCACGTGTGGTATATAGGATACGCTCCTTCACATTTATACACAGAGCTTTTATGATATATTAGTCGACAGTTTGCAAGTTCGGAATTGTCGATATCAATACTTACAGTTAGGTGTGGATTTGCGAGTTCGGAATTGCACAACCATAGTATACATTGTTTGAATAAGGAGTTTGTCCATATACATGTTTGTTTGTTACAGTGATTTAGTCACTTTGATGTTTGGGAAAACATGAATTGTTTTCCAAATCTTGCTCATGATTTCTTTAAAGTTAAATGTTATTCCTGTTGGGTACCCCTTTCTAGGGATGATGTTCTCACCCTTTCCCACTTTCAGTTTCAGAGACAGATCAGAGTTGCGCAACGAAAGATCGAGGAGTTGACTCCGTAAATTAGTTAACTTCTGCTATGTATATTATGTTGTTTATTATATCTGCAAACCAAATGATTATTGTATATGTATCATTTGAGAGGAGTTCTTGTATATATAATTCTGAGCGGGGCTAGTTTTGGGTTAAGTTTTGTAGCAGATTTCTTAATTAAATGTTTAAGTAAATGATTCAGATTTTTAGTGCCTCTGTATTTAGTTAATCTATTGGATTAGTCAGCTGCTAGCTTAGGGGGCGCTACAGTTTTCTCCTGGAAAAACAATGGATAGCATAGTGATTCTTTTTCCCACAGAATGTACAGGTTCGTGGAGGAGAAGCAATAATTGGCACCTGTTTTAACTTCATATCCATATGAGAAGATTGTAAGTTATGTAAAATTTGCTAGACACAATCTTCTTCTGGAGAACATTTCGTCATGTACTATATTTCATGAGAATTAGTTTGTACAGAGGAATTTCTCCTTAAGACAGGGTTTTCCTTTTCCAAGGATCTGCACTGTTCTTGGGCTAGAATAAGAGATGCCCTTAGTTTCTCTTTTTCGACACGAAATCTGTTAAGGTCTGATAAATGTGTCTCGATCAAACGTTTTTCTCTAATTGAGTATTCCTTAACAATATCCTCAAGAACACTAATCTTTTCACGCTGTAGAGTAGTTTCTTGGAGAAGTTTTTCAATATTCTTGGAGAATGACTCAATTATGTTATAGAGTTCACGCTCACGATCAAGAGACTTTTCAAATTCATCAATAAGCTGATCATGATCCTGGAAATCAATAATCTCAGTAGAAGTTTTTGAAATTCTCATCGGAGAGAAAGATGTCAACACATGGGACAACCTTATTACCTCGGGATTCGGAAGAATCAGCTAAGGAGTAATCCTTTGAGGTATTCCCAAGATATTTGGCATATTTAAAAGATTTAGAAGACATCTTGGTATGTGTGTGTGTCAGAGATTTTGTTCTCAGACTCAGATTTCCACAAACACAGACTTGTAAGTTCTTGGACGTGTTTTCCTGCTCTGATACCAATTGAAAAAGCGGGAGTACAACAACCACACCCAATATTTCTCTTAGCAATCTGTATGTACAAACTCCAATATACTTTCTAGAGAGTCAACTAGACAGTCAGACTCAATCTAGATAAAAAGTATATCAAAGAGTTTATATCTTAATCTCTCGATTTGATATATACTCAAGCAAATATAAATCTGCGAGTCTTTATCAAATACTAGCGAGATAACTTGGATGGTACCAAACACAAATATCCAAGTGTCAATCAATTTAAATCAACAACCAAAATATCGGATATTCTAATTGATTGAACAACGCACAACCTGTGATATTTTCAATTATATAACAAAATATAATGCGGAATAGAAATAACACAGACACCGGAATTTTGTTAAAGAGGAAACCGCAAATGCAGAAAAACCCCAAGACCTAGTCCAGATTGAACACACACTGTATTAAGCCGCTACAGACACTAGCCTACTACAAACTAACTTCGGATTTGACTGTAGTTGAACCCCAACAATTCTCACACTGATCCAAGGTACAGTTATGCTCATGTGTCTCTGATCCCAGCAGGATGATACGCACTTGATTCCCTTAGATGATCTCACCCACAACTAAGAGTTGCTACGACCCGAAGTCGAAGACTTGAATAAACAAATCTGTATCACACAGAAAAGTCTATAATGATAGATAAATCTGTCTCCCACAGATATACCTACAAGTTTTGTTCCGTCTTTTGATAAATCAAGGTGAAGAGGAACCAATTGATAACCCGAACTTAAATTCCCGAAGAACATCCTAGTATTATCAATCACCTCACAATAATCTTAATCGACGCGGCGAAAGAAGATATTGTGGAATCGCAAACGATGAGACGAAGATGTTTGTGACTACTTTTATATCTTGCTTATCGGAAATATCAATCTCAAGCAAATACTTACGATTGCACTCGTACGATAGAATATGCAAGATCAGATCACACAACTACGAGAAAGTAGTATCGGTCTGGCTTCACAATTCCAATGAAGTCTTTAAGTTGTTAACCTGGTTTAAAAGAAAAAACCAAAGGTTAAAGGAGAATCGACTCTAGATTACACAACTAGTATCACACGTAAGGTGTGGGGAATAGGTTTACAGTTGCTAGAGTTCTCCCTTATATAGTCTTTCAAATCAGGGTTTGCAATCAATGTTAGCTTGGTAACAAAGCATCCAATATTCACCGTTAGATGAAAACCTGATTAGATTCAAGCTAATATCTTTCAACCATTAGATTGAAAACCTAGCTTGTTACACACAAATGAAATGCACGTTTCTAGGTTTGTATAACCGTACCCAAACATGTACATTTGTTTGTTCAACAATAGTTAACCAAATGGTTAGCCATATAAGCATTTTCATATCAACCATATTCTTCTTCACCATAACTAGTTCAAGTGACTCAAATGAACTAGTTAGCGAGTCGTTCAATTGAAAGGAAATCTTATGTAACTACACAAGACACAATCAAAGAAAAAACGATTTGATTCACTCTAATCGGTTTATGAACTTTATAGCCACAATTTTCAATTAGCATTCCTTAGTTTATATAAACATGAGTTCACAAACAATCGTCTTTAGATATAACCTAAATCAAGTTCGCGGACTTAAGTTCCCGGAAGGAGTTCTCAAACTCCAGCAAATTTTCTCGGGTCGAGAACTTCTGCCAGTTCGCGGACTGGGTTCGCGGACCGAGTTCACGTACTTAGTTCACGGCTCTTGTTCCGGTTCTCTTGATCAACAAAGTTCGCAAGCTTCGGTTCAAGGAATAAGGACTTATACATATATGTGTTTCCACAAAAATGCTTATATCCATCATTGGTTATATAATCTAAACTCTCATTTCAATCATTCAAACATTCTCAGAGGACGTTATACAGTTGTTATTCACAAACCATTTTTCGTCAGAGCAATTTTCAAAGTGATTGAAACATAACATGACTTTCGTCACTAGGTAAAGATGAACTTGGATGAAGCGAAAGCTTACCAACACATATTTTGAGAAATAGATATGCGAGTTAAACTCGGCTCGAAATACCAAATGTGTATAATCAAAGTCTACATAGGAAAACGACTTTTATCTCAAGATAGGAGATAGAGTAGACAGACTTTTGAGTGATAGATAAGTTCAAGTCTCCACATACCTTTTTGTCAATGAAGTTCTACCAGTTCCTTGAGTAGTTCTTCGTCTTGTATGATGATCCACCATGGAGTTCTTGATCTCAACTACACTTTTTATCCTAGTCCGAGACTTAGCTATAGTAGACTAGAAATCAAGACTTATAGTTTTGATCATTAACATTGACAAACATGCTTGAGATAGCAACCATGAGAGTTCGACCGAGAAATGCACTAACACATAGTTCTTGATCTTCTGAGATGTTTACATTACGTAGACTATGGGAAAATTAGTAGTCACAGTTTGGCGCTAGAAGGTTTTTCTCAACAGCTTGAGTCTTTATATTCCGTCATTTATTTCAACTTACGCATCTTATTTAATGAAGATATTTGTGTTCAGCAGCGATGAATCTCACTCTCTAGTGATTTGTTCATCCATTGTTTTCGCAAGTTCTTGGAGTTCATAGCCTCTAGAAACTCACAATCTTACATATCTACAAAACTTTTTCCAAAAATGTACTTACAAAACGTCAAAACTTTTGTTTTGTACTAAACAACCTTTTCCGACAAAGTATCCTTCAGATCTGAGTACCTCTGAGCACTGAAGAATCTCAGCGAAGATTTAAGGAAGCAAAAATCTTTTTAAGAATTTAATACCCCATCTTTCAAAAAGATCTGGTACCCTTTTTTAATTGTTTTCAACGTTTAAGGTTGTTTTTTTTCCAAGGGTGTCATAAGAAATTTAATACATGTCTTTCCAGACGTCATTTCAGTCATTTTTCTGGAAAAGCTGCTCATCCGTCTTCTGTGTCAGAGCATTAAGTGTTATTTTTGACGAAGGCTCCCAAGTAGCAAATTTTGTCGTTTTTTCTGTATTCGCAGGATAGCAAAAGCCGAAGGCATGCAGAAACCAAGTGATGTACCAACAAGCTCACGATCAGCAGTTACAAGAGGAAGATCTCAAAAGCCATCTCAAGAAAACCAAAGAACAGAAGCAGAGGACGCGCAAAGTGAAATAGCAATAAGAACAGTCGCTAACAAGCCACCTATTCCTGCTGAAGGGATGGGGAAAACATCAGAAGCACAACCACTTTACGGTATGTCGTCGCCGGAGAATCTTAATTCAACAAAGCCACCTGCGGCCAACGTAGGGTTACCCAGAACCTCAGCTCCTACGGGACGGGGGTTGGGAAACTTAACTCCGATCCAGATAGATACTGACTCTCCGATCATAGAAGAAGGAGTGGATAATTCTGAGGATCCGGCCGACAACACTTCTCAGGGTGGTGGAATCCACAATGAAGACCACATAGCAGTGCAAGTAGCAGCTTTGCTACTCCATAACAAGGAGCACGAGGATGCAATGCACGTGATGGCCCAAGAGAACCAGAACCTGAAAGATATTTTGGATGTACATATCGACGGTTCCCAAACTCAACCTCCGTTAAAAAGGCGTGAAAACGGAGCTATCTCAGGAAGACGAAGGGTGGATCTTAACCCGCCAATGTCTAACCCACCAGGGGGAGCCAGGAGAACGTATCATGATCCAAACGAAATGGATCCAACTTACAATTCCTCTCAGTCTTACTATGATGATACATTCTCAAGAGATACTCACAATGTGAACATGGTCATGGAGAAAATGGAGAAATGAGAAAGGAGATACAAGGATTGAAAACCGGTCACGCAGGAGCAAGGCTAGTGGTCGGTTGTCAGCCGACGCAAAAATAATTTAAGTTCTTTCACTTCACAATTATAAATAATAGTATAGTTATAAGAAAAGATTCGTTCCACAGGGAGATATGGGTTGTTATTCGTATTTGAAACTTAAGTAACCTGGGGGGATTTTTGATTTGAGTCTAAAATAATTAAACTAATAATAATAGAAAAGAATGAATAAAGAGAATCAATAAGTTGAGAATACTGGTTAAGGTTTCATCATCAATCATAATACATGCACTTCGACTAATAACTGGTATTGTCACTCAATCATCCATTATCAAGAGTCCTAAAGTACCCTATCGAGAGCATACTCCGGTAAATTCCTTATATCATCACATACCATAATGATGAATATGTGAATACTTTTCATCGAACAACCTAATGCAACGTGCTATTAGGTTTAATCCTCCAAGAGCCTTAAGTTCTATGAATTAGATTAATCCATGCAATAGAAATACTACGAGTAAACTATTTAACATAGGTCAAGCTTCTACTTGAAATCACACAAAGGTTTTGAATACAATTGGTAATCACAATATGCTACTTATGACAAGGTTCATCAACAATTACGTATCTCAAAACCCTAATCTAGCAATAGATATGCGTTCATGGTCATTTAGTATCACTCCTAAACAAACAATCATACATGGGGATAATAAATCGTAGAACAAGACAATAATGATTTGAATGGGATAACAAAACCAATATATTAATTTAGTGATATGTTTATAATATCCGACTACATCCTTAACCAATATGGAGTGTTTATCTACTCATGGATGTAGAAACATCCATGATATACATATAAGAAAAGTTTAGAGATGTCGTTACGATTGAAACCGCTCCAAAACCCTAGTTTTTGATGTTTCTTCTCTCCAAGCTTACAATTTCGTAACCTAATGATGTGATATCATTTTACATAACCTTATACCTTTTTATAGGTTTACATTGCTTGGCCTTCACGTATTTAGTTGGGTTCAAGAACCCGACCCAAAATAACAAAATAACGTTCCCAAACGTGCCCTTAGGAATTCCAAGGAGTTTATACACATTTTCCACTTGCTAAGTTTGTGAACCCAGTCCGAAAACTTCAAATTCCAGCAGAAATTTTTGGAATTAAAGTATGAAACCCGTCCGCGAACTTTACTGTCTTCGGTATTTGATAAAAACTGTTTTGGTCACAACTTCTTCATCCGAACTCGGAATGACATCATTCTTTTTGAATTATTTTTATCTTTCAATTATCTTCATGATGGTGATGAGAAATACTTAATTTGAATGAGTTAATATTGGTCTTTGGTCTGAGTCTTGATTTTAAGCGTTTTACTCCTTTTCGTCGCACTTCTTCCACTTCCCTTGGACTTGGGCACTTGGAATACTTATCTTCCTAACTCTATTCAGCACTTTGTAGCTCCTTTTTGGATGATTCACTAATAGATACAAACAAGAGAAAACAAGAGTAATAATACGAAAATATGCAAGAATAATATCTTAAACAAGTATGGAATGGACACTAAAATCATATGAATTATGCACTTATCGAATTCCCCCACACTTAGCTTTTGCTAGTCCTCGAGCAAAATAAATAAAACTAATCCTAAATACAACAACTCCATGTCGTGAGGATACGGTTACTCTTAGCATGAATAACATGCCTTTAAACCCCTAGGTGTCCCTAGTGGAGGAGTTATAGTCTCGTGAGGGATTAAAAGAGGTATACCCACAAAACCTACTACAATTTCTCGTCTTGGAAGAACCACTAAGTATAGACACAAAGAAAAAGCTAAATAATTAGCTTGTATATGTTCTTTAGTTGCAAACATCCCACATACATTCCAATCCGCACACATAAGCAATTACTTAGGTATGTCATTCATCTTGATTGCAAAATTTTACTAAGATAGTCATTGTACTTGTTGCAACGTATGTCACAACACTCGCATACTAAAATCACATGGATAAATAAGATAATGGAAATATAAAAGTGAAGTATGCAAATGTTGAATTAAATGAAAGATGTTACCCACAATACCTGTATGAATGTTGTCAAAGGATATTTATTTATAGCGCAATAGTTGAGAGAAACACCCATTTAACTCGACCACATGATTAGATACTCTAAGCGCATGTTCCTTTTCAGCAAGTATGTGATAGTTGCCTTGGATCCTGCATTCCACGCTTGCTTAGGCGATGGAGACAGGGACAACGTTTCACACATACTGATATCTAAGCGTCAAGAACCTCATCAATAGTCTTTTTGACTTGCTATATAATGATGATATGGTTTTTATTTTTATCGACTACATGATTAGATACTCTAAGAGCATGTTCCTTTTCAACAAATACGTGATAGTTGCCTTGGATCTTGCGTTCCACGCTTTCTTAGGCGACGGAGACAGGGACAACGTTTCACACGTATTGCTATCCAAGTGTCGATAAATGAAGAGGAGCCTTATATATATATATATATTAACTTCATCTCACTCTTTGTGAGTGTAATAAAATTGTCTTGTGGGGCTTTTATATAAACTCAACCAATGATTACCTTGCTACAACATCCACGACAGTATCAGGATCCCACCAAATCACTTTAGAGAAACATATAACTGCAAAAATAAAAAGAAAGTGATTCAGTAATAATTAATTACGAGGATGACTCTTTAAAATGACTACCATAGATGAGTTTCGCATTCAATTATGAACATATATATTTAAGGATTTTAGAACGATAAAGTGGAACTCAATCTACAGCTGTAAGAATTGTTTCAACCTTAAAAGGTTTAGTGTGTCATCCTAAATAACTCATAATTAACTCCAAAAGATGAAGTCTCAAGAATGCAAGAAATCAAAGAGTATTATTTATCATGTGTATATGCAAATAGTATGATACTAAATGCTCCCCCACACTTAAACTCAACATTGTCCTCAATGTTCAAAATCGAAAATTCTGATTTCTGACATAACAGCCCTGAAAAACTCGAAAACTGTACCAATGGGTAGGGAACTAGGAAAAACATCCTAAAAGAAAATTGTTCGGCTACGTCTTTTCTATAACGTGTCAAAAGGGCACAGTTTTTTGACATGCAATCTGAAAAAGTTCTGTATAAATACCGAAACTCAAATGTCCAGGCCTATCGCTCCAACTTAACAGACTCCGAATTCAGATTTTATTTTTGGAAAAGAAAGGTATGTCTGTCCTGTTTAAAAGTTGGGGTAAACCACTCATATCAGACTCTGTATGAAGTCTCGAGAGCTATTTTCGTAACAAGTGCGCAGTCAAATTTTTTTTGACGAAAATAGTTTCGTTACAACTTTCATTATGGATATAGGACTTTGTAAAATCTAAGATGGGAATGCAAGATATGATATGAAAAACCTAAAAACTAAAAACAAAATGGATAGAGATACAAAACCGATGGGTTGCCTCCCGTTAGCGCTTGGTTTAACGCTGTCAGCCCGACTGTAGACTCTTTGACTACTCCTTAGCCTGCATCTACGACATTAGCATGAACATCCGAATGAACATCGCTAGGACACCGCATTGCTCCAAAAATATCGAAGCGAATCTTTTCATCATCAAATTCCATATTCAAAGTTCCTTTGTCAACATCAATAACGGTTTTGGTCGTTTTCATGAAAGGCCTCCCCAATAAAGGCGGTATAGATGCATCCAACCCGCTATCCATTTCCAATACAACGAAATAAGCTAGAAATACGAGTTGATTCACCTTCACAAGCACATCTTCAATAATACCTCTAGGGTAAACATTAGAACGACCAGCTAGTTCAAGAACAATACGGGTTTCTTAAAAAGGACCCAACTTCAAAGACTCATAAATAGATGCGGGCATAACATTAACCGATGCTCCTAAATTAAGCATGGCTTTTCCAAACCTTTTATTATTAATCCCAACAGGTATATTGAAACTACTGGGATCCTTGCATTTATGTAGGAGTTTCTTTTGGAGGATAGCAGAAACGTTCTTCCCCACATTCATCACCTCATTATCGGTTAGTCGTTTCTTCTTGGTGCGTAGGTCTTTCAAAACTCTTGCGTACTTAGGAACCTGCCTAATTGCATCTATCAGCGGGATATTCACATGAATCTTTTTGAGTACATCTAAAATCCCTTTGTCTTGTTCCATATTTTTGTTAGAGAACCTTCCAGGAAACGCTAAAGGAGGAACATAAGTTGAAACAAGAGGTTTAGAGTTTGTTTTAGGTACCTCATTGGTTTGGGAAGAGTCAGTAGTCTCTTTCTCCAAAACCGTCCCCTTGGGGTTTTTGCTTTTCACAACAGCTTCTGGTTGCACAGTTCGTGTACCACTTCTCAATGTCACAGCATTAATAGTTTCTCTAGGATTAATAGGTTGAGAAGGGTGTTTACCACTATTCTGCGTCTCCAAAAGGTTCAATCTACCTTCCATGGTTCTCATTTATGTCTGCAACTCCTTGATTGCTCCATCAGTCGTTTGCTGATTTTTTTTGCACTATTGTGGTTATATTCTTTATCATAGCAAGCATCTCTGATGATTCTGAGTTCTGCGCTGGTTGTGGTTGTTGTTGGAAACCACTAGGGAGATTAAAAACCAGCCCTGGAGCTGCTGCTTGCTTGTTTTCATAACTGAAGTTGGGATGATCTCTCCATCCTGGATTGTAAATGTAAGAGTAGGGATCATACTGTTGTCTCTGCTGATTCGGGAATACTGCATTGACTTGTTCAGCTTCTTCCTCATAAGAAGGAATGATTACAGAGGCCATTTGTTGTATCATCTTCTCCATATTACTAATCCTATGTTCTAAGTGCGGTGAAAAAGTGTTGATGGTGGTTTTCCGAATATGGCTAAAATTGTAAAACCCTGTATTTAATGCGCTGACTCCCTGCAAGGGTTTAAAGCCACTTGAGAAGTGATGAGTGCAAAAAAACTCTTCACTCATTGAGCAATTCAATATGTATGGAATTCATTCAGAATGGTGCAACAATCTCGAATATACTATGAATTTTCCTAGTATCATTATCCATTTAATGCATTGTGCGCCTGGTATTTTTCCATGCTATGTTCTCAGCCGAACTCTTCATACTGACATGACATGACGATCAATGCTCACTATCAGCAGAGTAGCATGAATCTCCCGAAGTGCTAGTATTGGGATCTGCGCAAAAATACTCATACAGGCTACATTTCTCTGACAAAGAGATCAACGCGTTCACACACTTTTAATTAAAGTTAGCGTGATTGAACACATATTTATACTTAAAGAAAATCTAGACTGTCAATATCAGTCTCAAAAAACAATCACGTCCACACGAATTGGCCGCGCAGTTTAACAAGCATAGCTTACTCCTAGTAAAACTAGGCAATCACCATAGCAATCACCGGCAAGCCCACTAGTCCTCTAATTGATCGAATTCCATGTTTCCCATTCACAAGCATTTCTAACGCTGACCCAAACACGGGTATTTGTGCTGCGTAAAAACAAAGCTCGAACGAGCTAGACTGTTCAAAAAAATCTTAGAAGCATCACGAACGTCCAACTTTGACAGCCTGGTTAGACGGCTTGGAC
This sequence comes from Papaver somniferum, assembly GCF_003573695.1. Classification (NCBI taxonomy): domain Eukaryota; kingdom Viridiplantae; phylum Streptophyta; class Magnoliopsida; order Ranunculales; family Papaveraceae; genus Papaver; species Papaver somniferum. The sequence goes on from NC_039359.1 coordinate 40,330,870, forward strand.
ATTCCTACGAACAGTTAAGGAAGCGCAAGCATGATCATCAATGGGCCCACTAGTTCCCTAGTCGATCGACTTGCATGCGGCAAACCTATAGAGTGCTCAACCGCTTACCCCAAGCATGGGCGTTCACCCTGCATAAAATAGCTCAAACGAATTGAGACCGGCAAAGACGGTCTCAAAACGCATCACGTCCGTCCAACTTAGTCGGTCTAGTTGGACGGCCTAGATCGCATCTCGAGCAATCAAAGAAGTTCTGGCATGTCCACCAGCGACCCAGCTACACCCATGGTTGATCAACTTGCTCACGGCAAGCCGAGAATGTATAGAATCGTTCACCCAAAGTAGGGTGAACGCGATGCTTTAGAAACCCTAAATTACATTTGCGGCAACACACTACTGCCGCAAGTCGATCACAACCATCCAACTTCGCCAGCCGAATTGAGTGGCTTAGATTTAATTTTAGGTGACCCAGAGTATGTCAGCGTGCTCGCTGGCAACCCACCTTTGTACATGGTCGATCGACCTACTCAAACTCAAACGCAACACCTCGAATCGCTTGCTCAAAAGGGAGTTGGTCGATCGGCCTCTAAACCCTAAAAATCGCGTCAGCGGCATTGAACAACTGCCGCAAATCAATCACGACCATCCAACTTCGCCATCTTATTCGGATGGTGTAGATTTATTCTCAGAAAATTTACAAAGTGGCATTGTGAACACCGACCATCACTCCTCCATAGGGAGTGATCGACCGGATGGTAGTTTTCCTATAATACACTCGAATGATCACCCAAAGTGGTCGACCCCGCTATCCTTTTAAGACGCTTATCCGCGACTTATTTAATCAGGCTCTAAAACAATGATGCTTCATACACACCAATTATATTGAGCTGCTTAAATGTGATGCTTCACGTGCATCAAATACATACGATATTTTATGTCGACCTCATAAACAACTTAGTTGTTTCAACTAATAGCATCATGTGTTATTCTCCGCGGCAAGTCCCACGACTTGACCCACTTACTCGAGACATCAAACGTGTCACAAACTGGGGGATGCTCACTGGGGTATTGTTCTGGCGGTTTATAGCATGCGGCGTGCAACGCACCCATTACGAGAAAGTGTTAAGAAAAGACAAACGGTCGGTAGTAATGATATTAGTGGGTGAAAGAGTGACCAATTTTCCCTCATAGTGGAAACATGACGATCACCACCACCTACACAACCCCACTACTCCATTACTCAATATCCTCCACTTCCTACGAGATCAGAGTTTTGCGATCAATGAATTGTATAAATAGGCTTTCAGCCTATATCAACAACAACACGAACAACACAAGTGTTGTCAACACTGTATCCAGAAAAACACCCATAACTGATAGCTTACACTATGCAAGCCAGTTCGACATTCTGATACAAGTCATAAACAACCAACACCTTCATAATCTCAAACACCTTCTTCGCTTCCCTCCCTAAGATCAACCCTTCTCCTTCATCTTGTGACCTAATTGAATATGGAACGACCATTTCTTGTTTTAGGACAGAGTCTTACAGATTGATCTCTCGAATCTAAAATTACTCCCAGGCAGTGCAATGTTTAGGTTTTGGATTCGTTTCTCATCAACATACCCAAGTTTACCAAAAATAGCAGAATCATTTTTTACCCATAAACAATTGGCGACCACAATGGGAGGTTGATCTCTCGGCTGCAGAAAATTGATTTGAATCTTCCTAAATTGAGAACGGGTATATCGTATATCTAAACTCAGTCATTAACCTTATTTCATTCCAATCACCAATCTCAATTTTTGCTCTGTGATGTATCCATGCCAGTTGAATTCTCCGAAAATCACAAGATCAGAATCCAATCACTATGAAAGACATGGCCAGGATATTAGAAGATGTTCTCGCGAATCAAGCTAACATCGCCAAGTAGCATGACGAGATGCTTCATATTCTAAGGAATGTAAACCGATTATAGTAGGAATCGTCAAGCGTCTACCCAGCTAATGCCATCAACGATGCAGACATCATACATGAGTAGAAAGGAAATAATCTACAAGATTCAACCAACAACAAGGAGCTGAAACAGTTTCACGGGGAAACGACTCGCCAAGAGAGTCATGGTACCAGCGAGATAAAAGATAAGCACCCATCTTACGAAGATTTGTTAAAAAAATATGTATCAAACATCATACATGAGCAGAAAGGAAACAATCCACAAGATTAAACCAACAGCAAGGAGCTGAAACAGTTTCACAGGGAAACGACTCGCCAAGAGAGTCATGGTACCAGCGAGATAAAAGATAAGCACCCAGCTTACGAATATTTGTTAAAAAATATGTATCAAGAGACCCTCGCAGAAGTCCGGGGGGTTATTCAACAATGCACATCCTCAACTGCTCATACTCTCTGCCAGAAGCACCCAAAGAAGAAGAAATCAACCAAAGTCTTCAATAAAACAATGATTGCACTAATGAACGGTGCTTAGTTCCACCACCTCATAGTGCTACTGTTAAGGATGCAGAGTACTTGAGAAAAGTTATGCGTCTACAAGATCGCCGAGCTAAACGGTTTGCGTTTGCGTCAACATATGCTCGCGTCTCTACTCTGCCTTTGAAACGAGCTTCGTACCAAAGTCCACGGAAGTTCTCACGACGGCAGCCGTTAACGCAAGAAAAACCAGATCTGGAATACCCGCACTTCCCATTTCCAACAAGGAATATTCTGGAATTACTAGAAGTTTGGGTGCGAGACGGGGAAGTTCAATTACCTCTCGTATGGCGTCCTCCAAATGATCAAGAGATGATGGACCCGAGGTACTGCCACTGCCACATATTCATTCATCGTTATTCCAGTGAACGCAATAGCCTGAAGCATATTCTCCAAAGAAAGATTAACTCAGGATAGTTACCCCCTTTCTCTGAAGATTAACGTGCGCAGTTTCATCGAAGTGATCGAACCAACTACGGTTTTCTCGAGGCGCGCCATAACAACTTGGATTCGAAGCGATCACCCTTGGAGAATTCAAGTCTCGTTGAACCGAGATCTTGTGAACAAGTAAGTTTCGGTAAACAATTTACATTTTAAAAGCCTGGGGTCTTGACGCATGCATCCCACATCGAGGAAGGGAGTCAATGATGCAGTTGTTCTTAGACACCACATTATCTTCCTTTTACATGTTTCCCTTTTTATGCAACATTTGCAATTTTTACGAGATACTCAGAATGATAGTATTCAAAACCAAAATGCCGTCTTTCAGCCGATTCAAACATAATTCCTTTCAGAAAGTCATTCATAAAATCATCTCAAAAATAAACCAATTCAAAAATTCAATCACCTACTAGTTCAAAAACCAGAAAATCAAACTGTGAAAGGAATTCCTTACATTACTCAAGACACCTAAAATGGAAATATAAAAGAAAATGTGCAAGTATTCAAGGGAAGTCTTTCAGCAACAACTCATTCTTTTTGGAAAGAGCGCCTTTCATTTTGTGAAGAACAGCCTGCTTCAACTTCAATTCCAAGGATAGCCTCTCGATCTCCTCCTCTTGACGAGCAATGAATTCCATGGAGGGAACTTCTTTTGTTTAATCTTGCATCTTCTGGATTTTAGGAAACCCTTCATAGAACCAGGAAGCATTGAACATATCTCAGTGGAACTCCCAGTTTGAAACCACCTCCTCAGAAACAGTGCACCCAGTCACGCTGCTCATGACATGAATGGAGGATAAAGATTCTTCGACACGTCGGTCCAACAGGCAATACAACCTTCAACCTTCTATAAGCGGTTTCACTGAAGCAGCAAGAGAAAAACCACCGAGGTACAACATCCTGCGCGTCTAAAATCGCCCACTTCAACTCCAGTATCACATGCAAGACTGCCACAATGATAAAAAACGTCCAAGATATTTCATATCTGGCTCGACGACAACGAAATCTATGAGGGATGCTTTCAGAATTTCGTCTCCCATAGAAGAAGTAGTTGCGTCACCAAATGAGGTCACGCCTGAGACTTAAGAGGTACACACAGACTCTCCATGTCAAGAGCTTCATCATATTTGAAGAACATATTAGTTAAGTCATTCGCATGAGGATACTTCCCTACTCCTCAAAGACACGATCCAAAGATGATAAAGGAAAAGGAGCGTCGCTGGAGACTGCTTAGCACTACCCATCTCAAAGATGCTGAATTTGGAGAGACGCAAGCCCGCTGTCATTATGATTTCAAGATGCCCAAAGACGTAGACGTATTCGAGGTAGCAAGTGTATTGTTTAAATACCAGTGATATTCCTGGATGTCTATGAAATGCAACGTAGGCGCAAACACAGCCTCATGATCAGCAACTCGTACTACCCTCATCAACATTGGGTTCAAATCCAACTCTCTCCCAAATTATTTATTCAGAAACCCAGCGTGGAAACATCTATGAAGTTGAAAGCTCAGTAGATACTCGTGGTCAGGGGACTGTTTCCCTCCTTTCCGTCTCATAAGGAAACATCAAGGAAGCTATCGGTTCCATCATCAGCTTCTCTCTCTAATAACGAGACGGTCTCTATCATTATATGAAAACTTCCAAGATCGTGCAAGTAGCTACCACGCCTCTCCTTGACAGTCTCTTCTGATCACAGCTGCTGCCAAGAACCGTTGTTTCTCGTTGATTGATACCATCCAAAGCTTCACCATAGCAACAACCACTACGGACAGAGGTAAATCACGCTTGGGGACTGAGGCTCAGCATGAAATTCCTTCGCCGTCAGTAAAGGACTTCTTCAACACAAGAGAGACGGTCAATCAAGAAGCATGTAATTTGCAAGGGAAAATCAAATTGAAGAAGAAGTCGCTTCAACGTTCTCTCTCCAGAAGCCGCTTCAACGCACGCTCTATCCAGAAAAAGCCGCTTCAACGCTCTCTCTCCATAAGCCGCTTCAACACACGCTCTCTCCTGAAGAAGCCGCTTCAACGCTCTCTCTTGAAGCCGCTTCAACACTCTCTCCAGAAGAAGCCGCTTCAGCGCTCTCTCTCTAGAAGCCACTTCAACGCACGCTCTCTCCAAAAGAAGACGCTTCAACGCTTAACGCACGCTCTCTCCTGAAGAAGCCTCTTCAACGCATACTTTCTCTAGAAGAAGCCTCTTCAAATCTCTCTCTCGAAGCTGCTTCAGCACTCTCCCCCGAAGCCGCTTCAGCGCTCTCTTCAGAGGCTGAAGACACTCCAATCTTACCAGCAAATGCAATGGAAGTACGTCTTTCAAGAGAAAATAAGCTTGGGATAATTACATCTGGGGAATGCTAGGATGCCTTCACGTCCCTCAACCGGTTTATTTCTAATATCAGCATCATCACTGTTGAAGCTTTACGAGCCGCAGAAAATTCTCAACATGAAGACGTACATGTGCATTAAAGACTCCAAAAGTACAAATCGGAGATGGTTTCACGTATCCAGCCACGCCATCGAATATGAAGTGTAACTGGGGACTGCTCATCGCATCCAATTCCATACAACCATCCAAGATTCATAAGATGGTTCAAAGGATGTCGCTTAGAAAGAAGTCCTTGAAGACTTAATAGCAGCACGTCGGCAACATAACGCCTCTCAGATCGTTTACTTCACTCAAAGACTCAGGAAGATTTTGCCGATACAAGCATTTCACCATCGCAATCAGAAGGGAAACAATGAGCCTATGAGATAAAGGGTCAGAATGAATGCAATTCCATTCCAGTCAATGTTCAGGAGTTTAAAGAAGATTTTCGTTGCGACTCAGCAGTCCGGACTCCAAGCAACTTAATTCAAGGCCTCTCGCAATCGAGCGCAATGGAGTTTAGAAAATTTCGAAATCTACCTGGAGGCAATTGACGTATGATAGGAGGACGATCACTGCAAGCCTTGATACTTCGTTAAGCGTATCTTGCTCAAAGACCTAGTCGGCCTCTATCCTGGTAACATCTGTCTACCTTGACTCATAAGTTTTATATTTAACCGTCACCATCCATTGCTTACCCCGCAACAATGTCACTGTTACGTGCTAAGCAGGGGACTTAATGTTGATGGTGGTTTTTCGAATAAGGCTAAAATTGTAAAACCCTGTATTTAATGCGCTGACGCCCTGCAAGGGTATAAAGCCATTTAAGAAGTGATGAATGAAAAAAACCTCTTCACTCATTGAGAAATTCAATATATATGGAATTCATTCAGAATGGTGCAACAATCCCGAATATTCTATGAATTTTCCTAGTAGCATTATCCATTTAATGCATTGTGCGCCTGGTACTTTTCCATGATATGTTCTCAGCCGAACTCTCAATACTTACATGACATGACATGACGATCAATGCTCACTCTCAGCAGAGTAGCATGAATCTCCCGAAGTGCTAGTATTGGGATTTGCGCAAAAATACTCATACAGGCTACATCTCTCTGACAAAGAGATCAAAGCGTTCACACACATTTAATTAAAGTTAGCGTGACTGAACACATATTTATTCTTAAAGAAAATCTAGACTGTCAATATCAGTCTCAAAAAACAATCACGACCACATGAATTGGCCGAGCGGTTTAACAAGCATAGCTTAGTCCTAGTAGAACTAGGCAATCACCGTAGCAATCACCGGCGGTCCCACTAGTCCTCTAGTTGATCGAATTCCATGTTTCCCATTCACAAGCGTTTCAAACGCTGACCCAAACATGGGCATTTGCGCTGCGTAAAAACAAAGCTCGAACGAGCTAGACTGTTCAAAACAGTCTTAAAAGCATCACGAACGTCCAACTTTGCCATCCTGGTTGGACGGCTTGGATCCTCCTACGAATAGTTAAGGAAGCGCAAGCATGATCATAAGTGGGCCCAACAGTTCCCTAGTCGATCGACTTGCATGCGGAAAACCTATAGAGTGCTCAACCGCTTACCCCAAGCACGGGCGTTCACGCTGTGTAAAATAGCTCAAACGAATTGAGACCGGCAAAGATGGTCTCAAATCGCATCTTGGGCAATCAAAGAAGTGCTGGCATGTCCGCCGGCGACCCAGCTACACCCATGAATGATCAACTTGCTCACGACAAGCCGAGAACGTATAAAATCGTTCACCCAAAGTAGGGTGAACGCGCTGCTTAAGAAACCCTAAATTACGTTTGCGGCAACACACTACTGCCATAAATCGATCACAACCATCCAACTTCGCCATCCGAATTGAGTGTCTTAGATTTAATTTTAGGTGACCCAGAGTTTGTCAGTGTGCTCGATGGCAACCCACCTTTGTACATGGTCGATCGACCTAATCAAACCCAAACGCAACACCTCGAATCGCTTGCTCAAAAGGGAGTTGGTCGATCGGCCTCCAAACCCTAAAAATCGCGTCAACGGCATTGAACAACTGCCGCAAATCAATCATGACCATCCAACTTCGCCAGCTTATTCGGATGGTGTAGATTTATTCTCAGAAAATTTACAAAGTGGCATTGTGAACACCGGCCATCACTCCTCCACAGGGAGTGATCGACCAGACGGTAGTTTGCCCATAATACACTTGGACGGTCACCCAAAGTGGTCGACCCCGCTATCCTTTTAATACGCTTATCCGCGACTTATTCAATCAGGCTCTAAAACAATGATGCTTCATACACACCGATTAAATTGAGATGCTTAAATGCGATGCTTCACGTGCATCAAATACATACAATATTTTATGTCGGCCTCATAAACAACTTAGTTGTTTCACCTAATAGCATCATGTGCTATTATCCGCGGCAAGTCCCACGACTTGACCCACTTACTCGAGACATCAAACGTGTCACAGACTGGGGGATGCTCACTGGGCTATCGGTCTGGCGGTTTACAACGTGCGGCGTGCAACGCGCCCATTACGATAAAGTGTTAGGAAAATACGGACGGTCAGCAGTAAGTAGAGTAGTGGGTGGAAGAGTGACCAATTTTCCTTCATAGTGGAAACATGACGATCACCACCACCTACACAACCCCGCTACTCCATTACTCAATCTCCTCCACTTCCTACGAGACAGAGTTTTGCGCTCAATGACTTGTAAAAATAGGCTTTTCAGATTCTTTCGACAACAACACGAACAACACAAGTGTTGTCAACACAGTATCCAGAAAGACACCCAGAACTGATAACTTACATTATGCAAGCCAGTTCGACATTCTGATACAATTCATAAACAACCAACACCTTCATAATCTCAAACACCTTCTTCGCTTCCCTCCCTAAGATCAACCTTTCTCCTTCACCTTGTGACCGAATTGAATCTGGAACGGCCATTTCTTGGTTTAGGACAGAGTCTTACAGATTGATCTCTCGAATCTAAAAGTACTCCCGTGCAGTGCATTGTTTAGGGTTTGGATTCATTTCTCATCAAAACACCCAAGTTTACCAAAAACATCAGAATCATTTTTTACCAATAAACAAGAAGTAACCTCATTAACCTTTCGACTCATTGACATACCTCTTGTGTTGAATTGCTGCGTGTTTGCAGCCATATTCTCGATCAATTATGTCGCTTCATCAATGGTTTTTTTTGTCAAAGCACCACCACTAGCTGCATCAATAATATTTCTCTCGGATTGGAGCAAACCATCGTAAAAATATTGCACTATGAGTTTCTTAGAAATTTGATGATGTGGGCAGCTTGCTAACAACTTCTTGTGTCGTTCCCAGTAGTCGTAAAAAGTATCACCAATAATTTGTTCAATCCCACTAATTTCTTTACGAATAGTTGTTGCTTTAGAGGCGGGAAAGTACTTTTCTAAAAATGTTTTTTGCATCTCATTCCATGTTGTGATACTTCCAGATGGAAGACTATAAAACCATTCTTCTGCATAATTCATCCAAGAGAACGGAAAAGCTGTCAGTAAAGCTCTTCCTTGATCAGTTCCAGTTGGCTTCAAACTTGTCAACCTATGTTGAAATAGTAGTAAATGACGATTTGGATCATCTCCTGGAAGCCCTTTGAACTTCGGTAATCAATGAATAAACTGAGATTTGAGCTCAATTGAATCTTCCAAGTTGACACACAACTTTTGTTGATCAAATGATGGGGATGTTAGATATTTGAGTGTCCTCCTTGGAGGTGGAGGTGGTGGAGCGATGCGATTTTCCTTGGTTACCTTGGTTTCCCTGGTTACCAGTGTTTTGGTTGTTCGTTCCGTCAACCATCTCTTTTTGTTGTGATTGAGGTTCTTGTAATATTGTTCCTCTACGAGTTGAAATTCCGCCCCATGGGTAATCCCAATGTTTGGATGCCAGAGATCAAGTACCTGAAACAAGATTCTCAAAAACAAAATTAAAAACTAAAATAAGAAATCAAAAACAAAATAACAATTCGTTATGCCTCCTCGACAGCGGCGCTAAAATTTGGTCGGTTGTCAGCCGACGCAAAAATAATTTTAGTTCTTTCACTTCACAATTATAATTAATAGTATAGTTACAAGAACAGATTCTTTCCACAAGGAGATATGGGTTGTTATTCGTATTTGAAAACTTAAGTAACCTGGGAGAATTTTTGATTTGAGTCTAAAATAATTAAACTAATAATAATAGCAAAGAATGAATAAAGAGAATCAATAAGTTGAGAATAATGGTTAAGGGTTCATCATCAATCATAATACATGCACTTCGATTAATAACTGGTATTATCACTCAATCATTCATTATCAAGAGTCCTAAAGTGCCCCATCGAGAGCATACTCCAGTAAATTCCTTATATCATCACATACCATAACGATGAATATGTGAATACTTCTCATTGAACAACCTAATGCAACGTGCTATTAGGTTTAATCCTCCAAGAGCCTTAAGTTCTATGAATTGGACTAATCCATGCAATAGAAATACTACGAGTAAACTATTTAACATAGATCAAGCTTCTACTTGCAATCACACAAAGGTTTTGAATACAATTGATAATCACAATATGCTACTTATGACAAGGTTCATCAACAATTACGTATTGCAAAACCCTAATCTAGAAATAGATATGCATTCATGGTCATTTAGTAGCGCTCCTAAACAAACAATCATACAATCATACATGGCGATAATAAATCATAGAACAAGACAATAATGATTTGAATGAGATAACAAAACCAATATATTAATTTAGTGACATGTTTATAATATCCGACTACATCCTTAACCAATATGGAGTGTTTAGCTACTCATGGATGTAGAAACATCCATGATATACATATAAGAAAAGTTTAGAGATATCGTTACGATTGAGGAACCGCTCTGAAACTCTAGTTTTTGATGTTTCTTCTCTCCAAGCTTACAATTTCGTGACCTAATGATGTGATATCATTTTACATAACCTAATACCTTTTTATAGGTTTACATTGCTTGGCCTTCACGTATTTAGTTGGGTTCAAGAACCCGACCCAACATAAGAAATAACGTTCCCAAACGTGCCCTTAGGCCTTCCAAGGAGTTTATACACGTTTTTCACTTGCTAAGTTTGCGAACCCAGTCCGCAAACTTCAAATTCCAGTAGAAATTTTCGGAATTAAAGTATGAAACCCGTCCGCGAACTTTACTGTCTTTGGTATTTGATAAAAACTGTTTTGGCCACAACTTCTTCATCCGAACTCGGAATGACCTCGTTCTTTTTGCATTCTTTTTATCTTTCAATTATATTCCTCATGGTGATGAGAAATCCTTAATTTGAATGAGTTATATTGGTCTTTGGCCTGAGTATTGATTTTAAGCGTTTTACTCCTTTCCGTCGCACTTCTTCCACTTCCCTTGGACTTGGGAACTTGGAATACTTCTCTTCTTAACTCTTTTCAGCACTTTGTAGCTCATTTTTGGATGATTCACCTAATAGAGACATACAAGAGAAAACAAGAGTAATAATACGAAAATATGCTAGAATAATAGCTTAAAAAAGTGTGGAATGGACACTAAAATCATATGAATTATGCACTTATCAGCTGTAAGAGGTACTCCAGGAAGCGACAACATCTCCGTTGTCTTTTCGCATTTTGAGGGAGCCTATCCCTGCAAAATGTCCAGTACCTACGTTTCAGGCATACAATGGTACCTCTGATCCTGCAGCGCACCTACGGTATTAAACTCGTGTCCTTCCCATTAGGAAAGAGATGAGGTGGTACTTTGTAGGTAGTTTCCTGCAAGCTTAACAGGTTCAGCATTGGCTTGGTATGACAACTTACCAGCAAACTCAATTGACTCTTTCGAGCAATTGTCCACGGTGTTCTTGGAGACACACATGTACAACAAGTAAACAAAGGAAGAGTTAGATAGGCTATTTGCTTTAGATATCGGACCCCGGGAGACATTGATGCAATACACATCCAGGTGGCAAAAGACATGCCAAGCAATCGGGAAAGTCAATCCAAAAATTAGCATTAATTGCTATAAGTATGGACTTGACAGAACCTCAATCATCTTCGTGGAGCTTCAAAACCGAGCCTTTGATTCTGAAGGAGAGTGTAGGGTTGTCCAAGATCGCTACATCAGACTTTAAGAAATACAGAAGAACAACCCAAGGGCACAAGAAAAGACAACAATAGCTCCGCAACAAACCAACTCTCTAGAACTAATTCCGGAGATACCTAAGTGGCAAAATGAAGCAGGGGGCAGAACCATCTCTCGAGACAAAAGATCCAAATATGGAGATGGAAAAGGCATAGGAAGAGGAAGAGAAGAATTTGTAGATAAAGTCTACATAAAGCTAAACACCACATTCTAAGCAAGAAAGGAGCGCAACCGGGTTTTCTGTACCCTAACACTAGGAGAAAGCAACCGGATAAAACAAATGAGGCCAAGGAATATTGTACCACTAGTACTACGGGCATACAACTGATACATGCTATCATCTAAGAAACACGATCCAGAGATTCATAGACAAGGCAAGTTCATGGAGTACGTGCAGATACAACCAGCTGATACTGAGGTAGCCCTCAAGAAAAGGGTAGAACTACCTCAGGACGGCAAATACATCAACATGATTACCTTCTCCAGTGGAGGTCAGGAGGAGCTATTCGAAGTCATACTCGAGTTAGCTCGAAACAGAAGAAAGCTAGAAGCCCACGAGGTATTCAAGCTAAATTGACCACCTACTAGCACTTGGGAAGAATGGATGGCTATGCCATTAACATTCTCAACAAGGGATGTCAACCAAGAAGTTGAGATGCACAATGATCCACTTGTGATCACTCTTCCTATACACGGATAGAACGTCACAAAGGTCCTCATTGATGGGGGCAGCTTATTGACTGTGTTATTTTATGAACCTTACCTACGTATGGGTTTGACAACTGATAAAATGGATTCATCCACTTGCACAATATACGGTTTCAATGGAGCAATCTTTATACCAAAAGGAGAAATTATCTTACAGATGCGCTTCGGACTCTTAGTAACCAATACAAGGTTCTGCGTTGTGGAAGCACCTTCGCCATACAACGTAATCATGGTCAGGCTATAGGTCCATCGACTGTGAGGCACAACTTCAACATATCACTAGTACCTTCGATTCCATACACCTATGGGTGAAATGGAAATCAAAGGTGACCAGCAAGACGCAAGGCTATGCAATATGGTAGAGGTCGGGCTCAATGAAGAAAGAGTTGCTGCCCAACAACACGAAAGAAAAAGACGAAAGGCGAACACCAAGGAAGTGAAGGACGAAGTCTTCTTAGTACTCGAAGCCACCTCAGTTCCAGAGAAAAGCACCTCCGCCACTCCGGGGGCGAACATCTCCGCCAAATGACAATTACAGAAATTCACTCCTCTACGACCTCAGAAGCAAACCTTCTCTCCAGTGGAACCAACAAAGAAAATCAACATCGGCACCGAGAAGGAACCAAAGATGATCAACATCGGAACTTTGCTAAAAGAAGACGAGGAGATGCAACTAGAAAGGATACTACGGGACTACGCAGATGTCTTTGCAAGCTCAATGGAAGACATGCCAGGAATTGACCCGAATTTGGTCTCCCACCATCTTCGGCTCAAACCGGAAATGCCACCATTCAAGCAACGTATCCGCAAGGTGGAAGATATCTACCAAGAAACGGTAGAAAAGGAGTTGCAAAAGCTACTAGCAGAAGGATTCATACGAGAAGTCAACTATTCCACATGGATATCCAATATGGTAATCGTACCTAAGAAGAACGGAGGCGTGCGAATCTGCATCGATTTTAGAAATCTCAACAAAGCCTGCCCCAAGGACAGCTACCCGCTGCCAAATATTGACTAACGGTCGGTGCAATCGAAGGTCACCAGAGGCTATCCTTCATGGACGGATACTCCGGTTACAACCAAATAGACCGTGCAGAAGAAGACCAGGAGCATATAGTGTTCTTTACCCCACGAGGCTTGTATTGTTATACATGGATGCCTTTTGGACTAAAGAACGCGGGGGCAACATACCAGCGACTGGCAGACAAAATCTTTAAACCATGGATAGGAAAGATACTGGAGGTCTACGTGGACGATATGCTTGTCAAAAGCAAACAGGCGAAATCACCTGTCAGACCTAAGGAAAATATTCGAAGCCATGAGAAGCTTTCACATGAAGGTGAACCCGGAGAAATGCACGTTCGGAGTAACCTCAGGAAAATTCCTAGGATACTTAGTAACTAAGCGAGGAATATAAGTGGATCCCGAAAGGGTCGGAGCAATAAAGGAAATTCCATCTCCACAAACACTAAAAGGAGTACAAAAGCTAAATGAAATCTTAGCCTCCTGTTGATGGTGGTTTTTAGCTTAGGGTTAAAATCGTAAAACCGCACATCTGACATGACGACACTATGACCATTAGCACATTTATTAAATCGATTAGCATTCCTATGTAAGAATTACCAGGGTACCTTTTTTTTTATGTGTCATGTTCCACGGCAGAACCCTTAACATTGACAGACATCATCTATGCCAAACCCTAACTCTCATACTACCGCACCAAGGCATGCCAACCATGTCAGTCGCACCACTGTGCCAATGGCATGCCATGCCAGCCACGTCTACCGCGCCAAGGCATGGCAACCATGACAGCCGCACCACCGTGTCAATGGCATGCCATGCCAGCCACGTCTACCGCGCCAAGGCATGCCAACCATGCCAGCCGCACCACTGTGCCAATGGCATGCCATGCCAGCCACGTCTACCGTGCCAAGGCACGCCAACCATGCCAGCCGCACCACTGTGCCAATGGCATGCCATGCCAGCCACGTCTACCGTGCCAAGGCATGCCAACCATGCCAGCCGCACCACTGTGCCAATGGCATGCCATGCCAGCCACGTCTACCGCGTCAAGGCATGCCAACCATGCCAGCCGCACCACTGTGCCAATGGCATGCCATGCCATCCACGGCTACCGCGCCAAGGCATGCCAACCATGCCAGCCACACCACGCCATACCATGCCGACCTTACCTATGCGACTACCAAAACGAAGGCGTGCGATGATCAACGGCCACCCTTCCACCTTATATGCAAATCTTAGTCGTCCAAGGTCGCCAACCAACGCATGGTAACCTTTGGCCCAAAATCCTAGTTTTGGCCACGACAAACCGCGCCAAGGTATGCCATGCCACATGTGCCAATGGAATGCCAACCACCTTGCCGCACCATACCATGCCGACCTTCCCTATGCGGCTACCAAAACGAAGGCGCGTCCGAGGTCGCCAACCAACACATGGTAACCTTTGTCCCAAATTCCTAATTTTGGCCACGCCAAAGCATGCCATGCCACATGTGCCAATGGAAAGCTCCACCTTGCCGCACCATACCATGCTGGCCTTCCTTATGCGGCTACCAAAACGAAGGCGTGCGACGATCAACGACCACCCTTCCACCTTAGATGCAAATCTTAGCCATCCAAGGTCGCCAACCAACGGATGGTAACCTTTGGCCGAAAACCCTAGTTTTGGCCACGCCAAACCGCGCCAAGGCATGCCATGCCACATGTGCCAATGGCATGCCAACCACCTTGTCGCACCATACCATACCGGCCTTCCCTATGGGGCTACCAAAACGAAGGCGTGCGACGATCAACGACCACCCTTCAACCTTAGATGCAAATCTTAGCCGTCCAAGGTCGCCAACCAACGGATGGTAACCTTTGGCCCGAAACCCTAGTTTTCGCCACGCCAAACCGCGCCAAGGCATGCCATGCCATGCCACATGTGACAATGGCATGTGAACCACCTTGCCGCACCATACCATGCCGGCCTTCCCTATGCGGCTACCAAAACGAAGGCGTGCGACGATCAACGGCCACCCTTCCACCTTATAGGAAAATCTTAGTCGTCCAAGGTCGCCAACCAACGCATGGTAACCTTTGGCCCAAAACCCTAGTTTTAGCCACGCCAAGGCATGCCATGCCACATGTGCCAATGGCATGCCAACCACCTTGCCGCACCATACCATGCCGGCCTTCCCTATGCGGCTACCAAAACGAAGGCGTGCGACAATCAACGGCCACCCTTCCACCTTAAATGCAAATCTTATCCGTCCAAGGTCGCCAACCAACGCATGGTAACCTTTGGCCGAAAACCCTATTTTTGGCCGCGCCAAGGCATGCCATGCCACATGTTCCAATGGCATGCCAACCACCTTGCCGCACCATACCATGCCGGCCTTCCCTATGCGGCTACCAAAACGAAGGCGTGCGACGATCAATGGTCACCCTTCCACCTTGGATGCAAATCTTAGCCGTCCAAAGTCGTCTACCAACGCAAGGTAACCTTTGGCCCAAAACCCTAGTTTTGTCCACGCCAAGGCATGCCATGCCATATGTGTCAATGGCATGCCAACCACCTTGTCGCACCATACCATGCCGGCCTTCCCTATGCGGCTACCAAAACGAAGGCGTGCGACGATCAACGACCACCCTTCCACCTTAGAGGCTTATCTTAGCCGTCCAAGGTCGCCAACCAATGCATGGTAACCTTTGGCCGAACACCCTAGTTTTGGCCATGCCAAACCGCGCCAAGGCATGCCATGACACATGTGATAATGGCATGCCAAACACCTTGCCGCACCATACCATGCCGTCCTTCCCTATGAGGCTACCAAAACGAAGGCGTGCGACGATCAACAACCACCTTTCCACCTTAGATGCAAATCTTAGCCGTCCAAGGTTACCAGATAATGCATGCAACTTTTGGCCCTAGTTTGGTCGCGCCTAAACAAAGCCAAAACCCTAAATTTTGGCCGCGCCTAAACCAGGCTATATTAAAGCCATACCGAGCATGCTTTCATGCCACTGGCTACCAAACGAAGGGTTGCAATAATCAACGGCCATCTTTCCTCTTAAGATGCAAAATCATGACCGTCGAAGGTCACCACCGAGCCGTTAAGTCTCCCAAGCTCAACTTGCCAGACAACAACAACATGCTACATGTTTTCCACGAAAACACTCGAGACATCAACACATGTCACAAACTGGGGGATGCTCATGGGGTATTGGTTTGGCGGTTTACAGCGTGCGGCGTACACTACGCCCGTCATAAGACAGTGTAATAAGGATGAGGCAGTTAGTAAATACAGGGGGTAATGGTGAAACGCTTTCTTTTATGGAACATATATTTCAGGCATTACCGGTTACCACCTCCTCCCATTTACTCATCTGTTTTCCATTTCTTGATGAGACCAGAGTACGTTTCACTTCGACTTGTATAAATAGGTCTTACCTATTTCCACCGAACAACAAGTTCAGGTCAGGAGCATACAACACTCAGAAAATATTTGCTAGCTTTCCATCTGTTAGCTTCGCACTTTCTGATACAAGTCGTAAAACAACTACTCTTCCAGAATCAACTATTCTGGTCTCAACACTCTCTTCGCTTCCCTCCCCATAACCAACCCTTCTCCTTCACTTTGTGACAAAAGCAAGTCTGGAATGGCAATTTATTGGTTTAGGCCGGATTTGTACAGATTGATCTCTCGAATCTAAAGTACTCTTGCAGTACATTGTTTAGGGTTTAAACTCATTTCTCACCCACACACCCGAAATTACCAAAATCAGCAGAAACCGTTTTCACCCTCAAACAATTGGCGACCACAATGGGAGATTGATCTTTCGGTTACAATGTCAACTTTCAATCCTCGATCTCATATTTCGACCCAGACGTCAGGACGGTAGAATCAAACAATCCGCTCAGGAATCGACGACTCAGCTACCAGACAGCCCGGTTACCAGTCATGACATGACAAGGGGCGACTGGGGACTTCCTAGAGGTCAAAATCAAACGATCCGCCCATGGATCGACGACTCGATTATCAAGTGACCCGGGGACGACTGGGGACTTTCCACAATTGCGGTGCTTCCTACAAAACCTGGACTTGCACCTGACTCATTTTTCGTTAGCAGATCCAAAAAATCGAGTAAGTCCTGCCTAGAAAAAATACATGGTTTACTATTTCAAGATTTCACAGGAATGATAAAATCGATAGCCATGTTATGTTTCATCCCATGTCATCTACCGACACGCCATGTTCACGTTTCCGTATCTTCCCTGAGATGTTTGTGTTACTTACAATCATAACCAAAACATCATTATTCTAAAACAGTTCATTCAAAATAATAATCCAAAACCCTCAGGGGTTATACTTGTCTATCAACCAAAAAATCAAGAAAATCAAAACCGCAAACTAGGTGTTTCATTTTCCTTTCAAAAAAAAAAAAACTAAGATAAGAAGTTCGGAAGACAGAAATGCATTCAAGGAAAGTTTTTCAACAACGACTTGCTCTTCTTAGCGAAAGCCTCCTTCGTACTTTGGAGAGCCGCCCGTTTCAACTTCAGCTTCCTGGACAACTTTTCGACTTCCGCTTTCTACTGTTTGACCGTATCTGCAGAAGGACCTTCAGCTGTTTCGACTAGCAACTTTTCAACCTCAGAGAAACCCTCGACGAACCAGGGAGCATTGAACTCGAAATTTATGCACATGTCACGATGGAACCTCCAGCTTGAGATTACATCCTCAGAAACGGTAAAGCTAGTCACGTTGCACATGTCGTCAATTGAATACAAGGCTTTCTCCACACACTTAACCAACGTAAATCGACTAGTAATTTTCTTGGTCGTGGCGATATGTTTGTAGATTTCCCATATCTTAGTATACAGCGCCGCATATTTGGCTGGCACGCTAAATCCCCCGACCAACACATGATCCGGATGAGGAACCAGGTATGGAGGGTTGAAGGTGGCGCCCGCGACTGCATCAGCGACTGGCAAGGGATTCCTAATGACAATTGCACCTGCGGACACTGGGATGCGCTCTCCATTGTATGAGTCACAAAGACGTCTTCACCTCGATCAACCTCCATTTCAAGGTCTCCCGGTGCAGCTGCAATAGTTGGAGACAAAGCTGTATCTCCACCAACCTCCGTCTCGGTTTCATCTTCAGAAACGGCTCCCCCCTGTGATATCACGTATTAGATGCTTTTCCAAAGAGAAGAAAGAAATAAGGAAAAAGGGAAAACATGTAGAAGACTCACTGATCCGCTTTCAGACCGGCCAGAAGAAGATTCAGCGCTACTGTTGGAAGAACTATTCTCGTCATCACTAGACTCCGAACTTTCACCTTTCTCGGATTCCCCCACACCACAGACAGGTTCAGCACCGTCACTTCCTTCCTCGAGAAACGTTGTTTTCTGACTACTAGCAAGTTTGGTAAAGGAATTCACGCTGCTGAGACCCTGAGCAAGGCACGAAGACAGACGCTCAGAAAAGAGACGAGGATATACGCAATCCAACTAAAATCAAAGAGAAAATCATACATACTCGCATATTAGACGAACTAAAAGTCGTAAAAGCCGTCGAATCTGACTGGGAACCATCTGCATGGCTTTTAGACCTTCGCTCCTTCACTTGGGTACTATTCGCGTCCAGGCTAACCTATTTTCGCTTGGTTGAATAAGGATCCCTCAGCAATGGGTGCTCCACTAAAACCGCAGGAGAAGGCTTACCGCAACGGTTTTCTACCACATCATTCACAAACCCATGAATAGCAAGAAACTCATACTGACAGAATATGTTATATTTGGAGGTTGTTGATGGATTTCGTTCCGCGAGCAGAAAAAGGAGGCTTTTACCAGAAACAAGAACACTAGCATCGAGAACAGTTGGCAACGAATTTTATGGAACAACTGGCTGACGAACGAGTGGGACCCCTTGGTAAAAACCCATATGCCGATCCGTCCTATCGATATTGTAAGAGACCGCTTTACACGATCCCCGAAAGAATGACGGCACATAACCAGGCATGCAGCTTCGCATGAACACCATCTCTCCAACACTCATATCCTCTTTATCAGAAGACAAGGACATGATCGGAGAAGGAGCAAAGGTATTGATCTGAGTTATGGACGCGTGCACCGGATCCCATGGGTGAAAGTTGACCGTGTGCGAGTTGTCAAGGAATCCAACCAGGTTTGAACCAACCTTTGGGCGCCTATTCAACCAGCGCAGTATGCTAGAGCCACCCAAGACTCGGGAAGTAAGGCCAACAGTTTTGGAGCATACTTTTCGAAGTGCTCCCACATCCACGCTTGGAGAAAGGCGGCATGAATATACGAATCCACTTTCATGTAGCCATTTGAAGCGCACATGTCCGCGACCAGCTGATCCAAGTGTGTGTATAGAGAACCAAGAAACAAGCCGCCAATAGGGAGAACGACACCTTTTGCCAATTTTATGGCAAACTTGATAATTTCCTGTCTTATCTCTTTCTTACCAGAGCCGTCCTCGAAAATATCCCTGGATAACCAAAGAGCCAAGAACGCCGCGACATGAAGCGTACTATTCTTATGATTTGGCTCCAACTCATCAAGAAACCACTGAGATACCAACCACCCATAGAAGCACCTCGTCTCGTTTTCTTTCCGGACAAATCCTTTTGATTTCGCAACCAGAGCGGCGCACATTTCTTCTTCATCTGCAGACAATTTGACATCGAGGTTTCTTATTATGGGAAGGTTCAGCAGTACGGCCACGCTCTCTAAATAAATAGTCATTTAACCCCACCTTCATGTGGCCGTGTGAGTGTCCAGACACCATCTGGAAATAAAGGCAACCAAGCCTGGAATATCTT
Source organism: Papaver somniferum (assembly GCF_003573695.1). Taxonomy (NCBI): domain Eukaryota; kingdom Viridiplantae; phylum Streptophyta; class Magnoliopsida; order Ranunculales; family Papaveraceae; genus Papaver; species Papaver somniferum. The sequence continues at coordinate 40,350,931 of NC_039359.1, forward strand.
TCCTAATTTGAAGCACTGCGGAAGCCGCGAAAACATCAATAATTTGCGCCTTGGTCAAACTGGCTTTTACACATTCCTGGCTCATCATGTATCGCATCCATTGCTCAAAGAGACGTAACAGACTCACATAGATTTTAAAGTCGATGGGAGAACCAGAATACTCTTTCCTCTGAAGACAAAACCTTATTACACCTTTTGGCCGAACCGACTGGGCCTCTCCTTCACTTTCCAGACCAATCATAAAATTCGACACATACTTGGGATGATTCTTCCTAATTGTGGCGGATGTTTTAAAGAACTCAGCGTCTATGTTTGGCTTGGAATTGCCAACATCTTTCGGTACGGCAGAAAGTGACATCCTAACGAAAATTCTCTCACGCTATTTTCACCTTCGAAATAACTACAATGGAACAATACGAAGAGAAATTATTACGGAAAGCGCATGGAAATTATTTTATCAGACACAGGAGATCCATCCTGAACGTAAGCCAATTTGTTGCAAAGTCATAATGTGCGTAGACAAAGAAATGAGGACTGACATACCCTGCATCACCACCTCATGCCATGGCCGTACCCCGCAGCGAGAAGTTGGCGCCCGGCCGAGAAGGCGCGCCCCACTATGGGAACCATGCACACAGCCACACGAGGAAAAAGGAGAAAACCCTAGAAGCTAGGTTTTCACGGGAAGGGAATGACAATTACTAGCTCATGCATGCCTACTTTGCACAGTAATTGGGGAGGCCAACATTACTACGGTATTCACACCTAAATGTTACTACAAGTTCATGCAAAGCATATCAACGGCTAGGATTCATACCAACACAGAAGAACAATATTTTTACAAGTTCATGAAAAGGTACGACTACGGCTAGGATTTGCACTAACACAAGAAAACAAGAAAAACAAGTTAAAAGGGAAGTGCTGGAAGACATACCTGGGATTCGCTCCCCCGCTTTACTACTACCACACAGCCAGAATAAAAATAAAAAACAAAGGTGTGAAATAAAAGGAGAAGTCGGCCCCTTTTATAGGCATAACACTTAGGAGTTTGAATAAGGAAAGGACTTCCTATTTGAGTCAAGTAAGGAAAAGAGGCAATTGGGCCCGCAGAGACAAATCACCACCGTGCCAAGCCGTCCACGCATGCCTTGCCAAGTCATCCGTGCCATTGCCTTTTCCCCACCATGCCAAGCCGTTCGCGCCATTGCCTTGGCCCCACCATGCCAAGCCGTTCGCGCCATTGCCTTGGCCCCACCATGCCAAGCCATCCGTGCCATTTTCCTTGGCCCCACCATGCCAAGCCGTTCGCGTTATTGCCTTGGACCCACCATGCCAAGCCATCCGCGCCATGCCTGCCTCACCAAGTCGCGTCATGCCTTGCACCACCGTGCCGCGCCACGACTTGCCGCGCCAACACCAAAAACTCGCCAAGCCAGCGTCACGATGTTCCCTAACCCGACCAAGGTGATGCATGGCCAGACTAAGACAACAATCTTCACATCACCACTTCACGGTCTACACCACAAATACAATCTATCCAAGGCCGCCAGACACGAGGATTATGAACTCTCCTTACCTCTCGAAAAAGGTTCGTCGTACCTTCCTGACCATCTTTTCACGACTTGTCATTTCGATTTTGTCATATCCTGTCACCATCTTATGCTTACCTCGCAAAAATGTTCTGTTCCGAGCTAAGCAGGGGACTTAATGTTGATGGTGTTTTTTAGCTTAGGGTTAAAATCGTAAAACCGCACATCTGACATAACGTAACTATGACCATTAGAACATTTATTGAATCGATCAGCATGCCTACGTAATAATTACCAGGGTACCATTTTTTTTTATGTGTCATGTTCCACGGCAGAACCCTTAACATTGACCGACATCATCTATGCCAAACCCTAATTCTCATGCTACCGCGCCAAGGCATGCCAACCATGTCAGCCGCACCACCGTGTCAATGGCATGCCATGTCAGCCACGTCTACTGCGCAAAGGCACGCCAACCATGCCAGCCACACCACTGTGCCAACGACATGCCATGCAAGCCACGTCTATCTTGCCAAGGCATGCCAACCATGCCAGCCGCACCACTGTGTCAATGGCATGCCAACCATGTCAGCCGCACCACTCTGCCAATGGCATGCCATGCAAGCCACGTCTATCGCGCCAAGGCATGCCAACCATGCCAGCCACACCACTGTGTCAATGGCATGCCATGCCAGCCACGTCTACCGCGCCAAGGCATGCCAACCATGTCAGCCGCACCACTGTGCCAATGGGATGCCATGCCAGCCACGTCTACCGCGCCAAGGCACGACAACCATGCCAGCCGCACCACTATGCCAATGGCATGCCATGCTAGCCACGCCGCACCATACCATGCCAGCCTTCCCTATGCGGCTACCAAAACGAAGGTGTGTGACGATCAACGACCACCCTTCCACCATAGATGCAAATCTTATCCGTCCAAGGTCGCCAACCAACCCATGGTAACCTTTGGCCCAAAACCCTAGTTTTGGCCACACCAAACCGCGCCAAGGCATGCCATGCCACATGTGCCCATGGCATGCAAACAACCTTGCCGCATCATACCATGCCGGCCTTCCCATGCGGCTACCAAAACAAAGGCGTGCGACGATCAACTGTCACCCTTCCACCTTAGATGCAAATCTTATCCATCCAAGGTCGCCAACCAACACACGGTACCCTTTTGGCCCAAAACCCTAGTTTTGGCCACGCCAAGGCATGGCATGCCAACCACCTTGCCGCACCATACCATGCCGGCCTTCCTTATGTAGCTACCAAAACGAAGGCGTACAACAATCAACGGCCACCCTTACACCTTCGATGCAAATCTTAGCCGTTCAAGGTCGCCAACCAACGCATGGTAACCTTAGTCCCAAAGCCCTAGTTTTGGCCACGCCAAACCGCGCCAAGGCATGCCATGCCACATGTGCCAATGGCATGCCAACCACCTTGCCGCACCATACCATGCCGACCTTCCGTATGCGGCTACCAAAACGAAGGTGTGCGACGATCAACGGCCACATTTACACCTTAGAGGAAAATCTTAGCCGTCCAAAGTCGCAAACCAACGCATGGTAACCTTTAGCCCAAAACCCTAGTTTTGGCCACGCTAAACCGCGCCAAGGCATGCCATGCCACATGTGCCAATGGCATGCCAGCCAACTTGACGCGCCATACCATGCCGTCCTTCACTATGCGGTTACCAAAACAAAGGCTTGCGACGATCAACGGCCATATTTCTATCTAAGATGAAAATCTTAGCCGTTCAAGTTCGCCAACCAACGCATGGTAACCTTTGGCCCAAAACCCTAGTTTTTCCACGCCAAAACGCGCCAAGGCATGCCATGCCACATGTGCCAATGGCATGCCAACCACCTTGCCGCACCATACCATGCCGGCCCTCCCTATGCGGCTACCAAAACGAAGGCGTGCGATGATCAACGGCCACCCTTCCACCTTAAAGGCAAATCTTAGTCATCCAAGGTCGCCAACCAACGCATGGTAACCTTTGTCCCAAAACTCTAGTTTTGGCCACGCCAAACCGCGCCAAGGTATGCCATGCCGCATGTGCCAATGGCATGCCAACCACCTTGTCGCACCATACCATGTCGGACTTCCCTATGTGGCTACCAAAACGAAGGCGTGCGACGATCAACGGCCACCCTTCCGCTTTAGATGCAAATCTTAGCCGTCCAAGGTTACCAGCTAACGCATGGCAACTTTTGGCCCTAGTTTGGTTGCGCCTAAACAAAGCCAAAACCCTAACTTTTGGCCGCGCCTAAATCAGACCATATTAAAGCCATACCGAGCATTCTTTCATGCCACTGGCTACCAAACGAAGGGTTGCAATAATCAACGGCTACCTTTCCTCTTAAGATGCAAAATATCGACCGTCGAAGGTCACCACCGAGCCGGAAAGTCTCCCAAGATCAACTTGCCAGACAATAGCAACATGCTACATGTTTTCCACGAAAACACTCGAGACATCAACACATGTCACAAACTGGGGGATGCTCATGGGGTATTGGTTTGGCGGTTTACAGCTTGTGGCGTACACTACGCCCGTTATAAGACAATGTCATAAGGATGAGGTGGTTAGTAAATACAGGGGGTAATGGTGAAATGCTTTCTTTTATGGAACATCAATTCCAGGCGTTACCGGTTACCACCTCCTCCCATTTACTCATTCTTTTTCCATTTCTTAATGAGACCAGAGTACATTTCACTTTGACTTGTATAAATAGGTCTTACCTATTTCCACCGAACAACAAGTTCAGGTCAAGATCATACAACACTCAGAAAATATTTGCTAGCTTTCCATCTGTTAGCTTCTCATTTTCTGATACAAGTCGTAAAATAACTACTCTTCCAGAATCAACTATTCTGGTCTCAACACTCTCTTCGCTTCCCTCCCCAAAACCAACTCTTCTCCTTCACTTTATGACCGAAGCAAGTCTGGAACGACCATTTCTTGGTTTAGGCCGGATATGTAAAGATTGATCTCTCGAATCTAAAGTACTCCCTTGTAGTACATTGTTTAGGGTTTAAACTCATTTCTCACCCACACACCCGAAATTACCAAAATCAGCAGAAACCGTTTTCACCCTCAAACACCTCCATGAGAAGATTCATAGCAAGATCATCGGATAAATGCAAAGCATTTTTCGATACACTAAGGAAAGGAAGCAGGTTCATTTAGACCACGAAATGCGAGCAAGCTTTCCAGAAGATCAGGGAATACTTGGCTTCGGTCCCCATCCTACAGAAGCCGGATCCAGGAGAAATTCTCACCTTGTACATAGCAGCAACAAGCTACACTGTGAATGCAGTATTGGTACGAGATCAAGGACAAGGAGAAAAGCCCATATATTACATCATCAAGACACTTAGTTCAGCGGAGCGAAACTACACCAAGGTGGAGCAGCTTATATATGCCTTAGTAGTGGCAACACAAACACTAAGGATATATTTTGATGCACATACCATCCGAGTCTTCACGAAGGCTCAGATAGGTCAAATCCTCGACAACACGGAGAAAATAGGAAGGGTGGAAAAATGGAATGCCATGATTAAACAGTTCCACATCATCTTTGAAACCAGAAAGGCTGAGAAATCACAAATCTTAGCGGACTTTCTGGCGGACCTACCTCTCAACGACGAAGCAGATATAGATGATATCCCAGGAATGAAGGAAGACAAGTAAGAACCAGAAGATCTCCTGGAACCTCAGAACTCACGAAGATGGGAAATATTCGTAGATGGCTCCTCCAATGGAGAAGGCGCAGGCATTGGGATTGTAATAAAAACCCCTACCGGAGACAGACTCATCTATGCATCCAGGTTAGAATTCGAACAATACAACAATAACATCACAGAATACGAGGCGGTCATACATGGTCTACGCTTGGCACGGGAGCTAGGCATGTCATATGTTCGTTTGACTAGTGACTCGCAGTTAGTCATTAGACAAATTGAGATCAAATACCAAACTTTGGATCCAGTGCTATCTTCGTATCTAAAGCTAGCTCAGGAGCATGTGTCAAAGATCAGCAACGTAACATTCAGGCACGTCTGTTGAAAGGATAACAGACACGCAGATGCCTTAGGATTCATATCATCAATGCTAAGGTACAGAAGCATCACCGCTGTACAAATTGGAAGAATATATGAACCTTCAATAGAAGGACCCATCTCAGGCACTAAGGAGGCTTTGGCCGTTCAAACTCGAGCCATGAGAGAATCTGAGAAAGAAAAAGAAGACGAAGAAGTAAGAGAACCTGATAACGAAGCCGAAGAGTCTGACAAATACCAATCCATGTCATACGAAGACAACGAAGATGAAGCGGAGGATGATTGGAGGATTTCAATTCACCAGTACCTCGACAAAGGTACCTTACCATCAGATATCAAAGAGGCTCAGAAACTTGAATCAAAAGCAGCAATGTACAACCTTCGTGATGGGATACTGTATAGGAGGTCATTTCTTGGACCTATGATGCGGCGCCTCTCATGAACCGAAGGAAGGAAAACACTCTACGACATACACAGCGGAGATGTCGACAACCATAGCGGAAGAAGGTCCTTGGAGGTCAAATCCAAATGCAAGGATACTACTGTCTAAGCATGGACGAAGACTCAAAGAACGTGGCTAAATGCCAACGCTTTGCCAGGAAGATCAAAGCACCAGCAACGGAGCTAAACTCGGTCATCAGCCCTTAACTATTTGTCAAATGGGGGGTGGATATTGTCGGACCCTTGATAGAGGGAACCTCGAAGAGAAAATATATTATTGTGGTTACGGATTATTTCACCAAGTGGGTAGAAGTAAAGGATTTGGAAAGAATTAGGGATACAAATGTCTGTAAGTTCTTGTTTGAGCAAATCATATGCAGGTTCGGAATATCAGACACCATCTTCTCGGAAAATTGCAAACAGCTGCAAGGAAATAACATCAACATGTTGTTCAATACTTTCAACATCCATAAAAACAAGTCCACTCTTATATACCCTAAGAGCAACGGACAAGCGGAGGTAGCCAACAAAATAATATCAATGAACTTGAAGAAAAAGCTAGGAGCATACAAGAAAAGATGGTGCGAACAACTACACAACGTCCTATGGGCCTACCGAACTACAAGAAGGGCGACTACGGGAGAAACTCCATTCTTGATGACCTACAGATCCGAAGCGGTCATCCCAACTGAGATAATACTTCCAACAATGAAAACAGAGGGATGAGAGAAGAATCTAACAACAGACCTAATGTTAGAAAAGCTGGATGATCTCGAAGAAAGAATAGAAGTGGCCTTACAAAAGATGGTGAATTATCAACGAAGGCTATCTCGGGAATACAAAAAACGAGTCATCCTTAGAAACGTTTTGGTCGAGGAATATGTGCCACGTCAGATTCCGCCATATCAAAGAAAGAAGGAGTGGGGCAAGCTATCTCCAACATGGGACGGGCCCTACATCATACATGACGTCGCCAGAAAAGGGTCTTACTACCTAAGAACCCTAAAAGGTGAAGTATTACAACACCCTTAGAATGCAATGTACCTAAAAAAGTACTACCCGTAAGAGAATGGTGATTACCCAGGAGAAGAAAGTAACGGGCCTTAGCCAACCATGTTCTATCCCTGATAAGAGGTATTATAAACCTTATTAATCAATGAAAGAAACTTTTTGCTAAAGAATTAGTTTCGGTTAATACAATTGGGTTAGAATGGACACCCTCCGTCAGGACTGACGATGAGATAAGGCAAGACATAATTGCGCATATGTCAATACTCGGATCCTCGGGACGATAGTTCCCTTCATGAGGCAATAAGAAAAAGTAAGATATCCCCTATAGAGATACCTTGTCGAAGTAAAGAAGTCTTCGCGCTGAACGCATAGGGTTACAGGAAAACTATTGCCCACGTATGAGCCTTCGCCACCACGGTACCTTCTGGCCAAAGGATACTTAGGTAGGAAGATGAATGTTCCACCAAAGGTTAAACATACCTTAGCACCTTGTGATAACTTGAATGTGCGATCAACTAGACACAATACGTCTACAAACAAAATATTCATGCAGTAATATAGGTAAAGTAATAATGTTATCAAAGTACGACTGAAATGTCTTAAAAAGTTGCAGATAAAGAAGGCTCAAACCATCACGAAGCATTGTTTCAAGAAAAAGGGACAACAAAAAGGCACCTCAGCTGAGGGAATATTACAACAAAGAGTTCAGTTAAGATAAGATGAATACGACTGGATCAAGGGTAAGGAAGATGAGGAAAGACGACTCCTTCAGCTTGGAGCTCGTCTTCAGCAAAGGCAGCATTGATATAATCAATGGTCGAATGCTCAAATTGCACCTTCATTTGAGAGGACTGAGCCTCCAAGTCCGAAGCTGATTTCTGACGAAGTTCCATCACCCAAGCACTAAGATGATCGTTAGCTTGCTGGAAAGCCTCAGACTTGAACTTAGCAGCATCATCAAACTGATGAGATATCTCCAGTAAGGATATTTGACCTTAAAGACCGCTGATCTTGGCATTGGCACCCACCAGCTGCTCCTGGAGATCTGCGAATACAAAGTAGTAAGTAATAAACAAAGGCAACAAAGGAAACAAAGAATGCTGCCAGAATATAAAGAACACTAAGCTACCTCCTGCATGGCTAAGGGATTCTTCTAAACTATGATGGGCCTCAGCAAGGTCCACCTCAGCGGCTTCGAGATCTTCTACAAGGTTATCTCGTTCAGTCCGAAGATCATCAACATTAATCTGGAGCAAAGCATTCTCAGAGGATAAAGCTTGGTAAATATTCTCTAGTTCTTCCAATCTCTTAACCAAGGATGCATGGGACATGGAAGACGATGCAGAACCAGCCTCAAAAAGTGTAGTCTTAAGAGAGCAGACCTCAGAATACAAAACATTACACTCTGCAGTAACCTTATCCAACGAAGCACAAGCATCTTCAAAATCTGCATGATATTTCTTGCAGATGATCTCATGGGCTGAGAAGCGTCTCTCACCTAAGGCAATATCCTCCTTTTGCTTTAAAATAAGACCCTCTTTCCATTTAAGGGCTTCGTCACATTCCTTACGGAGCAAAGCCATCTGCTTCACGAAATCCGCGTTATGAGCAGACTCGAGAGAAATCCGGGCCTCGTTGTGAACAGTTACGTTCATTAACCTATCAGATTTCGTCTAATAATACCAAACATCGGAGGTCAACTTGGATACTTGTTCCCGGAGACGTCTAAGCTCACTAGGGCTACCAGCTGGCAGGCGCAGGATATCTCAGGACTATGCAACCAAACAGAATAAAAACAAAGCTAAGGGAAAGAAGAAACGAACCTATGGCTCTGGAGGACTGAGCAGCCAAAGCAGAATCAGCAGATTTGCGCCCATCCTCGATAACTTTAGCATGATTGTTAGATCTCTCAAGCGCCAGCAAACAAGCCTCCAAGGATCACTGAGTCTTTCTCAGATCTTCCTCCAACAAACATACCTTAGCAGCAGAGGCAGTATTACCAGACGAAGGATGTTGTGTGCTAACAAGGGCACATTCTTGACGAGCGCGCTCCAGCAAAGCATTCAAATGAGTACACTTAGCCCTATAAAACTTGAACAAGGTACAACCCACGTCTATTTATTTGCAAAGCTGCAAATAACGAAGCATAAGAACAAATGAAGGTTCAAAGCAAAGCATGAAACAGTCAAGTAAGAAATCACTTACTGAGAACACCGAAATATGGGGAAGAAAAATCAGCATAGGTGTCCATGAAGGCCTCCATCTCTTGGATACTACCCCTGCGGATTTCACCAAATCTCCGACTAGAGCGAAGGCAGTCCGGGTCAAAGAAAAGATCCTTAGCCACACGATACTGAGCAGACAAGACGTCCAGCTGCGAAGCTATCTCCAAAGACCCATCCATATGGTGACGATCAACCTCAGCAGAAAATGGACTCTTTGAATCCCGCAGGATGGCTTCAAGAATAGCATCGTCAGAACTCCCAAGGCTCAAACTCTCAGGTAACTTAACCCTTCTCAGATTCAGCAACGGCTCCACCAATCACTTGCGAGCGAGCGTGGGGCACAAGTACTGAGACCTCACCACGATGGAGAGACGTCATGGTGGATAAGATAGGAACCGAAGAAAAAGCTTGAACACCACCTAAATCCATACCACCAGCAGGAGGAAGATTACCCAGTACGGCCCAATCTGGTGACAAAGACGGAGGTCCAACAACCTTACTAACAGGAGCAGTAGAAAGAGACTGAGCACTCCTCAATGAGGTGGGCGTAGCATTGAAGGAGAAACTGGGAAGTGAAAGCACAACCATTTTCTTTGACTGAGAGCCGGAGATACTAACCTTCACCACGGGGGAAACACCCTTGGAAAATGAGCCACTCGATTGAAACAAAGTAGTAGGAGATGAAGGAAGACTCTTGGAAGCTAAAACAGCAGCCTCAGTAGTAGCCGAGACGATAGGAAATGCACCACTAGGAGCATAAAACGAGGGTACCTTTGGAAGCGAAGTAGGAGCTGGAGCTTGAACACTAACAGGGCTCACCAATGGAGCATCACCACCAACTAGGAGGTTCTCACCCTCCACAGAGACAGCATGGATGGGACTAGGGTCACCCTTGGAAAAATCTTCCTCAATATCGTCCAAATGAGGTCTGAGGACAGTATCCTCAATGTCCTTCATATCTTCGTCATCCGACACCTCCTCACCAGCCTTGGGGTCCTCATCAGATTCCTCAAGATCAATAACATCCTTAAACTTGCCCTTTTTCTTGGAGGACTGTGGAAAAACACATGCGCCAGCTAAGGATCAGGGGCAAGATACTAAGGAACCTACAAACACAAAGGTATGGCAATGATCCTTACCTCCACAGGTGTTGGCATAGCTGTTTCAGCCGAAGCCTTTCTCTTCCTAGTTCTGGTGGCTAAGGAATTACCAGCGGAACTCGGAGCAGTCCTAGCAGCAGAACCTGGAGCAGTTCCAATAGAAGAAGTAGGGGCAGGCTACAGAAAAAATTCATCAGAATACTAAAAAAAGCTACAAAAAGGCACAGAATCAAAAACCTCCAAGGAAACCGAAGGTTACCTCATGAGAAGCAGCAGGGTTGAAAACCCAGGGCTGATATCCATCATACTTTTCAGGCAAGGAAAGAGATGTACGAGTGACATTGGGATCTGTGGTAGTAAAATTGTAGGCCCAAGGACCCACCACACGAAGGGGAGTACGAGCCCAGCGATCATCATGATCAGACGGATGCGGTCATACTTCGACAAAGGTATCCTAGCATAATAAGGGATAACCATCAAACCAGTCTTATCAATCTCCTCCAGCAGATGAAGGCTGTTACCTTCCCTAACTTGCCTAGCAGTAACATGGATACGACGACGGCCAACACTCCAAGGAAGAAGATTACTCTTCTAAATAGCATCAGCATACGTAGCATTGAAGATGGCAGGGGTATAATCCTCTTGCTTAGACCTCCCATCAGCAAAGGGGTCATAAGACTTCAAAGTAGTCTTTCCTTTACTACGGTACCAGGTCTCACGAAGGGAACGCCAGTAATTACCGCGCCATACCATGCCGGCCTTCCCTATGCGGTTACCAAAACAAAGGTTGGCGACGATCAACGACCATCCTTCCATCTAAGATGCAAATCTTAGCCGTCCAAGGTCGCCAACCAACACATGGTAACCTTTGGACCAACGCCAAAACCTTTGTTTTGGCAAATCCCAAACTGCACCAAGGCATGCCAGCCATGCCACATGTGCCAATGGCATGCCAACCACCTTGCCGCGCCATACCATGCCGGTTTTCCCTATGCGGCTACCAAAACAAAGTCTTGCGAAGATCAACGGCCACTTTTCCATCTAAAATGCAGATCTTAGCCTTCCAAGGTTACCAGCTAACGCATGACAACCTTTGGTCCGACGCCAAGCCCTAGTTTGGTCGCGCCCAAACAAATCCAAAACCTTAAATTTTGTCCGCGCCTAAACTAGGCCATATTAAAGCCGTACCGGCAATGCTTTCATGCCACTGGATACCAAATGAAGGGTTGCAATTATCAACGGCTACCCTTCCTCTCAAGATGCAAAATCTCAACCGTCGAAGGTCACCACCGAGCCGGCAAGTCTCCCAAGCTCAACTTGCCGAACAACAACATGCTACATGTTTTCCACGAAAACACTCGAGACATCAACACATGTCACAAACTGGGAGATGCTCACTGGGTATTGGTTTGGAGGTTTACAGCGTGCGGCGTATACTACGCCCGTTATAAGACAGTGTCATAAGGATGAGGCGGTTAGTAAATACAGAGAGTAATGGTGAAACGCTTTCTTTTATGGAACATCAATTCCAGGCATTACCGATTACCACCTCCTCCCATTTACTCATCCGTTTTGCATTTCTTATGAGACCAGAGTACGTTTCACTTCGACTTGTATAAATAGGTCTTACCTATTTCCACCGAACAACAAGTTCAGGTCAGGAGGATACAACACTCAGAAAATATTTGCTAGATTTTCATCTGTTATCTTCCCACTTTCTGATACAAGTCATGAAACAACTACTCTTCCAGAATCAACTATTCTGGTCTCGACACTCTCTTCGCTTCCCTCCCCAAAACCAACCCTTCTCCTTCACTTTGTGACCGAAGCAAGTCTGGAACGTCCATTTCTTGGTTTAGGCCGGATTTGTACAGACTGATCTCTCGAATCTAAAGTACTCCCTTGCAGTACATTATTTAGGGTTTAAACTCATTTCTCACCCACACACCCGAAATTACCAAAATTAGCAGAAACGTTTTCACCCTCAAACAATTGGCGACCACAGTTGGAGATTGATCTTTCGATTACAATGCCAACTTTCAATCCTCGATCTCATATTTCGACCCAGACGTCAGGATGGTAGAATCCAAATGACCCGCCCAGGGATCGATGGCTCAGTTACCAGATGGCCCGGTTACCAGTCATGACACGACAAGGGATGACTAGGGACTTTCCACAGTCACGACGGTGCTTCCCACAAAACTCGGTTTTACACCCGGGAGATTTCTTTTCACCAGGAGATCCGAAAAACCGAGTAGTCTTGCTAGACAAAATACATGGTCTACTACTTCAAATCTTCACAGGGGAGACAAAAAAACCGATAGCTATATTTTTCCCGTGTTTCATGCTTTCTACTATTGCACAACATTCACAATTCCATGACGTCCCTGGGGTACTCATGCCACTTATATTCATAACCAAAAACATCAATATTCTAAAATATTTCATTCCAAATAATAATCCAAAACCCTCAGGGGTAATACTTGTCTATCAACCCAAAAATCCAGAAAATCAAAACCATAAACCAAGCGTTTTGTTTTCCTTTTAAAAAACATAGTCACCTACCCGTACGTGCCTACTTTGCATAATAATGATTACCCGTCACTATTCATGAGGTAGCCGACGTTACTACGGTGATATTCGAAGAGGAATTGTTTATGATGAAGTGTTTATACAAGTTTATGAAAGGCATACCCAAGGCTAGGGTTTACAACAGTTCAGAAGAATAATATTTCTACAGATTTATGGAAGGAATGCCTATGACTAGGTTTTGCACCAACACAAGAAAACAAGAAAACAAATTGAAAGAGAAACGCTGGAGTACATAGCTGGAATATGCTTGCCCACTTTATTGCTACCGCTAACACCAGGACGTGAGAAAAAAGATACGAGATAAAAAAGAGAGCCAACCCCTTTCATACGCATAACAATTTTGGAATTTGAATAAGGAAATGATTTCCTATTTGAGATACGTATGAAAAAAGGGAACTGGGCCCGCAAGAAAAAGTCTGCGCCACGCCATGCCCACCCGACAGTCCGCGCCATACCAAATCCAAGCAAGCGTCCACGCCAAGCCAGCGCCCATTCCAAGACGATCCAGCGCTAACAACTTGCATCTTTCCAGTGCCAGTAGCTTGCATCCTTCCAGCGCTAACAGCTTGCATCTTTACAGCAGCTTGCATCTTTCCAGCGCCAGCAGCTTGCATCCTTTCCAGCGCTAACAACTTGCATATTTCCAGTGCCAGCAGCTTGCATCCTTCCAGTGCTAACATCTTGCATCTTTACAGCAGCTTGCATCTTTCCAGCGCCAACAGCTTTAATCCTTTCCAACGCTAACAGCTTGCATCTTTACAGCAGCTTGCATCTTCCCTGCACCAGCATCTTGCATCCTTCCAGCGTTGCTCTTGAACGCCCAGTAGAAGGGAATCAACAATCTAATTTCATTACACAAAAAGATCAGGAACGACTTCTCCAAAATCGAAGCAAAGAAAAATCAGCAACCCCCCTGAGTTCACAAAGACTCTTTTCCCTGTCAGGAGATGCATGATTTCTAGGTACTTCGCCCGCAAAATCGTGCAGTCTATGATGAAACACTTATGTGAGATTCTATATTTCCCCAAGGAGCAATGTCAAGGAATATTTGCAGCCCTCAACCGCACTGCATCAGGGAAGCAGCTGTTTCCAACCAGAGAAGTCGTTCCCAAACCCCAACCTCTCCTGGAAAGCACGATTTCTAGATGGAACTGGGGACTCCTAACCATTGTTCGCTTGAAGAGTGTCCAGTTTGACAACACACTGATTAACGCAGCCGCTCCGCTTCAACAGCCTCCAGCAGCGAATCCGCTTCAACAATCACTCCGGCAGCCGCTCCGCTTCAACGCTCGCTCTTGTAGCCGCTCCGTTTCAGCGTTATCTCCATAAGCTTCTCCAGGATCCGAAGACGAGGCTTCAGCGTTCGGCTTCTTAAGTTTCAACATCTTCTCCAAGAGCAGAAGTTGCTTCAACGACGCTTCTTCTTGCAAATGGTCGTACCACCATGCTCCCCATGTCAAGGATCATGATCACAGCCAACCAATCTTCGTAGTCATGGACAGTTTGCTCGCTTACGCATCCAGCCAATCCTTTTACTTCCACGGATGCCCGTGCAACTCCAGCCAATCCTTTTACTTCCACGGATGCCCATACGATTCCATCCAACCTACTTTGTTACCACGACAATGTAGTCTCTTCTGATTACATCTTCTACCAAGATGAGTTTCACCATAGCAGCAATCACTACAAAGATGTAAACATGTAAACCATAATTGAGGACTGATGATATACACGGAATCCCTTCACTGTCAAAGCTCAGAAGACATAGTCAACCAAAAGGCCATAGCCGCAACAAGGTCATCTACTCTTCAAGGGTGCATCGCAAGAATATCATCATATCTCTGTCTAGGAGACGCCTTCAACACTTTACGAGGTCGTGGAGGATCCCAAGCCTGCTCAGAGGAAAACAACTTCAGAAACTGAAGAAAAATGCGACTGGGGACTCCTCTTCGCAGTCCATCGATGACCATCAAAGACTCATGAGATAACTCCAGAGACGCGGCTGAAACATTTTCTTGAAGAAACAGATGGATCCATGATAAACATAACTCTCTCATTCCTACATCTTCGCTATCCAGAATATTTCGTCCATGCGATATCCTGAGCATCCCAGCGTCACATCCAGAAGAGTACGATAAGCTTGTATCAAATCACGTGGACCTGGATTCAAGGTGATGCAATGAAAATAGGATACACATGGGGACTACCAGCATGAGACGCTTTCACTCCCCTCAACCAGGTTATTTCTGATTTCAACATCATCACTGTCGAAGTTTCACGAGCCCTAGGAATTTCTCAACACGAAGCCGTACATGTACACCGAATACTTCAAGAGCACGCCACAAAGATATATTCACATATTCATCCATGCCATCGGATCAAACTGAAGTATAACTGGGGACTTCTTACCACATCTCATTCCATACGATAGTCCAAGATTCAGAAGATGGTTCGAAGGATGTCGCTTGGAACAAAGTCCTGGAAGACTTGATAGCAGCACATTGGCAACGGAACGTCTCCCTATTTTATCCGGGGGCGCCAGAAGTTTTCGACCATACAAGCATTCACAGCACATCATCATCACGATCAGAAGGTCCAGGCACTGAATAACCTAAAGCCAAGGATGGACCGACACCGCAACCACAATCTCTAAGATTAACCCTGACATGATCGTTTCCGAGCATATATTCCATCCATCCGTCCTAAGAACTCAATGGAGTTTGGTAAATTTTGGAATCCACTGGAGAGACACTGCAGATGAAAGCGCTGATACAAACGAGCAACAGAAAACAGAAGAAGGTCAATACCTCTTTTCATACGGACGGAGTTTCTCGAGTTTTGCACAGAATAAAGTTCCCTTCTTGCTCCATAAACGGTAACAGATGACTCGGCGCGACTATGTTATACCGGGCCCGCAAAATCCCTCCTGAATTCTTCCTGAGTTTCACTGTCGGGCCGTTTTCACCTCCTAAACTAGCTCAAAACCTAAATATTCCCTCGTACGAAGATAAGAGATTCTTTTTCGGTCATATGGAGGGGCGGACCGTCAAAATCCGAGTTCGTACGAGAATTCTACAACGATTTTAGTAAGGAGCGGTAATTAGGGTTTCGGCATCCCAAACCCTGATTTCGACAAAGTTGCCAGGCGCCATCACTACCATTTGATAACCGAAGTTCTAGCGTCATCACCATCGTTTGGTAGCTGAAGTTCTGAAACCAGTTTACACCATTCTGCGGACTTAAGACAGTTTCCACCATTCCGCTGACCGAAGCCAGTTTCCTTCATTCCAAGCCGACCAACGCCTGCGGCTCCCATTCCAAGCCTACCAACGCCTGCGGCTCCCATTCCAAGCCGACCAACTCCTGCGGATCCCATTCCAAGCCGACCAACGCCTGCGTCTCCCATTCCAATCCGACAATCTACATCTCACCACTTCATGGTCTAGCCAGCAACACCACAAGTAGAATCTATGCAAGGCCGCCAACACAAGAATCACGAACTCTCCTCACCTCTCGAAAAAGGTTAGTCAGGTCTTCTTGACCATCTTTTCACGACTTGTCATTTCGATTTTGTCCTCGCCTGTCACCATCTTATGCTTACCTCGCAACAATGCTCTTGTTCCGAGCTAAGAAGGGGACTTAATGTTAATGGTGGTTTTTATCTTAAGGTTAAAATCGTATAACCTTACATCTGACATGACGTCACTAGGACCACTAGCGGATTTATTGAATCATTCAACACGCCTACACAAGAATTACCAGGGTACCTATTTTTTTACATATATATGTGTCATGTTCCACGGTAGAACCCTTAGTATTGACCGACATCACCTTCGTACACCAAACCCTAAATTCTTGCACCACTGTGCCAATGGCAGACCATGTTAGCCACATCACCGCGCCAAGGCATGCCATCCATGCCAGCCACACCACTGTGCCAATGGCATAACATGCCAGCCACATCTCCGCGCCAAGGCATGCAAACCATGCCAGCCGCACCACTGCGCCAATGACATGCCATGCCAGGCGCACCTCCGAGCCAAGGCATGCCAACCATGCCATCCGCACCACTGCGCCAATGGCATGCCATGCCAGCCGCACCTCCGCGCCAAGGCATGCCAACCATGACAGTCGATCCACATGTGCCAATGGTATGCCAACCACCTTGTTGCGTCATACCATGCCGGCCTTCCCTATGCAGCTACCAAAAGGAAGGCGTGCGATGATCAACGTCCACCCTTCCATCTTAGATGCAAATCTTAGCCGTCCAAGGTCGCCAAACAACGCATGGTAACCTTTGGCACAAACCTTAGTTTTGGCCACGCCAAACCGCGCCAAGGCATGCCATGCCACATGTGCCAATGGCATGCCAACCACCTTGCCGCGCCATACCATGTCGGCCTTCCCTATGCGGCTACCAAAACGAATCCGTGCGATGATCAACGTCCCTAGTTTGGCCGAGCCTAAACCACGCCAAGGCATGCGGACCATGCCACATGTGCCAATGGCATGCCGCGCCATCCACCTTGTCGCGCCTAAGCCATGCCATGCCGGCCTTACCTTCACGGCTGCCAAAACGAAGGCGTGCGACAATCAACGGCCACCCTTCCATCTTAGATGTGAATCTCAGCCGTCCAAGGTCACCAACCAACGCATGGTAACCTTTGGCCCAATGCCAAAACCCTAGTTTGCCCGCGCCTAAACCATGCCAAGGCATGCCGACCATGCCACATGTGTCAATAGCATGCCGCGCCATCCACCTTGCCGCGCCTAAGCCATGCCATGCCGGCCTTCCCTTCACGGCTGCCAAAACGATGGCGTGCGACAATCAACGGCCACCCTTCCATCTTAGATGCAAATCTCAGTCGTCCAAGGTCACTAACCAACGCATGGTAACCTTTGGCCCAACGACAAAACCCTAGTTTGGCCGCGCCTAAACCACGCCAAGGCATGTCGACCATGCCACATGTGCCAATGGAATGTCGCGCCATCCAACTTGCCGCGCCTAAGCCATGCCATGCCATCCTTCCCTTCACGGCTTCCAAAACGAAGGCGTGCGACAATCAACGGCCACCCTTCCATCTTAGATGCAAATCTCAGCCATCCAAGGTCACCAACCAACACATTGTAACCTTTGGCCCAACGCCAAAACCCTAGTTTTGGTAACGCCCAAACCGCGCCAAGGCATTCCGGCCATGCCACATGTGCCAATGGCATGCCAGCCAACTTGACGCACCATACCATGCCGGCCTTCCCTATGCGGTTACCAAAACAAAGGCTTGCGACGATCAACGACCATACTTCCATCTAAGATACAAATCTTAGCCGTCCAAGGTTGTCAACCAACGCATGGTAACCTTTGGCCCAAAACCCTAGTTTTGGTCACGCCCAAACCGCGTCAAGGCATGCCACATGTGCCAATGGCATGCCAGCCACCTTGTCGCGTCATACCATGCTGGCCTTCCCTATGTGGTTACCAAAATAAATGCTGGAGACGATCAACGACCATCCTTCCATCTAAGATGCAAATCTTAGCCGTCCAAGGTCGCCAACCAACGCATGGTAACTTTTGGCCCAACACCAAAACCGCCCCAAGGCATGCCAGCCATGCCACGTGTGCCAATGTCATGAAAACGACCTTGCCGCGCCATACCAAGCCGGACTTCCCTATGCGGCTACCAAAACAAAGGCTTGCGAAGATCAACGGCCACTTTTCCATCTAAGATGCAGATCTTAGTCGTCCAAGGTTACCAGCTAATGCATGGAAATCTTTGGACCGACGGCAAGCCCTAGTTTGGTCGCGCCCAAACAAAGCCAAAACCCTAACTTTTGGCCGCGCCTAAACTAGGCCATATCAAAGCCGTACCGGCCATGCTTTCATGCCACTGGCTACCAAACGAAGGGTTGCAATAATCAACGGCTACCCTTCCTCTCAAGATGCAAAATCTCGACCGTCGAAGGTCACCACCGAGCCGGAAAGTCTCCCAAGCTTAACTTTCCGAACAGCAACATGCTACATGTTTTCCACGAAAACACTCGAGACATCAACATATGTCACAAACTGGAGGATGCTCATTGGGTATTTGTTTGGCGGTTTACAACATGCGGCGTATACTACGTCCGTTATAAGACAGTGTCATAAGGATGAGGCGGTTAGTAAATACAGGGATTAATGATGAAACACTTTCTTTTATGGAACATCAATTCCAGGCATTACCGGTTACCACCTCCTCCCATTTACTCATCTGTTTTCCATTTCTTACGATACCGGAGTACGTTTCACTTCGACTTGTATAAATAGGTCTTACCTATTTCCACCGAATAACAAGTTCAAGTCAGGAGGATACAACACTATGAAAATATTTTCTAGCTTTCCATCTGTTAGCTTCCCACTTTCTGATACAATTCGTGAAACAACTACTCTTCCAGAATCAACTATTCTGGTCTCAACACTCTCTTCGCTTCCCTCCCCAAAACCAACCCTCCTCCTTCACTTTGTGACCGAAGCAAGTCTGGAACATCCATTTCTTAGTTTAGGCCGGATTTGTACAGATTGATCTATCGAGTCTAAAGTACCCCCTTGCAGTACATTTGTTAGCGTTTAAACTCGTTTCTCACCCACACACCCGAAATTACCAAAATCAGCAGAAACCGTTTTCACCCTCAAACAACTGCATAACTCATCGGACCCTAGTTTTGTTCACATGGTCGTCCCTGGTAAACAAAACATCATAATAGAAGGGATCCTTTCTACTAAACAAAGGGAGGAGCATACCTGCGGCCAGCTGACCAACACTAATTAGAAGGTTGTTCTCATCTTAAGGAAAACTCCGAATCAGGGACTCAGTAAGAACATCAGGGCCATCGACAAAGGAAATCTCAAACTTATGGAGGAGAAAAGATTTTGTGATCTCAGATAAAGATAAGTGAGCTAGATATCCTTGTCACGCAGCTGAAGCCTGTGAAGATTATAGTGAGGATGAGGAGGTGGAATATCCTTAACGATAATTTTTTGTGCTTCAGGGTCCGCAACAACCTTAGGGACCACAGCCATCTCAGTACCAGTAGGTATCTCAGTATCCTCGGGAGGAGGAGACGGCGTGGCATCAGGATGATCCATCCGCGGAGGTGGATCGGTAGACGAAGAGGTTATTTGTCCCTTTCGCGTAGGCTTCTTCGGAAGTCTCATAATTCCTAACACCAGCAGGAAGAACACCCCATCAACAATGGCGGACTAAAAATCACAGTCAACTCAAAAGCAAATTGGGGGCAAAAACAAGCATACTTTGGGCATGGGTTTAACTAAACCAACCAGGGGAAGCAGTTTAAACCCGTCATAGAAGAAATCAAAATTTATTCATCACCATAAATAAAATTGCAGGCGAAGAAAAATCATAGCAAAATCAACATCAAATATGAAATGGAAGCAAACCCAAACTCTCATGCAACATGGAAAACATAGCAAAAGCTTCAAATAACGCATGCAGAAATTCAAGAACATCAATGGCGATCAATGACAATTAATCAAAGCCGAAGCAAGGAGAATCCAAGACGAAAGTCCAAACAGACAGAGAAGAAGCAAGGTATCACTTACTTGAATGTGATGATCGAGTGTTGAACAGGAGCCTTGGCGAATCAAAAGGAAGATGAACAGTTAACAGCGGAAGAAAATCTTTGTGAAAGAGATAGAGAGCGACAGTTCGAGGGGGAGAAAATGAGTTAATGAAAATTCATCCTCTTTATTCTCTTATTATAGGCGGCTGAAGAATCCAAAAATTTGGACGTCTCTAAATTCAAGGGAAGTTATTACATGAAAGGACACGTGGGGACCACCCAATCGGTACGTGCAAAAATGGAGGCGTTACGAGAGTTTTTCTTCCAATCCTACCAAATGGTAGAATATGAAAGAAAAGGGGCAAACTGTGAATACCAATATTCTGTGGAGCACGTGTCACGATCTTAGTGGTCGCATACATAATAACTGTGTAGACCTCGCTATACAGAGAAACCTAAGGGGCAGCGGATACCTTCGCAAATCTACTTTATCTTATCCCAAGAAGGGATACCTCGATGTCCAAGATGGATAAAGTAAAGTCTAGTCTAGAGAGAGGCAGCTGGCGAAGGGACAGAGGTAGATGACGCATTTAATCAGCATTAAATGCACAAATCTCTTATTTACACGCATAACCAAAGAACGTGGAGAGAAGCGACGTGGTGGAATCTGACTAGAAAAAGTTAGCGATGAACGAAGGTGGAATCTGTACTAAAGGTGGGAAGTTCCCGAAGGAACGTGGGTCAGCTGAGGTGGCATAGTTCGACTGGAGAAAGCACGCGGAAAACGAAGGTACCATTTGTACGGAAGGTATATCAGGAAATGATGGATCCAAAGACAACAAAGATATACCTGGAGCAGAGGGAGATATAAATACCAAGCCTCACCAACAAACTTAAGGCATTCAATATCTAGGAGAAGAAGATCTCGTCTTAAGCTTATACCTCTTTAATGTTTAGAATTTAAGTATTTACTTCAACTTGAGTTCTCTCTATTACTTTGGGAAGCATTTAAGATCGTTGTAACCACCACAACTTAATACAAACAAATCACTCATTACCCCGTGGACGTAGAAAAAAGTCGAACCACGTAATATCTTGCGTCTCATGATAACTTATTAGCATTTACATTATATTTGTGTTCTTTGTTATTATCATGATCTTAGATATCTTTTATTACTTAGTATCATCAGTTCAACAGAGATATCATTACTACATAGTTCTTGATCCTCTGAGTTGTTTACATTACGTAGACTATGGGAAAATTAGTAGTCACACATATCTATAATGGTGTCACGGACAAGATCATGCCTATATTTGAGACCTACCTCATTCGCACAATGCAAAGCATGGTCCCTAAAGCAGTCCATGTCTCTATTACAGGAGACACATGCGCTATTATCAGGGAATAAGGGGATATCTAGACGATAACCCAACACAGCACTAAATTGCCTCGTACCTACCCTCTGGTTAAGCCCTTCAGTAGGTAACGCCTTGAGAAAATCCTTAGCATGACTAGTCTTGTTGCATTGCCAAAGAACACTGTCACGCGCAGTAATGGAATATTTGGTGGGAATTTCCTTCATGACAACGTCAAATATTTAACTGCCAAGGTCTTCATGGGATTAGGACCAGTAATATCAACGTTGACACTGGGGTAACATGCATATATTCTTGTTTATAATTGGGATAACGGTTGTGATGTGTGAAGCTTGGAGATCTGGGGATGATATGGTTGATTTTATTAAGAAGATTACATAATCACCTGTCTAGGTTCGATGTTACTGCTAAGAAATGTAATTTCTTTTTCCACAGTTTAGGTATTGTTATTCAGAAAGGGGCAGAAGCCCAGCTTATTGTAAGGATTCCTTCCAATTTTGTTGAAGTGATTTTTTTAAGATATAATAATTTATACTTGTATTTTATTTCTAGAAACAAAAAAATCCACCTTTTTGTAAAGCAAAATATCTTCGATTCCGACTTGTGCTTCTGATATCCCCACGTTCATTTTGATGGAAATTGTTAAAGATGGGTACACCCAAGTTCAAGGGGTTCATGCTTAATGTGAAACTTGACGGTTTGTGGACGGGAAAGGGGGTAAACCCTAAATATCTAATTTTATAGGGGATGCAAATCCTAAATACCCAAAAAAAAAAATGAAACATTCGGATAGAAGAACCGGGAAGGAATAACCAGACAACTATCAGAGTACTCAAAATTCAATCCAAACAGACAAAGATAGGTTCCTTCCATGAGGTGCGCAGGATAAGATGCCACTCCTTCATCTTCATCACCACCATCATCACAGTAAGTCATTCTTCACTTCATTCAAATCTGCTATCTCTCTAACCTTTCCTGGTTCAAAAAGATGTTTCCTTTTGAAAAATCCAAACTTCTTTTCACCTCAGAAAGTACTTTTCTTAACAAATTCCATGGTTTCAAGAAGAACCCATGTTTTATTTTCCTCACCTAGTAATGGGTTAGAAGAATTATCAACTACACAAATTTCAGAAACCCAGAAATTGGAAGAAAAGGAGGAATTTGAATTGAGAGAAAAGCCCTTACCTTTGCCCATTAAGGACTCCGATACTGAAGAAGCAGTTCCTGAACCTGTGAATCATATAGCTCTAGCTCCATTTTTGAAGTTCTTCAAATCCAAAGAAGATGGAGAAGTAGAGTTTTTCAAAGAGAGGGTTCATAAAGAAGAACCAAAGGAGGAGGTTAAGAAAGACGAGTTGAAGGAGGTGAGTATTGAGTATTATGACCCCAAACCAGGTGATTTTGTTGTGGGAGTTGTAGTTTCAGGAAATGAAAACAAACTTGATGTGAATATTGGAGCAGATCTTTTAGGTACAATGTTAACAAAAGAAGTACTGCCCTTATATGATCAAGAGTTTCCTTACCTTTTGTGTGATTTGGGGAAAGATGTTGAGGAGTTTATGGTTAAAGGGAAGATGGGTATAGTTTATGATGAAGAGGCAGTTAGTGAGGTGCATCAAATTCCTGGTAGACCTATTGTGGAGACTGGAACAGTTCTTTTCGCTGAAGTTTTAGGGCGTACACTTAGTGGGCGGCCTTTGCTGTCTACTAGAAGGTTTTTTCGTAGAATCGCATGGCATCGTGTGAGGCAGGTTCTCTTCTTGCTTCTTTTTGTATGCTTAGTTAAGTTCTGTAGTTCATTACATTGCTAGATGTATGTGTTCTGCAGCTCTCTTGACTTAGACTTGCACAGTTATGATATGCACTTGAACATCTACTAGCAGTTCGAGCTTTTAGAGGTTGTGGGTGTTAAAATATATTTGTGATTTTGTGCAGGTAAAACAGCTTAACGAACCTATCGAGGTTAGAATTACGGAGTGGAATACAGGTGGTCTTCTTACAAGAATAGAGGTATTCATTCTCTTGATTATCCCTGTCAACATTTACCTGTATATATATGTGTCAAACTACAATTGAGTATGCTATTGAAAATTGTGCTTTCACAGGGTTTGCGTGCATTTCTTCCTAAAGCGGAGTTGATGAATAGAGTTAACAATTTCACGGACTTGAAAGAAAATGTAGGCTACAAAACCAGTTAGTTGATCTCTTCCATTGTTTTTATATCTGTATGTTACATTTATCTTAGATTTGGTTTCTTCGAGAAATCTATATATCTTGTTTGTGTTTTCTCTGCTTTGTTGATTGTATAGGTGGGGCGCCGGATTTTTGTTCGCATCAGTAGAATAGATGAAGATAATAATGACTTAATACTTAGTGAGAGAGAAGCATGGGTCAGTCAGAATTTCATCTTCTAATTTTGTTATTGTAGGTTTTGTTAATGATACCCAAGTCTTAGTTGTGTGTAATCTTTCAGGATATGAAGCACCTGCAAGAAGGAAGCCTTCTGGAAGGGACAGTTCGGAAAATCTTTCCTTATGGAGCACAAGTAAGGATTGGTGATACTAATCGAAGGTGATTGTTTAAGACAAATTCAGACAAATTTTAGCTTTTTTGCTTATGTTTTCCTTTGGACCTAGCTTCACATCTAAGTTCTGAAGATTGGTGCAATAGCATCAGCACAATCATAGAAAATAAAACTGTTTCTTCTTAGATTTAAATGAGTAAAAAACGATAGCCTGAGACTCATATTGATAGTCCTAAATAAATCTTGTAAAGTTTCCAAATATTCTGTCTCACTTTTGTCTGCTTTCAACATTTGAATTTCTTATTTCCTTCATCAGTTTCCAGTGTATCTCTTATCTTATTCTGGTTTCTGAATGCTCTATGTATGCACACATGCTTATCTCAGCGGATTGCTTCATATATCAAACATCACTCGCGCACGAGTTACTTCTGTGAGTGACTTGCTTAAACTTGATGAAAAAGTGAAGGTGTTAGTGGTGAAGTCCATGTTTCAGGATAAAATATCGCTCAGGTGACTTGCTTTGTTCAACCTTAGATTTGATCAGTAACTCATTATATTGACTTACAAGAATGCTTACCTTTTTATATGGGTTGCAGCATTGCGGACCTCGAAAGTGAACCTGGTCTTTTTGTGACAGATAGAGAGGTGACTAGTTTATTTTTCCTTGTTGTTTGGTGTTTTTATTTTGTTTCTTGCTTATCTGGTTGTATAATGTCGCTTTTGTTGGTATATTAATCTTCTACTTCTTTACATTTGGCAGAAATTATTTTTGGAGGCTGAAGAAATGGCGAAAAAGTACAGGAAAAAATTACCAGCCTTTTCTGCAACTCGCAAGTTAGACCCTCTTCCGGGGGACACCTTACCTTTTGAGGACGAAGCAAAACTTTATTCAAACTGGATGTGGTTCAAATTTGAACAAGGTGGATCATGAATTGCTTCATTCAAAGAGACTGTTGCAAGTTAATGCCAGGGGGATCATTTTCAAAAACCCAAATTTGACTCAAATACCTCTTTCAAAATGACGATTCGTATATCCAGGGTCGGGACTACTTTGAGTTATTCCATTTTTTGGGTGCGCACTGATGCATGATTTGTTATGCATTATAAGATGGCGAGGTTGTTGTTGTTGTACTTGTAATATCAACATTCCAGGATTACTGTCCTACACCATTTGTCAATTATAAGTGGTCAATTATGGTGACGATGTAACCTCTGAAAGTAAAAACTTGGCAACATCTTTTGCATCACATAGCATAAGATGGGCATTGCATATTTCCTATCATGGGCATTGTATATTTCCTATCTTTAGCAATTCCTCACACTAGGAGCATAACTGGAAAGTACTGACAAGACAACATGGGCATTGCATATTTCCTATCATGACCATTGAGATTTCCAGGTTCATCTGGTCTTGTGGAACTTTAGTTGAATCCGGTGGTGGAACTCGAGATGACTCCGATGAACCTGGAAATCTCAATGGACTTGACTTCAGTAGATGTAACAAGTAACAACATCAGCAGCACTCAAAGCTACAAACTCAAACCTTATTAAAAGAAGAGAAGATTATAAGGAAAAAAACATGCCCAACAAAATACCAACCGATCAATCGAGATTGAAATCGGTTGATAAAAAGCTATAGACCATAAAATCCCTAGTTTTACCCTTTATAATTAGTAACTTCCTAAAAATACCATCTCTTTGAAAACCAGCTTTCTCTAGTACCCTTTGTGAACCTATGTTCTCAACGTCCACATAACCTTCAACTCTCTCTATGAGCGGCCAAGTCTTAAATATAATCTCCAAAGACATCTTGACAGCCAATGTTGCAATTCCTTTACCCCAATGTTTAGATCCAATGTGAAAACCAATCTCACCCCTGCATCGATCTTCGCCTTCCATTGGTCTAAACATAATTGCACCAACAGGTTTGTTCTGAATGCAAATTACTCTGTACCATGGATGTGGTACAATTTTCTCCTTGATATGATCTAATGCATCTTCTTTAGATTTACATGTTTCCCATGTACAGAAGTCCGCAACACGATCATCCGTCATCCATACCATGAAATCGTCTAAATCCGAAAGATCTAGTGACCGGAGAGATATTTCCTGTTTCCCAATCTCCAAACTACCAGTTTTATCTCTGTATGGCAAATTCGCTTCCATTTCTCAGTTACTTTTTAGAACCTTATGGATTGAGAGGATGACTGTAGTAGTATCTCGTATGAAATTGTTTATTTCTATGTGAAACTAAATGATACGAGTATGGTTTTATATGAAATGAAGCATGGTCCCGCTCTGGTATAACCATCATTACATTACATTAGTATTATAGTTCATATAAAAAGCCGACATAGTTGACTAGCGTGGTGGACACCACTGGGAGTAGGACACTTGATGGGCAAGAGATGTACAGTACTTGTAGGAGGGCGGAAAATTGTGTGCATCCCAAGTTTGGTATACCTTGGAGTAGACGTTCATACTTCATTTTCATTTTCATTTGGATTTCTTCTAAAACCAAATTCATTTAGACGTAGTGAATTTGGTTGGGTTTGGGTGGAATTTGGTATCCCAAGCGTATACGCCCAACATTCAACTTTCGGCAAAAAGCGTTGCCTTTTCACCTTATTCCACCGAGCCTTTAAAACCAATTGATATTTGATGATCCTTTTTGGTTAACACAGGAACGACTCTAAAACCAAAACTTCCCGTAAAATGTAACACTTAGGATCGTAATATTTGTAGTCATATGAAATGACGATCCTAGCTAGCCATTGCAAATGTTATGAAGGGTCGTTAGGTTCCGTAGTACTATGGTGTAACGACTCTTCCACTAGATTTTCATAATTTTTGACTTCATATAATCATTTCATTGAATCGTAAAAGGCATACATCTTGCATACCGTTGCATTGAAGGAAATGAAATACAATAGATAATAACGGTGCACTTATACACTTAACCATAAAGGGCATAATTGTACATAGTGCCTTCCAGGATAAAGTAGCAATCGTCGAACTCAAACTTTTTCCCACGAAGCACCTCATATCACGCATACGCCTACCCCAACTGAAAACACAAAACAAAAACTTAGTTAGTATTGTTCAAAGCTTTTGATAAGTTTTACCTCTTGTTTAAATACTTACTCTTATAGTACCCAACATATTGGGCATGGCTTTCCTTACGGCCTTAATTTCTCTTTTGAAAGCATCGCATTCCAATTTTATCTCCTCGAACCGTTCCTTAACGAGTTTCAAAGACCTTGAGTTGCAATTTCCGTCTAATGCCACAAAAACGATGAATACACGGTTCCACCAAGCATCCGATGATTCATCATGTCTTTTCCTTGATCTTCAAAGTGGTTTGTGACTGTCAACCAAGCTCTCACAATGGCACAATTCTCTTCGGAAGTGTAGGGAGTTGTCATGGTGTTTCCTCTTCTTTTTTCTCTTGGATGATAAATGAATGAGAATGAATGTGAAGGTTGAGAATTTTGGTTTGGGTGAAGAAGGGGTGAGATATGGGTCTCTATTTATAGAAATTAATGGCTCAAAAATCATTTTTTTGAATTTTTAACCGTTGCCCGACTCAACCACGTTAGGTGAATTCAAAATTCACATTAACTGCTAAATGGGTCTTTATATGATATATTACCAAAGTAACGACTCTTGTAGATCAAAAGAGTCGTATTTCTGTTATGTTTATTGGATGACGACTCTACTATCAAAGAGTCTCTGTGTTAAGTGACATTTAAAGTCGTTAATATGACTTTCTCCAAAAATGACGACTCATACCTAATATTTCAAATAAACTTTAGAGTCGTCATTGGTGTATTTAAAACCTCTGACGACCCTTGTCGGGAATATTTACCGAACATATATTTGAACTCGTTTTATTGAATCGAAAACAAACATACATGTACTATGAAATAAAATAGAAGGAAAAGATATAAAATAGTTGAATACATTGCGCTTGAAAATCTAAACGAGTTTAATTATATGCGGCGAATTGTCATTCGCTTTCCTCCAAGAGAAAATAGTAGTCCTCGTGCAAAAACTCATGGCCGTACTCTAATTCGTATTAGCTCCGACCCAAAGAGTACTTGAAAAATAATTTTTTTTATAAGTTAGTTAGCGTTGTTGAATAAACATAACGAAAGAAATAATTTTTGATGAACGGCTTATTGATTCACAAACTTACACTATCCATTCGAGGTTCGTTGGGAAGAGCGTCAGCCCGAGCTTTCAATTCGTCTCTCAGCAATACGCATTCATTGTATAAATAATCGTACCTTTTCCTTATCTGCTGGAGCGTCCTTCTATAACGATTTCCGTTTAGTGCTTTAAAACCCTTAAATACACGTTTCCACCAAGCATTGGATGTTTGGTCCATGTTAAGGTAGGGCTCCCTGGTTGGGTCTTGATTACTAGCCACCCATTTCGCTTCCTCAAAGTCGTGCTTCGTGAGAGTGGCGTGTGCTCTAACAATAGCAACATCTTCTTGATTATTGAATGGAGTTGGAGCCATTTTTAGTGTTTTAAAGTGATGGGTGACTGATTTGGGAAGATTGAAAGTGTTAGAGCATTACTCGGTCGAACTCGCATGCGTTTCAATCTCAAGCATGTTTGTCAATGTTAGTGATCAAAACTATAAGTCTTGATCTCTAGTTTATTATAGCTATGTCTCGGACTAGGATAGAAAGTGTAGTTGAGTGATGGTTTATCAAAAGTAGTGATTGTAGTTGTAGTGGTAAACAGGTTCTTTTCAGACTTGTGAAGAAAACAATTTTTATAGATTTAAATTAAACATGCAACTAAATAAAATAATTCAAAGTTTTGGAGAAAAATACCAAGACTAGGATTCCACCATTGAACAAATAAATATTAAACTCTAAATAATATTCATGCAATTCTATCTTTAAAAATAATTCTAATATTTGCCTCAAATATATTTTTGAAGTAATAATTGTAATCACAAAGTATAAAACATCAAAAGTTTTTAAAACCCAGCATGCTTCATCAAAATAATTCACAACTATTCAATAAAAACTAATATTTCAAATTCAATTCCATGCAAATAATCAAATAATAATATTGCAATAAATAATAAAATTAGAATTATACCAATCAATATGGATCAATGGCTTCCTCCGTCGTCTCGGCTAATGGGTTTAGCTCCTCATCCCAAAAACACACTCACAAGATAAATTCATGGCTAAAATAGGTGGTTTTATTGATGTATATAAGATGAAACAGGAATTAGCAACGCTGCAGAAGTGTTACAGCGTCACTGTTACAAAGGGGTAAGTGCTGAAAATTAAACGATAGTTTTCTGTTGCTGTAAAACAACGACACTCGTTTCTGTTTTAAGACTGTTGAAGAACGACTGCCTTAGCAGGTCTGTTCTTCCTCTTCTTCTTCCTCCTCGAACAGCAGCAGCAGCAGCACTGTAACTCTCTGTAATCGCTTCTCCTCGGCTCTCCTCGACTCTAAACTCTCTCCTATGGTTTTCCAACCCTTTTTATGACTTGAAACCACTCTTATATATCCCACAGACCCCAAATATCTCGTATAAATTCAAGATTTCTTCTCCGTGCAGTTAAGAGAATATCTCTCTTCAATCCTCCCTGTACGCGTCTTCTGACCTCTTCTGAGTTATCTAAACTCTCCAAACTCCAACTAATACTTGAACAGGACCAGGTACATCCATATCCTGGCGTCAAAGTCCTCCAGAAATCTCTCAAAAATCTTCTAAACTTGAAACAGAACACGTCTCTCTGTTGAGACTTTGAAACCCTCTCTCGGCCATTCCAGCCCAATTGGTTGGGTCCAATCGATTGTAACAGACCTGTTGAGTCTTGTAGAGTCCATACGTACCAAATATAGTCATTGAATCTCCTAAAATCACGTAGAAATTCGATCTCCAAATCTGCTCCTCGCTGCATGCATTTTCCCGCCAAAATGCATTTTTGAAAACGTGAAGAAATGTGACCTTCCCCTATCCAGTCCCGGTCTCCCTTTAGCAGATGCCTGGAAATGGGTCACCCCTTAGTAATTAGGTTACCCCTTATCCAAAGTGAGAGTCTGTATAGTAATTTTCTCCCACGAGCGCAAAAACCACTTTTTTAGCCAATTTCGCCGCAAAAGCTTATTTCTCCAGAAATACCTACAGGGACATAAAAAGCCATAATAAGTACAAAAATGGGTACTAACACAATATACAATTGGGCTATATTAGACACATAAATGCGTCTATCAAATACCCCCAAACTTATTATTTGCTAGTCCCGAGCAAATCAAAACTACAAAATAAAATCCTAACTCACTGTCGCAGGCATCGTCGATTGCATTTAGCGTATGCAATAAGCCTTTAAACCCCTAGGTGGCCCTAGTGGCCGAGTTATAGTCTCGGGAGGGCTTACCAGAGATATACCCACAAAACCTGTACTCCAGACCTTAGCTATCTACGCAGAACCTTGGAAGGCACTAAAGAATCTCCTTGGTTGGCATACTTATTGACTACAGGAAGAAGTACCCTGATGCGAAATTCCGATTGCTGTACACGAGTTTGCACTCAAGCATACTAAAATTCATATAAAGTGACAGAGCTCTACTCAGATAGTTGCACTATGGACATCATATTCGGAGTCAAAACTAATCACATGGATAGATCAAGAAGATGGATATAGAAAAACATGTATGGTTTTGATGTTTACTAAGTGAACGGCGTTTCCCATATCTGTCTGAAGGCCTCCGCCAAAATGAACCTATCCTAATGGATTGAGATACTAGTCTGACTAATATCAACACACTGGCATATACAAGGATACCAGTGGTCGATAACCTAACTCTAGGTTAACACAACTGGCATATACAAGGGTACCAGTGGTCGACTTTATTGAATTTATTCCTTTTGGTCAAATGGTCTGGTCTCAATTTCTTTTTTTTTTTTTTTTTTTTTTTTACTTTTTGGTAACTACCATTTTTTTTTCATCTTTTTTTTCATTTCTTTTTCTTTTTCAACCCTTTTTTTTTTCATGGTATCTCAATCACTCTAATTCACCCTAGCATTGGTAACAACTTGAATCGTGGGCCCCACCTATCACTTAGAGAAACATAGTTAAAAAACAAAATAAAATAAAAATAGAAGTGAAAAGGACTCCACGAGATATGGTGAAACTATCATGTTATTTCTAACACCTGAGCTCTGTGCTTTTATGAATAGACTCTTCTAGATGTTGCCATCTAATCAGATTGGTTCCTCAACTCCTACAATCAAAATGCTTCCATCCACTTAGATTAGTTAGTGCAATCCTAAATAGGCATAAATTTCTAAGCTCTGGAGTTTATTTATTCATACGGCAACTAAAAAGTTTCTCCCATACCCCCAAACTTAAATCTAACATTGTCCTCAATGTTTCGCATGAAAGAACAGTACCAAAAATATAAGTAACATGAGGAAATAGTAAAGAGAGAGTTCGGAAAGATAGTACCTGAGTGAAGTGAAAACAAAAACTGAATACAAAAATTATACAACATACAAATCGCCTCGATGGTCAATCAAGGGTAAACAGGGTCCTCCAGAGGGACCTCCTCAACATCATCTGTAGGAAAAGGCTCTAAAAAGGGCTTCAATCGCTGACCATTAACCTTCGAAGAACTACGACCATCCAGTGTCTCGGTCTCAACAGCTCCATGAGGAAAAACAGTACGGACCACAAAAGGACCGGTCCACCGAGAGCGCAGTTTCCCGGGGAATAGATGCAAACGAGTGTCATACAGAAGAACTTTTTGACCTGGAGAAAATGACTTCCGTAATATGTTTCTATCATGCACAAGTTTCATTTTGTTCTTATACTCCTTCGCACTATCGTAAGCATCTATACGAATCTCGTCCAACTCATTGAGCTGGAGTTTCCTATGGGCTCCTGCCTTGTCAAGTGAAAAATTTAGCTGCTTAACATCCCAATAAGCTCTGTGTTCTAACTTAACAGGTAAGTGACATGCCTTGCCATAAATAAGCCGATAAGGAGACATTCCAATGGGTGTCTTAAACGCAGTACGGTAAGCCCATAAGGCATCAGTAAGCCTAGACGACCAGTCTTTCCGATTAGGATTAACTGTTTTCTCTAACATACGTTTTATCTCCCTATTGGAAACCTCTACCTGACCACTAGTCTGTGGATGATACGGGGTAGCTACCTTATGTGTAATACCATATTTCTTCATCAGAAGCCTAAAAGTCCCATTACAAAAGTGCGACCCTCCATCACTAATTATAGCTCGCGGTGTACCAAAACGTGTAAGTATATTATTTTTCAAGAACTCAATCACAACCCTATGGTCATTGGTTTTACACGCAACCGCCTCAATCCACTTAGAGACATAGTCTACGGCGACAATGATGTATAGGTTACCAAAAGAATTAGGAAACGGACCCATAAAGTCAATACCACACACATCAAAGACCTCAACAATTAAAATAGGGTTCAAGGGCATCATGTTCCTACGGGAAATGGTTCCTAATTTCTGGCATCGTTCACAAGTAACGCAGTAACTGTGGGAGTGTTTAAACAACGAAGGCCAATAGAATCCACACTGCAATATCTTAGCAGCAGTTTTCTTAGCACTAAAGTGACCTCCACAAGCATGATCATGACAAAAGGAAATAATACTGGACTGGTCACTCTCAGGTATACATCTCCTAATAATCTGGTCTGGACAATACTTAAGCAAATAAGGATCATCCCAAAAGAAGTTCTTAACCTCAGCTAAAAATCTAGAACGATCTTGTTTACCCCAATGTTGGGGCATTCGACCAGTAACAAGATAGTTCACTATATTCGCATACCAAGGTAATTGGGTAACAAAGAACAATTATTCATCAGGAAAGCTATCCCTTATAGGAAGGGAATCATCTGGAGAACTAACAACTAGCCTAGACAAGTGATCTGCTACAACATTTTCGGCACCCTTTTTGTCTCTAATGTCTGGAGAAAACTCTTGTAATAACAGAATCCACCTAATCAATCTAGGTTTAGTATCCTTCTTAGACAAAAGATATTTTGAAGCAGCATGATCAGTATATATGATGATCTTAGAACCTAAGAGATAGGGTCTAAACTTGTCTAAGGCAAACACAATGGCTAATAGTTCCTTCTCGGTAGTGGTATAGTTCAACTGGGCATCATTCAGAGTTTTGCTAGCATAGTAAATCACATGAAGTAACTTATTTTCTCGCTGACCTAGCACAACACCAATAGCATAATCTGAAGCATCACACATGATCTCAAAGGGTAGGTTCCAGTTGGGTGCCTGGACTATGGGGGCGGTAGTGAGTAATGACTTAAGCTTCTCAAAAGCCTCTAAACAAGCATCATCAAAAACAAACTTAACATCTTTTGCAAGCAAATTGCAAAGAGGTCTAGACATCAAGCTAAAATCCTTAATGAAACGACGATAAAAACCAGCATGTCCTAAGAATGACCTAATATCTCTTACGGTTTTTGGGACCGGTAAAGTTTTAATAAGGTCAACTTTGGCTCTATCCACCTCTATACCCTTTGAAGATACAATATGCCCTAGAACAATTCCTGAACGAACCATAAAGTGACATTTCTCCCAATTAAGCACTAAATTCTTTTCCTTACACCTAGTCAAAACTAATGACAAATGATGCAAGACTCATCGAAAGACGAACCAAACACTGAAAAATCATCCATAAAGACCTCTAAGAACCGTTCTACCATGTCAGAAAATATGCTCATCATGCAACGCTGAAAAGTCGCAGGGGCATTACATAGCCCGAAAGGCATGCGTCTATACGCAAAGGTACCAAAGGGACAGGTAAAAGTGGTTTTCTTCTGGTCTTCTGGGGCAATAACGATCTGATTATATCCAGAGTAGCCATCTAAAAAGCAGTAGTGACTATGTCCAGCTAATCTCTCTAGCATCTGGTCGATGAAGGGAAGGGGAAAGTGGTCCTTCCTAGTGACCTTGTTCAATTTCCTATAGTCAATACAAACACGCCAACCCGTGGTCATTCGGGTCGGGATTAACTCATTGTTATTATTCTGGACTACAGTAATACCAGATTTCTTGGGAACAACCTGAACGGGGCTGACCCACTTACTGTCTGAAATAGGGTAGATGATTCCTGCATCTAATAGCTTAAGAACCTCAGTTCGAACTACTTCTTTCATATTAGGGTTTAGTCGACGTTGCATCTCCCTAGAAGGTTTGGTGTCTTCCTCTAAATAGATCTGATGCATACAAACAGTAGGACTTATACCCTTAATGTCTGCTATGGTCCACCCTAAAGCTTCCTTGTTGTTTTGAAGGACGGTTACTAGCCTACTTTCCTGATCTATATCCAAGTCGGAAGAAACAATCACAGGTAAAGTCTCAGACGGGCCTAAAAACACATACTTCAGGGTATCTGGCAATGGTTTTAGGTCCAACTTAGGAGGCTCTTCTAAAGAAGGAACTAGGGTAGACTTAGAAACTGGTAGTGGTTCGAACTTAGGTTTCCATCCATTACTAGTATCTAACAAAGAGGATGAATCTAACAAAGCATTCACCTCATTAATTACATTATCATCATCAAAATCAATCCCAAAGTGAGCTAGGCATTTTTCTAATGGATCTTCTAACAAAGTGTTTGGTAATGACTCCTCGACTAATGTTCCTATCATGTTCACCTCTTCTATATTCGAGTCATCTAGTTCAGAGGGTAGCTTACTAATATTAATAATGTTCAGCTCAATAGTCATATTACCAAAAGACAAATTCATAATACCATTTCGACAGTTAATGATCATATTGGATGTAGCTAAAAACGGGCGACCTAAAATCACTGGTATTTGGTTCTCTGGGTCAGGGACAGGTTGGGTATCTAGGATAACAAAATCCGCTGGATAAATAAACTTGTCAACCTCTATGAGAACATCCTCGATCACACCACGAGGAATTTTAACGGACCTATCAGCTAACTGAAGTGTCATCTGGGTAGGTTTCATCTCACCAAGTCCTAGCTTAAGGTACACATGATATGGAAGTAAATTCACACTGGCTCCTAAGTCAAGCAAAGCTTTCTCAACACGGTACTTACCTATTGTACAAGCAATGGTAGGGGACCCTGGGTCTTTATACTTAGGAGTAGTGGTATTCTGAATAATAGAACTCACATGACTAGCTATGAAGGCTTTCTTCTGGACACTGAGCTTACGCTTTCGCGTACACAAGTCCTTAAGGAACTTGGCATAAGAGGGAATCTGCCTAATTGCATCTAATAATGGAAGGTTGATATTAACCTGCTTAAAAACCTCCAATATATCATTAAAGTTGGACTCCCTCTTAGTCGGAACTAGCAGCTGGGGAAACGGGGCTCTGGGAACAAAGCCGGGCTTAACAGGACCCTCATTGGTCTCTTTGGAGACTCTATCAGTCTCCTCATTTTCTGGCTCAGCAGGGTGAACTACAGCATGTTCACTATCAGGCATGGCAACCTTGTTGTCAACTTTCTTTCCACTCCTAAGGGTTGTGACAGCATTCACATGATTGTACGATTTCTCTCCTTTTGGGTTGGGATCAGTACGACTAGGGAACCTTCCATCTTCTCTCTCACTTATGAACTTAGCTATTTGTCCTACTTGAAGTTCTAATTTGGCAAGACTCTGGGAATTATTCTTCAATTCTTGCCTAGTTTCTTGTTGAAAGCTCATGTGGTTCTTTGTTAGCATTTCATGGTTATTTGCTAACATAGTGAGAGTATCCTCTAAGGTAGAGATCTTTTTCTCGGAAGTGTTCTGAAACTGGGTTTGACCTGAAGAGTTCTTAAAACCAAAACCTGGGGGAGGCTGAGAATTGCTAGACTGGCCTTGACTCTGGCCCTTAGACCAAGAGAAATTAGGATGGTTTCTCCAACCAGGGTTGTAGGTTTCTGAGTATGGGTCAAACTTCTGACGGTTCTCAAACCTAGCATTGTTATAGACAGCATGGGATTGCTCTTCACTAACCTGACCTTCCCAAAATGAATTATCGGGCTCTATTCCACAACTAGAGACTTGAGAGGCTCTATTAGGTTCAACAAGGGACCTATTTTTAGACTGGCCCATTTCTAAAGCTTTTAACCTTCTAGATAAAGCAGCAAACTTAGCATCTGAACCAAAACTTGTATCTACCACATTGGTGCTACTTCTATTGACTAAGAGTCTTTTAGGGGGTTCAATACAAGATTCCCACTGTTGGGATTTTTCAGCGATAGCTCCTAAGAAGGTAAAAGCATCATCAGCATTTTTACTAGTGAACTCACCAGCGCACATAGACTCAACCATGGCTTTGGTCGAATAGTCTAAACCATCATAAATAATTTGTACGAGTTTCATATTATCAAATCCATGGTGAGGACACTGAGATAGGAGATCATTGAATCGCTCTAAAAACCTATAAAGAGACTCTCCCTCTTGTTGCACACTAGCACTAATTTTCTGCCTAACAGCTGCAGTTTTATGCTTAGGGTAGAATTTCATATAGAAAGCAGCAATAAGTTCCTGCCATGTTTCAATGGATTCAGATGGTAGGTTGTTCAGCCAGGTCTTGGCTTTATCTCTCAAGGAAAATGGAAACATTTTAAGTTTCAAGACTTCATCAGTAAGGTCTTTTATATTCTAATTGTCCCACAAATTTCCTCAAAGTCCCTAATATGAAAATAAGGGTTCTCATCATCCTTTCCTAAGAATATAGGGATCATCTGAAGAATACTAGGTTTTATCTCGAAATTAGCCGTAGTGGCTGGAAATTTAATGCATGAAGCTCGGTTGGTCCTAGTTGGGAACATGTAATCTTTCAAAGTTGCCATCGCTGGCACAACAGAAGTACTAGGGGTACTTTCCTCACGAAGAGACAGATTCTCAAAACTGAAGTTTCCAAAAACAGGGCTCTCCAAAGAAGAGTCTTCGATCTCCCTGCTTAAATCAGAAGAACTACTAGGTTTTTCGCTAATCAATCGACCTAGAGTATCTCTTTTCCAAGCCCTATTAACAAAATCGGGCATACATTAAAAAGAATTCAAAAAGAAATAAAAATCCTAACAGGAAGGTTCTAGCAATCACACAGCAGGCTGACTCGACTTTACCACAACAAACCTAAAGATTTCTAGCAAACAACAAGCATGATGGCTCCACTTAGATTGTTTCTAGACCAGCTTCTAATCCTTCGAAAGGGAATTCGTTAAAATTTAAGCAAACCCCTCTGGAATCAATCCGAGTTAAAGTAAGTTGAATAGAGGCGAGGGAAGCTCAGTGGAGCTTTGATACCCAAAACCTCACCGATCCAATGCGGCGCAGTCACGCATTCAACTCGCAGAAATCGTCAAGAACTTCAAGGTGTGCTTAAAAGAGTAACCAATATTTTTCGAATGATTGTCCTGTTAAGCTCGATACCCTATAGGTCTCTTTCTAGTCCAAATTTTAGGCTTAGGTTCGCTTTAGGTTTCGTTTTCCTAAGGCGGGCAAGAAGGGAGCGGTGATGAAATCCGAACCCTTATCTTGTTTAGGCCAGGCCTTGCCCTTTACTAGGAATATAAAAACAGTCCGGTTCGTCCTCAAACAATTATCACCTTAAGGAATAAAGTAACCCGCTTGCAGGAGATTCGCGAGTGTTTCGATTGGACTTACCTCCCGTACCATACAGGGGATGAACCGTTGTTTTCGACTCGGGCCACGATTCCTATGTCGTGTGCGAACCCGAGGGGCCGAGACGATATCGTAATCGTCGTCCTTCCCTGCACACAGTTTATATTTAAGGATACCCTTCCGTAGGGTTTAAAAATAAAAATAAAAATGTCCCAAAATTAATGCCCAAAGTCCATAAAAAAAATACAAAAGAAAAGAAAGTCTAAAAAAAATTACAAAAATAAAAACGTCTCTCTTTTTTTTTCTCTCTTTTTATCAAAAAATAAAAAGAAAATCTTCTTCTTTTGCTCCTTTTGCTTTGCCTTTTACTCCACGTCTTTAAATGTCCACCAAAAACTTTGGCAAAAATTTCTTTTGCTCCAACTTCAAGAATCTGAAAGAAAAAGACAAAAAAACAGAAACGTAAAGAAGAACAAATAAATAAAAAAAAATAAATCTAAAAAATGCTAACTAAACACAGGTCCGCGTCGGCGGCGCCAAAATTTGATGGTTTATCAAAAGTAGTGATTGTAGTTGTAGTGGTAAACAGGTTCTTTTCAGACTTGTGAAGAAAACAATTTTTATAGATTTAAATTAAACAGGCAACTAAATAAAATAATTCAAAGTTTTGGAGAAAAATACTAAGACTAGGATTCCACCATTGACCAAATAAATATTAAACTCTAAATAATATTCATGCAATTCTATCTTTAAAAATAATTCTAATATTTGCCTCAAATATATTTTTGAAGTAATAATTGTAATCACAAAGTATAAAACATCAAAAGTTTTTAAAACCCAGCATGCTTCATCAAAATAATTCACAACTATTCAATAAAAACTAATATTTCAAATTCAATTCCATGCAAATAATCAGATAATAATATTGCAATAAATAATAAAATTAGAATTATACCAATCAATATGGATCAATGGCTTCCTCCGTCGTCTCGGCTAATGGGTTTAGCTCCTCATCCCAAAAACACACTCACAAGATAAATTCATGGCTAAAATAGGTGGTTTTATTGATGTATATAAGATGGAACAGGAATTAGCAACGCTGCAGAAGTGTTACAGCGTCACTGTTACAAAGGGGTAAGTGCTGAAAATTAAACGATAGTTTTCTGTTGCTCTAAAACAACGACACTCGTTTTTGTTTTAAGACTGTTGAAGAACGACTGCCTTAGCAGGTCTGTTCTTCCTCTTCTTCTTCCTCCTCGAACAGCAGCAGCAGCAGCACTGTAACTCTCTGTAATCGCTTCTCCTCGGCTCTCCTCGACTCTAAACTCTCTCCTAAGGTTTTCCAACCCTTTTTATGACTTGAAACCACTCTTATATATCCCACAGACCCCAAATATCTCGTATAAATTCAAGATTTCTTCTCCGTGCAGTTAAGAGAATATCTCTCTTCAATCCTCCATGTACGCGTCTTCTGACCTCTTCTGAGTTATCTAAACTCTCCAAACTCCAACTAATACTTGAACAGGACCAGGTACATCCATATCCTGGCGTCAAAGTCCTCCAGAAATCTCTCAAAAATCTTCTAAACTTGAAACAGAACACGTCTCTCTGTTGAGACTTTGAAACCCTCTCTCGGCCATTCCAGCCCAATTGGTTGGGTCCAATCGATTGTAACAGACCTGTTGAGTCTTGTAGAGTCCATACGTACCAAATACAGCCATTGAATCTCCTAAAATCACGTAGAAATTCGATCTCCAAATCTGCTCCTCGCTGCATGCATTTTCCCGCCAAAAATGCATTTTTGAAAACGTGAAGAAATGTGACCTTCCCCTATCCAGTCCCGGTCTACCTTTAGCAGATGCCTGGAAATGGGTCACCCCTTAGTAATTAGGTTACCCCTTATCCAAAGTGAGAGTCTGTATATTAATTTTCTCCCACGAGCGCAAAAACCACTTTTTTAGCCAATTTCGCCGCAAAAGCTTATTTCTCCAGAAATACCTACAGGGACATAAAAAGCCATAATAAGTACAAAAATGGGTACTATCGCAATATACAATTGGGCTATATTAGACACATAAATGCGTCTATCATTGAGCTCAAGGACTTCATGGAAATTCATCATACAAGAAGAAGAACTACTCAAGGAACCGGTGGAACTTCTCGACAAAAAGGTATGTGAAGACTTGAACTTATCTGTCACTCAAAAGTCTATCTACCCTATCTCCTACTTCTTGAGACAAAAAGTCATATGCTATATATAGACTTAGATTATACACATTTGGTATTTCGAGCCGAGTATACCTCGCCTATCTATATCTCGAAATATGTGTTGGTAAGCGTTTCGCTTCGATCATGTTTATCTTTACCTAGTGACGAAAGTCATGATATGTTTCAATCACTTTGAAAATTTCTTTGACGAGAAATGGTGTAACAAATATATAACGTCCTCTAAGAATATTTCAATGGTTGGAATGGGAGTTAGATTACATAACCAATAATGGACATAAGTATTGTTGTGGAAACACATATGTGCATAAGTCCTATCCCTTGAACCAAAGTTTGCGAACTTTTTTGATCAAGAGAAACCAGAATAATGGCTTGTTTCCAAGTCCTGCGAACTGCCGAACTTCTCATCCCGATAAATTCTGCTGGAGTTGACAAACTAGCTTCGTCCGCGAACCGGCGGAAAGTCTTTGTCGAGATTTTCTGCCGGAGTTTGTAAACTCTGCTCGGTTGCTTAAGTCCGTGAACCTAGTGTGCGACCTTAAGAAGGTTATATATCTAAGATGATTTCTGAACTTAAACTTATAAAGACTAAGGAATGCAATTTGCAAAGCGTGGCTATAAAGTTCATGAACCGATTCGAGTGAATCAAATCATCTTTGCTTCAATTGTGTCTTGTGTAGTACATGAGATTTCCTTGCAATTGAACAACTCTCTAACTAGTTCAATTGAGCCATTTGAACTAGTTATGGTGAATAAGAATATGGCTGGTATGAAATGCTCATATGGCTAACCTTTTGGTTAACTATTATTGAACCAACAATGTACACGTTTGGGTACGGTTAACAAACCTAGAAGCGTGCATTTCATTTGTGTATAACAAGCTAAGTTTTCGATCTAACGGTTGAGAAATATTAGCTTGAATCTAAATCAGTTTTTCATCTAACGACAGATATTGTTTGCTTTGTGACCAATGCGAAACCCTGATTTGAAAGACTATATAAGGGGATATCTAGCAACTCTGCAAAACTAATCCCACACTTTACGTGTGATACTAGTTTGCGTGCTAGAGTCGTGTCTCCTTTAACCTTTGGTTTTCTTCTTCTAAAACCAGGTTAATGACTTAAAGACTTCATTGGGATTGTGAAGCCAGACCGATACTACTTTTATCGTAGTTGTGTGATCTGTTCTTGCATCTTCTATCGTACGAGTACAATCAGATTGATTGGCTTAAGATTAATATCTCCGATAGCAAGATATAAAAAGTAGTCACAAACATCTTCGTCTCATTGTTTGTGATTCCGCAACATCTTGTTTCGCTACCATATGATTAAGATTATTGTGAGGTGATTGATTTATCTAGTCTGTTCTTCATGAATATAAGACCGGATTATCAACTGGTTCCTGTTCACCTTGATTCACTACACCACATCCTGGGCAACGCCCGAATTTTTTGATGTTCAACGGATACAAACGTTGCACACTGAGCAACTGAATATACGTTGCACAATAAAATATCCGTTGCACCATTTATAATTTAACTCATAATAACTGAGAGTATTTTGTGCACCGTTGATATAGGTAGTGATCCAAGGGTTATTCTAAATTGGGTTCTTTCAAGGATTTTTATTTATTTATCTGTTTTTGTTTTAATTTCAAAATATTTTATTTAGATTTGAGGAGTGAATAGAATCCTCGGATTTTTGCGGATCTCTTTTTCTTTTTCTTATCTTCCTCATAAACTCCCTTCTGAAAATCTCAGAGATCCGGTCTCAACTCTCACAAATCAAAGACTAATCCTAACCCCATCTCAAAATCAAAACCCATGTATCAGATCTAAAAGAAAACCCCTCTATATAACCCTGGATTTAACCAAAAACAAACCATCATCTCATTTCAGCTCACTTGTTTTCTGTATGAGAAGGAGATTTATAGTCTTCATATCCATACAACTCTCATCACCGAGTCAAGCCTGCCTGATTTCAGAACTTAGTCCCAACCGCATCTTTGATTCAAAACCCATCTCATAATCAAAATTTTATATCCCCTAATCTTGTAACCATATGTTTAGAAATCAAATATAATCTTCAATAATCCAATTTTTTTAAAACCCTACATATCAGAAATCAAGGGTTTTATCTCAACAAAACCCCCATGTATTTCTTTCCCTACTCGATCTGTTTGTGGAGTTGTTGAGGATGATTGGTGGAGTTGTCGATAAAGTCAGTGTGGAAGTCGTCGATGTTACCGGTGGTGGTGCTCTTTTTTTGTTGGAGTTGATGGCGGATGTGTTAATGATAGAGGTGAACTCCGGTGTTAGTGATAGAGGTGAAATCCGTTGATTTGGTGGTGACGATGAGCATATTTGGTGGTGCTGGTAAGAGTGGGTAATAAGTAGACATAGTATTTGATAAATTGTCCTAGAGAAATTTCTAAGTTTCGTGATTTTACTCGTGTTGAGAAGAGAACTGCATTGAAATTTTCTGAATTCTAAAGTTTTGTTGTTGTTGCTTAGAAAGTTTTGATGGGAAGATTCTCATATTGGGAAAAATAGAGATACATTCTGTCTCAAAGCCAGTGGAAGTACCTGTAATGATAGACTGATTCGGCTGAATCTTCCAACAACACTCAGGTAATACCCCTTTTCTTTTCTTTTCCATTTTTTTTCCTTTATGGACAACCTCTGTTTACAGTATTCTGATGATATTAAAGTTTTTGTCGATGTTTCTTTTTTGCGTAGTCTAATAAGGAGAAAGAAATAGATTGGGGATCTGTTTTCTAATACAATGCGGGAACTTGCAATTGATGATACTTCTACTTTGAAGGATAATGTTATTATCATCAGTGTGGTTGGAATGACAGGTATTTATTACTTTATCTAATTGGTAAGGTTTGTTTTTGTTTGCAATATGTAATTGTGATTTTTTGGGTTATAGTTGGTGTAAATTCTTTGTATAGCTAGGTAGTAGGTAAACAATTGTTTATGGATTGCTTGGTTCGTCATACAAGGGCATTAAACATATGGAAATCGTTTGTCAATTTTGATCCAACAATTGTAATTTTTTAGGTGGTTGGTACACCTTGTTCGAGCCCAGTTACACTCATTAGTAAAATGTTGTACGCCTGTAGCATGCTCGACAAGACCAGATTTCTTTTGTTGTTTGGATTTTAACTAAACTGATGTGGCTTGGCATAAATTCTACTATTGTTCTGTTTTATGATCCACACTTAAGTTTGACTATACTGATGCAATTCTGTAATGACCTCTCTCAGCAAACTCTAGAACTTATAGACTTGCATTGAATAAATAATAAGGGACCACTGTTAACTGCAATTTAGAAATTTTCTTCCACTTGTTTTATAGATCCTTTAGACTTGTGTTTGCTTGATAGTGCCAAAATGACAATTGTAGTCTATGTAGTATTATGATTTAGAGTTGATATGTGTGCTCAATATGAATGCTTTCTTATGTTCTTCATTTAAATATTATGACATTTGTTTGTTCCAGGTATTGAGAAGGCTTGAAGAGCGACAAGTTGACTTAGATCAACTCCTACTGTTTGTCTCCTGGTAGTTTTATAACTCTTTGGTGTTTAGTTACTTATACATTTACTTTCTGTGAATCAAGCAACTGATGGTGTTGTAATATTTTTCAGATCCACTCTGCTGCAACCGTCTTAGAAAAACAATAATTTAGTGAAATATGATCAGAAAAGTGGGTCTTTCCAGGTAACTGACCTTGATCTTTTTACTAGACAGTACTATATAAGCCACGGAACCATATTTATTTACTATGCCAATACCATCAATGGATGATATCGAGCCTTGTTGGGTGTTCTTACCCAGCAAAAAATGTAAATATGTGACAGTGAAACAAGATGAGACTTGTGGAGCATTTAAACCTTGTACCTATTTCTGCAAAATAAAGCTCGGAGAAACCCAGTGCCAAATAAATGTTTTGCTCGAAGGCTACATTTCGCAACTGAAGCTTGAAGGCTCGCACTGGCTTCCAGTATCTAATCTTAAATCTTGCTTTGATGGTTTCTCTTTATAGAGCGTTGGACGTCTTATTCTAGCAGTTTTCGAGATTGCATTGTAAAGAGGATGGGCGCAAGTAGC
The DNA here is from genome assembly GCF_003573695.1 of Papaver somniferum. Classification (NCBI taxonomy): domain Eukaryota; kingdom Viridiplantae; phylum Streptophyta; class Magnoliopsida; order Ranunculales; family Papaveraceae; genus Papaver; species Papaver somniferum. The sequence continues at coordinate 40,395,328 of NC_039359.1, forward strand.
TGAAAAATATTTGAACTTGTGCAAGTTGGTTGGTAAGCAGATGTAGAATTTATCACTTCCATGGTATTCGGTTGTACTAAGCATCCTTGTTGCGTTGCCAGTGAATTCAATATTACGATTCAGATATGTATCGAAAGCCTGGTGCAATTTACTGGAAGACTCTAAGTTTGTGAAAAAACACCTTAACCATGCAATTGAAAGGACCATATTCAGTGTGACGGTGTCAGAATCTCAGATTTCATCACACATCAGAGTCATGCTTCCAAAGATCCACGTACGCGTTCATACTTCAGTACTGCTGGAAGTGCGACTTTTATCACTCAATCACAAATCCGGGACTGTAGTCTCTCTGTCCATCTGAGTTTATATAGAAGTTTATGTGTTGGGAATAATCAACATAAGAGACATGATTTTTTTTTTGTCCACCAGTCTGTTTAGGATTTCTTAGAGTACTTGAGATAAAACTAAGTTTTTTTCTTTGCAGTACTTCAATCAGATCTTAGCTGTTGTACTTGAGGTGCTTGGCGATTCTGTTTCCTAAATTAGGGAACTTGCTCTTTCTGTGATGGTTCAAACTTCAAATGCTTAATTATCAGGTTAATGACATCTTGTTCTGCTACTTTGTTAGTTGGTTTGGTTAGTTTATAATGAAGCTCATCCATTATATGGAAGATTGAGGTTGGAATTTTTAGCGTCATGCTTCTTACTGTATGAGTAATAATTCTCATTTCATTTGTCATTAGGTTTCAAATGAAGCAAAGGAGTGTTTAACATTAGTTTTTTATCTCAGTATGATCCATTCATATGCCTAACTGTAAGTTAATATGTTTCATATGTATAAACTTTCCAGTATTTCCTAGTAAAACCTACTTTAGCTGTGACTAAATACTTCTCATTTAATTGAGGTTTTGCAGGTTACTATGCCATTATTATTCAGTGAAGATGAGAAGACTCTCATTACTTGCATTAACTGTCTGACCAAGGTATCTTTTGTTCAGCTCTTGTTACATACCCCTATGTGCTGCCTGCATATCCTAATGTTTCTGCTGAATTTTTTGACTTGATGTGATATATAGCACAAGTAAATTACTAATCAATTTTTTGACCTGATGTGAAATTGAATTCTCTTACTCAATGGTTTCGCATGCTGGAAGATCACACTTCCACAGTTAGAGACTTAGCTTAGTGCCCATTCCAGGCTTACTTGCTTGCTTCTGGTGGAGGTGCAGCTAATGGATGGTAGTTAACCTTTTTAAGTTAGATTGAATATATCCTTAACGAGTTTCGAAACCCAAACCTAGGCGCTATAAATTCGGTAAGTTCTGTTGCTTATTGGAAAGAGTTGTCTATTTTAAGTTTTGTAAAATACAATTTCACAACCAATTGTATGCACCGACCAATCAAAAACTCTGAACTGCCAGGGGTTGAATCATGAGGGCATTGGTAGTGCTGGTGTCAAAAAGATTGTTCAGTATAGAGCTTATTAACAACTGAAGCTGACTGATTTATATTAACTGATGTTTGAGCTTTCAAATTCAGAAACTTGGGTTCTTGAGCTAAGTTAGGTAATCTGAAATTTAGTGGTATTCTGTAGATTGTTATTTCTTTTTTAAATCACCCCCATTTATTCCATGGGTTTGTGTTTACACTTCTAGAGTTTGAAAACTTAATTGATGAGAAATTTATATTCTTGATGGTGATGTAAAAATGATAAATAAAATGTTCTTGATGGAGAATATTCAGGTGCAGAAATCTGCCGGAATTATGGTCTGGAAATTTTTTGGTACCCGTAAATAGTTTTGTAACGTATATAGATGTTTCTAAAATTAGTATAATACGTTGCCTAAATTATTGTAACCGTTGCACAAATTTAGGAATCCGTTGCTCAAATTCCAAAATAAAACGTTGGTAAACAGGTTGACCAACGTTTATATACGTTTCACAAATTAATTTGTGCAACGAATTTTAGCGTTGCACACAAATTTGATACGCCATATTACCAACGGTGGTTAAATTCATTGCAACGCGTATATCTGTCGCAAATCGGCTGTTTTGGTGTAGTGATTATTATCAAAACACGAAACAAAAACTTTAGGGTTTTTCTGTGGGAGACAGATTGATCCTTTGATAGACTTGTCTGTGTGAGACATAATTGTTTATTGTCAAAGCCTGTGATTTTGGGTCGTAACAACTCTTAGTTGTGGGTGAGATCAGCTAAGGGAATCAAGTGCACAGTATCCTGCTGGGATCAGAGGCGTAGGGAGTATAACTGTACCTTGGATCAGTGGGAGACTGATTGGGGTTCAACTACAGTCCGGTCCGAAGTTATCTTGGAGTAGGCTAGTGTCTGTAGCGGCTTAATATAGTGTGTGTCCAATCTGGACTAGGTCTCGGGGTTTTTCTGCATTTGAGGTTTCCTCGTTAACAAAATTTCTGGTGTCTGTGTTATTTCAGTTTCCGCGTTATATTGTTTTATCTTTAACTAAATTAATTTTTGATTAACTTTGTTTGTTGTTCTGTAAGGTACTTTATATTGAGCATTCTTGAACTAAATTAATCATCTTGTTTGGTTATTTAGTTATTGCTCCATAAGTCTTTTTATATCGAGCAAAACAAATGACAATTAAATTGATTACTTTTGTAATTAGTTTGGTTGTGTATTCCAATTATATTAATTACGGGTTCTCTTGTAATTAATCTAGTTGAATATTTTCGTACTCCGTAAGATTCCTCTTATGTTGAGTATATGAACGACTATCCTATTCATTTTCTAATGGTTATGTTAGTCGTATGCTACGTAAGTTCTCTTATTTCAAGCATAATCAATTAAGTTAATCACTTTTTTATTTAATTTGATTGCGTATTCCAATTAAATTAATCATGGGTTTACTTGTGATTAATTTGATTGAGTTTTTGGATATAGAAAATCATTCTCATGGTTTTTGGTGTCCAATAAAAATCCTTATTTTCTTTTGAAATTAAGGTCGCTCTTGTTGTTCCCTTGGGAATGACATCAAATGGGGGAGAGTTCTTTTGAAGTTGTGCTTAATGGTCATATCTTGAGGGGTGTGCGGCTGTGGAATTTTAAAGGGGTTATCTTGTATCTTTAAACTCCTTGATGAATGCTATTAGCTTTGGCTATATGATTGCATCTAAATTAGATGGTATGTATTTTCTTTTAGTCATGAAATGTCTCTTACGGAAATTTCATTATGATCCCGTTCTTGTACCTTTGCCAATTTTATTGACAAAAAGGGGGAGAATTAATATGTAGTTCACACTACAAATACATATGGTTTTCGGATCATTGTGTAAGAGGGAGTGGTTTCCATGTGAGATGGAGTATTGACTAAGGGGGAGTGATACATATCACCATAGTATTATTGTTGAAGTTGTGATACAATTGGACTCTGACACTGTGTAATAATACTATGACACTATATAACAATGTTCGAGACTGATGCTTTCTCATTGTTATAGCTACGGATATTCAACAACCGTGATGCTAAACTTACAACCTTTGGGATCATTGGAGTACTTGGAAGTGACGAAGATTTCAAGGAATGTTGAAGATTAAACATGTGGAATAGGAGCTACTAAAGTTTCTTTATATTTTTTTTTTATTCCATATGTATTGATAGTTTTGTCAGTAAAATTGACAAAGGGGGAGATTCTTAGAGCATTGCTCGGTCGAACTCGCATGCGTTGCTATCTCAAGCATGTTTGTCAATGTTAGTGATTAAAACTATAAGTCTTAATTTCTAGTCTACTATAGCTAAGTCTCGGACTAGGATAGAAAGTGTAGTTGAGCTCAAGGACTTCATGGCGATTAATCATACAAGAAGAAGAACTACTCAAGAAACCGGTGGAACTTCTCGACAAAAAGGTATGTGAAGACTTGAACTTATCTGTCACTCAAAAGTCTATCTACTCTATCTCCTACTTCTTGAGACAAAAAGTCATATGCTATATATAGACTTAGATTATACACATTTGGTATTTCGATCCGAGTATACCTCGCCTATCTATATCTCGAAATATGTATTGGTAAGCGTTTCTCTTCGATCATGTTTATTTTTACCTAGTGACGAAAGTCATGATATGTTTCAATTGCTTTGACGAGAAATGGTGTAACAACTATATAACGTCCTCTAAGAATGTTTCAATGGTTGGAATCAGAGTTTATATTACATAACCAATGATGGACATAAGTATTGTTGTGGAAACAAATATGTGCATAAGTCATATCCCTTGAACCAAAGTTTGCGAACTTTGTTGATCAAGAGAAACCGTAAGAATGGTTTGTTGCCAATTCCGCGAACTCAGTCCTCGAACTGCCAAACTTCTCATTCCGAGAAATTCTGCTGGAGTTGACTAACTAGCTGCGTCCGCGAACCCAGTTCGCGTACCGGCGGAAAGTATTTGTCGAGATTTTCTGCTGGAGTTTGTAAACTCTTCCCGGTTGCTTAAGTCCGCGAACCTAGTGCGCGAACTTAAGAAGGTTATATATCTGAAGATGATTTCTGAACTTAAACTTATAAAGACTAAGGAATGCAATTTGCAAAGCATGGCTATAAAGTTCATGAACTGATTCGAGTGAATCAAATCATCTTTTCTTCAATTGTGTCTTGTGTAGTACATAAGATTTCCTTGCAATTGAACAACTCTCTAACTAGTTCAATTGAGCCATTTGAACTAGTTATGGTGAATAAGAATATGGTTGGTATGAAATGCTCATATGGCTAACCTTTTGGTTAACTATTGTTGAACCAACAATGTACACGTTTGGGTACGGTGAACAAACCTAGAAGCGTGCATTTCATTTGTGTATAACAAGCTAAGTTTTCGATCTAACGGTTGAGAAATATTAGCTTGAATCTAAATCAGTTTTTCATCTAACGGTGGATATTGTTTGCTTTGTGACCAAGGCGAAACCCTGATTTGAAAGACTATATAAGGGGACATCTAGCAACTTTGCAAAACTAATCCCACACTTCACGTGTGATACTAGTTTGCGTGCTAGAGTCGTGTCTCCTTTAACCTTTGGTTTTCTTCTTCTAAAACCAGGTTAACGACTTAAAGACTTCATTGTGATTGTGAAGCCAGATCGATACTACTTTTATCGTAGTTGTGTGATCTGATCTTGCATCTTCTATCGTACGAGTACAATCAAATTGATTGGCTTGAGATTAATATCTCTGATAGGCAAGATATAAAAAGTAGTCACAAACATCTTCGTTTCATTGTTTGTGATTCCGCAACATCTTGTTTCGCTACCATACGATTAAGATTGTTGTGAGGTGATTGATTTGTCTAGGCTGTTCTTCGGGAATATAAGACCGGATTATCAATTGGTTCATGTTCACCTTGATTATTATCAAAAGACGGAACAAAAACTTTAGGGTTTTTCTGTGGGAAACAGATTGATCCTTTGATAGACTTGTCTGTGTGAGACAGTTTGTTTATTGTCAAAGTTTGCAATTTTGGGTCGTAGCAACTCTTAGTTGTGAGTGATATCAGCTAAGGGAATCAAGAGTACAACTGTACCTTGAATCAGTGGGAGACTGATTGGGGTTCAACTACAGTCCAGTCCGAAGTTAGCTTGGAGTAGGCTAGTGTCCGTAGCGGCTTAATACAGTGTGTGTTCAATCTGGACTAGGTCCCGGGGTTTTTCTGCATTTGCGGTTTCCTCGTTAACAAAATTTCTGGTGTCTGTGTTATTTCAGTTTCCGCATTATATTGTTTTATCTTTATAATTAAAATAATACAGGTTGTGCGTTAGATCATAAATTAGAGTAATCCAACCTTTGGTTGTTGATTGTCATTGATTGATCCTTGGATATTGGTCTTTGGTACCATCCAAGTTTTTCCTTGTGTTTGATTAAAGACTCGCTGATTTCTATTAGCTCGAGTAAATCAAAACAAGAGAGAGATATTAATTCCTTGAGATACTTTTACCTAGATTGAGTCTTTTTGTCTAGTTGATTCTCTAGAAAGTATTTCGGAGTTAGTCCATACGGATTGCTAAGAAAAATATTGAGTGGTGTTGTTAGACCCCCGCTTTTTCAAAAAGTGATGGGTGAAAAACTTTGAAAGGGATAGGTCTCTATTTATAGCAAAAATGTACCCAACTGCTAGTTTTTTTTTAATAAAGTCGTTTCTTTTTCCAAAAAAAAAAAGCAATAACTGCTCCTAGGAATCAAACATAAATTCGATTTTCAAATTCTGCAATAACTGCATGTAGAGTCGTCATTGGTGATATTTATAACCTAACTACTCTTTGAGAAAACTGAACAGAATTGTGTGCCTTTGTATGTAAAGAGTCGTTATCATACTGTTAGGGTCGTCATTCTTAGCAGATGAGTCGTTCGCCTGCAATAACAACCATGTCCCTGGTATACATACCATATTTGGTCGTCAACCTGCTAAAATATTAAGTGACGACTCTGGTAAATTTAAGAATGACCAGAATATCTAGGCTAATGAGTCGTCAATATACAAATTCCATAAGTGACGACTCTATAGTTGCCAAGGTTAATTAAGTTTTAAACAGTGAAGACTCTATAATTAAGGTTTTGTGTATTGTTGCAGTTGGTGATGCAACCAAGATCTCAACCAGAACCAGTCTCTGCGATGGGTCCGGATACCTCCCAACACTATATACTGATTTGGTACGTTTCCCTTAACCGTTTAGTTATAGTTAAATTTAAATTGTTTAATTAGTGATCTCATGGATGTGTAATTTCTTTGGTGAATATAGACATGGAAAGACAAGGCTGAGGCCAAGGAATGGCTTATCTCAAAGGAAAAAGAGAAGATGTGCGTGGTTGTTCAAAGAAAACACGTCGATTGTAAGAAGATGGAGATGGCATGCGAGAGAGTGGGGGAAAAGGGAGAAAGTCACAAAGGTAAGAACTACAAATATGAGAAGAAGACGACTAGGATCTACAAAACAGCATTGAAGAAGTCTGGATGCCCGTTCAGGATTTATTTCAAAAGGCATCACGAAACTGCTCTATGGAGATTGGATAGTATTCCGGACGGTCATCACAACCATCCTCCACCTAAAAGTTTGTGTGGACACCCTGCATTGAAACCACATCAAATGGAGAAGGTTCGGAAGATGAAGGGTTGTAGGCCTCTTAAGATCCTAAACTTCATAAGGGCGGAAGATAAGGATAACTTGTCTACCATTTCCACAATCTACGCTGCCAAAGCAACGATCAAGAGAACCTAATGGGACGGTAGATTAATTATGCAACAATCCGAGTGGTTAGAAGAAAAACTTAACTACGCCATGCAAACAAAAGTTGGTCTGGGAGAGAAAGTGACTCATATTTTTCTTGCGCACCCAAGGATGGTGGATTTGGCTCAGTGTTTTTACCAGGTTCTATTCATACATTGCACCTATAAGACAAACATGTATAACATGCCCATGTTGAACATGGTCAGCCATACTTCGGATAAACAATCAATCACCGTGGCATGGTGCTTTATAGAAAAATAAGAAATAGAGGATTATGTTTGGGCATTGGATCAAGTGAGGTTGATTTACCGTGGAAAAGAGACACCGCAAGTTATATTTACGGATAGGGATTTTGCAGTTATGAGTGTCGTCCGTCAGGTTTTTCCAATAGCTCAACATTTTCTTTGTATGTGGCACATCCAAACCAATCTTCTTTCTAATTGCAAGAATCAAATCCAAAACATCCATACTAAGAAGGGTAATCAACGTTCAAAGGAGGAAGGCGAGCGTTTGAGTCAACTCTCCAAGAAGAAGCGAGCGGAAGAGAAAAGGAAAGAAAAGGGAAAAAACGATGAAGAGGGTAATGGTGGGGTAGTTACGGTGGTCTATGGAAATATTTTTGCAAATATTGGTACCATTTGGCTCATTCAAAGACTGAGGTTAAGTATTATGATAACTTGCAGAAGTTTATTGATGATTGGAGCACGGATCATAAGAAGGTTTTCGAGTATTGCCTGAATACATGGTTGAATCCTTGGAAGGAAAAGTTTGTTTATGCATGTACCAATAGATACAAGCACTTCAAAAATGAGTCTACAAGTATTGCAGAGCAGTCTCACGGACGTTTGAAAAAAATTCTGGAAGAGAATAATGGTGGGGTAGTTACAGTACAGGAAGCTATTCACGAGCACGCAGAGAATGATCTAAGAAAAATAGTGGAGCAGATGGAGATACGTAAAGACCGTTTTCTGATGCAATATATTGAAGACAAAGATTTGTTACGGGGGGTAGCGCACCAAGTATCATGGTGGGAAATAATCCATATGATGGAAGAACTTCTAAAGTTTAGAGCCAAAGCGGCTGCTGGAAAGGTGATGAAGTGTATTTGTACAACCGAGATATGGCTCGGCCTCCCGTGTAAATATAAACTTGGTGGGTACAAAGATATCATTCCTCTTGGAGATATCGATCTATTCTGGCAGCAACTTTCATTCACCCCAAATCCCACAGGAGACGCTGAGCAAGAATTCAGAGACTTGGAGATTGGCAAGTACATCAACGAAAAAATACCAAAAAATGAATTGTGCGGGAAGATAAATATTGGTTTCGAACTTGTGGCAGGCGGATCGTAAGAGCTTGGGGGTAGAAGAAGATCCAATAAAACAAAAACAAATATTGGTTTCGAACTTGTGGCCGACAACTAAAATGTCATTTAGAGAAACTATGAATGGGGACAAGAGATGCACAAGTAACCCATCACGTCATAAGTATGTCCAGGCGGAATATACGGAGTATGAGAACTCTTTCCTTCCCAAGAAAAGGGGTCGGACAAAAAACCAATTAGTCACCCAAAGTCATATACAAGTGAAAAAAAAGGAGGATATGGATGTTGTTGAGCATACGGTCGGTACCCAGCAAAGCCAAACGAGCGGAATGATGACGATAAGAGGAATAAAAGGTTATCCATGCACCCCTAGAGATTCCAAAGGAACACCACATCGTGTTGCTTACACTTTGTATAAAGAGTATATCGATCAACTTCCATATGTCATCTTGGATCACCTTACATCCACCGACAACGTTGACGGTGATGGCAATTGTGGTTACCATGTTGCAACGGAACAGGTAGGGCATTTCGTTGAAGCGGACAAACTAAAACTCACCCAAATCGAATATGCAATGTCCGTTACACTCATTGAGGACAAGCAACTATATCTAACAATGATCATGGAAGGAGATTCAAAAGATAAAGAAATGAAGTTCAAGGAGTTGGTTTCCAACGTGAAATAGCGAAAGGGGTCGAAGAAGGACGGTTATAAAGTTTTGGATGCAAATGCCTTTTGGTGCCCAACTTAGCGGACACATTCACTTATGTAGTTCATGTATTCAGTAAAGGGTTCCCCGGAGGCTCTTGTACGTATGTACCCTCAAGATCTAGGTGTGAGCCGGTGCTAAAGAAAAGAAGAATTGTAATGGTACATGTCAACATGAACCAATACATAGGCTTGAAGATAACAGAGGAATTTCCTTTGCCACGGGTGGGTTATGGTGACTGGGGAGAGTTCACTAAGGAGTGGACAAACCAGTACGAGTACGGCATGAACTTGTGGAATGCCTTGGACCCAATGTCGTATTACGTTGACATGGATGATGAAATGAAAGAATGAATGAGTGTTTAATGGTTTGAACATGTTTATTTTGAGCTTTGTATTTTGAAGCATACTCTTGGAAGATGGTTGTATCTAGAACATGGATATTTTTATTTTGAAGAATGCTTAGTGAAAACCATGTGTTTTATCTTTCCGCACAAATGCTTTATACTATTAGTTTTATTTATTTTGACTAACTATCGTTAACGTTTAACGGCTAACGGCTAACACTTAACGACCCAAACCTGCCATTATTATGTCAGTTGGAGTCGTTACTCCCGATACCCATAAAATGTAACGACTCTAAGGGTCCATATAAGTTCATCTCCTGGATGTTTTTGTCAGTTAGGGTCGTCATCTATTTAATCATATAATTATGACCCCAAACCAACAATTATTTTCTCACCAAAGGTCGTTATTGTCGAGACCCAAATACCTCACGACTCTAATGGTACATATAAGTACATCTCCTGGATGTTTTTGTCACTTAGGGTCGTCATCTGTATAATCATACAAATAACGACCCAAACCACCCTTTATTTTCCTAGGCCTCTTACTTTTCTTTGCCAATTTAGCAAACATTTTCTTCGCTTGTGTATTTTCAATGTGATTGCAATAATCAGCGTACTTACGATGTCGCTCAGGTTCTATCACTTCTCCTTTGTCGGCCGAGCAACAAAATGCCTTGATAAGAATCTTTATTCGTTCCCTCTATTTTCATTCAAATATCAATTCTTATTAAATAACTTATATTTGTATGTTTATGAATAACACAATACCAAAAATAAATACTTACCACAAGCTTAAGAATGGTGGAATCATCTCTGGTGTCAGATGTAGAAGCCGATGAAGATGCCTTGTTGCTCCTTCGAGTGCCAGGAGGATCTATCCGGATGACTCGAAGATGAGAGAAGCGTCCATACCATTCCAAGTAATCTGTTGTAGACTCGTGACCTTCATTCACATGCTCCCAATAAGATACGTATATCTTGCTATCATGTTGGTGCCTATCATCCCAATGCTTGGTCTTAGGTTCAAGTTCGTAAACAACCACTAATTCCGAGTCGTCAGACTTACATTTTTCTAAATTGTGCTTGAATCGCGGTTCATAATCCGGTATGGGTGAATCTTGAATATACCCCAGCTAACGCATGACTCTCATCGGATTATACATTGAAAAGCCGTAAAGGTAAAATAGAGGGCCATTGTAATACACGGCATCTTCCATTGCGCTCACCATATCATTCTTATAAGGATCAAAGATTACCTCTCAGCTATGATGTTTTCATTTGCAACAAAGCATCCTTTTGTTCCTTATCCTGACACCCATTGTACAAGTATCGAGTTCCGCTTGGTTTAGATTTGTTCCATTGTGGGTTGATTGTGACATTGGGATTTTCTTTGAACAATGAAGGGAAACGATCGTAAATCCACACCTATATATTGACACCAAACAAAATAAAACAAAACAATCCGATAGGTATAAAAATATTCAAACAACAAAAAAACATAAATAGAGGAGACAACTTTTTTCAATCCAATTACCTGGAGTAGAGCTGTATTGCCATGAACTTGAGAAGATCGTTCCCGAGATGCTATTGATAACCGACAATTCAAATGTGCTACCATGGCAATCCCTCAAGAGTACTTGTTCATATCTTCCAAAGGATCCAAAAGTTGAAGAAGGTTCACATTCACCCGGTTACCCTTGCTGTCGGGAAATATAACCGACGCAAGTGTGTACAAAAAATACCCAACCGCCGCATAAAGACATTCCATATCAGAGAGACCTTCAAATTTTTCTTTGATTAGTGTTTCGGCAAACATCTCCCTAATATCAAGGAGTTTGAACTCTTTCTTCGGGTATTTATTTCCCTTCACAAAAAGGCCATATGTGGTGTATTGATCCCAGCCAAACAATTTCTCGGTCAATGCATAAATTTCTTCCCAAGTAAACCTTTTCTTGAACTTGTCATTGGTGGATTTTCCTTCGACCGGAAGCCCTAATATCTGATCTGCATCATAGGGTGTCAATGCCGTCTCACCAAAAAGGAATTGGAATGTATGGGTTTCGCGTAAAACCTCTCACTGAAACTTGATACTGCAACCTTGTCATATGCAATCATAGAGTTCACAATGGCAGTATACAGAGCAGAGTTTTCAATAATCTCTTTGACTCTTTCACATTCATCTTTTAGATTCCACAAGGACATTTTCACATAAGAAGATTGCCGCCTGAAAAGACGTACGACATTCTTATGATCCTACAAAAGAAAAAACAAGTAAATATATAAAAAAAAAAGTTAACATCAACAAATCAAATATAAAAGAAAAGTTGAGATTGTTACGATTGTTTCGTAGATGGTACGATCCCAGCTGCCTTTATATACAAATAGAACTTCGAAGCCATCTCTAGGTTCTCCTATCGCTTTACCACCACGAAGAGGTTTCAGTAGCAAATGTGTGGCGGGAATGTGTCTCGCGCTCTCTTCAAATGGCTTTCCATCCTTCCGTCTCGTCGGTTTCACATGTTATTACACTATCTCCTCATCATCACCACCAACACCCTTACCATCATTACCTTCATCATCCTCTTTTGCCTCCTCATCATCATCATTATCACCACCAACACCCTTACCATCATTATCTTCATCATCCTCCTCATCATCATCGTCGTCATCACCACCACCACCACCACCACCACCAAGGCCAGAATGAATCTCTTCTTGTTCCATAATTTCTTCCTCATCGCTTCCAGAAGAAGATACAACAGGGGTGGAAGACGGTGAAGAATCCGACGAATCATTATCTGGGTTTCTTGGTTCGTCAATAGACAAGGGTACCTCATTCAGCATTTTTCCTCGGAATGGACCGACATTTAAGTATCTGGTGTGTTGGGGAGGTTTGGAAGGAGGAGTAGGAATATGTTTCTTGTCTTTCTTTTTACTACAATAGTAACATACACAAAAAAAGGAACAAATAAGTTGAGTATTTCATGCTATCAGAACAAGGGTCGTCACCCTATTCTTTAAAACAAAAACGACTTCTATAGAACATATGACGACTCTAACAAATAATGTGACGACCCTATCAGTATTTTTGTTTTGCAGCTAGGGTCGTCATCTAAGGGTAACGACTCTAATCTAAACCAAAAGAGTTCAATGACGACTCGAATATATCTATTGACGACACTTCCAATTTTTAAGACAGGGAGACTGTTCTTAGCAGAATTAGTATCGTCAATAGATTCGATTACAGAGGTAACGACCCAAATCTAGGGCAAAAAATTGTAGTAGCAGAGTTAGGGTCATTAACTAGAACATCATATGGCTTAACGATATTTCATAGAGTTAACATGCATATCAAGAATCGTTAGGGTTTAAGAAAATACAGAGTAACGACCCATTCGCTGTAACTGAAAAAAATCGGTTCCATAACTCAATTTCGCAATCAAAACTCAAGAAAAAATCAAAACAAAAGTGGGTTTTAGTCCGTTACTTTCTAATCGGCGCCACTTCTTCTTCTAATTCTTCCCGGCTTGATACTGCAACCTTGGTTTTGAGATTAATATTCAATTTGGGTTTCTCTACCAATTTGGGGTTAGCAAACTTTTTTTGTACTCATTGGTTCGAGCCATATTTGTAGAAGAAGTTAATCGTCGATTAAAGTTTTTCGTATCGACGATTACGACGAAGAAAAAAAATGGGTTGTCAATGGGGGATATGGAGAGAGTTATCGGGTGGGTGGGGGAAGGGAGGGGAAGGGTTTTTTATTTTGGTTTTAGAAAATGAATTGGGAGTCTTATGTTTAGGGTTAATAGGTTTTTAAGCAGAAAGGGTAAAATGGTATTTTCACCATCTTTTAGAACCCCTAAACTTTTTGGTGTGGGTATAAATTGGTCGGGGCCCTAATTATTTTTTGGGAGCCCAATTAAACGAGGATAATTAGGCGTCCCGGAAATTTCGAAAAATCAGATGATGCGTTTAAAATTGTTCTCTTAAAGATGCAAAGGGACGCCTAGCCATTTGGCATTTTCAGTCTCAGTCATCAAATTTTATCTTAGAATTTTAAAATCTTACATTTATGTTAAAATCGTCAAATCATTATTTGTTTTTGATCTCATCCATCCGATTATCTTTAATTTTTTAAAATTTAACGACTCTAATATTTTGACACCAAATGATTTGGCGTTCTTGATTTAACGTTGAATGATAATGAAACTTAGTCCTTGATGCAAGGTGAGGTGGCACCGTGGCAGGCCTTGAATCTTGAATCTTAACTACCCACTAGACTAAACCTTAGACCATCCCGTGTTCGAGAAATGTATTACTATATAAAGGGGAGGATTTATATCGTGTGGGCTAAGAAATTCCCCTAAACCCTAATTTCCTACCACATGTCAAGGGAAGCTAAATGGGGAATAAGAGAATAATGAAAGATAACAAAATCAATTGTCGACAGGTTAATAATTTACCATCAACATTTTTTTGTTATTTTTTTAGTCCTTGAGGAGGTTATCTCATAGCAGCTACCGTAAGGATGCATTTCTAAACCGTTGGATATCGTATCATCTATATGCGCACATCTCTAATCAAATTTTAAAAAATAAAAATATTTTTAGAATTTGTTTTTCTTATAAATCCTTCCACACCATGTTATTTTATCTAAAGAACGCGCGATTGGGGAATATCAAAACTAATTAGGGATATAGCTACATGACAAAATAGGGATATAAATATCAAATTTGGGTCACCCCTTATGTAATTATTTTAGATTCCTAATCTAGCTCTCACTAATCAGGTTTAGTGGTTAATAATAATTAGTAAAATCTTAAGTATTTGGCGGATAAATTAGTGTGTATTTTTATTTGAATTTGTGTGAGGGAGGTGAGAGTAGAAGGAGGGAAAAATATTTTTGGGTGGAATTTTTTTTGTGAAAATGGAAGATGATTGTGAGGAGAGAATTGCAGCTGCTGAATCTTTAGTACTACAACAACAATCATATATTCAATCTTCGGTTAATGATAACAACTCACAATTGGAATTATATGATGAACCAACACCCTCGGATCATGATTTTCGTGAGCATCAAGTTTTTTTTGAAGAACCAACCCAAGAAAGTAAACATGTTCAACATACAAGTAATCCCAACACACAGGTAATGCTGCTAAGGGTCGAAAATTTGTTTTTTGTTTTTTGAAACCGCCATTTTTTCTCTGAAAAAACTTGGTACCGGCATACCCGTAGTATGAATACCTCACCGGCACCACCAGAACCGGCACAGTATTCATACTATTTCCATGCCGGCAATAAATTTCCCCAATTCTGAAACAATTTCCGGCGTGGTCTTCAACCAAAAAATGTCGACACGAAGTTAACTTTTTACCTACCACCGAATATTCCATGGAATATCCAAATCGGCATGGTTCCCTCCTAACTTTCCATGCCGATACCACCAATAAAACATCTAGGAGTTAGAGAGTTTTGAACTTAAATACGGCGTCTTATACAAATTATCGATCACGCCGGAACCTATTACCGGCGTGGTAAAAAAATTATGGACCAACCCGGCACGAGATACCGGCTTAGAATCTTTCATATCTAGAATATCGGTACCACTAGAAAAACATCCAACAGTTAGTCACTTTGGTACCGGCTTTGTTTTAGAAGTATCTGGAATGCCGGCTCCGATACGGAATGCCGGATCCAAAAGTGTTTTTTAAATATATAATTGCGACCATGCCGGTATTTGTGAATTTCAAAAAAAAACGGATAGGTTTTTGAAAAATAAGACCGTTGGAGATTCATTTCTATATAATACCCCCAATTCCTTTGGAAAAATCTACACAAAGCACCCACCAAATAACAAAAAACCTTCTCTCAAGAAAGCAAGCACCAAAAAATATATCAATCAAGCACGGTTAAAGTTCACAAGCGATGGGAGATTCATCATGAAGCTCTATTTATAAAGTAAGTAGATTGAACATTACTAACAATATATGGACAGTTAAAATCTTCACTACTATGACGCATAACTAATACAATGTTCTCTTACAGAATCATGATTGCCGGTGTCAAATTTGCAAGTCACCTTCTCATCTAGCCATGGACTGTTCTTTTATTTATTCAAAGTGTAGAAGCTGTGATGGGACACGCCGGTTTTGGATTGCAAAAATGATGATGCTGAAAATGGAAGAATGTTTCTAAGGTGTTTGAATTACCCAAAGTGCGATGAGTTTCAATGGTTTGACAAAGCTGTTGAACTAGCAGAGTCAAGAGAAAACCACAAAGTCCAATGCAAGCCTATTGATGGGTGTGATGGGTGTTATATGAAGGGAAATGAATATGTTTAAAGGTAAGATGAACCAAAGAAGATTGTCCTTGACACCCCTATTCCAGACGATGTCTTCGAAGATATTTGCGAAAGGCTCAAAGGATCCGCAATTGTTGAAAAAGGATGGAAATAGATTATGAAATCATCTTTAACCAAAGTTACTCCATTACCATGTTTTAGTATGTTTTAATTTAAAATTTAGAATCTAATGTAATAGATTATCTAGGAATGAAATAAATATAGAATTCATAACCTATTTATAAAAAATACCGGCATACTATATTTATCAAAATCCAATGTCGGAATTATGCAAAACTATGCAAGAGTAAGAAAATCAGGTTTCCGGCGTAGATCCAATACTTTTTCTGATGCTGGAACTACCTGTAATCTACACAAAAACTTGTTCATTTTTATCCATTGTGCCCGGAATGGTTTTGGAGTAAACAGTTCCATGTCGGTATACATGCCGGCATTGAAATTAAATTGCTTTGAATGCCGGAACCAAACAACTTACAGAGATCTAAACATGTTTAACATAAACCAAACAACTGAATCGTGCTTAAATGTTCTTCATCAAAGTATCATAAACCAAAAGTAAACCAAACAAATAAACAGTTCAACTATAGAGTTCAACAAAGTTAGAAATTGTTCAAAGCATAAAAACCACCATCCAAATAACGAAACACAACTACAGAGTCATCACTTGGTCTTTTGCTTCTTGGAAATGGTCACCTTCCTTGTTTCCCCTAACAAAGTTCTTTCACTTGGGTCTTCAATTTTATCAAGCTTTTCCACGACTCCCTTCATTTCTTCAAGGGATAGCACCTCTCCTTCCAACCTAACATCTTCTTCAACTTGCCAAGCTGACGCTGCTCGTTTCATACATACAACACATAATTAGTATATATATGCTAATATAAAATTATGTGTACATTAAACGAGTAAGAAATTAACAATACTTAGTAGCAATCCGACGGTATTATTAAGTTTGGTCATCGTAGGTGGTGCCTCTATAGGAGTTGGAACGGGAGGGTTTTTCTGTGGTGGAACTTCGACGTCTTCCGAGCGCACGACAAAAGGATGTGACCATTCCAAGTAATTATCAATGTAGGTTGGGTTGGCTTCATCACCGTTGTTCACAAGCTCCCAATTAGTAGCATCTACCAAACGACGTGGTTCCCTATCCCTCCAATGTGTTGATTCTGGAGTTGGATCATACACTACCCTCAACCTTGTGGAACTTGCCATGGACAAAGAAAGGTCAAGCTGATACCTTTCAGTAGAGGATGTCATGTAGCAGGGTAATTGCTTGTATCCAAGTTGCCACATCACACGTCGAGGATCAGCCATAACGTATCCCTTTGGGTGGAACAAAGGCCCGTTGTAAAATGTAACGTTATGAGACCTCAAATATTGGCGGTTTTCTCTAGCCTCCTTGTAAGGGTCGAACACAACATCTTTGGTAGTCATCGCGTCCAGAGACAATCTCATATCTGTCAATCGATGATCGCTACCGGGCTTCGGATGGATGTTGAACTGGTATCTCTTGGCTCTAGGCTCCTTGGGGTCATCAACGGGAATAATCTTCAAGAAGGGGTTGTCCTTGAACAATGTTGGGAAATGTTCATAAGCCCACACCTATACCAATGTGAAATGATACATATAAAAATCAATAAATTTTGTGAAAAGGGTAATGTGAACAATATAAATAAGAATATAAGTTTAAAAACAAAATTACCTGGAGTAGAGTGAAATTCCCGACAAATTGGTTTGTAACCGCCAAAGAGACCCTTCTCATCTCTGTCATCAAATGTGTCATTACCACGGTGCTCCAAGAATAGATAAACACATCTTCCAACGGATCCAAGTATTGAAGGTAGTTTTCACTAATATTGTTGCCACTAGTGTCAGGGAATACCCTAGTGCCCAAGATGAATAACAGGTACGCAGCAGCTGTATAACGAATCTGTGCGGGGTCCCATCCATCCTTCAAACTTCTTTCCTTTGAGTTTTGAAACTTCTCCTTAAGCAGGGTCAGCTTGATGGTCTTTGTCCTACTAAGCTTAGATACATAGAAGCTTTTCACAGAATTTTTGTAGTCCCAACCAAGCAACTTTTTAGTAAGCTCGTGCAACTTCGTCCATTCTAGCTCAAAAGAATGATTGTCTCCTTCTGCAATTGATTTGCCGGTAACACTCAAGCCTAGGATGTTCTGAGCATCATCAGGGATCAAGGTCATCTCGCCAAACGGGAAGTGCATGGTATTTGATTCACCATGATACCTTTCGACGAAGCAATTGACTGTCACAATATCTGGTTTCACATAATTTTCAACTA
This sequence comes from Papaver somniferum, assembly GCF_003573695.1. Lineage (NCBI taxonomy): Eukaryota > Viridiplantae > Streptophyta > Magnoliopsida > Ranunculales > Papaveraceae > Papaver > Papaver somniferum. The sequence continues at coordinate 40,413,613 of NC_039359.1, forward strand.
AAGGATATAGACCATAATCCTTAACTATTGCTTGAACATCTTCATGCTCCTTAGACAAATCCCAATGAGCTGCGGCTTGGTTTCTGCAAACACGCACATCCTTCGTATGATCCTACAATTAAGAGATAATATGATTAAAAGACTATGCATAAATATAAAACAATACATATGCACGATATAAAAATTCTTACATAGGTTTGATATATAGTACGAGCCCACGAGTGCTTGTATCCAAATAGATACCCCGGATCATAAGAAGTTGCGCCCCAAATTCTACCACGATCAAGGTCGGGCATCATGTCATCAACATGAGGAAGGTGTAAACCTTTAAATTTTACTTTTCCTTTGCCTTTGCCTTTCCCCTTGCCTTGTGTGGGTTGTTGACTTGGATCACCTTGTTCTTCTACTCCTTGGATTTGGATTGCTAATTGAGTTGGTTCAATCTCATTATCTTCCTCCTAACTTTCCTCTTGCTCATCTTGCTCATCTTGCTCATCTTCCTCCTCAACAGCTCCGGTTTTACTACGATCACGGCCACTCTCCCAAATTTCCCCTCTTGTATTAGCACCCAAACTTTGTTTTTTCCCTCGAGGAGGCAGGGATTGAGGAGTATCAAGACCATCCTTCCTTCTTTTCTTAGTGACAACATCTTTAGATTTTCCTTTGTTAGCTTCCTTTGCTTTAGATCTATTTCAAAAGAAGCACAAAATAAATATAAGACAACTAACTTTAATTTCTAATATCGGCATAGATAAACCACATTACGGCATAGAATCATAAATACCGGCATACTGAAAAAAAAGTATCGAACATGCCGATACCGACATAGTATATCAAAACGATTACATGCCGGGAGCAGCTGCCAGCATTGATAAATAAGTTTCTAGGATGCCGGTTTACTATAGGAAATTCCTGGATAAGAAAACTCAAGTACCGGCAGCTACGTAAAATAAAAATAAATGTCGGAACGGAGTACCGGCATTGAAATAAAATTGTCCAGGATGCCGGTAGTAGTTCTAAAGTTTCTGGATACAAAAACTCTAGTACCGGCATGGAATCTAACATAAAATGTACGCCGGAACAACTAACAAAATCATAGGGTTTTTTGTTGATTAGAAGCTTGCTACCGGCGTACTCGTAAAAGTTCAAGCAAATGCCGGTACTAGGTTCAGAAATGATGTTTATCCTAAATTCAATGCTGAAACTAAGTTCCGGTGCGGTCTTCAACCTAAATTGAACGCCGGAACGGGATACCGGTGTGGTCTTCATCCTAGATTGACTGTCGGTACTAGTTTCCGGTGTGGTCTTCATACTAAAATGAGTGCCGCAATTCTGAAACTCAGCTGTTTCACTTAGGGTTTCGCGATTTCGACCTAAACCCATTGCTACAAATCGATTGAAACACAAATTAAACAGTTTTAAATGACTTACCTTCTCACAGAAGCCATATTTCTGAGTAGTTGATCGTCCGATAACTCTTGTTCTTCGTTTTCTTGCTCTTGAGCAATCAAAGCAAGCCTTTTTTTTTAATTTCTGTTGAGCAATCGATTTTGATTTCGATTGGGCATATGATTTGTTTCGTGGAGGCATTCTTATGGGTTGGTTTTAATCGACGAATAAATTTTTGGTTCAACGATTAATCGTAGAGTATATGAAGAACGATGAAGAAGAGGAGAGGAAGATGGAAGAAAAAAAAATTCAAAACCTAACCCTAAGTATCGAGTATGCCGGCACAAATCAAATGGGGATAACTGATTTTGTTTTTTTGGTTTTGATTTTAAGTTTTTAATTTAGTGGGAAGGTATAACAGTCTTTTCATAATATTTTTAATTAATTTAATGGTGTTTTAGTATTTTCGTCCAGAAAACACCTCTTGGCAGACACCTTTGATTGGGGGAAGTAATTCATATCCCCCAATTAGTTTCCATTTCCCCAATTGCGCGTTTGGCCCGTCTAAGAAACTATGAATTTTTATTTGTTAAATGAATTTACCTTTGTGCTTCTAAACCCAAACATTTCACACTGGGAAGAAGACTTGATTAACTTTGATTGTGATGACTTGATTTGAAATCGCGACGCGCATGTTCTTCCACTAGAATAAATTTCATCTCTTTGTAACCATTGTTGCATTCGTTTTGTTTTTCTTACTGTTGAATCAACCCATTGTATTCCTTCTCTACATAATCTAAATATAAAACTAATTTTTTTATCGAGTTAACAGTGTATGCTCGAAACCTATGTACACTATATGTTCGGTATCACATTACTGATCAACGAGTACACTAACATGATACGAAAGGGGTTCTTAATACTCTAAAGAATAGAAGAAACACGATGTATATTAAAGTTATCCGTTCTTTTTCCATGATTAATCCCATCAAATTGATCATGATCATGATCAATCCCCACGATTTTCTACGTTTTGTGAAAGAAATACAAACGATTTGCAATAAGGACTTTATACTAAGTAACATAGAATGTTGGGATTTATAAAATAAAAAAATCTAAGGGCTGAGAGGTGTCCCCTTACGATAACGGCTACAAGGATGATCTCGTCACAGCATAACTCTATTTTTTTATTGAAAAATCTTATAATAACAAAGCTAAAATAAATTAACAACAAAGATGAAAATTAAAAAAGGTTAAAAAATGTGGTAGCTAAATCGTTTTTTAACAATAAGAACCTATTCGGTCATCGCAGAACTGTTTGGCCATAAGCAAAACAACTAGCGACGGCTAAACCATTTAGCCTATTCTTTTTCATTTTATGAAGCACTTACTGGCGAACTAAGTTCAGATGGCGGTTCTATCAATGCTAAACAATTAACATTGCTTACAATAAGACATGGTCCTCTCCTATAGTTTTTCATGTCAAACAAAATTCTTAGCGCATAAGCTTTTATGAGAATTCTCTTTTCCTGATAGGACACAGTCTCACCGTCCTCCAAAAGTGATGATTACGAAGATTAAGTTCTTGAGCTCTCTCTCCTTCGCATATCTAGTCTTGTCTGATTTCGCACTAGCACTTTGAAGACACATCGCCAAAATTTAACATCTTACAAAATTAAGTGCAACGGATTTTCTAGGATATTATCATTGTTGATGGTGGATTTTTGAGAAGGGAGAAAGTTGTAAAATTGCTTCTGCCCAGCTGCAGAAGCATATAATAAATGTGTACAAATTCCTGATCCTGATCCGATATCAGAATTATAAATTCGTACTTCTACATTATACTTCGCAAGATAATTGAGAATGTGTATCCAGTTAATGGCTACATTAACCTTGTAGCTCTTTTATATATGTATGTGCCTGCAATAGAGCTTCACTTGGTTGAACTCTCGTTATTTTATGTACGGCCATATAGACTGTTATATATTGATCAAAACACATTGAGAATACGAATTATAAAATACTCAGAATGAGCTTCTATGATATTACTGGATAAAAGTATTGTTATATGCAAACTATTTAGTGGATAAAGTATTGTTATATTACTGGATAAGTGTGGTGCAACACCAGATTTCATTGCATGGCCAAGGTACTAACCAGTACCAGCAATATATGGCCATGGCCACGGCCAAGTTGCTAAGCCAACTTGGACAGTGCTAGAAGGCCCATGATGTCAATGCTAGAAATCCCATGTTGTGCGCGGCAGCATCTAAGCTCGCCCGCAGCAGTAGACGTGCTTGGTCGTCCGCGCCAGTAGCAATTTGGTCGTACGCGCCAATAACTTGGCTATTCCCGCCAGCAACCATCCATAGTCATTCCTTCTAGCAACTTGGCCGTGTAATAACCCGATATTCGGCAGTGGTTAGCCGAATGGAATAAATAATGGTTTGTCCTTACTTAACACCGAGGCCTTTTTAGCAATGTTGGTTTCATAGTTGGCAGAAAACTCTGCAGTTAAGCGTGCTCAGGCGGGAGTAATCCAGGGATGGGTGACCTCCTGGAAAGTTACTGCTTGATGACCGTAACGATGCCCGTTGAAAACTTCACATTTCCGGATAACCGCTATGGAGAAGTGGGGACACATCGTTGGAGGTTCAGGTCATTATTAATGGTATCATAAACGACGACGGGTGTTGAGGGTGAGAGAGGATAGGTCAGATACTGGTCTCATGAGGGGATAAAGAACGTCTGATATCTGGACTTGTGTATATTTTGGAGCCAAAGGAGGCTCCAATTTAAGGTGGTGGTGTTGGAATACCCTGATACTCAAAAGTGATTGACCGAATGTAATAAGTACTGGTTTGTCATTTCCTCACACCGAGGCATTTTCAGCACAGTTGGCTTCAGAGTTGGCAAAAACTATGCAGTTAAGCGTGCTCGGATGAGAGTAATCCAGGTATGGGTGACCTCCCAGAAAGTTACTGCTGGATAACCGTCGAGGCCCGTTGAAAACCTCACACTGCCGGATAACCCCGGTGAATAAATGAGGACAATATCGTTGGAGGGTCGGGTTATTACAACCGTTCCCGCCAGCAGCTATGCTTGGTCGTTTCTGTTAGCAACAATGTTTAGTCTTCCATGCCAACAGGACATGCTCGTATGTGCCAACAGCCAATGCACGTTTGTGTCAACAACTAATGTCTGTATGTCCGCAGCAGTGGCCAACCTTCTCATCCGAACCAACACCATCATGCCAATAATTGAACATGACCATTGTTGTAGCATCAACATGGCCACTACAACGCCTTGATGGCCGTGTCATCTCTCCCAGAATTCATCCATGCTTGTAGCACATGTGTGCACTATTATTGCTAGCATGGACAACATACCACAGACATGCCACAAACGTGCCACGAAACATGGCACAAGTATGCCATGGCCATGTTACGTTTCCATGGGCCTGTTGATGATGCCATCTTATAGTAAACCTCTTATAACTCATACAAGCTTTGGATCTAAGTTGTTTCTTCAAGCTTGAGTCTTGAATACCACCATGACAAGATTTGGCCAGCCTATTGAGAGTTAACCACTTAGTCAAAACACATCATGGATACAACTTATTCGAGATAATAGGCAGTCCACAACCCCACTAATTCCTACGAGAAATCAAAACATGTTACATCGAGGGATTCTTTACGGGGTGTTGGTCTGGTGGTTTACAACAACATGCGGCGTGGCAACACCCATGATGAAGAACTACCAAGTAGTGATAACAGTTTCGAGCAATTAAACAGATGATTGAGTGGTAGTCTAGAAGTTTCCCTAGTATAGTGGACACAATTCTACCATTACATACACGATATCCATCTCTCCATCCCTTCACTACCTCCACTATTTACGAGGAAATAGTGTGTGACCCTGACAACTATAGTCCAAGGACAGAAAAAAAAAAATCAAAACTGATGTCATCATCCCAAAGACACTATTTAGTAAATTATAAACCATGGTATGCTTGACTATATTGTTTGAATATTTTCATACCTTCACTACCTCCACTACTTAATAATTCTTGAAACTTTACAACAATACTCTGATGTAAATTTTTTTCTTACACGGTGACTTACAAGAAGAAGTCTACATGTCAATACCTCCAGGTTAAAATGCTCCGAACGATGCAAACCTTGTTTGTAAACTAAATAAGGCCTTATATGGGTTAAATCAGTCTCACAAGGCTTTGTTTGGTAGATTTTGTATGACCATAAAGAAATTCGGGCATACACATAGTAATTATGAGCATACTTTGTTACTTAAAAGACTAGTATTATCTATGTAGATGATACACTGATACAAAAAATGATCTTGAAGAGACGAGTAGTCTGAAAAGTTATTTGTATTGTGAGTTTGATATGAAGGATTTGGGTGGACCTAAATACCTTTTGGGTACTGAAGTTATACGATCTGAAAAATAATTTATTTTCTCTTGGCGAAAGTATGTGATTGACTTGTTGGAGGAACCGGTATGCTTGGTTGTAAGCCAATTGGGTCTCCTATGAAACAAAATCATGGTCCTAGAGAGTATTATGATCAAATACCAACTGACGAGGGACAATACCAGAGGTTAGTTGGCTGGTTGATTTATCTTTCCCATACAGGGATTGATATTTCATATGTTGTGAGTATTGTAAGCAGTTTTATACATGATCTGGATCAACAACACATGGCTGCAGTCACAAGGATACTGAGACATTTGAAGTCTGTATCAGGCAGAGGTTTGATGTTTTCAAAACATGGACATCTCTATGTATTGGGTTACACTGACTCGGGTAGGGGAGGTGATGAGTGCCAAATATTGTATATATTTACCCCTTTTTGTTGGCATTTTAACTCATCTTTTGCGCATTAATTCTACATATTATCCCATATTCTGTATTTTCATTGTTTTCAAGAATAAATATTTTTATTAATTAATTTTGCATTTTTAGGTAGTAAATAAAGTTCAGATGAGTCGTGGAGCGAAAAGAGCAGAAAAGTAGTGAAAAGCCGGGAGAAATTACGCAAGGAAGCCGCGAAGAATGGTGCGCACAACCTCATTTTCTACACACAAAAGCGCCTCCGTTCTCAGCCATCAGATCAGTTCTCGGGAGCATCCGACGGTCGCTCCTTCATAGAGCATCAAAATCTGATGTCTCTGCCGAGCACCACAGCGCTGAAATTCCAAGCCTTCAGATTAGATGGTAGTTGAATCCAACGGTCGCTCCTATGCCTGTGCATCAACTCCCGATGATTCCGCCTTACACTACAGTACCTAACTCCATCTGGTGCCGTTAACTTCGTTGCACCTCAGAATCCGACGGTCGCTTCACACATCCTTCCATCTATCCGTTCGATTCCACTCAGAACCAATGATCCAACATCTCAGATTCGCCAACATCTAAACTTGAGGTCTCCGCCTCACACCATAGCAACACATACCCTATTCCCAACCAAACAACCCCTAATCCTAATCCCATCGAGCTCTTCTTCCCCTTCTTCCCAAAAAAATTGCAGAGCTCTGCAACACCACCTCCCCTCTCTGCCATGCCGCCAACACCATCACCTCCACAGTTCTGCCACCACCACCAGTTCCATCACTGCCACTACCATCTCCAACACCCGACAACACCCTAGCCTAGCTATTTTCTTCATCTCTCAACCTCTGAAACCCTAGGTTTTGGGGTGAGTAAAATAGCTAGAAATTAGGGGACAATAGGAGCAGGAAGAGCATCAGAGGGACATCAAGAAGCATGGGTCGAGCCAATTTTGGGAGATTGTAAGCAAATTTTATGTAATTTAAAATTGCCCTAATTTTCTGATTTGGGGAAAATGGGTGTAAACCCTAATTTGCTAATTTGGGTATAAAAGGGGATGTGTATGAGATGTTAAAACTTGTTCTTGGACTAGCCAAGTTTCCACCCAATTTGGGTTAGGTTAATTCCAATTTTAAATTGCACTGTTAGTTTTTAATGTGTGATGCTCCTGTTAACTTTAATTGCTCCTGTTAGTTGCATTTTTACTCTTAATTGCATTTGTTCTTGTTCTTGATTTTAATTCTCTGTTTATATGAATGTTGTCATGTTAGTTCACCATGTTACTCACTGTTATGCTCACTGCCCTGTAATGTTAGTGTAATGTCTGTCATGTTCTAAACTATCATGCTAGGGACTTGATGAATCCCTAATCTCTTATTGTGTAGTACATTGATCACATGGCTTTAGAAGGCTAAACAGGTTTAGGAAAAACTTGAACTTAGTTCATCATCACCTCACTTTCACAATGTATGCCAAGTATACTTTGTAGTTAGGTTCATGAGCTGTTGATAAGCTGCAACTCAAGCTGAATTCATAATCCTTTGACTAGTTGTGCTGTAGAAAGACAATTAGTGCTTTGGAAAGAATACCATAGTTGTGTTTAACTTTCTATAGGAGAATACATAGTAGAAGTTAGAGTGAATTCAAACCCTAGTTCCCATCCATAATCTACTTCATTCTCATCCACAATTCCATCTTCAACTGTTTAGCTTTGTTTTCTTGTTTTGTATTGCTTTTGCTTTGTTTTTTTTTTCCCTGCCCTGCAACTCTGTTGCTTTTTCTGTTGTGCATTTTCTTCACTGCTTGAGCAGCTGCAGTACTGCTGCTGTAACCCTTGCTGCATTGCTGCCTTTCTCTTCTGCTGCAGCACTTGTGCTGCTTTGCTTTCTTTCCCCTGCTGTTGCTTCACCTGCAGTACTACTGCACTGCTGCACTGTTTTTCCTTCTTCTTGGCCTTGTGCTGTTGTGCTTCTGCTGGTGCCTGCTGCTCTGCCAAGTTGCTGCATCCAAGCCCCTTCTTCTCCTGCTGCCTTCCAAGGCCAACTGAGTCCAAGGTCCTAAGCCCAATTCACAGTTGAACTGTTGAGCCCAAAGCTCAAATCAGTTCACTGAAACAAAGCCCAGCTTTCAAAGCTCAAGCTCAGTTCCCCAAAGGCCCAGAACCTTGACTGAATCCAAAGCCCAAATTCATTAAGGCCCAATCCATTCAACTGTGGGCTTAATCAAAAGCCTAAGTTTAAGGCCAAAGCCCATTTGCATTTCAAAGACAAACTGAGCCCAAGCTCAGTTCATTTTATTGTGAACAAACCCATTAGTACTTTAAGCCCAACAGTCCCAAAAGGCTTCACAACCCAACAACAATTTAGGAACCCAATTAGCTAGAGACATTTCCAAAACACACCCGATCTCTGTGGATCGACCCGTACTTGCACAGCTACAACTGACGACCGTGCACTTGCGGTATTACTGTAGGCCCGTTTCCATCGCATCATTTCTATACACGTTTCCGGGCCCATCAAGTTTTTGGCGCCGCTGCCGGGGGATTCGGGTTGTTTTCTCTGTGTTTTTTATTAGCTATTTTGCATTTCATGCATAGCATCTGCATCTGCTTCATTTCATTTGCTGTTGGACCTGCTATCTGAACCTGTTTTTCCTCTGCTGGGACGCCACCAGGAAAAGAACCAAAACCCAACTGGGTTTTTGCAACAATATCAGAGCAGCTGGGCTGTGCTACAAAGGTAAGCCTAAACCCATTTCATTAAGAGAACCCCACCTGTGGGCTTCCAATTTATTTAATTGTGGGCTTGTAATAATTAACCCAATTTTTGGGCTTTTTATTTTCTATTGTGGGTTTGTAATAATTTATTTTTGGGCTTGTTGTTTAATTTGTGGGCTTGTATTTATTTTGTGTGGGCTTGTTTAATTTGGAATGATAATTTGGACTCTGGGTTTAAACCCAGCTGAGCTTATAACTGATTGTGGACTTGTAAGTGGACCTCGAAACCAAAGTTTTAAAACAAACGTCGGCCTTAACCAACTGGGCCAAATTAAACTTTCAAAAAATTAAAAACTTGGATTTTCGTAGGCCGCAGCCTTCATTTCATTAGAGGCTTGCACAGTGGGCTTGCTCCCATTTCAAAAAAACCAAATTTTATTTTCTTAATTTTATTTTCTAAAAAAAAAAAAAAAAAAAAAAAAAAAAAAAAAAAAAAAAAATTTAAGATTTTCTACTTTGCTCCCAATTTTAAACCAATTTTCACTTGCTCCCATCTTAAACCAAATTTTTATTTTTACTCCCATTTTAAACCAAATTTTCAAAAATGTCTCCCACCAAAACCAAATTTTTCCCAAAATCCAACCCTTTAAAAACCAATTCTGAGCTTTGTAACATAGTTACTTAGCTTTTGAGCCAATCATGTCTGGATATTGGTCTGCTCCTGGGGATGGAAATAAAACTCTTAGAGAACTTGCTTATGGGCATCTGCCACGTTATGAACCTTCCACGGACCATGATGTCATAGTCAGAGGAATTATTATGGACATTTTCAAAGTCCCGAGCCGCAATACATGAACCCTAATGACTATTCATACATGCATCATTCGCCACAACGTGAAATGAACACTTTGCTAGTGCCTCACTCACCCAATCATCACTTATGGATCAAATAGAAGCTCGAATCACAGCTTAGAAATGCAATCACATGAGGAATCTGTCACATCTAATTTTCTTAGGCAACCTGAAATCTATGCATGTCCCGCATGTGGTAGTTTAGACCACCCTGGTGAGAATTGTCATATTTTGCATAATTTTAGGCAATCTAGAGAATACCCAAGGTATGAAATGCCAATGAATTGTGAGAATGGTAGTCATTGGGACCATAATCAATCCTTTGAGGGTTGCGATCAATCTTTTATAAACCCTAATGACCATGCACACATGTACCAATCACCACAATTTGAACATGAAAATTTGTACTCCCATGAATTTGACTCCACCACAGAAGCTTTCAGACTCAGTGAGCAAAACTTCGATAGATCTACATCACGAATTAAGGCACATTTAGATCAGATTTTGCTTCACCTACAAAGGAGGAAATTCATGAGGAAATGTAGTTGTCCCTAATGAAGTGTCTAGTCCCATCCATGTACAATGAATATGAACCTAATTTAGAGGAACATGAATCGACTAATGACACCACCACTTTTAATGAGGACCAATATGCATGCTACCATGATGATGATTATGATGATTATGATAATAGTTAGAAGAACATGAAATATTATGGAACCTGTTGGTTCACTAACATACGGCTTCTCGCCCTCGACCTTCATGAATATTGTTTTTTCTAATACTCATTGTAATCATATGATTTTGATATTGACATGGGATTCGTATAATTATTCTGTGAAGATGAGCATGACATAGGAATAGTTGAATCTTCTGTAGACACTAATATGCATGAAAATATATTTGATGTGTCTGATTCTCTACCTAGGTCACATTGTGATATTTCTCCTGATTTGCCGATGCATGAGAATAAATTTGTTGATGATGTTGATGATTCTAAGTGTGAACCTGCCAATGTGATTGATGATTGTGAGCATGATGTGACATGTGTAGATGAGTTAGAAGATTTTGATTTGATTGATAATGATATGCCTATTCTTCTACCTAAGTCACAATCTGATGGCCTTCCACCCAACCTAGATTTGGTTTGTACCAATATTGTAAAACCAATTTTTCTGAAAATTCCTAACCTAGGTTTGGAACTGTGTGCTTCCCAAGTCCTCTTGGACTATTTTGCTTCCAAATATAATACATTTGAGAACCACAGTTGGAATTAGCATGTTTGCCCGTCCCTAGCACAGTTCATTTCGAGCTAGACCTTTTGCATGATGAACCCCCGAAACTGCGCGATTTTGTTTTCAAAACTATATCTTCTGTAAAATCCAGGTTTGGGGGTAGCTCATTTTGTTTCACAGTTTCACTTGCGTTTCTTTCCTATTATTATTGTGTGAAGCTGTTGAAATGTCTACACTTCGTCTTTTGGGTTGATCCTCAACTCTTTAGATTGTTAGTGTATGGTGAATTTTTGTGTATATAATCCAGTAGATAAAATTTTAAAAACCTTTTGTTCCTTTTGTATATATTTTGATAATCCAATATGATCTCGGCTGAAATATGTTGGATTTTTGCCTTGAATAACGGAGTTTTAATTCTGCTTTCGCCGAAATCGGGTATTCTCTCTCCTTTTACTCTACTCAGCATGTCCCTTTCCATATGTTGTTTTATAATTCTTTCCATATTTTGAAACATTGAGGACAATGTTTAGTTTAGGTTTGGGGGTATAGAGTAGATACCGTGATAATATGCTATAATTGAAAACAAGAACTTCTTTTTGAAAAAAAAAAATTGAAAAATTCCAAAAAAAAAAAAATTAAAAAAATCAAAATTCAAAAAAAAAAAAAAACGGAGCTCATTTACCTTGAAATGTTGACTCTTGTGCAAATATGTATTTTATTAGGAGTCTTAGTCTAGATATTTAGGCACCCTGATTCTAGCACAATTCACATAGTGATAAGAAATTTGCACGCGCACGATCTACCAATACATGTATGGCCTCGATCTTCAAGGTGTTGGATAGGAAGTTACGATTGCCAATCACTTTAGAATACTGAACGAAACTTGACTAGCTTGTTCTTTGGTTGGTTGGGATAGAAGGTGGAGGTTACATTAAGAAAGACAACCATCGAATTTAACTGGGTGCATCAAAAAGGGCTACCTCTTGCAAAGTGTCATGTAATCTTTTGTTTCCTTTTGTATATGTATCAAAAGTGTTTCCTTGTTCAAAAAAAAAAAAAAAAAAAAAAAAAAAAAAAAAAAAAAAAACGATGTATATATTCAGAAAAAAAAAAAAGAGAAAAAAAATCAGAAAAATACAAAAAAAAATTCAAGTATTTATCAATTCCATCATCTCTTGTTCCAAAAATAAAAGAGAATAGTCAATGTAAATAAGAGTCATGTAAATAGTCATCTTTTGTTGTTTCATTGTAATAAGCAAGGAAGGGTGTATGCCATTGATGTACAACGCGATAATTGTGAAATACCTCCAACTCATTCACAATTCTCGTAAAGTCCGGACAGCTAGCTAGATTTCGACCTCAGTTCTTAGCCTGAGAAACTATCTCTTGGTGATTAGTAGTCATGACTTCAGATCTTTCTTTACACATGTGTAGATACACTTTACACTCTTATCACATGTCCTTATTTGTTATCAGTGCTAGGATTGTGCCTTCGATAGCTAGATTGACATCTCCATTTTGCTGTGAGCTTAAACTGTTTTGCACATGTCACATTTGATGGAATCTGAGCTCATATTTTGTCCTTAGGTTTTGTAGGCACACCTCTGGTAAACCTTCACGAGACTTCAACTCGTCCACTAGGGACACTTAGTGGTTTAAAAGGCTTAGTGCATACGCTAAATGCATTCGAGAGACCAGCGACAGTGGTATAGTTAGGATTTCCTTAGTTTTGTTTTACTTGAGGACAAGTAAAATTCAGGTTTGGGGGTATTTGATGAGTGCCAAATATTGTATATATTTATCCCTTTTTGTTGGCATTTTAACTCATCTTTTGCGCATTAATTCTACATTTTATCCCATATTCTGTATTTTCATTGTTTTCAAGAATAAATATTTTTATTAATTAATTTTGCATTTTTAGGTAATAAATAAAGTTCGGATGAGTCGCGGAGCGAAAAGAGCAGAAAAGTAGTGAAAAGCCGGGAGAAATTACGCAAGGAAACCGCGAAGAATGGTGCGCACAACCTCATTTTCTACACACAAAAGCGCCTCCGTTCTCAGCCATCAGATCAGTTCTCAGGAGCATCCGACGGTCGCTCCTTCATAAATCATCAAAATCTGATGTCTCCGCCGAGCACCACAGCGCTGAAATTCCAAGCCTTCAGATTAGATGGTAGTTGAATCCAACGGTCGATCCTATGCCTGTGCATCAAATCCCGATGATTCCGCCTTACACTACAGTACCTAACTCCATCTGGTGCCGTTAACTTCGTTGCACCTCAGAATCCGACGGTCGCTTCACACATCCTTCCATCTATCCGTTCGATTCCACTCAGAACCAATGATCCAACATCTCAGATTCGCCAACATCTAAACTTGAGGTCTCCGCCTCACACCATAGCAACACATACCCTATTCCCAACCAAACAACCCCTAATCCTAATCCCATCGAGCTCTTCTTCCCCTTCTTCCCAAAAAAATTGCAGAGCTCTGCAACACCACCTCCCCTCTCTGCCATGCCGCCAACACCATCACCTCCACAGTTCTGCCACCACCACCAGTTCCATCACTGCCACTACCATCTCCAACACCCGACAACACCCTAGCCTAGCTATTTTCTTCATCTCTCAACCTCTGAAACCCTAGGTTTTGGGGTGAGTAAAATAGCTAGAAATTAGGGGACAATAGGAGCAGGAAGAGCATCAGAGGGACATCAAGAAGCATGGGTCGAGCCAATTTTGGGAGATTGTAAGCAAATTTTATGTAATTTAAAATTGCCCTAATTTTCTGATTTGGGGAAAATGGGTGTAAACCCTAATTTGCTAATTTGGGTATAAAAGGGGATGTGTATGAGATGTTAAAACTTGTTCTTGGACTAGCCAAGTTTCCACCCAATTTGGGTTAGGTTAATTCCAATTTTAAATTGCACTGTTAGTTTTTAATGTGTGATGCTCCTGTTAACTTTAATTGCTCCTGTTAGTTGCATTTTTACTCTTAATTGCATTTGTTCTTGTTCTTGATTTTAATTCTTTGTTTATATGAATGTTGTCATGTTAGTTCACCATGTTACTCACTGTTATGCTCACTGCCCTGTAATGTTAGTGTAATGTCTGTCATGTTCTAAACTATCATGCTAGGGACTTGATGAATCCCTAATCTCTTATTGTGTAGTACATTGATCACATGGCTTTAGAAGGCTAAACAGGTTTAGGAAAAACTTGAACTTAGTTCATCATCACCTCACTTTCACAATGTATGCCAAGTATACTTTGTAGTTAGGTTCATGAGCTGTTGATAAGCTGCAACTCAAGCTGAATTCATAATCCTTTGACTAGTTGTGCTGTAGAAAGACAATTAGTGCTTTGGAAAGAATACCATAGTTGTGTTTAACTTTCTATAGGAGAATACATAGTAGAAGTTAGAGTGAATTCAAACCCTAGTTCCCATCCATAATCTACTTCATTCTCATCCACAATTCCATCTTCAACTGTTTAGCTTTGTTTTCTTGTTTTGTATTGCTTTTGCTTTGTTTTTTTTTCCCTGCCCTGCAACTCTGTTGCTTTTTCTGTTGTGCATTTTCTTCACTGCTTGAGCAGCTGCAGTACTGCTGCTGTAACCCTTGCTGCATTGCTGCCTTTCTCTTCTGCTGCAGCACTTGTGCTGCTTTGCTTTCCCCTGTTGTTGCTTCACCTGCAGTACTGCACTGCTGCACTGTTTTTCCTTCTTCTTGGCCTTGTGCTGTTGTGCTGCTGCTGGTGCCTGCTGCTCTGCCAAGTTGCTGCATCCAAGCCCCTTCTTCTCCTGCTGCCTTCCAAGGCCAACTGAGTCCAAGGTCCTAAGCCCAATTCACAGTTGAACTGTTGAGCCCAAAGCTCAAATCAGTTCACTGAAACAAAGCCCAGCTTTCAAAGCTCAAGCTCAGTTCCCCAAAGGCCCAGAACCTTGACTGAATCCAAAGCCCAAATTCATTAAGGCCCAATCCAATTCAACTGTGGGCTTAATCAAAAGCCTAAGTTTAAGGCCAAAGCCCATTTGCATTTCAAAGACAAACTGAGCCCAAGCTCAGTTCATTTTATTGTGAACAAACCCATTAGTACTTTAAGCCCAACAGTCCCAAAAGGCTTCAAAACCCAACAACAATTTAGGAACCCAATTAGCTAGAGACATTTCCAAAACACACCCGATCTCTGTGGATCGACCCGTACTTGCACGAGCTACAACTGACGACCGTGCACTTGCGGTATTACTGTAGGCCCGTTTCCATCGCATCATTTCTATACACGTTTCCGGGCCCATCAGGAGGCAAAAGTTATAAGAGAAGATCGATATCTGGTTACGTTGCTTTCGTTGGAGGTAATTTAGTAACTTGGAAATCTAAGAAACAACTAGTTGTTTCTTTGTCTAGTGCTGAAACAGAATACATGACAATGGTGAAAGGCATTTGTGAATCATTATGGTTGAAAAGGCTTGAGAGTGAACTTGGTTCCCTAGTGAAAAACATACGAAGTTGTTTTGTGTTAATCAATCATCAATTAGAATTGCAGAAAATCTGCTGCAACATGATCGAACAAAGCAAGTTGAAATTGATAGGAACTTCATATATGAAAAACTCGAAAAAAAACATAATTGAAGTACCATATGTTCTTATCACAGAACAACTAGATGATATTCTTAGAAAGGCCGTATCGAATAATATATTTAATGATTCACTTGTCAAGTTGGGAATTTGTGATATCTATGCACCACCTCGAGGGAGAATGTCGAATAACTAATTGTGAATAGTGTAAATCGTTAGCGCAATTCCTATGGCAATCAACAAACTTATCATTTTGTTGAGCCACGTGGATGAAAAAACTGTGTTTTCCACTATGGTAAAGGGCTGGGCGTTAGATAGCTTAGCGCGCGACCGTAATACAAACGCTGGTGCTCAACGATAAATTGCTGGCGGTCGTTGCACAAACGCTGGCGTTTGTAAAAGAGGCGCTGGCGTTTGAACCAAGGTCGCTACCGACTACTTTTCAACGGTCACCGGAGCGGCTAGTTTCTACCGTCTGGTTTTTACCTCCATAAATACGGCTCGAGTTTGATCTCACAAATTCACAACAATCTTTCATCTGATCAATCTTTTCTTTCAATTGCTTTCAATTTTCAACCATCAATTCTGATTTTGATTCTTCTAAGGAAGATATGGATATGGATGAAATGTTGTGTGAAGAAGATGAAGAAATGTGTATGGAGTTTTTGCGTCAAATGAATGAAGATGAAGATCAAGATAGAAGAAGGAAAAATTTTATGTTGCAATTACAATCCGGGATCATACCGAAGACTTTAGAGCCATATGAAGTTGCGACTAGAAGATGGACGTGGAGAGATCGACACTTTCACCACGAAAAGATGATGCATGATTATTTTAATTATGATTGTGTCTATTCTGATGAGGATTTTCATCCGCATGGATCGCAACTTGACGCAAAGGATTATTGCCGAGCTTTGTCAGGTACAACCTTTATTTAATTATCAGTATGATGCACGACATGTATGAGGCTTTAGTCCTGATCAAAAGGTCACTGCGTCCCTCTGTATACTATATTACGGTGTACCAGCGGATTCCACAGATTATTACATCCGTATTGGGAAAATAATTTCCTTTAGGTATCTCAAATTGTTTTGCGAAACAATAGTCGAGCATTTTGGTACAACCTTTCTAAGAAAGCCTACTCAGGAAGATGTTCAAAGAATAACTGCGGAAAACACCGAGAGGGGTTTTCCAGGAATGCTAGGTAGTCTTGACTGCATGCACTGGACGTGGCATGCGTGTCCGGTTGAATGGGAAGGCCAATATAAGGGTCATTATCCAAAACCAACTGTAATTTTGGAAGCTTCGGCTACTTATGATTGTTAGTTTTGGCATGTCTTTTTTGGACTCCCGGGTTCAAATAACGATCTCAATGTTTTATATAAGTCACCATTGTTTGAAAATCTTAAGAATGGAGTCGCGACGTATTGTAATTTTACCATCAACAGTCATCACTACACTCAGGGTTATTATCTAGCAGACGGAATCTATCCAGAATGGTCTAACTATGGTTCAATCTTATAAACAGGTAGGTTTTGGACCGACATCTTCGAAGGATATGAAGTACTTTAACAACCAACAAATGAAATGCAGAAAGGATGTTGGACGCGCTTTTGGCATACTGAAAAGGAAGCTTGCCATCATAGCTGGGCCAGCACGCTTTTTTGATATTCAAGAAATGAACAAAATTATGATGACTTATATCATTCCGCATAACATGGTCATTAAAGAAACAAGGCGTTGGACTAGTTTTCCAGATGAAAATTTAACCAAGAATCTTGTGGTAGAGCATGGGCGCCCGGCAAGAGAATATAGACTTGACACTGACAGACTCCAAAATCGGAGAATCTATGGAAAATTAAGACAAGATTTAACCAAGCACCTTTGGGGTTTAAAAGGAGCAGCAGAAGATGCGAGGGGGCGAGGCATAGGGAGAGGGAGATAGATGTTATTTTGAATTTAGTATTGTTGTTTATTTTAATTAATATGCTTTTTAATTTAACTAGGTCTTAACACGGCACGGGACTTGATGTTGGCTAATTTTAATTTCGTACGAATTTTGGCTTGAAAATTTATCAATCGATGTCTACACCTTTTGTATATCTCCCTAAATTGTACCGGGTTTTGTCGTTTAAATATGCCATTAGCCACACTGCGTTCATAGAATTCGTTGGGATTTTCCTTTGGTTATTTTTCCTTATTTTTAAGATTAGGGAATGCAAAAGATACATCCCAATTTCGAAGTCTCCACAAGGCCATTCATATCAACCATAGTGCATAAAATCTTTTCCAACCCCTAGTATATAGTATACACTCTCAAAAAAGTGCTTCTCTTCTAAATTATGCATGAATCCACCTTTTACAGAAGGAAAAAAGTCAACCATATTATACCACTCCATATTTTAAGAACCACCACCTACTATTTAGTTGTTCTTGATCTTTTAAAATTGTAAACTCTATGCATATAGTTTGGTATCTGAAGGATGTTAGATGATTCTGGATCTAGCTTGTCAGAAAAAATCACATGGTAGTACTCTTTCAGTTGGTAGGACTCCGCCAAAAATGGGCTCCATATTGAATCAGAAGGGTTTGTAATTTTCTGATGTGTATGCATCAGACTTGGCGCTTATATGCGCATCAGACTTGGAGCTTATATTGAGTGATAATTCCTATGAAAGATAATTCTACCAAATCTGATTATGAATGTTTCTCCCGGCTGGTTGTTTCTCACAAATCCACTGCCCTTCTCAAATTTTCAACGAAGCTAGTACCTCGAACTGGATGTAGGATAATTGATGCATCATAGCAAGAAAAATTTAACTGACTGAACTTTTTGACAAATCAAGTAAAAAATAATGAAAACAAATACCCCATATAGGCATTTCATATGGAGTGCACACCAATTAACTGTCCAGCATGGTAGAAACAAAGAAGAAAATAATTAAGCATTCCTTAAACAAAAAAAACTAAAGAAACACAGTTCACTGCTTTATTTGTTTTTTCTTTGTACATGCAGTTTTATACTACAGAGATTCAAATCACTTAGTATCTCGGGTAAGTAACCATTTTCTTAATTCCTCCCTGATTCTTTTTTTCAAAAGTTCGTCATTCAGTTAGTCAATCTGAAAAGGAGAGCGTATCCAAATATACCTCAAGCTAAAACTTTTCCTACCTATTAGTCCTTTCTCCGAAAGTGATTGTCTATGGACTGAGTCGAGACAATATAGCTAATAGGTTTACACTTCGTGTGGTCGTCTATGGATACGAGATCGAGACAATAGAACAACGAAGTATGTTTACTTGATACAAAGGTTCGGACTTGACCAAACACAATATGATTTCTTATCAAGTAAATAGGAATCAACGTTTGTGTAATTTACTTTAATTATAATAAAACAATTATAATGCGGAATATAAAAGTAAATGATATAGCAAGATTTTGTTAACGAGGAAACCATAAATGCAGAAAAGCCCCGGGACCTAGTCCAGAATTGAATACTCTCAGGATTAAGACGCTACACAAAATTACACTAACTTCGTAAAGTTGAGACCAAGTAACTAACCCTATAGTTCACCTAGTTCCTTCTGTATTCCCACGCCTCCAACTTATAAATAAGTCACGTACTTGGAACAATTCCTTTGGTTCGTATTCCAAACAGTAAAGGAACAACAAATCTGTTTGGCATCAACTCTATTCAACCAAGTGATATGAGTCGGACAAAGGCTCTTCCGTTTATCTCAACATAAACTCCTTCGTCAGGTCCTTAGATCTATCTTATATTCAATCACCCAAAGTCAAACGATTAAGATTAAGCTAACAACACCTTTAATCCGAAGAATCGTGTTGATACCGATCTACTCAATTAATCAACCCAATCTACCACAATGATAAACCGATTATTAATTGGATCCTCTTTTACCGAAACAAGTATTGTGCACACCAAAGATTATAAAACCCAAGTCAGATCTTCAATATCTTCTTAGACTTCAAATCTTTTTAAATCTTCAATAAAAACCTGCACACAATCACTTGAATCTCTTGTGAAATCACGTACAGAACGGAGTCTGTTAACAATGGATTATCACAAGATCGTCTTTAAAACTAACAACAGTCTAAAGATCCCTGTCGAAACTATGAACTAGTTTGAGTGAATCTTATATCAGAAGAGAAGATTCTCAATAATAAACAAACTAGGTGCAATCAGATTTCAACCACCGTTAGTCAATCAAATCAATCGAAAACAAAAGATAAACTGCAATTATCTAGTTTCCCACCAGAGGGTCGCGCTGGAGCTTCTCAATCCCAAAGAAGACTTTAAACTGAGCGGTCGTAAGAGATTTTGCCTAATTAGGTTACTCTCCTCTCCGAATAGGTGTCTAAACCATTAACAACAAAAGAGTAAATCTGTTGTTACGAAGGATTAGTTTGCTAGAAAGGAAAACTTCGAGTATTTTATACAAGGAAGTTTGGACACCAAGTAATTTCCAAAACCGAAAATATTCTCAAGATATTCATAAAAGCGCAGGTTCGGTTTTCATAATTCCTGGAAATGCTATGTCCATAAATAACGATCGAAATCTCTCGGAAAATATAATTAGTAAATGCACATTACTAATTCTTATATTTCCCTACAAAATGAAATTAATAACCTTAATTAAAAGACTCTTAACTTACTTATGTTTCGATCCTGGGATTCTCTTCCCTTAGCTATTAAGGAATAACTTTAAACAATTAAAGAAATAAACATTCACAGCACGTGTTCAAAGTATGTCGACATCCTTACTTTGTAAGTTCTCTTCCACACTTCCAAACAAGTTTAGAATTGGTTCATCTGACTTTCAAGAACTATGTGATTGATCAAACCAACATTCAATCACAATCATGGGTTTACGGTTCTACCAAAACAAATTTCGGTTCTACCTCCATGTGAGTATTGTGCATAGTCACACTAGCTTTCCAAAAATTCGGTTGACTAGGTACTAGGATCGGTTCCCCACATATATATGGTATCTAACTTATATGTGTTGCACATGTCCATAGGATCGGTTCCCCTTTGCCTAGAAACGTGTTGCATATGTCTATAGGATCGGTTCCCCTTTCTGCTATAAACCTTGATGCACCCCATACAAGGATCGGTTCCCTTTGATGTACTGCACCCCTTACAAGGATCGATTCCTCCTTTCCTTTTAATTGGTCAGACATACAAAATTCGATCATACCACAGGTGATTACTTAAGATCGGTTTTACTATTAAAAGTTATACCAATACATAAGTCAGGCCTTTGTGAATAGTTCTACCAAGAACACAACAAGTGGTGAGTGTCTATACTCTATCACACATATTGGTTGTTCATAAGATATGCAATGAATAAAATAACCAATAACACCTGGCAATTTCCTTTTCGGTTCAAAAACAAGTTTATGAACTTACTTCCTTATAACACATGTAAACATTGTTCCCTAGGATGAAATCCTCACCTCATACCCATAAATAATCACAATAGAATTCAAATAATTATGGCGATGTATTATCTACAAATTTTAATGGTTAAGAAATAAACCTCGTATTTTATTCCTTAATACTATGTCTATCTATAGTTCACATATGCTTCGCAGTTATGTTTTCAATATGCACGACTTGAAAGATACATTAGGGAATGAAACAGTTCAAGTCAAATATCACTAACCTCAAGTGGAAGGATGATTGTTGTCGTTGTACCTCCTTGCTTCTTCACATTTTCAAGACTTCACAATACTTATAATGTCTCATATCCTAATACTTTCAAGCTAACTTATACGAAGTTGTCTCTAGTACATAATCAAGCGACTCTTAACATGAGTTTTGATTCACTAAAATATGACAACCAAACTTGACATACCAACTTCTGGTGGGTTCAACCGATCAATGCTATAACAATCTCCCCCTTTGTCAATTTTAGTGACAAAACTCTTACATCATATGGATAAACAAATTACAAGAATTCATTACAATCCGTTTGATTCCCAATTCAACAGCACAGTAAAACTGCTTACATTCAATCCTTGAAAATTTCGTTGTTGACATTATAATAACAAAGCTAATACTCCCCCTAAGGAAGATAGGTAGATATTCAATCCGCACGTCTTTGTTATACAAATTTATATGACATGTTACCCCCCCCCCCTAGTCTGTGCTTTCACTCTTTCTTTAGATAAAACATTCAAGTACCAATGTTCTTTTCCTTTGCGATGCCAATCAATATAAAATCAATGTCAGCATCACATGTTTACTCCATATATTTCTCCCTCTTTTTGTCACAAAAATGGCAAAGAAACGAAAAAATAAAGGACAACACGAAAAGAATCTTACAAATCTCATAATAGACATGCAAACCTGTAGAGTTAGGCACGAGGGTTCCACACATCACGTTCTGATAACCAATATCAAAACCGAAACTATGAGTAGTCTTATATTGACATGTTACCAAGGAAACAATTGTCCGAAACAATTTTTCCAATTTAGTTTAGCAAACCAAAAACAACTAAGCACATTGGTCCCTTTGCTAAACTGATTGTTCAAAAACAACTACTTAATTCGATAAGACCAAAATAAAGATAAACTCCATTTTTCTCATCAGGTTCTAATTATCCATAAACTTAGACCTTTCAATTTTAAACAAGACAAGTACTAGGTTAGTTAACTAGCATTCCTTGTTTAGGCATTCAATTAGACTTAAATAACCGAAACTTCACTTTGATAAGACAAACTAAGATCAGAATTAACTTAGTTTCTTATCCGGAATCGAATTGGACTAAACAACTCATCCCGTACACAAATTATTACGTTAAGCCATAAATAATTCATATAAACCAAAATAAATCAACTTGCATAATTATTCACCTCAACCGGAAGCAATTGAAAAAACATAGACAATAAAAGCACCGCAATTGCACCGTAATTTTGTAAGCCTAAAAAATTGATACCATACAAAAGCAAGATAACAATGGTTTTTCTTAACCGGAACCAATTGAATCACACACACATCAATTGTACCGAAATTTTGTAAGCCTAAACAATTGATACCACACAATAAACCCAGATAACAATAATTTTTATTAACCGGAACCAATTGAAACACACATCCACACACACATCATGGAATAAATATCAATTGGACCGAAATTTTGTTAAGCAAAAGCAATAAATATATATAATATAAACTCAGACTTTTCTTAAATAGGAAAACAATTAACTAACAAGATTGTTACCTCAAATTTCGCATCCACTTCTCCAATATGATAGCATCTTCGTCCAGGGAGAATTGATATCGAAATATCACCACGTTGTCATCCTTATGCATAAACAAAAGAATAAAAACACACCTCAACCTTTACCAGAGAAAGGTTGAAAACCGGTTTTAACAATTGTAAGCAAAAGTTGAAAACCGTCGAAACACATATGCTTTTATGCTAAACCAAAACCGATTCAACATATTATGACTTTTTCACATATTGTTTCTATCAGAACCCCTCATGATCCTTTGATAAAGCCTACCTACTAGGCCTAGAACTTAATCCCGCTAAATCAAAAAGTCACCCAAACCATAAGGGTTCCAACAATATATGAGATAGAATATTAAGGTAGTAAAACCGAAATCAAACATCCCATAAACATACATAGCAATAAGATAAAAGCAATTAAGCACAGTCTATGTAAACCGAAAACTATCACAAGAAAAAATTACTAATCAAATAATTTAATTCATAATAGATCAATACAATCAATGAAAGAAATCAAAAATTGATGTCTATGATACTCTCTCATTTCTTGTGAAGATTGCTTTCAAAAACTGGATTCAAATTCCTCTGAGTAGTTCCTCTTTCAGTAGATATGTCCATCTCCAGCAGTTGAGAATGAAGATTTGTTAGTACTGACGGGGTTTCAAAGTTGTTGTAATAAAAAGGTTCGTTGAGACTTGTGAAGGAAGATTTTTTTTTAGACTTAATTTTTATAAATAAAAAAATATAACAAACTCGAATAAAAAGTTTTGTGAGAGTTATGGAGAGACTGGGGCTAGGATTCTGCTATTTACCAATTCCAAAGTGATACTAATTATAATCCTGCAATTTCACACGTTCAAATTGATTCTCAACTGTTGCAAAAGTAGATTTTTAGAAACAACAAATGTTAATCCAAAGCATGAGACATCAAAACCCTAGGCTAAGCATGTTCCATCAAAAGAAAATACAATTGTTTAACAAAAATCATAAAGTCTATTTTCAATCTAGGCAAATAATCATAAATAAAAATTGCACAAATTAAATAATTAAGAATTACCACTTTTTCATTGGAAAGATAGCATCCTCCGTCGCCCCAAGGATTGGGTTTAGCTCATCATTGTGTAAGCACGCTCAAAATATTTGTTCATTGCCTTAAAAATTGTTTACAAAGATAAAATGGAGAGAAAATGATGAAAATTGGGTGTTTAAAACTCTTCCCCTAATCACTCCCTAATCACTCATCCCCCTTCTCTTACATCTCAGGAGCTATTTATAACCCAGCATTAACCACAAATATCTCCAATTACTCCTCAAAATCTTCACAGTGAAGGAATATTATTCTCAAGAATAATTTCCTATTTTTTCTTTTCTGCATGCATGAATGAGCTGTAAAATATCTCCAATTACTCCTCAAAATCTTCACAGTGAAGGAATATTATTCTCGGGAATAATTTCCTATTTTTTTCTGCACGCATGAATGAGCTGTAAAATATCTCCAATTACTCCTCAAAACCTTTACAGTGAAGGAATATTATTCTCGGGAATAATTTCCTATTTTTTTCTTTTCTGCACGTATATTCCCCACAGTAACACCAACAGTAAGTGAAACGAAAATATATTTGCTCCATGTTTTAGCTTATCACGTGTCTGTTTAGTGTTGACGTGTTCCAACATGCATATTTCTCGAAATATATTGATTCTAACTCGTGACAGGATAATCTCTCAACGCAGCTCCGAATAGTAAATGTCCTCCGGGTTGCCTTTAACACTTTTTCGAGCCAATTTTTCCGAAAATGTTTATTTCCTAAAAATACATAAAAACACAATATTAGTACAAAAATCGAGTACCGGCAATACATGAAATTAAGGACAACGTATACACAAAAATGTGTCTGTCAAATACCCCCAAACTTATTATTTGTTAATCCTCGAGCAAAACTAATCTAGAAAATAAAATGACTACACTTAGCACGTGCAGCAAGCCGTTAAACCGCTAGGTGGCCCTAGTGGCGGAGTGTTTTCTCCGGAGGGTTCACCAGAGGTGTACCCACAAAACCTTTACTACAGACCCTAGCTATCTACGCAGAACCTTGGAAGGCACTAAAGAATCTCCTTGGTTGGCATACAATCATTGACTATAGGAGGAAGTACCTTGATGTGAAATTCCAATTGTTGTACACGAGTTTGCACTCAGCATACTAAAATTCATATATAAGTGACAGAGCTCTACTCAGATAGTTTCTGGACATCATAACCGGAGTCAACCAATCACATGGAAAGATTAATAAGATGGATAAAGAGATGGTTAAAAGTGAATGGTGTTTCCCATATCTGTCTGAAGGCCTCTGCCAAGGTGAACCTATCCTAATGGACTGAGATACCGGTCTAACTAATATCAACACAACTGGCATATACAAGGGGACCAGTGGTCGATAAACCTAACTCTAGGTCAACACAACTGGCATATACAAGGGCACCAGTGGTTGACTTTATTGAATTTATTCTGGTTGGTCTAATCGTCTGGTCTTTTTTTTTTATGTTTGTATCTCAATTACTCTATTCCACCCTAGCAAAGGTAACAACTTGAATCGTGTGCCCCACCAAATCACTTAAAAAAAATAAAAACAGAAGGATTAGGATTCAACGAGATATGGCGAAACTACCATGTTTTTTTTTAGTTCTAACACCTGAGCTCTGTGCTTTTATGAATAGACTCTTTAGATGTTTTCATCTAATCAGATTGGTTCCTCAACTCCTACAACCAAGATGTTCCCATCCACTTAGATTGGTTAGTGCCAACCTTAATAAGCATAAATTTCTAGGCTCTGGAGTTTATTTATTGCAACCAAAAGTTTCTCTCATACCCCCAAACTTAAATCTAACATTGTCCTCAATGTTCTAAAGATAAAATTAAAAGCATGAACAAGGAGAAATTGTTACCACTTGAAGCAAAAGAGTTAAGGAAAGATATTACTGTGTTGCATGAGCATGGGTTACCTCCCAGGAAGTGCTAAGTTTAAAGTATTCAGCCAGACTAAGAAAGGATTAGTCACCACGAAGAATCATATAGCAGCAGCCGGAATAATTGCGGGTCATCTGAATCAAAAAGTGTTACCCAAACGAAGAGAAAATCGCAACAGACCATGAAGATACTGAACATACCCTTACTTAACTTTAAGATAACAATATCTAGTTGTGGTTCAGGTTCGGGTTCTATAAATGGGTCTAGATAAAAGGTTTTCATCGGCTGGACTTCCTCAAAGGCAGGATCCTGAAGGTCAGGTTGTAGAGTCTGGAAATACTCAACTAAGAATTTAGAAGCACATAAAAGTAACCTGAATAATTGGGGATACTCTAAGTCAATCAAATTTGACTTACACAGCTGACCATAATGAACGTGGTGGTCTTCCTTAAACAAACGTGTCGACCTTAATCTCCTAAAGTAATTAGGTTTAGTCTCAAAACTCAATAATTGACACATCTAAAATTTATACGTTCCCACAATTGGTTGAAAAATATTTGGTGGGAAAACAAAGTCAATTTGGGTACTATCGCCTAGGTAAACCACATCAACCAGAGGATGGGTTTCTAACAACTGAACTTCTTCCTGGAAATTATTAGGTTCAGGAGATCTAGTATGAAGGTATTCTGGCACAATAGTTGAGGCACATATATCAAGTCCTAAGTGAGGGGACTTTCTGAGAGTTAAAGGTAAGGCATTAGGAAAGTGATAATCACCCCCAAACTTAGAGTTTTCAGTGTCTCTAGATAGACTAGTCACAATCTTTCTAATTTCTAGATCATTAGATTCTTGAAAATAGTCAATTGATTTTTCTAAGTTACAATCAGCATCCTCACTTGCCTCTACGAGTTTATCTTCTTTTAAGACTAGCGTTTTTAACTCGCTAGACTCTAAAACAATATTCTTAGGGTAAAATCTTTCCTCTAAACCATTATTGGCTTCGCAAAAAGGAGATACTACATCGTCTAAAACGGGAATACTTCTAGTCAAATCCTCGTCCTTTGAATAGGTGAATAATTACTAAAATTATTTGGATTTTAACTAGAAATAATATTATTATGGTAAAGCTCAATTGGAGTAACAAATTCCTGATCACTATGCCTATATGTGTCTGATTCTTCATCAACACTATCCTCATCATAATCATCATTATAATAATATGAAAATGGTTGAATCTCATCTAAACTAGTAGTGTTACCAATTCTAACCTCGTCATCTTGATTATGTGAATAAAAACTATCCTTATTTTCAAGGGTGGTATTGGGAACACTATATTGGAAGTTAAGACTATCTTGAGCAAATTTTTCCATAATCCTATTTTTACTCTCATTAAACTGCTTGAGGGACTCTTCTAGAGACATCTTAGTTGACTGCTCTACGGACTCTTCTGGAAGCGGAATATTATAAGTCTCTTTCATAAATAAGTGAAATTCTGTGTTGACTCGCTGAAACTCTTGAGAGACTCTTCTAGAGAAATAGGAGGATCGTTTTTCTCGTATGACCTGTGGGTGTGTGAATAGTAATTAGGCTCATCATGGTATGACCCATAACCTTCAAAAGGTGGATGTTCCCAACCACTATTCACACTATGGTCAAAGTAGTAATGTCCATTTTGTCCAATTGGATATTCGTTGTATTGGCTATTGCACCAGTTTGACATTCTCAAAATAAACCCACTGACAAGGCTGACTCTACCATAGCAAACCTACTGATTTATAGCAAACAAAAAGCATTATGGCTCCACTTAGATTGTTTCTAGACCAGCTTCTAATCCTTCGAAAGGGAATTCGTTACAATTTAAGCAAACCCCTCTGGAATCAATCCGAGTTAAAGTAAGTTGAATAGAGGCGAGGGAAGCTCGGTGGAGCTTTGATACCCAAGGCCTCACTGGTATTACAAGGCGGCGCAGTCACGCATTCAACTTACAGAAACCGTCAAGAACTTCGAAGTATGCTTAAAAGAGTAACCAATATTTTTCGAATGACTTTCCTGTTAAGATCGTTACCCTATCGGTCTCGTTCTGGTCAAAATTTTAGGCTTAGGTTCGCGTTTGGTGTCGTTTTCCTAAGGCGGGCAAAGAAGAGAATGGTGATGAAATCCGAACCCTTATCTTGTATGGCCAGTCCTTACCCTTTACTAGGAAATTAAAGCAGCCGTTTTCAAGTCCTCAACATATATGCATACGAAGGAAGACAGTAACTCGCTGACAGGGGATTCGCGAGTGTTTCGACAAACTTACCTCCCGTACCAGACGGGGGATGAACCTTTGTAGTCGACTCGGGCCACGACTCCTATGTCATGTACGAACCCGAGTGGACGAGGTGATATCTTAATCACCGTCCTTCTCTGCAAACAGTTTATAAATAAACTACCCTTCCGTAGGGTTTAAAAAATAATGACCCAAAATTTAAAGTCCAAATAAAAAAAAATCTTCTTCTTTCGCTCTGCCTTTTACTCCAGTCTTTAAGTATTCACCAAAAGCTTTGGCAAAATTTTCTTTCGCTCCAAATTCCAAAATCTGTAAGAAAAAGACAAAAACCCAAAAACGTAAAGAAGAACAAATAAAAATAAAGACCTAAAAAAAAAAAATCTAAAAACTCTAGCCTAAAGAAAAGTCCCCGGCAGCGGCGCCAAAAATTTGAGGGGGTTTCAAAGTTGTTGTAATAAAAAGGTTCGTTGAGACTTCTGAAGGAAGATTTTTTTAGACTTAATTTTTATAAATAAAAAAAATATAAAAAACTCGAATAAAAAGTGTTGTGAGAATTATGGAGAGACTGGGGCTAGGATTCTGCTATTTACCAATTCCAAAGTGATACTAATTATAATCATGCAATTTCACACGTTCAAATTGATTCTCAACTATTGCAAAAGTAGATTTTTAGAAACAACAAATGTTAATCCAAAGCATGAGACATCAAAACCCTAGGCTAAGCATGTTCCATCAAAAGAAAATACAATTGTTTAACAAAAACCATAAAATCTTTTTTCAATCTAGGAAAATAATCATAAATAAAAATTGCACAAATTAAATAATTAAGAATTACCACTTTTTCATTGGAAAGATAGCATCCTCCGTCGCCCCAAGGATTAGGTTTAGCTCATCATTGTGTAAGCACGCTCAAAATATTTGTTCATTGCTTCAAAAATTGTTTACAAAGATAAAATAGAGAGAAAATGATGAAAATCGGGTGTTTAAAACTCTTCCCCTAATCACTCATCCCCCTTCTCTTACATCTCAGGATCTATTTATAACCCAGCATTAACCACAAATATCTCCAATAACTCCTCAAAATCTTCACAGTGAAGGAATATTATTCTCGGGAATAATTTCCTATTTTTTCCTTTTCTGCACGTATATTTCCCACACTAACACCAACAGTAAGTGAAACGAAAATATATTTGTTCCCTGTTTTAGCTTATCACGTGTCTGTTTAGTGTTGACGTGTTCCAACATGCATATTTCTCGAAATATATTGATTCTAACTCGTGACAGGATAATCTCTCAACGCAGCTCCGAATAATAAATGTCCTCCGGGTTGCCTTTAACACTTTTTCGAGCCAATTTTTCCGAAAATGTTTATTTCCTAAAAATACATAAAAACACAATATTAGTACAAAAATCGAGTACCAGCAATACATGAAATTAAGGACAACGTATACACAAAAATGTGTCTATCAAGTACTTCTTTTGATCCTTTATCATCAGTTCATGATACCTAATACAACCTTTAACAGAGTGAATGTGTTTCCTTAGAGAGTCTTGAGTGATTTCATAAAGAGGAACATCATGAGTTTCAGTCATAACTGATGCACAAAGTGCTAGATCACCAGGAGATGATTCTTCTTTTAACCGATTTCTCCACTGAAATATAATAATCTTCTTTCCGACAGGAAGATTTATAAGATGGAAGAAAATCAAAAACTTGGTTTAAGGAAACTGAAATTATTCTTTCCCAAAAACAAGAAATATTCAATAATTTTTACTAGAGATACAAAAATGAATATCTTGCCAAAATTTTTGCTTCTTCACAATCAGAATTTTGGGCAACAAGTGAGGATGCAAAACTCAACACAATCAGTGTGTGTTGAGAACATGTGTAGGATGATTAATCAACACAGTGGACTGTGTTTCCTTAGGTTCTCCCTTTCTCTTGTTATTGCGAGAGTTTCCAATCATCTTTTGTAAGCCAAGAACTTTACCAGTCTTCCTTATCCATTTTTGAAGAGCCTGGATAAGTTTGATTTCGTTAAGGATTGTAACGAGATCATTTTCTTCACATGAAGAACTTGTTGTGTCATCCGAAAAACTGGTTTCTGATTCTCTTGGTATTTCACTAAATTTTTCTGGTTTAGATTCTACCATACATGATTGATCTGAAATGGATTTCAACCGATTTTCAAGATGTAGGATTAACCTTTCACTTTTCTTAATTTCTAACTCAATTTTTTCTAGAAGTTGATTAGACTTACTGAATACATCATAATTAGTGTTAGCAACAAGTGCATTGCAATTAGATATTTCTTCATTGGATACTTCCTCCTGAATATCATCAAGAGTGGAAACATATGCTCTATTGCACTTTCCAGTCTTTCTGCTGGGACACTGTTTTGTCATATGTCTGAATCTACGGCACTTGAAGCATTGAACTTCATCATTACCATTTCTATGAAAAACTGATAGTGTATCAGGAATACATTTATCACAAGATAATATGTTCTTAATTCGTTGCGCAAGAAGCACAATAGTTGAGACAAGCTCCTTTTCAACAGGTGCCACAACCTTTTGGCAACGTTTTTCAGTTTGATTCTTTAGCATAATTTCTCTATCAAAGATCTTTAACTTACCTACAATAGAGCTTCGAGAAAGTGTAGAAAGATCATTCCCTTATATTATGGCATACTTCTTAGACTCGTATTTGGATGGTAACGATCTGAGAATTTTGCATACTATTTCCTTTTCGGGTATTGCCTTTCCAAGGAGAAAAGATGCATTAAAAATCTTAGAAAGTTTAGAGTTAAACTCCTCAAAGGTGTCGTTATCATCCATATGGAGATGTTCCCATTCAATTGAAAGGATGAGAAGTCTAGTTTCTTTTTCAGATTCATCTCCTTCGAATACAGTCTCAAGAATATCCCATGCTTCTTTAGAAGTTCTACAAGACAGTACATAATGTAGAAGGTCATCACTAACTGCATGTATAACGGCGTTTAAACCATCAGAATTCTGTTTTGCAAGAATCCTTTCTTCAAGAGTATATGACGCTAGTCGTTTGAATTCAGACTCTGAATAGTCTATCGGACGTTGGTATCCTTCTTCGATTAATAGCCATGTATTTAAATCTCGGGATTGAAGAAAGGCCCTCATAGCCGATTTCCATGATGGTTAATTAGTTCCATTAAATATTGGCGGTACGTTAATTGAAGTCGATTCATGAGAACTCGAGTTCATTCTTATAGGTTGGATCGCACCAAACACATATTGTTAGATATTTTCGTGTTTGCCTTCTCTGATACCAATTGAAAAGGCGAGGGTACCCAAATATACCTCAATATAAAACTTTTCCTACCTGTAAGTCCTTTCTCCGAAAGTGATTGTCTATGGGCTGAGTTGAGACAATACAACTAAACGGTTTACACTTTGTGTGATCGTTTATGGATACGAGATCTAGACAATACAACAACGAAGTATGTTTACTTGATACAAAGGTTCGGACTTAACCAAACACAATAGGATTGCTTATCAAGTAAATAGGAATTAACGTTTGTGTAATTTACTTTAATTATAATAAAACAATTATAATGCGGAATATAAAAGTAAATGATATAGCAAGATTTTGTTAACGAGGAAACCATAAATGCAGAAAAGCCCTGGGACCTAGTCCAGAATTGAATACTCTCAGGATTAAGACGCTACACAAAATTACACTAACTTCGTAAAGTTGAGACCAAGTAACTAACCCTATAGTTCACCTAGTTCCTTCTGTATTCCCACGCCTCCAACTTATAAATAAGTCACGTACTTGGAACAATTCCTTTGGTTCGTATTCCAAACAGTAAAGGAACAACAAATCTGTTTGGCATCAACTCTATTCAACCAAGTGATGTGAGTCGGACAAAGGCTCTTCCGTTTATCTCAACATAAACTCCTTCGTCAGGTCCTTAGATCTATCTTATATTCAATCACCCAAAGGTAATCGATTAAGATTAAGCTAACAACACCTTTAATCCGAAGAATCGTGTTGATACCGATCTACTCAATTAATCAATCCAATCTACCACAATGATAAACCGATTATTAATTGGATCCTCTTTTACCGAAACAAGTATTGTGCACACCAAAGATTATAAAACCCAAGTCAGATCTGCAATATCTTCTTTGTCTTCAAATCTTCTTAAATCTTCAATAAAAACCTGCACACAATCACTTGAATCTCTTGTGATCAATCACGCACATAACGGAGTCTGTTAACATTGGATTATCACAAGATCATCTTTATAACTAACAATAGTCCAAAGATCCATGTCGAAACTCTGAACTAGTTTGAGTGAATCTTATATCATAAGAGAAGATTCTCAAGAATAAACAAACTAGGTGCAATCAGATTTCAACCACCGTTAGTCAATCAAATCAATCGAAAACAAAAGATAAACTGCAATTATCTAGTTTCCCACCAACGGGTCGCGCTAGATATTCTCAATCCCAAAGAAGACTTTAAACTAAGCGGTCGTAAGAGATTTTTCCTAATTAGGTTACTCTCCTCTCCGAATAGGCGGCTACACCAGTAACAACAAAAGAGTAAATCTGTTGTGACGAAGGATTAGTTTGCTAGAAAGGAAAACTTCAAGTATTTATAGACAAGGAAGGTTGGGAACCAAGGAATTTCCAAAACCGAAAATATTCTCAAGATATCATAAAAGCACAGATTCGGTTTTCATAATTCCTGGAAATGCTCTGTCCAAAAATAACGATCGAAATCTCTCGGAAAATCTAATTAGTAAATGCACATTACTAATTCTGTAATTTCCCTACAAAATGAAATTAATAACCTTAATTAAAAGATTCTTAACTTACTTATGTTTCGATCCTGTAATTCTCTTCCCTTAGCCGTTAAGGAATATCTTTGAAAATTAAAGAAATAAACATTCACAACACGTGTTTAAAGTTTGTCGACATCTTAACTTTGTAAGTTCTCTTTCACACTTACAACCTTGAAACCGATTTTCCACACTTCCAAACAAGTTTATAATTGGTTCATCTGACTTTCAAGAACTATATAATTGATCAAACCAACATTCAATAACAATCATGGGTTTACGGTTCTACCAAAACAAGTTTCGGTTCTACCTCCATGTGAGTATTGTGCATAGTCACACTAGCTTTCCAAAAATTCGGTTGACTAGGTACTAGGATCGGTTCCCCACATATATATGGTATCTAACTTATATGTGTTGCATATGTCCATAGGATCGGTTCCCCTTTGCCTAAAAACGTGTTGCACATGTCCATAGGATCGGTTCCCCTTTCTGTTGTAAACCTTGTTGCACCCCATACAAGGATCGATTCTCTTTGATGTACTTCACCCCTTACAAGGATCGGTTCCCCCTTTCCTTTTAATTGGTCAGACATACAAAATCCGATCATACCACAGGTGATTACTTAAGATCGGTTTTACTACTAAAAATTATACCAATACATAAGTCAGGCCTTTGTGAATAGTTCTACCAAGAATACAACAAGTTGTGAGTGGTTATACTCTATCATACATATTGGTTGTTCATAAGATATGCAATGAATAACAAAACCAATAACACCTGGAAATTTCCTTTTCGGTTCACAAACAAGTTTATGAACTTACTTCCTTAGAACACATGTAAACATTGTTCCATGGGATGAAATCCTCGCCTCATAACCATACATAATCACAATAGCATTCAAATGATTATGGCGATGTCTTATCTACAAAGTTTAATGGTTAAGCAATAAACCTCGTATTGTATTCCTTAATACTATGTTTATCTAGAGTTCACATATGCTTCACAGTTATGTTTTCAATATGCACGACTTGAAAGATTCGTTAGGGAATGAAACAGTTCAGGTCAAATATCACTAACCTCAAGTGGAAGGATGATTGTTGTAGTTGTACCTCCTTGCTTCTTCACATCTTCAAGACTTCGCAATACTGGTAATGTCTCATATCCTAATACTTTCAAGCTAACGTATACGAAGTTGACTCTAGTACATAATCAAGGGACTCTTAACATGAGTTTTGATTCACTAAAATATGACAACCAAACTTGATATACCAACGCTTGGTGGGTTCAACCGGGCATTGCTCTAACACAATCCACCACCAATAATACATACAAATCAAGGAAACGTGTGTATATTGCACATACATTTTGCATTATACTAAGATATAGAAATTAGCTCACATTTGAGAAAATATAACTTCCCGATATCCAGAAACTACAAACTAAAATCGCACTGTCAAGACTAAGAAACCAAAAAATGCATACACCCATTATCCCGTTGTGCAATAGGCTACTATGAAACATATCCGAGATGCACTTAAAATTTAATCCGTAATGGCACGGCTTCAATTTATCCCTCCCCTCTTTTTTTTTCTTTTTTTTCTGATCCAAGTTAGTATTTAGCAGAACAGCTCGCACAAAACTAACAACTTTGGAATTCATGGAAAAAATAAGACATCGAAAAACCACATGTCTCATTCAATAATTTATGGCATCACATTGATAGCATGCATGTGTTCAATCATGATGATGTCACTAAAAGTGCAATATCCTTGTGCACACCTTTATCATTAACAATTTTGGTAATTAAAACACTTTTTTTCTTGTTGATAGGCGAAATTAAAACACCTTGGTTATAAAATTAGATTATGAAGAACAAAACAATTCTAAAGCATAATTTTTCATTTTTACAACATCATAATTGATCGAACATAAATTACTCTTCCATCATAACATGCCGCCTTCATGATTTCATTTCAAATTTCACCAAAATTCACTTTCTCAACCTCATACAAACCGGGTTAACTGACATAAGCATATCAAGAATATCACCATTAAAGTTTATCGTTAGTTTGATCAATTCTTGAAGTTCTAAGTTCCTGATCAACTGATCCAACAACCGAATATTCTTTGATACGTGCCCTTCACACTCTTAATTGATACCTACAATCACATAAAAGAATATAAATTAGAAATCTAACAACGATATAGTGTTATTTATCTTATTCTCGCCTAATGTTGAATATTCAAGAGTACTTCTACTCATCAGAAGTCAATATCTTAGATGTCTGGGTTCTCAATTACACTAGTTTCGAAGAATTACCTCCTTATGTAAAATATATCGCATCAAGGACAGCGGATGCATTAGTAATCTCAAAAACCTCAGGGAAATGTTCCACTTTACCTGCCCTATTATGTCTATATATATCAAACCTACAACCATATTATAGAAAAGGGTGAGAAATTCAAAGGGTTCAAATTAAAAAAAAATGAATATAACTCAAGGTAGTTCAAGTAGAAACCCCATAACGAAGGAATTTCAATGCTTAAAAATTCCAAACCAATATGAGCCTGAAGGCCCTGAACACTTACTAATCAAGACCCAAGATTTGTATTAAAACCAAATTTTAAGAAATAATAATTAACAGGATAAGAGAAATGACTACATAGACCAAGGAACCAACCTAATCATATTTACCATCACAATCAATGCCATTTTATAACATCTCTACATATCATAGCTCTGCAACATCTTTAGCAAGCTCATATGCACCAATAAGTCGGACCTCTCAACCACCATTTACCTACTCATAGAGATAGAATGTATGTATCCTATTACACACTAAAGAAAACTTAGGTAACTTCTTTACATTCCTGGTGATGAATGTACAGTTTCATATTTGTATTTTTCTCTATCACTAAACCTATAGAATATACATCTTTTCTGATTGGAAAAGAGATACAAATGTCATAAATTACCCCAATTGTTATTGCTTCTCCACAACTCCGGTTGTTATTACTTCTCTACAACCTTTTCTTGGAATACCATCCTTGAGAAAAATAATAATGATGTCTATCAAGTAAATAAAATGAACTATATTACTCAAATCGTAAAATGTACCCATTGGTTTCTTAAAATTATTAATTTATTGGAAATCACTAACTGTATTAGAATTTGCATGATCTGTTTTACCTAATTCATACCAAGGAATACTAAATTTTAAGAATATTGGTCTCAGCTTTCTTTCCGTACTTATATCACCACACATTATTCCTCCTCTCTAGTCT
The DNA here is from genome assembly GCF_003573695.1 of Papaver somniferum. NCBI lineage: Eukaryota > Viridiplantae > Streptophyta > Magnoliopsida > Ranunculales > Papaveraceae > Papaver > Papaver somniferum. Next base: position 40,449,831 of record NC_039359.1, read on the forward strand.
ATGCAACATGTTTCACTAATAACCGAATTCCAGTAAAAATAAATTTCATTTTCTTAAACACTATTAGATAAATAAAAAAATTTACAAAAAACAAAAAATACTCCTAAATTGGTTCCAAAAATCTTTTTTCTTCTCTGGTGCCCACCATTAAAATATTCTAATAGCCAACCTGGAATCACCTATATAATTAAACTTAGAAGACTCGATAACAATATGAGCACTCTTGTCGGTAGCTCAAGGAAAAAAACTATTGTGTATAAGAACATGAAACTTTAGCTATTACGGGAAGAGATTGCACCTATCAATCGATCCATCAAATTATGTATTTAGATATGTCGATCGATCAACCTATTTAATTTCAACTCTGGGACACCCCATCCTCCAAGAATGTCTCTGGAATAATCAAGCATGGTTTTTTAAGTATAATTTTTCTCAAGAGATTAAGTAAAAAAACCGAAGGTAACAATTTGGATTGTAAGCTTTATATTCCAGTTTGTCAATGATTACATTACTAATCCAAACAATTACATTCCAAACAAAAGCTAATAAAATTTTCATATCCCGCTAATATCTTCATTTATGAACAATTTTGAGAAAGAAATGACCGTTATAGCACTTAACTTCAGTAGGCAACTATGTTTAGACACATGTATTATAATTGTCTATATATATTGATCACTATTACGTGAAACCTTAAGCATACCTATCTCAAAATCCAAATGAACTCCCACGACATCAATTTTTCCTCGGATCGCTTCCTTCCAGTTTCCCCTGGTGTCTGAGTCGTACCCAGGACCCGTTCCAACAAATTCTTAGATTTGTTTTAGTAGATATATATAAATCAAACTCTATCCAGGAAACATGACTTCACTTGCTTTTAAGCAAGATTTTGTAGTATTTGAATGAATCAAAAATTATGATAAAACAGCCGAAGACTGCCATATATTACATCAAACGTCTATAAATCCATCTTCAAAGTTCACATCAGTTCTGAAATTGCAAGCTAAGTGGCAAAAGGAAACATAATTCAACAAAGTAAGGAGAAAATATATATCTTCTTGAGATTGGATAATAACCTTTGTCAGAAAACGTAATTTAAAAATAAAATGTTAATCTTAATAATTAATATAACCTGATAATCAAAACATATTTTAGTTAGGTTTCTTTCAACAGGTTTCGTTCTTCATCAATTAATAAGAGCAAAGGCGAGTCCTGGTCCCTCAACCCAAAACGATTGAAGCTACAATTTTTGGATCTGATGTTTTCTTTTATAATACATGCACTTTATGGATTTGCAATCAAACCTAGTATAGACATTGAGATTGACATAGGAAAATAACATAAAGCTCCTTGACAAGGAATATGTCGTGATGATATTCTTCAACCATGTTATTTTCTGCTGCTCATTCACTCTTGAAGTGATCTTCAAATTTACTGCAAGACAAATCCTTGGTTGTTTAGAGACATTAGGACACTCATTTGTAGCAATATGCTTCGAAACTACAAACATAAACAGGAATGACATAATACCTTAATCACTACATAGTTTGACCCTATAGTTAGTCAAAGAAATACAAAATAATCATGTACGAACAAATAAGGAGAACTTTATTAATCTGATCAAATTCGCTCTATTTTCGTACTGACTGATTTTCAACAAATTCCAAAATATGAAAACAAAAAGTTTTGTAAATAACAGAAAACTAAAGCAAGAAAAGAAAAATAAAGTCAGTGTTTCTTGTAATCGAACAAAACAAACATGTTCTAACTTTTGAATCAAGCTATTTATACAAAGAAAGAGCTTCTCTTCACTGATATTTCCGTATTCAATGGAGGGAAACTGAATATTTCTAATGGGATGGAATAATTCCACGCACACAAAATAATATGAGCATGTGTAAATTTGTGTGTTTCATGGGAACATTTTGATTTATCTGTTCTCTAAACAAATCCCAGCCACTCTTTATAGTAAGAATTGCTGTAACCAAGCATATGCCCCGACACCCAAAGATTTTTTTAACGGTTTCACTGGGTGTTGTATAATCTTAACATATTCCGGTAGCTGTTTAGGAAAACAAACGAAATTATAGACTTCCATTGAACTAACGCTCAAATTCCTACATATCATTGATTGGGAAATTAGAACAAAAAGTAAGAACAATGCCTAGGAAATAATGAGTTTGCTTACGAATATTATTCGATAATGCACCAGCTTCCTACATAGGAGCAAAGTAAACAAATTTAATGAGTTAGCAAACGTACAAAATAACCATTAATTCGACCAAGTACTGTGAAGCCATAAATCTTAGTTGAATCAAATCATGTAAGCCTGAAATGTACATGGATTCGACAACATATTGATGTCTGGTTGTCTGACATTGGTTTAAACCTTTTACCAAACAGATTAAGAGCACCAATTCATATACAAAATACCTAATCAATATATAATGTGATACCGGACACAAATTTTTCCATCTAAATTCATCTTCAATCAGTACATACAAAAAATTTCATAAATCCATGGCGATAACAACAACGCAATTAAAAAATAACATAAGATTTATCACTGTAACCCATGTATACTTTAAAGCTTTATGATCAAAAGTTTCTTGCATTCCCTCTGGATGAACATCAATAAAAATTGACGATGGGAGTTGATTGATTCGCAGGACTACTGGGAAGATTTTCGTGGAAATTGAAGATGATTAGAATTAGTTTCAAACGCGGGCAACAAATTAGAATTAGTATTAAATCAAGAGGAAGATGTGGAGTAGCCTGGATGCTATCAACAAAAAAGAAATTTTCAATACTGCTAATTTAACCATCGTAAACCCTTGATCAGATAATACCGTGAATTCTAAAAATCATACATAAAAAAAAAAAAAAGTAAAGGGCTTTCTCACAGATTCGCACCTCGGAATAGTTTGATTAATCAGAGATCTGGGATTTGGTGGAAGAAGACCGAGAGAACTGAAAAAGTAGAAAATCACCAACTATCACTATTTTTGATACCCTTAATCTTTTTAGACTCCATTTCAATGCAAATACATGTGCCATTATGAATAAGAGATTTTTCATTCCTAGGGTTTGAGAGAAATTGTTTTTTTTTTCTCAGATTCAGCCATTCGGGTTTTTTTCTCTGAAGCTCAGCCAAGAAACTATCGTCTATTATTTCTCTTTGTCTCTTCATTTGCTCAAAGTGGAGAGTTGAAACATCAACAACTCACGATTGAGCCACGTGTGTGAACCGCCTCTTGAGCACGCTTAGCATCACCTAAGAGCCGTAGATTTATCTTTACCAATGACAAATCTTGACCACTCTTTACATAGGCAAAGTTATCCAAACTGTGTTATGTATTCTTGAAGTTGTTTGTTTAAACGAATTTAAAGTTGTTTGTTTACTTAAAATTAAAATTGAAACAATTATGTTAAAAGTAATTTCAAATAAACGAGTACAATTAAACTAAACTAAACTGAATTAAACTAACGAATACATTGAATTAAATTAAACTTAACTAAACATGAATTAAAATCAGCTAGCAAGACTGTATTCATCTTCGTTTTTTCCCGAGGTATCACCTTCGTCTTCTTCCACATTCACATAATAGGGAGTTTGTTGAGAAGGGACTTGAGTTTGTTGAGAGAGGACTTGAGTTTGTTGAGGGGGGACTTGTTTTTGTTCGGCCTGGAGTTGTTGTTGTTCGACCGCATCCATCTTAGTCCATGTCGTTCATTCATTATTGAAGTGTTCAAGGAGAGTAACTTTCTTAGCTTACAATCCATGTAGTATAGTTCTCGCGAAAGATCACTTTTTTGTTGATTATTTATAGCAATGTCATGGTCCCTGGCTCTATCTGCATCTTGAATTCCTTGTGATCAGCATAGTTGAACTCGCTTGAACCTCCTTCTAATGCTGCTCGTTGGGCTGCATCTCTTGCTGCTTTTGCAGCTTTCTGACCACCTCCTCTTCTTATCTTGACGTTGGTGTTAACGTCTAGATTAGTGTTGTGTTGTTCCTGACTACTTGGAGTTCCATCAGATGAGGAAGCATGCCCTCCATTCTGAAAATCCTGTGAGACTGGACCATATGGTGATCTTGCAGGCACTTGATGACCTTCCAGTAAGTATGGTTTAAACTTGTTAAGCACCCTCAAAATGGTGAAACACTTTTCATGTTTGAAGCTGCAATCTTTGTGGGACCTTTGCCACTTTTCCCGACATCTTCGTTCCACATCTGGTTCTCCTTCACCACTTTTTTTTTGTTCCACATTTGAGTGATCAAAGCTACGTATTCGCTAACGGCTGCTTAAATTGAGTGAAAACGATGAGACAACCCATCGCCATCACGTCTACTGGGGTTACCTGTTTCTTCACAAAAATTTTGAAAAATCTTATCATAAAAAGTTTTTTTTTCTTGATAAATACCATTGATTTCATCTAATGTATATAATACATAATTTCTGCAAAGTGACTCGTCTTCATCCATCGTATACATCACACCACGAATTCTTGTGTTTCTTGATTGTGATTGTTGTATATTTTGTTGTGTTTCTTGTTGTGATTGTTGTTGTGATTGTTGTGGTGTTTGTTGTGCTGTTTGTTGTTGTGATCGTTGTTGTGCTCGTTGTTATGATTGTTGTTGTGAGGATGCCATATTTGTTAGAAATGAAATATGGAGAGATGAGATTTTTTCTAGTAGATTGAGTTGATATGAATAGTTTTGTTTGAAAAAAAAAAATTAGAGATGATATAAAATGTCTAATTTTGAGGTAGTAATGAAGAAGGTGTGAGTTTTAAGTCCGGAAATGAACTGAATTGATAGGGAAACCAAAAAGAGTATCAACCGTTGGATTGAAGGAGTCATAGCGGGAGCAAAATGAACAAACTATCAAGTTTGTTCATTTCATAGGAAATGCTGTTAGTGGTCTAAATTTGACTTTCATTTTTTCTTCCTTTTCCTGACAACACGTACGGTTTATAAAACGTGTTTCCATTTCTCTTGTAAACACCATAAATATCTCCTTTGGAGATTGACTTAATCTATCCATAATTTTGTTAATGAACCTAAGCTTCTTAAGACTATATGATAAGATGCACCTCCCAATCCAAAGACAAAGCAAGAAAAAAATATCAAGGTTTATAAAATTGCAACTTCCAAAGAAACCAATTCTCATTAAGGTAAAACTCAAATTACAATCACAAATGAAGACATTTCAGGAAATAAATACTAAAAATTCCAAAGAAATAATTGATGAAAACATAGACATATTAGTTCATATTTTGGTGAAATTATTGATAATTCCAACTCAAAATTTGACTTAGTTGGAATTAATTCTCCTGCAGCTCTTCCTGATCTCTCCCCTCAAACCCGTCAACGGAGTAATGTTACCCATCTTAACCATAGATTCAGCAAAGTGTTTGAAAAATAGCTCATTATTTTCGGCATATTTTTTAACCAACTCCATTGATGCTTTGCTCTTGGTTAGCAGAACTTGGTCAGAACTGAACAAACCCTTGGAAGCTAAAAGATTCTTGTAGTAGTTGTTGTCGAATTTTGTAGGGCTAACAAAGTCCATGGCAAAGAGATTCTGGTCACCTCCAGATCTTGGGCATCTTGCTCGCAATTGATTTGCATAAATTTGATTAAGAGAGAAATCTGGTCGCTTACTACCGGACTGGCCGTATAGTCTTTGCTTGAAACTGGTGCACCTAGCCTGTCCTATTGTGTGACTTCCTGCATCGCCAGAAAAGTTATATTTTAGGCTTTATTGTTCAATTGTCTTATGTTTGAAAAGCTAGCTGCAATGAGATTGTATAGTAAGCTTACCGGATAAGGCAACGAGATCGACTACATTGAGCCCCTTGAGCTTGAACTTAGTGAGTATCGTTTGGAATGTATTGTTTTGTGCAGGAATGTTTTGGTTGGAGCCACTTAGACTTGCACCTCTCGCATCCCTTCTTCCCAATGGGACCTCCCAGTTTGGACCACCAGCCTAGACAAAGCACACACGATTTTGATCTATTAGTCTAGCAATTTTGATTCAACATTCTACACAAAGATAAAGAAGTTAACATTGCATGTATAAGAGAACGGTCATGTACCAAAACAGTTGAATCTCTAGCAACCAAGGCTAAAATATCAGCACATGAGACGGTTTGTGGGCATTCCTTCTCCAGTGCAGATTTTATGTCGTCGATGACATCGAACCCTCTCACCGAGTTCTTGTTTGGGATTGAATTCTTCTCACTGATAATGCTTCCACTGGTGTCTAACAGCAATGACGCATCGCACCCCTTCAGGTTTCAACAAACAAGTACAGAAAATTGATTAAAATGAGAAAATATCATATATTTAGCTGATAAGAGCACTTTAAAAAAAGACCCAACATTTTGGATACTGAGCAATGAAGCTGTCACGCTAGCTAATATACCTTGACGAAGCAGTCGTGGAAATGGAGCCTAAGCAATGAAGCTGCCATGCGAGCTTCTTTAGCCACGGCCTTGGCCACCACTGATTTAACAATTTCCTTAGCTCTAGGGCATGAACGATCGTAAAATTGAGGGTAGAGGTTATAACTACCACTGCCACCACCAGTGCTGCTGAGCTTATGAGAGAAGCAGCAAATTGGAGCAAAAACTACAAGGAAAAGAACCACAGGAAACAAACTAGTAGTAGAGAAAGCCATATTTTTCTTATCGTTTGTCACTAAAAGATAGTGAACTTGAGAGAAGACAGAAAGGTTTTGAGTGATGAAATGACACTGATCTTTGGGCTTTATATAGAGAAGATTTTAAGAGGTGCAATTACTAAGAAAATATAAAACAAATTGAGAATGGTTGGAGTTGGTTACTAGCTCTCTCAATGATCATTTTTCCAAAGACCTTTCTGAATTATTGATTGATTAAGAATACCCTTATCTGTTGAGATTATTAGTCCCATATTGTACGGGCAATTAAGATCATGCGGTTCATAATCTCTTAGGGCCTCTCCACTTATTGCCAATTGGTTGTGAGTTTGATGTCTGTATTCTAATATGTTATCACAACCAGAGACCCAATAAAACCCAAGAAGGCAGGGCAAACATACAGCGGTTCATATAAGGTGTGGAGCTACTCCACTTGTTGCCTTGTTGGAACTCATTTACGCAAGAAAATCAAGGTGTTGACTGTTGAGGGTTAAAACTCGAAACTGCAATGTTTTTGTTACTATTGAGCAGACCAATTAGTAGTGTTCCCAATTTTTAGTGGCATTTTGCAAGCAAAACAACAAAATCAGTCTGATACTGTATTCTTTATGGAGTTGGAGAACCACTTTTCCTACTTTTGTCAACGAAAACTAAATCTACGTTTTTCTTTTTTAATCCTTGATTCCTTTTCTTTTTCTTTTTGACCCACTACACAATATAAGTTAAGATCATACAGTACTCAATCAAGGTTAGTTAAACCATGGACCCTTGTACATGATTTAATTGGTTCAAGAAACTTTGATTTTTCTTGTGTAATCATTGGCGCAACGTGCTAGAACAGATCTTGAGTATCCACTAAAGAGAACATATGTCCCAGGCATTATTGCAGCGCAGTAATATGTGTTCAATTTCGACCTCCCTGTGACAGAACTTACACAGGTTATTTCTGATGGAGATGATGAACTCTGCAATGCTGCCCACATCATCAAATTGACTTCGGGTGGAACTTCTTGCACCCTACTAGTTCAATGGAGGCAATCTGCAATGGCATGAAATCCTCTAGGATGCTGCAGCAGTATTATAAAGGATGCTGCAGCAGTATTATATAGGATGCTGTCCTCACCCGCTTCAAAAGATTGGAAAAGACATAGAAGATGAAGTAAACCGATCCCAATAATTATCATTAAAAGATAAATCTCTGACAGTTGCCTGTTTGTTCTTAGTCTTCTTGTAAATATTTGGAAATTCATTCTTCCACATGTCGCGTCAACACTGAATTGCTTCTCCACTTCTAATGACACAAGTGCTGTTACATAGGGGTTTTATCGAAACTGAATAACTCAGACAGTAATGTGCTTACATATTCTTGTCACATTTGGAACTTAAAAGAGAAAAATGTAACTCATTATGACCTTGTCACATTTGGAACTCATCCTTGGACCCTATGCACCATCTGAAATGGAGAATGAGGAGTTGAGATTACCAACTCTGATATTGCTGGAATTTGAACCACTGTCAACAATAACAGCAGAAAAAATACAAAGTTAATTACAAAACGAGCTAAGACTGACAGAACCTGACTATTCCACCCACAGTTTCTGAATTACCCGAGCAAATTTCTGCTCAACTTCAACTCATATATGATTACTTTTGCACGAGTTTGATATAGGGAATCAAGACTACAGCATTATATAGAGAAGTAGATGTACCTGTTAATACCCCTTATTAATGACACTTAACTTGTTCTTTCTTAAACTTTTCCGTTGTTGTACTCCTAGCAGATACTTTCACTTTCTGTAAGAAAATTGAGCTTCAAACTCTTTTTTAAGTTGATCATGTGATTCTGTTTTTGCTGCCAGTACAACATCGACAAGGAACCCTCTCTGGGGAAATTCATCGGGTATAAGGCTTCGATAAATCTTAAATTGTTCTTCTGCTTCCTTTGCTTTATCTAGTAGGCTGTAGATGATACCCTGTAACAAGAAAACTAATGTTTCTGAAAATGCAATAATTTATAATTGATACGAAAAGAATACACGAACTACAGCTTGGTAGTATATTGTCAGTAATTCCAGAACCTGTGTGAAAACGATCTCTGGTTAGTAAATATTTTCTATCTGTTTCATTGTGGAAATGGACATTGTTTGCTAAGATGCTGGACTTTATTTGAATGTGGAAACTCTTGCTTTGGCTAACTTAGTGATACCCAACAAAGACTTTGTTCACATGATTTTCATAGTTTTCAGGCATTGTTTTCACAATGTTGTTCAATTTGTATCAGGATCACAAAGCAAATGCGGCCTAACTATTTCATAACGCATAAAAAATACATTTACCTGACAAAGATAAGGCCTAAAATCTCGGGGGTTATCGTCAACTAGATCTTGAAATTTCCTTAAACCTTCCTCCAGGTTACCCTGCAGTAGTTGCAAAGACAATTTCAGTCTCAAGCTCACAATCATACTTTGCCGCTGAGGAAAAAGACTCGACACTCATGATGACATTAACTAACTAATAAGGATAAAAGAACTACCTTTACTACATTCATCTGTGCAATCAGAATTCTTATATTGCGCTCCTCAGTGACTCTATTTTCGTTACGAGCAACTTCCAAAGCTTTACTCAGCATCTCAAACAGCGCCTCATCTTCATGGTTTTTGTGCATCACCATTGCCAAACCCTTGAAAAAAGAAGAAAGACTAAGTTGCACCCACATACATAAACATTAACAATTAACAAAGAGATTAAGGAATCATACATGAAGTGCTCTAAGTAAAAGAGGTCTATCCACCAAGATATCTTGAAACAATCTCTTGGCCTTACTTAAATCACCTAACATTTCATAACTAAGAGCTTGAAGAAGTCTCCATTCCACCTCATCTGGTTCAGTTTCTATCAACATTTCAATATACTTAACAGCCTCTTTTGTTTTCCCAATCCTCATTTTTCCATACAAAATCACTTTCAAAGCTTCAACATTTCTTGGATTTTTCTCCAATATCTTCAGATACATCTCTTCACTATCAGTCGTTTCACTCATTTCCTCCACTTCAGAACTAGTATTTGTTTTAGATATTCCTGCCAGAGCTGGTTTACAGTAAAACTTACCCATAAAGAGAAGAGACCCAAAAATCAAAATTGCCATCTTCTCAGTAAAGGGTTTGATAAAATCTATCTGGGTTTTTGACAAACATTTATCCTTGATTGAATCTGTAACTGGTTTTGGAGATCGAAGCGAGTTAGATAGACACTGAAGGTGGGTTTTGGAATGAAAAAAGAGTGATTTTTGAGGAATGGTTATTTGAATGATTGATGGGATTCTATGGGATTCAGTGAGAAAGACAGGTTTTACCAAGTATCTGTGATTCAGAAATTCTGTTTTGGAATAGACTGTGAGAGGATTGATTGATGGGGAACCCATCTTTCTTGAAGAACCCCAAAACCCTTCACAACTTCAAGTCAAAACCCTTGTTTGTGATGATAACTTGTAGAAAATTACGGTGTCACCTAGAAACTGGTCTTCACTTATTGGTAGATTCTCGTGAGACCGAGATCAATCAATCAATGAGTGCAGTACCAGTAGTATAAATATCAGCCGAGCTTAACCAATGAGTACCATATGCCTTGACCCTGGCGGCACAGCTTCAAAAATGGCGAAGTAGCTAATTTTGATTCAGTATCGGCTAGATATCACCCCAACCTTTGGCATTTTATGTAAAGGATTGTTTTGTATGCTGGCCATACAGATGACATCAAATTCAATGGATGCATATAGTGATACTGATTACTGAGACGCACTAAAGAAACTTGAATGAATAACAGTAATAGATTTGTAAAGGAATACATAACAAAACCAACAAAATTTTCAGGAGATACTTGTAAGGGAACATCAATTTACAGGTGTTTTAGGTGGCTAAAGATGGCGATTCTTGCTTAGATTATGCAAGAAAATATCAACTAGGCCTCGTTGATCGTCTTCCACTTGGAGATGACGAAGACGAACTACGTCCCCTAAATCCCACAACATTGAGTTTTGTGGGCTTGAAATTTGTGTTGCCAGATTTCCTGCCATCTGTTTGCTGTTTCACTCCACTAGACGGCTTCCTTGAGCTAGAACTAGAAGAGAAGGAAGGTTTAGAGACGGTTGTTTCTCTTCTAGGTTTGGTTGGTGCAGAGGAAGTTGTTGCTCTTCTACTTTTGGTTGGTGCAGAAGGTCTTCCTACTTTGACTCCTCCTCTCCTTTGCGACGATGTATTGATGGCTGTTACCACTCTCCCACGTCTTGAAGTTTTCGCTGATGAGCTACTGTTAATCTTACTTTTCACATTTGAGGCTTTTACCAAATTTGAATTCTGACTTCCCTTTTGCTCATAAACTTGGGATTTAGCCTTTTCCCATCTTAAGTTATCTGCAGTGAGAGACTCCAAGCTCTCATTCTTCCCTATGGCTTGCTCAATCCTGTTGGCCAAAAGTTGGTCTTTCCTTGATATTAAACTTGTCACTTTGCCTGTTAACATAGAATGATGACTCAAATCAAGAATAATTCATAGCCTGTTGTTGAAGATGATAATTCAAGGAAGCAAAGGAACTATGGAGCTTGTTTATTTCTTAATATCAAGGATAAGAGGCATGCACTATGCAAATTGCTCGACTTTGCGAGTAAGGATACTTGTGCCATTGTGCATGCCCACAAAATGAAGAATAGAAAAATTAGATATGTACCTTTTGCTCCCATACGAGCTGTTCTTCCGGTTCGATGGAGATAATCAATCTAAAGTACCATCAAAGATAACAGTTTAGGTTTGAATTCTGAAATACATTGATCTAAGAGAATTGAGCAGAATAATACAGAAATCAGGAGGCATACTTACAGCGTTTGAGGGAAAATCAAACATAATAACATGGTCAACATCCAAATCCAGACCTCGAGCGGCTAAATCTGTGCAGACCAATGTAGGGCAATCTCCAGTTTCACTCTTAAACTTTTTTAGGTTTTCAACCCTAGAAGTAGACAAAGTCAGTCCAATCCTAAATAGAAAATGAAATGCTATATATATATATTCTAGTACGTGTACATGAAAAATAATAGTAACAAATTGATAGTCATCTCACCTTTGTTCAGCTGGCACCTCCCCGTGATAATTTACTGTGAAAAATTGATTTTCACCAAGATAATGATCAACTGCACGACTTGAATTCAAGGTGTTACAGAAAACCATGACCCTGTTTCCCTTTGCAAGACTTGGCTCCAGAACCTGTTAAAGCATAGCCACAACGTCATTAAGTAAAAAAGTTCTTGTAAAAGATATATACACTGCAGGTCATGTGTGGTTCTCAAGAAACACTTTCATTTGTTTCTATAAAAATTGTGAAGGTTTATTAAATGCACCTGCACTAAAGCTTCCAGTTTGTTTTCAGAGCCAGAGAGCTTGATAAAATCATGACGAGCAGATGCAACCTTCTTGTGTAAGGTCGATGTGCGAAGATGAATTATTCCTTGAAATTCCTCGTCAACCAACTTTTGCACTCCCTGCAATGCAATAGGACAGAGGAACATTTAAATTAAAATACAGTAAAGGTGATTAAGAATAAGTGTATACAAAATGATTATAAACGAACTAGACCTTTTTTTAGTTTCAGATTTACGTTTCAAGGTAGATATAATTATTGCCTTAAATGGCTTTTCTCAAACTTGCTAAGTGCTACCACAAAATTATGCAATTTAGATAAGAATCATTAAATACTCAAAAAGTAGCATAGATACCATTTTACAGCAATATACCTGTGTCATCGTAGCAGTCACCAGAACTGTTTGAAATCCTTCGTCGTCAGATTTCGTAGCACGATTCTTCAATGGGCTAAGAAACTTACGGATATCAGGTCCAAACCCACGATCGAACATAGTGTCCGCCTCATCCAACACCTAGCACAAGATACCACTTCAAAATCGTTGCATATATAGTTATTTGCCATATACAACTATTACTGTTTGATGAGAAAAGTAGAGTTTTAACTCTGAGAATCTATTTCCCTCTATTCTTCTATTATATTTTAATTTTCGACAACCGAGTCAACATACTACCTGGCAGAAACATCTCTTTGCAGCTAAAACTCAATTCTGATCCGAAATTACTTGCATTCTTCGAGTTTTCACTTTCCTCATACACCTTAGTATAATCTAAAAGAATGCGAGTTGCATTTGGGACATACTTAACCTAAAGTACAAAATACAGACTTGATGTATCTGCTCCTATGTTACATCATTAATGTTTAGACCTACCAGAATATATGGTTCACAGTCATGATTTTTGACATAACTTGTGCATTTCTAACAGCGACATTAATAATTATCATGTTCAATGTACATGGATAGATACAAAGAGTCAAAGATGTAAAAATTATCACTAACCACATATTTGATGTCACCATAAACCAAATTCCCATCTTGAATATGTTGAAGAACCCTTCCTGGAGTTCCAACAACCATATCAACAGGGACATTCAATGAATCCTCTTGCAGTCTTACACGGCCCCCGCCACTCACCATTGTAGATCTGAATCTCGCGTGATGACTTATGGACTTTGCCACGCGAAACACCTACAAATTTTCTCAAAAGATCAAAAACAAGAAAATGAAGTTCTTCAATAAATAATCATAGAAAAAATCTCATGATCTCTTAATATCTCCCATTTCAGAAGATGGTACGGACCTGTTCGCATAGCTCTCGTGTTGGACACAGCACAACAGCCCGAGGACGCCTCGGTTTCATTAGCATGCCATATAAGGTTTCATCCCGTCTAAGAAGCTACACAGAAAAATAAAGACAGGGCTCTCCTTATATTTCTTCCCTTGACAAAATGCTTAAAATATTCAATATAGCTGATAGTGCAACCCTACTGCTATGGTGAACTTAGGTGAAACAATGACAGCTTGAGAAAATTCAAATTGCCGAAGACAAACAAATCCAACAGACAATACCCAGTAGTCCACTCCTCACTCAACAATTTATTTGCCAAAGTATTGTAAAACACATCCTTCCATTTGACAGCACTTGGGTAATCTAAGAGACAAATCAAATTACATCCAGCAGACAACATTCCACGATAACTCGTGATCACAAACTAGAATTCGTAGTAGTCTAGTCCTTGCTCAACTGTTCATACACCAAACTATTGCAAAATATATCCCTCATTTGATAGTACTTGGGTTGATCAGAATCATACTATATTTATGAAACAGTGCTATTTGAACCAGGAGACGATGTAATGTATAGATATGTGATCCTAAACATGTCAATTGTGTAGAGCTTGTGGGCAGTCATAGTTACAACAAAATCCAAAAAGAGAGAGAGAGAGAGAGAGAGAGAGAGAGAGAGAGACTGGTAAAATTGAAGAAATTACCTGAACTAAAGGCAACATATAAGCCAAAGTTTTACCAGAGCCAGTATGAGAACCCATAACAACACTTTTCCCGTCGAGTACAGAAGGAATACCCAGACATTGAATTTCAGTAGGAGCAGAAATCCCCAATTCTTCAAGACAACCCAGAACTTCTTCAGTCAAATTCAATTCCCTAAAGCTTGAAACAAGCTTTGCAGGTTTACCCTTAACTTCTTTACCTTTCTCATTACCAGAAGAAGAAGACGCTCTAGTTTGTGGGGGGTTTGGAGTATCTTTAAGATGTCTTTGTCTTAATTTTGCTAAGAGCATAGAATGTTTTACAGGTTCTATACCAATTTCTGGTTCAACAACTGCAGTTGTTAAAGTAGAAGAAGAAGAAGAACATAGAGGTCTAATAAATCTAAACCCTGGAAAAACCCTAGATGAGGTAGTTCTTGAAAATGGGTATTTTGTAGCTGTTGATTTTAAGGAGTGGGATAGTAGATTTGATGAAAATGAGAGATTCAATAGTGTTCTTCCTGTTCCACTCATGGCTGCTCCCTGTGTCTGGCAAATCCTTTTTTCTTCTTCTGAAGAAGAAGCGAAGAAGAAGATAGACTATTATCAAGGCTTGTTCATTTCTAGTACTTCCTTTTTGGTCCATATTACAAAACGAACCCTTCTCTTCTTCTTTTAGTTATCCCGACACCCAAATTATTATTACACTACCTTTACATCTCAGGAGGCAGTAGCGGTTTGTACTTGTAGGCTTGTAGCCATGCCATAGAGATTTTTCTACCATTTCCAGCACCATTGCAAAGACAACAAAAAAAAAGGGATCGTTTGTACAATTTGTACAACCATCTGTGCAAATCGGCAAGCTATTTTTTGGAGAGGAAGGAATTTAGAAGCGTCAAACTTTTGGAGATAGTGATGGTGGAAACGCAAGCAAAATGGAGTGCAAATTCTACATTGGCCAAGGTGTTGTCAAGAGCAACAGTAAAATCCTTAGTTACATTGTTAAATGATAAGAGAGAAATAAATGCGTATTTAGGTTGCATTTTGTCGTCAATTTGTTCACAAACTGAGTCCATAAAAAACATAACCATACGTAACTAGACAAATTCAGTCCATTCTTACAAGAATTGAATCATCCAACACTTGAACACTTGGCAGCATAGCATAAATGTCTGTTATTTATTTCAGTCTTCTTGCATACAGATTAACATTAATGATGTACACAATACATGGAAGCTCATGTTAACCATAAAAAAGCATAATCTAACCTATTTTAATTTTCCATGTCCAAATTGACCCTTCTCAAAATAATTATTTTTGTTAACCTGTTCTGAGGTTTCATACTTTAAATATAGGTTCCATAACTTTGGAACTTATATACTGTCACAAATGTGAAATAAGAGACTGCCAAGCCTAAATCACTGGTACATTTCAGGTTTCAACACCCCAACATAAGCCAAATTTCTGTAGAGTTCCGCAAGGTCCATTCCATAGCCCACAACAAAATAATCTGGGCACTGCAGAAATACAAGAAAAACACTATGGGATAAACTAAAGCAACATGAACTCCATGGATTGAACTGGGACCGGATAATCATACCTCAAATCCTTTGTAGAACTTTCCTTCGCCCACCAGCTGAACTTCAACCTTACGTCTCGTGGGTTTATCAAGCAAAGTACAAACTGACACAGAACAAGCCCCTTCTGATTTCAGGTGTGAAATAAGACAGGAGAGTGTGTTTCCAGTGTCTACAATATCCTCAACCTGAAAAAAGTGTGACCATATCAAAATCGCTCATTCTAGAGAAAATAAGATTAGGCAAAACAGAGAAGGGGAGGTGAAGACATCAAATGCTCAGATCCTCATCTGTGTAAGGTTAAATGAACCCATGAATGTTATCTGTGTAAGGTTAAATAATCCATGAAGGTTAAGGTTTACAAGAAGATCAGATTACTAGAAGTTGATTCTACAAAATATATTAACAAAGATGGCGATTACTCACTTTCCTCAGTTTGTAAGAAACTAAAGGTTATACCGAGTGAAAGGTTATCTTAGAGTTACTGCCCCAGTGAAAATCATGGAAACCAAGAGCTGACGCCAGAAATTTGTAGGTGTATCGTGAGTACTGATAAGACTAAAACTAAGTCAACACTCCACCTCCTCTAAATTTGTGCAGCACTTCAGCCTCATCAAATGATGCATCGTTTCTAAGAGGAATGGAGTAGCCAACCCGTTCCTTGCCAATACTTTGGACGTTGAGACAATTACATGTCATGATTCGCATAAACGACTTTCTAACCATGCAATCACAGTTGAGACAGACTTAAACCAGTTATCAACATAAATTAACACAAAACTATTGAACTTGGGAACAATAAAACACACCTAATATAGTATCATGACTGTAGTTCCTCGTGAGCTTAACTTCTAAAGCAGTGAACTACAGACAACCATATGATGATATTCTTTAACAAAGAAAATCTTAACCTATTGTAATCTCTCTAAATAACAACTTGACCTTCAAGGAAAATCACAAAGCCATTAAGCTATATTATTGGTACAGTTATGACCACGATTAGATTCCATTTTAAAGTGTAAATAATCACCTCTAACTCTATTCCCAGGTCTAAGGCACTCTACCTAACCATCTGCTGAGAATAATCCAACATGATAATATTAACCCAACTTTTATAAGATATTAACAACTTATATCAGTCCAATTTGTTCATGTCAAAAAAGTACAGATCAAATAAATAACATATTTGTCCAATATGGTTATCTGAGACAGTAAGCAAGCTTCTCTAGAAGTCAAAAGAGTGAGAAATCGGCTAATATTCACAGTGAAACCTACAGCCTCATAAATTTTTTAATAGATCACAAATTGAAATTGATAAAATAAATCGATGCAAGGGCATCATCAATGACAACAGGTAAGAAACACTTGGAACACTCCATAACCATCATATTCTATCAGCAAATATACCACTGACAAAGTTCATTTCATCTCGTAAAGGTAGAATTTTTTTTTTAAAAAAGCTCTAAGGGCAGGTCTTATGTTACAGCAACCTCTGATCTCAAGTCTTAACCTAATGGAAACAAAAACCCAGGAAATAAAACTGAGAGTGAGGAAATAGAACCCATACCAGAATAACATGTTTCCCCTTGATATCAATCTTAACATCGCAAGAAATCCTCGGAGCGCCATTAGATTGAGTACCAGAGCCATAAGATTCAGCCCTTACAAAATCAATAAGAACAGGGAATTTAATCTTCTTTGCTAAATCAGACAAAAACATAAACGCACCAGTAGCTACCCCAATCAGAACAGGAGTTGAAGAAGAAGATGATGAAAATCCTTTAATATCATCTGAAATTTCTGAAGCAATTTCACTAATTCGATCTGAAATCTCTTGTTCACTCCATAGTATTCGTTCTATATCATCATCTAACGCCATAAAATCTAGGGTTTTGATTTCTCGGGTATTGAGTTTCTAGGGTTAAGTATCCGTTCTGGTAAAACGCGGGACCATTCAAAATAAGAAGGTAGTAGTGCGCGTATAAAGCATTTTCAGATTCTCCCCTAAAAAGGCAACTGCGATTGGGTCGGAACTCGGAAGATGCAGTATGTGGCTGGAACTGTCGTGAGACCGTCGTGAGATACTTGTAGACGTCAAATAAATGTGGGTGAAAAGGAATTCATTGTGTGAACGTTTGCGTATATTTTGTTTTTAAAAGATCAGCAGAAACTTTTAAGATGGTCAAGTGTCGCGACTTAAAATTGCCTCTGCAAATCTTCTTGAGCCAGTGACCGGCAACAATGGTTAAATTCTCAATTGTTCATTTCACTACTCTCAGGCTTAATACTTTGGAAACAGTAGCTCCAGTACCAACTCTTGTCGGTAATTAATTGGGAACGAAAGAATTTTTTCACTTGCTTTTTTTTCTTCCAACTCCGGGTAAGCGTAAGGAAATCCTTGCCCAAACAACAATAGCACAGACAACCATCTCCGTGGGATGGCTCAAATGCCATTTAGAGTGGATCAAAATTAACACGATGAAAGACTAAGGGGATATTCTGGAACCGCGAGAACAAGTATTATATGTTGAAACGAGGGGGCGGCACAATCTTAGCAATAACACAACCGCTAGGCATCACCACTGCATTTGTCGCAGAAACTTGGATCATGCTCACCGCTTCTAGAACGGCGACAGAATGAGAGTGGCCAAAAGTTCAATTTGAAACAGGCTCGGAGAACTTAACGAGATCTCTAACATCGGACGCTGACGCTCCATGATATATTTCTAATTAGATTGCAGAAATCAAATATAGGTTTACCCAAAGTCAGTAATATACCAGGCACGTCTACAAAGAAGGAAATCAAGCAGCGGATGGTCTGGCAAATTGGGCGACAGGTGATTGCTCTATATGGAAGCAGCGGATGGTCTGGCAAATTGGGAAAATTGGGCGACAGGTGATTGCTCTATAGGGAAACTTTTAAATTTGGCAAATCTAGGACAATGTAATTTCCCCACCTATAAGTTCTTTTGTAATAGCAGACTCTATGAGCATAACATTCTCACGTGTAATCTCAGTTTAACTTAATAAAATGCATGCTTTTCAAAAAAAAAAAACATAAGGGATTCGGCCATGTTAACACTTTTAAAATTAGTAATTATAAGGGAAACTCCTATGGGAAGTAAAACCATCCATAAGTCTTGGATAATCCACAAGATATGGACCATAAAGCGCTACTATGGTGTTTTTAAGAGTACACAAAACCATCAAGTCCATTAGGAGCTCCACTGATTTGAGGGGTTGATGTAGAAGGGTCCATCCGGTCATTGGATGACCGGATACAACATCCGAACGTTGAGTGTTCGGATGTTCGTTTTTTTTTTCTTTTTCCCATCCGGTCACTTAATGACCGAATGCAACAAAATTCATTTGCCCCATCCGGCCACTCAATGACCGGTTAGGAGTCTTACTTTTTTGAATGGCGTAAATAGCAACAGATATAAGTGTTCCTAAAGCATAGCAACGGTTCTATGCCATTTGTAACATTTGTAATCGTTGCAAATTTCAGATTTTGGGATCCACCAAAATTTAGACGGGTGAGTTTTTTTTCTTTTTTTTGAATCCGGACAAAGAGTGGCCGGATGGACTAATTTCTTATTTTTGTTTCCACGGTGGGTTTTCTCTCCACTAAATAGTGAGGATCCATATATATGTGGATACTCTTCAACTTAGGGATGTTTTTAGCTCCATACCATAGGAGTTGCCCTAATAACATAGGATATAAGGCAACAATTCTTTTATTGCTTCAAAGGAAGGTAACCAAAAGCATGTGAAGATATATAAAACTGGTTCCTTCACAAATTCCCTTGCCGATGTCCTCTGTTTTGGGTGTGACCACGACAGATGCTCATGTCTCCGGTGAGGATTCCGTCATCTTAGATCTTGATTTATCGATTATCTTCTAAGTCGGTTAGGGTTAATGGCTGTTAGAACAAAATCAGAGAGATACATGGGAGAAATAATTGCCCGAAGTCTATTTTTATTATCAGAATCAACTTAGTTTACGTCATCATCCTTTGCGGCTATTTATATATTACATGAAAACGACAATTACATGTAGATGACTAAGCATGTGACAGTCTGAACTTCGAGAGTTTCCTGCCTTGTACTTGTACCGACCTGGGATTGGTTCTCATGTTCTCCTTGGCTGACAATATCAAGAATCTTCTTTAGCTTCACATATGGACTCAGGTCTTTTGTGCCCAACTTCATGTCTCTGCCTTGTTTGATCGCTTATGACTTGGTCAACGGACATCTGGTTCAAGTCTTCTACGTCTGACCTTGAGTCTTATTTCGTACCTTAGTTGTATTATTCTTCAGCTTCCAGTTCTTTGGTAGATGATATATCTTTTCATCTACATATTTTCCCCCAATTTAATTAAAGTAAGTTTGTACACTTCTTTTATTAAACTCTAGTTCATTTTTTTTCTTTGATAGCTCAGCTGATTTGATGTCTTAGCTGCTAAAGTCTTTGGTGTCATATAGCTTTATAAGTGTGCCGACTTATGTGGTTTGGCTTTTTAGTTGGATGGGCTATTTGGTCCTTTTTTCTGAGCGCTACTCCCCTTTCAAGTTTCTTCAGATGGGGTGGAGTACCTGGGTACTTTTTCAGGTGCGCACCTCTTCTCAATTTATTCTTGGATGGGTCATCTAAGCGCACTTCTTCCCAAGTTATTCTTGGATGGGTCATCTGTGTGTTTTTTAGATGTTGCTCCAAACTGCCTCATATAAGGTGGCATATCTAAGCGCCTCTCCAGGTGCACTCTCTTTCCCGAGTTTCTTCTGGGAATCTTGGGATTTTTTGGATGATACATCTATCCCCTTTTCCCTTCAAAAAGTGAGTATATTTTCAAAGATACTCTAGATCTGATTATCTGCTCATTAATATTTCTTCTTTTCATGTCAGACTAAGTATCTTGTACCACCATAAAGGCTTTGGTGCTTTTTGCATCATGCTTTGTCTTTGAGATGTATTTTGCACAGTAATCGAGCTAATCAATCTCACGATGCTCAATTATTATTAAAAAAAATTGTTTTATTTTGTTGCTAATTGAAAAAGTGGGGTACAACAAACACACCCAACTATTTTGTTCGGCAATCTGTATGGACCAGACTCCAACATAATTCTGAGAGCACCAAGTTACTGAGTCTCAATCAAGATATATATTAAACAACTTTATCTCTTTATCAACACAATCAGTAAATCAAACTGATAGAAATTCGTGAACCTGATTGTTATGAGAATAACTCGGTGGCACCAAAGACCAATTTCCGAGTGTTAATCAAGTTTTATCCAACGAACAAGGTCGGATTTATCAACTATGATTGAACTACGCACAACCTGTGATATTTCAATTATATAACAAAAATATAATGCGGAAAAGAAATAGCACATATACAATAAAAAAAATTAACGAGGAAACAGCAAATGCAGAAAAACCTCGAGACCTAGTCCAGACTTGAACACCACATTGTATTAAGCCGCTACGGACACTATCCTACTACAAGTTAACTTCGGTCTGGAATGTAGTTGAGCCCTAACCAAGTCTCACACCGATTAAGGTACAGTCGCGTTCCTTGCGCTTCTTGAATCTCGCAAGATCCTGCGCACTTGATTCCCCTAGATGACGTCCTTTACATCCTAGAAGTTGCTACGACCCAAGGTCAAAGACTTATAAACAAATATATCTCCCAGCTAAGTCTATTTTCTATTTGTTATTATCGTTTTAAAATGAACAGGAAACTCAACTAATAGTCCGGTCTTATATTCTCGAAAAGCAGCCTAGAAATATTAGTCACCTCTTGTGAAATCACAAGAGTCTGAGACGAAGAAACTGTTCTGATTACTTTTCATATCTTACCTATCGGAGATAAATCTCGAGAAAACCTTAGAGAATATTAAACTCAATACGATAGAAAAAGTAAGAATAGGATGCGCAACTGCAGAGAAAATAGTTGGACATGGCTTCACGAATTCTAAATGAAGTCTTCAAGTCATTAAACCTAGTAATGGTTTCCAGAAGAACTGGAAACCTAGGTTAATGGAGAATCGACTCTAGTTTGCAACTAGGACACACGAGAGTGTCAGGATTCCCAAATTCTAGAGTACCTCCTTATATAGTCTTTGAAATCAGGGTTGCTAACAATCAAAGCTAAGATAACTTAGTAATAAATGAATTAATATCCACCGTTAAATGAACTCCTAATTAAGATTCAAGCTAAGTTTTCTTAGAAAATAAACAATCAATCTCCACCATTAGATGGTATTAGCTTGATACACACAAATTAAATATACCTATATTTAGATATGGGTGAACCGTACCTAAACATGTATAACAAGTTGGATCAATAACAGTTAACCGAAGTTAGCCATATGAACGCTTTTAGCTTAGCCATATTCATCTAACACTTCTAGATCATATACGATAATCAATCAATCATGATAGATAATCAAATGAATCTAAATGTGCTTTAAGAGAGTTGTTCAAATGTTCACTATCTTAATAAACTCCTTGATGAATACACTAAGTTTCGACTATTTGAAATCATCGAAACAAAGTTGATATTATTTTTTAGTCATGAGTTATCTTTTGAGAATTCATTATGATCCCATAGTTTTTGTACCTTTGCCAATTTATATTGACAAAAAGGGGGAGAATTATTAGGTAGTTCACACTACATACATATGGTTTAGGTATCATTATGTAAGAGGGGGTGGTTTTCATTCTAAGATGGAAGTATTGACTAAGGGGGAGTGATACATATCATCATAGTATTATTTCAAAGTTGTGATGCAATTGGACTTTGACTTTATATAACAATATTTTGACACTTAATAACAATGATTGAGAACTTTTGTTTCCGGATTGTTATTTCTACGGATTTCAACAACAATAATGCTGAGTTGAACACACTCAGAATCGATAGAGAACTTGAAGTAACAAAGAATTCAAGGAAGTTAAAGAGCCAAGGAAATCAAGCATGATGGATCAGAAGCTACGAAGTTTGTTTATTTTGTTAATCCATATATATTGATAGTTTTGTCACTAAAATTGACAAAGAGGGAGATTGTTAGAGCACTGCTCGGTCGAACTCGCAAGCGTTGCTATCTCAAGCTTGTTTGTCAAGTTTAGTTGATCAAAACTATATACTTGATTTCTAGTCTACTTATAGCAATGTCTCAGATTAGGATATAAGTGTGTAGTTGAACTTTAGATTTCACAGAGTTCACCAATTGAAGAAGAGTGTATACTGAATAGCTTGGAGGAACTTCATCAACAAAAGGCATGTGGAGACTAAAAATTATCTGTCACTCAGAAGTCTATTTTATTCTATATTCTAAAAAGACTAAGTCGTATAGCTATATATACTTTTACATTATACACATTTGATATTTCGAGCTGAGTTTATCTCGTATATATATTTCTCGAAATATATGTTGGAAGCTTTCAGCTTTAGCTAAGTTCATTGTATACCTGACAAGTTTAGTTGGAGACAATTTATTTGTTGGAAATATTAAGTCAAAGATGATCATATGAAAATTACCTTGAACATCTTACATGGTTTGTGTGAGACAATCATTTGATGTCAACTTGGGAAGTTTCGTATTGATCGATTAATCACTTGAAAATTACTTGAAGCTACCGGTATATGTAAGATTACCATTGTTGTCTTTCAGGGATGTTTCAATGATTAAATGAGAGTTTTAGAACTACTACCATGTCTGGATACAATACAGGTTGTATACTTTGTATGCTAATTGTACAAGTCTAGTTCAAGTCCGGAACTATTGTTTGCGAACTGATTTACCTGTGAAAAGTTCCGGAGTTGTTGTTCGCGTACCCTATTTGCGAACGGCTAGACAAGTCCAAGTCCGGAACTGCTGTTCGCGTACCTTGTTTGCGAATGGCTGGACAAAGCCAAAGTTCAGAACTGTTGTTCGCGTACTCAGTTTGCGAACACAGTGGTTAGGTTCTAAAATCGATAAGTGTGATTTTCATACTCATGAACTCAGGTTTGTTTGCGAAATAAAGTCCCTGGAACTTTAATGAAATAATGAATGCAAAGTTTTTCAAACCATGGCATTATGTTCATGAATTGGTTCTTGTACAAGTATTTTGTAAAATTAAAAACCAAACCGATTTTGTTTCAAATGGTTCATATATATATTTTTATGAGATGATGAACATCTGAACAACTCTCTAAAAACACATTTAGATTCATTTGATTATCTATCATGATTGATTGATCATCATATTTGATCTAGAAGTTTTAGATGAATATGGTTAAGTTATAAGTGTTAATATGGCCAACTTCGGTTAACTATTATTGAGCTAACAAGGTATATACACGTTTGGGTACGGTTCATCCATATCTAAATGTAGGTATATTTCATTTGTGTGTATAAGGCTAATACCATCTAACGGTGGAGATTGATTGCTTAATTTATAAGCAGAGTTATCTTGAATCTTAAATCAATAGTTCATCTAATGGTGAATATCAATTGCTTTGTTACCAAGCTTTCTTAGATTTGATTGTAAGCAACCCTGATTTGAAAGACTATATAAGGGAGAACTCTAGCATCTAGGAAACCTAATCCCGACACCTATGTGTGTCCTAGTTGCAAACTAGAGTCGATTCTCCTTTAACCTAGGTTTTCCAGAACCATTATTAGGCGTTAACGAGTTGTAGACTTCATTTGGGATTCGTGAAGCCAGATCCAACTATTTTTTTTGTAGTTGCGTATTCTGATCTTACTTGTTATATCGTATTGAGTTTTATCTTCTCTATGGCGAACTTAAGTTAACTGTTACTGAGCCAACTTGTTATACATGTTTAGGTACGGTTCACCCATATCTAAATATAGGTATATTTCATTTGTGTGTATCAAGCTAATACCATCTAACAGTGGAGATTGATTGTTTATTTTCTAAGCAAACTTAGTTTGAATCTTAAATTAGGAGTTCATCTAATAGTGGATATTAATTCATTTGTTACTAAGTTATCTTAGCTTTGATTGTAAGCAACCCTGATTTTAAAGACTATAAAAGGGAGGTACTCTAGCATTTGGGAAACCTGATCCCGACACTATTGTGTGTCCTAGTTGCAAAATAGAGTCGATTCTCCATTAACCTAGGTTTTTCTTCTGGAACCATTACTAAGTTTAATGACTTAAAGACTTGATTTTGGATTCGTGAAGCCATGTCCAACTATTTTCTCTGTAGTTGCGTATTCTGATCTTACTTGTTCTACCGTATTAAGTTTTATCTTCTCTAAGATTTACTCGAGATTTATCTCCGATATGTAAGATATAAAAAGTAATCAGAACAGTTCTTCGTCTTAGACTCTTGTGATTCCGCAATAACTTTTTCTGTTAATCAGTTGGGTTGTTGCGAGGTGACTAATATTTCTATGCTGCTCTTCGGGAGTATAAGTCCGGGGTATTAGTTGAGTTTCCTGTTCACCTTGATTTATCTTAAGAGGGAAACAAAACCAAGGATAGACATATCCGTGGGAAAAAAATTTGTTTATAAGTCTTCGACTTTGGGTCGTAGAAACTCTTAGTTGTGCGTGAGGTCAATTAAGGAATAACGTGCGCAGATTCCTGCTGGGATTCAAGAAGCATAAGGAGCGCGATTGTACCTTAATCGGTGTGAGACTTGGTTAGGGCTTAACTACATTCCAGTCCGAAGTTAACTTGTAGTAGGATAGTGTCTGTAGCGGTTTAATACAGTGTGGTGTTCAAAGATGGACTAGGTTCCGGGGTTTTTCTGCATTTGTAGTTCCTCGTTAAAAAAATTTCTGGTGTATGTGTTATTTCTTTTCCGCATTATATTTGTTTATATAATTAAAATATCAAAGGTTGTGCGTAGTTCAATCACAATTGATAAATCCGAACTTGTGTGTTGGATGAAACTTGATTGACACTTGGGCATTGGTTTTTTGGTACCGTCCAAGTTATTCTCACATCAATCAGGCTCACAGATTTCTATCTGTTCGATTTTCTGATTGGATTGAGAAAGAGATAAAGCTCTTTAATATCTTTCTTGATTGAGTCTCACTTTTAAGTTGGTGCTCTCGGAATTATATTGGAGTTTAGTCCATACAGATTGCCGAACGAAATATTGGGCGTGGTTGTTATACCCCACGTTTTCAATTATGTAAGTCAGTTATTATATATATGTGTATATTTCAGTTAGTCAGTTTATTGTGTGTTTTAGTTAGTCAGTTTTTATGTATGTTCATGGTTGTAAGAGTCTGTACGATTGGAACTCTTCTAAGTATAAATATTGAGAAGAAGAAACTAGTGAGGGTTATCTCATTAATATTATTATCCTGATATATCTTGTTTATGTCCGTATCTCTTTCTTTCTACCTTTTTCTGTCTTCTCTTATTTCTACTCTTTGAAAAATAACCACATCACTCCGTTACGAACTTCTACAGCGTCCAATATTAAGAATGTGGAACATCTTGAATTCAACTGTAAAAATAACAATTGCTCAGGTTAAGCTTTATGAATACGTTATTCGATGATACGATGTGCCAAGGACCCAATGACCGAACTAGGAATTACTGGCTAGTCCAGGAATGAGGGAATTGGTTACTGGCTAGTCCACTCCCAGAATTTATTTATCCTTTGGTCCAAAAACATGTTTTTGGACGAGAAACTTTATCCCCTAATCTATCCACGTGCGGTTTACACAAGACCAATTTTCAAATATTCCCAACATACCCTTCTGCAACTTAAAGTGAAGAACAGAAAACCAAATCAGTTTTTTTCCTCTTTTTTTCTTCTCAGATCGGTTTCTCTCAATTTCTGGTACTGTTTTTCAATCATCTTCATCTGAGCTTCGAATTAGGTTCTTCTGAGTTTCGAATTAGGTCATCTGAGCTTCGAACCAAGGTATTTATCCTTTCAATCATCCTCTTCTGCTGATGTTCTAGAAATCTTGATGAATAATTAGGTTTATTCTGATCCGATTTCTATCAGGATAATTGTATATGATGTACATTGTTATGTTTTTATGATTTCGTTTTATGATTTCTGTTTTATGATGATTTACAATGTCAATTCAGTTAGAAGTAATTTCCGTTCGTTTTTTAAGTAATTTTCGTGATTTTTGTGTGTTTCAATTAGGTATTTGAGCTTCGAATTAGGTTTATCTCAGATTCGAACAACGTATGATTTCTTTTTATGATTTCTGTTCTGTTTTTTGTAATCTGATTTTTTGTATTTTCTACGTTTTTCTGCTGCTGTTCTATTTAGTTTTCATTAGACATATCTTGTAGGATGTATTACCAATACGTACTGCATATATCGTTCTCTTTTTTCATTATGCAGTAGATGCCAATAGATATGAATATGAGTCAGTACATGTCAATACGTCCTGCATATAGCATGCTCTTTTTTCATCCTGCAGTAGATGCCAATACATATCAATATGAGTCAGTACATGTCAATACGTACTGCTTATAGCATGTAAATACAAAGACTCTTTTTGTTTCATCTCAGTACATGTCATTTTTTACAGGGTTAACATGTCTGACGTTGCTCCCAAACCAGACTTCTACATCTATTCTCATGTATACCATAAGCAATATCATTTTGCATATGAGGTTACATCATTTTCAACTTTAGAGGATTTGAAATTTTGCATCTGTAATATGTGGAGCTGGTTGACTCCATCGACTATTCTGGTTAACTATTTCCAGAATCAAGCGATAGTTCCTATTCTTGCCGATGTAACACTCCAGGGCATCTCTGCATTACATTCTTCAAAGCAATCAGCTTTCTTTGATTTGCACGTGGATGTAATTTCAAATGGCGCATCTAGGCGTATGAAAGTTGACAGTAATGCAGACTTAGTTGTCAGTGCAAAGAATAGTTATTTGAAAGAAGGTAAAGAAGCCCCAAGAGTGTTTTTTTCAGATGGTTGGGATAAGATTTTTGATGATACAGATTAATTATTCTATGGTGGTGTTGATGCCGTACGTATAGAATGCCAAAAATACTGCATGAGAACTGGATATGAGGTAATTAAGAAGAAGAATGACCTTGAGAGATTCACCGCCGTATGTAGTGTGAAAGGTTGTTCATGGAAGCTTCACGCAACTGCCATTGGTAGTTCTATTGATGTTTTTAAGATAAAGGAATACGTGGGAAGGCACACCTGTGGCGGTGGTTATATGTTGAAGAATCCAAGAGTTACAAAAAAACTCATGAACATTCTAATTCATGAGATGGTCAGGCACAACCCTCGCATAACACCAGCAGAGATCATAGATTATCTTAAAGTTGGTGGTGGCATTGAAATCCAGTATCAC
Source organism: Papaver somniferum (assembly GCF_003573695.1). Lineage (NCBI taxonomy): Eukaryota > Viridiplantae > Streptophyta > Magnoliopsida > Ranunculales > Papaveraceae > Papaver > Papaver somniferum. The sequence goes on from NC_039359.1 coordinate 40,477,817, forward strand.
CACGCATATCATGCAATTGAGTTGTCGCATAAACATATTTTTGGTAATGATGTGAAGTCGTACACTGATCTTGCTTGGTGGGTGAATACTGTTAGGGAAACAAACCATGGGTCATTTATTGATTTCGATTTCAATGATGCTACAAAAAGATTCAATAGACTTTTTGTTTGCTTTGGAGCTTGTATAGAGGGATATAAACTATGTCGTCCCATGATTTTCTGTGACTGTACATTTCTCACTGGAACTTTTAAAGAAGGTCTCATGGCAGCAACATGTCTTAATGGCAATCAAGGTAACTGGTTCTTTTTTTTTGATATGTAGTGTCTGGTAGTTAGATCACTCATATTGACCTTACTTCACTATCTGACAATGAGTATTGACCATACTACATACTACATATTGACCTTACTGAGTATGAGATAAACCATACTGCATGTGAAAATGTAGTGTCAATCAGTTGCTTAACATGTTATTATGTAGTGTCAGGTTTTCACATATCAACAAAGAGGTAAACCAACTGCATGTCAATATGTAGTGTCAATATTAGTTGCTTAACATAACTAGTAATTCCTTTTTGCAGGATTTTATCCGCTTGCGTTTGCTTTAGTACCTGGTGAAGATAATATCAGCTGGGAATGGTTTTTCAAGAAACTGAAGGAGGCTTTGAATGATAATCGCCCAATCACTTTTATGACTGACCGAGGTGAAGGGTTGGTTAAATATATTCCCAAAGAGTTCCCTGATTCTCATCAAAGATATTGTTACTTCCATTTGAACAAAAACTTACCTATCGCAAAGTCTGACGAAAAGTATAAGGAAGTGACTGATGCTTTCCTAAAGGCGACATATGCTCTTTCTCCTGCAACATACGAGGAAGGTCTTCAAGAAATGGTTAATTTGGGAAGGCCTTGGGTTGCTGACTACTGCCGCAACATTCCAAAAGAAAAGTGGTCCAGTGCTTTCTTCAAGGGCTGTAGTTATGGTTACACTTCATCTAGCGTTGCTGAATTGTTCAATAGTTGGATTAACAAAGAGAAGAAATTACATGCGTGTGCGTTCGTTGACTCGATCAGGTTTGTATCAGTTTCCTTAGTCACAGTACAAGCTTATATTAGTTTTCTTTTTGTAACAGTATTAGCTTATATGTTCTGTTAATCTACGTATATTTTTAGTATAACAGACTTGCTATCCCCTTGTCGTGTAGGATACGTATGATGGAAATGATGTCAGAACGTCGTGAAGAGAGTCTCTTGATGGACCCAGAACTGCTAACCCCTACGTATCAAGCGTTGCTTGAACTACACATCCAAATTGGCCGTCCCTGGAAAGTTAGCCAGTCAGATGCTAATCGTTATGAAGTGCATTCTCCAAGGTTAGCGTTTACCCCTAATCTCTATCATCTGAATGTTATTTACTTTCTCTTTCTTTTTTTTAAGTACCATGTTTCTGTGAGAACATATAAATATGTACTGTGTATATTAGGTGTACTGAAAAATAACACATGAATATGTACTGTGCAGATCTCATATGGTAGATCTAGAGAGAAAAACTTGTACTTGCCAACGATGGCGCATTTATGGTTTTCCGTGCTCGCACGCTACTACAGCTATTACTAGATCTGGAGGAAGGATTCTTGATTACTTTGAAGATTATTTCAAAGTTACCACTTTTAGTAAGCTATATTCAATAGCTATTAGACCCGTTCCTAACCACGACAGGTATGTGTCTTTAATCAGTACATTTTCATATTTTGCATAACAATATGTAATGGTAGATACCACTTACACATGTAATAGCAATTGAAACTGTCAACATAAACCTACTTACATATGGATGTTACATACTGATATGTAATGGTAGATACCACTACATTTTTTTATATTTGTTTTTCAGGAACAATATACCGTGTACATATTCATATGTAGTTGTGGTTCATTCTATTTATATGATACTGTTTTTTTCTCACAGGCCCGATGAGTATCACGTAGATGATATCGTTCTCCCAGCAGAAGTAATTAGGTCTCCACCAGGCAGGAAAAAGGGGAAACGTATTAAGTCTGCATATGAGACTAGTAGAAAATCTGTCAAGTGTTCAAACTGTAATTTGAAGACTCATCACAACAAGGCAACATGCAATCTTATCCGACAGTATAAACTTTCTGAAGAATGATTTTGTGTCAGGTATGTATTTCAGTCAGATACATATTAATGTCTTAATTAAGTAAGTTTGATACAATACAATGTACTTTTAAGCAAGTAGTGTTCTGATTTCTCTTTTTCTTTTATCACAGGCTTGAACGTGCAGCAGAATGTTATATCGATGATGTTGCCAGATTCCTTTTCCACAATTCTTTCCTCTAGCCCTTGTTCTATTCTACCATTTTTCTTTTTGATTTTTTCAGTACCAACTGAATTTGGTTAATAAGTATTTCATTTACAATACATACATTACAAGTGTACTGAAAATACTGTTTTTGTTGTTTCTTAGAACATCTTTTGGTTTTTGAAACATTATAAGTCTATCAAAATGTAGTTATTGTAGTTATTTTCGAATAATGAAATATGTTGTTAAGTCTATCAAAATGTCAGTATCTATCACCAGTAGTGAAGTATTTATATACTGAAATTACATGTCAGTATTGTAGTGTTAGTATCTACCACTACATACTGATATGTAGTGGTTGTAGTGTAACCATACTAGATGTTTGTAACAAGAAAACAATTAAATATGTACTGATTTGTGGTTTAACCATCTTCCACTAAGATTATTTAGAACATCTTTTGGTTTTCCAGCTGATTCACCATCTTCACGAGGGTCGAGGGGGAAGCGCCCCCTCGTATCAACAACACAAAATCATGTTTAAGTAACACAATTGAAATATCACTACATTAAAGCTAAACCCAAATTCAAATTAAAAATCACTACATATTAGATATATGTTTTTGAACATTCTTGAACTCATGAAATGAAATGAAACCAAGAATAAAAAGAAAAGAAAATAGGTAAATAGTGATATGTACTGTCAGATTACTTTTAGCAAGTAAGACTATTTTGTGTCATCTGCCAACTGATTTCTGGTGGAGATGCTTTCAGCAATTTGCATGCTAACGGGACCCTTTTGTTACGAATCTTCGCTTGCACTTCTTCATCATCTCCCAAAGGCACTCCCACATATTTTCTTTTTGACATCATCTTCATAAAATGCATCACAAACAGTAGACAGTCTGGCGATCCCACTTGTTGAGGTGCTTCACATTCATTCACTATTACATTCTTCATTGTTACTTTGTTCTTCTCCAGCAAGTACACGTTGATAGGTACGTACATGTAATCTGCCATTTTGCAGGCGTGTGGATAACAAATACCTCCCCATTCAGCCTTAGAAGAATTGTAGTGGTTGAACACCATTTTTTCGCAGTCATACTCAAGTAGCGTCCAATGAAGATTGTGGTGGCACATTGGTACAAGAATCTTCTTGATACTTTCATCCATTGCCAATATTGGTTTGTAAACAGAATCATGTGCTGCTCCTTTGAGGTTATCCGGGAACTCGACATTGTACTGAAAACATGAATGTACTTGAAATAGTTTATATCTAATTTTGTTTTATGCAAACTAATAGTACATATCAATATAAAAGTGTCAATTGAGAACTCACCTAAGATTTTTTGCATTATTGATGTATGTGGAAAGAGTACTCTTTTGTTCATCGTTCATCTCATTATAGAATGGTGATTTAGTCAGTTTCCGGAAATACTTGCGCAATTTAAGCTTTCTCTTTTTGTTTAGTGGTAGTGCTTCTGCTGCTGCAGCTTTCTATCCTTTATATGATGGTGAGAACTTACTTCCACTCTCATATATATCATCTACCTTCTTTGCAGGATGGGAACGAGTAACAGGTCTGGTGAGTGTTGTTACCTGCTTCTTTTCGGGCTTTGTAGCACGCTTTTTGTTCACTTTTACCATTTTTTGTTTCTGGCTTGGGCTAAACTGTTCCTGCATTTTTAATCAACATAAAAAAATATGTAAATATCTATATTGCATAAAACATAGTTACATCACCTAATCATTTTGAAAGCATGTAGTGCTATATGATTGTATGGTATAGTGATTTCTAGTGCTACCATACTGATATACATATCAGTATGTAGTGATTTGTAGTGTAATATTAACTACACAAAATGAGATTTTTAGTACATATCATTCACCTGTGATGGAACCTCCAAAACATCTTGCAAGGGGACATCCAGAACATCTTGTGATGAAACATCTAAAGGATCTTGTGATGAAACATCCAAAGGATCTTGTGATGCAACCTACAAATGACTTTTTGAACTGGTTGTAGGTATGTATTCTTGTTGCTTACCTGTAACTTCACATGCATCTTTCGGTTCAATGGGTTCTTGTTGCTTAGTTGTTTCTTGTGGAATTTGTAAAGGCCGCAAATCTCTTCCAAACAGATTATTAAATTGTTCTCGTAAGTTAATACAAAAAAGACCATCGTTGTTATCTGGAAGTATGTCTGCAAACTCTTCGACATAAACACCAATGCCAGAGTTTGCCATTTCTATAGAATCTGGCATAGACAGCTTTTCAATGTGTTCCAAACTCGACATCATAGTAAACAAAGGTACATCAAGCAAATGAAACTCTTCCGCCGCCAATCCGGCGTTATACTCTGGAAATTTTTGCGAATTAACTACAACTGAAGACTTCGTTTCTAGCATAGTTGTAAGCAACTCCTTTGATGCTTCCTTCCTAACTTCAAGTTGATCAACCTGCAAAAATAAATTGAAACTGTCAACAAAAACCTACTTAGCTTGAGTTTTTGCTATGTCTACCACCACAAGAATGTACTGTTACATATAAATATGTTCCACTACAAGAATGTACTGTTACATATCAATATGTAATGGTAGATACAACTAAATATTGATAAGTAACAGATAGATATTGATATGTAACAGATAGATAGTGGTATACAAGAATGTACTGTTACATATCAATATGTAATGGTAGATACCACTACATATTGATATGTCACAGATAGATATTAATATGCTACTTACATGTGTGTTTTCTTTGCCCTTTTTCTCTTGTATGTCTTTGACTTTTTGCTCCAAATTATATTTAGCCCAATTTTTAACCTCAGAACGCGGAACTTCAACATCATGGAACTTCAATACTGAAGTTGTTGACAATTCAACCTCAGAGGTGGCATTAGCATGAGTTTGATCTTTCGGTGTTGACAAACCAACTTCAGGAATGTTGACATTAGCATCTGTTTGATCTTCCGGAGAACCTTGTATTTCGTTCTCAACTATTTGGTCCACATTCAACTCTTCATTGGGGTTTCTTGGAGTAGGTGTACATCCCAAGCTAACATAATCTTCCTGGCTGGCTTCTCTCTGCAAAGGGAAAGCTTTCCGGTAAATATCATGCAACATGAACTCAAGCTTTGAAGCGTCAACCAGTTCGCCCTCTTGCTGCATTGTGTTGAATTCACTCCATTTGGCAGATATTGTATTCCTCAAATCATCGTATTTAATCTTCCAATCTTCTCCCCCCAATACTGAGTCCTCTTCTTCTTTCTCTTCTTCCTTCTCTCCTTCCTCTTCTTCTTTCTCTTCTTCCGATTCGGAATTGTCATCTAAACAAAAAGCATCATCATTTGCTTCCTGTTGAATCCTTATTGAAATACGATTAAGGATTTGTCTTTCTTCGTGTGTTATCTCATCTTTGAAATCAACATGGAACTGGTACAAATCAAATAAATGTAAAAAAGCAACTACATATTAGATATTACCAAAAAAAACATGTCGTAGTTCTTTCTTTATTAGATACACAGGGAGAACTACATATTGATATGCTAATAACTACATATCAATATGTATCACCACAAATTAATATGTTAATAGCTAATACATATTGATATGCTAATATGTAGTAGCATATTGATATGCTAATAACTACTACATATTGATATGCTAATAATTACATATCAATATGTCGAACTACGTGTACTTATCAATATATATTTTTATTATGACAAAATATGTACGGCAAGTTTACCTGATACTCAGAAAGATCAATATCATTTAGGAACTCAGCACATATCTTTGTATGATTCCACCTAGCCACTCTTGGGACATACATTCCTGCAGGTTCTATCACTATATCCTCGGGCGCCACCAAATGGGTATGCTCCGCAAACCATGGCTGCAAAATATTGATATGCAGTATTAGATATACTATCAAAATGTAGAAAACACATAAAACAAAAACATTTTGAAGTAGAATAAACAAATAAATAGATTCTTACCAACAAATAAATAGCACAACCATTTGTGCGTTCTACGGATTCCACGTTTTCATTCAGCTCTTTCTCTAAATGAGAATGGATGAGGTCAGGCCATGAAATATTCTTAGCCTTCTCAAGATCAAGAACGAAACCAATATATTTTTCAGTCAAAGCGTTTGCATCACTTGTAGCGAAAAATAATGATGTGCACATATACAAGCAGATAAGCCTAACAAGATCTTCGGCATCTTCCTCGTCTTCCTCGTCTTCTTCAGAATCTTCATTTGATTGATCACCCACGCTTTGCAGAGACTCTTCATCAGACTTCTTCTTTTTCAGATTAATTGGTGTTCGTTTAAGGATATTCAAGATTGCCTTCACAATCATTGGCCTAGTCACTTTATCACCAGCTTTCATATCAGTAGGAAAAGTCCTTTTGAAAAATTCTGTTTCACGCCATCCACTTTTTTTATTGACTTGTGTAAGCCTATAATCAAGATATTCCCTATTTGAAATTCTCGGCATCCCATAAATAAGTGACATTTCTTCTGGTGTGGATACTAGCTCATTCGGTTGGCCATGCCTTTTAAAGACAAATGTAAGCTTGTTTGGATCTTGACCCCTAACGTAACAACGTAACATTTTCGTCATTGCATCTTCAATCTTCAACCAATGTTCCAACTCAAATCTTGTGTACCAGAACATTAGGAACAGGTTACCGAATGATACTTCAGAAATCATCTTCAGCTGCAACTCACTCAACTCAAGATTTTCAGTGGACTTCGCAATAGCCTTCTTAGTGGTCCTAATAGTCTTCGCAAGCCCCCACAAGCCCCTGAAACCGCCACGGTATAAACTTCGTGGTTTTCCATCTCCTTTCTTACGCTTATTAGCACCTACACAATAAGAAGAACCAAAAACTATTACAGTACATATCAATATGGTATATCAAATATGTAGTTACATTATCAATATGTAGTTGTAATATCTACCAAGTCTTGAAACTACATATTATTAACATTACATACGAGAATATAAGTATCTACCTCTACATATTTATATGTAATATGTTATCAGAGTATAAGTATTTACCTCTACATATTGATATATAATAGTAGATACCATTACGTATTATTTTAACTACATATCGATTTGTAATAGTACGTATGGCATATGTATCTGCTTTGATAAAGTAAAAATGTAAAAACACTTAATACCAAAAACAAGCGCAACAATGCATCATTACATATTCATAAACATATGTTATTAAGGATACATATTATTCATATGCTTTGTTCTTATATGTAGTTGTACTACATACCTTCTACATTTGCTTTCCCCCCTTTTGTTTTTGGTGAAGGAGTAGCAGCTCTCAAGGCAACTGCTTTCTTCCCCTTCTCTTCCCATACACCATATCAAATATGTAGTTAATGTATCTACCATGAACATGAAACAACTACATATCAAATACCACAACATACTGGTAATTTTATAACTACATACTGATAACTACATATGAACCACAATTTACGGGGGTCGAGGGGGCAGCGCCCCCTCGTTATTAAGAATTATCTTCAGTTTTAACATTACAAACCTTGTTTCAGGAGCGCTTTTGCTTTCCCCCTTTTTGCTTTTCCCTTTCCTTTTGGAGAAGGAGTAGCAGCTCTCAGGACAAGTGCTTTGTCCCCCTTTGCTGGTGGTGAAGGAGTAGCAGCCTTTGTCGCTTTTTTTCCTTTTGCTTTAGCAGTTTCCGCTGTTGTTTTTTTTTTTTGCTTTTTGCTTCAGGAGCAGCATCTTCTTTCTTTCCTTTGGTTTTTGCTGTTTTTGTAAACCAAAAGTTTTGTACACATTACATATCAGTATGGTACAACATATAACTTGTCAAAATGAAGTACAAATTGCAGACAACATATTGATATGTAGTACACATATAAATTGGCATACTAAATTTTAGTATGTATTAGTTAAACAACACCTTCAATATGTAACAGTACATATTTTAGGTTTTGGGAATATTGCATGTCAATATGAAGTACATATTAGACTTTGTTTTTGATTTGATTTACCTTTTTCCTGAGGAACCTTACTCATACTTCTTGTTGTGGGAGATTTAGCAGTAGGGGAGGTTCTTGTTGGTGAATCATCGGTAGACTTCCTTCTTCTTTTCACTGGTGTACGATATTTAGCAGTAGGGGAGGTTTCTGTTGCTGAATCATCGACAGAAGCAGGGGACGCTTCTGTTGGTGAATCATCGTCAGATTTCTTTATTCTTTTCACTGGTGATGGAGATACTTCAGTAATTTCTTCTGTAATCGTCCTCTTTATTTTTCTACTTGTACCCATTTCATCTTCAATTGAATTTAATGAAAATTAAGTCAGATACTGAAAGAAGAAGCAGTTTTTGTTTCTGATAATGGTGATTTTTCGATCTTTTTCTGATAATGGTGATTAATCCATTGAGTTAGGTTGCGGAAGAGAGACGAAGCAGTTTTCTGAATGTGAAGAAAGACGAAGCAGTTTGCGTTTTTCAATTTAGGTTGCAGAAGAGATAGAGAATGCAACTGTAAAAAAACTGAAAAGAAAACGGACGGAAACTGTACACATCACGTGGTCCAGGGCATATAGGTAAAATAACATGTTTTTAAACTTTATTGGACTAGCCATTAATTGTTATATCCCGCTGGACCAGCCAGTAATCCGGGTCGGGTTTTCTGGACTAAACGGTAAATCCCTCATGACCGAAAGTTGAGGTCAGTTCTAGATGCATCGTACCTTTGTTGTTTCTATTTATTTAATTTAGGACTATTATTTATTCTTTTGTGCTTCTTTGATTAATGTAACGCCGCTGATTGTTGGCAGCTTTATAAAGTAATGAAGAATGAACATGGGCACTCTTTGCAAGTCGAAGGGCTCTGAATGCAATAACTATCAGTTACAAGAATGGGTTCGTCCAGGCTTTTCATATATATCACAAGACTAATAACACATTCTATATCTACTCCGAACTAGTTAACTCTCCGGATGCAGGAACCCACAATACTAGTGTGTAGTCACCATATCCAGGGAGTAAATTTATGATGGGGGCGTTTTCTGATGGGGGCATGGGGGACAAATCATGTCTTGACATGTGTTTTTTCAATTGATTATTTTAACAAATTCTGCTACCAAAAATATAAAGGATAAAATATCACCAATTAAGATAACCAATATTTTCACCAAATATACACTTCTTTTATATATTTGGAAACAAAATTTGATGGAATCAAATTATAACAAAGACACGTGTCAAGATATAATTTGTCCCCCATGTCCCCATTAGAAAACGCCCCCATCAAATATTTTTCCATATCCAGGTTGGAATAATGAAACCGGACATGGTAATCTCTCAGCAATTTGGTACCGTGAAGCAGTAGATCAAATAACCGGTGAGACAAAAGGGAAACTGAAACTGGTTCCTCCAGATGGCTTAATTGATATAGCTAGTCCATCAGAAGTTGTAGACAGTGCACCTTCATGACATGTAAAAGCAAGCAAATTTACTGATACACCACCGTTATCAGCAGCATTACCGGTTATAGACTCTCCAAATGGAAGTATAGTGGCGATTGTGGGTGTTACTAGAACATTATACAGTGTGGGTCAGCTAACGAGGGAACTGGTAGACTACCACAGTGGATACATGTACTTGACTTCTCAGGGGGGCTATCTACTTGCAACATCTACAGATGCCCCACTTTTGAGGAATTTGTCTGGAAGTCCCGCACTTATGATGCCATTTGATTCAGAAGATCACATAATAAAAATGGGTTCCAAGTGGTTGGGAAAGCATACGGCAGCAAGTTGTGTAATCACCAGGTACATGCTGAGAACGTTAAGCTTGGATACCAGTAGTTTCTATTTATTTATGACTATTGTTTATTCCTTGGTGCTTCTTTGATTTATGTAATGCCGCTGATTGTTGGCAGCTTTATGAAGTAATGAAGAATGTAACATGGGCACTCTTTGCAAATCGAAGGACTCTGAATGCAATAACTATCAGTTACAAGAATGGGTTCGTCCAGGCTTTTCATCGATTCATTTTTCGTGAATCTTAAGAGACTTCCACTGGTAAGAAATTTCTACAATTATAAGATGTTTATTTGTCTTGTCTTACTTTTTCCTTTTTGTTAGAAATGAAAGAGAACAACTGCATTGTGTTTTACATGATTTATAAAGGGGATATCAGTTCTACAAAGTGCTGATACCGTTTCATATATGACTAAAAGATCTCACCGATCCTGACTGTTGGATCGATCAAATGGTATCAGCACTTAGTATGACCGGTATCCCCTTTATAAATCGTGGTGTTTTAGTTGTCCAATGAACCCAATCAGAAAATAGCATCAATAACAAACCCTGAAAAAGTAGAACCTCGGAAGGGCACTCGCATCGCGCGTACATATTCGCTAATATAAATAAGGGAAATTAAAAAGTGGAGGATAATTCGGTAACTTGACGAGAAGAAAGAAAGGGAGTACTTCAGTAAGTCTTGCGTCTTGCCTTGTTGCAAAAGAAGCTGCAAATCAATTCGGAAATTAAAAACCCCAATTCTTTCTTTACTCTCTCACACCGAAAAGAAAACTGAATACGAAATTCTTTCAGATCGATCCTTTAATCGCAGTAGAGAAGAAGAATTAAAGAATGGCACGATACGATAGAGCCATCACAGTATTCTCACCAGATGGTCATCTCTTTCAGGTGGAGTATGCCCTCGAGGCTGTACGGAAAGGAAACGCAGCTGTTGGTGTTAGAGGTACTGATACTGTTGTTCTTGGTGTTGAGAAGAAATCTACTGCTAAACTTCAAGACTCTAGGTAAACCCCTTTTTCTCTATTTCGCTCTTTATTTTGTTATTTAGATCTCGATATTGTAACATTTTGCTTCAGATTTTGTTCGTTGAAAATGGTGAACTGAAATTTTAGGGTTTCTGTTAAGGGAGGGTACTTTAGGGAAAGTTTAATTGTGTTAGCTGATTAGCAATTGAAACTTAAACCTAGATTTGATTCTAGAGCTCAATTTGATTACCTAAAACTATTACATTGCTATTGTTATCACACCATAGGCTATCTAGTAATTAAATTGAAGAGAACAATTTTTAGTACTAGCCTGAAAGTTTTAAAGATCCAGTGCTCGTGGTTTTTAGCAGAAACCTAACAGAGCATTCTTGTCTTCAACCGTGCATGATTTCACATTGGAATTGCTGATAAAGTTAGTAATCCGAAGGTTAAACGCACAAACATAAACATTGGTTAGTTATAACATGAAGTGTACCTAACTTAAAAGATATAAAAACAGTTTTAGGTTTGTTATCATATAGAATTATAGATGATGAATGCAAAACTTCATTCAAGATCCTTAACAACTTGATCAGCTGGGTATGGAGGATAGGTAGTCGCTGTACCTAACTTAAAAGATATAAAAACAGTTTTAGATTTGTTAATTTAGTTTTAACTTGATCAGCTGAGTATGGAGGATAGGTAAGTCACTGATTAGAAGAATATGGTAATTATAGGATAACAGTCAGGACAAATGTTGTCTCTGACAGTTGACTTCTAGGAACAAAACCTTAATTTCTGAACAACTTACTGGGTATCAGAGTAAGGCTCTGGACAAAACCTGGAATGATTTACCGTACAAGTGCACCTGCAGCAAATAGGCTTAGGGGTCTTCAATTAGATAAGGGTTTTGGGGGTTTATTTTTTTTCTTTAAAGATTCTGGAATGATCCCTAACTGTTGTTTTTTCAGTTAAATAGCATGTTAAGCTAGAACTAACAATAGGCTCGACATGGATTCACCTTATTATCCTAGTTCGAGGTTTACTAGGTATTCCGCAGCTTGCAATATGACTTATGAGGTCCTTGCATAGCTTATTCTGATTTTTATTTATATTTGTCTTTGGTGTTGTTGCAGATCAGTTAGGAAGATTGTTAACCTGGATAATCACATTGCTTTAGCCTGTGCTGGGCTTAAGGCAGATGCACGTGTTTTGATAAACAAAGCAAGGATTGAGTGTCAAAGTCATAGACTCACAGTTGAGGATCCCGTAACTGTTGAATATATCACACGTTACATTGCTGGTCTTCAGCAAAAGTATACACAAAGTGGTGGTGTGAGACCATTTGGGCTATCAACTTTGATCGTGGGTTTTGACCCTCACACTGATGTTCCATCACTCTATCAGACTGATCCCTCAGGGACATTCTCAGCTTGGAAGGCTAATGCAACAGGAAGAAATTCCAACTCTATGCGTGAATTTTTGGAGAAAAACTACAAAGAAACTTCTGGACAAGAAACTGTGAAGCTTGCTATTCGTGCATTGCTCGAGGTATGCTTTCTCCTTTTTGTTTTTGTTGTGTTGGCTATAGGACGTCACTGTAGGGTTTGTATATCTAAGTAAGTCGAGTGCCCTCAGCTAATCTCATGACCTTGTTAAGTTAATAGTAGTTTCAATAATGAGCATATGACTCATACTCACTTGACTTCAAGCGATTCATGTTCACTTGACTTCAAGCTTATGAAGTTATGCTAGCTGTACTTAAGTGTGTTTATCCTTAGCCAGCTACGATGACCATATGATACATTTTTGTGTTGATAGCTATATTTACAGCATCTGATTTGAAATCAAAGATTTCTCACTTAGATTTTAATTAAGTTTTTAGTGTGCATATGTTTCTGTGAGCCTGTTCTTCACAAAAACAAACTTTCACAATGTTTGTTAAGTGCTATTTATGCGATTCTAACTCATGGTGCGTTGAAAAGCTGAGGCAATGAATGAATTATAAGCTGCTGATTTAGGATCCTTGCGGCCATCTTAATCCAAATAAGATGTCCTCAGGAACTAATTTACATGTTAATTGCAAGTACTAATCTACTGCGTGTGTAACATAAAAATACGGGTGGCTACATGTGAGTTTGGGGAAAATATTTGTTGCTTCTGCAAGGCCCATCTGTTTGCCATTTTTGCTATGCATCTTTGTTTTTTTTTGGGTCAAATAATTTCAAACGATTAATGATTATTGCTATTGATAATATCCAAAGATTTCTCGAATTTATGGACATACTATCTTGCATGTCCTTGAAGCCCGTGCATCGACTGTGATTTTTGAAGTCGTTGAGAGGTTGGTGCTTTTTTTGTGGGATAGGAATATAGTTCTGAAAATCATGGTTGACGCTGCTAGGATTAGGACTTTTATTTGTCTGATAACTAGCAGATCTGGTTCCTCGAACTCGAAATGTGTGCATGTTGGCCATGCACAGCATGTAGATTACTAACTTGGTTCTTTCACATCTAGGTTGTTGAAAGTGGTGGGAAGAACATAGAGATAGCTGTAATGGGAAAAGACAAGGTGTTGCGTCAACTTGAAGAATCTGAGATTGATATCATTGTTGCTGAGATCGAAGCAGAAAAGGCAGCTGCAGAAGCTGCAAAAAAACCAGCTCCAAAGAATACCTAATTTCCATCTCCTAGTAAGTTGGTCCAATTTGCGAAAAATTCTGGATAAAGGTCTAGCAGTGGCTCTCTTGACTGGCACATTTTCTTTAGTTTTATCACATTTGGATTGAAACTGCTAAAACAGATCTGCTATCCTGGTTTCAATGATACATTTAAGAATTACAACACTCAGTGTTCTGTAAATGGACAGCATCTCTAGAAATACATATGTTCTCGTTTTGAAACATTGTTGTTCATACTTTCAATCTTGATTGTTTCTTGATGGGTTTCAGAATTTATGTACATTGGGGTTGGGGGATGGCCTTGGGCACAGATCAAGTCTGTTGGGCAAGGTAGAAAAATCCCATGGATCATTTACTGGGGGGCAGGAATATAGTGGGGATTAAGATGGGGTCTAGAATGCACCCAATTCCGAATCAAATTAGGAGTCTCTGACCCCTATGTTTAACAATACCAAGACCTTCCCAACTCTAAATATGAACAGAGTTACTTGTCGCATACATAAACAACATCAGACAAATATGCAGCACGGAGTCAAGAACTTGCATAAGAGTTCCATAATAACCCAAAGTCACAAGCAGTTAAATCAGAACATGCTCTACCAGCAATAAAGCTTGAATAAAACTAGTGGATTCTCATTCGATAAAGTTGTAATGCAGACTAACAGAAAAAAGTAGAATTTGTTCTCGGAATAAAGTCACATTTTAAGTTGTAACCATTTCAAAAGATAAACACTAGAATTTCTTCCGGGTTCAGTAACCAAATGAAGTCTACAAAATTATCCAACGGACGTTTACAAAGCCAGTTCTGAAAGTATCATGTCTTCTTAAGAAAAACATCTCCCCCGCGACAAAATACCAGCCTTACATCTTCTTAACGGTACTGCAAAACAAAGAGAAACGAGTATCGGTAACAGCATAATCCAAGATTCTTAACTACCAACAAAAAAGGTGTACAGCAATTAAACAAAGTTTCATCCAGTCTTTCCTGAAATGTCTCAGACTAAGTCCATTGTTTCTCATCAAGAAAAAGTTAATGAGAATATCCAAATCATATGAAACCAGTTCATAATAAAATGAAAGATTGCAAACTAATGTTTACCTTGATGAAACAAATTTCCTTGGCGTTACTGCGGAAGCATTGTCTGCAACACATGAGACCATACTTCCTGATAATAGCATGAGGGTTTCCACAAACACGGCTGGATAAAATGAACAAGATACATAAGCAAGGATGTCAAGAGAACAGGTAAATAATTTTCAGCTTGAAGGGTAACAAAACATATTCACCAAGGTACCACAAAAATTTAAGAACTAAAGTTTCATTTTTATTTGATAAAGTTTAGTATACAAAATGACAAACAACACTTTCAGTTTCGGTGGTAGAGAACTAATTGACATGCACTCATTCTCTGTAAAATTTATTACTGTGTCCATCCTAATGCTGAATGCTCGACGAAAACACAACAGAAAGAATGGTGGTAAACTGGTAATGTTCTTGGGGAAAGACCAAATTACTATCCATGGATTTTTTTAATTGACAATAGAGTGGCGAAGCTGTCACTGATGCCAAGAGGAATCATTTCGTGACTGAAACCAAGAGGAATTAAACAAGCTCGCACTACCGAACTCAACGTTCATTTTCATTTTACAGGATCTAGATATGTGGGACTAAACATTCTTGCTTCTTACACGGGCTGAAGAACACCATTTGAGCCATTTAATTTGTTTATACTGGTGGGCTTTATCGGCCCAAGTGTTTTATGCGTGCCAAAATAGGGTCACTAGGTAAAACAACTCATCACCCCTTATCCACCCTTTTATGGTAATGGCATAACTACCTTTACATAATTCATGTTAATGATCATGATTAGATTTAATGATAATGATTAATAAGGAATGTTAAGGATTGACTAAAATTAAACTATTAGTCGTAGTAGAGAAACCAGATTTATGTGAGAGAGTTGGGATTTTTGAGAGGAAGAGGAACAAGTGAAAGAAAAAAAATAATTTGGGTTTTGAGTGAAAAGACGAGGGTACCCAAATACACCACAATCTTTTATTTATCCACCTATAAGTCCTTTTACCGAAAGTGATCGTCTATGGACAAAGTCGAGACAATGCAATAAATCGGTATTCACACTTTGTGTGATTGTCTATGGATACGAGATCGAGACAATCCGACTACCAAAGTGTGATACTTGATAATAGGTTCGGACTTAACCAAATTCTATAGGATCTTTTTTTTTTGGTAAGTCCAAAATTATATTAATAGATAACAAAATTAACAAGGAAGTTTAAAAGAAAGTGGTCAAAGACCCCAAAAACTCGTAAACTAATGGAATCTATAATAAGCAACATTAGGATATTCAAAATAATTTAGAAAATGAGGTCTCTCATCATAATGCATTCCTTCACCATTTGCAAGGTAGCAACCCCTTTTAGCCATCGAATCTGCAGAAAAATTCGCTTCCCTGTATGTATGTTGAAACTGAATAAAACTTTATGGATCACTATCTAGTGTATCGGAGTTAACGTTTGTGTAATTTACTTTAAATTATATAAACACATATAATTGCGGAAAACAAAAGTAAATCACACAACAAGATTTTGTTAACGAGGAAAACTGCAAGTGCAGAAAAACCCCGAGACCAAGTCCAAAATTGAATACTTTCATAATTAAGCCGCTATACAAAATCTACATCAACTTCATATAGTTGATGCCAAGCAACTACCCCTAGTTCACTTAGTTTCCTCAATATCCTTGCGCTTCCGACTTCAATGAATGCACGCACTGGAACAATTCCTTTGGATCGTATTCCAAATAGTAAATGAACATCAAATCTGTTTGGTAACAACTCTTTCAATTCTTTCAAGATAAAGATATCTCAAGTCATACGCAAAGGCTCTTACGTTTATCTAATAAACTCCTTTGCCTGGTTAGATCAGTCTATCCAATAACTACCAAAGTAGTCAAGTTTATATTCGCAATCAATCAGTATAGATCTCAACGAGAAGCCATAAAGCAATGCCGATCTCACGCAACTAATCAATCGAATAAATCTGATTCTAGTTGGATCCCAGCCGATCAAGTTTTGTGCACACAATTCACAAGATACAAAAACCAATAAGAAATATTCTTCTTCTTCAAATCTTATTTAATCTTCAATAACCTGCACAACACCACTTGAATCTCTTGTGATCAATCATACATAGAACGGAGTCTGTTAACAATGGATTATCATACCAGGACCGGTTACCAATTACAAGGATCGATTACACAACACTCTGTGATCGTCCACACTAATTACTAGGATCGGTCACACCAATTACAAATATTGATCATACCAACTCATAGTGATTACTTAGGATCGGTTATACTAATTAATAAAAACTAATCATATCAAATCATAAGTCAGGAATTGTGATTAATTAGTTATATCAAGATACATAACAAAGTTACGATCGCTTCTACCATCTCACACATGGTAATCCAAAGATTTGCAATGAATAGTCGTAACAATGAGCCTAATGATTTCCCTTTTGAATCATAAAACAAGTTCATGAATGTACTTCCTTTAAACAAATGTAAAACATTATTTGCTAGGATTGAAATCTTTAGTATAACCCATTCACATAATCATAACAGTATATACAAGATTATGTCGATGTCATATCTACGAAATTCAAAAGATAAGTGTTATACTTCGTAATCTAATTCCCTAATACTATGATCATACAAATATGACCATGTCACATCACTAGAGTATTATACAATAACTACCAAAGTAGTCAAGTTTAGATTCGCAATCAATCAGTATAGATCTCAACGAAAAGCTATAAAGTGATGCCGATCTCACGCAACTAATCAATCGAATAAATACGTTTCTAGTTGGATCCCAGCCGATCAAGGTTCGTGCACACCAAATATATGAGAACTAAATCTTCATTGATCTTCAATAAACACCTACACAACACCACTTGATATCACTGAACGGAGTCTGTTAACAATGAATCATCACAAGATGTCTTTAGATCTACAAACAGTTCTAAAGATCCCGTCGATACTTCGATCTAGTTTGAGTGGATCTTATATCAGAAAAAGATTCTCAAGAATAAAAAAACTAGGTGGAATCAAATTTTCAACAACCGTTAGTAAATCAAATCAATTGAAAACTAATAACAATGCAATTATCTAGTTTTCTACCAACAGTACTCGTAGAGCTTCTTGATCTCACATAAGTCTTTAAACGAGCGGTCGTAAGAGATTTCACCTAATTAGGATACTTTCCTCTCCGAATAGACGGATCCACCAGAAACAACAAGAATGAAGTTTTCCTGGCTCTTAGGATGGCTTGCTAGATATGAAAACTTAGATATTTATATACCAATGATTTTCGGATACCAAGGAATTTCCAAAACAGAAAATATTCTCAAGATTACAATGAATAGCAAAATTCGGTTTTCCTAATTCAAATAAATGCTTGTCCAAAATTTATGAAATCTCTCAATAGAAATTCTCCAACTAGTAAATGCACATTACTAATTTTAATTCTCTAGATATATGCATTTAATTGCTGGTAATTAAAGCATATAAAACCAAAAACCTTAATTAAAAGATTCCCAATTTATTTCGGCACATGATCTCCTTGGGTACTAAGGAATATCTTTGAACAATAAATGATAAGAGTTACTGTGCATGCTCAAAGTATGTTGACATATCTTCACTGTATATCCATGTTCTGTAAATGCTTATTCATATTTACATGGATTTACATTCTTGGAATCGGTTATACCACACTTCCAAACAAGTTTAGAATTGGTTCGCTCGTATTCCAAGATTACTATGTGATTGATCAAATATAAAATCACATACATGGATTCAATCGGTTCTACCAATCACTAGGATCGGTATACCTTAATATGGAAATACTTGTGATTGGTGACACAAGTTACCAGGACATGTTACATCAGTTACCATGATCGGTTACATCAATTACGAGGACCGGTTACCATATTCTCATGGTATTGCTTGTGATCGGTCATACCCGTTATCAGGATCGGTTACACCAATTACCAGGACCGATTACCAATTACAAGGATCAATTACACAACATTCTGTGATCGGTTACACCAATTACTAGGATCTGTCACACAAATTACAAATATCGATCATACCATCTCATGGTGATTACTTCGGATCGGTTACACTAATTAATAAAAACTAGTCATACCAAATCGTAAGTTAGGAATTATGATTAGCTATACCAAGATACATAAAAAAGTTAAGATCGGTTCTACCATCTCACACATATTGGTAATCCAAATATTTGCAATGAATAGCCATACCAATAAGCCTAATGATTTCCCTTTCGATTCATAAAACAAGTTCATGAATGTATTTCCTTTAAACAAATGTAAAACATTGTTTCCTAGGATGAAATCTTCACCATAACACATTCACATAATCATAACAGTATATGCAAGATTATGTCGATGTCATATCTACGAAGTTCAAAAGATAAGCGTTATACTTCATAGTCCAATTCCCTAATACTATGATCATACAATTATGACCATGTCACATCACTAGAGTATTATACAATATGTACAGTATATACAGCTTCGCATTTATGTTTTCAATATAACACGACTTAAAAGATGCGTTAGGAATAGGGCTGAACATGGTGTCGGTTAACCGTTGGAAACCGACCGAACCAGACCAATAAGAAAGAAACCGAACCAAACCATTTAGATTTGGATTGGTTTGGTAAAAAATTTTGAAAAACCGACAGTATTGGTTTGGTTTTGGTTTGGCCTGAAAACCGAACCAAAAACCATTGGAAAACCGATAAATATAGACCGTTGATTAATATCAGATAGATTCAATCCACACCCTTCATATTTCTTAAGTTATAACCCAAGTATACATTCGTCGACCTAATTTTCACTTCACATCTTCGCCTCCTTCTTCACTCTTCAGTTCATAGAACAGAAAGTTGAGATGTCATGGTTGCGATTCTCTAAACTCTAGTAGAATCTAATCATCCCCTCCCCTCATTCTTCTTCTTCTCCTCCTTCTCCTCCTCCTTCTTTTCAGGCGAAATCTGTTCATATGAGTTTGTAATTGTAACCTGTCAGTGTTATCTAGGGTTCACTAGTAGAAGGTATCATCTTCATTCTTCAGACGAAATAAACAAGTGAACATCTAATTTCTTTTAAGAGGTATCATATTTATCATTTATGTAACTTGGGTTACTTGATTTACATGATTTATATTTAATCTAGGGTTTACTAAAATGATTTGATTTTGCATGTTTTGTTTTTTTGCAGGATTAAGTTGATTTCTTTGATTCAACTATGGAGGAATCAGGATCAACACCAGTAAGATATTTTTCCTCAAGAATTAGAAAAATAGGATTCTAAAATTTGCAGTCTTCTTTTACTAATTCGTTCAAGTGATTGGTACCACTGTGTCAATTAGGATTGTTGTATTATTGAATCCACAAGATAAAGAATTAGGATTGAAGTTTCTTCTTGGCCAGTTAGGAATTGGTGGTGGTTATTTGAGAACAGAACTAATGGATCTTGTAATGAGGGACTTTAAGGCACTTTTTGAAGAATACTGGGATGTCCAAATGAGTGCTGGAAACTCAACAGTTGTAACAGATAGTAGTGGTGGTAATACTGTTGGCGCTGAACCAGATGATGAAGGAGATTGTGCTGCAGCCGCCCTTATGGCAGAGAGAGCAAGAGAAGAAGAGGAAAGTTTTGATGATGAAGGAAAAAATGAGCTGGAGACTTATTTGAGAGAGAAACGAGAACCGCGGAAATAGAAAGTTTCTTTTGATATCTTAGGTTGGTGGAAGACGAACTCGACTAGGTATCCTACTTTGGCACTAATCGCAAGAGATATATTGGCTATACCCATCTCTTCAGTGGCATCTGAATCTGCCTTTAGCACTGGGAGGCGTATTCTCGATCCATATCGAAGTTCTTTACTTCCCACAACAGTTGAGGCATTGATTTGTGCTCAAAATTGGTTGAAGACGCCGATTGATCTTGATACTTCTTCCTTGGGACCAGAAGAGGAAGTTAGTTCAGGTATTATTTCATTTGTTAATTTGTTTGTAGTATAGCAGTTTAGCTTATTGATGACATACCACAAAATGTTCAGATTATCTAGTTCATGTATGTCAGCTTATGGGTGACTCATAAAACTTCATATAATTAGCTCATAAGTCACATATAGGAATTATAGATCATTCGCTTTATTTTGTGAGTTGTAAGGTCAAAGATCAAGCTTTATCATTTCAAATCATTAGTTTAGAGTTTGTGATACTTATCTTTTGGAGGTAAAGCAACAATTCCAGTGCTTGCTGTAACTCTCTGGATTTTGCAAGTGGACTGGATTTCACCATTTTGAAATGTCTATCATGCTCCTGAGATTTAGAGGCTGGATCTAAACAGTCAAAATTGGGTTGGGGGATTTAAGTTGCAAGAACTGTAACTATGTTGTATGCTATTGAGAGATAAATCTTCTACTTCTGAATTAGTTCTAGCCAAACAATTGAATTCAGTTTCTCTTTTACTTTGATTAAATTTAACAATCATCTCAGCATCATCATTAATTTCTTCCCTAATTGAATTTCAGAAAATCCTAAACAATCTTCAATTTTTTCTCTTTCAACTCACTGTATACTACTGATCGTGCATTTGTTCATTGCAGAATTTTTGGACTCTCTCTCTAAATCCATGTTCGTAAACATAACAGATGATGATGTTGAGGACTAAGGAGTACCAAGGTAATTCATCTCACCAATTGGAAGCATGTTTTCTTTGGATTTAATTTAAAGTCTTAATGTGCTAATTTAGTGCCTCTTAAACCTGTTAAGTTATTACCTGTTCAGTTAGCAAAGAAAGATACATTGTCCTCCTGATGGTGTGTTTACATGTCACGTCTTTTCACTGTTAGCATTTTCATGTATTGTTTGCCATCATGATTAGTGGAAATATACGTGAATTAGATTCTAACTACCAGTTGCTTGCCATTTTCATATACATGCAGTCAGCAACCCTGGAAAGTCTGAAGCTATCAGTTGATTTTGTGGATGTATAGCTGGAAAGTGTCGATGTTGTTCAGATGTTATGGAGACTGTGGATCTTTTGAATTACTAATCTTTATCTTTTGAATTGTGTTTAAGAATGTTATGAATTTGGATTATGTATGGAATGGGAATGTATGTAGCCTGTAGGTAGGTTTGAAAATCTTTAAACCATGTTTTTTTTTTCTTAGATTTGAACTGTCAGTTTCCTGAAACTGACATAGCAGCCGGTTAACCGATAAACCGCTGGAATAAACCGAAACCGGCTAGAACCATTAAGAAACCGAACCAATGGTTAATGGATTGGTTTGGTTCATATTTTAAGAAACCGATAGTATTGGTTTCGGTTTTGGTTTGGCTAAAAACCGAACCAAAACCGACCATGAACAGCCCTAGTTAGGAATGAAACAGTTCAAGCCAATATCACTAACCTTAAGAGAAGGATGATGTTATCGTTGTAGTTCGCTTCTTCTTCACATTCTTCAGGTATTCGAAGTCATATTTATATGTCTAGTATATAATCTAGACTTTCTTGTATAACCTAAATGAAGTTGACTCTAGTACATAATCAAGAGACTTTAGATGAGTTTTGACACACTAAAATATGACAACCAAATTTGACATACCAACGCTTGGTGAATTCAACCGAGCTATGCTCTAACATTGAGATTTTAGTGATTAGATGTGGCAAAAATGTGTGATTCAAATCAGATTCACATGTATACTTGTAGACGATGTTTAACCTTCATTTTTTTAGGTTGATTTCCTAAAAAAATTGAATGTTTACAAACTTTTTTGGATTCTCAGTGTAGTTTCGGCTATGAAATTACTTGCCGAATCTTTTTGGGAAGAATCGTTCGGCTGGTATTTCTAAAGGCGAGCCTAAGTATATGAGAAAATATTTGATGTTCGGCTTATTCAAACTGCAATCGTTGTTGGCCGAACTTGTACTTCGTAGTTTGGTGTTTTATAAGTTGCGACTTACAAAGTCATGTTCGACTTTCTATGATACAACTTGAAAATAAGGGGGTCTAACAACCACACCCAACAACTCGTTTGGCAATCTGAGAGGACTTTCTTCAATATACTTTCAAGAGAATCAACTAGACAGTCAGACTCAATCTATAGGAAAGTATATCAAATAGCTATATCTCTATTTCAACACAATCAGAGTTAAACAGAAACAAGTCTGTAAACCTGATTTTAGTGTGGAGCTCTTGAACCAAAATCTTTTGTGTTAATCACAACCTATTCAATATCCACCGTGTATAAACCTCTTTATGATACGATCACTAAAGGAATATTCCAACATAGTGTCCACTTGAAACAGGGTTAGTCCAGACTGGTCTAACAATGTGAAAATAACAAAATCAATTGTTCAAGATCAATCAAGTCTTATCCAACAGACAAGGTCGGATTTAACAACTATGAATGATTAACGTACAACTTGTATTATTTCAATTATATAAATAAAATATAATGCGGAAAAGAAATAACACAGACACCAGAAATTTTGTTTACGAGGAAACTGCAAAAGCAGAAAAACCCCGGGACCTAGTCCAGAATAAATACACACTGATTATAAGTTGTTACACCAAATTCCTACTACCTATTCGGACTAGATGTAATACCTGCTTCAGCTTTATTCAATCACTCATAGAACTCTTAGCACAACACCAATTGTCTTTAGGAATTCTTCTCGTAAATCTTCTAGCAGAACCCAAGGCTCTCTTTAGAAGATACAACATCACGATTGATACGATTTGATATTTTGTTTTCACAAAATACCGGTTTGATTTCCCTTTAGATGTGAATCAAGGTTTTGGAAATCTTGTGTTTGTTTTGAACAACTACCAAATAAAAAGAAGTGAAATCAAATCAAACTTGTAGATTAGGGTTTTAACTTACAATCAGTATGCGTACTCACAAGAAGTCCGTGAAACTGATTTTCGTAAGTGAACTTGGGTGATTCCAAAGATCAATTTCCAAGTTAAGAAAACCCTAATAATTCTACAACAAGAACAACTAGAATAAATCTAGAGATATATTGTTTAAAACTTCTTAAGGATTTTTACGAGATGCCTTAATCGAAGTTTTTCTTTCTAACTTCCGATTTCGACTAACAAGTGTTGGTATACGATCGAAAACTGAAATCTATCAAAACCTAGGGTTTATGATCAACAACTCTTGAATGGTGTTATATTAGAAGAGAAGACCTTAGAATAGACAAGAGGTGAAAAACCTAGATTACAAGTTGTATGATCAATCACGAAGATTAAATCCAACTCGGCTTTGTGATCCCCAATACAAATACTTTTATCTCACTCTTGTTCACGAAGAACAAAAGACATGGAAAACAACCTTATGAGCTTACACCAATTTTCCAAAGGGGATAAAAAACGTGTAGCACTCACGAACCCTTTATTTATAGTGAAAGATAACTTGAAAGCTAAGCAAAGCTATTTTCCTTTTTCAAGACTCTCCTAATTTTGGGAGTCTTTTCTAAGTTACAACTCCTGCCAAAATAATTAAAATAATTAGTTAGCAAATATTGTATTTATGTGAATAAATCACATTTTAACTTAGGCAGGAATTAAAAGTTATCACAAACACTTTAATATGGTAATCAAATATGTTTGGATTAATAGCCATCTTGCCTAGATAAGGAAACATCACCAATTTGACTAAAAAAGACTTCTAGTCACGTAATTGGGCCCAAGTACGTGAACCGTTACAAGCAGTCCATGGATTGTTTCCTACTAACGAACTGTAACAGTTACAACAACACTTATAAACGTTACTTTAAAAAATCACTCATAACTTCATCGTTATATCTCGGAATTGAGTGATTCTTGGCTTGTTGAATTCGTAGACTCATTCACTATAACATGAGAATCTTTCCAGGGATAAAGGTTATTGTCACAAAAGTCGTGGCTCAAATAACCTCAGGTATATACATAAGTGTACATTTACCGTCATAGGTGTAATTCCCCGATATTCGGCAGTGGTTGGCCGAATGGAATATAAGTAATGGTTCGTCCTTTCCTAACACCGAGGCCTTTTCAGCACAATTAGCTCCAGAGTTGGAAGAAAACTCTGCAGTTAAACGTGCTCGGGAGGAAGCAATCCAGAGATGGGTGACCTCCCGGGAAGTTACTGATGGATGACCGCAGTGTCAAAACCCCACACTGCCGAATAACCGCAGTGGCTAAGTGTGGACAATATCGGTGGACGGACGAGTCATTACAAATGGTATCAAATCCGACGACGGGTCACTTGTCGAGGGTGGGAAGGTACGCTGGACGGGGTTGGTCAAGGTGCTTCTCATGAGGAGCAGGGAACGTCGGAGATCTAGGCTTGCGAATATATTCTGGAGCCGAGGACGACTCCAATTTAAGGTGGTGGTATTGTAATACCCCGAAATTCGGCAGTGGTTGGCCGAATGGAATATAATTAATGGTTCGTCCTTTCCTAACACCGAGTCCTTTTAAGCACAATTAGATCCATAGTTGGCAGAAAACTCTGCATCTAAGCGTGCTCGGGCGGGAACAATCCATAGATGGGTGACCTCCCGGGAAGTTACTGCTGGATGACCGAAGTGATGCCCGTTCAAAACCCCACACTGCCGAATAACCGCAATGGCTAAGTGGGGAAAGTATCGGTGGAGGGACGGGTCATTACAATATGAATTGTTTCGATAGATTAGAAAGGTAGAATTGAACAAGAATCCAAGTGAAATCAATTACCGCATACCTTTGTTGATGAAGTCCTTATTGATGTCTTCTTGTAGTCTTCAAACTTCATCCGTCAAGGATATCGTCGATTCTACTTCTTAAACTTAATTTAGTCTGAAACTATCTATAGTATACTAAATTAAGAACGCATTTTGACAACTAAAATTGACAACTAACTTGACATACCAACGCTAGTGGGTTCAACCGAGCAATGCTCTAACAATATCCCCCTTTGTTAATTTTAGTGACAAAAACATTTTACATATGGATTGTACTTGTTAAAAGAATTACAGCTCCAAAATCGTACATGATTGATTTCCTTGGTTCTTCAACTATGCGTGTGCTCATCCTGTACTTGCTGAAGATCCATCATAGTATTATTACACAACATCAAAGTTCAATTGTATCACAACTTTGACAATAATACTACAGTGATATGTATCACTCCCCCTTAGTCAATACTTCATCTCACAATGAAAACCACTCCCCCTTACATAATGATCTGTAAACCATATGTATATGTAGTGTGAACTACAAAATAATTCTCCCCCTTTTTGTCAATATAAATTGGAAAAAGTACGAAAACTAATGGGATCCTAATGAAATTTTCATAGAGAAACTTCTTGACCAAAAGAAAACATATCAACTTTACTTTAGATAATATCACAGAGTCGAAACTTAGTGACTTCATCAAGGAGTTCATTAAGATACAAGTTAACTCCTACATGTTCCACAACCGCTTCTCCCCTCAAAGATATGGAAATTAAGCACAAGTTCAAAAAGAACTCTCCCCCATAAATTGTCATTCCCTAAAGAACAAGAAACCTTACTCTAGAGAGAAGGATTTATATATTGGATTTTAGACATCCCACAAGGAGATACGAGCTAAGGACCAATCATTGAAAGTTTCTCATGAGATCGTGTTACCAAAAAAAAGTTAGAACTATCTTATGGTAAACAATATACAATATGTAATCATGAAGATCAAGTATTGTGATCATCTTTTATAAGCTACAAACTTGTATAAACAAGAATTGATATGCTTAGAAGGAAAAACAACTTTTTCCACAAGGATTTACACCAAGAATGGTTACCATAAGTGTATGAAAAAATTTCTTTGACAATAAAAACCAACATCCAATGGCTTTGATTGTTGCTTCTAACATGTTATATTTAAGAATTTCAATTACAAATCAAGTTAGGTAATTAAGAATTATACACGTGGTATTTAGCCATATTCATCTTAACTGTAACTAGTTCAAATGACTCAAATGAAACTAGTTAAAAGAGTTTTCAATTGCTATATTCTCATAGAATTGTACAAGAGCACAATTGAAGCAAAATCTGTTTGATTCACTTGAATCAATCATGAGCATTACAGCCACGGTTTGCAAATATTGCATTCCTTATAATTTAAATGTTTAAGTTCATGAACTGACCGATTTGATAAAGTAACCAGCTTAAGTATGCGTACGGGTATGCGTACTTAAGCAACCGTATTTGAGTTGGTTTAGTTTCCAAACTCAGCAGAAATTTTCAGTTCGAAAAGTTCCTCCAGTATGCGTACGGGTACGCATACTTAAGGTGACTAGTTAAGAGCTTGTTAATTCCCAAACTCAGCAGAATTTTTCGGTTGGAAAACTTCCGCCAGATACTTAACCCGTCTCCTTCACCAATTTCGTACACACATATGCATACTCTTGGTTCCCGATTTATGGATTTATACACTAATGTGAGAACACACTATATATGCTTATATATAAACATGGTTACATAATCTCAACTCTTCATTTCAATCATTGAAACATTCTTCTATAATGACAATATCTGTTTTCACATTATTAGCATCAAAGTAATTTTCAAGATATTGAAATAATCACCATAACTCTCGTCACGAGTAAAGATGAATTTGGCTAAAGCAAAAATCTTCCACATATAAAAAAAATACCCAACATAATATGTGTGCCCCAATTCTTTTGTAATCCTCGCCGCATTTAAGGGCTTCTTGGTGAGGATGCACTTCCAACACACTCAGGTTGTGTTGAGGTGAACAAAATCTTGCTCACCACAGGTATTCGAAACAAAATCATGCATGAACTCTAGGAATTTAACAACTTCCTTGAAACTTTCGATAACTGTCTATACCTTTTTAAGATGTTATCCCTTGTCGAACTCTTGTCTGGGAGATCCTTCTTTATAGTACTCATTGCTTTATTGATCTTCTTTGTACCCATTTCTGAGTAGCTTTTGGAGCAACATATTTATTTTTCTCCCCAATATAATTATGAAATTTCTTAGAGGGAATACTAGAAGAACTGATATTATGAGACTCAGTTTTTCTCCAGTTTGGAACATCAGATCTGGTTGTATCTCGTTTAAGATATCTGCAATTCCTTTGCAAGTGACCTGGTTTTCCACAATAAAAGCAATGTTTAGTATAATGGAAAAAGTTTTGTTTAGTGTTTCCTGAATATGTATGTGCTTGCTTTGGAGCTTGACAGAATTTCCTCTTTTCGTCATCAACAGTTGGTAGAGATACTTCACTTTTGTCAACCTTGGAAGGTTTTGGTTGAGAAGAAACTTTAGCTCTGACAAATTTTACCTATTTGAAAATACCAGGAGCGTTTATTCCTTCATATCCCAATCCCCGTGTATCACGATGAATTCTACATGCTCCCAATATTGAAGAGCTACTATTTCTAGACAAACTCTCTTTTAAGCTCGAGTTTTCTTCTTCCAACCTTTTGACCTTTTCAAGCGCAATTACTAGATCATTCTTGGAAGATTCATATTGAACTTTGAGATCTTCTCCTTTCGAATCAAATAACAAGTTCATTTCAATGTTCTCCAAGTTATCTAGATATGCTTGAAGAGTAATTTCCTGATCTTGACCTCCGGAAATTTCTTCTTTAAGTTTTCGTATTTGTTGAGATAATCTCTTGCACCACTAGAATCAACTTGGTCTTGCAAGTCTTTATTTTGACAACGAAGTCTGTCATATTTAACTTTCTCACTGAGTATGGTGCTTTCAGCTTTCGAGAGTTTTTGATAACATTCCTTAAGAAGATTATTAGCAACTGGATCTTTATGGAACAGTTCTTCGACAAAATCAGAATCAGTATCCAGATTTTTTTTTCAGAATCTAATGCAACCTCGCCCGCGTACTCTTGGTGATCATAATATTCGGGTCCATCATCAAGAGTAGGCAAAGCTGCTGCGTATGCCGATTGTCTACGGGTCCAGCTAGGACATACTGAAGAAAATGCCAGAACCACGATAGTTAAAACATTGTACATCATCATTATCTCTCAAGAATTTTCTAAATTGTCGTGGAGTAACATCCTTAGTATCTGGCGAACTAGATTTATCCTTAGAGGATTCAGAATTGTTTGCAGCTTTAAGAGAAATCACCTCTTTTATAGATGCGTGTTCATTATCAAAGATCTTTAACTTTCCAACAAGAGTATTTCTGGAGAGTGTAGAAAGATCATTTTCTTCTTCAATGGCATGTTTCTTAGACTCGTATCTTGATGGTAGAGACCTGAGAATTTTGCACACAATAACTTTCTCCGGAATAGTTCTTCCTAATGAATATGAGGAGTTAACTATTTGAGAAATTCTTTGGTTAAACTCATCAAAGGATTTATCATCAGACATGCGAAGGTTTTCCCATTCAGAAGCTAGATTTTGAAGCCTTGCTTCTTTCTCTGCGGCATTCCCTTTGAATACGGTTTCTAAGATATCCCAAGCATCTTTATACTTTGTGCAAGTAGTCACATAATGTTGGAGATCTGGAGTAATGGTATGGATGTTATCATTTAATCCTTCAGAATTTTTCTTTGCAGCAAGAATCTCAAGATCATCAAAATCACCAATATCCTTTGCAACAGTTACACCGTCTACTGTAACTGATGGAGGATTATAGCCATTAACAATACGAACCCATGATTGAAAATCTCGCGCTTGAATAAATACACGCATACCAATTTTACACCATAAATAGTTCGTGCCATCAAAGGCTGGCGGTACGTTTATAGAGATAGCACTTCTGTCCATATAAGATCGCTACAAACACAGACTTATAAGGTCTTTAATGTGTTTGCCTGCTCTGATACCAATTGAAAATGCGGGGGTCTAACAACCACACCCAACAATTCATTTGGAAATCTTAGAGGACTTTCTTCAATATACTTTCAAGATAATCAACTAGACAGTCAGACTCAATCTATAGGAAAGTATATCAAATATCTATATCTCTATTTCAACACAATCATAGTTAAACAGAAACAAGTCCGTAAACCTGATTTTAGTGTGAATCTCTTGAACCAAAATATTTTGTCTTAATCACAACCTATTCAATATCCACCGTGTATAAACCTCTTTAAGATACAATCACTAAAGGAATATTTCAAAACAATGTCCACTTGAAACAGGGTTAGTACAGACTGGTCTAACAATGTGAAAATAACAAAATCAATTGTTCAAGATCAATCAAGTCTTATCCAACAAACAAGGTCGGATTTAACAACTACGATTGATTAACGTACAACCTGCATTATTTCAATTAAATAAATAAATATAATGCGGAAAATAAATAACACAGACACCAGAAATTTTGTTAACGAGGAAACCGCAAAAGCAGAAAAACTCTGGGACCTAGTCCAGAATAAACACACACTGATTATAAGTTGTTACACCAATTTCCTACTACTTATTCAGAATAGATGTAATACCTGCTTTAGCTGTATTCAAGCATTTATAGAACTTTAGCACAACACCAATTGTTTTTAGGAATTCTTCTCGTAAATCTTCTAGCAGAACCCAATGATCTCTTTAGAAGATACAACAACACGATTGATACGATTTGATCTTTTGTTTGCACAAAATACCGGTTTGATTTCCCTTTAGATGTGAATCAAGGTTTTGGAAATCTTGTGTTTGTTTTGAACAACTACCAAATAAAAAGAAGTGAAATCAAAACAAACTTGTAGATTAGGGTTTTAACTTATAATCAGTATGCGTACTCACAAGAAGTCCGTGAAACTGATTTTTGTAAGTGAACTTGGGTGATTCCAAAAATCAATTTCTAAGTTAAGAAAACCCTAATAATTCTACAACAAGAACAACTAGAATAAATCTAGAGGTATATTGTTTAAAACTTCTTAAGGATTTTTACGAGATGCCTTAATCGAAGTTTTTCTTTCTAACTTCCGATTTCGACTAACAAGTGTTGGTATACGATCGGAAACTAAAATCTATCAAAGCCTAGGGTTTATGATCAACAACTCTTGAATGGTGTTATATTAGAAGAGAAGACCTTAGAATAGACAAGAGGTGAAAAACCTAGATTACAAGTTGTATGATCAATCACGAAGATTAAATCCAACTCGGCTTTGTGATCCCCAATACAAATACTTTTATCTCACTCTTGTTCACGAAGAACAAAAGACATGGAAAACAACCTTATGAGCTTACACCAATTTTCCAAAGGGGATAAAAAACGTGTAGCACTCACGAACCCTTTATTTATAGTGAAAGATAGCTTGAAATCTAAGCAAAGCTATTTTTATTTTCAAGACTCTCCTAATTTTGGGAGTCTTTCCTAAGTTACAACTCTTGCCAAAATAATTAAATAAATAATTAATTAGCAAATATTGTATTTATGTGAATAAATCACATTTTAACTTAGGCAGGAATTAAAAGTTATCACAAACACTTTAATATGGTGATCAAATATGTTTGGATTAATAGCCATCTTGCCTAGATAAGGAAACATCACCAATTTGACGACAAAATACTTCTAGTCACGTAATTGGGCCCAAGTCCGTGAACCGTTACAAGAACTCCATGGATTGTTTTTTACTAACGAACTGTAACAGTTACAACAACACTTATAACTGTTACTTTAATAAATCACTCATAACTTCATCGTTATAACTCTGAGTGATTCTTGGCTCGTTGAATTCGTAGACTCATTCACTATAACATGAGAACCTTTCCAGGGATAAAGGTTATTGTCACAAAAGTCGTGGTTCAAATAACCTCAGGTATATACATAAGTGTACATTTACCGTCATAGGAATTGTTCCATAGAGTGAGCATTTGTTTCGATACATTAGAAAGGTAGAATTGAACAAGAATCCAAGTGAAATCAATTAACACATACCTTTGTTGATGAAGTCCTTATTGATGTCTTCTTGTAGTCTCCAAACTTCATCCGTTAAGGATAGCTTCGATTCTACTACTTAGACTTAATCTAGTCCGAAACTATCTATAGTATACTAAATCAAGAATGCATTTTGGCAACTAAATTGACATACCAACGCTAGTAGGTTCAAGCGAGAAATGTTGTAACACAGCTGAACCTGGTAGTGTGAAAACACAAGTTAAAGGTTCGGCTATACAACTGCATTTCCAATATGAGTCGAACCTTGTCTTAATTGGTGGATCATTTTTATAGGTTCGTCTGGTAATCTGACTTTTCGAACGATCCAAACATGGATTTTATCCAAAATAAACAAGATTCGGCTGAAAATTATATATCAGATAATCAGCCGAACCTAAAGGTCTTTTTCACTATAAATTGGGTTCGACAGAAAACATAATATTTCAATATCAGTCGAACTGTTTTTACGGAATATAAAAAAAACGAGGAAGATCTAGGTTCCAATATGCGGATTTGGAGCTATATCTCTTTCCGCAACACTTCACGCGATTCATTTATACTTGTGGTTTTAATCAATGATCAAAGATTTATGAATCAATAATTAATCGTCGACGAAAAATAAAATCAAAATGGTTTGATAATGATTAAATTAGGTTAGGAATGAAAATGATTTTTGGTTTTGAAAATGATTTTAAACATTGATTGGTTTATGTTATGTTTTTAATTTAGGTAAAGGGTATTTAAGTATTTAAAATTGAACATTTAAGGATAAAATTAATACAAAATTAAAAACTAAAGTAAAATAACAAGAAAAGAAACCATGTTTTTTAAAAAGAAAAACAAAGAAAAATAAAAATTTGATAGTTAAAAAAGAATATTTAAAAAGAATAAAATGAAAATATATATGATTATGCAAATAAAATAATCGGTCAATATTGGTCAACAGTGTAGTTGGAAGGCGTAGTATAGGGCTGCATTCAATGCACACCTCAGGAGGTCCGCATTCAATGTAGCCATTTGGAGGTAGTAGAAACTACATGTAGTTGTTATGTCGTGTAATCGGATGCATGCCAAACCCTCAACATTTGAATGTAACTTTTGGCTACTCTCCTTGACTGCACTACACCCTCCAACTACTTCTAATTTCAGCGTGCCAAACAGAACCTTAAAGATTTCTCAATGCCTTAAACGGGCAAGAAACAAAGATCTCTAAAATGAAATCTTCTCAATATTTCAATGATTATATGGTGCGCTCGCATTCCTTTAATACGATATACTCCCTCTGTTTCTAATAAGCATGCTTGTTTGGTTTGTACGAGATGCGCACATATTCCGTTTCGTTGTAGGCTTGTAGCCACTTTTTCATATTTTTTTTCTTAATTAGTCCTTGGTCCCATTCATTTGACCCATTTTTGAGATAAGTGACCCATTTTTGAGTTAAGAGAGAAAAAGAAAAGAGGGAGAAGTGGTCCCTTCATAGATGTTGATAGCACTATTCAGAATAGTGCTTTTTTTTTATCCGTAGATTTAAAACGAGCCATTGAAAATCTAATGGCTGAGAAAAAAGCGCTAATCTTAATGGCGTTGAGCGCTATTTTGAATAGCGTTTTGTGCTATTCCGATTAGCGTTTTTTTAGCGCTATTCTGATTAGCACTCAACGCTATTAAGATTAGCGTTTTTGTTGTTCCACCACTACACTGGCGCTTCCATCCACAATTCTAAATGCTGAGGTGGCGTGGAAGATGGAAGATGAAACTCTTCCACCATAAGACTTTCTCTTAGTAAAATCATAACATTTGACTTTTCATTTATAGAAACTAACCTATTCTTTTGACATTTCCAACAGTGATTCTTTGTGAACCCCCTAGTCAGACTAGGCAAAAATCGCCCCCTCACATGGCGGTGGACTCCGTCCACATGGAGTTAGAAGGGGGACACTTTTGGTGCGACTCTTTAGAAAACTTGTGAGGGTGCGGTTTTTGCCCAGTCTAACTAGGCGGTTCAGAAAGAATTTTTGTAAACTTTTTTCCTTTTTCTCTCTTATCTCTTACTCATTCTTCTTCTTCTTCAACAAAACTATCACCAATAACCCTTCAATTCTCTGCTCAGATATGGTCCATTTCGGACCGGATCTGAGCTGATTTCTTCACTATTCCTCGCTTTTTATGTTAGTTAGTAGCTTTAGCCTAAGACTGAGACTTGTGGAGGAATTTGAGGTAATGATTGTAAAGGAAAACCGTGGTGTAAACCAAATTAAATTAAAATCCCCGTTCTCTCTGCTCGAAATCAGGTAAGGTGGGAGAGGATTTCAAAATAGACGAGGGTTCAATCTTCGCCGGAAAAAAGAGAGAAACGAGGATTTAATCCTCGCTTACTCTTTTATTATAATAAAAAAACTAATAAATCAAATATCAAGTTTCAGGCTCACCTTTAGTGTTTTATATAAATAAAACACTCTCGCCCATATCCTAATTCCCTCCCTCACCGCTAGACTAAGACCTTACCCCTATGTGACGTGGTGGGACTGTACAAGTACCTCCTTACCTCCTCCACTAGACTCATCCTTAATTATTATCATGTTTTCTACTTATATATACCATTATGGTGGTTTTATATACTCTTTTGAGGTTTATCTTCACTTTAATGTGATTCTTGATTATTAGGGGTTTTAAGATCAATAGTGATGTTCTCCAACGACGAAATCTTCATCATCAACTTATCCGGCCACGGAATCCTCAGCGGTAATTTCTTTGACGACAGAAGCTTCATCACTAGGTACAAGAGATTTGAGAAAATCACTCCTATTTTGGGAGCATATCTTTCTAAAGAAGAAAAACAAACTAAATGGTTGGATTTTTTAATTTCGAGAAAGACCATTCTTCCTCCGATTTAATCGGATCTTTTACGATATGTTCTTATTACTTTGTATTCTTTTATTTTCGATGTTAAACTCATTGTAACCTGGAATTTCTATTTAAAAGAAAACACAAAATTTTACATTTTCAAATAAGAAAACCTGTCCATTTTTTAGAAACGGAGGGAGTAAGTATTATTATTTTATTTTTTTCGGGAAAGAGGATAGAATGCTCATAAGATAGATTGATAATTTTGATTCTCATAAACATGAGAAACATTTGATGTTACAAGATTACGTCAATTTTCAATATAAAGGTTATGCAACATAGCTATAAGGCCATCACATGTCCCAGTGTTTTGAATCGCATTAAGATTACAAAAAGTCGTTATATTTGTTGTCTTTCTAATATTGAATCTAGAAATTAAAATAAAAGCAGTATCTTTGAACTTAATACAAGAGTTTATGTTAGCTTCAAAGTCTTCACTAATGTTATAAGGGTGTTCTATAGCCTTTGTATATCTTCCCATTAGTAGCTTTAGAGTATAATCTGAGTCACTTTGAAAAGTGATGTACACATGTTAACAAAGTGCCATGAAGGCTATTATATTCTTAATGAAAAAGCGGGGGTACAACAACCACACCCAATATTTCGATTAACAATCTGTATGGACTAAATGTAATTTCAAGAGAATCAACTAGACTCGATCTTAATAAAGTATATCAAAAAGTTATAATGTTTCTATTTCACAATATAATCAGCAAATCGAACAGATAGAAATCTGTGAGCCTGATTATTATGTGAAATAACTTGAACGGTACCAAAGAACAATGTTCAAGTGTCAATCAATGTAAATCAACAACCAAAGGTCGGATATTCTAATTGATTTATCTTAACGCACAACCTGTGATATTTAAATTATATAACAAAATATAATGCGGAAAAGAAATAACACAGACACCGGAATTTTGTTAACGAGGAAACCACAAATGCAGAAAAACCTCGGGACCTAGTCCAGATTGAACACACACTGTATTAAGCCGCTACAGATACTAGCCTACTACAAACTAACTTCGGTCTGGACTGTAGTTGAACCCCAATCGATCTCACACTGATCCAAGGTACAGTTGCGCTCCTTACGTCTCTGATCCCAGCAGGATACTACACACTTGATTCCCTTAGCTGATCTCACCCACAACTAAGAGTTGCTATGACCGAAAGTCGAAGAATTTAATAAACAAATCTGTATCACACAGAAAAGTCTACGGTAATAGATAAATATGTCTCCCACAGAAATACCTACGAGTTTTTGTTCCGTCTTTTGATAAATCTAGGTGAAAGGAACCAATTGATAAACCAAACTTATATTCCCAAAGAACAACTCAGTATTATCAATCACCTCACAATAATCTTAATCGACGCGGAGAAAGAAGATATTGTGGAATCACAAACGATGAGACGAAGATGTTTGTGACTACTTTTGTATCTTGCCTATCGGAGATATAAATCTCAAGCCAATCGTTACGATTGTACTCAACACGATAGAATCAGCAAGATCAGATCACACAACTACAAGAAAGTAGTATCGGTCTGGCTTCTCAATCCCAATGAAGTCTTCAAGTCGTTAGCTAGGTTTACAAGAAGAAACCTAAGGTTAAAGGAGAATCGACTCTAGATTATACAACTAGTATCACACAAGAATTGTGGGGATTAGGTTTCCCAGTTGCTAGAGTTCTCCCTTTTATAGTCTTTCAAATCAGGTTTTGCAATCAGTGTTAGATTAGTAACAAAGCATTCAATATTCACCGTTAAATGAAAACCTGATTAGATTCAAGCTAATATCTTTCAACCGTTGGACCAAAAACTTAGCTTGTTACACACAAATGAAATGCACGATTTTAGGTTTGTGTAACCGTACCCAAACATGTACATTTGTTGGTTCAACAATAGTTAACCAAATATTTAGCCATATGAGCACTTTCATATCAACCATATTCTTTTTCACCATAACTAGTTCAAATGACTCAAATGAACTAGTTAGAGAGTTGTTCAATTGCTTAGATCTTATAGAAGTATACAAGACACAATCGAAGCAAAAAAAAAAATTGATTCACTCGAATCGATTCATGAATTTTATAGCCACGGTTTGCAAATTACATTCCTTAGTTAATATAAATATAAGTTCACAAATAATAGTCTTTAGAAATAACCAACTCAAGTACGCGGACTAAGTTTGCGGACTTAAGTTCCCGGAAGAAGTTTACAAACTCCAGCAGATTTTCTCGGGTCGAGAACCTCCGACAGTTCGCGGACTGAGATTCCGGTTTTCCTGAGCAGCAAAGTACGCATACTTTGGTTCAAGGAATAAGGACTTATACATATATGTTTTACCATACAATGCTTATATCCAGCATTGGTTATATAATCTAAACTCTCATTTCAATCATTGAAACATTCTTAGAGGACGTTATATAGTTGTTATTCACAAACCATTTTTCGTCAAAGACATTTTCAAAGTGATTGAAACATATCATGACTTTCGTCACTAGGTAAAGATGAACTTGGCCAAAGCATGCGAGTATGAGAAATTCGCCAGTTCGCGGACTGGGTTCGCGGACTTAGTTTCACGCAAACATTTTGTCAACTCTAGCAGAAATTCTCGGGCTTGAGAACTTCGGCAGTTCGCGGACTTGGCTCACGCCATTCTTCCAGTTCTCTTGATCAACAAAGTTCGCAAAATTTGGTTCATGGAATAGGACTTATACATAAATGTGTTTCCACAACAATGCTTACGTCCACCATTGGTTATGTAATATAAACTCTCATTTCAATCATTGAAACATTCTTAGAGGACGTTATGTAGTTGTTACACCATTTCTCGTCAAAGAAATTTTCAAGATGTTGAAACATATCATGACTTTCGTCACATGGTAAAGATAAACTTGGTTAAAGCGAAAATCTTACCAACTCATATTTCGAGATATAGAAAGGCGAGGTATACTCGGCTCGAAATATCAAATGTGTGTAATCAAAGTCTATATATATAGCATACGACTTCTTGTCTCAAAGAGTAGGAGATAGAGTAGATAGACCTTGGAGTGATAGATAAGTTCAAGTCTTCACATACCTTTTTGTCGAGAAGTTCCACCGGTTCCTTGAGTAGTTCTTCTACTTGTATGATGAATCGCCATGAAGTCCTTGAGCTCAACTACAATTTTATCCTAGTCCGAGACTTAGCTATAATAGACTAGAAATCAAGACTTATAGTTTTGATCACTAACATTGACAAACATGCTTGAGATAGCAACGCATGCGAGTTCGACCGAGCAATGCACTAACAATCTCCCCCTTTGTCAGTTTTAGTGACAAAACTATCAATACATATGGAATACAAAAAAGATAAAGAAACTTTAGTAGCTCATATTACACATGTCTAATCTTCAACATTCCGCGAAATCTTCGTCACTTCCAAGTACTCCAATGATCCCAAAGGTTGTAAGTTTAACATCATCGTTGTTGAAGATCTGTAGCTATAACAATGAGAAAACATAGTTCTCGATCATTGTTATACAGTGTCATAGTATTATTACACAGTGTCAAAGTCCAATTGTATCACAACTTCAACAATAATACTATGGTGATATGTATCACTCCCCCTTAGTCAATACTACATCTCACATGGAAACCACTCCCCCTTACACAATGATCCGAAAACCGAAAACCATACGTATTTGTAGTATGAACTATATATTAATTCTCCCCCTTTTTGTCAATAAAATTGGAAAAGGTACAAACAGGATCATAATGAAATTTCCGAAAGAGACATTTCATGACTAAAAGAAAAAATACATACCAACTAATTTATATGCAATCATAAAGCCGAAGCTAAACGCATTCATCAAGGAGTTTAAAGATACAAGATAACCCCTCTAAAATTCTACAGCGATATGACCATTAAGCACAAGTTCAAAAGATCTCTCCCCCATTTGATGTCATTCCCGAAGGAACAAAAAGAGCGACCTTAATTTCGAAAGAAAAGAAGGATTTTTATTGGACACCAAAAACCATAAGAATGATTTCCTATATCCAAAAACTCAATCAAATTAATCATAAGTAAACCCATGATTAATTTAATCGGAATACGCAATCAAATTAAACACAAAAGTGATTAATTCAATTGATTATGCTCAACATAAGAGAACTTATGGAGACACGAAAATACTCAACTAGATTAATTACAAGAGAACCCATAATTAATCTAATCGGAATACACAACCAAACTAATCACAAAAGTAATTAATTTAATTGTCATTTGTTTTGCTCGACATAAGAAAACTTACGAAGCAATAACTAAATAACCAAACAAGATGATTAATTTAGTTCAATATGCTCGACATAACATATCTTACGGAACAACAACTAAGCTAAAAAATCAACTTGGTTGTATAGTGATCAACATAAGATACATTTCGGATCCTCACAGTAATACATAATATGGATCAGGGATGATCAATAATGTGGAATACACAAGGATTCATTCTATTTTCCACCACTATTTGCATAACGATATTAATAGACATAATCCTTGAAAACAAAAGATTTTAACCTATCTTCCATCAAATATTTGACAATATAGGCTTAACTTTTGTATTTGTCAAAAGTCCATTCATTATTTTATCAATACGTGAATATCGATCACGAACGACTTTACTTTTGACAAAGTATGGGATAACCACAGTTCACGGACGTAAACACGAATATCCCATAAAAAATTGCAATATAACAAATCATATAGATTAAATACTGCAAAAACATCATCTTCCAAATAGTTTTTAGAATTTAATACCAATAAACCTAAAAAAGAACAAGAAGATGAAAAATAATAGTTATGTGTAGTCACAATCATTGCTATTCCAAGCACTAGTTATTCTTCCAACTAAACCAAAAAGAAGACTTACTAGGCATTGTAGGTCTTTCTCAGAGATTCTACAAAGAATTCTTTCTCATTATTGAAAAACCCATTTGGGATCGTCCAATTCCTCTAGATCTTCAGAAATATCAGTTAACTCACTAAGTTCTCTTTTAGATCGCGCAAGTTATTCTTGGTCAGAGACAACCTTTATTCATAGTGAGTTATCTCTTCTAAAGAGGAAACGATTCGATATTTTAAATCGTTTCGCTTGTTGATGAAAACTTTCACCATGTCTCTAAAATGATTATTAACATGACAATCAGAAAAGAGACGGTTAGAGGAAGAACCTTCTCCAATGGTTGTTGACTTCTTCTTTTTCATTCTCGAGGAAGTGATTCCTTTGCACAGATGTACATTGACTACTTCTACTGCATCTTTTTTGGTAGTACCTCTAGTTACAGGAGCCATGAGAACGTAATTGAAATAAGGAGGAAACAAACTATAGAAGGATATTTATAAGTGTCAAACCCTAGATAACTTTGACAAGGTCTTCCAAGAATCTAAAAAGATTGCCTAATACAAATATAAAAGGAAATTCACGAAGCTTGACTTGAGCCACTTCTAAGACACTTCTCATCTTTCCCAAGTTAAAGATGAGAAGGCAAACGTCACCATTCAGTTGGTGACCCGACGGGCCGAATGCCCACTTCCCTTGTTTTTTCGTGGCTTGTCACTGTTGGTTATCCTAACAGATTTCTTACTTCTTCTGGAGTATTTACCTTGCTTATCTTTATCCAGACTCACTCTTTGCATGTTCTTTTGAAGTTTGGTGACTCTTTTGTTGCTTTTATTGAATCTCCAACAGGTATCTTTATCATGCCTTGAGTATCCACAGAAGGAGCAGATCAATGTGGATTTTTTGTCTCCATGTAATTTTTCCTGTTTGACACAGCACCCAACCATTGTTTCCTGATTTGCAGAATCCATCACTTTTGCTGTTTTGCTTTTGAATCCTAAACCATGATTGTTTCCAAAGGATCTCTGACCAAACAACATTGCTGCAATTTTGTCAGAGCTTCCAGACAGCCTTTGCAGGTCATCTGTGAGAGAATTAATTTCTTCTTCCTTTAGAGACATGGTTTTGACGAATTTAGTATTAAGATGCTCTATTTCAATATTTTTCGTATGGGGTGATGATTCAACATTCCTCAAGGAGGCTTTAATACGAAGGTTCTCTTGAAGAATCTCTTTATTCAGGAGATCAACTAACTCAGTGTCAAATTCAAGTTCCGAATCAGAATTTGAAGTTGAAAGAGAATCTGAAGTAAGGGCAGTAAATCCATTGCACCAATTAGACTCATCTGAGTTATTTTAAGAAGTATTGTCTTCTGTTGAATCAACACATAGAGAAGATGGAAAACCTGCAAATCTATTCTTCCTTTTTATTAGATTCTTGACCTCTTTGACTATTAGTGAATGATCACATTCATCAGCCAAGGACAGGTGAGAGGAAGACATCTCAGTTTGGTTCACAGCATCGAGTGCGAACGTTCTTCCTGTCTCTTGATCAAGAATTCTTAACTTTCCAATTAGTGAAGTCTTGGAAAGTGTATCAGGGTTATTTCCCTCAATAATGCAATGCTTCTTAGAATCGTATCTTGATGGCAGCGATCTGAGGATTTTCATCACAGTGTCCTTTTCAGGAATGGTCTTACCCAATGCAAATGATGTATTAACAATTTCAGACACTTTGTGGTAAAAATCATCAATCGATTCATTATCTGCCATCCGGAGATTTTCCCACTTGGAATTCAGATTTTGAAGTCTGGTTTCCTTTTCACTGGTATTTCCTTCGGATACTTTTTCTAAGATATCCCAAGCATATTTAGACCTAGTGCAATTTGACACATGGTGCTGAAGGTGTGGGGTAATGGCATTCAACCCGTCGGATTTTTGCTTTGCAGAAAATAGCTCGGCATGACTATATTCACCAATATTCTTGGGAATGTTTATATCTCCAACTGCCACAACGGGTGCATCATATCCATTAACAACATATACCCATGATTGAAAATCACGCGCTTGAATAAAATCTCGCATAGCAATTTTCCACCACAAGTAATTAGAGCCATCAAAGACAGGTGGTACGTTAATAGAGATAACACCTCTGTCCATAGAGTCAGATCGCTACAAACAAAGACTTGTAAGGCCTTAAACGTGTTTTCCTTCTCTGATACCAATTGAAAAAGCGGGGGTCTAACAACACCATCCAATATTTCTCTTAGCAATCTGTATGGAATAACTCCGAAATACTTTCTAGAGAATCAACTAGACAGTCAGACTCAATCCAGGTAAAAGTATCTCAAGGAGTTAATGTCTCTCTCTTGTTTTGATTTACTCGAGCTAATAGATATCAACGAGTCTTTAATCAAACACAAGGAATAACTTGGATGGTACCAAAGACCAATATCCAAGGATCAACCAATGACAGGTTGGATCATTCTAATTGATGATCTAAATGCACAACCTGTACTATTTCAATTATAAAGATAAAACAATATAATGCGGAAATAGAAATACACAAACACCAGAAATTTTGTTAACGAGGAAACCGCAAATGCAGAAAAACCCCGGGACTTAGTCCATATTGAACACACACACTGTATTAAGCCGCTACATACACTAGCCTACTCCAATCTAACTTCGTATTGGACTGTAGTTGAACCCCAATCAGTCTCCCACTGATCCAAGGTACAGTTGTACTCCTTACGCCTCTTATCCCATCAGGATACTGCGCACTTGATTCCCTTAGCCGATCTCACCCACAACTAAGAGTTTCTACGACCCAAAGACGAAGACTTGAAAATAAACAAATTTGTCTCACACAGACAAGTCTATCAAAGGATCGATCTGTCTCCCACAGAGAAACCCTAAAAGGTTTTGTTCCGTCTTTTGATAATAATCAAGGTGAACAGGAACCAATTGATAATCCGGTCTTATATTCCCGAAGAACAGCCTAGAGTTATCAATCACCTCACAAAAATCTTAATTCGTATGGTAGCGAAACAAGATGTTGCGGAATCACAAACAATGAGACGAAGATGTTTGTGATTACTTTTTATATCTTGCCTATCGGAGATATCAATCTCAAGCCAATCAATCTGATTGTACTCGTACCATAGAAGATGCAAGATCAGATCACACACCTACGATAAAAGTAGTATCGGTCTGGCTTCACAATCCCAATGAAGTCTTTAAGTCGTTAACTGGTTTTAGAAGAAGAAAACCAATGGTTAAAGGAGAACCGACTCTAGTATGCAAACTAGTATCACACGTGAGGTGTGGGGATTAGTTTTGCACAGATACTAGAGTTCCCCTTATATAGCCTTTCAAATCAGGGTTTGCAATTAAGTTACCTTGGTAACAAAGCAATCAATATCCACCGTTAGATGAAAACCTGATTTAGATTCAATCTAATATTTCTCAACCATTAGATCGAAAACTTAGCTTGTTACACACACTTGACAATGCACGCTTCTAGGTTTGTTAACCGTACCCAAACGTATGCACTTGTTGGTTCAACAATAGTTAACCAAAATGTTATCCATATGAGCATTCCATATCAACCATGTTCTTCTTCACCATAACTAGTTCAGATGATTTCAAATGAACTAGTTAGAGAGTTGTTCAATTGCAAGGAAATCTCATGTACTACACAAGACATAATTGAAGCAAAAATGATTTGATTCACTTGAATCGGTTCATGAACTTTTATACCCATGGTTTGCAAACTGCATTCTTAGTCTTTTCAAGTTTAAGTTCAGAAA
Organism: Papaver somniferum; assembly: GCF_003573695.1. Classification (NCBI taxonomy): domain Eukaryota; kingdom Viridiplantae; phylum Streptophyta; class Magnoliopsida; order Ranunculales; family Papaveraceae; genus Papaver; species Papaver somniferum. The sequence continues at coordinate 40,521,211 of NC_039359.1, forward strand.
TCATCTTCAGATATATAACATTCTCAAGTTCGCATACTAGGTTCGTGGACTTAAGTTACCAGGCAGAGTTCACAAACTCCTGCAGAAATTCTCGGGTATGAGAACTTCGCCAGTTCGTGGACTGGATTTGCGGAATGAGTTCGCGGACTTAGTTTCACGAAAACAGTTTGTCAACTCCAGCAGAAATTCTCGGGTTTGAGAACTTCGGCAGTTCGTGGACTGAGTTCGCGGACTTGGATCACGCCATTCTTCCGGTTCTCTTGATCAACAAAGTTCGCAAACTTTGGTTTAAGGAATATGACTTATACATAAATGTGTTTCCACAACAATGCTTATTTCCACCATTGGTTATGTAATCTAAACTCTCATTTCAATCATTGAAACATTCTTAGAGGACGTTATATAGTTGTTACACGATTTCTCGTCAAAGCAATTTTCAAGATGATTGAAACATATCATGACTTTCGTCACATGGTAAAGATAAACTTGGTTAAAGAGAAAATCTTACCAACTCATATTTCGAGATATAGAAAGGCGAGGTATACTCGGCTCGAAATACCAAATGTGTATAATCAAAGTCTATATATATAGCATACGACTTCTTGTCTCAAAGACTAAGAGATAGAGTAGACAGACTTTTGAGTGATAGATAAGTTAAAGTCTTCATGTACCTTTTTGTCGAGAAGTTCCACCGGTTCTTTGAGTAGTTCTTCTACTTGTATGATGAATCTCCATGAAGTCCTTGAGCTCAACTATACTTTTTATCCTAGTCCGAGACTTAGATATAATAGACTAGAAATCAAGACTTATAGTTTTGATCACTAACATTGACAAACATGCTTGAGATAACAACTCATGCGAGTTCGACCGAGCAATGATCTAACAAAATCCAAAAATACTCAATTAGATTAACCACAAGAGAACCCATAATTAATCTAATCGGAAATATGCAACCAAATTAACTACAAAAAGTGATAAATTTAATTGGCCATTCTCGACATAAGAGAACTTACGGAGCCTCACAGTATACACATAAAAATATGGATCGGGAAAGATCAATACTGCGGAATAAACAAGGATTCATTCTATTTTCCGTCACTATTTGCACGATGACATACAATAGACATAATCCTCGCAAACAAAAGATTTTAACCTATCTTTCATCGATAAATGACACAATAGGCTTAACTTTTGTAATGCCAAAATCTCATTTATTCTTTTATCAATACATGCATATCGACATATGAAAGACTTAAATAGTGACAAGGTATGGGACAATCATAGTCACGGACGCAAACACACATATCCCATAATAAATTGCAATATATAAAACCATAAAGATTAATACTGCAAAAAAAATCATCTTCCAAACAATCTTTAGAAGTTAAACAAATAAACCTAAAAACATGAAGATGAAAACGTTGGACATAGCTATGTGTAAACACAATAATGGATATTTCAAACTTTAGTTATTCTTCTAAACAAAACACGAAAATAAAATTCTCATCGGAAGACTTACTAGTCAATAAAAATCAAAGTTCATTGAGAACCTTATACTGTTCAATGAATCCATCAAAGAAGGTATCACTGATTTCCTTTACTCTCTCGACCGTAGACACACCATGTTCGTGAGTTAGAACACCAACTTTACGATCAACAACCCGAGCAAGATGTCTAGCCTTGACGCAGTCCATTATGAGCTTCTTTTGATTCAGTATCAGAATATTCTGATTAGCAAGGATTCTGGCCTGACCATCTAAGAGTTGGTTTATTTGCAGTTGAAGATTTGCAAACTCGACCTTTGAATCGTTCTGAAACGCATTAAATCCTTGACGGAATCATCAGTACAGGAGTTGTGATCCTTTCTTTCAAGCATCTTCTTTAGAAACATCTCTTGAATTGATTCACGTCCTTGAGTGTCGTCCTCCATATCAAGATGCACAATTTCTTGAGATTTTGCAGAGTTCTCCATGTAATTTTTTGTTAGGGATGAAAAAACACCATATAGAGTGAATATATATATATATATATATATATAGTGCGTGCGTGTGTGTGTGTGTGTGTATTGTAACAGGAGAAGGGAACTCTTGTTATGGAAACCATTAGAACTCACAAGAGGAGGACGCGAACGTTTGTTGACCGTCAACACAAAAACTCAAAATAATATACAACATACTTGAGCATTTCTCAATAATTTTCCTTGCACATCTCAAGTTAGAAACAAGGAAAAGAATACCTGGAATCAAGTGGTAGAGTGAGAAATAATCCCACTATGATCATTGAGAAAGGAGTTGTACATATCATCTGACAGTTTGATATTTGTGTTCTCCGCCTTTCTTTGGTTGTCTTTCATCCCAAAAGAGTAAGACATAGCTTGTTTAACATATCCGTCAGAAGGCTTTCTCTCAGGACTAAATCTTGGACCTCTTGAGATTGGTTCAAGAGGATCAGGATAGAGAGGGATCCATTTTCTAGACTTAGATTTACCAGATTCATTCTTATAAACACAGGGAATGTGTTCATTGGTGGCACAAGAATTTATACCATTGGGATGAACTTGTACCATGTGATGATTTCTAGAAAGGAAATCATTTTTATAAGATTTGTGGTTTTCTTCCGATACGAGATTCACTGTAGAAGTCGACAGACTAATTACTCCATTGATGGTAGAAAGAAACAAATTATGAACATTAGAGATTTGTTTCCTCCTGGAAAAACAATGAATAACATAGTGATTCTTTTTCCCACAGAATGTACAGGTTCGTGGAGGAGAATCAATAACTGGCACCTGTTTTAACTTCATAGCCATATGAGAAGATTGAAAGTCATGTAAACCTTTCTTGACACAACCTTCTTCTGGAGGACATCTCTTCATGTGGTGTAATTCATGAGAATTAGTTAGTACAGAAGAATTTTTCCGTAAGACAAAGTTTTCCTTTTCCAAGGATCTGCACTGTTCATGGGCTAGAATAAGAGATGCGTCTAGTTTCTCTTTTTCGACATGAAGTCTGTTTAGATCTGATGAATGCGTCTCGATCAAACATTTTTCTCTAATTGAGTCTTCCTTGACAATATTCTCAAGACTACTAGTCTTTTCACGCTGTAGAGTAGTTTCTTGGAGAAGTTTTTCAATATTGTTAGAAAAGGACTCAATGATATTATAGAGTTCACGTTCTCGATCAAGAGACTTTTTAAATTCATCAATATCAATGGCCTCAATAGATTTTTTTGAGATTCTGGTGAGCTCCATTTCAGCTTTTACCATACTGTCAATTGTCTCATTGGAGGGAGAGATGTCAACAATTGATGAAACAACCTTCCTACCTCGGGATTCAGAAGAATCAGCTAAGGAGCAATCCTTTGAGGTATTCTCAAGACATTTGGCATAGTTAAAAGCTTTAGGAGACATCTTGGTATGCGTATATTCCAGAGAAGAGATTTTGTACTCAGACTCAGATTGCCACAAAAACAGACTTGTAAGGTCTTTAAACGTGTTTGCCTGCTCTGATACCAATTGAAAAAGCGGGGGTACAACAACTGAAAAAGCGGGGGTCTAACAACCACCCCCAATATTTCGCTTAGCAATCTGTATGGACAAACTCCAATATACTTTCTAGAGAATCAACTAGACTGTCAGACTCAATCTAGATAAAAGTATATCAAAGAGTTATATCTCTCTTTCTCGATTCAATTCTTACTCAAGCAAATAGAAGTATGCGAATCTAATTGAATACAAGAGAAAACACTTGAACGGTACCAAAGACCAATGTTCAAGTATCAATCAATTTCAATCAACAACCAAAGGTCGGATTTCCAATTGACTGATTCAAACGCACAACCTGTGATATTTCTATTATATAACAAAATATAATGCGGAAAGGAAATAACACAGACAACAGAATTTTGTTAACGAGGAAACCGCAAATGCATAAAAACCCCGGGACCTAGTCCAGATTGAACAAACACTGTATTAATCCGTTACAGACACTAGCCTACTTCAAACTAACTTCGGTCTGGACTGTAGTTGAACCCCAATCAATCTCACACTGATCCAAGGTACAATTGCGCTCCTTACGTCTCTGATCCCAGCAGGATACTACGCACTTGATTGCATTAGATGATCTCACCCACAACTAAGATTTGCTACGACCCAAAGTCGAAGACTTTAATAAACAAATCTGAATCACATAGAAAATTCTATAGAAATAGATAATCTGTCTCCAACAGAAAAACCTACGAGTTTTGTTCCATCTTTTGATAAATCAAGGCGAACAGGAAACAATTGATAAACCAAACTTATATTCCCGAAGAACAGCCTAGTATTATCAATCACCTCACAACAATCTTAATCGACGTGGCGAAAGAAGATATTGTGGAATTACAAACGATGAGACGAAGATGTTTGTGATTACTTTTGTATCTTTTCTATCGGAGATATTAATCTCAAGCCAATCTTTGCGATTGTACTCGTACAATAGAATATGCAAGATCAGATGACACAACTACGAGAAAGTAGTATCGGTCTGGCTTCAGAATCCCAATGAAGTCTTTAAGTCGTTAACCTGGTTTAGAAGAAGAAACCAAAGGTTAAAGGAGAATCGACTCTAGCTATGCAACTAGTATCAGACAGAAGGTATGGGGATTAGGTTTCCCAGTTGCTAGAGTTCTCCCTTATATAGTCTTTCAAATCAGGGTTTGCAATCAATGTTAGCTTGGTAACAAAGCATTTAATATTCACCGTTAGATGAAAACCTGATTTAGATTCAAGATAATATCTTTCAACCGTTAGATCGAAAAACCTAGCTTGTTACACACAAATGAAATGTACGATTTTAGGTTTGTGTAATCGTACCCAAACATGTACATTTGTTGGTTCAACAGTAGTTAACCAAATGGTTAGCCATATGAGCACTTTCATATCAACCAATCTCTTCTTCACCATAACTAGTTCAAATGACTCAAATGAACTAGTTAGAGAGTTGCTCAATTGCAAGGAAATCTTACGTAAATACACAAGACACAATTGAAGCAAAAACGATTTGATTCACTCGAATCGGTTTATGAACTTTATAGCCACGGTTTGCAAAGTTGCATTCCTTAGTTTATATAAACATGAGTTCACAAACAATTGTCTTTAGATATAACCTAACTCAAGTTTGCGGACTGGGTTCGCGGACTTAAGTTCCCGGAAGGAGTTCTGAAACTCTAGAAGATTTTCTCAGGTCGAGAACTTCCGCCAGTTCGCGGACTGGGTTCGCGGACCGAGTTCACGGCTCTTGTTCCGGTTCTCTTGATCAACAAAGTTCTCAAACTTCGGTTCAAGGAATAAGGACTTATACATATATGTGTTTCCACAACAATTTTTATATCCAACAATGGTTATATAATCTAAACTCTCATTTGAATCATTGAAACATTCTTCTATAATGTTATAATATTCGTTAGACATAAAGAATCGACTATCGTCATCAAAGCCATTTTCAAAGTGATTGAAACATAACATGACTTTCGTCACTAGGTAAAGATAAGTTTGGCCAAAGCGAAAGCTTACCAACACATATTTAGAGATATAGATAGGGGAGATAAACTCGGCTCGAAATAGCAAATGTGTATAATCAAAGTCTATATAGCACAACGACTTTTGTCTCAAGATAGGAGATAGAGTAGATAGACTTTTGAGTGATAGATAAGTTCAAGTCTCCACATACCTTTTAGTCGATGAAGATCCATCAGTTCCTTGAGCAGTCCTTCGTCTTGTATGATGATCTCCATGGATTTCTTGAGCACAACTACACTTTCTATCCTAGTCCGAGACATTATCTATAGTAGACTAGAAATCAAGACTTATAGTTTTGATCACTAACATTGACAAACATGCTTGAGATAGCAACGCATGCGAGGTTGACCGAGCAACGCTCTAACAATCTCCCCCTTTGTCAAATTTAGTGACAAAACTATTAATACATATGGAATACAAAAATAAATACATAAAATTTTGTAGCTCCTATTCCACATGCCTAATCTTCAACATTACTTGAAATCTTCGTCACTTCCAAGTACTCCAATGATCCCAAAGGTTGTAAGTTCAGCATCATCGTTGTTGAAAATCCGTAGCTATAACAATGAGAAAACAAAGTTCTCGATCATTGTTATACAGTGTCATAATATCATTACATAATATCAAAGTTCAATTGTATCACAACTTTGACAACAATACTATGGTGATATTATCACTCCCCCTTAGTCAATAATCCATCTCACATGGAAACCACTCCCCCTTACATAATGATCCGAAAACCATATGTATTTGTAGTGTGAACTACATATTAATTCTCCCTCTTTTTGTCAATAAAATTGGCAAAGGTACAAGAACGTGATCCTAATGAAATTTCCGAAAGAGACATTTTATGACCAAAGGAAGCACATATCAACTTGTTTAGATGCAATCATAAATCCGAAGCTAAATGCTTTCATCAAGGAGTTTATAAAGATACAAGATAACCCCTATAATATTCCACATCCGCACTCCCCACAAAGATTTGGCAATTAAGCACAAGTTCAAAAGAACTCTGCCCCATTTGATGTCATTCCCGGAAGAACAACAAGAGCGACCTTAATTTCGAAAGAAAAGAATGATTTCTTTGGACGTAACAAATCACATACGAGTATGAATTTGAATCCAATAATACTCAATTAAATTAACCAAAAGAGAATATATGATTAATTTAATAGAAGTGCTCAACAAAAGTGAACTTATGGAGACTCAAAAATGCTCATTAGATTAATCACAAGAGAACCCATAATTAATCCAATCGGAATACACAACCAAATTAATCACAAAAAGTGATGATTTTGATTGGTTATGCTCCACATAAGAGAACTTACGGAGCAACAACTAAATTGACCACACAAGTATGATCGATTCAATTGGTCATGCTTAATCTTTAAGGAAAAAACTAAGTTAATCATAAAAATATAAACAACTCAGTCGATAGTGCTCAACATAAGAAAACTTACAGAGCCTCACAGTAATACATAAAATATTATGAATCAGGGAAGATCAATACTGCGGAATACACAAGGATTCATTCTATTTTCCATCACTATTCGCACAATGACATACTATTGACATAATCCTTGTAAACAAAAGATTTTAACCTATCTTCCATCAATAATTGACATAATAGGCTTAACTTTTGTATTTGTCAAAAGTCCATTCATTTTTTTATCAATATGTGAGTATCGACTTACGAAAGACTTTACTTTTGACAAAGTATGGGACAATCATAGTTCACAGACGCAAACACACATATCCCATAACACATTGGAATATATAAAACCATAAAGATTAATACTGCAAAAATCATCTTCCAAATAATTTTTTTAGAATTTAAACAAATAAACATAAAAATAGGAAGATGAAAACGTTGGACATAGCTATGTGTAATCACAATAATGGCTATTCCAGACTCTAGTTATTCTTCTAAATAAAACAAGAATGATAGAAGATTTACTAGGAAATAAGACCTTTGAAGAATTCTTTATCATACCCGAACTCCTTGTCGTCAACAACCATTGAGACATAAGGTTCATTAAGGTAGGAGTTGATATCAATAAACCTTCTTGACTGATGTCGAACCAGGGCCTTCTGAATCTCATGAGTCTTATACACAAAAGCCTTTATTTGCTGAATCTCCTTTCGCATCTCCTTCATCACTTCAAGAACGTCAGAAAACTTCTGAGAATTTGAAGGAATGGCTCTTGGCTTCCTCACATTCCTTCTCTTTATTTTCAAGGTAGGAGATAATGGAGATTTCTCTGTTTCCTTCATGATTGATGGCTTAACAATCATATTTACATCCTTTCCATCAGAAGACATCATGCTTGGAGTATCCATAGTAGTATGGGTTTGTGAGAGGAAATCACAATTTAAACTCAACAAGTAGTCTTGAGATAAAAGGAGGTTACAGAGAAGGAAAAAGGAATGTAGGGTTACGCAACATTTTAACAGATTCGTGCACGCACATCTCTGAACCCTAGAGAGAGTAGAATTATCGAAAATAACCCTTTCTTTTTATTGATAGACAGGGAAGAAAAAAACTAGGAAAAAAAAACTTTTCCTAAAGCCTGAGAGGTACACAACCTTGTCTCTTTTGATCAGGCACATGAGACAAGATTTACAAACAGCACAATCAAGTTGTGTTGCAGTGAACAACAATTTGTCCACCATGTTCCTTTTGAGAGGAATCCCCAGACTTCTGATGTGATTTGTAGATAGTGGTAAAAGTGGTTCGATTCTTAGACTTGTGAAGGATATTAATTAGACTTAAATTCTAATATTAAAATAGAAAACTCACTAAAAATTATAGCAAACTCAATCAAAGATGATATCAATACTAAAAGAAACACTGAGGCTAAGATTCCACTATTTTCCAAGTTCAAAGTGATTAAACCAATACTTATATTTATGCAATTTTCTCGTTTAATTTGATTCTAAAATATTGCAACAAGTAGATTTTCAAAAGTAGTAATTGTAAATACCAAGTATGAAGCATCAAAAGTCTTAAAACTAAGCATACTCCATCAAAATAGATCACAATCACTCAAATAAAAATCATATTCAATAATAGTTCAAGGCAAATAATCATATAATTATTGCAAATAAAAAGATAAAATAGAATATACCACTTTTTGTTGGAAAAATAGCTTCCTCTATCGCCTCAGCAATGGGGTTTAGCTCCTCATATTAATCATGATCTCAAAATATGTGTTTGTTGCTCAAAATATGATTAAAAGAGTGAAAAGTAATAACACAGACTGTTTGCAACAGTTTATTGGTGTTGCAAAACAGCTGTTACAATGGAACTGTTACAGAAAACTGTTATAAGTACTGTTGCTTTGTCGCTGATTTTAAGACCCTAGAATACGACTTCCTTGCACAACTTAATGTTCTTCAGCTGTTAAACAACGACACTGTTAAGCGACTGTTTCCCGTGCGTCAATGTTCTTCGCGTTCTTCCTCTTCAGCAGCAGCAGCAGAAACAAAGTTTGGTAAAGCTCTGATTTCTTCTTCTCTGGCTCTCCTTATGTTCCCAAACTCTCGACACCTCTTCTATATGACCCAATACATCTATTTATATCAAAAATACCGATTAAATCTCTCCCAAATCTTCCAAAATCTCTTTCCTTCTCTTCACGTCCAAGTTGCGGCAATTTCTTGTTTTAGGATTTCTACGCGTTTCTGAGCTTTCCTTTTTATTCTAAACTCTTCCTTAGATAGATACTAATCTTTGGGAAGGTTTACAGCGCTTTAATCTCTCTAAAATTCCCTAAAACAGGTCACACACGTGACTTTTCATATTTTCTGTTGTGAGAAAAATTCGTCGATTGAGCCCAATCTAATCGATTTAAACACCCATATCAGATTCCTAGACCCACAAGGAGTCTATCCTATGAAAATCATAGGTTTAATCGACCTCAAACTCCTCCAAATCACAATTGCCAAAATTGTTCTTCACTGCACTATTTTCCCGTCATAAACCTGGTTTTTGAAATGTTGAAGATGGTTGCCCCTTATCCAGAGTAGGGGTGTGATTAGCAACTGCTTGGAAATGGGATGCCCCTTAGTAATTAGGTTACCCCTTATCCAAAGTGAGAGTTCGAATAACAAATGTCCTCCGGGTGCTTTCCGACAACTTTTCGAGCCAATTTTTGCCAAAAATGTTTATTAGCCAAAAATACCTACAAATAAATAAAACACCATAATAAGTACAAAAATGAGCCCTAACAATATATAGAATCGCGTCAAATCGGACATAAAAATGTGTCTATCAAATACCCCCAAACCTATTATTTGCTAGTCCTCGAGCAAAAATAAAGTAGAAATAAAATACTAACTCACTGTCGCAGGCATCGTCGATTGCATTTAGCGTATGCAATAAGCCTTTAAACCCCTAGGTGTCCCTAGTGGCGGAGTGTTGTCTCCGGAGGGCTTACAAGAGGTATACCCACAAAACCTTTATACTCCAGACCCTAGCTCTCTACACAGAACCTTGGAAGGCACTAAAGAATCTCCTTGGTTGGTATACTTATTGACTACAGGAGGAAGTACCCTGATGCGAAATTCCAATTGTTGTACACGAGTTTGCACTCAAGCATACAAAAGTTCATATGAAGTGACTCTACTCAGATAGTCGCACTATGGACATCAATATCCGGAGTCAAAACTAATCACATGGATAGATCAAGAAGATGGATATAGAAAAACATAGATGGTTTTGATGTTTACTAGGTGAACGGTGTTTCTCATATCTGTCTGAAGGCCTCCGCCAAAATGAACCTATCCTAATGGACTGAGATACCGGTCTGACTAATATCAACACATGGCATATACAAGGGAAAGTGGTTGATAATCCTAACTCTAGGTCAACACAACTGGCATATACAAGGGTTCCAGTGGTCGACTTTATTGAATTTATTCCAGTTGGTCTGATGGTCTGGTCTTTTTTTTTTCTTTTTTTTTTTTTTTGTATCTCAATCACTCTAATTCACCCTAGCATTGGTAACAACTTGAATCGTGAGCCCCACCTAATCACTTAGAGAAACATAGTTTAAAAACAAAATAAAAACAGAAGTGAAAAGGACTCAACAAGATATGGTGAAACTATCATGTTATTTCTAACACCTGAGCTCTGTGCTTTTATGAATAGACTTTTAGATGTTTCCATCTAGTCAGATTGGTTCCTCAACTCCTACAACCAAAATGCTTCCATCTACTTAGATTGGTTAGTGCAATCCTTAATAGGGATAAATTTCTAGGATCTGGAGTTTATTTATTGCAACGAAAAGGTAACAAAAAGTTCTACCCCACCCCCAGACTTAAATCTAACATTGTCCTCAATGTTTCTAATCAAAGAACAGTACCAAAAATATAAGTAACATGAGGAAATAGTAAAAAGAGAAGTCGGAAAGTTAGTACCTGGGTGAAGTGTAACCAAAAACCTACAAAAATATTATACAACATACAAAATCGCCTCGATGGTCAATCAAGGTAAACAGGGTCCTCCAGAGGGACCTCCTCAACATCACCTATAGGAAAAGGCTCTAAAAAAGGCTTCAATCGCTGACCGTTAACCTTCGAAGAACTACTACCGTCTGGTGTCTCAATCTCAACAGCGCCATGAGGAAAAATAGTACGGACCAAAAAAGGACCGGTCCACCGAGAGCGCAACTTCCCGGGGAATAGATGCAAACAAGTGTCATACAGAAGAACTTTTTGACCTGGAGAAAATGAATTTCGTAAAATATTCCTATCATGCACAAGTTTCATTTTGCTCTTATACTCCTTAGCACTATCGTATGCATCTCTACGAATCTCTTCCAACTCATTGAGCTGGAGCTTTCTTTGAGCTCCTGCCTTGTCAAGTGAAAAGTTTAAGTTCTTAATAGCCCAATAGGCTCGATGCTCTAACTCAACAGGCAGGTGACATGCCTTTCCAAACACTAGACGATAAGGTGACATTCCAATGGGTGTCTTAAACGCAGTACGGTAAGCCCATAAGGCATCAGTAAGCCTCGACGACCAGTCTTTCCTATTTGGATTAATTGTTTTCTCTAGAATACGTTTAATTTCCCTATTGGAAACCTCTACCTGACCACTAGTCTGAGGGTGATATGGGGTTGCTACTTTATGGGCAATACCGTATTGTTTTATTAAAAGAGAAACGGTCTATTACAAAAGTGTGAACCTCCATCACTAATTATAGCTCGCGGCGTACCAAAACGTGTAAGTATATTCTCTTTCAAAAACTGGACTACGACCCTGTGGTCATTCGTTCTACACGAAACCGCCTCAACCCACTTAGACACATAGTCTACAACGACAAGTATGTAAAGATAACCAAAATAAATAGGAAATGGACCCATAATATCAATGCCCCACACATCAAAGACCTCAATCACTAAAATAGGGTTCAAAGGCATCATATTTCTACGGGAAATGGTTCCTAACTTCTGGCAACGCTCACAAGAAACACAATGACTATGGGAATCTTTAAACAATGAAGGCCAGTAAAATCCACACTGCAAAATCTTAGCAGCAGTCTTCTTAGCACTAAAATGACCCCCACATGCATGTTCATGACAAAAGGAGATAATACTAGACTGGTCACTCTCAGATACACATCTCCTAATAATCTGGTCCGGACAATACTTAAACAGATAAGGATCGTCCCAAAAGAAATGCTTAACCTAGGCTAAAAACCTAGAACGATCTTGCTTACCCCAATGTTGAGGGGTTCGACCAGTAAAAAGATAATTCACTATATTTGAATACCAAGGTGATTGGGAAACAGAGAACAATTGTTCATCAGGAAAGCTATCCCTTATAGGAAGGGAATCACTAGGGTAACTAACAACTATCCTAGACAAGTGATCTGATACTACATTTTCTGCACCCTTTTTGTCTCTAATGTCTGGGGAAAATTCCTGTAACAATAGGATCTATCTAATCAATCTAGGTTTGGTATCCTTCTTAGATAAAAGGTATTTCAAAGCGGCATGATCTGTATAGATTATGATCTTAGTTACTAATAGGTAGGACCTAAACTTATCCAAGGCAAACACTATGGATAAAAGTTCCTTCTCGGTAGTTGTGTAGTTCATTTGGGCATCATTCAGAGTTTTGCTAGAATAATAAATCACATGAAGTAATTTGTTTTCTCGTTGTCCTAAAACGACGCCTATAGCATAATCTGAAGAATCACACATAATCTCAAAGGGTAGGTTCCAGTTAGGTGCCTGGACTATCGGGGCAGTAGTGAGTAAAGTTTTAATCTTCTCAAAAGCCTCTAAACAAGCATCATCAAAGACAAACTTAACATCTTTTGCAAGAAAAATGCAAAGAGGTCTAGAAATCAAGCTAAATTCCTTAATGAATTGACGGTAAAAACCTGCATGCCCTAGGAATGACCTAATATCTTTTACGGTTTTTGGGACCTGTAAAGTCTTAATAAGTTCAACTTTGGCTTTGTCTGCCTCTATACCCTTTGAAGAGACAATGTTACTTAATACAATTCCTGATTTAACCATGAAATAGCATTTTTCCCAATTAAGCACTAAATTTTTTTCCTTACACCTAGTCAACACTAATGTCAAATGATGCAAGCACTCATCGAAAGATGAACCAAACACTGAAAAATCATCCATAAAGACCTCTAAGAACCGTTCTACCATATCAGAAAATATGCTCATCATACAACGCTGAAAAGTTGCAGGGGCATTACATAGCCCGAAAGGCATGCGTCTATACGCAAAGGTACCAAAGGGGCAGGTAAAAGTGGTTTTCTCTTGGTCTTCTGGGGCAATAACGATCTGATTATAACCGGAGTAGCCATCTAAGACGCAATAGTGACTATGTCCAGCTAATCGCTCTAGCATTTGGTCGATAAAAGGAAGGGGAAAGTGATCCTTCCTTGTGACCTTGTTCAATTTCCTATAGTCAATACACACACGCCATCCCGTGGTCACTCGGGTTGGGATTAATTCATTATTATCATTCTGGACTACAGTGATACCTGATTTCTTGGGGACAACCTGAACAGGGTTGACCCACTTACTGTCTGAAATTGGGTAAATAATACCCTCATCTAACAACTTAAGCACCTCTTTTTGAACTACCTCTTTCATGTTAGGGTTCATGTTATAGTGTTGAAAGTGGTAGTAAAAGTTCGTTGCTCGGACTTGAATAGATTTTTAAAACATAAATATATACAAAATTGTCACAGGATCAAGAGTTACTAGGATTCAGGATTCCACCATAATTATTCATATAATTATTATATTTTTTTCCAAACAGTTATAGTTCAAATAAAAGGACTCTCATTCTTGCCAAGGTAGATTTTTAGAAGATTAACTGTAAATCGAAAGCATGGCATATCAAAAGTACTAAGACCAAGCATAAACCATCAAAAGAAATGACAATCAATTAAGAAAAATCATAAAACATTTAATAAAAGTGCAAGAAGTCATAAAAGAATTAAATATAATTTTTATATGCATAAAGTACGGCTTCCTCCATCATCCCAGTGTTGGGGTTTAGCCTCTCATATTAATCATGTTCTCAAAATACAATTTTATAGCCCAACAAGTTGATAAAATGATGAGAAAATGCTAAACAGAGATTTCGCAACAGTTATAAGCGTTACAATTGCGCTGTTAACTGTTGTGCTGCATAAACTTAAGTGTAGGAAAGAACGATACATACACAGTGCTGTAAACAGCGACACAATAGAACTGCTGCGGGAACTGTTGAAGAACGACGCTTCTGTAGCGTCAATTCTTCATCTTCTTCCTCTCGCCAGCATCAGCAGAAACTTGCACTGTGTGATTTTCTTTCGCTTCTCTTTGCTTCCTAGCCTTCCCCGAACTCTCGACCCCCCTTCCCAATGAACGATACTTGTATTTATAGTGTTTTGGAGCAAGAAATCCTACCATTGATTGCGTATATTTTCTCTTTAATTCGATTATTCTTTGCTGCCCAAAAATGAGAATATTTACCATTTATAGAATTTCCACACGTTAACTCGCTCCCAAAACGCTCCAAATTAGTTTCTTCATGCCTCAGAAGCTTTCCCGCACCTCCACATCACTCCATGCACAGCACAAACACACTTGAGCTCGTGTTCAGTGTGTGTTGCTCTGTTTTGAGTTTGGTGAATCGAACCGAGAATTCCAGCCTAAATTTATCGATTCTGACACCCGTATTGTGTTCCTTAAGCTATATCACATCTTCCTACCAAGTTTGAGCCATTGAATCGCACCACAACACCTTCATTTTGTCAATTGAAATTCTGCCAGTTGATGAACCAATTTTCCCGCCAATTTTATTTTTTCAAATCGTGAAGAAGGTGTCCCCTTAGCAAACTGTGGTGTCCCCTTAGTAATTAGGTTACCCCTTATCCAAAAGCGAGAGTCCGAATAACACTTGTCCTCCGGATGCCAAAATCAACTTTTCGAGCCGAATTTTCCAAAAATGTTTATTTCCTAAAAATACATAAAAACACAATATTAGTACAAAAATAGAGTTCCAACAATACGGACATTGAGGACAAATTAGACACAAAAATGTGTCTATCAGTTCAGTCGACGTTGCATCTCCCTAGAAGGTTTGGAGTCTTCCTCTAAATGAATCTGATGCATACACACAGTAGGACTTATACCCTTAATGTCTGCTATAGTCCACCCTAAAGCTTCCTTATTGTCTTTAAGTACATTTTCTAGCCCACTTTCCTGATCACTATCCAAATTGGAAGCTACAATCACAGGTAAAGTCTCAGATGAGCCTAAAAACACATACTTTAGAGTATCGGGTAGTGGTTTAAGGTCCAACTTTGGGGGCTCTTCTAATGAAGGAATTAGGGTAGTCTCAGAAACTGGTAACGGTTCGAACCTAGCTTTCCATCTATCAGTGTCTAACACAGGGGTAGAATCTAATAGAGCATTCACCTGTTCAATAGTGCTATCGTCGTCAAAATTTAAACCAAAATGGGATAGAAAACTTTCTAATGGGTCTTCAGACAAGATATTTGGTAATGACTCCTGAACTAAGGCTTCTATCATGTTCACCTCCTCAACACATGTGTCATCTAGCTCATGAGGTTGCTTACTGACATTAAAAATGTTCATATCCATAGTCATATTACCAAAAGATAAACTCATCACACCATTTCGACAGTTAATGATCGCATTAGACGTAGCTAAAAATGGGCGACCTAAAATCACAGGTATCTGGTTCTCTGGGTCAGGGACAGGTTGGGTATCTAGGACCACGAAATCCACTGGATAAATAAACTTGTCGACCTCAATAAGAACATCCTCGATAACACCTCGAGGGATTTTAACAGACCTATCAGCTAACTGCAGTGTCATCTGAGTAGGTTTCATTTCACCAAGTCCTAGCTGTAAGTATACATGGAATGGCAGTAAGTTCACACTGGCTCCTAAGTCAAGTAAAGCTTTTTCTACCCGGAAGTTACCTATTGTGCAAGCAATGGTAGGAGAACCTGGGTCTTTGTACTTTGGAGTTGTGGTGTTCTGAATGATTGAACTTACATGACTAGCTAAAAAGGCTTTCTTATGGACGCTAAGTTTTCGCTTTCGCGTACACATATCCTTAAGGAACTTGGCATAAGCATGAATTTGCCTAATTGCATCTAATAAGGGGAGGTTTATGGTAACTTGCTTAAAAACCTCCACTATGCCATTAAAGTTCGATTCCTTCTTTGTTGGTACTAATAGCTGAGGAAATGGGGCTCTATGCCTAAAATCAGACCTTTCAGAAACCGAATTCACATCATCAGAAACTTTATCAGTCTCTTCAGCTACTGGTCCTGAGAGGTGAGATCCTGAGGGGTGAACTACAGTATGTTCACTATCGGGCATGGTTACCTTATTGTATACAACTCTACCACTTCTAAGGGTTCTAACAACATTCAATTGATTCTATGGTTTTGCACCTAATTCATGAACTCCTCTAGGGTTGGGTTGTGTTTGACTAGGAAACTTACATTTTTCTCTCAAAGAATCACTTATCAGACCAACCTGGGGTTTTAACTCGGAAATAACCTGACTAATTTATTGTCCTATCCTGTTACTAGCTTGTAGACTCTGTTCTACGGATAACTGGAATTTTGCAGTTTCTTGAGTTAACAAGGCGAGAGATTCCTCTAAACTTAGGATTTTCTTATCTGACTGATTCTGAAACTGAGCTAGTCCTGAAGGATTCTTAGTATAGCCAAAACCCGGGGGAGCATTAGAATTACTAAACTGACCTTGACTTTGGCCCTTAGACCGCGAAAGGTTCGGATGGTTTCTCCAATCAGGATTATAGGTTTCTGAATATGGGTCAATCTTTTGACGGTTATCAAATCTAGTGTTATTATAAAGAGCATTGGCCTTCTCTTCAATATTCTGGCCTTCCCAAAAAGGCTCCACTCTACCACTAGTCTGGCCCACTTCTAAGGCTTCTAACCTTTTTGCTATAGCAGCAATTTTGGCATCTGATTCATAGCCTCCTTCTACCCTATTAACGTTTCCTCTACTTAAAAGAATTGTTTTCTGGGGTGCCCTACTATTTTCCCATTGCTGGGTTTTTTCGGCGATTTCATTAAAAAATTCCATCGCCGCATCAACAGTTTGGTTTTCAAATCCACCAGTGCATAGAGACTCAACCATGGTCGTTGTGGAATAATCTAAACCCTCATAAAGGATCTGAACTAGCCTAACCTTTTCTAACCCATGATGAGGACACTGGGATAATAAATCATTGAACCTTTCCAAATACCTATATAAAGATTCTCCCTCTTGTTGTGAAAATGTGCATATTTGCTTCCTAATAGACGATGTTTTGTGCCTAGGGAAAAACTTATTGAAAAAGGAAGATGTAAGTTGTTCATATGTCTCAATTGACTCGGAGTCCAAACTATACAGCCACGACTTGGCCTTATCTTTCAGGGAAAATGGGAATAACCTAAGTTTCAAAGCATCATCATCTAAGCCTCTAATTCTTAGAGTACTACAAATTTCCTCAAAATCCATAACATGGTAATAAGGGTTTTCATTTTCTTTCCCTAAAAAGATTGGGAGCATCTGTAGGTCCCAGGTTTCAGTTCATAGGGTGCCTCCGTTTCAGCTAACTTAATACAAGAAGGACGGGTAGTCCTAGTTGGATTCAACAAAGCTTTCAAAGTTGCCATTTCTGGCGCTATCGGAGAAACAGGGATTCTCTCCTCAGTCAAAGAACGTTCAAAAACAGACTCTTCAAAAGACTGACTTTCTAGATTAAGGTAATCGAGACGCTTCAAACTACTAGGTTTCTCTTTAACAAATCTACCTAGTGAGTCTCTTTTACGTTCAGGCATACAATAGAATTTTCTAAATTGGAAGGGTAAGCAAACACAGATCAAGGCCGACTCAACCAAATCAAACCTATTTATTTCTAGCAAACAAAAAGCATGATGGCTCCACTTAGATTGTTTCTAGACCAGCTTCTAATCCTTCGAACGGGAATTCGTTACAATTTAAGCAAACCCCTCTGGAGTCAATCCGAGTTAACGTAAGTTGAATAGAGGCGAGGGAATCTCGGTGGAGCTTTGATACCCAAGGCCTCACCGGTATTACAAGGCGGCACAGTCACGCATTCAACTTACAGAAACCGTCAAGAACTTCGAAGTATGCTTAAAGAGTAACCAATATTTTTCGAATGACTTTCCTGTTAAGCTAGTTACCCAATCGGTCTCGTTCTAGTCAAAATTTTAGGCTTAGGTTCGCGTAGGTTTCGTGTTCCTAAAGCGGGCAAGAAGAGAACAGTGATGAAATCCGAACCCTTATCTTGTATGGCCAGGCCTTGCCCTTTACTAGAAAAATAAATGTTCGTATTCAGTCCTCAACATATATGCATACGAAGGAGTCCAGTAACTCGCTGACAGGGGATTCGCGAGTGTTTGGAATCTTACCTCCCGTTCCAGACAGGGGATGAATCGGTTGTAGTCGACTCGGGCCACTGACTCCGATGTCTAGTGTATGAACCCAAGGTGCAGAGACAATATCATAATTGTCCTCCTTCTCTATAAACAGTTTATATTTAAAGTACCCTTACGTAGGGTAATAAAAATAATAATGTCCCAAAGTCCAATAGTCCAAAAGTGCCCAGAGCAAGGTGAATATCATGGGCCTTTGTTTCACCCAAGAGGATATGTAATGTACAACCCGTCGAGAGTCGTAAGACAATGCGGTTACATACAAAAAATCCCAAAGGCACAAAAGGATTTCAACTTCAATGAGACAAAAACCAAAGCACATGACAGTGATATTGTCATTGTTCACTGGCCTTTACCATCATGTGATTATTGGGATAACAGATCGTTTCACAAATATCCTTTGGTTGGTCCATCTCGAACAGATGACGAGGCAATTCCGCGTTACATGCCATGGTACCTCAATGTTTCGCATACTCGAGTGAGAAGAGTATATGAGAGGCCCATTATAGATGACAAAGATACGGCTCTCGAATACTTGATGCGTATTGTTACTCAATTAAGATTTTGTTAATGGTTTTAGCATTATATATTGAATGTTTGTTATTTGAAATTGAAACAGAGAAGATGAGTCGGACACTTGATAACCCGGGCAAATCTAAAAATCAGGGAAGGGAAAAATATGAAGGCCGATGAAAAGCTAATTGATGAATTAAACGGTCTTGAAGATGTAGAAGCTGGTGCAAAGTTTGGGGAGCAGGATGAGGATGATTCTGAGGAGGAGGAGGAGGAGGAGGAGGAGGAGGAGGAGGAGGAGGAGGATGAGCCAAAGAAGAAGAGAAAGAGAGCCCCTACCAAAAAGATGTATAAAGGTGCATCGAGCAGCGCCTAACCTAGTAAACGAGGACGCGGTGGACGTGGTCGTGGCGGTGGATGTGGTCGTGGTGGGGATGTTCTTGAATGAATAGTTGTATTCATGTTTATGTCTTTAAGTATGGATAATTATGGAGTCAAAACTTATGTCTTGTCTTAAACTTATTGTCGAATCATGTTTGGTTACACTCCTAGTCTATGAATGATTTAATCTGGTTTCTATTTTATGAATGACTTAATGTGTGTGGAAAAAATGGAGGATTCTATCATTTTTTCTGTCAGAATCGGTTTACATATAACTATATGTAATCCGATTCTGACAGTTTCCCAAATGTTCAGCTTTAGAATCGGGTTTCATGTACAAATATGTAATCCGATTGTTATGAAGAAAAGTTCTGTAACTTTTAGAATCGGTTTACATCTATTAATATGTAATCCGATTTTTATGAAGAAAAGTTCTGTAACTTTGAGAATCGGTTTACATGTATAAATATGTAATCCGATTTTCTTGAAGAAAAGTTATGTAACTTTGACAATCGGTTTACATGTGCTTTACAAAAGCCCGATTTGTTAGAGGCAAATTTATATGATTTTGTTAGGAAAAAATCGGTCTATCTGATAATATATAAAATCTGATTGTTTGAATTGAATTAAAAAAAATAGCCGTTGAGACTTCATCTATGTAAGGAAAACCTCTTTGAGCCACTCCCACATCGCACACTTAGCCTAGAAAATAGAATGGGAACCGTTTGAAGATTTTTGTATGGTGAACTCCTTTGCTAATACGTTCCGCGGATGTTCGAATAAAATCTATTCAATGTTTTGGAAGAGAGTTAAAGAGTTCTTTTACTGGCGTACCGCGAACCCTAATAAAACTACATAAAAGGCGCAATGCGAGAGTACGTAATTGTTAGAAATATGGTTTACCACTATTATCCACGAGCTCCTCTTAGGGAAAAAGTGAGTAATGCTATCATTTTTATACACATGTCAACTACACTAGTTCACATACTAACATATAAGAATTCATTGAATTTCAGCTGAAACGTTTCAACGGGTTATGGAGAATTCGTAATGGGGAAAGAAAGTTCATTCACCACAAAGAATATACGACGTTGTACCGACGTGCTCGGAGGTTCATTGATGAGCATTTGATGTGTCAAATTCTAAAATTCCCATACTGAGTCTTATATATATGTAGTGGGCTAATTTCCTAAACTATGTAATGAATATTTTGTTTCTGAAAGTAAGGAATAATCGGTTTACATGTGCATTACAAAAGCCCGATTTTTGGAATCGGTTTATGTGGGTATTGATCAAACTCCGATTCTGGGTTTACATCTTCCTAAGCATAAAACTCAACCCAGAATCGGTTTACAAATGCACTAACATGAACCGATTCTGGATCGAGTAAAAATTAATTTTTTTTACAAATTTTGATTATCGATTAATGAAAGTTAATTTCAGGATTAATTTGATTAAACATTATTTAATAATCCGAATTAGCACTAATTTAATAAGGGTATATTGGGCATCAATATAAATATTGGATAAGGTTTTCTATGAATTTTCTCCCAATGATCCTATTTTATCATGTAGTTATATAGGCCCCAATTAAGTGACATAGACCCCAATTTAGCCAGGCTAATTTCCTTTTTTAAAAAGTGTGCACAAAATTTAATTTCATGACTACATCTATGAATGATGCGCCCAAAGCACGTTGGTCGTAGTTTCTTCGTACTAGTAATATACCATACCAAGTCTCGGTCACTTGTTTGCCGTTTGAAATAGTGACCATTCTATTTGGTCCACCGTACAAAAAGGTTTACACGAAAGGGGACATAAATGACACGGACAAGGTATATGGACTTGCTTACTTGTTCGATTCCTACTAAGAAACTGAAAAAAGGCACATCGAATCGAAGTATCGCTTCGGTTCAGTTTTAAGTTCTTCCTATAAATATACACTCTCTCCCCACAAAAATCCCAAAAAAAACTAAAAAAAGAAGAAAAAAAATCATAGAGAAAACCCTAGGAGAAGAAAACCCTAATTTCTCCTAGTGTCTGCATTGCTCGCTTTTTATTTCGTGGGAGTTTGAGATTCTTGTCTGTCTTTGCCTTGCTCTTCTTTTTTCTCTCAATGGCAAACGTTGTTGCTGCTAATCAAACTCCCCCTGTTGACCAACAACAGCAACAACAAGTAGTGCAGAATCAAGGATTTGGTAATTCGTCATTGTATGTTGGAGATCTTGACCATTCTATTACAGAAGCACAATTGTATGATCTGTTTAACAGTGTTGCTCAAGTTGAATCCATTAGGATTTGTAGGGATCAGGTCAGAAGGTTTTCTCTTGGTTATGCTTATGTTAATTACAGGAATCATCAAGATGGTAAGCCATAACCAAAACTCACTCTCTTTTTCTTTTCTTTTTCGTGTGTTCATTAGTTCGATTCATCATTTGTTTTGCATGTTTGAGTTTTTTATATTGAATATTTTTTTATTCTGATTAATACTTTTTACCATCATTATAATAATATTATAATATATATTGCTCCGTTTTTTTCCTAGCGCGTATCACCCTGATACCATAGAGGCATATATTGTGCTTCCTGTTATTTGTTATTTGATCTGTTCCCTGGTTCTGTTTTACATTGTATCTTTTCGTGTAATTAGAATATGTATTGGTCGTTAGATTCTTATGTGCTATTATATACGTAGATTCATCAAGTAGTGTCACTGTCTCTACTGAGTTTGAGAGCAAGGAGTATTTCAGAAAACATGGTGTCTAGTATTATTTTGGTAACCATCAATAGAATGCATAGTCTGGCTGTCTTTAAAAGAGTATAATTTATTAATTCGGGCAAATATTTATGCCGCCATCTACTTTTTGCATTCATAACATGAGAATCTTTGTGGTAGAGTAATATTACTGCAGCAGTTTTGCGTCACGCTATCGTAGTTGTACTGATAAATCCTCCGCCGACATATATTGTTGCATTTAAAATGGGAACTAGCTAGTACTATCTAATCCATCTTTATGTTACAAAAATCTCGGTGTAAATAGATTCTCTCTGTAGTAAGTAGTACTGGGAATTCGGCATCAGTGTCCTAGGATGAGTCTTTTTCTTTTGGATACGCTAAATTATGGTGCTTAAAATTGAATAGAGTTTCTTAGTTAATGTTTTTGCTGTTCTCAACTGTAATTTTTTTTAATCTCATAACTTTAATTGTAAACTTACAGCTGTGAATGCAATGGAGACCTTGAATTTTACGCCGGTGAATGGAAAACCTATCAGAATTATGTACTCCCACCGAGATCCTAGTATTCGGAAAAGTGGTTTTGCGAACATATATATTAAGAATTTGGATACATCGCTAGACAATAAGGCGTTGCATGATACTTTTGCTACTTTTGGTACCGTACTTTCCTGCAAGGTGGCCACTGATAACAATGGTCAGTCAAAAGGGTACGGTTTTGTGCAGTTCGAAAAGGAGGAAGCTGCTCAGAGAGCTATTGAAAGTCTTAATGGGATGCTTATAAACGACAAAAAAGTTTATGTTGGTCTTTTTGTTCGCAAACATGAAAGAGATCAAGCAAACGGGTCACCAAAATATACTAATGTATTTGTGAAAAATTTATCTGAAACAACTACTGATGAGGACCTTAAGAAGTTTTTTGGAAATTATGGACCCATCACTAGTGCTGTTGTGATGATGGACGCTGATGGGAATTCTAAAGAATTCGGTTTTGTTAACTTTGAGAATCCAGACAATGCAGCTACTGCAGTTGAAAAATTGAATGGAACCACTAAAGATGATAAAGTGTGGTATGTAGGTAGGGCTCAAAGAAAATCTGAAAGAGAGGCTGAGTTGAAAGCCAAATTCGCGCAGGAGCGAAATATCCGGTTGGAAAAACTACAAGTAGCTAATTTATATCTTAAAAATCTTGATGAAACCATTAATGATGAAAAACTCAAGGAGTTGTTCTCCGAATTCGGTTCTATAACATCAAGCAAGGTATGGTTTTCTGAAGCAATTAGGAATTTGACAAGCTAAGTATTTCGCCATTTTTTGTTTCACTTAATTTTGTGTTATTAATAATAGGTGATGCTTGATCCTCGAGGAGTGAGTAAGGGCTCTGGTTTTGTTGCATTCTCCACCCCTGAGGAAGCTGCTAGAGCTGTAAGTTGTTATGGCTCTTTTCTTTCCCTTTTTTTTTCACAATTAAAACAATCCTGGTGAATGATTTAAACCTGTACCTTTTTCTTTTGCGCCTTTGAGATTTCTGTCTGAATGATTAAAACCTGTACACGTGGTGAAACAATCCTATAGGTGACTGAAATGAATGGGAAGATGATAGGTCGGAAACCTCTTTATGTTGCCGTGGCTCAGCGCAAAGAAGAAAGGAGAGCTAGGCTGCAGGTAATCTACTGTTACCTCGAATTATTAATGTGTTAACTAACTGGAGGAGGTATTTTATTTTTAAGAGTTGAGTTTATCTAGATCTGACCCTGATACATGACTCTATTTATATTTCGCAGGCTCATTTTGCTCAAATGCAAGCACCTGGTGCTATGGCACCTCTTCCATCAGGTATGACCGGTTTCCATCCTGGAGGACCTAGGCTTGCCCCCCAGCCGTTGTATGTTGGTCAAGGTGCCCCGGGTCTGATTCCATCCCAGCCTGCTGGATATGGATTTCAGCAGCAACTACTGCCAGGAGTTCGGCCAGGTGTCGGACCAAACTTTATGGTGCCCTACCACCTTCAGAGACAGGGCCAGCCTGGGCAGAGAATGGGTTTAAGAAGAGGAGGAAATCCACATCAGATACAGCAACAGGTCGGTCAATTTATCAACATTTGATAACTTGAAATTAGTTTTACCCTTAGTCTATGATGACATGGAGCTGATCCTGATTAAGAACTCATGTTTGTTTCTCCTCTTTCATGTCAATATCAAATATAGTTAGTGAATGATCTGTAACAATGACATTTGGTCTCTTCAGGTGATGCCAAGGAATTCTAATCAAGGATTCAGATACATACCAAACTCAAGGAATGGGCTTGTAGACCCGTCTGTGGTGCCTCTGACTCCAATTATGACGTTGCCGCTTGATGCTTCTGGTGTACCTATGGCTACAGTAGAAGCACAGCGAAATGGACCAGTACATATTAAAACACTTGCCTCTACTTTGGCCTCAGCAGAGCCTGAGCTTCAACGTCAGGTACGTGAATCTTTTCCCCTAAGGTGACAAGGAAACAACTATGTTTCTTATATACTAATAAAATTCTTTGATGTCCCTTGATTTCAGATGCTAGGAGAACAGCTATTTCCGCTCGTCAAGAGCATCGAGCATGATTATGCAGGCAAGGTTACTGGAATGCTTTTAGAGATGGATAAAACAGAAGTGCTCCATCTGATAGAGTCTCCAGATGCTTTGAAGAAAAGAGTTTCAGAAGCCATGGCCGTTTTGGAGCGAGCTGGTTCTGGATCTGATGCTGCAGACCAACTCGGTTCATTATCACTCAACTGAGTGTTATACGTTTGGTTAGATATTTTATTTTTAGCTTTGGGTGCGTGCAGCCAAATTTTTATGGCTTGATGATTTTGGACGGAAAAGAAGTGCCCGTATGTGCGGAGAGTGTGGGAATTGGAGGGTGTGGATTTTTTTTTTTTTTTTTTAGTTTTACCTTTACTGGCGACTCTTTAGGTTTAAATTTTGTTTTGGATCGCAAGGTTTTGTTGGATAATTTCTAGCTTTGTTATGGAGTATTTCTTTGAATGCGTTAACTTTATAAATTCTTTTCAAACTTGATCTCATCTAGCTGCTAGATATAATAAAGTAAATTTGTGATTTTGGCACTACTTTGATCCAAGGAGAAGAATATAGGCTAAATTTGTGATTTTGGCACTACTTTGATCCAACCAGAAGACGTCATAGTGGGCAATGACGGAAGTAATGCAAAGAAAAGAATTTTTACAGTTTTCTACTCGCTTTTGTATCTTTTTTTTCACATATCTCAACTTTGAACGTTGAGTTGTCTAGTACAAGATCATTACAAAGAAAAGGAAAACTGAGTGTGGTATCTGAAGTTTGATTTACATGAAGGAAAACATAATGAAATATAAAACATGAATGATGACTGGTAGATTATTAGCAATAAGGAGATCTTCACTGTGTCTACACAGTACATAGAATTATTGATGAAGTCATTTAAGCCCCTTTTCTTCTGTGACAACAAACATGAGGAAGAAAATTTACATGGTAATCAAGGACCGACTGATGAAGATAAAGAACTGGCTAACGTCTTAAAACCCTCCCTGAAATGTAAAAGGAAATAATAAAAAACAAAAACAGAAAGAACATCTCAACATTATAAGAAGTTCATGAAAAGACTAGCAGGTAGCAGCTGTTTCTACATTTTGCAGCATACGCCCTTGTCCAGTAACCTAAAGCATCCTCACAGTATAGCGAAGTTCTCATTTAGACAGTTAATTCAATAAAGGAATTTTGAGTCTACAAGCTTTCGGGATCATACATCCTGATAAAATAAAACACTTCCATGGGCTTAAAAGTTCAAACTATGAGAATGGACTATAGCAAGGAGGTTCCATTTGCAAGGAGCCTAAATGCATGGTGGTCGTACTATTTTAGTGGCTATGCGCCTCAACCTGACTAGGGTCTGAGTCAGATTCAGGAATTCGGGTTTGTTTGATTGGATTTCTGACTCGTGTCACTGGGTCAGGTACAAAATGTATATTTTTTCGCTCCAACTTAAAAAAAGCAATACACTATGTTTTTTTCTTTAAAAAAGATACACTACGTTATGTTGTATTATCCTAGGATTTTATTTTTGATCTATTTTGAAATATACAGAATCAACTTGTTAAGAAAATGCAATTTGATCAGGAAACGAAGTGCAATAGGTACACAGTCTCACACTTGCCTGCTGCGACTATTCAATAAAACAAGGTAGAGTGGATCTTGGGATGAGAGCTGAAACAGCTGTATGACGATGTACGTGCAAACAGTAATGCTGCAACACGAAGAGAAAGATTAGAGCCACAGACATCCATGTCAAGTAAATATAAGACCAAAATATGTTGCATATCACAATGGAATCTTTAACAATAAGGTGGATGGAAAGCTATTGACAAACTAATATACCCGTTCTTCTGTATCAGCCTAAAGAGAATTACCTGCCCAAACATATGAAAAGGATAATCCAAATGAATGCGCTTAGTGAACTTGACTCTTTGTAAATGACCCAAACCTGAAATCAATTAATATCCACAGAGATGAAGTAAGATTGCTTGCTTGGTTAAGGACAAATTCGAGCTATGAATTTTATACTGGGAGCACGTAGGAAGAGGAGCTCAAGCGAGTTCAGCACATCTAAGGGTGTTAAGTACTAAAAACCAAATAAAAAGTAGAAAATACATACCGACATAGCCACGATATGAATGTAGAAATCAACTAATAATGCTTTCGTCCAACTGCAAACAGTTTAGCGTCTTTTTAATCCATTTATTATATATGAAGTACTAACAAAAATAGAAAGAATTTTCTTTTAACCCAAATGAACATAAAAAGAGTTCCATAGTTCCGGATGTATGCATATTTTTTGTAAAATAATAAAAAACTTCAACTAATAGAAAATGAAAAACCTAGAAACTGAGAATTTAAATTATAACTTACGGTATCAAAAGCTCTGTGCGAAAAGGACTACCATCAGTTAAGAGAGTGTAGATCAGAGCTCCCAGCATCAAGCAACCCAATGCCGTGAAAGCAATCCTAGCAGCCACCACAGAAGAGAATTTCCTCTTTCTTTCTATATCATCCCTACTAAAATAACTCTTAGCATCAATTAAAAAAGAAAACAATTGACTCTTAGCAACTAGAACAACATTATCCTTACACATATAAATTAACCGAAAACCCAGGAAATAACATAGTTTCCTATGGTTTTAAACAGCTAGCATTCTTGAATGTATTTCATTCCCGCACTAAATCTTCTATGTTCTTCAATTTGAATGAATGAAGAACTAGTTAACTTACTTGCTGTTATAGCGCACCAAAACGTAATACATGGGATCTTGTGAAACCTCTTGAGATGACAACTTGAAAAGTTGCACCACAACATAGGCACATGTAGTTATGCTGAAAATGAAAAATCAAAATATCACCGAGACAAGGACATCAATTACAGAACTGTACGAAATGTCAACTACTTGCATAACAATAAACTGAAGGTTGGCGTGTACAATTTTATCCTAGTAATTTTGAATCATTTGACATTCCACTGTGTTTTTCTGACTGCTACTTTGACAATGAGCTGTCGTTTGACTGCTATTTTTATTAATGAGCTTTTGTTGGACAAAAAAAAACAACTAACTTTTGTTAACAATTCTTTTACGAATACATCTTAGCATCTCTGCAACTGAGTAGTTACTGTTTACCATTATACTATGCGGACAATCGTAAGCTTGTAAAACAGTCTGGTGTAGACACGAGCTGTAATGAACTAGTTTAAAAAGTAAAGGGCAGGCAAACATGAAGGAGTCAAAGTAGTGGCAGGTTCCATTCCAGCACTTAAGTTCCAAATGCACGTTAGCGTAATTCGGAAAAGGCAATGGTTTAATTTCTCATGAGAAAAAGAGAAACAAGAAATACAAAGATGTCCATACCTTCCCAAACATACTAATAGGATTATCCACACTACTGCGCTGATCAAGTTTGATTCCTTGTAGGCAATCCAAGCCTGGTGGTTTTCAAATTGTGCGAGAACTTGTAAGATATGTTGCCAATGGCAAAGGAACAAACAAAATAAACTTAATTAGATATAATAGACATATGAAAGAGTGCAAGCTCATAGTTTCTCTTGGAAATGTTTGTCCTAAAGATCAATGTCCCAGAATCGTTTTATGTTTTTAAAAGAGACTTGCCAACAGTTAAAGTAATTCTGAGAAATTTGCAATTCTCTGCATAATGAAGGAAAAAAGAAGAGAAAGAAGCACAAGTTCATTGTGACATACCGCTATTGCTACAACAATAATATAGAAATCAATCAAGGTTGTTGTCATCCACCTAAAAAACACACAAACACTTTTAAATTTGGCACGGGTGGAGTTTCTCAATAGATTCATAGCTCGGAAGTGGTTTAAATTAAACTTCATGACACTTAGAATTTCTCAATAATCTGAAATTTCATATGGTAATTCTGTTAGAACAAATTAACCTGGAGTTGGGGTTTTACTTGTTACCAACCTAGAACCCAAGTGTAACTAAAGAGTAATAACTACTTAAGCTCTTTGTTCACAGATTCAGAGAATAACTGATATACAAAGTTTAAGAAAGATATTAAAATTAAACACAAAATCAAATGCACAGTTTCAGAAATCCTTGGTGGGTTTTAATTAAATCTTCTTATAGAACAAAAAACAGCTCAAAAAACCAAACAAATTGACAGATGATACCATCGAAATTGTGACACGCATGCATAACCAGTAAGTAGAAAGAATGAACAACTTACGGTATCAAAAGCTCTTTACGGAATGGAAGACCATCAGTGACAATAGTATAGATTAAGGTGGCTGTCATTAAACAACCCAATACACAGAACAGACTTCTTAAGACGTTCACAGACAGCAAAGTAGACGCCATTGCTAGCTACTACTTTTACAGAGAGAAACTACACGAGGTTATGTAGAGAGTCAAGAAATTTGATCTTGGACTAGAAAGTTCTTTTAGTTGTGGGGGTACTTCGTCCACGTCATTATTTAAGAGCGTATAGAGTAGACGAAGTGATTCAAATCTAGACAGATCTCATGCAAACAGATCTCATATTCTTGTCTCAACAGACCGAGCAAAAAACCAAAAAAAAAAAAAAAACTGTCACACATAAATACCTGTGGCTCCGGCTAAATTTCCGAGGGACGGGTCCATTTGAGCCCACAAATTCCCAAAATATGTGAGGAGCAGGTTTTCTTGTTATTTTTCCTCGCGGACCGTCCAGAATAGTTGTTTCAATGTTTACCTAGTTTTGATGGCATTTTCTACGGACTCAAACAAATTAAGAACTTGTTCAATGGACTCAATAAAAGAGAAAAATAATTGAGCAAACGGACAAATTTAATGGTCTGACCACGATCTTTGAGGAGTTCCGCGTCTCTTTATAAACTGCGCGGGCCATCAGCAACCGCCAGCGGCCTGACTTAAACCGTGCGGTTAAAATAAATTTGTCGGCGGCTATTAGTAATCCGCGTGGCCTTTATCATCCCGCCAATGGCTACATCTCATTTTCATCATCCAGTGGTTGTTATTCGTTCCCCTATCAATTCAGACCATTTCAAACTTAAAACTCACACCTTCTACACCTCTACCTCTGTATTTCTCAATATTCATTTTCCCTTCATTTCAACCACAATATTCATACCATCTCAATTTGTTAGAAAAAAATCCAAAAAATCTCATTCTATGACAACCATGGCAACCCCCTCGCAACAATCACAACAACAAACGCAACAACAAAGGAAACCAAGATCCGATAGAGTCCATGGTGTCAAGTTTACGATGGATGAAGATGAATCAATTTGTAGGAATTATGTATTCTTTACGGTAGACCAAATCAATGGTTGCCAGCAACTACAGGCCACGTTTTATGGAAAGATTTTTGAAAAGTCCGTGAAGAAACCGGTAACATCTATAATCGTGATGCCGAAGGGTTGTCTCGTTGTTTTCATACAATTAGCAAAGATGTTACTGAATGTGGAGTGGAGATGTCGAGAAGAGTCGCAAAGAAACCATAAAACTGATTTCCAACACGAAAATTGTTTCAACATTCTGAAAGTACTTAACAAATTTAATCCATACATGTTAGAACGAAATCAAATGCCAACAAGATCACCATGCACATGGTCCAATTTCCCAGGATTTTCAGAATAGTGCATTTATTTCCTTACGTGAAGGAAATGCATATCCACATGCTGGGTCTCCAAGTAGTCAGGAACAACACAACACCAATCTGGATGTTAACACCAATATCAAAAGAATAAGAGAAGGGGGTCAGAAGGCCAGAAAACCATTCTCAAAGTTTTTTTTAGTTTACTTCAAAATGAATCTATTTTGTCTTCTAGTAATAGGCGATAAATTAACTAGGTATATGGCATCTTTTGCTACGTAGTTGCCAACTCCTGGTCCTAGCATAATATGTTTATATTATCAAACTCTGGTCTATCTAATATTACTCCGAAGACCTGAAGAATGTGAAGAAGTAATGAACTACAACGACGATATCATCCTTCCACTTGAGGTTAGTAATATTGACTTGAACCGTTTCATTGCTAATGTATCTTTCAAGTCGTGTTATATTGAAAACATAACTGCGAAGCTGTATATATTGCACATACTGTATAATACTCAAGTGATGTGAAATGATCATAATAGTATGATCATAGTATTAAGGAATTAGAGTACGAAGTTTAATGCTTATCTTTTGAACTTCGTAGATAGGATATGAACATAATCTTGTATATATTGTTATGATTATGTGAATGCGTTATGGTGAATATTTCATCCTAGGAAACAATGTTTTACGTTTGTTTAAAGGAAGTACATTCGTGAACTTGTTTCTTGAATCGAAAGGGAAATCAATAGGATTATTGGTTTGGCTATTCATTGCAAATCTTTGGATGACCAATATGTGTGAGTTAGTAGAACCGATCTTAACACGGGTTATGTATCTTGGTATAACTAATCACAATGCCTACACTTATGATTTGGTATGACTGGTTTTGATAATTGGTGTAACCGATCCTAAGCAATCACCATGTGATGGTATGATCGATCCTTGTAATTGGTGTGACTGATCCTAGTAATTGGTGTGACCGATCTTGTAATTGGTGTAACCGGTCCTAGTAACTGGTGTTACTGATCACAAGTAATACCATATGTAGATGGAACCGATCATTGTAACTGGTGTAACCGATCCTGGTGACTGGTGTGGCCGATCACAAGTGTTTCCATATTTAGGTATAATCAATCCTAGTGATTGGTAGAACCAATTGAACCCATGTACGTGATTTGGTATTTGATCAATCACATAGTAGTATTGGAAAACAGGCGAACCAATTCTAAACTTGTTTGGAAGTGTGGTATAACCTATTCCAAGAATGCAAATGCATGTAAATATGAAATAAGGATTTGTAGTGAAAAGATGTCAACATACTTTGAACACGAGCAGTAACTCTTATCATTTATTGTTCAAAGATATTCCTTAGAGCTTATCCAATGGAATGTGTGTGAGGATAAATATCTAAATCCACATAGGATACACATCAATTTTCTCTAAAACCCTTCTCGAACCATAAATTCTTAAATGAATGTGGAGTGACGTGGCTTAATTTTGGGAAGACATTGTCAAGGTGAATGTCTAAAACTAGATATTCACCTTGACAATGTCTTCCTATCCTAATCATTTTTATGTAGTGAAATAAGTTATCAAATAAAAATGGAATGATTGTTAACCAATTATTAAATGACACTTAAGAAACAAAAGATTAAAATTGATTTCGGTTGGAGATGAGTTTTTTTAGTTCCCTATATTTAGGAATTTATATATAAGGGAATTTTTACCAAGAGAAAGTCAAGACAATATCAACACATATGAAATAAGCACATCAGCCATTGGATAAGCTCTTAGTACTCAAGGTGATCCTGTACCAAAATAAATTAAGAATTTTTTAGTTAAGGTTTTTGGTTTTATATGCTTCAATCACCAGCAATTAATGCATATCTCTAGAGAATAAAAATTAGTAATGTGCATTTACTAATTGGAGATTTTCTATTGAGAGATTTCAGAAATATTGGACAAGCATTTATTGGAATAGGAAAACCGAATCTTGAGAATACTTTCGGTTTTGGAAATTCGTTGGTGTCCAAACATCCTTGGTCTGTGAATACCTAGTTTGCATTTCTAGCAAACTATCCTAAGAGCCGGACAAACTTCATTTCTTGTTGTTTCTAGTGGAACCGTCTATTCAGAGAGGAAAATATCATAATTAGGTGAAATCTCTTAAGACCGCTCGTTTAAAAACTACTGTGGGATCAAGAAGCTCTACGAGTACCGTTGGTGGGAAATTAGATAATTGCAGTGTTATTAGTTTTCGATTGATTTGATTGACTAACGGTTGTTGAAACTTTGATTGCACCTAGTTTGTTTATGCTTGAGAATCTTCTCTTCTGATATAAGATTCACTCAAACTAGATCATAGTATTGACAGGATCTTTAGAACCGTTGTTAGATCTAAAGACATCTTGTGATAATCCATTATTAACAGACTCCGTCATGTGCATGATTGATCATAAGAGATTCAAGTGGTGTTGTGCAGGTTATTGAAGATAAAAGAAGATTTGAAGACGAAGAAGATTTATTATTAGTTTTCGTATCTTGTGAATTATGTGCACAAACCTTGATCGGCTGAGATCCAACTAGAATCAGTTCATATTTGATATATTTGATTGATTAGTTGCGTTAGATCGGAATTCTCTATATTTCTTTTTGAGATTTATATTGATTTAGTGCGAATCTATACTTGACTATTTATGTAGTTAAAGTTATATTGATCTAACCAGACAAAGAAGTTTGTTAGATTAAACATAAGATCCTTTGTCAATGACTCATCTAAATCTTGTAGCAAGATTGATTAGAGTGGTTACCAAACAGATTCTTCCTTTGCTGTTTGGAATACGATCCAAAGGACTTGGTATTCACGTGTGTGACTCTAGAAGTCGAAGGCACAGGGATACTGAGGGAACTAAGTAGTTAGGGGTAGTCTTCTTGGTCTCAACTATACGAAGTTAGTATTAAATTTTGTATAGCGGCTTAATTATGAGAGTATTCAAAACTGGACTAGGTCCCGGTATTTTTCTGCATTTGCAGTTTCCTCGTTAACAAAATCTTGATGTGTCTTTCACTTTGATTTATGCATTATAATTGTTTATTATAATA
Organism: Papaver somniferum; assembly: GCF_003573695.1. NCBI lineage: Eukaryota > Viridiplantae > Streptophyta > Magnoliopsida > Ranunculales > Papaveraceae > Papaver > Papaver somniferum. Next base: position 40,554,626 of record NC_039359.1, read on the forward strand.
AAATAAAATACACATACACGTTAACTCCGTATTACTTGGTTATTACCGAACTTATTATCAAGCAACACACATTGTTGTAGTACTGTCTCGAGCATGTACCCATAGTCAATCACACAAGTATTTTTTTTGTTGTATTGTCTCGATCTCGTATCCATAGACAATCACACGTGTGAACCGAATTGTCGTATTGTCTCGACTCTGTCCATAGACGATCACATTCGGTAGAGGACTTATAGGTTGAAACAAAAAAATTGTGGTGTATTTGGGTACCCTCGTCTTTTCAATTGGTATCAGAGCAGGAAAACACGAAAAGATCTAACAATTTGTATTTGGTGCGATCCAACCTATAAGAAATGAACTCGAGTTCTCATGAGTCGATTTCATTTAACATACCGCCAAGATTCGACGGAACAAACTATCATTGGTGGAAATATGCTATGAGATCTTTTCTTCAATCACGCGATTTTAATACTTGGCTATTATTCGTTGACGGGTATAATCTCCCGAAAATTGAAAATTCGGAAACTGAGTTTATACACTTAGTAGATTATACATGGGAAGAAAAGGCATCTGCTAAATAGAATTCAGACGGTTTGAATGCTATTATACATGTTGTAAGCCGTTATCTACAACATCATGTATCCACATTCCAAACTTCAAAGGAAGCTTGGGATAACCTTCAGATCGTATTCGAAGGTATCACATCAGAAAATGAAGCTAGACTTCAAACTCTCACCTATGATTGGGAATACCTTCGAATGGATGACAGTGATACTTTTGAATATTTTCATATTAAACTCTCTGAGATAATAAGTGCTTATTTCTCTCTTGGAAAGACTATTTCTGAAAAAGATATGTGCAAAATTCTCAGATCATTGCCATCTAGATACGAATCTAAGAAGCATGCAATCATAAATACAAATGATCTTTCAAATCTCTCACGAAGCACACTTGTTGGGAAGTTAAAGATCTTTGATCATGAATCACAATCTATTCAAGCTAAAGGAATCGCTTTCAAAGATGAAAAAATTCCAAAAGCTCTTGTGAAGAAAAATAGATTGTTAAGTGATTTTGATAAATTGATTGCAGAAGATTTTGATAATGATGTAAAAAACACTTTATCACTGATTACAAGACAATTTTGAGATCTCTTAAAGAAAAGGAATACGATATTTGTAAAAGATGTTCATCGATCTTCTCGCCCTCATGATCGAGTTCCAGTCAAGAACAAAAAGGATCAAAAAGAAGATGATGAATATCATCCTTAGTGCTTCAAGTGTAAAGGTTTTGGTCATCTGGCTAAAGACTGTCCTAATCTAAGGAAATACACTAGAAGAAGGGCATTAGTTGTAACTCTAGACGATACATGTTAGAGCATAGCTCGGTTGAACCCACCAAGCGTTGGTATGTCGAGTTTGGTTGTCATATTTTAGTGAACCAAAACTCATTTAAAGAGTCGTTTAATTATGTACTAGATTCAACTTCGTATAGGTTAGCTTGAAAGTATTAGGATAGGAGACGTTACAAGTATTGCGAAGACTTGAGAAGTAAAGAATTAAGGATCTACAACGAAAACATCATCCTTCTACTTGAAATTAGTGATATTTGACTTGAACTGTTTCATTCCCTAACGTATCTTTCAAGTCGTGCTTATTGAAAACATAACTGCGAAGCATGAATGATTACACTCTAGTTAGACGTAGTATTAAGGAATACAATACGAAGTATAATGCTTATCTTTTGAACTTCTTATATAAGACATCGACATAATTGTTTGAATGCTATTGTGATTATGTATGGGTATGAGGTGAAGATTTCATCCTAGGAAACAATGTTTTACATTAGTTTAAAGGAAGTAAATTCATGAACTTGTTTCGTGAATCGAAAGGGAAATCGTTAGGCTTATTGGTATTGTTATTCATTGCATATCTTTTGAACTACCAATATGTGTGATTAGTATAACCGCTCATGACTTGTTTATGTTCTTGGTAAAACTATTCACAAGGCCTGACTTTTGTATTGGTATGACTTTTATTAGTGAAACCGATCTTAAGTAATCACCTGAGATGGTATGATCGATTTAGTGTTATTGGTATGACCAACTCTAGGCAAAGGGGAACCGATCCTATGAAGGGTGAAAGTGATCACAAGAGGGGAATCGATCCTTGTAAGAGGTGCAACACGTTTTTAGTAGATGGGGGAACCTATCCTATGAACATGTGCAACAAGTTTTTGTGAAAGGGGAACCGATCCTATGGACATGTGCAACAAATAAAAGTAGTTACCATAAGTATGTGAGGAACCGATCCTAGTACCTTGTCAACCGAATTTTTGGAAAGCTAGTGTGACTATGCACAATACTCACATGGAGGTAGAACCTAAACTTGTCTTGGTAGAACCGTGAAACCCATGATTTGTGATTGAGTGTTCTTAATCAATCACATAGTTCTTGAAAGTCAGATGAACCAATTCTAAACTCGTTTGGAAGTGTGGAAAATCAGTTTCAAGATTGTAAGTATGAAAGAGGACTTACAAAGTAAAGATGTCGACATACTTTGAACATGTGCAATAACGCTTATCTTTTATTGTTCAAAAATGATCCTTAATAGCTAAAGGAAAATCCCGGATCGAGAAATAAGTTGAGAATCTTTTAATTAAGGTTTTTAATTTTATTTTTGGAAAATGAAAATTGGTAATGTACATTTACTAATTGGAGATTTTCTAAGAGATTTTCGGTCAATATTTGGACAAAGCATTTCCAGGAATTATGGAAACCGAATCTGGGAATATTTCCGGTTTTGGAAATTCCTTGGTGTCCAAACTTCCTTGGTCCATAAATATCAAAGTTTGCATTTCTAGCAAACTAATCCTCAAAGCCAGCAAAACTACCTAGTTGTGTTGTTACTGGTGGAGCCGCCTATTCGGAGAGGAAAGTAACCTAATTAGGCGAAATATCTTACGGCTGCTCAGTTTAAAGAATTCTTTGGGATTGAGAAGCTATATTAGTATCGTTGGTGGTAAACTAGATAATTGCGGTTTATTATTAGTTTTTGATTGATTTGATTGACTAACGATTTTTGAACTTTGATTGCACCTAGATTGTTTATGCTTGAGAATCTTCTCTTCTGATATAAGATTCACTCAAACTAGATCGAAGTTTCGACGGGGATCTTTAGACTGTTTGTAGTTCTGAAGACGTCTTGTGATAATCCATTGTTAACAGACTATGTTCTGTGCGTGATTGATCACATGAGATTCAAGTTGATTGTGCGCTAGTGTTTATTGAAGATCTAAGAAGATTTGAAGACAAATAAGACTTTGAAGATTTCTGATTTGCGTTCATAATCTTTGGTGTGCACAGTACTTGTTTTGGTTAAAGAGGATCCAATTATAATCAGTTTATCCTTGTGGTAGATTAGATTGATTAGTTGAGTAGATCGACATCAATACGTTTCTTTGTGATTCAAAGTATTGATTGTAAAATCTAGACGATTACTTCGGTAATTATTAGTAGATAGATCTAAGGACCTGACAAATGAGTTTATTGAGATAAACGGAAGATCCTTTTGTCGAACTCACATCACTTGGTTGAAAAGAGTTGATACCAAACAGATTTGTTGTTCCTTTACTGTTTGGAATACGAACCAAAGGAATTGTTCCGAGTACTGGACTTATTACAAGTTGGAGTCGTGGGAATACAGACGGAACTAGGTGAACTATAGGTTTAGTTGCTTGGTCTCAACTATACGAAGTTGGTTTGATTTTGTATAGCGGCTTAATCCTGAGAGTATTCAATTCTGGACAAGGTTTCGGGGTTTTTCTGCATTTGCGGTTTCCTCGTTAACAAAATCTTACCGTGTCTTTTACTTTTCTATTTATTTCCGCAATTATAATTGTTTTATTATAATTAGAAGTAAAATACACAAACGTTAATTTATATTTACTTGATAGTAATCCTATTGTGTTTTGTTAAGTCCGAACCTCTTATCAAGTAAACATACTTCGTTGTTGTATTGCCTCGATATTGTATCCATAGACGATCACACGAAGTATGAACCGATTAGTTTTATTGTCTCGACTCAGTCCATAGACAATCACTTTCGGAGAAAGGACTTATAGGTGGAAAAGTTTTAGATTGAGGTATATTTGGATACCCTCATCTTTTCAATTGGTATCAGAGCAAGTAAACACGAAAAGATCTAACAATCTGTGTTTGGTGCGATCCAACCTCTAAGAAATTGAATCCATGTCTGATTCAGTTAACGTTATGCAAGAGTATGAATACTCAAAAGTTGAAGATGTTACTACTTCTTTGACTCATGATACAAGGGTTGCAAAAACATCTATGTCTATCTCTGATGAAAGAGAAGATGCTAATAAAGAGTTGTTAAAACTCCTAAAGCCTATAAAATCTCTGTCTTCTAAAGTTTGATATTAACGACAGAGTCAAATCTTCTTAAACAGGAGATCAGAGATAAAGACATTCAACTGAATAGTCTGGCCAAAGAGAATATGGATCTCACTGTCAAACTAGGAGCACTTGGCAAATCTCTTACTTTTGATAAAGAGACACGTCATATGACTCTGACTAATGATATTGTTGTGATTTCTTCTGATAATGAGGAAACTAAAAGTCCTTGATCGACTTTTACAGATTGTGACAAAACCAGTTTAGTCACGTCTGAAACAGATCAAGATGATGGTAGTTTGCCTAACTACATCAAGTTAGAAGAGGATGAGAAACTATCTTCTAGATCTACTGATGATCAAACGAAATCTTGTGCAAAGTAAAATTTGAACCGATTCCGTGCTTGTGATCTTAAGGAATACAACTTTCAGTCACTTGAAAGGAAAAATATACTTCTTCAACATACTGTGGTAAAAATATTGAAAGAAGTTTCTTGTCTTAAAAAACTGAAAGATCATTCCTCAGTAGAAAGACAGATTATACCACTACCCGATAAGATCAACTTAAAAGAATCACAGGAAAGAGTTGATAATCGCTTCTGGAAAAAGGTTCCTCCTCACCCATATCGAAACAATTCTTGTTTTGATGAAGAACGACTCTAGAAGAAAGGGAAAGAGAGAATCTCTGCCAAAAGAAACAATCAGGAATTTTCGATAATTGTTTCAGATAATCACACTAATGTGGATCATAAGGAAGTCCTTAGAATAAGAAAATCATATGAAAATCTCATTGAAATAATTAAGAAAGATTTATCTATCTCTGAAAGTTCTCACGTCAGTACAGCTTCTCCATATGATCATATCTCTAGCGTTAGAAAATATCATCATCTTGGGAGTAAATATTTTGGGCAGAAATTCCCTAAGAGAAACATGAACTATGTTTCTGATACTCACTGTAAGCTAGAAAAAGGCTACTCCGATGCAACCTAGTTTTATCAAAATTGTGCACTCTCATTATTTTTCGTTCTCTTATTCATGTATGGGAAAGGCACAATAAAACTGGAGCACATTTGTTTGTGCAGCTGTTTATCAGAAAAGTTGTGACACTTTATGGATAACTGCGAATCCATGGTTGTCTGAAAAATATTCATGATTAACATGATCTTCCAAAAATATGTTTTATTTAGAATTTTCGAAGTTTTAATAAACCTTCCAGCTTGAGAAGTTCAGACAAAGGAAACAAAATATATTCTTTAATATTTTCGGATTCTCCTGAATCTTTCGGTCCGAAAGTTGTCTCTTATTAAAGGGAAATAATCTCTTGCATGTATTATGATAACCTGATCAATCCTTTTTATATATATAACCGAGCATGCCTCCAATAACTCGCAGTATCTCAAAGGCTAATAAGGAGGAAGCTCAAAAGGTTAAAGATTGTCAAGGAATCAATACAGAGAGGAAGAAGAAAAACATATCAAATATCATGTCTGATTATGATTCTGATAGTTCATTTGGATCACAAGATGAGTCATGTCTGTTGGCTTACAACCTACAAGATCCAACCAAAACCAAGTGGATTCGTTCTGATAGTATGACTCACTATATCCAAGGTTTTGAAGAACTAGAAACCAATATCGTTATTATTGTTCGACATCAAGATTGGGTAAAAGAAAAGATTGAAGGAACAAGAGGAGTTCTTGCTGAACTCAAGTTTCTAATTGAATAACTTGAGAAACAAGAAGTGGTTGCAGATAAGTCTCTTGAGACATGCTTCAAAAGTTTGAACACTGAAGAAACCTCAGTGAACAACAAGAGCACCACTAGAGATTATGTTATATGATGTAATACTTAATCCAGGAAAATAGACATCAATTTTTGATTTCTTTCAATGATTGTATTAGATCTATTATGAATAAAACTATCTCTTATTATTAATAAAATGATTTGAGTTATAATTTTTCTTGTGATAGTTTATGTTTATGTAGCTTGTGCTTGAATGCTTTATCTTATTGCTATTTATGTGTATGGGATGTTTGATTTTGGTTTTCTAACCTTAATATTCGATCTGATATGTTGTGAACCCTTATGGTTTGAGTGACTTTTTGGTTTAGCAGGATTAAGTTCTATCCCATGTTGGTAGGCTTTATCAAAGGATCATGAGGGATTCTGATTGAAACAATATATGAAAAAGTCACAATATGTTGAATCGTTTGGTTTAGCATAAAAGCATATGTGCTTCGGGGTTTTCAACTTTTACTTGCAACAGTTAAAAACCAGTTTTCAACCTTTCTCTGGTAAAGGTTGGTTGTTGTTATTCTTTTGTTTTGCATAAGTATGACAACATAATGGTATTTCGATATCAATTCTCCCTGGAAGAAGGTGCAAACATATTGGATAAGAGGATGTGAAATTTGAGGTAACGACTTTGTTAGTTAATTGTTTTTCTGTTTAAGTATATGTATTGCTTTTGCTTAACAAAATTTCGGTACAATTGATGTTTTATTCCATTATTTGTGTATGGATGTGTGTGTGATTCAATTGTTTCCGGTTAAGAAAAACTATTGTTATCTTGCTTTATTGTTTGGTATCAATCGTTTAGGCTTAAAAAAATTCGATACGATTGCGGTGCTTTAATGTCTATGTTGTTTTAATTGCTTCCGGTTGAGGTGAATAATTATGCAAGTTGATTTATTTGGTTTGTATGAATTGTTTATGGCTTAACGAAAGAAAAGGTTTACGGGATGAATTGTTTAGTCCAATTAAATTCCGGATAAGAAAAACTAAGTTAATTATGATCTTAGTTAGACTTATCAAAGTGGAGGTTTCAGTTATTCAAGTCTAATCGAATGCCTTAACAAGGAATGCTAGTTAACTAACCTAGTACTTGTCTTGTTTAAAAGTTAAAGGTCTAAGTTATATGGATAATTAGAACTTGATGAGAAAAATAGAGTTATCTTTATTTTGGTCTTATCGAACAAGCGATTGTATTTGTACAATCGGTTTAACAAAGGAACTAAGGTGCTTAGTCGATTTTTGGTTTGCTAAACTATTAAGGAAAATTGCTTCGGGCAATTGTTTCGTTGGTAACATATCAAAACAAAATTACTTTGTAGTTTCGGTTTTGATATTGGTTATCAAAAATGGTGTGTGGAACCTCGTGCTTAACTCTTATAGGTTTGCAAGTATACTTTGAGATTTGTATGATCCTTTAGGTTTGTCCTTTATTTGCTCGTACCTTTGTCATTTTGTGACAAAAAGGGGAAGAAATATATGGAGTAAACAAGTGATACTGGTATTGATTTATATTGATTGGTATCACTAAGGGAAAGGACATTTGTGCTTAAACTTTTATCTAACGAAAGAGTAAAGCATATATAATATGGGGGAGTAGCATATCATATGATACTTGTAGTTATATGGACGACAAAGGAATAACAAAGACGTGTGTATTGATAAAATCTACCTATCTTACCTTTATGGGGAGTATTAGATTTGTTATTATAACGTCAACAACGGAATTTATGGATTGAATGTATACAGGTTATTGTGTTGTTGAATTTGGGAATCAAATGTATGTGTAATGAATTCTTGTAATTTGTTTATCCATATGATGTAAGATTTTTGTCACTAAAATTGACAAAGGGGGATTGTTAGAGCATAGCTCGGTTGGACCCACCAAGCATTGGTATATCAAGTTTGGTTGTCATATTTTAGTGAACTAAAACTCATTTAAAGAGTCGCTTGATCATGTATTAGAATCAACTTCGTATAGGTTAGCTTGAAAGTATTAGGATATGAGACATTACAAGTATTGCGAAGACTTGAAGAAGTGAAGAAGTAAGGAGCTACAACGACAACATCATCCTTCCACTTGAGGTTAGTGATATTTGACTTGAACTGTTTCATTCCCTAACGTATCATTCCAGTGGTGTATGTTGAAAACGTAACTGCGAAGCATGAATGATTGTACTCTAGTTAGACGTAGTATTAAGGAATACAATACGAAGTATAATGCTTATGTTTTGAACTTCGTATATAAGACATCGACATAATCGTTTGAATGATATTGTGATTATATATGGGTATGAGGTGAAGATTTCATCATAGGAAACAATGTTTTACATTAGTTTAAAGGAAGTAAATTCATGAACTTGTTTCATGAATCGAAAGGGAAATCACTAGGATTATTGGTATTGTTATTCGTTGCATATATTTTGAACTACCAATATGTGTAATTAGTATAACCGCTCATGACTTATTTATGTTCTTGGTAAAACTATTCACAAGGCCTGACTTTTGTATTGGTATGACTTTTATTAGTGAAGCCGATCTTAAGTAATCACCTGAGATGGTATGATCAATTCAGTGTTATTGGTATGACCAACTCTAGGCAAAGGGGAACCGATCCTATGAGGAGGTGAAACCAATCACAAGAGGGGAATCGATCCTTGTAAGAGGTGCAACACGTTTTTAGTAGATGGAGGAACCGATCATATGAACATGTGCAACAAGTTTTTAGTGAAAGGGGACATGTGCAACAAATACAAGTAGTTACCATAAGTATATGGGGAACCGATCCTAGTACCTAGTCAACCGAATTTTTGGAAAGCTAGTGTGACTATGCACAATACTCACATGGAGGTAGAACCGAATTTTTTTTTGGTAGAACCGTGAAACCCATGATTTGTGATTGAGTATTCTTAATCAATCACATAGTTCTTGAAAGTCAGATGATCCAATTCTAAACTCGTTTGGAAGTGTGGAAAATCGGTTTCAAGATTGTAAGTATGAAATAGGACTTACAAATTAAAGATGTCGACATACTTTGAACATGTGCAGTGACGCTTATCTTTTATTGTTCAAAGTTGATCCTTAATAGCTAAAGGAAAATCCCGGATCGAATAATAAGAACACGCGATTGGGGGATACTAAAACTAATTGGGGATATAAATTACTTCCACCAACCAATAGTCTTTGTTAAGGGGTGGTTTTTTGTGGCGTAAATACGAAACTACCCTTTGAAAACAATAAAAGCTAAATAAAACATAAAAATACCTTACTCCCTTTTAAATTCGAAACATTTCTCACTCCCTTTCAAATTCCCTTCTCCTTATCTTCTGGCTCCTCACTTTGATTTTTTTTACTTTTTTTACAGTCGGTAGGGATGAAGACCATGCCGGTACTGAGTGCCGGCATAATTATTTAGGATGAAGACCATGTCGATACTGAGTGCCGGCATGGTTATTTAGGATGAAGACCATGTCGATACTGAGTTCCGGCATGGTTATTCAGGATGAATACCATGCCGATACTTGCTATTTCGGACAAATTTTTTCTGTATGTTTTTGTCCTCAAACCGGCATGGTTCATTTGGGAATCGACCATGCCGGCAGTTTTACCATGCCGGCACTGAGTTTTTCAGGCGTAACAATGGCGGATTCAATGAAAAAAAATCAAATTTCAATATATTAATACCTATACATGGGTAATTGAAGTACTTGTATGTTCAGCTTGTTTACTTTCCTGGGTTGGTTCTTCACCCAAAGCTTCATGATCATAAATATCTTGATTTAATATTGTTGCATCAACGAATTCAACGTTAATGATTTATACTAATCATTATCAAACGAACCTATTAATTTAACTAATTATAATTAACCATTAAACATGATTAGTGAGGGGCAGATTAGGAATTAGTTAAAATACATGGATAGGGGGTGACCTTGCTTTACTATTTAAATCCCGTTTTTGTCTTTTTCCTCGATCCCCCAATTAGTTTTAGTATCCCCCAATCGTGCGTTCAATAATAAGCTGATAATATTTTAATTAAGGTTTTTAATTTTATTTTTGGAAAATGAAAATTGGTAATGTGCATTTACTAATTGGAAATTTTCTAAGAGATTTTCGGTCAATGTTTGGACAAAGTATTTTCAGGAATTATGGAAACCGAATCTGGAATATATTCCATATCTTGAGAATATTTTCGGTTTTGGAAATTCCTTGGTTGGTCTATAAATATCAAAGTTTGCATTTCTAGCAAACAAATCCTCAAAGCCAATAAAACTACCTAGTTGTGTTGTTACTGGTGGAGCCGCCTATTCAGAGAGGAAAGTAACCTAATTAGGCGAAATCTAATACGACCGCTCAGTTTAAAGACTTCTTTAGGATTGAGAAGCTCTATTAGTACCGTTGGTGGGAAACTAGATAATTGCGGTTTATTATTAGTTTTTGATTTATTTGATTGACTAACGGTTGTTGAACTTTTATTTCACCTAGTTTTTTTATGCTTGATAATCTTCTCTTCTGATATAAGATTCACTCAAACTAGATCGAAGTTTCGACGGGTATCTTTAGACTGTTTGTAGTTCTAAAGACGTCTTGTGATAATCCATTGTTAGCAGACTCTGTTTTGTGCGTGATTGATCACAACAGATTCAAGTTGTTGCGTGCAGGTGTTTGTTGAAGATCTAAGAAGATTTGAAGACAAAGAAGACTTTGAAGATTTATGATTTGGGTTCATAATCTTTGGTGTGCACAATACTTGTTTCAGTTAAAGAGGATCCAACTATAATCAGTTTATTCTTATGGTAGATTGGATTGACTAGTTGAGTAGATCGGCATCAATACGTTTCTTTGTGATTCAAAGTATTTATTGCAAAATCTAGACAATTACTTCGGTAATTGTTAGTAGATAGATCTAAGGACTTGACAAAGGGGTTTATTGAGATAAACGGAAGAGCCTTTTGTCGAACTCACATCACTTGGTTGAAAAGAGTTGATGCCAAAAAAATTTGTTGTTCCGTTACTGTTTGGAATAAGAACCCAAGGAATTGTTCCAAGTACTTGACTTATTACAAGTTGGAGGCGTGGGAATACAGATGGAACTATGTGAACTATACGTTTAGTTGCTTGGTCTCAACTATACGAAGTTGGTTTGATTTTGTATAGCGGCTTAATTATGAGAGTATTCAATTCTGGACAAGGTACCGGGGTTTTTCTGCATTTGCAGTTTCCTCGTTAACAAAATCTTACTGTGTCTTTTACTTTTCTATTTCCGCAATTGTAATTGTTTTTATTATAATTAGAAGTAAAATACACAAACATTAATTCATATTTACTTGATAGTAATCCTATTGTGTTTGATTAAGTCCAAACCTCTTATCAGGTAAACATACTTCGTTGTTGTATTGTCTCGATCTCATATCCATAGAAGAACACACGAAGTGTGAACCGATTAGATGTATTGTCTCGACTCAGTCCATAGACAATCACTTTAGTAGATAGGACTTATAGGTGGAAAAGTTTTAGATTGAGGTATATTTGGGTACCCTCGTCTTTTCAATACCTCCGATTCATATAACTCCGAGGAATAGGAAACAACTAATATTGCACTAGTAGTTAATTTAACTCCCTCCTGTTCCATTAGTGATTTAACCATTGTAAAAATGGGCATGACTTCCGATGCTGAAAAATCATCTAATAGTGAAAGGAAAAATAAGACAAAGTGCAAAACTGTCTCAAATACAAGGATTGCAAAGAAGTGCATATGCAATTCCAATCAATCTCCGGAAACTTCGTTAATTCAAGGTAACAAGAGAAAAGATTTGAATCATACTTTACTAGATCAAGAACACCTTGTTTGTTCTAAATCCTATTATTGATGGTGGATTTTTGACATAGGATAAAATCGTAAAGTCATAACCTTGTATATTCGTGATCCAGTAATCAGACAAGTATTAAGACTCATGTCTCTCGTTTAAGCATGAAAACTCATGCCACGATTATCTCTGACTGAGTGTATTGCCTCTCAGATCATCCATAGGAACCTCTGACTGAGTGTATTTCCTCTCAGAGCATACATGAGTATGCAGCCTCTCAATTGAGACCACATAATATTTCATCAATATTGAACAATTTCAGTAATGAGTTTTATATAGAATCGAACGATTGGACGGCTCCTAGACATCTTGCTTTCTAGTATAGAGGAATAACGTCTTCAGAATGTAATAATGTTTTCCCTGACTATATAATAGACATATGTATAAAATCTTAATTATTGGACGGCTCTTAGACAGATTGCCTGCTAGTATAGAGCGATGACGTCTTCAGGATGTAACAATGTTTTCCCTGACTGTACAAAATAAATATGACGCTTCAATTAGCTCATATCACTCAATTCTCGAATAATTGTAATGTTCCTAGACAACGTGCTAATATATAACCATCAATTAATTATTTTTAGTCGCTAAATTCATCAATTGAATTCCTAGAAAACATTCTACGTTCTTCATAATATTTCATTACTTCAATTCATGGCTCTTCCCAGAAGAATTCCATGGGTTAGTAATAAATATTCAACATACGGGCATCTGAGCCACCACCGAGTAAGCCTCGAGAAAATGGTGCAAGTGTACTTAGCAATAATGCACGAACGAGCACCAGAATGCATGAACGAGTATTCAAAAATACGAATGAACGAGGAAACCTATGCAAAATAGGGATAAAAATAATAACAATAAAATATTAAAAAGCGCTTCTAGGGGACCGGGCCCACAGGCCGGCCTGTCCCACACCTCTTCCTTCATTTTATTTAATTTTATTATTTTTTCCTGATCTCATGAAAACTCCTTCATTCGAGCAAACTTCCTCGATTCGAGCAAAACTCTTATTTCCTCACACGGTGAAAACAACATAAAATAAAGAAAAGTGTTACAGGACCGGGTTTACTGGTCGGCCATGTCCTAGACGTGGCCGGTCCTACAACCTCTATGATTCCTTATTTTATTATTATTCCTTCTCTTGTCTCATGAAAACTCCTTCATTTGAGCAAATTCCCTCGTTTGAGCAAAACATCCAGTTTCATCATATTTCCTTCACATGATGAAAATAATATAAAATAGGGAAAGGTGTCACGGGACCGGACCTACTAGCCGTACGTCCATGCCCTAGCCGTTTTCGGTCCCACACCTTATAATTCCTTATTTTATTATTATTATTATTATTATTGTTATTTTCTTCATCTCACGAAACTCCTCCGTTTGAGCAAAACACTGGTTTCTCCATATTTTCTCAAATATTGCTCAAACGCGCGTCATAAAATATCAAAACTCTCAGAACTGAAACACAGACACTATGGTGACATGAGCAAGTTACCTTGACCGACCAGGGTCGACCCTTTGTCTTGCAAGAAGCCGATCCCACACATCTTCATGATTTGACCTAATTTGTTCATATTGGGTTCAAACTATTCCCAAATCACTTAGAATTTCATCAAACGACTGTCAGTTGGTCCCATGACCACCAAGACCGGTTCCATGACTTCTTGGTCGGTCCCTCACTTCTCCATAATTAGGTTTTATTACCTAATGCTCAGACGAGCACTATTTTCAGTAAATGATTAAACCGGCATCTAATCATCCTTTCACCAACTGGTCTCAAAGGACTTTGGTATTTGCTCATTCGAGCATTTGGGAACTATGGTCGGCCCATCATCCCATGTAGCCGGTCTCTCTCTCACTCAATGGTTGGTTTTCAATAAATCATCAATTGATCAACAATTGATCAAAATTAGGGTTTCGAATCCAATGCTCCTCAAAGCGTAATTTTGAGCAGGTTCAAACACTAATAATTTTATGTTGATCCCTCAATCAACATTTTAATCGATTATACTCGATCCAGTTACCAGTATTGTGACATTATGTATTTTATGTCGGGTTTAAGTGAATGCATTTGTCATAGTCCATATTTTTATTCGGGTTTAACCGAACCCACTAATCCAAATTCTGAAAATTCTGCACTTAGTGCATAATTGATGCTTATTATTTTGCTGTGCAAGCATTATTTCTATTTTTCCTTTGGTTTAAGGTAGCTACTAGCTAGACAGAAGTGATAAATCCATTATGTGACACCTTAGTGCCCACGTGTTAAAAATGCATGATCAAATGGGACATGTTAGGGACTGGTAGTTTTCTTTTCTCAAGGACATCTTTGGTATGAACGATGGGGGTGGTTATTCTTCTTCTTCTGATTTATTTCCTCCTCTTTCGTTTATCTGTTTTAGTGGAGATTTACGCATGAATTAGCAGTAAGAAAAGAAAGGAAAATAAAAAAGGGATCAGGGGTGGTATCTTCTTTCTTCCATTTGTTCTTTTTCTCTTCGGTCCGCGAGTTATAACTCCAAAGGTGTCATTATCCATCCACAAAAAACTCGCCAAAACAAAAGTAACCCAAAAACCTAAAAAAACAAAATTTTGATGAAACCAATTTTGAAATTTGGAATTTTTGTATCAAGTTTTAAAAATTTGGGGTTTTTGTATCAATTTAGTTTAAGATGAAATTTTAATAAATCCCAACATTTGAATGGGGTTTTTGTACCACAAGTTTGGTCACCTTGGGTTTTTACGACTAGTTTTGTTTTCTCTTTGCAAATTTACCTCTCTTTCAAAATCTAGAAATTTGTTGTTAAATGTTGAGAAGTGAAGGGTGCAAGAGTTGGAAAATCATAGTGTTGATGTTAATCATCATGGAGCCCTTGTTGGATGAAGATGCACTTGAGGTAAGAGATTAGGTAGAATCAATCATGTTCTGAATTGATTGGTTGTTGTTGATCAATTCTTTTGTTAAATCAACTCATCTATTAAATGATTATGTTATCTATTTCAGAACATGGGTTGGTGGAAATATCTTTCAACTTCATGCTTAACTACTAAACTTTTGCCAAATTGTGAATTAGGGTTCATGACGAAAAATTGGGGATTTTTGTTATAATTTGTGTTCTTGTAAAAAAAATAATGAAATGGGTATTCTTCAATTGTTTTTATTTGCTATAATATTGGTTTGATTTTTATAAATTGATCTAATGATCAATTCTTGCTACAAAATCCCGTATGCACACTATGAACCTTAGTTGGTATGTTTTTGTTTTGCTGGTATATTCAGTTTCAGCCGTTGGAATGTGATGAAATTTTAACATGATATACCTCATTAAGTCATAGAGATTCTGTAAAAATTTTAGGTTGATCGGACATAGGAAAGAACTGATAATCTAGAAAATATTCGCGACTGCAATGTGCTGAATTCAGTCTCTGCACAACCAACGTTTTACCATGTTTCTCATTATCTATCTATCGGAAAAAAACTACAATTTTAGTATGATGTTTATATCTATATGGGTAAGCGGATGTAAATTTTTCATAAAGTTATGATCACTTTAGGTACTTCAAAGTATGAGAGAAACATGGCTGAATTCTGTGTGCACGCATTGAAAGTAGTCGGTTTCTGATGAATGTATCTTTTTAATGAACTGTTGGAATGCATGCTTTTTGATTTTTGAGTATGTCGTGGAATATTGAGTTATAAGTGTTCCATAAAAATATCAAGAGGACCAGGTAAGTATAAGTATTGTGTATGTACACCTTTCATCATCCACCACGTGTACAGAAAGAGACACGTGGAAGGCATGCAAAACAAGATATCAAAACATGATAGCAAGCATCTCATCAGAAGATGCCACCGGTCAGCAGATCTGACGGTCAGGGACAGAGGATCACAGAGGTATGATGGCTCAGAGGAGCACCAGATAATACCCCTTGGGTGTTATCACACCCGATCCCGAGGAAGATCCCAGATCAACGGCCGAGAGGAAGTTTGGCTGACACATATGTGACCAGACAAAGAGACACTTGTCTGACACGAGCAGACACCCATCTACCCGCATTAAATACCAAAGAGATGTACACGTGTCAATCGGCTCGTGGAAGAGGCGAGGATAATCCTTCGTATTCAAGCTCAGGACGAAGCATATGCCGAAGACCTCTGCGTAATAGGCACAAAGCACAATAAGATAAGATTACAACGACGCCTCAGAAACGGGACCCACGTTCCAACCCTATAAATACCCCTCTACACTAAGAGAGAAGGGGTCGACCAATTTAGAGCAATTATAGGAGAATATAGGAGAGAGAAATAGGAAGAGTAAGTAATCCCCCTACTTCCGCAGACCTATGTATACTCTAAAGTCATTCGACTATCTTTGTAACCATTCAATACATAGTGAAACACCAGCCCCGTGGATGTAGGCCTTAGTTCCGAACCACGTAAATCTGTCTTATTTACATTTCAGCACCTTACATTCAGCGTTAAACTTCATATGCTTTACATTTATACTTGACTCTTGGTTTATTCCTTTATACGAACATTATTTATGATAATATTCGACTAGACAATGAAAAGCCCGAAGGCTTCGAGTCGATGAATCGATATAATCATCCCCTTTACGCATACGACGTACAATTATAGAATTAGGATGTATGCGAATATTGTTTGTGAACACGTGGATGGCTTCGTGATTTATGTGTTCACAATCTGGCGCTAGAAACAGGGACTTTTTCCCGGTAAAAGATTTATCTTATCCTGTGATTTCACCTTAAACGCGCATTATGGTTGTGCCCTATTCTGGGTTCAGCGTGCTTTCAAAACCTTTTTTATTCTGGGTTCATGGTCTTCATTTTCACAAACACCATTTCAAAGTAGACAAATCCACGGCTATCTATCAAAGATTTGCACGTAAGGCGTTTTTCTTTTAAAACTAAGACTTAATAATCCAGATTCATGAGTTCTCGCGACGGATCTGCCTTTTCAAGAGTTTTCTTTTTCAAAAGTAGTCTGAAAACAAGGTCCATGATTGTTTATTAGAGGATTTGTATTGCAAAAACTAGACCGATGGAGTCTTTACATTTTTCTTTTATTAAGGCCCTTGGGCAGCTCATTTCCTTCTATTCCAATAATCTTGCGGATACGAATGACACTAACCCGATCCTCGTGGATATCTTTGGTTCTCTTTATTTATTCCCCTATGCAGAAAAAGATTAAAAATGGAAAAGATACTAGAGGCAGGAAAAACCAAAGCCTCATCAAAGGAGACACCGAGGATTACCCCAGTCATGACCAATTTCAAGAAGAAAGGAGACAAAGCTAAAACAGCTACTCAGAGGCGGGATGCTGCGGAAATCACCTCACCTATGAACACTAACTCCACTGCAGCCGCGGCTCTCAAAGCAGCATCCACAAAGAACAACGCAACTGTTGCGGCCCTCCAGGCTACAGAAGCTAACAAGACTTTGGTTTCAAACCAAATCCATCAACAAAAAGAAGGGGTGGCAGAATCTATGACACATAAGCCCGCACATCCACCAGTCTTCGGAATGCCGTCAACCAACGGTCAGAATCAAACCATACCATTGGTTTTAGTACCGCGGGTGAAGCTCAACCGAGGGGACCAAACTTGGAGATACCAACAATTGAAGCTGATCCTCGGCCACCCTTAATACACACAGTAGACGAAGGGGGAACTATGGCCGTAGGGGTACAAGACGGAACTCCCAATCAGGGATCAAACCGGTCCCACCGACTGATGGTAGATCTCGAAGAATTGAAAAAGAGACAGCAGGTCTACGCAGATGTCGTAGCTATTCTGGCCAGGGAGAACCAAGACTTGAAAGATAGGATTGCCCAAAGCACGAAGACTAGCCAACAAATGGAAGAAACAAATTCGAAAGCACCAGAGCCTAATCGAGACCGAAGAATCATCCTAGCAAACGCCGCCAGGGGAAGCAGTGCATCCGATCCAGAATATGCCGTCGAAGACTTAGACTATTATGACAGTGAAGTTCGAAGAAAGAAACGCTCAACTGAGCATGAGAACGTGGGATATTACCGTGCAATGGAGGAGCTGCATGATGAGATGATGGCTGAGATCAGGCAGTTAAAAGCCAGACAAGGCGGAGGAAGGCTTGAATAGGTGATGAAAGAAGCTAACTCCACGCCCCTAACTCATCGCTGGAAAATACCCCCATTCCGTTAAAGTGCCCTGTCCCAACCTTTGAATGCTATGACGGATCCAGTGATCCCGCGGCACATATCCGGTATTATAATCGTATCTTAGCCCGATGGAGTCAAAACGACGTCGTCCTCTGTAGATATTTCCCATCAAGTCTGAAGGGATCGGCTTTGTCTTGTTTTGACAACCTGCCACCTGATTTCATCAACTCCTACGATCAACTCGCAGAGAAATTCTTGAGAACCTACATGTACAACAAAGCTGTCAACACCGGAATGGATAAACTTTTTTCTTTGGCAATTGGTTACAAGGAGAACACGAGGGAATACACCAACAGATGGCACAAGATCTGCCAAGCCATAGGGAGTGTGGATTCCGTAGTAAGCATCAACTTCTACAAGTGGGGATTAGACCGAATGAGTCCACTATTTGTTGAGATCCACGGAAGCGTACCTAAGACAGAAGGAGATCTTCGAATAATTATTGAGAAGTACGCTCGTCTTGAAGAAATACAGCGTGAGAACCCGAGGGCACAAACACAGAGGTCTCACCATACCAATTTCGCAGAACAAACCAGTGGGGCCAAAAGAAATAGCTCAGTGGAACGGCCTCACGAAGATAGGAAGGAACGAATATATGAACGACGAAAAGACGATCGAAAATTCAAAGATCAGGTTTACACGAAGCTCAATGCTAGCTACGCTCGGATCTTGCGAGAGATCAAAGGAAGGGAAAATTTGGAGTGGCCGTGGTCTAAGGGAAAACAGCCCCCAAGAACCGAGAAGTCTAAATATTACTGTGAGTATCATTGCTTCAATGGACACCAGACCGAGAAATGCAAAAACCTCAAAATAATGATCCAAAAATTGATTGATGCTGGCGAACTCAAGCAATACATACGAAAGGAGGTCACCGAGGACAGATCCAAACGAACCAAGCAAGTCCAACTTCCAGAGGGAAACCGCACAATCAACACCATCTCGTGTTCCGAAGCCGCAGGGCCCTCACTTACAGCGCAGATAGGAAAGAGGCTACGGAAGCAATTCGAAGACCACTGCGAATTATATAAGATTGATGGCGTAGAGGTGGACGAGCACGAAGAGTGGATGGACGCACCTATCATCTTCGATACTGAAGATATCGAAGAAGATATGGAAGACCATAACGATCCCTTGGTCCTCACACTACCAGTGGCCGGATGTAACCTCAAAAAGATCCTCATCGACGGGGGAAGCTCAGTGAACGTTCTATTCTACGACGCCTTCAAACGGATGAAGCTCCATGATGAACAGCTAATGACCTCTTATTACACCATCTACGGGTTCAACGGAGCGCCCACAAAGCCATTGGGAGACATCGTGTTGCAGGTGAACGCCGGGCCCATGAAAGTAGAAACACGATTCAGCGTGGTTGACGCCCCATCCCCCTATAACGCCATTATTGGACGAAAGTGGGTACATAAACTCAAGGGAGTGGCAGCAACTTACTACCAATATCTCAGGTTCCCTACACCCGAGGGAGTGATGGAAATCAAGGGAGATCGGGTCTCTGCAAAAGAGTGCCAGACCACTCAGGATCGTATCAACAACGAACAGGAAGAGCAGCGAAAAACCCAAGGATCAAAAATAAAGAAGCTGCGAAAGAAAAGGCCATAGACCTGTTCCTCAAGGAAACCACAGGAAGGGCTTGACAAAGATGATAATGTCCTTAACACAGAGGCAAGTACTTCAGCAGCCAACGAAGGACAGAAACATACCAAATAGCAATTAAAGAACGTCCCAGTCCTTGGGGACCCGAAGCCGGTGTTCACACCAGTGGAGCCCGTAAAAGAAATCAACATAGGAACGGAAGAAAACCCGAAGATGATCAAAGTAGGGACCATAATGGACGAAAAAAGAGAAGATTCCTTAACCAAATTACTTAAAGAATACGCGGATGTATTCGCCTGGAAGTTAGGAGACATGCCGGGGATTGATCCGAAAATAATCCAACACGAGCTGCGCATCAAACCAGGCACGCCACCTTTCAGGCAGAAAATAAGAAAAGTTGCACCAGAGTATCATAAGGCAGTAGAAAAAGAACTTCGGAAACTACTAGAAGCAGGCTTCATCAAGGAAGTCAAATACCCTACATGGATCTCCAACATGGTCGTCGTTCCTAAGAAAAATGGAGGGGTTAGGATATGCATCGACTTTACTAACCTCAACAAGGCATGTCCAAAGGACAGCTATCCCCTGCCGAGCATAGATCAACTGGTTGAAGCAGTGGAAGGATACGAAGAGCTGTCATTCATGGACGGATATTCTGGTTACAACCAAGTAGCCCTGGCAGAAGAAGATCAACTACACACAGCATTCTACACCCCGCATGGCCTTTATTGCTACACTAGAATGCCCTTTGGACTTCGAAACGCAGGGGAACGTACCAAAGAATGGTCGATGCTATCTTCAGGCCATGGATTGGTAGTACCCTAGAAGTCTACGTTGATGACATGCTCGTCAAAAGTAGGCTGCGCAAAGATCACCACCAGGACCTGAGAGATATTTTCGAAGCAATGAGGAAACATCACATGAAAGTAAATCCAGAAAAATGCACTTTCGGTGTCACCTCAGGGAAATTCCTCGGATATCTGGTAACAAAAAGGGGTATTGAGGTAGACCCCGAAGATTCAGGCCATAGTGGAAATGCCATCTCCGAAGAATTTAAAAGAAGTGCAAAAGCTCAATGGGTCCTTAGCAGCCTTGGGCAGATTTATTGCCCGATCCTCGGACAAATGCAAACATTTTTTCAATATTCTCAAAAAAGGGAGTAAGTTTGAATGGACCGCAGAATGCGAAGAAGCCTTCCAAAGAATCAAGGAACACCTGGCTTCAATTCCAATCCTGCAGAAGCCTGATCCTGATGAGGTTTTGGCATTGTACATAGCAGCGACAGAAGACGCAGTTAGCGCAGTGTTGGTCAAAACCAATACGAAGATAGAACAACCTATCTATTATGTCAGTAAGACCCTCAATTCTGCGGAAAGGAATTACACGAAGATCGAACAACTCATCCTGGCATTGGTATGGGCTACTCAAAAGCTGAGAACCTATTTCCTAACTCACTTCATCCGCGTCCCATGCAAAGCACCACTGGAAGCAGTCCTCAAAAGCGCGGGAAAAGTAGGTAGAATAGCCAAGTGGAACACCCACCTGGACCAATTCAACATCATTCATGAAATTCAACATTCCCAAAAATCCCAAGTTTTGGCGATTTCTTAACAGACCTCCCCCTGGACAACGATGAAGAGATTAGGGGAATACCAGAAGCCGACGAGGAAAGCAAGGATCCAGTTGATGTCCTCGAACCCGCGAGTCAAAGACAATGGGAAGTCTTCGTTGATGGTTCCAAAAATAAGGAAGGGGCAGGAATAGGCATTGTCATCACCACCCCAACTGGAGAAAGGATCGTACAGGCACTCAGGTTAGAATTCAAAGAGCATACTAACAACATCGTCGAATACGAGGCAGTCGTACATGCCCTCCGCTTAATAATAGAGATGGGGGTAACTGATGTAAGACTGACAAGTGATTCGCAGCTTGTCATACGGCAAATAGGGCTCGAATACAATGTGTACGACGACACCCTCTCAGCTTACATGGCCTTGGTCCAAACATTGGCATCACAAATTCCGAACATCAAGTTCCACTTATGCAGAAGGGATCTCAGGCACGCGGATGCCCTAGCATATATATCATCCATGCTGAAGGACAAGAGTATCGAAGCTATCAAAATAACAAGGGTATACGAGCCTTCGATTGCATCACAATTTTCCTTTGCTACAAATCAAGATACAGTGGAAGAAAATATCGAAGATCAGGTGGGAGAAGACATCCGTGACGATTTTGACGAAGAAGATATCCTGTCAAGAGCAAATCAAGACGAAGATTTCAACAACGAAGATGATTGGAGAATGATGATCCATGCGTTTCTCAAGGATGGAACCTTACCCGCGGATCACAAACAAACAGGAAAATACTCTCCAAAGTAGGAAGATATGATCTTCGGGATGGGATCCTGTACAGAAATCTTTCCTCGGACCGTTACTACGTTGCTTATCCAGGAAAGAGGGGCATCGAATTCTAAACGACATCCATTATGGTGACGCAGGGAATCATAGCGGCATGAGATCACTAGCCGACAAAGCAAAAATGCAAGGATATTACTGGCCCACAATGATACAAGATGCTGCAAGAATGTCCCGACGATGTGAAGAATGTCAGCGTTTCGCCAAAAAGATACACGCACCAGCAACAACGTTGAATTCTGTGGATAGTCCGTGGCCATTTGCAAAATGGGGCATAGATATCGTTGGGCCTTTCATCGAAGGATCAGGGAAAAGACGATTTTTGATAGTAGCCACGGACTACTTCAGTAAATGGGTGGAAGCCAAAGCCTTAGCCAGGATCAGAGACGTGGACGTGTTTACTTTCATATTCCAAAACATTATTTGCAGGTTCGGCATACCAGCGGAAATCGTGTCCGATAATGGTAAACAATTACAGGGGAAAAACATAGACATGCTCTTCGACACTTTCAAAATAAGGAAAAACAAGTCCACCCCCATATACCCTCAAAGCAACGGACAAGCGGAAGCTACTAACAAGACCCTCGCCCTTATCCTCAAAAAGCAATTAGACGAACACAAGGGGCGATGGTGTGAACAGCTACACAATGTATTATGGGCATACAGGACAACACGAAGATCTGCCACTGGGGAGTCCCCATTTCTCCTCACTTATGGAGCTGAAGCAGTCATCCCAACAGAGATCCTCATGCCAACCACAAAGACCGAAGCATGGGAGAAAAATCTCACAACAGACATGATGTTAGAGAGACTGGACGACCTGGAAGAAGGAGGGAAGCAGCATTGCAAAAGATGGAAAATTATCAACGGAGACTAGCGAGAGAGTACAACAAAAAGGTTAAGCTTCGAAATTTTGTAGAAGGGCAGTATGTGCTAAGAACAATCCCGCAGTATCAACGAGAGAAGAAATGGGGAAAGTTAGCACCTACATGGGGAGGACCTTTTATAATACACGACATTGCGGGAAACGGTTCCTACTATCTTCGCAATCTGAAAGGCGAGGTCCTCCGGCACCCTTGGAATGCTAAATGGCTCAAACCGTACTACCCATAGGAGCAGCGCAGCTTTGCATCTGCGTGAAGAATACCAGAAGAAGAAGGCAGCGTAACCGCTTTACATGTTTCTATCTCTGGACGAGGAGTAGCAGGCCTCAACCTATCAATCAAACAAACTTTTTGGGAAATCTTCAAGCAAACGAAATGGTCAAAAGGCCCGCTGGTGAACGCATGTACATTACATAATAAATTAACAATATTGGGGAAAGTAGTTAATCTACAATCTCTCAGGGCTCCCCTATCAGTGTCTATGAGTGTAAGACCAGGGGGAAGGCACCCAGCAGAAAGAGATACCCAACCAATTTTAAGGCAGCGGGTCGACGGAATGGGTGCATGTAAATATTTCAAATAAGCATTCCATATCCTAGAACGCTGCCTCGGCCCCCACCGTTTGGGAATCCTCTGGCCCAGGATTCGCCAGGGGGTGACAGGTCTCAAGACGATCACGAAGGTATTTACCTTCGGTGTCGCACCCAAACACTCTCAACTTTTTACAAAGCAAGTTATTTCTAGTTTAACACTTCACAATACTTAAAATAAAAAGATGAATTGATAACGCAGGTATGCCAAAAGGATGATCCATTTCATAAAGAGTTGATTACAAGTTCAGCAAATAAGATAAAGCAGGAAACACATCAAAAAATGATCCGAAATTATTAATCAACAAGGATCAACTTTCTATGACTAATAAAAGAAATCTACTTGGACGATACAGCTCCATCAACAGGGTTGTCTCTGCGAGATGAAGGTACGCTACCACCTGAAGAGGCCCAGAAGAACCAGGCAAGGGCGGGAAGGGGACGCGCGGATAATTCTTGACAAGACCATGTTCGACTTTAAGATCAAGTTCAATCTTATCTAGGACTTTGTTGGTCTCTTCAGCCAACTGACATCGAGCTTTATAAGTGATAACAGCGGTCCGCTGGTTGGCCTGAGACAGCAATGCAGATAGGCGTTCCGCCTCTTTGGAGGCAATCTCCGCTGCTTCCTCACGAGAGCCAACCCTTTGAAATAGTTGGCTTGTCCTTCCTGCTGCACTAAGGCAGATTGAGTTTTTTAAGCTCATCATTTGCTGTGAAGCTGTCCCTCGAGTGCTGAAAACAAGAAATACCAAGGGGTTAAAACGAAGAAATAACAGAATCACACTCGATAAAACGAGGTTATACCTTCGACATTAGCCGAAGCCTCTTCATACTCATTAACAACTGCGTCCCGAGCCTCATCAAGAAAGTCATATTCGTGGATAGTTTCTTATAATCCGTTTGAAGGTTCGTAAGAAAATTGACTCGCGTCTAAGTCTACCTGCTTCATTGAATCCAAGTGACGAAGATGGTTGACTTCGTCATTCATCTCCCCCATCCTTTTATGGAGTCGATACACATTCACTTCAAGATCTCTTTCAGACTCCACTTGGCGAGCAACATCAGCTCGAGACGCTGCTAGGGCTTTACTAAGAGCACCAACCTCGGCCCTAGCATTATCTCTTTCCTCGGAAAGACGCAGCATACTATCCCTAACCCCGGGGCCTAAGAAAGAACGAGCCTGTTGTAACTCTCCTTCCAAAAAGCGCACTCTAGCCTCTAAGTCCGAAGCATGTTCTCGAGCATCACGCAGGTTGTCACGCGTCCATAGCAGCGTACCATTAAACAGACAACGGTCATGATTGTACTTATTTTGCATATCAACCATCAGTGTTCGCTTTTCACGCCACTCAGCTGTTAAGGCGTTGTGCTCATCAGCACGAGCATTCCACTTTACGGCTTCGCTTTTCAACTTACCCACCAACTCTGCAATACGGGATTTCTGTCGTTCCCTTTCTTTCCGAAGCCATATCAGCTCGGGGACTCCACCCACTGAAGATAGGGTGGGGAGACTCAGACAGAACACCAAAATACAATAGGGAATCACGAGGAGTGAAAGATCCGTAAAATACGAACCTGTGAAGGACGAGACATTTCTACGAGTCTGCTCCAATTCGTTGCGGACTATAGCAAGTTCTGAACGAAGACTCTCCTCAGCGTTACCCAGCTGTTCTTTTTCCTTCAGACGGCCCCTCAGTTCATTTATTTCCACTTCAGCCGCAGACAGTTCCTCTTCTCTATGACGAAGCTTGGCCTCCAACTTTAAAGACTTTGCTTTGAAGAATTATAGAACATGGTTACAATGTTCGCTCCTCATCTATGTCACAAACAACAAACATTATTATACCAAAGGGATCAGATATCACGAAGAATACAATGTTCGGATATCATGAGAAAAAAAGTACAAGGATTACCTCTAAGACACGCTGCTGGGGAAAACCGTATTGGTACCCATCAGCTATGGCCATCATATCAGCAACAGAGGAGGGAGGGTCAACCACTAGGTTAGCTTCCGAAGCTCTCAGATTCTTCTCCCACATCTCAGCAACGGGCTTCAGAAGACAATTGCATCATCCGACGAGTATAAGCGTCGAATTCTTCTCACCAGTGACCACTGGGGCAGGGTTAGGGACGAACATCAGGTTCTTCTTAAGCCAAGCCAAAATGGCATCTTCACCTTCAGGCATTAGCGAGTAAGGGAAATCCTCTGAAGGAGACTCAACCGCAGACTTCCCCTTGGCGGTTATCTCCTCACCCGCGCAAGTCTCGACATTACCACCTCAGCATGACCACCTGCGTTCTCATCTTGCTGATCAGTGGCACCTTCTTTGCCAAGATTCCCAAGCACATCCCAATCATCATTTGGGGAAAGCAATGAGAAGTCTTCGGCAAGACCCATGGCAGCATTCACATCAAAGGATTCCCCCGCGGAATATATCCTACCGAAAGAAAATTCAGGGGAAATAACGGGAAGAGTACCCACACCAACAATATCATCGCCAACAGGGGCAGATCCACCCCGCCAGTACCACCAACGGTAATATTACCCTCAGACTCACCATCACCACCCGCGACAACTTCTTCTTCACCATTACCACCTTCGTCATCAGGGTGAGAAGTGTCGGTACGCTCTTCTCCATCGGACATTTCTTCATCCTCACCATACCCTTCGTTTACGGGACTCGTAACCTCCTCATAAACCTCAGCCTCACCGGTAACCGCAGTAGAAGATTGTTTGGGTCCAAGTTTCTTCTTCTTCGACACCTACAAACCAGTATACATCCCACAAAGGCTCATTTTTTCCCTCACTTCAAAAATGAAAATTATTTCAAGCAAGGAAAAAGGGGCAAATAGAATAGAGAATATAAGAAGAAACTATACCTTGGCAGCAGCAGCACTCTTCGTTGGATGGGTAGCACCAGAACCCTCCTCCTCATCTCCATCAACGACATCAAGAGCATAAGGAAAATTCATGCCCGCGAAATTCGGACGCCAAGGACAGAAATCTCCATAACGAGCAGGAGGAGTTTCACGAGGCTTGCTATTTTCAGAAGGACGCCAACCGCGTGGACCCGGAATCCATCCATAAGCCCAAGGACCAACTACCTCAATAACAGTAGCATGCCATTCATAATCATGGTCACGCTTAATCCTTTCACGAGCAGGAAAGAGTTTCCGTTTAGCAGATCCCTCAGTACCAGGAACATACTTCAGCTTGGCATCACTCACCTCACTCAAAAGACGAATTTCACCACGGGGAGCAGCAATATTACGAAGACTAACACTCCACGGCTTACGGTTTCTGCTGTTGACATAATCCCCAAAAGAACTGTTAAAATTCTGAGGAGTGTACCACTCTCTCTCAGCAGGATTTGGAACATAGCAGGTCATCATAGTCTCTCCCTTGCTTCGCAGGTAACATTCCTTCAGTGAACGAAGATAATTCCCAGATAGTTGTGACACGGAACGATTATGAGTGTTCGTGGAAGAGCCTTCGCGACTAGCCAACACGTCATAATAAAAGGAGTCACCCGACTTATATAGGGGCAACATGAGACCCGCCTCGAAGGCTCCAACCGTAGTCAACAGATGAAACTCGTCAAACTGATACTTAGCAAGGAGCTCGTAAGTGATATCATCGTCAGGGGCATAGAAGCGAACCTCAAAAGCTTGAAGTTCATGTTTTTCCTTGAACATCTCAAGATCAATATGCTTGAAAGTGACCTTCTTCTTACCAACTGAAATGTTGCGTATCACGGGGACAGTTTCTTCTTCGTCTGCGGAATCAGAAGTAGGACTCAATTCCGAAGCTTTCCTTTTAGAAGGAAGATTTTTAGACGGATCAGCTCTCGACATAGTACCCTTGGAGTACTTCCCTTTGAAAGAAACCGCGGGAGGAGGCGGCAAAGATTTCTGCGGAGGCACTGAAGGAGGAGCCATTGAACGAAGGGGCGGAACATCCACTATTTCAGTACGAGGAGGAGGAGCCCGCGTACTCCTAGAGTCATCACGAGGAGGAGCCTGCGTACTCCTAGAATCTTCACGAGGACGAGAAGGGGCGGTTAACAGCATACCTAGATCCAGAAGGACCCTTCGGCACATCCCCTTTCTTAGTAGGCACAACCTTCGCACCGAGGAAGATGAAACCCTATGACCCCGAGGATCCGATTGCGAAGACTTGTAAGGACCTTCCCCAAGTGGAGATCTGTCAGAATCTCGACGCGGAGGGGATCTTGGCGGACTAGACGGCGGGGTTTGGTAAGGAGCCCGCGGACGATCAGACATATCTACAAGGAAACACAAAAACAGTTTAGAGAAGAATACGAGGAGATCACTAAAGATCAAAAAACCCATAATTGATGGTTCATCCGGATAAACATTAAAAACCCTAAGAACTAAAAAATACTCCATCCAACTCCAGGGATAATACTTAGATACGGACTCACAGACGTTGTAACAAAGAACAGGGGCAAGCATATATGCTTCGACATGTATGTTCTTCATCACAAAACCAAGAATACAGCAGCAGGAGACAAACGGGTAGATACATAGATAAATCAATGATGAACAGCTAATGAAAAACCCCATACCTGTATAGAAGAGGACGACAAGCACCAACCACAGTCGAAGAAGAAAGGATCGGAGATATCAAAAGATACAGGGGCAACAACAATCGAGAGCGAAAGAAACAGAAAATTGAATGTGTTATCTTCCTCACAAGAATGATGATAATAAATGACTAAAGAACAAGAATAGAAAACAAGAAGAGGATGAACACTGACAAGAAGAGGATAAAAGTTTTTTTTCACATTCTCTTTCCTATTTATGAAGCTAGAGAAGACAATAACTGCTCCTCGTACCAAGGAGCAGTTACGGGGAAAGTTAATGCAAAGTGGGAAACGTGTAGGACGACCTTTCTTCTTCAAAATTGCAAAATACGCCCAAGTCAGAAGAAGAGGGGCAAATTGTATGTACACCTTTCATCATCCACCACGTGTACAGAAAGAGACACGTGGAAGGCATGCAAAACAAGATATCAAAACATGATAGCAAGCATCTCATCAGAAGATGCCACCGGTCAGCAGATCTGACGGTCAGGGACAGAGGATCACAGAGGTATGATGGCTCAGAGGAGCACCAGATAATACCCCTTGGGTGTTATCACACCCAATCCCGAGGAAGATCCCAGATCAACGGCCGAGAGGAAGTTTGGCTGACACAGATGTGACCAGACAAAGAGACACTTGTCTGACACGAGCAGACACCCATCTACCCGCATTAAATACCAAAGAAATATACACGTGTCAATCGGCTCGTGGAAGAGGCGAGGATAATCCTTCGTATTCAAGCTCAGGCCGCAGCATATGCCGAAGACCTCTGCGTAATAGGCACAAAGCACAAGAAGATAAGATTACAACGACGCCTCAGAAACGGGACCCACGTTCCAACCCTATAAATACCCCTCTACACTAAGAGAGAAGGGGTCGACCAATTTAGAGCAATTATAGGAGAATATAGGAGAGAGAAATAGGAAGAGTAAGTAATCCCCCTACTTCCGCAGACCTATGTATACTCTAAAGTCATTCGACTATCTTTGTAACCATTCAATACATAGTGAAACACCAGCCCCGTGGATGTAGGCCTTAGTTCCGAACCACGTAAATCTGTCTTATTTACATTTCAGCACCTTACATTCAGCGTTAAACTTCATATGCTTTACATTTATACTTGACTCTTGGTTTATTCCTTTATACGAACATAATTTATGATAATATTCGACTAGACAATGACAAGCCCGATGGCTTCGAGTCGATGAATCGATATAATCATCCCTTTTACGCATACGACGTACAATTCTAGAATTAGGATGTATGCGAATATTGTTTGTGAACACGTGGGTGGATTCGTGCTTTATGTGTTCACATACTGCAAAGATTGGACAATCTGAAACTGTGTTTTGGTGAAACAGAATTCCTATACAGCTATCTTCATAATTTGTTATGTCATCATGCATTAATTGGTTTGCTACTTTATATGGGTGTCGTTGAGAATCCAAAGAATAGTCCGTGAATTTATTGACAAGAGTATTTAGTGTTGCTTTTGTTGGCTAACTGCTTTATGGTATTTGATGTATTCTCTTTGGATATTTACTGGATGCTATTCAACTCCGTGTCAGATGCTTTACCGTATTTTTTTAAAGCATGCAGCAATAGTTTAGGCTTTTGAATGAGGAAAGTAGTAAATTTATACCTATAAGAGGTTTGTTAAAATGTTCATGTAGTCATTAGTCGGTCAAACTCCCAAAGGGTACGACGTGGTTAATGGACATAAAAATGTACACAGTAGTCAATCTGCATTTAGATTTGCAAGTCTGCATAACAAGCCACCATTTGTGGAGTGTAATCAGGTTCACTGCCCTTCATTTCGTCGTGGTATGCTATGTGTCACTTAATGTAGTATGGATAGTATGTGCTAAGACATTATTGCCAGAGTAATTCTTGCCTTATTGCATTTCGTCTTTTGAGATATCTAGTTTTGCAGGCGTATTAGCGCAAGTTGGTATCCTAGTTCTGTGATTAGGCTTTAGAATGGTATAATTTTCTTTACAACTTTGTTTATGGTTTCACTTTACCATTATGGTTTCTATAAATGGTTAGCTTAATTATTGTTCACTTTACTGGTAAATTTGACTTTCCTGGTATTGCAATGAGTTAGAGTTGGTGAGTGGTAATTCATTCAAAGGTACTGTTGGAGTTGTGTGGTTTAATACACACATGTGAATCATACATGGGGTAGCTAAAGATAGTCTTACATGGAGGAAGACAAGTTACATATGGTGATATATAAGCAAGGCATTTTCCCTACATAGCACCAAGATCTTTTGGATAAAACCCCACATCTAACCTCAAGGTGGTCAAGTGGGGACAATATCGGTGTTATGTGGCCGTGCCCAAAGTGGGTACGGTGGTCCGTAGAGGTCCTACAAAATGGTATCAGAGCAAGGTGGAGCTGCCGGTAGTCGGGCTGAAGAGTGGTTATAGAATGTCACCCGGTTAAGGGCGCAGGTGGAGCCGGGAAGCTCAGGTGTTGAGTAGTGTTCCAAGGGCGTGCGGTGGTAGTAATCATTGTCTGATTGGTAGCAGACGGTGGTGGCGAGGTGGTGTGTATTCTCGCCAAGGTGGAGATTGTTGGAGTTGTGTGTCTCAATACACACATGTGAGTCACACATGGGGTATCTAAAGATAGTCCCACATGGAGGAAGACAAGTTCCATATGGTGATATATAAGCAAGGCATTCTCCCTACATAGCACCGAGGCCTTTTGGATAAAACCCCACATCTAACCTCAAGGTGGTCAAGTGGGGACATTATCGGTGCTATGTGGCCGTGCCCGGAGTGGGTGCGGCGGTCCCCACTTGACCACCTTGAGGTTAGGTGTGGGGTTTTATCCAAAAGGCCTCGGTTCTATGTAGGGAGAATGTCTTGCTTATATATAACCATATGGAACTTGTCTTCCTCCATGTGGGACTATCTTTAGCTACCCCATGTGTGACTCACATGTGTGTATTGAGCCACACAACTCCAACGGGTACAAATATGATTTTGGTTTAAATGTAATCAGTGCCTTCTACCTTGTGTTTTCAAACCATTGTTGTAATGTTAGAAGATATGGGTCTGGAATGATCAGTATTTACTCTTAACATGGTCTTATATGTTTACGAGCTTATTCTCAATTCCTTTAAATTTTATTGACGTTTCTCTTCTGGTATTGAATGGTGATTGATTTATTAGGAGTAGTGCTTGATCACAATTCATTGTGTACACTGCAAGCTGAATACGTTTACTTGATATGTAATAAGAGATAATTACTACTATTAAGAGTAGTTCATATTATCTAAATAAATGACGAACTACGATCGTGCTCGATCCCTTCGAATAACAGAGAGGGTACGTAGGCAGCCGCTATGCGGTTCAACACATCTCTACGAGGTTGTTCATATCGTCTGGGAAGGATTGGTTGCAGCTTGATTGGTTGCTGCTTGACAGTTCATACCATCCACTCGGAGATGATTGAAATCCGGGCAATATATATCTTGTTGGTAGAGGTTGTTGCAGCACTAACTGTTCATGCTACCTGGTGAAGAGATGATAGTTGTCTCTTTGAGATGATTCATACTATTTGATAATTGTACAACCCATAAGACAAGAGATGATTGTTACTGTTCGAGGTAATTCATATCATCTATCTAGGCTTGTGAGTTAACAATGGGTTATTATCATGAGAGGTAACTTACATGATATGAGAGGGATGGCTGCTGCAGATAATGGAAGTTCATACCATCTACCAAGAGATGACTGCTAGCTCTTTGAGCAATTCATATCATCTGAGGAAAGATAGTCGGTTGAACTTGAAAGAGTACTATGAATTGCCAGGCCAGAAATGGCACTCCACCTATAGGTGGCAACCCTAAAGATCGTTTGTTTGATGACGGTGGCTGGTATCAGACTAACCTGGAATTGAATTACCATTTCTTTGATAACGGTGCATTCTGTCAGGTCTTAATTGGCACCCCACCTACGGGTGGCAACCCGGAAGATTGTTTGTTTGATAAGGTGGCTGATATCGGACTACTCTGGTAAGAGACATTATGTCTTCACAGTAAAGACGATGGAAATCAATTGTCGGCTTGAATAACCCTTCGAAAACTTGGTTTCTCAAGTGGCGTATCAGGAAGTCGGAGTTTTCCAAGTGGGTCGTAACCCGGCCCACTGGAAGCGAAAATTTTATGATCTGTCACAAATATCTTAAATTAATATTTTATTTGGTCCCGCTACCAATAATTCATCAAACGAGCAATTTTCTCAGACGAGCAATATTTTCTCAAACTAGGAATATTAATTCAATTATCAATATTTAATTAATCAGACGAGCAATATTTGCTAAGACCATAAATATTGGTTCAACTATCAATATTCAACAATTCATCAAAAGAGCAATGTTTGCTCATACGAGTAATATTTGCTCACTTTAACTATTAACATTAATTCGACAATTATACATATGTCTCAACATACATGTTCAATTCATGAATCCTAGAGCATTCGTAAACATGCTCGACTCAGCAATACAAGGACTCATCGTCCAATCAAGTCAAAAACTGACTAATTAAATACACGTCTACCTTGCAGACTCCACAATCACGAGACATCAATCGTGTCACATGGGGTGATATTAACTAGGGTTTTGGTCTGACAGTCTACGGCACTTGTGTTCATCCACGATGAGAATGTGATTAAGTCATGCAAGCGGTTAGAGGAGTTAGCAAAGTAGTGCGTAGACAATCAACCAAGTCTCTGCACGATGAGTAACTGGTTTTAACACGATTTCCCATTTTCCCACTCTTTCCCTCCAGCAATCGTCAACTTACTGGGATCAATATGTCTACTATTTTTGCAATATAAATAAGTCTCTGAATCCATGATTGAAAGGACAAGGAACGCTCGTCTGAACAAATAATTCTCATCACACAGGAATCCTCATCGTCTGAGCAATCACTTTCGAAATTCAATCAATCAGAACTTATTCACGCAGAATACATAACACATCTGCAATCCTTGATCATCATTGATCTCACACATTTCTCATCCTCCCTCCTACGGATCGATGATAGACGCATTTATGTGTCTAATATATCTCATTTGTATATACTGTTAGTGCCCGTTTTTGTACTTATTATAGTGTTTTATTTATCTATAGGTGTTTTTGGAAAAATAAGGTTTTGCGGCGAAATTGGTTAAAAATGCGGCGTTTGGAGCTCCGTTGACCGTATACCGGAAGCGCCCCAGAAGTGTGCCGGAAGTACCCGGAAATGTCCCGGAGGAACCCCGAAAAAGTGCGGAAAATATCCCAGAAGAATTGCTAAAGGCACCCCTTGGTTGGATAAGGGCACCCCAAAAAGGATGTTTCCACCCCCAGTTGCTAAGGGGGACACCCTTCTTCACGATTTGAAAATTCAAAATGGCGGGAAACATGCATGCAGACGTTGTTGAATTTTCGATTTGATTTTGGAAGATTTCTAAAGAGATTCAATACCAAGAATCAGTTGGGCTTAACTTGATAGAGCTAAACAGGGCTATTGTAAGCAATTTGATCGATCAAAATGGGCCAGATAAGCCGTGGGAGGAAATCAAAGTTAAACAGGGAAAGATATTATCGGGTGCACTGTGAGCTAAATTTGGAAAGTTTGTGGACAAACAGGGGAAGATATCTTCTCTTATAAAGTTTGTATGTGGCTTATGGAAGTATTACAACTCATTTGCGCAGGCAGAAGAGGTGGAAAAGATCGTATCTTGGCTGACAGTGAAGAAAATGAAAAAAAAAATATTTTCCCGAGTAAACGAGAATTATGTGGAGTTATTGTGAGTGATTCGTTGCTCCTGTTATGTATAAATAGCATCCTAGGGTCTCATAGGAGCTGGGTCGAGAGTTTTGGGAGCTATGGAGAGCTAGAGAAGACGAAATCAGAGTTTAACAAAACTCTGTTTCTGCTGCTGCATGAAGATGAACACGAAGAACAATAGACTGTAAGAGACTGTCGTTCTTCAACAGTGACAGCGACACTGGAGTGTGGGTCGTAGTTTCCCAAAGACTACAACATTTCATATGTATCGTTCTTGTGTGACGCTTCCTGTGGGTCGCACATTAGCTGTTTACACCATTTTCTCTTCTTCTCATCATTTGTAAACCATTTTTGAGCCATAATAAATTATTTTGAGAGCATTTATACTATGATGAGCTAATTCCCTCGTAACCAAGGCAATGGAGGAAGCTATTCACGCAACATAAATGGGTAACTATTTCATTTAATTATATAATTCACCTAATCGTTGCTTTTGCAGAGTTTTAAATTGTTTGAATGATTGTCTTAATTATTTGTTATTCAGTTTGATAGGTTATGCTTGGTTTAATATCTTGATAATCTATGCTTAAGGTTTTACAAATAATGTTTGAGAATCTTTATGATTGATAGTGAATTAAAGATAAAAGAGGACATAAGAATTGAATAGAGTTTTGAAATATTTATCATTCAATTTTGCATAATAGTGGAATCTAGTGTCTTGGCTACCTCTCGCACCCATTGTTAATAATTTTGTATATAATTTTATTAAATCTTTAAATTTAATCTTCACAAGTCCGAGAGTTTGAACCTCATTACTACAACATCAACATCAACAAAAACATAATCATTTTGGCGCCGCCGACGCGGATTTGTGCTTATGTAGAATTTTTAGGTTTTTATTATTCCATTTTTTCTTTTTACGTCTCTTTGGTTGTGTCTTTGTATTACAGGTTTGAAGTTGGATACTAAAGACCTTGGAATCAAAGCTTAAAGCTAAAAGAGAAGGAAAAAAGACAAAGCAAAAAAATAAAGAAAAAAGAGAGAAAAAAAAAAGAGAGAGATTTTTTTTATTTTTTTTTAAAGAGACTTTCCATTTTATTTTATTTTTGTAAATATTATTATTATTTTTTGTATTTCTTTTCATTGGACTGGACTTTGGACAATTTATTTTAATTTTAAACCCCACGGAAGGGTTATATATAAAAAAAATAAATTATATATAAACTGTGTGCAGGGAAGGACGACGATTACTATATCGTCTCGGTCTCTCGGGTTCGTACATGACATAGGATTCGTGGCCCGAGTCGACTTCAACGGTTCATCCCCCGTCTGGTACGGGAGGTAAGTCCATCGAAACACTCGCGAATCTCCTGTAAGCGAGTTACTGTATTCCTTAAGGTGATTCATTGATTGAGGACGAATTTGGACTGTTTTTAAATTCCTAGTAAAGGGCAAGGCCTGGCCAATACAAGATAAGGGTTCGGATTTCATCACCGCTCCCTTCTTGCTCGCCTTAGGAAAATGAAACCTAACGCGAACCCAACCTTAAAACTTGATTAGAACGAGACCGATAGGGTAACGATCTTGGTAGGAAAATCTTTCGAAAAATATTGGTTACTCTTTTAAGTATACTTCAAAGTTCTTGATGGTTTCTGTAAGTTGAATGTGTGACTGCGCCGCCTTGTGATAGCGATGGGGCCTTGGGTATCAAAGCTCCACTGAGCTTCCCTCGCCTCGATTCAACTTACATTAGCTCAGATTGATTCCAGAGGGGTGTGCTCAAATTGTAACGAATTCCTTTTCGAAGGAATAGAAGCTGGTCTAGAAAACAATCTAAGTGGAGCCATCATGCTTGTTGTTTGCTAGATTTTATAGGTTTGATTTGGTCAAGTCAGCCTTGTTTGTGATTGTGTAGAATTCCCTTGCAATTAAGAATGTCGAACTGGTACGATAGAAGCCAATACAATGATTATCGACCTGAATTTGAATATGGACATCATCCTTTCTATGACCATGGTGGGAATAGTAGTTGGGAACGCCAACCTTTTCAAGGTTATGGTTCATACCATGGTGAGCCCAATTACTATCCACACGCGAATTGGTCTTACGAGCAAGAAAATCAGGAACACTGTAGTACTGGTTACTCGTTTTTGGAAACTAGTCCTGATTATGATATTTTTGAACCTGTTCCATCTCTAGAAGAGACCCAACAACGGATTGAAAGGACGTATAAACGTTTAGTTGCAATGAATAGTTCAAAAGAAGAGTGTACACGATATTCTGAGATGATAAACGAGAGTGGTGAACGTATAAGTGTTATGCTCAGTGAAATTCAGGCACGTCTAGAGGAAGAAAATGAACAGTTGGCTAATGCTGCTCGAAATAATCTAAATTTCCAAAATAGGGCCCTTGATATCAATAGTGAATATTTTCCTAATTTAGAGGACGAGGCTAGAATAAAAGACACTACTTATTTAGATAAGGTTCAATCATCTTTATGTTATTATAGTGATGATTATGATGAGGATAGTATTGATGAAGAACATGAAATATGTAGGCATAGTGATCAGGAATTTGTTACTCCGATTGAGCTTTATAATGATAGTGTTGTTTCTAATACAAATCCAAATAATTTTAATAATTATTCACCTATTCAAAAGGATGTCGATTTGACTAGAGATACCACCGTTTTAGACGATGTAGTTCATGATCCTTTAGCCTGCAGTATGTTGGATAATCCATTATTTGATGTGCCTATCAGTGAATCGGAGGAGGTAACTATGATTAAAACCTTAGTTGATGAGACTTTATATGAAACTTTATCTGATAATCCTTTATATGATTGTGATGATGGTTTAGAGGAAAGAGTTTACCCTGAGAATACTGTTTTAGAATCTAGCGATTTAGAAACACTAGTCTTAGAAGATGATAAACTCGTAGAAATGAGTGAGGATGAACCCAACTTAGAAGAATCTTCGACCATTTCCAGAAATATGATGACCTAGAAATTAGGAAAGTTGTGACTAGTCTTTCTAGAGACACAGAAAACTCTAAGTTTGGGGGTGATTATCATTCTCCGTGTGCTTTAACTCTTAAGTACCCTCCTGTAGGACTTGACATTTGTGCCTCAACCATATTACAATATTATCTTCATACACGTTTTCCCGAACCTAATGATGTCCAGAAAGAAGCTCAGTTGTTAGAAACCCATCCTCTGATTGATGTGGTTAA
Organism: Papaver somniferum; assembly: GCF_003573695.1. NCBI lineage: Eukaryota > Viridiplantae > Streptophyta > Magnoliopsida > Ranunculales > Papaveraceae > Papaver > Papaver somniferum. The sequence goes on from NC_039359.1 coordinate 40,592,043, forward strand.
CCCAGGCTATGATACCAAGATTGACTTTGTTTTCCCACCAAAAACTTTTCAACCAATTGTGGGAACTTTTGATTTTAAGATGTGTCGGTTATTAAGTTTTGAGACTAAACCTAATCACTTTAGGATATTAGGGTCGACACATTTTCTTAAGGAAGACCACCTCTTTCATTGTGGTCAGCTGTGTGAGTCAAATCTGATTAACTTAGAGGATCCCCAGTTATTCAGGTTGTTGTTATGTGCTTATAAGTTCTTAGTTGAGTTTTTCCAGACTCTAATACCTGACCCGGATCTTAGCTTTGAGGAAATCCAACCGATGAAAACCTGTTATCTAGACCCAGTTATAGAACCTGAACCTGAGCCACAACTAGATGTAGTTGTCTTAAACAAGGGTATGTTCGACATCTTTTTGGTTTGTTGCAGTTTCCTCTTCTTGTGGGTAATACTTTTTGATCCAGATGACCCACAGTTATTCCGACTACTTCTATATGATTCTATGAGGTGAATAAACCTTTCCTAAGTCTGGCTGAAGACTTTAAACTTAGCACTTCTTGGGAGGTAACCCAATATTCATGCGACACGGTAATATATTTCCTTATCTCTTTTGCTTCATTGGTAACAGTTTCTCCTTGTTCATGTTTTTAATTTTATCTTTAGAACATTGAGGACAATGTTAGGTTTAAGTTTGGGGGTATGGGAGAAACTTTTTAGTTGCATAATAAATAAACTCCAGAGCCTAGAAATTTATGCTTATTTAGGATGGAACTAACCAATCTAAGTGGATGGAAGCATTTTGGTTTTAGGAGTTGAAGGACCAATATGACTAGATGGAAACATCTAAAGAGTCTATTCATAAAAGCACAGAGCTCAGGTGTTAGAAATAACATGATAGTTTCGCCATATCTCGTTGAGTCCTTTTCATTTCTGTTTTTATTTTTATTTTTAAACTATGTTTCTCTAGGTGATTAGGTGGGGCTCACGATTCAAGTTGTTACCACTGCTAGGGTAAAATAGAGTGACTGAGTATTGAAAAAAAAAAGTTTTAGACCAGACCATTTGACCAAACGGAATAAAATTCAATAAAATCGGCCACTAGAACCCTTGTATATGCCAGTTGTGTTGACCTAGAGTTAGGATTATCGAACACTGGTTCCCTTCTATATGCCAGTGATTTGATATTAGTCAGACTATCTCAGTCATTTAGGATAGGTTTATTTTGGCAGTGGCCTTCAAACAGATATGAGAAACATCGTTCACCTAGTTAACATCAAAACCATCTATATTTTTTCTATATCCATCTCTTAATCTATCCATATGATTAGTCTGACTCCGAGTATGATGTCCATCGTGAAACTATCTGAGTAGAGCTCTGTCACTTATATATGAATTTTAGTATGCTTGAGTGCAAACTCGTGTACATCAATTGGAATTTCGCATCAGGGTACTTCCTCTTGTAGTCAATAAGTATGCCAACCAAGGAGATTCTTTAGTGCCTTCCAAGGTTCGTTGTAGATAGCTAGGGTCTGGAGTATTAAAGTTTTGTGCGTATATCTCTAGTAAGCCCTCCCGAGACTATAACTCGGCCACTAGGGACACCTAGGGGTTTAAAGGCTTATTGCATATGCTAAATGCAATCGACGATACCTGCGAAAGTGAGTTAGGATTTTATTTTGTAGTTTTGATTTGCTCGGGACTAGCAAATAATAAGTTTGGGGGTATTTGATAGACGCATTTACGTGTTTAATATATATCATTTGTATATACTGTTAGTGCCCGTTTTTGTACTTATTATGGTGTTTTATTAATTTATAGGTGTTTTTGGAAAAATAAGGTTTTGCGGCGAAATTGGTTAAAAATGCGGCGTTTGGAGCTCCGTTGACGGTATACCGAAAGCGCCCCAGAAGTGTGTCGGAAGTACCCCGGAAATGTCCCGGAGGAACCCCAAAAAAGTGCGGAAAATATCCCATAAGAATTGCTAAAGGCACCCCTTGGTTGGATAAGGGCACCCCAAAAAGGATGTTTCCACCCCAGTTGCTAAGGGGACACCCAACAGTGGTTAGGGGGACACCCTTCTTCACGATTTGAAAATTCAAAATGGCGGGAAACATGCATGCAGACGTTGTTGAATTTTCGATTTGATTTTGGAAGATTTCCAAAGAGATTCAATACCAAGAATCAGTTGGGCTTAACTTGATAGAGCTAAACAGGGCTATTATAAGCAATTTGATCGATCAAAATGGGCCAGATAAGCCGTGGGAGGAAATCAAAGTTAAACAGGGAAAGATATTATCGGTGCACTGTGAGCTAAATTTGGAAAGTTGTGGACAAACAGGGGAAGATATCTTCTCTTATAAAGTTTGTATGTGGCTTATGGAAGTATTACAACTCATTTGCGCAGGCAGAAGAGGTGAAAAAGATCGTATCTTGGCTGACAGTGAAGAAAATGAAAAAAAAAATATTTTCCCGAGTAAATGAGAATTATGTGGAGTTATTGTGAGTGATTCGTTGCTCCTGTTATGTATAAATAGCATCCTAGGGTCTCATAGGAGCTGGGTCGAGAGTTTTGGGAGCTATGGAGAGCTAGAGAAGACGAAATCAGAGTTTAACAAAACTCTGTTTCTGCTGCTGCATAAAGATGAACACGAAGAACAATAGACTGTAAGAGACTGTCGTTCTTCAACAGTGACAACGACAGTGGAGTGTGGGTCGTAGTTTCCCAAAGACTAAGCATTTCATATGTATCGTTTTTGTGACGCTTCATGTGGGTCGCATATTAGCTATTTACACCATTTTCTCTTCTTCTCATCATTTGTAAACCATTTTTGAGCCATAATAAATTATTTTGAGAGCATTTGTACTATGATGAGCTAATTCCCTCGTAACCAAGGCAATGGAGGAAGCTATTCACGCAACATAAATGGGTAACTATTTCATTTAATTATATAATTCACCTAATCGCTGCTTTTGCAGAGTTTTAAATTGTTTGAATGATTGTCTTAATTATTTGTTATTCAGTTTGATAGGTTATGCTTGGTTTAATCTCTTGATAATCTATGCTTAAGGTTTTACAAATAATGTTTGAGAATCTGTATAATTGATAGTGAATTAAAGATAAAAGAGGACTTAATAATTGAATAGAGTTTTGAAATATTTATCATTCAATTTTGCATAATAGTGGAATCTAGTGTCTTGGTTACCTCTCGCACCCATTGTTAATAATTTTGTATATAATTTTATTAAATCTTTAAATTTAATCTTCACAAGTCGAGAGTTTGAACCTCATTACTACAACCCACGAAAAATCATTAATCAATCGACCCATCCTATCTTGTGACCGAATTGACTCTGGAATGGCCATTGTCTTGGTTTAGGCCGGAGTCCTACAGATTGATCTCTCGAACTCAAAGCACTCTCGTGCAGTGCATCTGTTTGCAAAAGGTAAAAGCAATTTGTTCGGTCGAGAGTCTCCTCCATATGGTCGTCTCTCCACTTTCCTTAAAAACCAGCAAATCGTTTTCTCCCATCAACACCTATGGTGAGAGAAAATCTCATACTAATACCCCCTAATCAGTATTAGATTGTATCCTCACCTTGTTAGTCGATTATGTATGTGAGGAAGCAAAAATCAAGGCACATATGTGTTGATTATGGGAATAAAATCTAGTAATTGAAAATATATTTTAAGCTATTCGTATTTACAAGAATATTATATTTTCGGTAGTATGAAAAATATAAAAGATTTCTCTCATTCTCTGGTCATTCCTTGTCCGAATTATGAGTCAGGATCTGATGCCTTCTCTTGCAAAGGTGCTTGATCTAAAAGAATTCTTTAAGAATAAGTCTGCACCATCTCTTGATGCTAAAAAACCTAAGAGGAAGATCAAAAAGAGAGACTGGATTAGCAATAAGGAAAGAGAGAATATACTGAAGAAAGATCTGTGTATTGAGATATTGACACATCAATCAAAAACAAAACTACATGTGCTTGCAGAGTCCTTCACGAAAACATCACAACTGCAAGAAATTCTGGTCAAGCAACAAGGTTATCTTCTTGAAGAAATTCACAAGCTCAAGACTTATAGTAATAACCTGCCTTCCTCTAGTACTGATATAAAGGATTAAGTTGCTCATGAAATAAAAATAAGATTAGATGCTTATTTAGAGAAAATAGACATCAATGTTTTGATTTACTTCAAGAATTGTATAAGGTCTATTTTTGAATAAAACTATCAATTATTTATGAATAAAATTATTATTTTATAATTTTTGTGTGGTAGTTACCGATTACATGGCCTGTGAATGAATGTTTATATTTTTACTATGTGTATTCGGATTATGAGATGTCTGATTTCGGTTTTTACTAACTTTAATATTCTATCTCATATGATGTAATCCTTATGATTTCTGTAGCTTTTTGATTTAGCGGAATTTTTAATTCTAGCCCATGTTGGTAGGTTTATCAAAGGATCATAAGGTGTTCCGATTGAAACTCCTATGTGAAAAGTCACAGTATGTTGAATCAATTTGAGTTGTGTTTAGCATAACTTATGTGTTTCAGGTTTTCCACTTTTGCTATTGGCACGCATTAGTTAAAACCGATTCAACCTTTCTCTAGTAAAGGTTGCTTTTTTTGTTGTTCTTTTGTTCTTGCGACAGGATGAAAATATACTTGGGAAGAGTTCTTATTTGAATTTGTGTTTAATGATATATCTTTCTGGGGAGAGTGGCTGCGGAAATTAAAGTAACGAATTTGTTAGTTAATCGTTTTCTTGTTTAAGAATGGCCTGTTTATATTGCATGTATTTTTGTTTTACTTAAAAAAAATTCGTACAATTGATATGTTCCATCATATTGTGTATGGATGTATGTGTGACTCAATTGTTTCCGGCTAAGAAAAATTGTGTCAATTTATTTGGTTATTATTTGGTATCTTCTTTATTGTTGGGCATCAAGTTTTTTTTGCTTAACGGAATTTGGTGCAATTGCGGTGCTATAATGTGCGTGTTTGTTTCATCTGCTTCCGGTTAAGAAAATAATTGTGCAAGTCAATTTATTTTGTTTATATGTATTGTTTAAGGCTTAACAAAATACGATATCGTGTGTTCAGTCCAATTGATTCCGGATAAGAGAAACTAAGTTAATTCTGATCTTAGTTAGATTTATCAAATTGGAGGATTCGGTTATTCAAGTCTAATTGTATGCCTTACAAGAAAAGCTAGATAACTAACCTAGTGGTTGTCTTGTCTAAAGGGAAAGATCTAAGTTATTGTCTGATAATTAGAGCATGATGAGAGAAATAAAATTAATTCTGATCTTTATTTTGGTCTTATTGAAATAAGCGATCGTGCATATACAATCGGTCTAACAAGGGAATTAAGTTTCTTATTCGATTTGTTAGACTATTAGGGAAAATTAATCTGGGAAATTGTTTCCTTGATAACATATTGAAACTAAATTACTTTGTAGTTTCGGTTTTCATATTGGTTATCTAAAGTGGTATGTGAAACCTTTGTGCTTAACTCTTATAGATTTGTAAGATACTTTCGGTTTTTCCTTTATTTGCTCGAACCTTTGTCATTTTGTGACAAAAAGGGGGAGAAATATATGGAGTAAACAAGTGATTTTTAATCACTAGGAAAGGAAAATTGTGCTTAAACATAATATCTAACAAAAGAGTAAATCATTGACTAACAAGGAGAAACATATCATATTGTTGTGTAGTAATTCTTACTACAAAAGGGGAATAAGAAAGATGTTCAGATTGAATATTTACCTAACTTACCTTTAGGGGGAGTAAAAGCTTTTGTTATTCAAATGTCAACAGTGTCATTTATTGATTGAATATATGCAGGTTATTGTGATGTTGAAACTTGGAATCAAGCGTATGAAGAATGAGTTATTTTGTAATTCGTTTAGCTCCATATGTAATAAGAGTTTTGTCACTAAAGTTGACAAAAGGGGGGATTGTTAGAGCATAGCTCGGTTGAACTCACCAAGCGTTTTGGTATGTCAAGTTTGGTTGTCATATTTTAGTATCAAAACTCATCTAGAGTCGATTGATTAAATACTAGAGTCAACTTCGTTTAGGTTAGACTAGAAAGTCTAGAAATGTTGAGACATACAAGTATTACTCCGAAGACCTGAAGAATGTGAAGAAGCAATGAACTACAACGACGATATCATCCTTCCACTTGGGATTAGTAATATTGACTTGAACTGTTTTATTCCTAATGTATCTTTCAAGTCGTGCTTGTTGGTGGTGGATTTTTGACGAATGTCATATTCGTAAAATCACACGGAAAATTATGTATCTCTGATCGGTATCATAATCATAAGAAATTTGTATCTTCACAAAGAGAAACGCAGTTTGATAACACCATGGCGATAATAACGTGTAATAGCAATATTAGGGTTTCTGAGGTAGAACTTCTAATACCATTGTATTTCATGATTAAAGCCGAAAGACTCAACACATTTTTATTTGAATTCGAAATTCATCCCTGGTCACATCATATTTAAATTCTCCTAGACATATTACATGCTAGTATAGAGCAACAAATTAATTAAATCTAGTCGCAGTATTCATTGGGTTGAATTCCTAGAAATTATACGCTAATTAAACCCTAAATATTCACCTACTCAGGATCCATGGCTTTTCTCGGTCGAATTCCATGAAAAGTAATGGATGTTTGCCTTTCGGGCATTTGGGCACTCCCAGTAAGCCCCCAGCAAGAGGCACATGTGTATTTAGTAATAATGCTCAAAGGAGCATCCATGGAAGAACTATGATTCAAAGTCTGCTCAAAGAAGGAAAGGGAAGAGATAAAATAATAAAGGAACCGTGAGGGTTGGCCCACACGGTTAGCTGGCCGACCCTCCCCTCTTTTCCTTATTTTATTATTATCATATTCGGTTAATATTCTTATTTATTATTTTGTTTGGTTTTACTACCAATTATTCATGGATCTAGCAGTATTTACTCTGACTAGCAATACTTACTCTAATCATCAATGCTCTATCTGGCAATACCCTAATTGTGTCAGCTAGCAATGGATCACGGCCAACATGGTTCATAACCGCCAATATTGATTCAACCATCAATATTTAATTGCTCGGAGAAATATTGTGACGGACCGGAAAATTACGCCTTTGGCGCGTTGCCCCGCAGGCCATAATCTCCCTGATGTGCCATGATGAAGCTACAATATGGGCCTTAAATCTAGGCAAATGCACGTTGATTCTCCTTTGCAAGCATGCTCGTGGAGCATGATGCAACCAATTTAGCTTCCACACCGTTCCAACTCACCCTTGATCCGCAAAGGGTTTATTAAGAAAACAAAAACTTTCCTAAAACGGCAAAAACCTCCTTTTGAGGCCCTAAACGATGGAATTTGGATAAATTCTGGTGACCATGTAGATCTATAGATCAACATGTCTTGATCTTTCGGCCGTTTCCCTTCAAAATGGACTCCTATTGAGATAAATTACGACACTCGGGCTTTTAGCCTATGTCGAACGCCTTGATAGGAAGTATGAGCATCCAGTGAATGGAATGCAACTTGCCTCATCAAGTTTGGCCAAAATCATCTCTTGCGTTGAGCTACCGAGCCAGATGATATGAGAGGCCAGAATGTCGCAATCATCTCACAATTAGATGATATGAGTGACAAAGTGCTGGACCGACAATGCTGCAACTCATTGTGGCTGCCTACGTACCGTTTCCTACTCTAAAGGGATCAAGCACATACTGTAGTTCATCCCCGAAGGGACAAAAACTTATTCCAACTCGTTTTCAAGGTTGTTGACAAGCAATAATGGTAATGTCCTGGTCCGTACAGGTCGTTCCGTCAAGATGCACAAGGATTATACATCATCAGGTCCATGATTTGGCATGGTGATTCCCAAGCATCAAATGCCATCTTTGCAAGGCTAGACAACTATAAATGAGCCTTAGGCATCATTTATACTCTTACGGCTAATCTATGAAGCTTACTTCGTACATAGTCCGCATATACACCTTCAACCAAGTACCCCTCCTTATATATGTCTTAATAGAATTTCTACAAGTATGGAAAGGGGACTAAATTGATGCCTGCTTCACTATTCATCGCAATGATTGCGTTTGAGCGTAATGATTGCGCTTCATCGCAATGATTGCGTTTGAGCGTAATGATTGCGCTTCATCGTAGTGATTGCACGTAACTAGCTCGTTCGGCCAGTTCTCTCTGGCCTGATGCACAATGATTGTGCGATATTGGTCCAAGGACAATAGCCTTCATAATGCGCAATGATTACACTGCAAGCTCAAGGCCATCTACCGAACTGGCCTAATGCATCATGATGATGCGAGATTTGGCTCTTGGACAAATGCCAAGCATAATGCGCCATTTTGGCGTGATATTGGCCTTAAGCCAATCTACCTCTTACCGAGCATCGAAAGCTTTAAATGAAGCTTCATATCAGGCCATGTCGCATCATTTAGCATGCGCCATGCTAAAAACAATGGGTGTTACAAATATTCCTCATATTGATTCATCTATTAATATTTGAGTTGCAGTATTTCTCATGTTGATCCTGAAAAAGCGGGGGTCTAACAACCACACCCAATATTTCACTTAGCAATCTGTATGGACTAACTCCAATATACTTTCAAGAGAATCAACTAGACAGTCAAACTCAATCTTAAGAAAAGTATATCAAAGAATTATATCTGAATTTCTCAATTCAATTCGCAATCAAACAAATAGGAATTTGCGAACCCGATTGAATATAAGAAATAACTTGGACGGTATCAAAAACCAATATCCAAGTGTCAATCAATTTAATAAACAACCAAAGGTTAGATTCACAATTGATTGAACTTATGCACAACCTGTGATATTTCAATTATATAAACAAATATAATGCGGAAAAGAAATATCACAGACACTAGAAGTTTTGTTAATGAGGAAACCGCAAATGCAGAAAAACCCCGGGACCTACTCCAGATTTGAACACCACACTGTATTAAGCCGCTACAGACACTATCCTACTCCAAGTTAACTTCTGACTGAAATATGGTTAAGCCCTAACCAATCTCACACTGATCAAGGTATAGTCGCGTTCCTTACGCATCTGAATCCCAACAGGGCTCTACGCATTTGATTCCCTTATCTGATCTCACCCACAACTAAGAGTTTCTACGACCTAAAGTCGAAGACTTGATAAACCCATCTGTCTCACACAAAAAAGTATATTGAATAGATAAATATGTATCCACAGATATACCTATGAATTTTGTTCCGTCTTTTGATAAATCAAGGTGAACATGAACCAATTGATATACCGGACTTATATTCCCGAAGAAAAGCCTAGAAATATCAATCACCTCACAATAATCTTAATCGCATGGTAACGAAACAAGATATTGTTGAATCACAAACGATGAGACGAAGATGTTTGTGACTACTTTTTATCTTGCCTATCGGAGATTAAATCTCAAGCAAATCTTAGAGAAGTTAGTATTCAATCACGATAGAAAACAGCAAGATCAGAACATGCAACTACAGAGAAAATAGTTGGGTCTGGCTTCATAATCCCAATGAAGTCTTCAAGTCGTTAACATACAGGGTTTTGGAAAAACCTAAGGTTAAAGGAGAATCGACTCTAGTCTCAACTAGTATCACACATGAAGTGTGGGGATTAGGTTTTCCAGCTGCTAGAGTTCTCCTTTATATAGTCTTCAAATCAGGGTTTGCAATCAATGTTACCTTGGTAGAAAAGCATTCAATATTCACCGTTAGATGAAAAGCTGATTAGACTCAAGTTAATATCTTTCAACCGTTAGATCGAACTTAGCTTGTTACACACAAATGAAAAGTGACTTCATTTAGATATAAGTAACCGTACATAAACGAGTGCGCCTTTGTTGGATCAACAATAGCTAACCGAAGTTGGCCATATGATCACTTTCATATCAACCCCATTCATCTTAACCATAACTAGTTCAAATGACTCAAATGAAACTAGTTATAAGGTTGTTCAATTGTTTATATTCTCATAGAAGTATACAAGACACAATTGAAGCAAAATCGATTTTGATTCACTCGAATCAGTTCATGACATTATATACACGGTTTGCAAAAGATTGCATTCCTTATTATATAAGTGTATTAGTTCATGAAAACCGATTTTAGAACATAACCCACTGAAATATGCAAACGGGTATGCATACCTAAGTAGCCGGACTTGGACTGTGTTCGCCAGTATGCAATCGGGTACGCATACTGTAGTACACTTCTAAACTTCAGTTAAGTATAGTACGCGTACAGGTAAGCATACTATAGTACCCGGCCTTCAACTGACTTCGCCAGTACGCGTACAGGTATGCATACTCTAGCTCCCGGACTTTACCTGACCTCGCCAGTACGGGTACGTGTATGCATACCGCATTCAGGTCTTGGACCAACACATATGAAAGTACGCTTATTGTGCTTATATCTAATTATGGTTAAGTGTTCTAAACTTCCATTTCAATCATTGAAACATTCTTAGAAGACGACAATAGCTGTCTCATACAAACTATTAGCTTCAAAGCAATTTTCAAGTGATCGAATGATCAATACGAAACATTCCGAGTCTACATCAAATGACTGTCTCACACAAATCATGTAAGTTACCAGGTGATTTTCACATGATCATTTTTTGACTTTCGTCAAGAATATAAGATGAACTTGGTTAAACCGAAAGCTTACCAACACATATTTTGAGAAATATGTAAGCGAGTTAAACTCAGCTTGAAATATCAAATGTGTATAATTGAAGTCTATATAGCTATACGAATTTTGTGTCAAATAGGAGATAGAGTAGATAGACTTTTGAGTGATATATGAGTTCAAGTCTCCACCTACCTTTTGTTGATGAAGTTCCACAAGCTCCCCTTAGTAGTTCTTCGTCTTCAATCGATGAACGTCGTGAAGTATAATGCTCAACTACACTTTCTATCCTAATCCGAGACTTAGCTATAAGTAGACTAGAAATTAAGACTTATAGTTTTGGCAACTAAACTTGATAACAAACTTGAGATACCAACGCTTGCGAGTTCGACCAAGCAGTGCTCTAACAATCTCCCCCTTTGTCAATTTTTGTGATAAAAATATCAATACATATGAAATACAAAATAAATAAACTTTGTAGCTCTCAATCCAAATGTTTGATTTCCTTGGTTCTTCAACATTACTCGAAATCTTCGTCACTTCCAAGTACTCCAGTGATTCTGAGTATGTTCAACTCAGCATCATAGTTGTTGAAGATCGGTAGCTATAACAATGAGATAATTATTATATAGTGTCATAGTATTATTACACAACATCAAAGTCCAATTGTATCAAAACTTTGACAACAATACTATGGTCATATGTATCACTTCCCCTTAGTTAATACTTCATATCACATGAAAACCACTCCCCCTTACATAATGATTTGTACACCATATGTATTTGTAGTGTGGACTACACATTAATTCTCTCCCTTTTTGTCAATAAAAATTGGCAAATGTACGAAAACTAGTGGGATCCTAATGATTTCCATAGAGATACTTCATGACCAAAAGAGACATATCAACTTTGTTTCAATGATTTCACATAGTCGAAACTAGTGTATTCATCAAGGAGTTTATAAGGATACAAGAAAACTCCTACAATATTCCACATCCGCACTCCCCCATAAAGATTTGGTAATTAAGCACAAGTTCAATTAAGAACTCTCCCTCATAAAATGTCATTCCCGAAAGAACAACAAGAGCGGCCTTACTTTCACAAGAAAATAAGGATTTCCTTGGGCATTAACAAATCAAATGAAACATGAATTTATATCCAAAATACTCAATTAAATTAACTACACTAGAACCCATGATTAATTTAACCGTAAATGCTCAACATAAGAGAACTTACGGAGACACACAGTACTTTCACATAGAGGTGGATCACGGAAAGACCAATACTGCGGAAAATTCAAAGATTCATTCTATTTTTCATCAATATTTGCATAAAGACACATAATAGACTTAATCTTTGCAAACAAAAGTTCATCTTATCTTCATCAATATTTTCATAATGACATAATAGGCTTAACTTTTGACATATATGGGAAAATCATAGTTCACGGACGCAATCAACAGGATAATGACATAATAGGCGAACCAATTCTAAACTTGTTTGTATGTGTAGTATAACGGATTCCAAAAATGCAAATCCATGTAAATATGAAATAAGGATTTGCAGTGAAAAGATGTCAATACTTTGAACACGAGTAGCAACTCTTATCATTTATTGTTCAAAGATATTCCTTAGTACTCAAGGTGATCTTGTGCCGAAATAAATTAAGAATCTTTTAAATTAAGGTTTTTGGTTTTATATGCTTTAATTACCAGCGGTTAATACATATCTCTAGAGAATAAAAATTAGTAATGTTCATTTATTAATTGAAGATTTTCTATTGGGAGATTTCGGAAATATTGGACAAGCATTTATTGGAATTAGGAAAACCGGATTTTGTCATTCATTGCATATCATGAGAATACTTTCGGTTTTGGAAATTCCTTGCTGTCCAAACATCCTTGGTCTATAAATATCTAAGTTTGCATTTCTAGCAAACTATCCTAAGTGTCAGGCAAAATTCATTTCTTGTTGTTTCTGGTGGGGCCGTCTATTCGGAGATGAAAGTATCCTAATTAGGTGAAATCTCTTACGACCGCTTATTTAAATACTTTTATGGGATCAAGAAGCTTTACGAGTACCGTTGGTGGGAAACTAGATAATTGTAGTGTTATTAGTTTTCGATTGATTTGATTGACTAACGGTTGTTGAAACTTTGATTGCACCTAGTTTGTTTATGCTTGAGAATCTTCTCTTTTGATATAAGATCCACTCAAACTAGATCAGAGTACCGACGGTATCTAAAGACATCTCGTGATAATCCATTTTTAACAGACTTTGTTCTGTGCGTGATTGATCACAAGAGATTCAAGTGGTGTTGTGCAGGTTATTGAAGATAAAATAAGATTTGAAGACGAAGAAGATTTCTTATTAGTTTTAAGATCTTGTGAATTGTGTGCACGAACCTTGATCGGCTGGGATCCAACTAGAATCAGTTTATCTTTGATAGATCCGATTGATTAGTTGCGTGAGATCGGCGTTCCCTATATTTCTATTTGAGATTTTTATTGATTGAGTGTGAATATATACTTGAATATTTCGGTAGTTAGATTTTGATTGATCTAACCAGACAAAGGAGTTTATGAGATTAAACATAAGAGCCTTTGTCAATGACTCATCTAAATCTTGTAGCAAGATTGATTAGAGTGGTTACCAAGCAGATTCTTCATTTGTTGTTTGTAATGCAATCCAAAGGACTTGCTATCACATGCGTGACTCTAGAAGTCGAAGGCGCATGGATACTGAGGGAACTAAGTAGCTAGCGGTAGTATGCTTGGTCTCAACTATACAAAGTTGGCGTTAGATTTTGTATAGCGGCTTAATTCTGAGAATATTCAAAATTGGACTAGGTCCCGAGATTTTTCTGTATTTGTAGTTTCCTCATTAACAAAATCTTGATGTGTCTTTCACTTTAATTTCTGCATTATAATTGTTTATTATAATAAAGTAAAATACACATATACGTTAACTCCGCATTATTTGATAGTGATCCTATATGGTTTGGTTATTACCGAACCTATTATCAAGTAACACACATTGTAGTAGTATTGTCTTGATCTTGTATCAATAGTCAATCACACAAGTATTTTTTTTGTTGTATTGTCTCGATCTCGTATCCATAGAGAATCACACGAAGTGTGAACCGAATTGTCGTATTGTCTCGAGTCTGTCCATAGACGATCACATTCGGTAAAAGACTATGGGTTGAAACAAAAATATTGTGGTGTATTTGGGTACTCTCGTCTTTTCAGAGGAAATTTTACGACTCATAAAAATCTTCGAAACTCCATGCATGTTTATAACAATAAGAACTAAAATGTGATTCCAGATAAGAAACTCAACAACCAAAAGAATCCTAAAAAACAAAATATTATTCAAATACAATTACAAGATATATAATTTGAAGTGCAAAAAACATTACATGAATCATATATATTTTATATTTTGAAATTTAAAGAAGTACCACATGAATCACATATGAGAAACATGAAAATTTGGGAGATTTATATTGTATAAGATGTTTTATTTTGTTGCCCCTGGAAAATGTTTATTGTTATTAATATGAAAAACTAAGATTAATACTTGTAGTGGTGTCATAAACCTAATTGATTTACAAAATACCTAGCACCTCCTCCCATACCGAGTATTCCCGCAATAACATCAGGTTTTTGGGTTCTAAAAGCATCACCAAAAAATGGTTTGAAATTCTCTTGTTTAGTGACACAACCCATGATAGTATCAAAAGATTGAAGGGCACCTGATGTAACTGAACCCTTACATTGTATTCTTCTTCATAAACATATATGCCTTCCTCACATTTACTTGTGTCGCAAAAAGGGTGGGGATCGCGACAATGAACATGCTCGTATATACTTGGATCCGCAGCAGGATATAAGGGTTCGTCTTGATGAAAATAAGAAACAACACCTCGGTATTGAGTCCATATGAGACTGCTGCCAAAATAAACCATTAAATAATAATTTTTGAAAGGTTGTGGTAAGTTATTAAAAGTATCTATTCCTATCAATGCAATATAAAATGCTCCCACTTCGTAAGCCGGTGGTAAACGTGCAACATCGGGATTTATCGAGTTTGTTTTATTAAAAAAAAAATTTCATCCAAGATAACGCGCTCGAGATTTTGATTGTTGATGAGTCTTTAGAATCGTTCTTCTTGTGTTAAACGATCGTTTGGGTATAGAGGTGAGTTTTTAGAGTCTCTATGAAAGATCTTCGTAGTAAACCCATTTTGATTATCTGCAATCACTGTGTTTAGCGGTAAAGAGATATAAAAATTGTTAGAAGAATACAATGGGTGAGGGCATTTTTTTATCTACCCATTTTTGATGTTTTCTAGCAATGTGGAAAAATCTTTTCTGGTTATTATGAATATATATATATATATATATATATATATATATATATATATATATATATATATATTGAAATTAGTTACCATTATTAATTATTAAAAGCATTTGAAAATATTTACACCATTATTAAAATGATATAAAA